>NC_081407.1:807141540-808544040 GCF_030272615.1 Cryptomeria japonica
TTTTCCAGAAATATTTCTTAAATCTTAGGGCCAACCTATTTACACGTTTCATTTTTCTGCAAATGATGATCAATGTAATCTTTTGAGGCCGACCAGTATAAATATGATTTTATGTAATCATTTGTAGGGGCAGAGGAAGTAGAACTTAGAATAAGGATTGAGATTCACATGTTGTGATCTTATTTATCTTTGCAGTCCCAATTGGGTTGTTTCACGCTTGTAGTTGCATGTAACCTGTTAACTACCGAATGTTCTTTGATGACAATCTGATGACTACCAGATGATTGTCGATAATTCTATAGCTTGGATGATCTATTTATATGAATTTTTTATGTTTTCTTATTGCTTCTGTTGTGTTACTCTTTCTGCATAATCTGGTTGACTCTTTTCAGGATTTTCACTGGTTATGGTTGCATCATTTTATCTCACTCTCCTCCTCTCTTAGGTGTATCTATCTCCCATTCCCTCCCTCTCCTCCCCCTCCCTTCCTCTCTAGGGTCATATGGTATCCTAGGGATCCATGCATGTGTCCTAAGGGGTCATAGGACACCATATGACCCCTTAGCACACCATACAACCCATAATGACACCAAATGGTGTCCTAAGGGGTCATAGAACACCATATGACCTCATAGGACACCATATGACTCATAATGACACCATATGGATTCCTGAAGGGTCATATGGTGTCCTAAGGGGTCGTAGGAGACCATGTGACCCTAACGACACATAAGGGGTCATGTGATGTCCGAAGGGGTCATAGGATATCATATGAACCCTTAAGACACCATATGGTGTCCTAAGAGGTTATAGAACACTATATGACCCCTTAGGACACCATATGACCCATAAGGATACAATATAACGACACCAAATGGTGTCCTAAGGGGTCATAGAACACCATATGACCTCTTAGGAAATCATACAACACATAACAACACCATATGGAGTCCTAAGAGGTCATATGGTGTCCTAAGGGGTCTAGGACACCATACGACCCCTAACAACACCACATGTTGTCCTAAGGGGTCAAGGGACCCCATATGACCCCTTAGGACACCATATGACACTTAAAAATGCCATATGGTGTCCTAAGGGGTCATATAGTGTCTTAAGGGGTCATAGGACACCATATGACCCATAATGACACCTAGGGGGTCATATGGTGTCCTAAGGGATCATATAACACCATGTGACCCCTTAAGAAACAATACGACCCATAACGACACCATATGGTCATGTCCTAAGGGGTGATATGGTGTCTTGAGGGGTCGTAGGACACTATATGGTCTCGATCTCTTTCCCTCTAACTTTTTTTACCTCTATCCCTCCGAACCCCCTTCTCCCTCTCACCCTCTATCTTTATCTCTCTCTCACTCTCCCTCTCTTAGGTCTCTCTCTCTCATTATATCTCCCCCCTCTCTCTCTCTCTTTATCTCTCTCTATCTTTCTCTACCCCTCCCTTTCCCTTTCTCTATCTCTCTCTCCCTCTCTCTTACGTGTCTCTCTCCAATTCTTTCCATCCTCTCCATTCTTTCCCTCTCTACCTCCCTCCCCATCCCTATCTCTTTCCCCTCTCTCCCTCTCTCCCTCCCCTTCCTCTCTCACTCTCTCTCACTCTCACTCCTCTCTCCCTCTCTCTTAGGCGTCTCTCTCTCCCATTATCTCCATTCTATCCATTCTCTCTCTCTCTTTGGTGTCTCTCTTCCATTTCTCTCTTTCTCTCTTTCTCTCTCTCTCTCTCTCTCTCTCTCTCTCTCTCTCTCTCTATCTTTCCCTCTCTCCTTCTCTCCCTCCCATTCTTTCCCTATCTACCCTTCTCTCCCTCTATCTCTCTCTCTCCCTCTACCAGGTCTCTCTCCCCCCCTCTCTCTTAGGTGTCTCTCTTTCCTATTCTCTTCATCTTTCCCTTTCTCCCTCCCCCATCCTCTCTCTTCCCTCTCCCTCTCCTTCCCATTATTTTCTTCCCTCTCTCTCAAGTATCTCTCTCTCACATTCTTTCCCTCTCTCCCTTTCTCTATCTCATTCAAGTCTCTCTCTCTTTCCCTCTAAAATCTTTCTTTCTCTCCTATTCCCTTTCTCTTTCTCTCTCAAGTATTTCTCCCTCTCACCCTCTCTTTCCCTCTCTCCCTCCATCCTATCTCTTCTCTCTCCCTCTCTCCCTCCCAAGCCTAAGCTAAGAGAGAAAGAGGTTGATGGAAAGAGAAGAAGAGACTAGAGATAGAGAGAGCCCACGTGAGAGAAAGGGAGGGAGGAATGGAGGGGTTGAGAGAGAGTTGAAGTGAGAGAGATGGAGGAAGGGAGGGGTTGAGGGAGGGAGAGGGGAAGATCTAGAGATTTCAAGTGAGAGAGGGAGGGAGGAAGGTAGGGCTCTCTACTTTTGTCTTTCTCACTTTGTCCCTCCTTCCTTCCTTGTCTATTTTTACTTATCTCACACTCTTAAAAATCCCTCTTCCTCTCTCTACCTACCACTCTTTTCATCCCTCACTACTTTTAACTCCCCTAACTCTCTACATCCTTCCCTTCATACTCTCTCTCTCTCTCTAAATATCACATCCACTTCTATCTATCTAACCTATCTATATATTTCTCTCCTTCTCTTTGCACCTCTCTCTATCTATATATCTAAGTATTTAGATAAAATAATTTAAGGGGGGAGTGCAAAAAGGTAGGTAGATTATGTATATAATAAGAGCTTAGTGATTACTGAAATTTGATTACGTTTCATAAATTATAATATCTAAAGCTTGGGGAGAGAGGAGAGAGTGAGATAGAGAGAGGTGAAGAGAGGATGAGAGAGATAGGAAAATACATAGGTCTAGAGCTTAGGGGAGACAAATAGAGTGAGATAGAGAGATAGCAAGTGAATGATGATACAAGCCTACTGATTACTAAAATTTAACTAAGTCTGAAAAATTATAGGATCTCCTAAAATCTAGAATTTTCATTATGACTCCTAGAGATGTGAAACCACTCTCAAACATCCTGATAATATATACATAAAATATAACTTATAGTATAAGAAAGATTATACTTAAATGTTATATTTTATGTATATATCCTACTAAAAAACCTAATGGAATGCTAAATAGATTGCAAACAAGTCCATATTACTAATCTAGTTCTTTATTAATTTGAACCCCGTACACGGTTTGTCTTCTTAAAACCACATACATAGAGATTACTTTAGTGGTGAATATTTGCCAATGGAAATTTTTTCACATCGGCAACCTGGGAAATGGCAAATATTTTGTACCGACTGGGGGTGGCCATTTTGCCAGAACATTATCAATTTCCGTCAAATTCACGGCCCAATCGCCATATGTTTTATGTAATTAAATGTTTCTATGCGAGGATTCGCCAATACAATATACGGTGGACATGGTAAATTTAATTTTTTCGCCTACACTCTCTGAGGTTGCCTTAACAGACAATCATAATTCACCTGTAGGCATATAAATATTTATTAGCCAGGAGCACCCAATTCACCTAGAATTTCACCAACGCGTGTTTCCATTCACCCCAATTTTCGCCAACTATATTGTATTTTCCAATTATTTGGATGACCCATAATCGCCTAAAAAATTACATGTCCTGTTATAGTTAAGTGAGATTCACCAAATATTTGTTTACCATATAAAATTCCCATGGAATTCACCAAATAAGGATTGGTATAAATACATTCAAAGATCAGATCTATCTCTACACAATCTGGTGGGTTCTAGGCTTTGAATTTGGATCAATAGTGAAGTTTCAGACCAAGGAAAATCATTGTTGTTGACTACATTGGCGACTGCTAGTGACCTAAAGGTGAGCGATCATATTTTTGAAGTGTTATAATATTATTCTGAATTTTTCTATATCTATTTGCTCTATTGAGTTCATTCTTATTCAATGGGGACCTGTCAGTACCAAGTGGTCAGCTGGGAGATTCAGACCTTAGACATCTAGATTGTAGGTCGTAGGGCCAATGAAACATATATTATACTTTATAGTCTATTATTGCTTATTGTAGCATCCTAAAATTGCGACACTTGCAATTTCGACTGCATTTAGGTCTTCACGATGGCGATGCAACACGGAACTTGAATGGAGACCCCGAAACTTGTTTATAACAACAAAAACTGCATTTTTCAGCACCCTGGCCTGATCCTCCTTGCACCCTGCTGTCCCTGGAGGTGGGACCATGGTGCCCAGCACCCTGGTCCTTCAGGACCAGGGCGCCCAGCGCCCTGGTCCCTGGCCCTATTTTGGGCCCGGTCTCTTATGGGGCTTCAGGTCTTTAAGTTTGCAAAGTGGAAAATAACATTTCCTGGTCGGCCTAAGGTTAGGAAAATCAGTCTTTCAACCCTAATTGGCAAGTATATAAACTACATTTCCTCTCCCATTTTGAAAAGAGATGAAAAAAAAGGGCGAAAGCGATATTCAAACATTCAAGCATTCAAGCATTCAAGCATTCCTTCAAGCAATTGAGCATTCTAAGTCTCCATTCAAGGCTAAGTGTTGCATTTAAGACAAGGATTCAACCATTGAAGAGGAGATCACTTACAACACATTACATACTACATACATTACACCTTCGCATGCAAGAATACAAACATTCTTACAACAAGGTATCAGTACTTGTTTACATTACAAACATTTACATTTACAGCATTCTCATTTCTTGGTTAATTCCAAAACCGGGGTTTGACCTAAAGGTAAACCCCTCATCCCTAACCCCCCAATCATCCTCTCTTTTCTGTGTGTAGGTTGCAGGTACGCGGTTGTAATTGAAGATCTAGAATCCTTGTGTAGAGATGAACAGATCCACCTTTGTTTCGTGGATTTTTTGGAGGACCGTGTGCACGCCGGGTGCCATCGTCCCGTCAACTTTCACTCAAATTTGCAGAACAGCACCGTCTTGACATTTTACTGCTAATTCCAGGTCCACAGCTTCATCCCATATCCCTATCTCTGTTTATAAGCGAATCTTTCCTACTTTACATGCATTCCTAGTTCAATCTTTCTATCTACATTTCTTTACAAAAGAGGGTATCCTTGATATCCTAACCCTTGAAACTCATTTAGAATCCAATCTTGCATTACATGGGATTTAATCTTGTGGGTTTCAACCCCTCTTTTGAATGTAAAGTCTCCCCTAAGTGAAAACCATCAACCCTAGTGACTCTCCCTTCTCTCTCCTTGGAGTTGGGGAGGGGAGAACGACTAGGGTTCATTTTTTTCCGCTTTATATTTTGGTGAACCCGACGTGAACATCCTCATTCTGATTATTCATGGTTAGATCTGAAAATTTTGCTTTCCTAATTATGTTTCCATGTTTGATCTTTTGCAAATTTTAGAGGTTGATTGCATAAAAACCCTAAAATTTTCTTTTTAAGTAATTAAACTTGTGAAATGTTTAATTGTTAATGCTTGTTTCAGATCTACCCTTCTATTGCAAATTGTCAATTCATATTTGTGCTTTAATTTTGAAAATTAAGTGGTTAAATGTCAAAACCCTAATTTTTAAGACCTTCTTGATTCAACCTTTGACTGATAATTTCACTAATCAAAACACCTCCAAATCGGCTGTAACTTTGGATTCTGCAATAAAATCACAATATCTTTCATCCCTGAAAATTTGGAAAAAAGTTGCGAGGACCGTGTGCACCCCAAGCGCCATCGTCCATGACATTTTTTCCAAAATTTCGGGAGCTAGATCTTACTGTATTTTTCTGCTAAAATCTAGAATTTTGGCTGATTTTATCAATTTTAACACTTTCAAAATTAAAGTCAAAGTTGGTCTAGCAATTGCTTGGATTAAGGCTTCTAATCATTCAAAAATCATTGAAATTGAAATTCATATCAAAATTGTGTTCCTTACTGTCCTAAATCTGAAAAATGTGTTGGCATTCATTCAAAATTTCAGTGCTTTATTCAAATTTTTACAATTTGTGACTTTTGAAATTAAGTGTTTAATTGCAACATCTTTGATTTCCACTTTCAAATTTGAATTTTGCATGAAATCTAGTCAACTTTTAAAATTTCAAAACTTGCATTGCTTTCAGTATTCCTTCTAAAATCATAAAATTCAAAATTTTAGTTTCCCTCTCTTTTTCAAAATTCAAATTTTACATTTTTCAACAATCTTGGTAGGGTTCAATTTTGAGATTGCAACTTTAATTTGGCCTATCTACAGATCGTAAAATCACTCAATTTTTTCAGATTAGCTTTAAAATCATCATAACTTTCATCCCTGCAAATTTCAAAAAAAGTTGCGAGGACCGTGTGCACTCCGTTCGCCATGGTCCCGGACATTTTTTCTGAAATTTCGGGAGATTGTCCTGATTGCATTTAACAACTTAAATCTAGGAGATTGGCTGATTTTATTGAAATTTGCTACCTCTAAAATTCAAAATCTTCTCTCTTTCTTTAGTGCATGAGTTTTACAACAATAAGCCCTACTTACACTATTCCCGTTAGACGAAACCTTAGAATTAAGTCTTTCCAAGGTGTAATTACCGAGGAGATGGAACCTAATTTGAATGGCCTTTTTAACGAGGACATGGGTAATTCCTCCAATCCTCTTAATGATGAAGAAGCTCTCCATGAGGTTTCTGTAGAACAACTTTCAAAATTGGATAACTAGTTTGATGATTTTCGACAATGGATGTCTCAAGAATACCCTGATAGTCAAGCTCTTTCATTAATTGAGGGTCTAAAATGTATGGTTCAAAGTGATAAGAATGGAATTGATATTTTGCATGGTATTGCACACATTGTGGATTCAAATGTGATGCCGATGAAAAGTTGTGCCAAAACCTTAGGTTATACACAACCTCCTACTCAAGTCAATCATTCTATTCCTTTGACGACTCCTATTGCTAGTATACCTACTTTTACATCAAACATAATGACTACTTCAACACAAGACATTCCTCCTATGATCACCAGTCATGGGGGCAATCCCTCTTCTTCAATCAACCCTCTTCCTTCATTCAATCCAACTTCTTCATTCATTCCTTCAATAAGTGTTCCTATTAGATCACCACAAATGAACATGACGCAAGGGGGCAATTCATTTAACCCTTCCATTCCTCCTTGTAGTGTTCCTCCTTTCCAATCATCTCCTATGACTAACTATCATAGTGTCCCACCACCTTACTCTCTACCTTCTTTCAATAACATAACACCTCCATCACAATCTAACACGTCTAATATGAACTCTTCGACTGAAGCGACCATTAACAATCTTGCACAAACTGTCTCTTCTTTACAGCAACAAATTGCCTCTATGAATCAATCTAAGTTTAGTGTGCCCACATTTGATGTCGCGAGCCCACTTTCTCTTGACATTGTTCGAGCTATCCCCCCTAAACATGTTGAAATTCTGCATTTGGATCTTTATAATGGTAAGGGTGATCCTCTAACACATGTTAAGACCTTTCAAACAATATATACCAATTTTGCCTATGACCAAAGGTTGCTTGCAAAACTGTTCACTAGAACATTAAGAAACAAAGCCCTACAATGGTATTGCTCGTTGCCTTCCTATTCTATTACTTCTTTCGAACAACTTGCAAATGCTTTCATTCAACAATTTCAAAACAATATAAGTCCTAAAGTTACTTTGATTGATTTAATGCATTGCAAACAAGGTGTTAAAGAAAAGGTGACTGATTTCATTGGTAGATATAAGCATTTGTATGCTCAAATTTCTTTTCCAGTGCCTGACAATGATATTCAAAGAATCTTTATTTCTAATTTACAAAAAGATATTAGAGAAAAACTCCTGTTTTCTAAGTTTACTTATTTCCAATAGTTGTGCACAACTCTTCACAATTATCAACTGACTGTGAGTCAAATGGAACAAGCAAATCCTATGGCTCCGAGTGATAAGGGTGATAGTAGTCAATAACCATTTGGGAAGTTTAAACCGAACAGATAGTCCATTAAATTCAATGAAAACATCATCAACAACAATGTGAATGCAGCATCAGGTGTGCCTCCTATTTCTAAGTTTTTCAAGAAAGAAAGAAACTTTACTCCTTGGAATGAATCATTGCATAGTATTATGAATAAGTTATTGGAACAAAATGTGCTTACTCTCCCTCCTATAAGACAAATAGATCCTGCAAAGATTAACTCACCCTATTTCGATAACAAATCTTTTTGTCAATTCCATCGTCATCCTGGGCATGATACTGAAAAATGTTTTTCTTTAAAGGGTAAAATTCAAGATTTGATTGATAATAATACTATCTCTATTTCTAGTGTGAATGATAAAGGCAACACATCTGTAGCTCCTCCTAACCAAAATCTTCAGATTTTTACTGATCCATTACCTTCTCATACCTCTAATGCGATTGATACTACTGATTCCTCTGTCTCACCTGATGATCTTGTGTCTATGACTCCGAATGTGATTAACTTTGTAGAGTAGCAGAAAATCCCTAAAGAACCTTCCATCACCTTTGATTCCAGTGAAACTATCAGGGCACCTGATGGTCCTTTATATATAGTTGCAAAAGTCAAGAATACACCTTGCAGTGGAGTGCTTATTGATCCTTCTTGTATGGTTAATATTATTACTGAAGAATTTCTTTTTACTTTGCAATTGAATCAAGTGATCTATGATGAAACAAATGTGGTTGTGAAACTATTTGATGCATTTTCTTCTCCTACAATTGGTTCTATTACATTACCTGTTGAGGTCCATAACAAATCCCTTGATGTGGACTTTGCTATTATTCCATCATCCGAACAATTTCATGTGAAGCTAGGCTATCCTTGGCTATCTTCCATGAAAGCTATTGCTTCTCCTATTCACAAGTGTTTGAAATTTCCCCATAATGGTGAAGTTGTTACTGTCAATCATAGTCTCTTTAAACCAGGTGAGAGAACTTCTAGCGTTCCTATTGATTACTTTTGGCCTAACCAATTCCAATCTCTTCCTCCGCGAAGTGATCATCTTTTCAAATCTTATCAAAAGTGGAAAAAAGACATGATCCTATCTCTAAGTGAACCTAGAACACCCAAACTTGATATTCCTATCGTTCTTGAGAAGGAAGTTCTTCCTTTGAAAGATAAAACTAATGTCTTTCCTCAAGAAGATTCCCAACCCATCCCTATGAATGTGACTATGCCTATATCTAATAAACTTCCTAAAAGTAGACCTATACCTCCTCATCATGATGGGCTTGGTCTCCTTCCTAAATCGAATATTCCTCCTTTATATGGAGTAGTTCCTCCTCCTTCCTCTTATGGAGAGAAGAGACCTTCCTCTTCTCCTATTATTCAACCTAAGAGACCACAACGTAAACACCCAAGTGATAAGGATGAGAACATTCCTCCTCCTCAATCTCCTCAGCTTCCTACTAAGACTAGACGAAATCGTTCTGCACGTGAACGCCGACGAAAGCATCATCTTAGAGCTCAGGCAGCTGCTTCTCAAACTTTGCAATCCCCAAAAACACCTTCAACCAATATTATTCCATTTTCTCCTCAGCCGAAAATTGAGCCGAAATCTCCTAAACATAAGATGCATGATGGTCTTGATCCTGTGCGAGTTAAAGATCCTATTTTTATAAATCTTGATGATGATATAGATGAAAATGTTATTCATGATGAAAATGTTACTCCTGTTCATTCTGATAGTGAATATGAATATGTTGATGTTGATAACCATTTATCTAATGAATTTTCTAAAGCACTTATCCTAGCTCCTAGACAAGAACAATGTGGCTCGGAACATGAACATAGCCCTTGTTTGGATCTTGTGATAGCTCCATCTGCTATGTTGGATGTTCCTCCTCTAGCGTGTTTCCTACCTTTCCGAAATATTGATCAGCAAGATCGGGGGGTAGATGATGTGCTAGACTAGTTCATTAGCATAGCAGATTCTCTCCTCCTCTCTTTTGTTACTTCTTCTATGTGTTACTCTCATTCTTCTATTTGTTTTCCTTAGTGTTGTCTACTTGAGGACGATGCAAAGCATTGAGATCTCTTTTGGTCCCTCTCATGTTGACTCAAAAGACACATGTGTTCCCTTCTTCTAGGTGACCTTCCTTGATTGGGGAATGAAGAACAATTATGCATACATACATATGATATACATGAATTATCATATAGCATACTGACCTCGAGGAAAGCGAAGTCACCTTGTGCTTTGTGTTCTATGTCCATTATCCTTGGGCTTATCTCACACTTGGGGGCTAAATCCTTGTGATAACATGCTCCTTTCCTTTCTCATTTCTTATATGTATCACTACCTTAAAGCAATCACCCCCGGTGAGGCGTGTGCGATCGCTTTAACGTAGGGGGCATACATCCCGTTCATATCTTTTCAAGATACTTAAAAATTTCTTGACAAATTTAGCTTTGCCTTGAAAATTTTTGATATCTTTCTTGCATGACTCATAGTGAGGGAACCTTACTACTGACAGTCATGGTTCTCCCTCATGATCTTCCCTTTTACTTTGTCAATCGAAGTTGTAAGATCCTTAGTCCACTGGGGGCTTGGTGTATCTTGCTTTTTGACGTGGTGAAAGTCTTTCAATGTTGTTTCCTTGTACTTTACCGGAAGTATGAGCCTACGCTTATACTCCCACTAAAGTGGGGGCTAAATGTAGCATCCTAAAATTGCGACACTTGCAATTTCGACTGCATTTGGGTCTTCACGATGGTGATGCAACACGGAACCTGAATGGAGACCCCGAAACTTGTTTATAACACCAAAAACTATATTTTTCAGCACCCTGGCCTAATCATCCTTGCACCCTGCTATCCCTGGCGGTGGGACCATGGCACCCAGCGCCCTGGTCCTTCAGGACTAGGGCGCCCAGCGCCCTAGTCCCCCAGGACCATGGCGCCTAGTGCCCTGGTCCCTGGCCCTATTTTGGGCCCGGTCTCTTATGGGGCTTCGGGTCTTTAAGTTTGTAAATTGGAAAATAACATTTCCTAGTCGCCCTAAGGTCGGGAAAATCAGTCTTTCAACCCTAATTGGCAAGTATATAAACTACATTTCCTCTCCCATTTTGAAAAGAGATGAAAAAAAAGGGCGAAAGCGATATTCAAACATTCAAGCATTCAAGCATTCCTTCAAGCAATTGAGCATTCTAAGTCTCCATTCAAGGCTAAGTGTTGCATTCGAGACAAGGATTCAACCATTGAAGAGGAGATCACTTACAACACATTACATACTACATACATTACACCTTCGCATGTAAGAATACAAACATTCTTACAACAAGGTATCAGTACTTGTTTACATTACAAACATTTACATTTACAGCATTCTCATTTCTTGGTTAATTCCAAAACTGGGGTTTGACCTAAAGGCAAACCCCTCATCCCTAACCCCCCAATCATCCTCTCTTTTTTGTGTGTAGGTTGCAGGTACACGGCTATAATTGAAGATCTGGAATCCTTGTGCAGAGACGAACAGATCCCCCTTCGTTTCGCGGATTTTTTGGAGGACCCTGTGCACGCCGGGCACCATCGTCCCATCAACTTTTGCTCAAATTTGTAGAACAGCACTGTCTTGACATTTTACTACTAATTCCAGGTCCACAGCTTCATCCCATATCCCTATCTCTATTTATAAGTGAATCTTTCCTACTTTACATGCATTCCTAGTTCAATCTTTCTATCTACATTTCTTTACAAAAGAGGGTATCCTTGATGTCCTAACCCTTGAAACTCATTTAGAATCCAATCTTGCATTAGGTGGGATTGGATCTTGTGGGTTTCAACCCCTCTTTTGAATGTAAAGTCTCCCCTAAGTGAAAACCATCAACCCTAGTGACTCTCCCTTCTCTCTCCTTGGAGTTGGGGAGGGGAGAACGACTAGGGTTCGATTTTTTTTGCTTTACACTTATTCAACAAATTGATATTTATTTTCAGCCTTTAATTCATTGGAGATGTCAAAGAGGAAGAATGGTAGGAAACTCTAATGTGGGAAATGCCATGAGAGGCCAACAAAATGCAGAATGTTGTCTTCATACTTTGGCTTTGTAAAATATTATGGTGAAAATTAGGAAGGTACATCATCACAAGTACAACTACAAAATTCATAACCTACACCAAATGTTGAAGACGATGGCGAACTTGATATCTTAGATAAGAATGATCTTGAAGAAGATTATCTGGTAGATACCCAAGTTAGCCAGAATGATATAATCGACTTGGGTGATAATTCCATTGATGATAATGCATGGAAAGGGAAAAGAAAATACAAATAAAAAAAGGATCAACCAAAATCAAAAAAGGATTGGGAGTGAGATATGTTAGTGAGGAATTTTTAAATTAATTAGGCATCAAAGTATCCATTCATTGAACTAGTGAAGAATCCAATTGAAGGCAAGCCTCCAATAGAATGCAGGTGTAAGATTTGCACTTGGAAAAATAACAAGGAAATTAGGTTGCAGCTAAAATTTGACACCATAGAAAAGCATATGGGTAAAGTTTATGAAAAACAAATGATAGACGGAGTTGAAAAATCAGTGATAAGAAGGAAAACAAAGGAGGAATGTAAGCATGTGAGGAATGCTGAAGAGTATTGTTTTCATGAGAAAATACAGATGAAGCCTACTAAAGTTAAAGGTTCTATTGAAGCTAGTTTTGGAAAAGCAATGCAAATAGAAAAACTGGGAAAAGTTGTTCAATTAAGTGTTGTTTTTTATATTTTGAGTAGAGGGTGTGCTATGATAGATTTCCATCAATTAGTGGTTTATTAAACTTTTTGAAAGTTCCTAACTATCCTAATATTAACTAGTCAGTAAACAGTGATGGGAATGGGCAAATTGTCTGGCTGAGGTTGATAAAGAAGACGTAAAAGAAAAAATAAGAGAGTCAAACTTTATTGCATTTTCTTTAGATGAAGTTATGGCAGTAGACAACACTTCATGGGTATGCATGCATGTTTATACTATATAGAATCATGCCCACCAACCTCATCTAATATTTGTTGCTAAAATGAAGGATAGTGCGACAACGAAAAATTTATTTCAACTAGTAAAGAGATGTTTAATTGAATATGGAGGTATGGATGACATGACAATTGCCAAAAAATTGGTATGTGTTGGAGCAGATGGAGCTTTAGTAATGCAAGGTCATAGGAATGGTCTTTGTACAAAGATTGAAACTTTTTTTGCAACATACATTACTGCAATTCACTGCATGACTCACATAATGAATCTAGCTTTTGGAATTGTGAGCAAGTATGCTTCAGTTAAAAAAAAAAAAGTTTAATTAGAGAGCTCTACTCACACTTTTGTCGGAGTCCCAAGCGATTTATGAAATTTTAACACTTTGCTGATGGAATAACTGATGGGAACAAGATTCTCAAGGATAATGATACCAGATGAATCTCTTTGGATGGTCCAAAGCATCGAGTTTTCTCAGAATATTCATCCTTGATTGGACTATTTCACACAACTCGCGATGAATCAGAGCAACTAGAATTTCCTGACCTTCTTCGGAGGTTAAGTAATCTAGAGACACTCTTCACTTTAGCAGCTCTTCTGCCCATGCTAGAGGAAATGAGGAGTATTATGAAGGCTTCCCAAAAAAGAGATCTATTTATTGTAGAATATGCTACGATGCGTAAGATGACATGCATGGCCCTTGACAATCTCTATCAAAATCAACCAAGACTATCTAATGAAAAATGTATTAAGTGGCGGACACTCACAGTTTTGAACAACCCTGATATCTTTTTACAAATCAGTGTAAATGGGGAGGTATGTGCCAATGTAAGGGGAGTTGAGATACCAATGGACTTATATGCCACGGTCGACCCAAAGGAACCAGGAAAGTGCCCCAGGAAGCAACTAGCAAGAGTTACAAGGGAATATTTCGACAAAATTGTTGACTCTGTAACTACTTATGTGAAGGAAATTTACTATGATCTTTCCTCACATATTAGAAGTAGATTCCCTCCTAACAACCTACTCAAAGCCATGTCTATTGTGTTTCCTCAATATTGGAGCCTCAACAGTGCAACTGATTTTTGAACTAAGCTACTGACTTTGATAAAACAATTTTTCATATCCAGAGAATTGAATGGAGTAATTGTAAATGCAATATTAGATGAAACTCATCTTAGAGAGAAATCATCTCATTTTGCATACACTATGAGGGGACAATATGGAAGAATGGAGAACCACGCGAAGAGGGATCAATAACAAGGCTTTGGAAATATATAGCTAAGAATGAAGCGTTGTGTGATTCAATACCAAAATATTTGAAGCTTGTTGATTTATGTCTTACCATTATATTAGTTTTGGTGGAAGATGAGAGAGTTTTCAGTGCTTTGGGGTTCCTAAAATCAAAGCTAAGAAATAAACTAGACAAAAATTTGGAAAATAGCTTGAAGCTCTATACATCTAGGTATGATGTCCACACTTTTCCTTATGATAAGGCACTGAAAATCTGGAGGTCCAAATGTGAAAGAAGAGGTTTGGGAAACACTTCAAACTAAAGTGTCAATGGGACTATTGACTTATGTCCAGGACCTACTGGTAGCATTGAGATGTAGTTCAATGAAGGTATGTAGACTCAGAGTGAAGAAAACACAGACAAGAATCAAGAAAGATCTGAATTTGATGAGGATGAATGGCAATTGTAAGAGATTGGTATTTATTAATCTTATTACTGTATCTCATCATTCATATTACAAAAGCATATTATTATGGTTGATAACTTGATGACATTTTATGAGTCTGTCAATTTTTTGCAACTAGAATCTAATATTGATTTGTAATTGTATTTTTCAACTTTCTATTTCCAAATTTAAAATAGCATAATAAAAGACCATAATGTGTTTATTGATACAGAGATGTTTATTTAGACATGTTAAGAACTTAGATTTTCATTAATCATTTCAAAATATAGCCATATGATACAATTCATTCAATACACCACTCTGTGTGATTCTCCATGCAAAAGTCAATATAAAGTTTCAGAACCCTTTGCAAATGACCCTAAATTCCCTTTTATAGAAACAAGGGAGCAACAACAACTTCAGGTTGATTTGCCACATGTGAAGACTCAAAATCAAAATTAATTACTAAGGCACTAAAGATTGAATATATCATCCTGACTGTCATCAATATCACAAACTCAGCACAAATTTACATGGCTATCACAGGCCAGATTAGCAATTTAGCAATTTAACAACTGCTACATGTCTGATGTCTCCTGTTCAAAAAACAAAGTTCAAAATTAAATATTAATTCAATCCATGACAAATTAAATATAGATAATAGTAGTGCCCAAAACCTAGTAATCAGAAATAGAGAAATGCAGAAATGTTAAAACTTGGGAGAATTTGAGAATACAAATTTACAGGCTGAAGGTTTACACTATGCATCATAGATTCATAGGATGGATTAGCAATAGCGAGTGCTGGTTTTTTCCTATTCATAAAATAGAGTTATTTCAAGAAATGCCAAATTCCAAATAGAAAAAACATAAAACCTTGAGATTAAGAGTAAAAGCAGAAAACTGTGCAATACATACTATGATTCTTGAGATTTTTGTGCCAGTTTTTGTAGGGTGCTCCACTCTTCGTCTGATGGAAGGTCAATATTCTTTAAACTATTGAAAGTTAACTACAACTTCATCAACAATCCATAATTAGAAGAGTGACTTGACATCACTGTTTCACCCAATACCACATTTAGAGTTGTAAATGGTTTGATGAATTCCAAAAATCTTTGGGGAGTTGTATTCTTAGGAAGCAAGTCTAAATCAGACTTCATTTTTATCTCCATGTTTTTTTTTGTAAGCTTCTTTTCCAATGAATTTATTTGATGGGTCAACGGTCTTAGACAAACCAAGTTTAATCAAAGTATTTGTCTTTTCTTGCAACATCAATATCTTTTTGCCACATTTATCCATAACTTCTGATGTTTCCCTTCGTTTTTGGAATTTTTGAAGGACAGATGATTTCTTAACTATGGCATCAATGCGACTCTTAATTTCATTAGATTCCAAATAGTTGTCACTGGTACTATAGACTACTTGTGAAATTCATTTTGCCATATCCTCTTTTGAATAAACATGTATTCTCTTCTCAATGTGTCCTTTGATTTTTATATAAATTAATCTCAGAATTTCATTCAACTGAAACCATTCACACAACTTGTTACTCCTCTGCATTATTTGCCCCAAAATGTTTTCTTGTATATACTTCATTGTATTTTTCATATTATCTTTCAATCTATCCTCCGAAGTTTTAATTTTATCATTTGCATTATGTAGGTCTTCTTTCATTTGTGCACATTTTTTTATTTCTTCCTCTACAACCTCTTCCAAATGTTTTTCTCTTTCCTTCTCATGATCCAATAGGTCCTATATTTTTCTTATTTTGGCAGTAGCAGACTCATAACTTTTGTATATTTTTTGAAACTGGCTCTTTCATCATCAATTTTTTTACTACTTTTAGCCAATTTTTCACTCAGGTCCTTCAATTCTGCATCCATCTTTTCTTGCTCTACAATTTATACTACAGAGCCAAAATTATTTATCCTTTTCTGTAAATCATTTCAATTGGTATATGTTGCTTTCCTCTTTGATTTTTTTCATTTGCCAAGTCTGCCTATAACTTTTCTATCTGTTTCTCTAGTTTATTTTTTTCTCTCTACGCCTTTAGTAGTGAAGTGTAGACCACTTGATTAGTCCTTTTTGACACACTAATTTTGTCCACATTTTGTACTTTGGAAAAATCCATTTGGAGGGTGCTAACTTGAAATTCAGAGGGATCTATCTGATTGTGTGGTGGATTTTTATCTTTATTTGGGAGCATAACAACCATGAACTCCATCATATCTTTCTGTTGGTCATATGTTGGAAATACCTTGTTCCTTGCAAGCTATTCGTCTAAAACTTCAGTCAAGGCAACCCTATGCAATGCTCTCTTTTTTTCTTTATTTACATTTGTTGTGTGTTCAATTTTTTCATAGTAATCACAAAATTGAAAATATGGGCTTTCTGAAGCAATTGAATGTTTGAAAGGTAAAATAGTAGAGGCTCCAGTTTCACCTATGCCTATGGTTTTAACTAATGCATTACAAGGAGTACCAACAACCATTCTTGATTTTGTCCCACTGTCACTTGCATGTGTAGTTTTAATAGTCTTTTTAGGGGTCTGTTCTGAAGATGCAAATGATATATTTGTAGTGGTAGTGGCACTTGATATAAGATTTTGAATAGTATGAGTATCTACCACTAGTGGCCTCTTGCGAGAGATATTTTGTTGTTGTACTTGTCCAACACTAGGACAACTAGTATTAGTAGTAGTACCCATGCCAACCCCACCAATCATAGTGGCACTTGACTGGAAACTAATAGGAATACTATCCCTAGATTCCCCACCAGTGGAAGTGGCACTTGATTCACCACCAATGGGAATACCATGATGTGGTGGTGGTTGTGGATTTGAACCTGTAACAAATGCAGGTGGACCCTGAGGGTGATGAGTAGTACCTTTCTGTGATGAATCTAATGAATCAAGTCCAATGATTGGTTTAACAGGAGCTTTGGATTTTGAATTGAATGGAAGTTGTACCTCAAGTGGATACCAAATGCCTTCTCCTATGGGACCTAGCCCACCACCTTCAAAACCCATTTTTTCCACAATGTTTGCCCCTTTGCTATATTTTTCTTTCATGGACTCATTGACTCCACCTAATATTTTAGGGACTATAGTAGTTGTTGGAGTGGGCTCAACCTCATACTCATTTTCATCATCACTGTTGTCATATGTTGTTGTGGGATGCTCCATATTCCACAATTCGCTAAACTCTACATCCTCATCGATGGAATCAAATTTTGCACTAGTCTTTGGTTCACCAAGATTCTTCCTCATAGTCCAAAAATCATTTATTTTGGTTTGAGTCTAATAACTGTCTTTACATTCTTCCAGAATTGTTTTGGGAATAGAATTGTTAGATGGATTAGCAGATTTTTGGTAGAAATTGTAGGACCTCCTATTTTGGATGCCCTCCTCTGTTGTCCTCTGTGTGTGTAATGCCATAATTTGTGATGACAATTCTTCTGTTGAAATATTATTGTCAGTGGCAATTTTCTCCATCTCTTTTTTAACCTCATCCCATGAGTCCATGTTTCTAATAATTTATAGCAATGGTTTACTTTCATGTTGACATAATGCTAAAAAGTTCCCATTTTTCTTAAGCCTTGCTTGAACTACACTGGTGGGATCATACTTCCAAAGACCCTCATCACCAAAGCTAAAAACTTTCAAAAAATCATTTGCCATATTGAATGCTTTTCTCGCAAATGTGAATGCTCCACATGAGAGAGGAAAGGAAGGAAATATTCTCTTCTTTTTCTAACCATGAAAGTTCCTATTTGTGCTCTCCAATAGCCAAATGCAAATACCCTCTCTATCACATGTATTGGAAGTCTATAGGGTTTTACTATTAATCTGTAAAACCTTAACACAGTGTATTCTTCCATGAAGAATTAGTCAACCAATTGTATTTGACTTCTGAGTTGAATGCAATCTCTACAAGGCATAGGCAATCTAGGCATTGGAGTGCTTGTAATTTCATTATACATTAGTGCCAAAAAGAAGTCTACAAAATGGTTGTAGTTCTTTATGTTATAATGCATCCTTATCTTTGGTGTCCATTCATATATTGGACACTTTGTTCTGTTCTGAGTCTTCTCATCAATCTTATAGTTCACAATGTGAAGATTGTTGGTCTCGAATACTGCATGATACTTGGATAGAAGAAGATAGCACAAGTAGGATGAGAACCTAAATGTCTTACAGGAACCTTTTTTTATCATTAGTAATTGTTTTTGCATGGATTGAACAATGTGCTCAACAAAATTATATCTTACTAGTTGACTTACACAATGGATATTAAAAATCATTTCAAGAAGGCTAACACCCACTTCCCTATTATTTTCCAATCCCAGGTAAAATGTTAGCAAGGAAATAGTATCCCAAACCCATGGAATAAAAATGTTATAAACACAAGGAGGCTTATGATTCTGATCCAATAGAGTATCACACATTATTAGAGCTCTGATAAATGAATCTCTATGACTTGGATCAAGACTCTCATATTTCTCTGCCATCTTTCCTAGGTCAATGTGGAGGTTTGAGTTTTGTGCTTCAAACCCTAGGTTCAACAAACAAGCAAATTCTCCCACGTATATGGATAGAATTTCCTCTTTTGTATTTTTACTGACAATTGATTTTTTATCTTCATCATAATTTTTGGCGCAGACCATGACAAGTTCAAGGCAAGGGAATACTTCAGGTAACACCATGCTTCCCAATCCAGCATCCCACATTGCGATTTTATTTTTTCTTTGTTTTAACATTGTGTTGATAATAGTAAATTTTGCCCTACTTAGATCTTCCACCTTATTAGACAATGCATATGTAATATCTATGATATAATTTTCACTATGGATAGTAGGGTCATAAATATCATGGTATTCATCAGTGAAACCTAGTGTTTAACCAGTTCGGTTAGGTCTATTTTTTTCACTTCACTTCTTTTTGAACTATTGCTTCCCGGTTTCCCCATCGATGTTATTGTTAATAATTCAAAATAATACTAGATACAAGCCTGAAAATGCTAACCCTCAAACTGAACCATGAGATTAAAAAAATTAAAAAACGCGGGATGTGGGTATTCTAGATTTTACCCAAAATTTCTATTTCACTAGTTTGGCACAGACAACTCTATTGTAAATTGCATTCCTCAATATAGTAGTCATTTATCAATATCCCTAGATTTACTGGTTTGTCCATGAAATTAAATACGATTATGAGTCACTAATTTTGAAAACACTAAAAAGTAAAAAAGTAATACCTAAAGGGCAAATTTTCTAGAATCATGATGTAAATTTATAAATTATTATTAATATCTATTCGCCACAGAAGGATAAAACATTCATTGCTTCAGTCTAAATTATGAGGATAGTGGACACGTCACCAGACTCGAGTGATGAGTCACTTTTCCAGATTGTTTTTGAAGTTTTTTAAATCCTTTTCAACTTCCACCCGAAATATAGCTTAATTGTAGATAATTAAATGTAAAATGTTCAATTCCAGGTCAAGTTCTCAAAAATGTGTTTACTTCCCACATTTGGCCTGAAATCCACCCTAAGCCATTGATCTGTGCTCATCCAATAGATGATGGTACATCTGTTGTCAGTTGTTGCGGGTCCCATGACTTTTGCCATTTTTTGGGCACGTCACCAGACTTGAGTCACTTTTCTACACTGTTTTTGAAGTCTTTTTAATCCTTTTCAACTTTTGCTCGAAATAGAGCTTTATAGACTTAATTATAGTTAATTAAATGTAAAACATTCAATTCCAGGCAAAGTTATCACAAATGTGTTTACTTCACACATTCAGGTCAAAATCCACCCTAAGTCGTTGATCTGTGGTCATCCAACGGACGATGGTATCTGTTGTCAGTTGTCGTGGGTCCCAGGACTTTTGCCATTTTTGTCCACATCAACAAACATGAGTCAATTTTTGAGAATGGTTTTGAAGACTTTTTAATCCTTTTCAACTTCTTCCCAAAATAGAGCTTATTAAATTTAATTAAGTATACAATTGCAAATTTAGAATTTAACTATACCTAATTAAATATTTATCATTTATGGAAGTCTTCCATTAGAATTCTGCAAAAAATGTTTATTGTTTATGGAAGTCTTCAGTTAGAAGTTTGCAAAAAAAATTATTGTTCCCACATTTGGCCCTCAATACACCTCACGTCATTGATATGTGCTCAACCAACAAACGACAATATATAACTTTATAATGAACTAAATATACAATTTAAATATGTAATTTCAAAACTTGCATGATATTTCATTTTCTTTATCGATAACTTTTGCATTGTATTACTTGGAAATAAAATATACAAATATGCAAGTATAGGTGGTACAGTAAAACCATTAGAGTTCTACCACCGCAAAAAACACCCCTAAGGGCCAAAACCACCATTCCCAACAAAAATTAAACCCTACTACATGCAAAAACCCCAGAATTCCAATTTGGCATGCCAAAATTTGTAGTAGACATCCCCCCATACATACAAAGTTGGGTCTTGGGAGAAAACAAACATGGAACAAAAAGATACAAACAGATTAACCCAAAAATGACCTATACTCTGGGTCATCATAGAATTTTGAGATCCGCTTCATTGCTTGGGTAGTATCAAGTCTCAGTCATAACTCTCAACCCACCTTTGCATGTGCCACTTCATGATGGACGGTTAAAACCTCATCACACTACATCAACCTTGCAAACATTTTGAAGGCCATCCACCCACACCAAGCAAGAGCTCTGCATCTTGCCTTCAAATCATCATCATCCCATCGAATGAGTGGTAGCCGTGCCACCAAACCAGCCACCCCTGCTCGAGGAACAATTCTCTCCTTAGGGACCACACGAGCACACACATTATCTAGATTTAACAGCTAGTGCCCATCAATTACAACTCTCAAGGAATTTTTTTACCTTGTCCACCTCGTCCTCAAATTGGAAACCCCAAGTGTCAATCAATGAATATGCCTCCATGTTTGTCCTGTAGTGATGACCTACATGGACAATTTCCTCTCGCAAATGTTAGAATCAATGATAGTCCCCAAGACACTGAGAGGGGGGGGTGAATCAGTGTCTAATGGGTTAGCAAAATATTTAAACTTATTAAGAACTTTGTATCCCAAAATAGTGTACCAGTAAATAAGAATTAATGCAGCAAATAAGAATAACAGAGACAGCATAGAGAACACACCATAACACATGATATTTAACGAGCAAACCCTGTGTGGGAAAAACCTCAGTGGGATTTGTGACCCACAATATTCACTCACTGGACAATTAATAAATATTACTTACAATGAGGGGCCTGCACATACAGGAAGGCTAGCAGCCCAGAGCTCACTGCTCAACTACAAAATAGAAGTCTCACTGACTTATAAAATGGATTATCAAAATCCAATACAATGTACTGCTTTAGATCAGAATTAGTTATGCCAGGTTCAGTATTAGTTTAAGCTCAGTCTATAACCAAAACCTTCGCTGTCAACTATATCACCTTATACAAAATATCATCTATCCTCTCTCTCTCTCTCTCATATTTCAAAATGACCTATAAGATCTCATACATATATAAGTCTTGTACAATATTCCATGTCAGCTTTTACAAGAGTTAATTACATTATAAAACAATAAACAAAAGTTTATTCCATGTCAGCTTGAGTGCCGGTATGCACTGTTGTCGCTATCAGTGTCAGTAACTATCGATGGGTTGCCAAATGATTTCCAGTTGGTTGCCATCAATGACAACATCAACTATTCTCATAAGAGTGTAGAATGCCAACAATCTTCCCCTTTGGCATTGATGGCAACACTCATGAGAAAAATCCAAAAACTATTCCAAAAACTGAAGTCCAAAAAGTTTCCAAAAAGATGTGCTCCCCCTGAGCAAATTATCTCCTCTGAATAAGCATTTTTCTCTCCACTACTCCCCCTTTGACATCAATGACAAAGGTTGTCAAAAATAGTCAAACGAGTGTAAAAATTTCACCTCAAAGTCTGTAACCGGTTGGTTACAATCTGAAAAATATCTGCCAAAACTAGATTTAGACTCTGCATAAACCTTTTGTTGTCATTCAAGGTTGCCTCAGTTTGTTGGATCGTGTCGGTGAGATAGTGCATGTGTTCTTTCGGTGATCGCTCTCCTTGAAGTAATACCCTAGATATTTCAATTGTCTGAGAGATAAGGTTGTCCAACTTGGGACCAAGCTTATTTTTAAGTTCTTGGGCATTTTCCTTATCCTTGCCTTCTCTTTCTCAATTTTCTCTAATTTCTCCTCAAAACCTGCCATTTCTTGCTAAAAACTGATATATGTCCAGATGAACCAATTATGTTATCAACTATGTCATCTATTTCTTTCTATGTTCTACTGATCTCCTTATCTATGTTCTCTATCAGAAGGTTAGGTTTGCATGTTTCCCTATAAAGCTCTTTGTACTCCAAAATTGTAGAGTTAAGTGCTAGTAGTAATGTATTCAAGTGTTTTGTACACTTCTTTATGGTGTCATCAAAGAATTTGTCCTTCTCTTTTTCAACTCTCTCCTTTATTGTGTCCTCATTCACTTTATCAATGGTTATTGTATTGTCAGCAATAAATTTGGACAATCTGTCCAATTTACTTAAAGAATCCTTAATATGATCTATGTTACAATTTGGTGCAATCAATTTAAGAATTGGTACAGTGTTATCAATTGCCTTGTATGTCAATGCATTGCAATCCGTTATCTTTTTTATTGAATCCAAAAGTACCTTTGTAACATTGGTAGGTCCGAATTCACTTGTAGATGTGCCGGATGTTTGACCAATTACCTTTATTACCTCTATGCTTCCATTAGTTGTAACTAGTTTACTTGCATTTTCCTCTAGTGGATCAGTCTAGGTTTGCATCTCAACCTGCAAAGGTTTCTCAGACTGTTTTAATGTCTCAGTGATTGTTGGTTTCTCTGTTTCAGTGCGTACCTTTGCCTCAAATTGTTTTCCTAAAAGTTCAATTGTCGGTATCTCTATCTCTAGTGGCCCTGTGCCAACATCTTTACCTTCAGTAGGTTTTCCAGTTTCTGACGATTGCTTTGTTTGGGTTGGGATTTCAACTTCAACAGTTTCTACTGATTTTTTTGTCATGTTGCCACTGTCAATATTGTCTTCCTTAATCTCTGAATTATCCTTGTCCACAACAATATTTACTTCCTGAGTATCCACATTCATCATAAAGAGTATCTCAGATTCAGGATTTGTATCATCATGTGTAATACCTTCAGTGTCAATAACCGGTGGATCATCTATGTGTACCGGTGCATTATCCAAAGGTGGTGACAGTAGATTGTTAGTGATCTTGATGTTATGAATACCACCAATTTTTCCTTTTCCCTTGTCCTTGTCCTTCTGATACACTTTAAATGTATTTTTTGGTTGGTTCATTTCCTCTTGTTTTTCTTTCTCCACAAAAAATATATCCCAATTATCTGCAGTCTCATCTGCAATCTCTTTTACTCTTCCTACCATTAAGCTTACTTGTCAATGCCCACTGGCAAAAATGGATCGGGTAGCCTCAGAAATTAGTTCATCAATTTCTTCTTTTTAATTAACAAGATGTACAGCTAGAAATTTTTCAACTTTCAGTTTCTTGTCTAATTCCATCATTGTATCCTTTTTGCTTCCAATCTTCTATACAGTTCATTTGATAAATCATCCACAACTTCAATTAGAACCTTTTTATATATGTCCAAGTGTAAAATAATATTGTTCTCAATGCTTTCCCTATCAAAATCATTAAATGTATTATACAGTTTGCGTATATTAGCCAAATTTCCATCATCATTTATCTCATTCAACAAATCATTCAAGGAAGGGGTAACAGGTTGTTGTTTCTTCTTTGGTGTGAGTTTCTTGGGTGGTCCCCTTACTTCTTGTTGTTTCTTTCTTGGAGTCCTTGCTCTCTTAGGTGAAGGAGAAGGTACCGGTGAAGGTTTTCTCTTCCTCCTTTCAACTCTTTTAAACTTTGTTTCCTTCTCACTGTCAGTTCCAGAAGATGTGTCAACCGATGACATATGTGCCTCCAGTTGAGGTCCTTCAAGCTCACTAGCCGATATGCCACTAATGTTCATTACATTTTCCTTGATTTCCTTAACTTTCTTAGAAGCATCTCTAATGTATTTCTCTCCCTTCTTTCTTTGCTTCAACATATTTACATCACTCTCAATAGTCTCAACACTACCACAGACCTTTTCTGATGGTTCTCTTGGTGCATCCAGTAAAGCTTTGGCATATGTCTCTAGAATGGTAAGATCTACTTCATATCCCATTTTGGTGACCCAGATAGTCCTAGGGAGTACTACCTCCATCCATGTCTCATCCCTTTTGATAACAAAATAAATCTCTTTGTTATATTTGTCTACTACACTTTGTGGTAACCTTTCTCTAGTTCTCATTTTAGCTTGGAAAGTTTTAAAGTAGTATGTTATGTTGTTGTCCCTAGCAGTTCCCACGCCAGTAAAAGCTTCCTGTAGTTGTTTTCCTACTGATATATCATAACCAAAGTCTTTAGGTCCTGTACTGGGGATTTCTTTAGTGAAATACAATATCAAGCATACCAAAAGATTACCAAAGCGGAATGCCCCTTCCTTATCTCCTTTAATCTTTTTCAAATTGTCAATAAGTTCATCTTTTAGCCATTCACACACATCTATCATTGCATTGTTGTTTACCATCTCATAAGCACTATGTATACAGAGACTAGAAACTAAATTTAGCCTGTTTACATGTGTGGTCTTGTATCCTAGCACCATACTTACAAATCTCACATTGATGTCCTTAATATCATTTACTTTTAGTGATCATTTGTTAGATGTTGCTCCGATTAGGCTCATCACTTTGTTGTTGGGAATCTTCTTAGTTTTATCAGGTCTGTTGTCGATAGAGGGTAAACTAGTAACTGCCCTAATTGCTTGTCGAGTTATTTTGAAGACAAAATCCAACCATAAGAATTCTCCATGTGCTATACTCAATATAATTCTTACTACTTCCTTTGGAAATTGAGGGATGTTCAGTATCTCCACAAAACCTAGAGTTTCCACAATTTTATATTTGGGTTTAACAGCACCATATTCATCACAAATGACCTTAGTTTACATTTTCATCAATTATTCAGAACCTAGTTCTTCTATATTGCAATGTATATAAATCCTAGGGTCTTTTGCAAATGCTACACTTTTAGGAATTTTTGAAAATGCCCCTACAGAGTCATCTTGCTTAGCAATTTCAGGAATTATCTTAAACATGGGCCTAGGGCATTTCACATTTTCCACAATGGTAGGTTTCAGAATAAACTCGGGAGCAGAAGAAGAAGCCATTGAAAAATATCTTTTACTGCCTGAAAATATTATGAATGCCTAAAGAAATCACTCCGCACCTTCACCTTGAATGCCTTTTCTTAGTTTTTGCACTCTCTACTAATTTGAATGTTTAGTGAGTCAAAAATGAGGGAAATCAATTTCTTTATAATGACATTTCTTCTACCAACCACATTAAATGCTCGTCGGTTAAGTGAAAACTTAACACGTTTGTCAGTAAGGAAGAAATCTATCTTCTCACCATCAATCGAGGGTAATCTGCATGATTTTCAACTTGCTGCAATACCCCCAAAGGGTTACTTCTTAGTTGGATGAAGAATCTCCTACCAATGGAGGATTACTCTAATCTATCGGTATAGAGACAGTTTCATCAACTATCTGATCTCTCTTCCTAATCCATTGTTTTGAAAATTCTTGCTTTACCTCATCTACCTTTTCTTTGCCTTTCAAACTGGATCCTTTATTGTTTGTCAGTGAAGTCTTGCTTCTAAAATTTTTTATAATATGTCCAATTTTGTTACAAGCATAACAAATCACATTATTCTTTTGAATAGCCTTTCCATATCCTACACCAGTTTGTGTTCTGCATTGATTAGATAAAATGTCCATAGCTTCCACAAACATAACATTTCACATTCATTCTACAATTTTCTGAATTATGACCAACTTTGTTGCATTTGGAACATTGATTAGTGGGTGCATTAATATTCTGATTGTTTCTGAATCTACACTAATTTGCTTTATGACCATATTTGTTGCAATTGAAACATTTTCCATTAAACTTATAAGCATTAGGTTGTCTTACCAGTTTGTTCTGATCTAGATTGTTTGCAGTACCAAAACTTTCTCCAGCTTCAAATCCAAGTCCATTAGTATCTCCATTACATTTCTGACTTTTCAGCATGTCATCAAGCTCCTCTGAAATTTTCTTGAATTTGTCTTTGTGTTTATTTGCAGTAGCCAACTCATTTTCCAGAATTCCCATTTGTCTCATGAGCTCAGTTTTATCATGTTGCATGTGAATCAGATCTGTCTTCAACATATCATTTTCATGACTAAGTCTTAGATTTTCATTTCCACCATCATTGAGTCTCCTATTCAAGTCTTCTTCATTCTTCTTCCTATCTAAAATATCTTTACATAACCTCATAGTCATATCTTGCATTTCATACTTCATATTACTGTTTTCCTGTCTCAACTTGTCTGCAAGTTCTCTAAGAGTTTCTTTTTCATCATCATCTTTTTGCATCTTCTCATGAAGTTCTTTTATTTTATTTTGTGCTATAGCAAAGTTCTCCTGAAGTCCTTTAGTGAATTCATGTGCAATTCTTAAATCATCTTCAAGTTTGATATTCTTCAATTTCTCTGCATCATAATCTGCAAGAGCTCCTTCCAACTATTTTCTTAAGTTCTCCATCTGTACTGATGTCAGAATCTTCCTCAAGTTGTTAGGATTTTGAAAATAGAGGACCAGGCTCTGATACCAATTGTTAGAATCAATGACAGTCCTAAAGCCACTAAGAGGGGGGGTCAATTAGTGTCTAATCGGTTAGCAGAATATTTAAACTTATTAAGAACTTTGTATCCCAAAATAGTGTACCAGTAAATAAGAATTAATGTAGCAAATAAGAATAATAGAGATAGCATAGAGAACACACCATAACACATGATATTTAACAAGGAAACCCAGTGTGGGAAAAACCTTGGTGGGATTTGTGACCCACAATATTCACTCACTGGCCAATGAATAAATATTACTTACAATGAGGGGCGTGCACATGCAGGAAGGCTAGCAGCCTAAAGCTCACTGCTCAACTATAAAATAGAAGTCTCACTGACTGACAAAATGGATTATGAAAATCTAATAAAATGTACTGCTTCAGATCAGCATTAGCTATGCTAGGTTCAATATCGGTTTAAGCTTAGTCTATAACCAAAACCTTCATTGTCAACTATATCACCTTATACAAAATATCATATATCCTCTCTCTCTCTCATATTTAAAAATGACCTATAAGATCTCATACATATATGAGTCTTTTACAATATGCCATGTTGGCTTTTACAAGATATAATTACATTATAAAACAATAAACAAAATTTTATTCCATGTCGACTTGAGTGCCGATATGCATTGTTTCCGCTATTAGTGAAGTGCTTGCCGGTGTATGTAGAAGTCTATTGCCAGTGCCAGTAACTATCGGTGGGTTGCCAGATGATTGCTAGTTGGTTGCCATCAATGACAACATCAACTATTCTCATAAGAGTGTAGAATACCAACGACAACAATAATTTCACACTCTCATACAACTGCTCATCCTTAAACAAGAACAAACCTTTCAGCCTCCTATCCATAAATTGTCCAAGAAATGGGACTAATTTCTTATCAGTATGGAAGGAGAAATTGGCTTCCATGTTGCTTAAGAAACCCAAGACAATGGCAAATGTTGCAAGTGAAGATAGTATGATACTAATACTTCCAATCCACCCAATATTTAAAAACCTCTCACTCAATTCTAATTTCTGACATCCAACGGCGATGGTCATCGGTATTAATCACAAACTCTGCCATCATTCCTCTGCATGCACTAGTTCAATTGCATAATTTGTATGCACAAGCTGACATTAAATCTGCATAAACGCTAAATTTTAACCATTCACTTTCATGACAGTGATGTGCGTACCATAGGTCCATAAGGCAATATCATTGCATATCCCTTGTTAGTTCTCATGGGTCCCATTATACATAGGATTTGTGCCACCCAAACACCACGTCACCTGACGCTTCATCGTCTCATTGTCCATATCCTTTATTTCATGTTGGTGTTCAATGTACATGTATCTACTTAGTTGGACTTTTTTTTAATATTGAAATTATGTAGAAAAAATTACAAGTAAGTTGGACTTTTAATTCACTTGTTTTTCGCAAAATAAACATTTTTTTTTATATTTATAAAATTATAATCAATGATAATGAATGTACAAATAATTAATGGAACGAACTAGATTTTTTTATATATATTAAATATAGAGGAAGAAACATTACATAAAAAAGATCACAATATTAAATTTATTTCCATTGTTTAACAAAATATTGAAATAATGTAGAGCTCATAGACAAAAAAAAAACGTAGCTCATAGACATTGTGATCCTTATTGGATGCTATCACTTGCAGCCAATCCCTGACATTATATTTTTTCAAATATTCCTTTGTCAAGCACTTCAAATATCTTTTAGAAAAGGTCATCTCAGAAGTGACATTGAGTTTGTTCTTTAACTTTAGAGAAGAAATTAGAATAGACCTGCTATTTTTTATGGTGACAATTAAATCTTTTATCCACACAAATTAATAACTATTTAAGCTATTTCAAAACATAATGATTATGTTGAGTATCTTGCCACGACATGATGGCATAAAAAAATATTAAAATGAAATAGAAAGCATTTTTATATCCATAAGAGGCAAACTAAAATGAACTAGAATTTATAAAATTATCATTAATATATATGTTTCACAAATTTATGATTTTTACATGTCGGAGTCCCTCAAAAAATTTAAAGCCAAAATGAGTGAGCTTGTGAGGTTACAAGGAAATAGCCAAAAAAAAAAAACTACTAGGGGGTCGAGGCTAGGGCACAAGTAGTGGATGCATTCATGGTTTACCCTAAGAATCACACCCTCCCTCCATGCACAATTCTTCAGACATTATAAGCTGTGAGAAATCTTCAAGCCAACTGTAGTTTGGAAAGTCATCCAGGAGGAACCATTTTCGAAGAAAGTCCCTACCAATCCGTGCCCATTTCCTATGACGCGTCAACTGCTCCTCATTCAGGTTCAAAAGAAATGGTTGCCTGGCCACTAACACTATTTGGTTAGAGAGGAGAAGCTTGTTTAATTCATTTTCCCAAGGGATCCCCACCCCTACTTCTACAAAGATGACAACAGTAATGTTGTCTCCAAGGAAGTCTTCTTTAAACACCTTCCTTAACAACATCAATATATCCACCTTGTCTCCTCCAAGGTCCAGAAGAGACGCTAAGAATTGGGACGTAACGTCTGTGTTAACACGATATCTATTTTCATTACACAAAAACTCTCTATCCAACACCATCCTCACAGCCTCATTAGTGAACATCCCAACCTCCTTACAGACTAAATGGAGGGTTGGGTCTCTAATGGAGCCCAAAAATGCCCTTTGGTCCTCCACATAAATGCTTCTCAAGTAGATAGGAGTGTCCATCTTGAGAAATCTGAATACCAAATTATACAACCTGAGCCTATAGACCTAAACCAAAGGCAGAATTTAAATACCATGGGCTCTGATGATTTATCTACCAAAGGCTAATTGAAGATGAAAGAAGCAAAGATCATTTATAAATAGCTGAAGCTCTTGATTGTAATGATTCCTTCTCTAACCATATTAATTCCTTTAAATTTTTTTAAATCTTTCATATATCTCTACAAATCTTTCCCATAAATGCACTAGTGTGCAAAATTGGAAACAACTATAAACCAGTACCAAATACCACATTGAACGTTGTGGGGACAGAGTGGATTGCAGTTAGTGACTAGACATTTATTAAATGACCAACATTATCGACTGTGACATTTGATATGTGTCTATTGAATCCAATTCCATTTCGAACACTTTCTGGTGAACTATGTTCTCTTCAAAAATTTAGGCTGAAATAAAACTTCAACCTTTGATCTACGATCATTGAACGGTTTAAAATCATTGATGGATTTTAGCTATGTGTCACTCTTCACATGTCAAATAGGTCATGCTTATCAATACATCGTGCATATTTTGGAATCAATGTGATGTATTGATGTGATGTGATGTGCCTTGTCTATTAATGGCAATGAATTCATGAAATCGCCAATAAAAATATATATTTTTCCATAAATAACAAAATATTAGCCAGACAAATTAAATAATTTTCAAGTGGTGGATAAAAATCGCCAATACACTTAAATAAATTTTCCTTCAGAGTAAAAATGTTTGCCCATACAATTATATATTTGTTCCTTTAAACAAAAAATATTTGCCTCCAACAATATATATTTTTCCCATAGAACAAGGTATTATTCGCTAGAATTTTATGGAATTTTCATACCCTAGAAAAAAATCGCCAATACAAAAAAAAAAAAATTAATATTTTGAAAAAAAAATTCGCCATCAATATGAAAATTTCCCCCAAAAACTAATGTTTGATTCTCCAGGATTTTACACTTTTGCCCAAGGGGTGGTTTCTTAAAGTTATCCTTGCTCATATGCAGTTTTGTTTATTAAAACCCCATACGCGCTTCATATTCAAAATACCCCATACACACTTTAGTTTATTTAGGCTTGTGAATAGGTTTGGATGGAAAAGCTACGGGTAGGAAGTTTGATTTCCCTCCATTTCCCTCCTTTTTGACATGTTTTGTTTTATCAACTTGGTTTATTGACTTTGTCATCATCAGGTTTACACTTCATCAACTTGGTATTTCTAAAATTGCCACCATATTTCACCCATCTTCTTAGATTTCTAACCATATAATTTTTAAAAAATTTGAACAACAATAACATATTATTCTTTAATTTATTTTACCAGTGTCTCCATAGTTCTCAGAGACATATGTTTACCAACTTTTTAAATAAATTTTGATCTACTTATCCAAATTTTTAAAAAATGATATATTATTGTAGTGCACTTGATTCTATGCAATTTTTAAAAAAATTGCATTTTCGATTGTTTTGGTTCAAGTTATGTTTTGCGCATAAATAGGTATGTGATTTCCAGGATATGCTCGATTTGAAAAATCATAAAAAAAAAGTTACTCAACAAAAAATTACAAAAAAATACACAACTTCTATTGCTCACTCTTAACTATCTTTCTACAAAAAGATTTGTCAAAATACTAAATCTAACTATGAATTTTTTGATGTGCACATCAGACACTATGTTTTGCTTTTCAAAAAAAATCAAGATTTGTTTTTCGTGCGTGAAGGATTTGACCCCCTTAATCTTATCCAATTTTGAAAAAGAAATAGTAGTTTGGAAACTAGATTCAAAGTAATACAATCTTTGTTTTTTTAGTATCTTCATATATTGAGTGGATGACTCTCAACTTTCTCATCCAAGTTCAAGTTTACCTGATTTCAAAAAATTAAAGTGTCCACTTATACCCCCCTTTTTGCACACCATCTTGGTGCACTTACCCTACAATGAAATAAAGTCTATTTGGTTAGTTTCCTACTTGATAGTTAGCTTTATAAATGGAGACTCAAATCATTTTTGTTCTAGATATAAGAAGAAATCAATGTCATGTTTTGGGTCTGATATTAGAACATATGAGTGAAAACTAGGAAGTAAATTTTTGTAGGTAGATTGTCTAGAAGGAAATGTGACTTGAACTTTCTTTCAACCAACCATTTTTAGTCCTTAAGGAAGTTGTAGGTATAGAAGGTAGTCATCTTGATAATGAAACATAAAAGAAGAATATTGTTATGTTGATATGAGCTCTTTGTCTAAGAACTTAATAGAAGTTAGATAGGGGTTGGAACCTATATTTTTAATGGAAATTGGGAAGGTCCTACAAAGATAAAAAAGGTTAAGTACCTTTTCTATGTAGTTTATTGCTACTAAATTTCTTATAATGCGTTAAAGATTTGTTAATCCTTACACAATATGCTCCATTTCTTTTTTCTTTTTCTTAGTTTAGTGTTTTATCTCACTAGGTCAATCTTCCATATCCTTCTCATCAATGAAGGGAAGGTGTCTGATTTCATTAGTCTAAGGATGTCAATCTTGTCAAGTTCATAATGAATGCCTTTGTGAAATAGTCATTATAATTTTCAAGTCCTAAATAGTTCTAAATTGTTTTTTGCTGAAGTATCTAAGTAAAGTTGTAGATATCACACGTGCCACCATATATAATATTATCTATGTTAAAATTTCATGTTATCTTGATTGTAATATCCCAAATAATTTTTTCTTTAAATTTTATTAAAATATATAAAAAATATAAAAATACTCTCAAACATCTTCAAACCATTTTAGAAAATATTAAGAAAAAAACTACAAAATCTTCTTAAGTTTTTAATCAATCTTACACTTTATTTCAACAAACTTTTCACATAAATTTATGAGTTTTCTTCTATATATGTAAAATAATTTTTCAAAATAAAACTATTGTAATAATAGGAAAAACTAAAGTAACAACAACAATAGAAAATTCTAGAAACACACTTACAAACCCTCACTCAAAAGATTGCATAAACACACAAAATCTTCAATATTTTACTCAAAACTAAAGCTCAATATCTCCAACTCCTAGAGCTAATCTAAAATTAAAAAATGAATAAAAAATTCTATACAAAAAAAAAACAGCTACATCATACAACATCAATAGTTTCTCTCCAAAACTTCATTTGCAACCTACATACACAACACAACATATTGTATCTAACTATAATTCTTAATTGAAATTGCCTCTATAATACCAATGGCATTTTGTCCAAAATATTTAATCTTCATTAGGCTTTCACCCAAAATGTATATATAAAAACAAATGATCATATAAGTAATTTTGTTGTAAAAAATGAATTGATGAACCTCTAATGAAAAATTATAACTTACCTTACCAAACTTGGCCCCCAAATTTCAACATGCACCTTGGGATAAATATTAAAAATAAAATTATATTTCAAATCCCACTCATATTTATATGCCAAGTTAAGCCTATTTTTACACCTTGTCATACTTAACTAATATCTTGTCATAAATCTATCATAATCATCATACAAATTGTTGTTTTTTTAATCAAATCATAAAATAAGGATATCAAGAAACTCCTCAAGAACATAATAAATAATAAAACTATTATGAACTCCTATTAATTTATCTTAGACTAGGAAATATTAGAAATGTGATATTAATGACTTGAATTCAATTAATTTGAAAGGATGCATGAAAATCCCCTTCCTTCAAAAATTGCTCATCCCCAGGTAACACAAATTTGGTTGATCTACATTTTTCTATTGCTTCTCATGCAATATCATTAGTTCAAGAAAGTTCTTCTAATGAACCAGATATTTAGTGATACTTCTCCTCTTCAAGTTCTTCACCTTGGTATCAATCCCAAATTCAAGAATTAGAATTATTTTCTCTTCATCATCTAAGAGAGTAATATCAACTCTAGGGAAAAATATGTAAACCAAGTTCTTTTTTCAAACACAAAACATTAAAGAAATTATGAATTTTACTATGTTCAAGAAGTTCAAGTTCATATACCACTTCTCACCCTTCCCTTAAAATCTTACAAGAGCCATAAAATTTTTCCTTCACCTCTCTTCTCAATGGAAGATTATATGTAAGGCTACAATATTAAGAAAACCATGCCACCAATCTTGAAATATCTCTTTGTATGCTTCTTGTCTACATATTTTGTTTGTATATTTTGTGCTTGTTGTAAATGATTCTTGAGTGACATCAATATAAATTGACTATGTTCAATCAAGTCACTTGTTGTAGGTAATCTACTATTTGACCATAATAAATCAACAAAATAAAGCAAATCACATCCATATAAAGCTTTAGAGAGTGAAATACCAATGGACAAATGGTGGAAAATTTTGTAATAGCACTCTCTTAGATGCAACCACTTAATCCAAGAAAAATACTAATTTGAAACATAATTCCTCAAGTACCCCTCAACAAATTTGCTCATTGTCCCTATTTGACCATAAGTTTATGGATGCAACTAGTACTTGGTGTGAGATATTTCCTATTAAATGAAAAAATTACCATAAAGATAAGAAATGTATTATTCCTAGCACCAACACTAGTATTTTGTAATCCATATAATTTAAATATCACCTTGAAAAATATATATTTTTTACTTGAGGTTCCTTTAAATATGAAATTGTAGCAATAAATTTGCATAAATGGTTAACTTATCAACCACAACATAAATTCAATCTCTACCTTGTACATTGGGATGATCATGATAAATTCTATGTACATGCTCTCTTATTTCTTCTCAGGAACCAATGGTGATTGAAGTAGTCCTACTAGAAAAATATAGTCCAACTTATTCTATTGTAAATTCATGCAATCTATAATATTATTTTGAACATACTATTTCAACCATTTTCATGAAAACATCTCACATAAATCTCTTGTAAGCTTTGTAGTACCCTTGGTGTCCTTCTAGTGGAGTATCACAAAAGCCTTTTAAAAAATTCTCCTTGATTTTAGACTTAGGTGCTGTGATGGATGAAAACCTAAATCTAAATAAATTTAAACAATGCAATTCAACAACTAAACTATGATGCCACCCCTATCATGACCCTTTTAACCTATTTCCAAGTTCTATTTATGAATTCATGTTTTAATAGGTTCTATCAAAGTCCTTATACTTTAAAGTGTTCTTATAATTCTACCATAGATACAATGTTCTCAATTTGATTGGGTTTTTATATATAGATGTTTAAAACATAGAGTGGATGGCATTGAGATTATTAGATTATGTGATGTTTTGGTTAGATGAGATTCAAATGGTGTGATTCATGACTATGGATCACCTTTCTTCACTCATAGCTTGTGTTATGTTGTTGAACCTTTGAAACCATTCTTGATATTTGTGTGGTCATTCATGTTGTATATCATGGGTGAATTACAATTTATTGATGAGATGTTACAATCAAGTTCTATATACTCTATCTGGAAATTCAATTATGGTGATGTTATTGCGGTGACAATTCAACATTGTAGTTTATGAGGATGATATTATTTAGTTTCTTATGGTGGTGATGTTAGTGTCTTTTGATGATACTTTATATTGCATATTCATATAGTTAATGTTGATTTGATGGGCAATGATAAGATATGTTTATTGTTCCTTAGATGTAATACTTTTGATGAAGTTCATTATATTCTCTTATGTTATGATTTAATAATTCTTGGATTAATTATTGAAGCCTAATGCAAGTGTTCAAGTACATGCCAATGGGGAAAGGGGGTTTAACTCCTACTCCTTATTTTTATTCCCTAGTACAACCGATCTTCTCTATAATACTTTCTCATATGGTGGAGAATGGATCATTTTTTATTGCTGTAAAAAAAAAATTTATTTCATATATGTGAGCTTAAGCATGGTTGTTGTATGGTATTACTAGGTCATAATATTAAATTATTTTGGAACTCTTAGAGTTTGTAAAGTTTTATGGATGTTAACTTGTGGTAATTTTACCTTAATTATAATTTGTGTTGTTTAGGCCTTTATTTGATGCATTGAGGCCCTTGGAGAAATAAACTAAAGTCCCTAGGGGTATAGAATAGGTTTGGTGGTATTTTTAAGGTGTTATATAGTAAAATTATGAATTTTATCCATTCTTAAATTAAGATAAAAGTCTTGCACAAATTTGGAGAGGTGGTTGGAGAGGATAAGATTCCTCTCTCAATCTCTTGCCTCCCAAGAGGTGGGAGAGAATTAGTTGAGAGATGGGGTGTAAGAGGAAGGGTAGGTGGATGTTGAGGAGGTTGAAATTTGGCATCATTTTAAGGAGTGAATGGATGTAATGAGGAGTGACCACTCGGCCTCAACTCATCCATCCTCACACCCACAACCTTTGGCTATAAGATAAGGTGTGGATAGTGTTGTGGGGACTTTTTGGCCTTTTTTCTTTCTTTCTTTTCAAGTTTTGGGAAGGGTAGATTAGAGAGAGAGAAAGGAGAGAGAAGGTGAGAATGGAGATGGATTTTTGGAAGATGTAGAAGACCTATTGATTAAGGTGAGTCAAATTATCCCACTTATTGTTGTATATGATCTTCAATCTATTGTTTGTATTTGGTTATTTTGTGGATTATATAAATGTTGGAGGGAAAATTTTGGGAGTTTTGTACTTGGGATTTTTTCATGAGTTGTTTCTTAATTTGTTATACTTTGATTGCATATATAAATGTGTTGTGTTGGGTTGTCCAGGGATAGGGTGTGTAACTCTCAGGAAGGGGTATGAGTACCCAAAATATTTCTATGTTGTATGAGTACCACCATTCTGTGATGTGGATATTATGTGAAGGGTATGAGTACCCATGACCATCATTCTAATATGTGAATCCTTTTGAAAGGGTAAGAGTACCCAATATATTACTTTATGTAGTATGAGTACCACATACTAAGATGTGGAATTCCACTCGAGATGAGATTTGACAATAATAATGGATATTTCATGAGTACTCATTTTAATATAACACCTCAAGAGGTGCCTCCTACACCCTTTGGAGGGTGTGAGCTATATTCTCCTCATGTGGGTGTGATGTGTTAAGGATATGAAGTAATTTTTGTGAGAATGTAAGTTAATTTGTTATTGTATTAATGCTTATAGTTGTAAATGTGTTGTTGGGGGGCTGAATTATGAATAATATGATGATTTGTGTGGTATGTATGTAACCTTGAGTATAGTTTCAACCCATAGTTTAGGGGTGGGATAATATTTAGCCCTATATATGGGAGTGAGCTCCCCATTGGATCATTTAGTATACAAATTTATGTTGTAGGTTGGGGTTGCAAGAGTAAAGTATTGTACTGGTTTGGTGGAGTTCTTGGTGCTACCCAATTGAAAATTTATGATGTAACCATTTGTAGAATGTAAAATTAGATTGTGTAAAAAGAAACTTTGGACATATAATTAGATATAGTGTTTGTTGAAAAGGAATATATTTCTTTGTGAAAGGAGATTCTATTTACTTGATAGAAAGGAATAAAAAGATTAATAGTAACTGAATAATGATGTAATGTTGTATAATGCAGTTGTATATGGATTTTAAAAGTGATAGATCAGTTCACACTTGGGATAGTAAATCTATCATTACTGTAGAAATTGAGACTTGGATATGGTTGTGATGTTGAATGGGTTGTAATCCAATATTCTTTCTGGTTAGTGTAAAGGATTCTTATTAAATTTAAATTGATAAAACATACCAGTTGTGGGGATTATTATTACTTGAATATTAATTTTCTTGAAGTGTATTCTAGGCAAGAAATACTATATGTGTGTGCTCCTACCTTCTAGGAAATCAATATTTTTAGAATGTTCTTTTTATAAAACTAGATATGTTACAAATTTATATTTTTCTTGAGATTTTGCTCCTACTATCCTAATGCATTTTTACGCATTAAAATATATTTATGAACTTAGGTAACTTGTCTAATGCATTTAAATCTCATCCTTTTACATGCAATAGTCAGAAACAAACCAATGGATAAATATATAAGTATGAAGAAAATATATAATTATATATAAAAAAGGTAAGTGTATCTCTGCATACATAATTTTATATATTTGTTTATAATTCCATTTTGGTGTTATGCAGATGTACATGTGTGTGTGTGTGTGTGTGTGTGTGTGTGTGTGTGTGTGTGTGTGTACATACACATATATACATATACATATACATATAGATACATATATATACATATATATGTATATATATATATGTATATATATATATATGTATATATATATATATGTATCTATATGTGTGTGTGTGTGTGTATGTATATGTATATGTATATATGTATGTACATATATATGTGTGTGTGTGTGTATGTATATGTATGTATTTATATGTATATGTATCTATATATGTATATGTATATATACATATATATATGTATATATATATAGATATATATATGTATATATACATATACATATATAGATACATATACATATACATATATATGTGTGTGTGTATACACACACACACACACATATTTATATGTATATGTATATGTATATGTATATGTATATGTATATGTACATGTACATATATATATGTATGTATGTATATGTATATGTACATGTACATACATATATATATGTATGTATGTATATGTATGTATGTATCTATATATGTGTGTATATATATACACACACACATACATATATATGTATGTATGTAAGTATACACACACACACACATATGTGTGTGTATGTATGTATGTATGTAAGTATGTATGTATGTATGTATGTATGTATATGGTGTAGAAGCAGCCTCATGCTCAAAATGCTCAAAATTGGATTTTTGTTTTGTTTTCTCTTGTTTGATGTCAATAAGGTCATTTTCAACCATTGTAAGTCATTTGGAACCATTTGCGCAAGTTTGGGGTCATTTAGTTAAAAGATGCAAAAATTGCTCATGCTTGTTGCCAATGTTGTATGACAACTTTTCATTTTGTGATGACAAATTTCTGAAAAGTTGTCAGCAGTCAGTTAAGGGTTTGTTTAGAGTTTTTATTTGGTTGTAAAGGCATAAATATGCCTCTCCCACATGACCCAGAGGTTGGAAACATAGTAATTGCAATATTGATTAAAAATCACATCAATTCCTTGAGCATTTGCTCACGTTTTTTTTGCAAAACTACCTTGTACTGCCTATACTTGGAAATCCATTGCCTAAGACTAATTGGGGATGAAAATGGATTGAATCTACTTCATTTTGGTATTTATTTCATTTGTTTTCATTGAGTACCAAAGGAGATATTGTCTTTTTTTTCTAAACTAGTAAAAACCCTAAATAGGGAAACCAGTGACAAGAATAAATGTATAGCTTGGTCTCCCATTGGTAAAAAACACCAAAATGGGTGGGATGACATATAAACATGATATGTATCAGATTCTATGTGTTTAGGGTCCCATGATGAAGTTTGCATATTCTCATGAGTGATTGTTAGTCTGATATCTTCATGTATCAGATAGAGAAGGGCAGTAAGGTTGAAGAATTTACATTATAAAGGTCAAGGGACTAATGCTTTGTGTTTGGTGACAGCAAGATGTGCAAGGGACCCTACTATTTGAAACAAATTATTTTAATTCCATACAAGGAAGAAATAACAAATTTATTTGTGACTGTCCAAGGGGACTGCCTATCACAGTCTTGTTTTACCAATTACAATTGCCACCAAACCAAAGTTTCAGTGGGAAGTTGGGTGTTGAAATTCCAAGGGCCTAAACTTAGATATTGAGTAGGGTCCTCCAAGTTAGGGATAAAAAGGTTTAGGGCATATATGTATTGTTGGTCTTTGGCCATCAATGTTGATAGTCCTAATTGAAATGATAAGTATTTACCAATGGTAGTATGTGTGGAAATGTTGGAAGTATCCAAATGTACTTGTTATGATGTCACAGGTCCAAGTATAATGTACCATGGTTTTCACATTGCCTCATAGTGTTGGCTCAAGCCTTGAGTGGTGATCAAAGTCTAAAAACCAAATGGTGTATCCAAGGGTGTCACTAAGGGATAGGTTATGAAGCCACTGTCATTGTAAATAGTAACACTTTGAGTGTCCTTCCTCTGCATCAAATTGGTATCAAAGAAAGAAATATTAGTAAGAAGGGATACAGAATTGATTTTGTAGTCAAGCCAAGATGCCTCCAAGGATGAATATGGAGAGAATAGCCAAAGAGGTAAGAGAATCAATGGCCCAAAAAATGAGAGCCATGAGGGGAAGCCTTGATGCAAGACTCACACCAGTTTAGACAAATTCGAGAAGATGAGTGGTCACAAGGGATTTGAGTGACCAAAAAGAAGAAGTGGGTGAAGAAAACACACCACAAGGAGAACAGGAAGAAGAAAGAGATGGTGAAGAGTTGAGAATGGAAAGGTTGCTAAACAGTGTTAAGAATGATGTTTCTAAGGTCAAGATTGATCTCCCAATGTATGAATAGGGAGCCTGAATGGAGAAAAACTTCTAGATTGGATAGGAGAAATAGATAAATACTTTTATTTTGAAGAGATATGTGATGGGCAACAAGTAAAATTAGCAAGGACTAAATTGAAAGGATATGCATCCCTATAGTGGGATTATGTACAAGAAGAGAGAAAGAAGAAAGGAAAGCCTAAGATCACATCTTGGGATAGAATGGTGGAAAAATTGAAGGGCAAATTCCTTCCTAGTGATTACGCCATTCAGTTGTGTAGGAAGTTACAAAATCTGAAACAAAAAGACATGGATGCGAAGACCTACACATAAGAGTTCTACAAATTAGCATTAGATTAGGCCACATGGAAGAAGATGTTGATAGGGTTGCAAGGTATTTGAATGGGCTAAAGTATAACCTACCAGATGAATTCAGTCTCACAAGTCCAAGAACAGTGGAAGAATACTATCAGTTGGCATTGAAGGTTGAAGCAAAGTTGCAAAGGAAGCAAGATAAGAAAAGTAGAGGTAGGGGAAGGACAAATGTTAAAGGCAGAGGGACATTTGCAAGTAGAGGGAAATTCCAAATGTCTCAAGGAGAGACAAGTAATTCCCAAGAACAAACTTCAAATTCAAGGGGTGGTTTTAGAGGAAGAAGACCCAACAATAGAGGTAGATTTGGAAGCCAAAGAGAAGGATCTAGTGTGTTCACTGGCAAGTGTTACAAGTGCAACAAATTTGTAGACCATCAAGCATGACAATGCCCTGAAAATTAGTCTACCACTTAATTTGGAGGTGAAAGAAGAAATCACATTGCACAAGGAGAGGATAGTGAAAGTGTGAACTCTCCATGATACAATGTTTCTCTAAAAAGTGGGGAATCCTTGCTAATGAGAAGAAAATTGATCAAAACACCCATGGAGAAAGAAACACCACAAAGGAAGTCACTCTTCAGGACTACATGTAAATGCCAATGTAAATGTTGTAATGTTATCATTGATTCTAGTAGTACTTGTTGGGAAAATGGTGTCTCAACCTTGCACTTACATGAGGTTACTATTTATAGTAAGTTTTTATTTGAGCACGAAATGGTGTGAAATTATCCTCCAAGATTTTGGTTGGCTAGATTAGCATGCCGATAGATTTTCGTTGCAAGATCATAGCTAGTTTTGAAGATATTAAAGTTTCTATATTTGGAGGGTCCAATGAAAGGTTTAAAATTAATTTTGAGGACTTTAGAGGCTCTAAAACACCCTTAAAAAGTGGATTTAAATGGTGTAGTATTTTACAAGGTGATAGAGTACTTCACTAGCTTTCTGACACTTCAAACAGTTCGTCAATCGGACACACAATTCACAAGTTATTGCCTCCAAAAGTTTGGACTTTTGAAATAGGAAATATAAATTGCATTAGACACATAAATGAGGAACACGTGTTGATGTGTGTTTTGACACATCATAGGGAATCTAGAATGGAGATAAGGTTGGCTCTACTTTATTGGGTAGTTTTAGCCCATGGTTTTGTAATACCATTTGACGGTTTCTTGCATTGTATCTCTTATATATGAGGTACCTGAGATAGAGGTTGTGTAAGAGTCTTATGGCTATTGAGTTACCTTTGAGTCTCTGATTAGTGGTACTCCTATTAAGAGATTTCTCTACAAGTATATTATAATCTGTTATTGATTGTTGAATAATATATTGAGTTGCTTTTAGAGTGTGGGGTTTATCCCCACGTAAATCATTGTGTTGTTGTATTGTGTTATGCATGATATTTTATTTATTTCTCTTAATTTTCCGTAACTATTGTAACGATCTGTAAAAGTTTTTGTATTACCCTCCTCTCAATATTAGTGTAGGATGTTGTTCCACTACTTAACTTCCTTACAAGTGGTATCAGAGCCTGATCACCTTTGGTTTCAGTCGTGGGTTGTTGGGTTTTTTGAGCTAATCCAGATTTTAGTGGGAGCTTGTGTAGAAGATACTTTTTTATCTTGTTGTAGGAATTTTCAGATGAAAAGTTCATCAAGGAGGATAGAGGTGGAGAAATTTAATGGTAGTAATTTTGAGATGTGGAAGCTAAAGATTGAAGATTTGCTAATAGATCGAGATCTATGGGATGTTGTTGATCCGAATGTCTCAAGACCCTTAGATCTTACTAGAACTACTAAATATGATGTTATGGACTGTAAAGCCAAGGGTATAATTAGATTGTGCCTGGAAGACTCAGTTCTGATCAATGTCCATGAAGAGAACTCTGCACATAAGCTATGGACAAAGCTTGGTGAAATGTATCAAGCAAAATATTTATTGAATCAGATTTTCTTGAGAAAGAAATTATATTTCTTGAGAATGGAAGAGGGTGGACAGATTATAGACCACCTGGAAAAATTTAATATGTTGATGGCTTAATTAGCAGATGTTGGTGTTAAGATGGATGAAGAGGAGAAATGTCAAATCTTGCTTTGTTCTTTTCCTGATTCATGGAATTCTCTTGTTATGGCTATCATAGTACTCATATTGTTTTAAAGTTTGAAGATGTGGTGGGTTCCTTACTTGGTGAAGAGATGTGAAGGAAGGTATCCATCATTTGGAAGAAATCCATAACTGTTTATGGAAGACCTAAGGAAAAAGGAAAGAAGAATGAGAAGCACAATAAGTTCAAATTCAAAGGGAGATCAAATTCTCCTAGAAAGCCCAAAGTCATTTTCTCGAATTGCGGTCATTCGGGTTACATCTATAAGGATTGCAAAGAAGAAAAGAAGAAGAAAAAGAAGAAGTTTGATTCTGATTCTAAGTCTGCGAAGGAAGATGGTGATGCATTCATTGTAGCTTTGGCTACTCATTTAGGTAATGATGCATGGTTAATTGACTCAGGTGCATCTTTTCATATGACTTCCAATGAAGATTGGTTTTTTGAATATGGAGAATTTAATGGAGGTAAGGTGTACTTGGGTGATGATACACATTTAGACATTGTTTGTCAAGGTAAAGTTAGAATCAGGTTTCCTGATGGTAGAATAAAAAGGATTAGTGGTGCATTGCATATCCTTGGATTAAAATGAAATTTATTATCTGTGAGAAAATTGATACATGCAGGTGTGCAAGTAGCCTTTTCTAATGCAATATGTAAGATGATTAAGGGTGTATGGTGATTGCTAGTGGTGTCAGGTTTGGCACTTTGTATAAACTAGAGGTATACACAGTTGAGTGTAATAGCACTTGTGTAAAAATTAAATCTATAGATACTTCATTGTAAGATTTGAGGGTTTCACCTTCAATGGATGGACATGGATTTTGGGTACCTAACAATTCTCTTACTTTTGAAGCAAAGTTACCTATAGAGAAGACTATGTTATGGCACTATAAAATTGGCCATATTGGAGAAAAGGGTTTGAGGACCTTGAAAAATAAAAACCTTGTTGAAGGTTTGAATGATTATAATCCTGACTTTGATTTATGTGAGCATTGCATTTATGGAAAACAAAACCATATTTAGATTTACTCAAGTTCTCATAAATCTTTTGGTGTTTTGTTTTGATGTTTTTGGTCTTGTAGATGTTCCTTTGATTGGAAAATCCAAATATTATGTTTCATCTATTTATGATTTTAGTAGGACATGGGTATACTTTCTAAAGAGTAAATCTGAAGTTCTTAGTCAATTTAAAGAATTTAAAGCAATGGTTGAGTTGCAGACTGGAAAGAAAATTAAATGTTTGAGGACTAATAATGGTGGTGAATTTTGATCTAATGATTTTGATAGATTTTGTAAAGTTTGTGGAATTAACAGATAAAAGACAACCCCATATTCTTCACAACATAATGTAGTTGTAGAAAGAATGAACATGACACTGATGGAGAAGTCTAGGAGTATGTTCAGTTGTACTGGTCTAGAACAAAACTTTTGGGTGAAGTTGTTACCACTACTTGCTACCTGATTAACGCGTCTCCTATTGGCATATGTGCAGAGCATGATGACATGATGATATTGTATGTTGTCATTGATGTCAATATGTTGAAGTATGAACCAGTATGTTGTAGTAAGAAAACTAGCAAGAAAACTAGTATGATGATGTAAACTGGTATTTGTGAAAAAGTGAAGCGGCATGTTTGAGGTGAACCGGTATGTTGGAATGAGAACCGATAAATGGAAGTTTTGTACTGGGGTTCATTTGGCATGACTGTCGGTTGGTAGTTTCAGCTTCAGGGTTTCTAGTTGATGTATTCAAAGTTTGTGTGATTCAACCGATGACATCTTGTGATGAGTTAGCATTGTAATGAAGACCAGATAAGTGTTGCCATCAGCTTTGTGCGCGTGAATGATTTCCTTGAGGATCTTGCATGGAGGTTGATCCTATCTACCTCAGGAATGTGTGAAGTCTCAGTAAATGGTGGAGAGTGTGTGATGGGTTATCAGCTTCCTAAAGTGGCAAAGAATGAACTTTGGAGAATGTCTTGAGATCTCTTCAAGACTGTTGTATTCAATGCAGTATGATTAACGGTTAGGATTGAACCGATTGAAATGTAAAACCTAAATGATTAGGGTTTAGGGTTTATGCTACCGACCTATCTGCTTCCTATAAGGTTGATGATGTTTTTCATTTTGAGGTTGTTGGCAAATGCTATGTGAGTATCCTAGTGAGTGATACTTGATTCTTGCCAGATCGGAGAAGTGTGTTGATGCCTGCAAAGTGTGATTGTAGAAGAGGAGGAGCTAAAGTGGATCTATCTTGGCATTGAGTGTTGTTATCAAATCAGTGTATTACCTATTGACTTTTAACCATTTCAGCAGTTGGAAAATCCCTTAACCGAGTAGCTTTAACAGGCTTTTGTGTAAATCCTTTAACAGGGTGACTCAATTCAATGAGTTCTTCAAATCCTCTTGCGAGGTAACCTTTAATAGGGTTCTAACCTTTAAATGGCTATTTAGCCATCCCTTAACTGGGTGATCCCTAGCAAGATCGGTTCCTAGCAGAACCTATTGTAATAGTCTTTAACCGGACTAGGCTCCTAACAGAGCGGACTTCAAAAGAGTTCAAGAAAATCTTGTGGGTATTCATCACCACCGTGGTTTTTCCCAGTTGGGTTTCCACGTGAAAAATCGGTGTGTCATGTGTGATGCCTTTCATGTGATGGTTTAGTGTTTTATGTCAAAGTGGTAAAATATGTTGAACCAGGAGTCATTATATTTTTTATGATAGATTACTTGTTTATGCATAATGGTGAAGTGGAAATGAGGTATTAGGTTGTATGGAAAGCTAAGGGTTACCGATTTATGTCTTTCACATTCTCATTGTGTCTACCGGTAGTAATCTAATTTAGACTAGTGTTAGTGCTTGCCAGTCAAAGTGCAGTGTTTGCAGTCAAATTAGTTGAGGAAAAGTATTTTTGCCTGTACTTATTCACCCTCCCCCCCCCCTCTTAGTATCAGTTTGGTACTAACTGTTCATCATTTATTCATCATCTCCTACATCAACTCTTTTTGATAAAATGCCTATGGAAGCATGGTCAAGTCACAAGCCTTCATTGAGACATCTTAGATTTTTTAGTTGCGAGGTATATGTATATGTACCAAAGGAGAAGTGAACAAAGTTGGAGAACAAGGCTGTGAAATGTATCTTCAATAATTATAGTTATGGTGTGAAAGGATAGAAGCTTTGGGATCCTATTGCACAAAAGGTAATTCATAGTAGAAGTGTTATTTTTAAAGAAATTAAGTCTCCTTCTGTTGCATTCCAGCCAAAACAAACTAAACAAGAAGATGTGATTCAATTTTGTTCTACGCCTGAAAGAGTTGAATCAAGACCACTTGATCGGCAATGAATTAAGGAGAGCTCATCTAGCTCTGAATCTTTGGAAGAGGAGGAAGAACCTCCAACTTAGCTTATTCGAGACATATACAACCACCTAAAAGGTATTCACCTAATGATTGGAGATTTTTTTTTTCTTTGAATACTAATATGGATGAACCTAGATCTGTGGAAGACGCATTATGTATGAGTGATGGAGAATCTTGGAAGATTGCTATGGAAGAAAAATGACAGCTTTGAAAAAGAATGATACATAAGATCTTGTAACATTGCTTGAAAGACGGAAGCTTGTTGGTTGCAAATGGGTGTTCAAGAAAAAGATTGGTTCTGATGGAAGCATTGAGAAGTATAAAGCAAGGTTGTTTGCAAAACGCTACTCTTAGGTTGAGGGTGTTGATTATGGTGAGATATTTTCTCCTTTTGCAAAAATGACATCCATTAGATTTTTGCTTTCTATTATTGTTGCTTACGATTTAGAGGTCAAGCAAATAGATGTGAAAACTTCTTTCCTTGATGGTGATTTGGAGGAGGATATGTATTTTTCACAACCAGAGCACTATGTGGTGAAAGGTAAAAGTAATTTAGTATGTAAATTGAAGAAATATTTGTATAGCCTCAAATAGAGTCCTAGGATGTGGTACCATAAATTTGATACATATGTGTTGAGTCTGAAATTTGAGTGTTCTAAATTAAATCACTGTGTTTTTAATAAATTTGATGGTGATCATTTCCTATACATTGTGCACATTATATGTTGATGATATGTTATTCATTAGTAAAGGGAAAGGTATTTTTTCAGAACTAAAGTCTCAGCTTGCTGCTAAATTTGAAATGAAAGATCTTGTTCTAGTGAAACACATTCTTGGGATGGAAATTAGAAGAGATAGAGTGAATGGAAATATATGGCTAGGTTAGAGTAAGTATATGAATTAAGTATTACAAAGGTTCAACATGTAGGATTGTAGACCATTATGTGTTCCCTTCACAGTTGGAACAAAATTATCTATTTTAGATTGTCATACACCTCTATCAGAGATGGAAGACATGAGCAGAGTGCCTTACCATAGTGCAGTTGGAAGTTTGATGTATGCTATGGTCTATACTAGACTAGACATTGCCCAAGTAGTGGGAGTTATTTCCAGATATATGTCTAATCTTGGTAGAGTATGCAGTCAAAAGAGTCTTAAGATATTTGAAGGGTACCTAAGAGTATTCTTTGTGTTATCATGGTAATTTGGTTGGAGACATGATTTCCTTTGATATTCATGGTTATATAGATTTAGATTGAGCACGTGATATGATAGAAGAAGATCCACCAATGCTTATGTGTTTACTTTATTTGGTGGTGAAATTAGCTAGATGAGTAAGTGACATGTTATAGTTGCTTTGTCCACTACAAAACCACAGTATATGGTAGCTACGCATGCTTCTAAAGAAGCCATTTGGTTTAAAATATTGTGTTCAGATATTGGAATAAAATAAGGTGTAGTTATAGTTTATTGTGATAGTCAAAGTGTGATCTTCCTAGCTAAGAACTCGACATTTCATGCCTAGACCAAACACATTGATGTTCATTATCATTTTGGCAAAGATATGGTTGAAGATGGCAGGGTGAAGCTAATTAAGGTAGAGACTTTGATGAATGTTTCAGATTCTTTAACTAAGGCTGTGAACATAGAGAATTTCAGATGGTGTTCAAAGTTTATGGGCCTCATGGCCCCTAGAAATTAAATTATTGTGTTGATACTCCATTTGCTCTTGCAAGGTGTTTGACAAATGGGAGAATATTGGGAAAATGGTGTCTCAAACTTGAACTTACATGAGGTAACTATTTATAGTAAGTTTTCATTTGAGTACAAAATAGTGCAAAATTCACCCTGAAGCTTCTGGTTGGCCAGATGAGCATGCCAGTAAATTTGCATCGTAAGATCATACCTAGTTTTAAAGATATTAAAGTCTATTTTTGGAGGGTGTGATGAAAAGTTTAAAATTAATTTTGAGTACTTTAGAGGATTTGAAATTTTCTAAAAAGTGGATGTAAATTTCATAGTGGTTTATGAGGTGATAGAGAACTTCATGAGCTTTCTAGTGCTTCAAACAATTCGTCAATCAAACACGGTTCACAAATTATGGCCTCCAGAAGTTTGGATGCCTGAAATGGGAAATATAAATTGCATAGGACATATAAATGAGATGTAATATGGAGGAACACATGTTGATGTGTATTTTGACATATCATAAGGCATCTAGAATGGAGATAAGGTCGGCTCTACTTTATTGGGTGGTCTTAGCCCATGTTTTTGTAATATCGTTTCATGCCTTTTTGTATTGTATCTCCTATATATGAGGTGTGTGAGATAGAGGTTGTGTGTAAGAGTATTATGGCTATTGAGTTACCTCCGAGTCTCTGATTAGTGGTACTCCTATGAAGAGCTTGCACTGCAAGTATATTATAATATGTTATTGATTACTGAATAACATATTGAGTTGTTTTTGGAGTGTGAGAGTTTTCTCCAAAAAAGGGTTTTCCCCATGTGAATCACTATATTGTTCTGTTGTTGTATGCATGATATTTTTTTTTATTTTTGTAAAGTTTATGTAACTGATGTAATGATTTGTAAAAAAATTTGTATTACCCTCCTCTCAAGATTAGTGTAGGAAGTTGTTCCGCTACTTAACTTCCTTACAGTAATAACAATTTGGTTTTTGTTGAAATGGTAGAGAAGTTGAATTTGAAGAGATTTCCCCATCCCACTCCATACAAAGTCTCTTGGTTAAATTAGGGTCAACAAGTTTTGGTGAATGAGAAAAGCTGGGTAAATTTCCATATAGGGGGATATAAGGATAAAATATTGTGTAACATCATCCCTATGGATGTTTGTCATGTACTATTGGGTAGACCATGGCAGTATGATAGGAATACCAAACATGATGGAAGAAAGAATACATATTCTGTAATGAAGGATGGGGTCTCATACACTCTTACACCATTGCAAGATGAAGATAAAACACCACCAGTAGGACCTAGTGTGATGTTGGTAGGAGGAAAAGAATTTTTGAAAATGGTAAAAGAGGAGGGGGTAGGATTTGTTGTCCTAATTAGACCTAGGACCATTACAACAATAGTAAACATGAATCATTTGCCCATGGAGATACAAGGGTTGTTGAGCAAGTATGTTGACATTGTGGTGGATGAACTTCTAAACTACCTACCACCCATGAGGGACATTAGCCATCATATAGACTTAATTTTAGGTGTCAGCCTACCTAACAAAGTAGCATATAAGATGACTCCACAATAAAATGAAGAGATCAAGAGGCAAGTCTAGGAGTTTCTTATCAAGGGGCTCATCAGAGAGAGTCTTAGCCTATGTCTAGTTCCTACTATCTTAATACCCAAGAAGGAGGGAGAATGGAGAATATGCACTAATTTCAAGTCCATCAATAAAATAAAAATTAGGTATAGGTTTCCCATCCCAAGAATAGAAGATATCTTGGATTGTTTGAGTGGGGCAGCCTAATTTCCAAGATAGTCTTGAAGAGTGGATACTATCAAAACCATGTCAGACATGGAAATGAATGGAAGATAGCCTTTAAGACAAATGAAGGGCTCTTTGAATGGTTGGTAATTCCTTAAGGCCTCTCTAATGCACCAAGTACCTTCATGAGGCTTATGAATGAGGTCTTAAAATCATTTATTGGTAAGTTTGTTGTAGTTTACCTTGATGATATTTTGGTTTTCATTTATAATGAGGAGAATTTAAATAATTTAGATTTGGTTTTGAGGAGGTTAAATGAAGAGAAATTGATGATAAACTTGAAGAAGTGTGAGTTTTTTAAGATAGATTTGTTTTATCTTGGGTTCATAGTCACCAAAGGCACATTGAAGATGGATCCTAGAAATGTGGAGGCAATCCTCAATTGGCCTACACCAAAATTAGTGGACGATTTGAGAATATTTCATGGTTTGGAAAGTTTCTACCAACAATTCATAAGGAACTTCAGCCATGTGTGTGCACCAATCATTAATACCATCAAGGGGGATATAAGGAAAAGCTTTGTTTGGACCAATGAGGTTGAGGTAAGCTTTCAACATTTGAAAAAGAGGGTGACAGAAGAACCCATATTAGCTTTACCTAATTTTAATAAGGTATTTACAACTAAATTTGATGCAAGTGGTTATGCCATAGGAACAGTCTTGAGTCAAGAGGGCAAGCCTATTGCTTTCTTTAGTGAAAAATCTAATGATGCTAAAAAGAAGTATTCCTCATATGATTTAGAAATCTATGCTATGGTGCAATATTTAAAGAAATGGAGACATTATCTCCTTCCCAAAGAATTTATAGTGTATACTGACAATCATGCCCTCCAGTTCATCAATAGTAAGGAGAAACTTAGCCATAGACATGCCAAGTAGGTGGACTACCTACAAAGTTTCACTTTCACCATAAAAAATAAAAGGGGTAGTCTAATAAGGTGGTTGATGCATTGAGTAGAAAGACATTAATGGTCCAATAAATTTAGTTCCAAAGTGTAGGGTTTGAAGCCCTCAAAAGTATGTATGGTTGATGATGATGATTTCAAAGAGATTTATGCTTCTTGTAGTCAATTTAATGGAGTTTTTCATGAGATGAATTATGATTTTATGATTCAAGAGGATTTTTTGTTCAAAGGGGATCAACTTTGTGTGCCCAAATGTTCAATGAGACATAATTTGATAAAGGAAAAGCATAGTGGTAGTCTTGCAGGTCATTTTGGTCTTGATAAGACCTTGGAGCAAGTAAGAAGGCACTACTTTTGGCCTAAGATGTAGGCTGCTATAAGAAGGTTTGTGGAAAAATGTGTTATTTGTCAAAAATCCAAAGGGAGTAGTACAAATGCAAGTTTATACGAGCCTTTATCAATTCCAAGTAGGCCTTGGGAGTCAATAAATATGAATTTTATAATGGGCCTATGAAGAACAACTAGGGGTTTTGATTCCATCTATGTTGTAGTTAACCGCTTCTAAAAAATGACACATTTTGTTTCATGTAAAAGAAAAAATGATGCATCTTATATTGCAGGTCTATTTTTCAAGGAGGTGGTGAGAATCCATGGGTTTCCTTTGAATATTGTATCAATCAGGGATAACAAGTTTATTAGACAATTTTGGAGAGCCTTGTGGAAGAAACTAGGCACAAACCTTAGTTTCAGTTCTGCCTATCATCCTCAAACTGATGGACAAACTGAAGTGGTAAATATGAGCCTTGGGAACCTCCTAAGATGCTTAACTAAAGAGCATTCCATTCAATGGGATCTGATCTTGCCTCAAGCTAAGTTTGCATATAATGACTTGGTGAACATGAGTATGGGTAAGAGTGTATTTGAAGTTGTTTATGGTTTGCAGCCAAGGGGAGTCATTGAATTGAGAAATATCAATGGAATGGAGAGAAGAATTGTTGAAGGTGAACATTTTTCTATCTCCATGAAGCATATTCATCAAAAGGTCAAGGATCATCTACAAAGGAGTGTGGATCAATACAAGCAAAGGGTTGATGCAAAAAGGATAGAAGTCCATTTCAAGGTTGCAGATTTAGTCTTATCCCATTTAAGGAAGAATTTTTTGCCTAAAGGACAATATTCCAAGTTGCATATGAAGAAGATAGGGCCTTGTAGGGTTGTTCACAAAATTGGTGTCAATTCTTATGAAATTGAATTGTCAAGAAGGATTGGTATTTCCCTTATTTTTAATGTACCTTCTCTAACCTATACCCTTATAAAGGGGACGTTGTTGCAGGTGATAATGTAGGTTTATTAGCCTTCTTAGATGAGGAATGGGTCATAGATCTTCCACCAAGAAGACCTATGGAGTTGGAGTGCATTCTTGACAAGAAAGAACTCAAGAAGACAAGACATAAGACCTATTTCTAATACTTGGTTGTTGGCAAGGGTTGCCATTGATGTCAACAATATCACTTGCGCCAAGGTGTAGATAAGTTGAAACTCAGAAAAGAACATATTGCAGATAAGTAAGGTAGAAGATATGAAATGTTGAAATAGGTTTCAAAGCAAACAATAGGTTGCAAAGAAAACATAATGGATTTATGATGTGCAAATTTTTGAATTCATGTATCTCAGACCTAGAATTAATGTTCTCAATTTTCCTCTCAGTGTGTTTAATCCATCGAGTTTGATGTTATGGAAACAATGGTTAACCCTAGTGATTTTTGCCATTTTGCGGTCAACATTTTTTGTTAACCTAGCCCATGTGCAATACTATGAAAATATATTGCAGCTATCAGTCCCTCTTTATCCATGTATCCATTTGTACTCTTTTGATTGCTATGGATTGGTCCACAGTCTATGTGATGTTTGTGTGGGGGGCACTTATCTTTTTTGGTAAGGCTTTCCTTTTCGCTGGGTCAAGGGTCAAACATTTTAGTTGACCTATCTCCTTGTGATTCTGCAAAAAATGTTAACCACAAGGAGTTTTCACGGTTTCATCAATCAGACTTGTGGTTGACCAAGGCTCTTTGCAAAATAGTCAAAAATGACAAAGACTGCATGGTGAAATGCAATGTAACTGCAGGGATAGGAAAATAGCCCGCACAGTTAGAGGATATACGAACATCACCATTTCATGGAGTAACCACCAAGGCAAACAATATGGTTTGTGAAATAGTGAAAAAATGGGATGATTGTAGGGTGCTTTCACCATTTCACAATCAAGCTTTTTTGTTGACCACAACATTTGCGAGTTGGCGCAAATAAGGAAATGTGACTGTGGTGGGAGTTATGGCTTTCGCCATTTCACTGGGTGATCACCAAGGAAGACATAGCATCTTGCGACATGATGAAAGTGATAAAGTTAGTTGTAGAGAGGAAGGTAGAGTGCATTTTGCTATTTCGCCGAATGACCATCAACGAAGACCTAGCCAGTTGCGATATGACAAAAAAGACATTTGGTGTTGTTGTTCCATAGAGAAATTAAAACAAACCACCAAGGGGTTTGTGATACCATGAAAGGGTTTAAGGTCGTTGTGACCATTAAATCTCTTATTGATAAAACCCTTCTTGTGAGTTTTGGTCATTTGAGATTATTATGTTGACACTTTGGCAACCCGATTGACACAATGATCCACATGGTAGTTGACTGAGATTGACTAGATGATTTGGACAAAAAATATGAAGACACATGATCATTCAGGTAGTCAAAAGACAATTCAGATATGCAGAAGTCAGTGTTCATGATGCGCTTAAATGAGGTGGTTGTCAATCCAATCAAACCAGGTCAAGAAAGGATGGAGAATGCATTAATGACATCCATGTTGCAGACTGTTGAGTGGCTTGAGATAATCGATAGATAAAATATTAGATCATATTGGAAGATGAGGATTACTAAATTTAGTAATGTGAGTACAAAAAATGATCTAGAGATAGGGAGGATGCATTTAATATGGGTGCCCAATCTGAGAACACTTTTAGGACAGAATAAAAATCTTCTATAGTGAAGATCTCGAAGATGTAAATAAGTGAATTAAATATTCATATTCTACTTGGAGGGAAAATGCTTTTATTGATTGAATAAAGAAGAGGTTTATGAGATTTGACAACAGCAGTTGAGGCAGCTGAGATGGCAGAGACAGATAAGCAGATGCTGATAAAAAATAAAGGTGTGATTTCATATTAGTTGTTGTTGTTGATAGAGAGAGAGCATTTATTTGAAAAAGGGCATTAAGCTAGGTAAGAGAAGGAAAATAGAGATTTCAGAGAAGGAGAGAAGACTTCAAGTAGAGGGATTGAAGACTATAGCAAGAAGAAGACCAATTTGTAGAGATAGGAAGGCAAAGATGAAGCATCAATGAGATATCATTTCAAAGCAACACTAAGTTGTTACAAAACTCATTTGTAACAAGTATTTTCATTGTATAAAATTGGTTATTGAGTCATTGTAATTCTCTGAGTGGGTGCTCAGAGCTAGGGTAGGTGCTCCTTTGAGTAGTGTAAGGAAGTTAAGTAGTGGAAAAACTTCCTACACTAACCTTGAGAGGAGGGTAATGCAAAACATTTTATCATTACAATAGTTACAAAAACTTAACAAAAATAGACACAATAGTATGCATACCACAACACAGTGATTTAAGTGGGGAAAACCGTTTCGAGAGAAAAACCCCACTCTAAAAGACACCCAATATATTACTCAACAATCAATAACAAATTACAATATACTTGCAAAGAAATCTCTTCATAGGAGTATCACTAATTAGAGATTCAGAGGTAATTCAATATCCATAAGACTCTTACACACAACCTCTATCCCACACACCTCGTATATAGGAGATACAATACAAGAAATTGTCAAATGGTATTACAAAAATATGGGCTAAAACCACCCAATTAAGTGGAGCCAACCTTATCACATATCTAGATGCCCTATAAAATGTCAAAACACACATGAACACATGTCCCTCCCTTTTATAGCCCATTTATGTGTTTAATGCATTTTATATTTCCTATTTCTGGAGTACAAACTTCTGGAGGCCATAACTTGTGAACCGTGTGTCTAATTAATGAATTGTTTGAAGTGCTGAAAAGCTCACAAAGTGCTCTATTTCCTCATAAAACACTACGTCATTTACACCCACTTTTCAGGGAATTTTAGGCCTCTAAAGTCCTCAAAATTAAATTTAAACCTTTCATCGCACCCCTCCAAAATGAAAACTTTAATAGCTTCAAAACTAGTTGTGATCTTGTGACATAACTTTGTCGGAATGCTTATCTAGCCAATGAGAAGCTTCGAGGAGAATTTCACACCATTTTGTGCTCAAATGAAAACTTACTATTGTAAAGCAGAAAATTGAACCCTAGGTGTTCCCCCACTCCAAGGAGAGAGAAAGGAGGTCACTAGGATTGACAGTTTTCACTTAGGAGAGACTGATTTTCGCTCTCAATTAGGGTTAGGAGACTGATTTTTCCGACCTTAGGCTGACCTAGGAGCATTATTTTCCAAATTGCAAACTTGAAGACCCGATGCCCAACAAGAGACCAGGCCCAAAATAGGGCGAGGGACCAGGGCGCTGGGCACCATGGTCCTGAGGGACCAGGGCGCTAAGCACCATGGTCCTGAAGGACCAGGGCATTGGACGCCATGGTCCCACCTCCCGGGATAGGAGGGTGCAAGGAGGATCAGGCCAAGGTGCAGAAAGATGCACTTTTTGATGTCGTAAACAGGTTTCGGGGTCTCCATTCAGGTTCAACATTGCGCTGCCATCATGAAGACCCAAATGCAATCAAAATTGCAAGTGTTGCAATTTTATGATGCTACATTTAGTCCCCACTTTAGCAAGAGTATAAGCATACACCCATACTTCCGGTAAAGCACAAGGAAACAACATTGAAAGACTTTCACCACATCAAGGAGGCAAGATACACCAAGCCCCTAGTGGACTAAGGATCTTACGACTTCGATTGACAAAGTAAAAGGGAATATCATGAGGGAGAACCATGACTGTCAATAGTAAGGTTCCCTCACTATGAGTCATGCAAGAAAAACACCAAAAATTTTCAAGGCAAAGCTAAGTTCGCTAAGAGATTTTCAAGTATCTTGAAGAGATATGAATGGAGTGTATGCCCCCTACGTTAAAGCGATCGCACACACCTCACTGGGGGTGATTTCTTTAAGGTAGTGATACACATAAGAAATGAGAAGGGAAAGGAGCATGTTATCACAAAGATTTAGCCCCCAAGTGTGAGATAAACCCAAGGATAATAGACACAAAACACAAAGCACGAGGTGACTTCACTTTCCTTGGGGTCAGTATGTTGTATGATAATTCATGTATATCATATGTATGTATGCATAATTGTTCTTCATTCCCCAATCAAGGAAGGTCACCTAGAAGAAGGGAACACATGTGTCTTTTGAGTCAACATGAGAGAGATCAAAAGAGATCTCAATGCTTTGCATCGTCCTCAACTAGTCTAGCACGTCATCCACCCCCCGATCTTGCTGATCAATATTTCGGGAAGGCAAGAAACATGCTAGAGGAGGAACATCCAACACAACAGATGGAGCTATCACAAGATCCAAACAAGGGCTATGCTCATGTTCCAAGCCACATTGTTCTTGTCTAGGCACTAGGATAAGTGCTTTAGAAAATTCGTTAGATAAATGGTTATCAATATCAACATATTCATATTCACTATCATAAGAAAGAGGAGTAACATTTTCATCATGAATAACATTTTCATCTATATCATCATCAAGATTTATAAAAATAGGATCTTTAACTCGCACAGGATCAAAACCATCATGCATCTTATGTTTAGGAGATTTTGGCTCAATTTTCGGCTGAGGATAAAATGGAATAATACTAGTTGAAAGTGTTTTTGGGGATTGCAAAGTTTGTGAAGCAGCTGCACGAGACCTAAGACGACGCTTTCATCGACGTTCATGATAGAACAATTTCGTCTAGTCTTAGTAGGAAGTTGAGAAGATTGAGGAGGAGGAATGTTCTCATCCTTATCACTTGGGTGTTTAGGTTGTGGTCTCTTAGGTTGGACAATAGGAGAAGAGGAAGGTCTCTTCTCTCTATAAGAGGAAGGAGGAGGAACTACTCCATATAAAGGAGGAATATCTGGTTTAGGAAGGAGGCCAAGTCCATCATGATGAGGAGGTATAGGTCTACCTTTAGAAAGTTTATTAGTCATAGACATAGTCACATCCATAGGGATGGGTTGGGAATCTTCTTGAGGAAAGACATTAGTTTTATCTTTCAAAGGAAGAACTTCCTTCTCAAGAATGATAGGAATATCAAGTTTGGGTGTTCTAGGTTCACTTAGAGATAGGATCATATCTTTTTTCCACTTTTGATAAGATTTGAAAAGATGATCACTTCGCGGTGGAAGAGATTCAAATTGTTTAGGCCAAAAATAATCAATAGGAATGCTAGAAGTTCTTTCAGCTGGTTTAAAGAGAGTATGATTGACAGTAACAACTTCACCATTATGGGGAAATTTCAAACACTTGTGAATAGGAGAAGCAATAGCTTTCATAGAAGATAGCCAAGGAAAGCCTAGCTTCACACGAAATTGTTCGGATGATGGAATAATAGCAAATCTCACATCAAGGGATTTGTTATGGACCTCAATAGGTAACGTAATAGAACCAATTGTAGGAGAAGAAAATGCATCAAATAATTTCACAACCACATTTGTTTTGTCATAGATCACTTGATTCAATTGCAAAGTAAAAAGAAATTCTTCAGTAATGACGTTAACCATACAAGAGGGATCAATAAGCACTCCACGGCAAGGTATATTCTTGACTTTTGCAACTACATATAAAGGACCATCAGGTGCCCTGATAGTTTCACTGGAATCAAATGTGATGGAAGGTTCTTTAGGGATTTTCTACTGCTCCACAAAGTTAATCACATTCGGAGTCATAGACACAAGACCATCAGGTGAGAAAGAGGAATCATTAGTCTCAATCACATTAGAGGTATGAGAAGGTAATGGATCAGTAAAAATCTTAAGATTTTGGTTAGGAAGAGCTACAGATGTGTTGCCTTTATCATTCACCCCTGAAATAGAGATAGTATTATTATCAATCAAATCTTGAATTTTTCCCTTTAAGGCAAAACATTTTTCAGTATCATGCCCAGGTTGACGATGAAATTGACAAAAAGATTTGTTATCAAAATAGGGTGAATTAATCTTTGCAAGATCTATTTGCTTTATAGGAGGGAGAATAAGCACATTTTGTTCCAATAACTTATTCTTAATACTATGCAATGATTCATTCAAAGGAGTAAACTTTCTTTCTTTCTTGAAAAACTTAGAAATAGGAGGCATACCTGATGCTGCATTCACATTGTTGTTGGTGATGTTTTCATTGAACTTAATGAACTCTCTATTCAGTTTAAACTTCCCAAATGGTTGTTAACTACTATCACCCTTATCACTCGGAGCCATAGGATTCGCTTGTTCCATTTGACTCACAGTCAGTTGATAATTGTGAAGAGTTGCGCACAACTGTTGGAAAGAAGTAAACTTAGAAAATAGAAGTTTTTCTCTAATATCTTTTTGTAAATTAGAAATAAAAATTCTTTGAATATCATTGTCAGGGACTGGAAAAGAAATTTGAGCACACAAATGCTTATATCTACAAATGAAATCAGTCACTTTTTCTTTAACACCTTGTTTACAATGCATTAAATCAATCAAAGTAACTTTAGGACTTATATTGTTTTGAAATTGTTGAATAAAAACATTTGCAAGTTGTTGGAAAGAAGTAATAGAATAGGAAGGCAATGAGCAATACCATTGTAGAGCCTTATCTCTTAATGTTCTAGTAAACAGTTTTGCAAGCAACCTTTGGTCATGAGCAAAATCGATACATATTGTTTGAAAGGTCTTAACATGTGTTAGAGGATCACCTTTACCATTATAAAGCTCCAACTGCGGGATTTCAACATGCTTAGGGGGGATAGCTCAAACAATGTCAAGAGAAAGTGGGCTTGCAACATCAAATGTGGGCACACTAAACTTAGATTGATTCATAGAGGCAATTTGTTGTTGTAAAGAAGAGACAGTTTGTGCAAGATCGTTAATGGTTGCTTCAGTGGAAGAGTTCATGTTAGACATGTTAGATTGTGATGGAGGTATTATGTTATTGAAAGAAGGTATTTATTGAGAGTAAGGTGGTGGGACACTATGATTGTTAGTCATAGGAGATGATTGGAAAGAAGGAACACTACAAGGAGGAATGGAATGGTTAAATGAATTGCCTCCTTGCGTCATGTTCATTTGTGGAGATGTAATAGGGACACTCATAGAAGGAATGAATGAAGAAGTCGGATTGAATGAAGGAAGAGAGTTGATTGAAGAAGAAGGATTGCCCCCATGACTGGTGATCATAGGTGGAATTTTTTGTATTGAAGTAGTCATTATGTTTGTTGTAAAAGTAGGTATACTAGCAATAGAAGTTGTCAAAGGGGTAGAATGATTGACTTGAGTAGGAGGTTGTGTATAACCTAAAGTTTTGGCACAACTCTTCATAGGCATCACATTCAAATCCACAATGTGTGCAATACTACGCAAAATATCAATTCCATTCTTATCACTTTGAACCATACATTTTAGACCCTCAATTAATGAAAGAGCTTGACTATCGGGGTATTCTTGAGACATCCATTGCTGAAAATCATCAAATTGGTTATTCAATTTCAAAATTTGTTCTACAGAAACCTCATGGAGAGCTTCTTCATCATTAAGAGGATTAGAGGAATTACCCATGTCCTCATTAAAAAGGCCATTCAAATTAGGTTCCATCTCCTCGGTAATTAAACCTTGGAAAGACTTAATTCTAAGGCTTCATCTAACGGGAATAGTGTAAGTAGGGCTTATTGTTGTAAAACTCATGCACTAGGGAGAGAGAGAAGATTTTGAATTTTCAAAATAAAGTTGGCAAAATTGAACAATGAGATAGTGATTATCCAATTTGAACTTTGTGAAAGAAGAGGGAAACACAACTTCCAAGAAAGGTAGGCACAATTGAAAATTAGGGCCAAGGGGGTAGCACTTAATTTTAATTGTTATCTTGAAAATTGAGATCTTGAATTTTGAATTTAGAGGTAGCAAATTTCAATAAAATCAGCCAATCTCCTAGATATAAGTTGTTAAATGCAATCATGACAATCTCTCGAAGTTTCAGAAAAAATGTCGGGGACCATGGCGAACGGAGTGCACATGGTCCTTGCAACTTTTTTCAAAATTTTCAGGGATGAAAGTTATGATGATTTTAAAGCTAATATGAAAAAATTGAGTGATTTTACGATCTATAGATAGGCCAAATTAAAGTTGCAATCTCAAAATTGAACCCTACCAAGATTGTTGAAAAATGCAAAATTTGAATCTTGAAAAACTGAAATTTTGAATTTTAAGATTTTAGAGGGAATACTAAAAGCAATGCAAGCTTTGAAATTTAAAAGTTGACTCAATTTCATGCAAAATTCAATTTTGAAAGCAGAAATCAAAGTTGTTGCAATTAAACACTTAATTTCAAAAGTCACAAATTGCAAAAAATTTGAATAAAGCACTGAAACTTTGAATGAATGCCAACACACTTTTCAGATTTAGGACTGTAAGAAACAATTTTAACACAAAATTTTAATTTCAACAATTTTTGAATGATTATAAGCCTTAATCCAAGCAATCACTAGACCAAATTTGACTTTAATTTTGAAAGTGTTAGAATTGATGAAATCAGCCAAGATTCTGGATTCTAGCAGAAAAATACAGTAAGATCTAGCTCTCGAAATTTCAGAAAAAATGTCGGGGACGATGGCACTCGGGGTGCACACGGTCCTCGCAACTTTTTTCAAAATTTTCAGGGATGAGAGATATTATGATTTTGTTACGGAATCCAAAGTTATAGCCGATTTGGAGGTGTTTTGATCAGTGAAATCATTGGTCAAAGGTTGAATCAAGAGGGTTTTTAAAAATTAGGGTTTTGACACTTAACCAATTAATTTTCAGAAATAAAGCATAAATATGATTTGACAATTTGCAATAGAAGGGTAGATCTGAAACAAGCATTAAAAATTAAACATTTCACAAGCTCAATTACTAAAAGAAGAAAATTTAGGGTTTTTATGCAATTAACCTCTAAAATTTGCAAAAGATCAAACATGGAAATGTAATTAAGGAAGCAAATTTTTTTTTTAGATCTAACCAAGAATAATCAGAATTAGGATGTTCACGTCGGGTTCACCAAAATGTAAAGCAGAAAATCGAACCCTAGGTGTTCCCCCACTCCAAGGAGAGAGAGGAGGTCACTAGGATTGACAGTTTTTACTTAGGAGAGACTTTACATTCAAAAGACGGGTTGAAACTCACAAGATCCAATCCCACACAATGCAAGATTGAATTCTAAATGAGTTTCAAGGGTTGAGACATCAAGGATACCCTCTTTTATAAAGAATGTAGATAGAAGGATTGAACTAGGAGTGTATGTAAAAGTAAGAAAGATTCACTTGTAGACGGAGATAGGGACACGAGATGAAGCTACGAACCTGAAATTAGTAGTAAAATGTCGAGACGATGCTGTCCTGCAAGTTTGAGCAAAAGTTGACAGGACGATGGCGCCCGGAGTGCACACGGTCCTCCAAAAAATCCACGAAACGAAGGGGGATCTGTTCGTCTCTGCACAAGGATTCCAGATCTTCAATTACAGTTGCGTACCTACAACCTACACACAGAAAAGAGAGGACGATTGGGGGGTTAGGGATTAGGGTTTTTCCTTCAGGTCAAACCCCAGTTTTTGAATTAACCAAGAAATGAGAATGTTGTAAATGTAAATGTTTGTAATGTAATCAAGGACTGATACCTTGTTGTAAGAATGTTTGTATTCTTACATGCGAAGGTGTAATGATGTTGTATGTTGTATGTTGTAGGTGATCTCCTCTTCAATGGTTGAATCCTTGTCTTGAATGCAACACCTAGCCTTGAATGGAGACTTAGAATGCTCAATTGCTTGAAGGAATGCTTGAATGCTTGAATGTTTGAATGTTTGAATATCGCTTCCGCCTTTTGCACACATATGTTTTTCACCCCTCCTTTTCTGGGAGGGGAAATGTAGTTTATATACTTGTCAATTAGGGTTAGGAGGCTGATTTTTCCTACCTTAGGCCAACCTAGGAGCATTATTTTCCAAATTGCAAACTTGAAGACCTGATGCCCAACAAGAGACCGAGCCCAAAATAGGGCCAGGGACCAACATACTAAGTGCCATGGTCTTGAAGGACCAGGGCGCTGGGCGCCATGGTCCCACCTCTCGGGACAGTAGGGTGCAAGGAGGATCAGGCCAAGGTGCAGAAAGATGCAGTTTTTGATGTCGTAAATAGGTTTCGGGGTCTCCATTCAGGTTCAACATTGCGCTGCCATCGTGAAGACCCAAATGCAGTCAAAATTGCAAGTGTCACAATTTTACGATGCTACAACTATAAACAGTAACCTCAAGTAAATGCAAGGTTCAAACACCATTTTTCCCAAAAAGTAGGTGCTCATAAAATCAGGGGTTGGTGCTCCTTTGGATAGGCTCCCATACACTTCAATGGTTTATGCTCCTTGGGTTGGTGCCCAAAATTATTGTAATTATACATTTCATTGTGAGGCTAAATTGGAGCAGTAGACTCCGACAACTATTCTCACTGAGGTTTTTCCCATTTTGGGTTTTCCTCATAAATCCCTATGTTATGTGATTTGTTTTGTGTGTGTATGCTCTTAATCTATTTGTATTATCATTTGTGTTTGTACACTTGGATTTGAAATTTTAGAATAACATTAATTCAACCCCCCTCTTAGTGATCAATTATGTTCTTCATTGGTCAAGTGGTGAGGTCTTCCCATGGAAGATACTTCTTGGATGACTGAAGATGACATTGTAAAACATGGATGCACATTTGTAGATCTGTTCTCAAGTGGGACTTAAGTTTTCTTTTCCTTGGGAGTATGGTGCAGGAGCACCCTCACTCTCAACATGCTCAAACTTGGATTTTTGTTTTGTTTTTTGTTGTTTGATGTCAATAAGGTCATTTTGGACCATTATAAGTCATTTGGAACCATTTACGCAAGTTTGGGGTCATTTGGTTAAAAGATGTAAAAATTGCTCACTTGTTATCAATGTTGTATGACAAGTTTTCATTTTGTGATGACAAGTTTTTGAAAAGTTGTTAGCATTCAATTAAGTGTCAGTTGGAATTTGTTATTTTGTTTTAAAGGCATAAATAGGCCTCTCCCACATGACCCAGAGGTTGGAGACACTTTAATTGCAATATTGATAGAAAATCACATCAATTCCCTATACATTTGCTCACATTTTTGCTGCAAAACTACCTTGTACAACCTATACATGGAAATGCATGACCTAAGACTAATTGGGGATGAAAATTTCTTGAATCTACTTCAATTTGGTCTTTTTTCATTCATTTTCATTGAGTATCAAAGGAGATATTGTATTTTCTTTCTAAACCAGTAAAAACCCTAGATAGGGAAAACAATGACAAGAATAAATGTATAATTTCGTCTCTCACCAGTTAAGAAACATCAAAATGGGTGGGAAGACCTATAAAAATGCTATTTATCATATCCTATGTGTGTAGGGTCCTAGGATGAAGGTTGCACATGCTCATGAGTGACTGTTAGTCTGATATCTTCATGTATCAGACAAAGAAGGGCAATAAGGTTGAAGAATTTGCATTATAAAGGTCAAGGGACTAACTTTCTTTGTGTCTAGTGATTGGGAAATGTGTAAGCGACCCTAGTAGTCAAAACAACTTGTTTGAATGCCATACCAGGAAGAAAGGACAAATGTATTTGTGATTGCCCAAGGGGATTTCCTATCACAATCTTGTTTTACCAATGACAATTGTCACCAAACCAAATTTTCAGTGGGAATTTGGGTGTTGAAAGTCCAAGGGACTAAACTTAGATCTTGAGTAGGGTCCTCCAACTTAGGGATAAATTTTTTTAGAGCATGGATGTATTGATTTGACCTTTAGCCATCAATATTGGCAGTACTAATTGAAAGGACAAGTATTTGCCAATGGTAGTATGTGTGGAAATGTTGGAAGCCACCAAATGTACTTGTTACGATGTCAGAGGTCCTATTCCAATGTACCATGTTTTTCACATTGCCTCATGGTGTTGGTTTGAGCCTTGAGTGGTGATAAAAGTCTAAAAACCAAATGGTGTGTCTAAGGGTGTCACTAAGGGATAGGTTATGAAGCTACTGTCATTGTAAATAGGATTGTCATTGGATTTTCTTTTTATTATTGTTATTTCTTTTGAGTCTAGTTGTTTAAATTTCAATAATAAGGTTAGATAAAATAAAAGGAAGTAAAGTTTGATAAATTAAATTTAAATGTCTTGTGGGATTTCAAATGAGGATTTGGATTAATCTACAATAGTTATTTTTGTTATTATTATTATTTTATGTATTTTTGCCACATTAAACTAATATTAATTAATGTATCTTGTCCTTACTTTGTGGCCACAATATAATTCCTTACATCTCAAATTGTGTAGCTTGTTTTAATTTAAATATTAGAAATTGAGTAATTGTGGTGTTTTAAATTGTATAGATAAAAAAAAATTGTGAGTGTAGGCTACATCATGTTCCACTGTGTGAATAGTGTGTTGTGTCATAGGTATTAGAGTGGGGTTTCAACACTAGGCTAGTTGGCACCTCTTGCGAAGATTACTTTGTGATTTCTTATCAAATGAATTTTGTTGAATTAAATATTATTTAATTATTATTTTATATGAGTTATTATTTAAAAGCATAATTTTTGGCTAAGCTAAGTTATCTCATTAGTGTTAGGATAACTAGTGAACAACTGAGATGGGGGGGTGAATCAATTGTTAACAGATTATATCAATGAATCCACTTAATAACCTTTAACCGGATCACATAAACATTAAGTACCAGAATAATAGAAACAGATATCGGTAAGCAATAAAACTTAATAATGAAACAAATAATCAACACAATGCAACCATACCACATAACACCATGATTTGTATGTGGAAAACCCGGAAAGGGAAAAACCATAGTGGGAAGCCTACCCACAGTTAGATGATACTTTTGCAGAAAGTATGTGATACAATGAGGGGCCTGCACATGCAGGAAGGCACACTGCCTATAGCATACTGCTCATTACAAAAGAGTCTCACTGACTACTGAGAGGTTATAACTACCTCAAGATAAATGAACAACAATCCAGAGTAATGAACTGCTAGAGATAGCATCTACCATGCCTGATTACAATTCTAGTTAAGCTCAATAACAGAGGCCTTTGACCTCTTCCTTAATCCCAATTTGATCACCTATGATTGACCAAATCTCCTTCACATATGATATTGCATTCCAAGACCACGACACATAATCCCCATGATCTACAATGAGATCTTACATCATTTTATACCAACCTTAAGGCCTAAACCAATTAGGTCCACCACCTAAAAGATATTACAATAATATCATTGCATACATTCATTTTACAATGATATGCCATGTTGGCTTAAGGCCAAAACAACAATAATGAATCCATAAATCATCTCGGTAACGTGTAGAGAGCATGTTAACATGATACTGGTCCATAACCTAGATAGGCACCACCAGACCTAATTTGGGTCCACCACTCCAAAGTAATGTCTTCACTCAGTTGAGGCATGCTCAAAGAACATCTTTAGCATCCTAAAATCCATCTAGAAGCCACACCAACACCACTTATGCATCCTATCAAGATTTATCAGTGAAAGCTATGTCGATTAAACCTTAAACCAATGTTGATAACGGTTTACAAGAGTGTATGATAGCACCCGATTACCAAGTCAATACCAACTGACCAAAACATGCTTGAGGAATATGTAACACATAAAATCAAACATACTCATTTGATCCAAACATGTTGGAAGTGTCCAACAGATAGTCTCTTCTGCGGATAACACTAGATCTTCTACCTATAACCAAAACCTATTTGTTAGTAACCAAAACCTGTCTACCGATAACCAACCATAATAGCTAGTGTTGATAACAATGACAAAGCATCAATGCAACACATAATCAATTCATCCATGATGCCAATAGTTAGCTCCTTCTAAAAAACTACAACATCTCTTAGAACATTTTGTTACTAACTCGGTATTCATTAAATAATCATGTATACTACTAATAACTTAGTATTCTATATAGTATGCTATGAGACTAGTACTATACTTTGACCTTTGTTAGTGCATCCCCATGGGGAAGTCAAACTAGTTTGGTGCACCCTACCCAAGTGGAATAGGTAAACTCTTGTTACTAAGATACACCATAAGTAGGGGTGCACCAAATGAAATGGTATAGGGGTGCCTTAGCGATATGAGTAGTGAGACACCATAAGATACACTCTTGCTACTAAATCCTATAATTTGAATGTTGGTGTAGTAATTTTTGAAGGGATTCAGGGTTACCCAGATTAATATAATCAGTATCTCAATAATTGACCCTTGTATCAACACTCTTAACTTTAAGTTGTAAATTGTGCATGTCTTGTAGACATTGGTTGTTTAGTAAACTAATGTGGAGTTGGATAATGTAACAAGAGAGAGGTATAAGTTGGAAAACACATATGTTGGTTTTATAGTAGCTAATGAATTGTGATTGTTGACCCTGAAAAATGAGTTTTAGCTATTAAGGGATTGAAGGCGTTTAGAAGGAAGTATTTTAGTTGTTGCGGATGTTAAGCCTTTTGCCTTATATTTGAACTAGCCTCATAAAGTCTTTTTAGGTTCATATCCTAGACTCTAGAGGTTGTACTTTAAGTCCATGACTTCATGGTCAATAGGGTAGGTTCTTTTTTTTTGTCCTCCTTGGATAATTTTGTGTGTTTAGTATTGTGTTTTGTGAATAAATATGTCATGGACCATAGAAAGAACATCATTTTTAATCTCAAGTTGGTTTAAAGAAAAACATAAGTCTCTCTTATGCTAGAACATCCATAAAAGTAAATCTTTTTTGAGTCTTCCCAATGGTGGGGTGATTAAAATTATCCAAAATTAGTTAATTATGAAAAATTCATTAATTAGGGTATTTATATGTATATATATTAATCATTGAGCTATTTGAAAATCCCAAGATAATGGGATGTCACTTTTGATTTAGTGATTTATTTTATCATATAATGGTTTTGCTCCACATCCTGCATTATGGTCATTGTGTAAGGAGGCTTTGTCAAAGGATAAGTTATGGGTTTTGGTTCTATCTCATCTAACCTTTCCTCATTAACATGAGAATATCATCACAATAAGCTATTAGTATACTTTCAAAGGAAGGGAGCATTGGTATGATTGAAGTTATCATTCCTATGATATTGTCCCTTAAATAATGGGATTAACATTTTCTTTAATAACATTAAAAATTATGCTAATGAATATATATCATGTTAGTTTGAATTGTTGTGAATAATCTATTGAATCATTTAAAGAAGGGAATGTACCCACATTTTCCCCCAAGGTAAAAATATAGGGGTTCAATAATAACTTAAGAAAAATGTGTACATACCATATAGTATTATTTCCTATTCGTGCATTCTACAATTCTATCAACTAAATCATGGTTGGGTAGTGTAACAAAAAAAATTTTAAAAATGATAAACATAAGTATTAGAGTAGGGAACCATTATGGGTGCATTACTTCCCACAATACAAAAATCAATATTAAATGATTTCATTAGCTATATCTTTGGGAACCACTTAGGAGGCGCTTAATTAATTCAGTTGTAACATGAGAAAGGTGTTGTAGAATGAGGTTAAAGTAATCAATTCATTTATAACTCTAATTGATAACATATGAATCCAATGTAGAGTTCTCTAGCCTTGGGTTGAAAATTAGGAAACCCCTCGTGGTAAGGGTGGAAGATAATTAGGGTGTCAATATGGGTTAAATGTTATATTTATGATATTAAACTTTGGTACTCGTAGTAGTACATTAAATAAATACCTTGGATCCTAATATTTAAGAAACTAAATTTCTAGTTGTATAGCTTATATGCTCCTAAGGTGCTAGGACAATAACTTTGACAAGTTTGTTTTGTATGTAATAATTTTAAAAGGGCATAAATGTAAGTTGGAGTTATACTTTTGTCTAATTTTGAGTTTTAACATGGGGAAATTGAGTAGTGTGGGAAGGAATGATATATATGATGAATCTTTTGTGATGAATTTATGTCTTCCTTATAAATTATGTGTGTGCCCCTTTAGTTAAAAGATTGTGAATAACATAAAAATAAATAAATAAATTCACATGGATTGGAAATCTTGTGATTAGTTTATTTGTTGTTTGGATAAAGGAACAGGTAAACCTCCCTTATCTTCTCTTAACGTGAGATAAATGGTATAGCATAAATTCCCATGATGATACTCTTTCCCTATTAACAAGAATAATTGAAAAGTATGTTGATGTGATAACCATAGTTTAGGGTTGTCTACTGCAGGTGGTGTGACTAAGGTAGATAAATCCTAAAAGGTTAGAATCTAGTAAATTGGAACACAAATAATGGGACTTGTAAGATTACGACTTCTAAACCTTGTTTAGGGAATGAAAAATGTGATTAACCTATATTTTGGGTGGTGCATTACACCAAAATATCCTTCATGTTACTAGTATTAGTTTTGTTGTTATATAGTGGATGGAGAATTCTAGTTATGAATTGACTTAGCTGTAAGAAGGGTATTTTGGATAAAGTGTAAGTATGGTGAAACTATTGGATATTGTTGGTCATTTCTGCTTCTAGGACATTTTTTGTCATTGATGTCAACATATTCTTATGTATTGCTCTGGTGATTACAGATTGGGAAGATCTTATGATCTGGTTTGCAGTTTTGTTTTGTTGATCACTGTTATGCAGATCTTGGTATATCCTCTCGTATATTCAAGTATGATTAGATCTTGTGCTTAGATTTTGGGATATTGTTTGGGATGGTATTGTGTATCTTCATTTCTGATGGATCATGATTTGGTACTCCACAAGTTATCTTTCTTCGTGATAGTTGTTGATTGGTTGTGTTCTTAAGCTTTTAGACATTGACAAATGAATATTTGATAAGTGGTTTTGGTGCAACTAATACTGATGATTCTAATGCTATTGTTGGTGTTTTCTATTCATGTCCTATTTGTTTTGGTGATCCGCATTGATCATTGTGAGATTTTTTGGTGGTTTTTATCAACCTGTGATGATTTTCATGTTATGTAGTTTTCCTAGTGGTGTAGCGTGTTGCGGTTGATCTTACCATAATTTCCAATGGAGTTGTGCATTTGAGAATTTGATTTAAGTTCAAGATATGCTATGTAAATCACTATATTGGTCTCAAGGATGATCTTTGTATTGTATGATGTAATTTTGTAATTGAGGGTTGAGGGTTTAGTCGACCTTGTTATCAAGGTTGATGAATTATATATATAGGTGATATATTCATGTAATTTTGGTGTCGATGTTGTCTCTGCATTATCACAGAGTAGTGTATGTGCGAACAAGAGATTTATACTTTGGTGAAGTGTTGGGGAGAGATTGGTGTTGCAGAGAAGACATCTATGCTTAACCGGAAATGTGATCGGGCATTTGGAGATGCTACTCTTTTAGTTTACTTCTTTTGGATTGCAGTCTAAATCTTATTGTAAGTGAGACTTCCTTGAGGGTTGTAGCCTTTTATGCCATTATATTTGAGCAATGAGCTCTAGGCAGTGTGCCTGAATGCCTATGCATTCCCTATTGTAATAATTTTAAATACTACTGTAGAGTATCATCTTACTGTGGCTAGGCTCCCACCATGGTTTTTCCCTTAACCGGGTTTTCCACGTCAAAATCTTGGTGTTGTGTCTTGTGCTTACAATTTTCTTAGATGTCTTAATATTGCAATTTATTAGATATGTTTTTGTGATTAAATTTGTTGATCTGGTGAAGACTGATTCAACCCCCCCTCTCAATCTTCTTTCTTTGTTGCTGCTAACAATTGGTATCAGAGCTAGATCTTCTAGTAGAAGCTTAACCACTTCAGGATATCCGAGATGGTAGCTCAAGGTGTTATCTTTAAGAAGGATAGTCTAAGGTTTGATGGAAGTAACTATGCTATATGGAAGAACTGGATGGAAGTGCACTTGAAATTTCTTAGAGAGGATTACTAGAAGATTATGAAGAATGCCTATTCTGCTCCTCCAAATGGTCCATCTACTCCTGATGAGATCAAGGAAGTTGGAGATAATATTAGAGAGAAGAAAGCATTTCTTAGTGCCCTAACTAATTCTGAGATGAAAAATGTAATGGGACTTCAAATTGCACATGAGATCTAGGAGAAGCTTGAGATCCTATATGAAGGTGATAAACAGGTGAAAGTTGCTAAGCTAGAGAGTTCAAAAGAAAAATATGAGACATTGAAGATGGGAGATTATGAGAACATACACTCTTTCATGGCTTAGGTGAATGACCTTGTCCTAGGTATCAGATGTGTCCGTGGAATGATTGAGGAAGATGAAAATTTTTGTAAGGTATTGAGATCTTTGCCTCCTACTTATAAACACAAGGTTGCTACTATTGATGAGATTTGGAGTGTGACTACAGTGACAAGAGATATGTTGGTTGGAAAAATTGTTGCATTTGAGTTGAGTGAGTTTGGAGAATCACATGGAAAGTCTGAGACTTTATTTAGAGCATCAACATTTGTATCTGGTAAGAAGAAGTATGATCCTAATTAGTGCAGAATGTATAGATATTAAAGAGGGAGAAGAGAGATGGAAGAGACAGAAAGAGAGTTGGATGAGCTTGAAGCACTGATTTCCCAAAGATTGCCTAAAGGGTCTAGTAAGTATGATGGGAAGTTGCCTTTTAAATGTTTCTCTTGTAATAAGATAAGACATTTTACTTCTAGATGCCCAGAGAGAATGGATGAGTATGACAGGCATGATAAGTTTGATAAGCATGATAGGAATGATAGATATGAAAAGCATGAGAAGTATGATAAGACCTACAAGCCTAATTGGAAGTTTAGGAATCAGAAGAATAGTTATTATGTTACTGATGAAGGTGTTACAGATGAAGAATGAGAAGGAGATGAAGTTGCATTTATTGCCATTAAAGAAGACAGACATGTACATGTTGATTCCACAAGCTGCACTATTAAAGATATATCTTTAGCTGCTAAAGTTGAAAAGAAAGATGAATGGGTAATTGACAGTGGTTGTTCACATCATATGATCGGTGATAAAAACAAATTTGTGAGTATGGAAAGGTATAATGGTGGAATAGTTAGATTTGGAGATGAAAAAGCCTGTGTGATCCATGGGAGAGCTTCTATTTCTTTTGATGATAAGCATAACACTGATGATGTCTTGTATGTTGAAGGTTTGAAGCATAATATTTTGAGTGTTGGATAGATGGTTGATAAAGGTTATGATCTACAATTCAAGGATGGAAAATGCAAGATCCTAATTGCCTCTGGCATAGAGATTGCACCGAGAACTAAGATTGAAGGTAACATTTTTCATTTGAATGTCGATGAGAAAAGTTGTTTGATTTCCCAGATTGATGAGAGTTGGTTATGACATAGGAGAATGTGTCATGTAAATTTTGATTCAATGATTAAGATCAGTTCTACACATGTTGTTAGAGATCTGTCTAAGAATGTTAAGCTTGAAAATCTAGCATGTAAGGAGTGTTAGTTGGGTAAGAAAACAAGGATTTATTTCAAGAGAAAATAGTATACATTTGATGGATTGGTAGATATTGTGAATACTGACCTATGTGAACCTACAAATGTTAGACTTGTGCAGGGTGATAGATATTTTATGTTGCTAATTGATGATTATTCCAAGATGATGTGGGTTATCTTTTTGAAGGAGAAATCAAAAGCTTTGGACAAATTCAAGATATTCAAAGCAAAGGTGGAGACTAAGTCTGGTTTGAAGGTAAATTGTTTAAGATCTAATAGAGGTGGTGAATTATATTCCAGTGAGTTCAATTCTAATTCTATGAGAAGCATGGGATTAGAAGACTATTATCTACTCCTAGAACCCCTCAGTGGAATGGAGTTATTGAAAGGAAGAACAAAATTGTTTTGGATGCTACAAGGACTGTGTTGATTGAGGGAAATATTTTGAAGATCTACTATAAAGAAGATATTAGTGAACCAAGGGAAACTTCAAGCAAGGTTGGCAGGTTAGTTTAAATCCAAAAGATATGAAAAGATCAAATAAATTTATAAACTAACACAAATATTACCTTGCAAGAGAGGAGTCTCTCTTGTTCCTCCGATTGGACACTATTTGAAGCCAAGCATGTGCCCCTGCTTGAATTGTTTGGATTGGTCCAATAGTGGGATGTGGAATTCTCTCCAATTTCATAACAAGATTGATGGATTAGGATTGAATTTGAATTATGATGGATGAGGAATGGATAGATTTTGATGAAAAATGATTTATTTTGGATGAGGGATTATTTGGATATTATGAGGATATTATGTGGATATGATAGAAAAATAATAGAGGAAGAAAGGGGCGGCATAAGATTAGAAAAAGATTCCATGTACTGATTTGTGAGGAAATGTGATTTCAATTTATAGATTGGAGGAGGCCAATGAAGGGCCAAGATTGATTTTGGTATGAAGGGTTGAGATTGATTTGGGATGAAAGACATGGATCAAGGTGTATTGGGAGAATAAAAAGGAATAATTCCTCGGGGAAAGGAGAGAGGAATTAAAAATTCCAAAATAAGAGGATGTGTGGGAAGACTAAATGGATAAAGGAATTAAAAATTCTTTGGGAAGATGATGCATGGGGAGATTCAAGAAATTTGAATTTCCTTGAAAGGATCAAAGGTGATGTGACATGAGTGGAGGAATATAAAATTGGAGAATAATGATAGGTATGATTAAGGAAGAATTAATTAGGCTAAGTGGGGATTAGGAAAATTGATTTGTAGGAATCACATGACTTAAGTTAATTAATTAGAAAGAGGAATTAATGAGACTACATGATTTGATTGACTTTAGAAGAATAGGGAAATTATTAATTTATTTGATAAATTAATTATTGGACTATAGTGACAAGACTGATTAAATTTGATTTAATTAACCTTAAGAAGAAGGGAATTAACACAATTAAATTGGCTAATTATAATGACAGGCTTAAATTCATTAAACATTAATTTAATTAGTTTTAGGTGTCTACATTTAGCACTGTTGTTTACACATTCAACAGAGTTCATATCAAAGGTGATACCGGTAAGATCCCTTATGAGCTTTGGTTTGGACATGTTCCTACTATGAGATATTTCAGACAATTTGGTAGCAAATGTTATATCAAGAGAGATGAGGATATAGGAATGTTTGATGCTAGAAATGATCAAGGAATTTTCTTGGGATATTCAACAAAGACCAAAACCTACTGGTGCTACAATAAGAGACTGGGAAAGATAGTGGAAAGTGTAAATGTGAAGGTGGATGAAAACCTTGGGAAGGAGATTAGAGCATGTGGTTATGAGGATGGAAAACATGTTATTTTAGCCCCTATTCAGACTGAAGAGCCTAAGCAGAATGATCTGGTAGAGACAGTTAACTGAGATGTTGCCACTACTAGTGAAGAGGTGTACGAACCCAAAAATCAGAACATTCAGAAGACTCTGACGTATGTAAGATTGAATCATTATGAAAATTAAATTGTTGGTGATAAGAATAATGGTGTGATGACTACAAGAAGATTAGTTGCTGAAGAAGTATGTTTGATTTCTAAAGTTGAACCTAAAGATGTTGTTGAAGCTTGCAAAGATGAAAGTTTGATGAGAGATATGGACGAAGAATTAGACCAGATTGAAAAGAATAATACATGGGAACTTGTGCCTAGACCTAAGGATAAGAATGTCATTGGTACTAAATGGGTATTCAAAAACAAATTGAATGAAATCAGTGAAGTTGTCAGAAATAAAGCTAGACAAGTTTGCAAAGGATATTCTCAGAAAGAAGGAATTGATTATGAGGAGACTTTTGCTCCGGTGACTACACTTGAAGCTGTTAGACTGTTGCTAGAGGAAGAAGTCTACATTGAGTAACCTTATGGATTTTCATTATCAGATGATGGAGACATGGTATGTAAGTTGAAGAAAGCTCTTTATGGATTGAAGCAAGCCAAGAGAGCCTGGTATGCTAGACTAGATAAATATTTGTTGAAATTAGGATTTACCAAAGGTGATGCTGACAATAATCTATAATTAAAGAGAGAGAATAATAACATCCTGTTTGTTGAAGTCTTTGTTAATGAAATTATCTTTGGAGGTGATGATGACTTGAGCATGAAGTTTGCAGATCATATGCAAAAAGAATTTGAGATGTCTATGATTGGTGAGATGAAATTTTAATTTCACACACTGGAAAAGGTATATTCATATCTCAAACTAAGTATTTGAAGGAATTGCTAAAGAAGTTTGGGTTAGATGACTCCAAACCGGTTGGAACTCCTATGGGGACTAGCTGTAAATTGTCTAAGAATGATGAATTTTTGAAAGCTAATTAGAGCTTGTACAGATCTATGGCTGGTGGATTTCTATATCTTACTCAAACTAGTCTGGACATTATGCAATTTGTGTGCATGGCTGCTCGATTTGTTTATCTAAAAGAGAGTCATGTCACTGTTGTTAAGAGGATATTTATATACCTGAATGAAACTATAGATTATGGTCTGTGGTATCTAAGGAATGATGATTTCATGCTATGTGCCCACACTGATGTTGATTGGGTTGGTGATGTTGATCACCGAAAGATTACTACTGGTAGAGCATTCTTTTTGATAAGAAATTGGTTTCATGGGCTAGTAAGAAACAAGATTCAATGTCCTTATCTACTGTTGAAGCTGAGTATATTGTTGCTTCTAGAAACTACACTCAGGTAGTTTGGATGAAGCAAATGTTGAAAGATATCGAGTTGTTTATGATGAGCCTACTATTATATACTGTGAAAATTCCAGTGCTATTAACATGGCAGATACTCCAGTGTAACATTCAAAGACTAATCATGAGTCAATCAAATATCATTACCTAAGAGAGCAAGTTAGTGAATAGAAGGTGAAGTTGGAGTATGTATCTACAAAGGAACAAATAGTTGATATTTTCACTAAAAGCCTTTGCTTGTAGATAAATTTGTCTATTTAAGAGACAGGTTAGAGGTATCTACCCCTCCTGTTGAGAACTAGATATATTGAATTGCATCAATCTGGTGGATTTCAGAGTCTTATCCTTTTACCCAGATTGATGAGTAGGTGTTGCTCCTCTAGTGGAGTAGTTTGTATTTTAGGGGACAAAGATTCATGTTTCTATTCTATGGAGAGTAATTTTGGTTTTTTGTCTTGAGATCTTTGGCATTGCTATCAAAGGGGCAGAAAGATCATGTGAAAAAATGATTTATATGTGTTGATCTTAGGGGGAGTTTGTTGGAGATATCTTCTTGCTTTGCATTGATTGTTTTTCACATTCATATGTTGCCATCAATGCCAAAGGGGGAGATTGTTGGATATTGTTGGTCATTGCTGCTACTAGGATATGTTGTTGTCATTGATGTCAACATATTCCTATGTATTGCTATAGTGATTGCATATTGGGGAGATGTTATGATCTGATTTGCATTTTTGTTTTGTTGATCACTGTTTTGCAGAGCTCAGTATATCCTCCGGTATATTTTGGTGTGATCAGATCTTGTGCTGAGATTTTGGGATATTGTTTGGGATGGTCTTGTGTATCTTTATTTTAGATGGATTATGATTTGCTGCTTTGCAAGTTATCTTTCTTCATTACAGTTGTTGATTGGTTGTATTCTTGAGCTTTCAGACGTTGACAGATGAAGATTTGATAAGTGGTGTTGATGCAGTTGTTACTGATGATTCTAACATTCTTTTTGTTGTTCCCTACTCATTTCCTATTTGTTTTGGTGATATGAATTGATCATTGTGCAAGTTTTTGGTGGTTTCTATCAATCGGTGATGATTTCCGTGTTATGCAGTTTTCCTGGTGGTGTAGCATGTTGCAGTTGATCTTGGTGTGATTTCCGATGGAATTGTGCATTTGAGAAATTGATTTAGGTCCATGCTATACTATGTAAATTATTATACTGGTCTAGTGGTTGATCTTTGTATCATTTGATGTAATTTCATAATTGAGGGTTGAGGGTTTAGCCAACCTTGCTATCAATGTTGATGAATTGTATATATAGGTGATATATTCATGTAATTTAGGTGTCGATGTTGTGTCTACATTATCAAAGAGTGGTGTATGTGCAAAAAAGAGATTTATCCTTTGGTGAAGTGTTGGGGAGAGATTGGTGTTGTAGAGCAGACATCTGTGCTTAACTAGAACTGTGATCAAGCATTTGGAGATGCTATTCTTTCAGTTCATTTCTTCTGGATCGTAGTCCAAATCTTATTGTAAGTCAGTGAGACTTACTTGAGGGTTGTAGCCTTCTGGGCCATTGTATTTGAGCAGTGAGCTCTAGGCAATGTTCCTGAATGCCTATTCATTATGTTGGAATGATTGGCTTAACTGATGTAGATGAAGAATGATGACGGAACCGGTAAATGACTGTTTGTGATGACATTGTGATTAGATCTGGTGATTGGTGATGATTGAAGTGTTGCAGTTTAGAATGTGAGTTTGTATCATTGTAATATGTATTTGACTAGAACTGCATCATGCTTTGGTTATCAGAAATCATGTTTATGATTTTTGTTGTATTTTTGCTAGGGTTTAAGAAGGGTTTAAGGACCGGTAAAGAATTCTCTTAACCAGTAATAATTTTTGGTTTGGCAGTAATCTACATAAAGTTCAAATATTGAAGGTGATGTGACTCAAACTGCATGAAGTGTTTGAATGATGTTTTGGTGCATTTGAAGATGAAATTTCTTAGGAATCATCAAAGTCCTTAGAAGAGTGTTCTAAGGGTTTGACTTTGTGTCAGATTGAGATATGGTGATCATTCAATGATTGTAATTGATTGTAATGATCCATATGATGATCAATGATGATCTGTAATGAGTTGTAAAGATCTGTGATGATCTATGTTGTAAGTCTTAGGGTTTTGTAACCGACTAAGTTGTAAAGGTTATTTATTTCGATACAGTTGATGTTTGTTGTTTCGCTGGTTTTGAGAAGAGTGTGAAGCCGAACCAGAGTATGAGATCTGCAAGAGTGTAGTAGATTTGGAGCAAGAATTGGATCTAATCAAGGAAGTAGTTAAGTGTTATACCCAGATCATTCATTACTGTTATCCTAATAGTTACAACAGAAAAATCCCTTAACTGGGTAGGTCCTAATAGGCCTTACATTGTAAATCCCTTAACCGTATAACTCAACATCTGAGTGTTAAATCCTCTTGTGAGGTTGATCCTAATAGGTCAAAGCTCCTAATAGGGCTCATCATCTAAATCCCTTAACCAGGTGACTCTTAACGGGGTCTTATCCTAACAGGGCATTTTTGTTAGCTTCTAACCGAGCTAGGCTCCCAACAGGGCGCATTCTGAAAGAGTTCACAATTTTTATGGGTACTAATTCCCACTATGGTTTTTCCCTATTTGGTTTCCTCGTGAAAATCATGGTGTTCATATGGTGAATGTTTTTATGTGTTGTTATGCTTTACTTTCCATTTATGCATGTTGATGAACACTTAATGAGCAGTTCTGATAAACTGGTTTAACAGCTAGTTATCAGTGATTATCGGTAATGGTAAAGAGTTTATTATTGATTTATGATTGATTTGGTGAAGTTTTGTAAGTTCAAGTTTTAAGTTTGAATTTTTTGTTAATATTGATTCACCGCCCCCCCCCCCCCCCTTCTCAGTATTAACCGGATCCTCTAAGATTAGCAATTGGTATCAGAGCATTGGTCCTCTATGTGCAGAAAGCTTAACAGCTTGAGGGAAAGATCCTGAAGAAAGATGATAAAGAAGGAGGGTCCCAAGTTTACCAAAGACAACTATCGGATATGGAAAGGTCAGATGAAGATATACATTAAAGGATTGGGTGCTCAATATTGGAATCATGTGATAAACAAGTATGTTGCTCCTACTACTAGCCCCTTGACACCAGATGAGCTTAAAGAACAATAAGAAAATATTCAATCCTTGGAAGCAATTGTAAGTACTTTATCTAATTTTGAGTATATAGTTGTTCATGGATTATAAACTTCATTTGAGGCATGGGAGAAATTAGAATTGATTTATGGAGGAGATGAATATGTACAAAGAGCAAAAGAAGAATGTTTAAGGGGAAAATTTAATGACATGAAAATGGTTGATGGTGAGAACATTGCACATTATAGTCAAAGGATTAAAGAAGTTGTAGGTGGTATTAAGAGTGTTGAAGGTAAGATTGATGATGATGTTGTTGTTAGTAAAATGCTTAGAACTCTCCTACGACAATATGCTATTAGAGTTTTTGCAATTCAAGAATTGAGATCTATTTCTAAAGATAAAGTCATTGTTGATTCTCTTATTTGAAAGTTGACTATATTTGAGTTAAACAGCTTTGATAATAGTGTTTTAAAACTACCTAAATCTTCCTTTAAGGCTTATGTAACTGGTACATCTATTAGGAAAGGAAAGGACATTTGTCATAATCATGATTACAGGTTTAGTAATGGCAGTAGCAGAGGTGAGGATGATAATGAAGATCATTTTATGGAACTTGAGGCACTATTGGCTAAAATATTTCTGAGAGGCACTGATAAGTATAAAGGTAAATTACCTTTGAAGTGTTTTTCCTGCAATAAGATTGGACACATTGTTGTAAATTGTCCTAATGATGATAGAAAGGAAAAGTTCAGAAAATTTAAAGGAAAAGAACATAAACATTTCTATGTTGCATTGGACGAAGGCATGATTGATGAAGAATCAGAAGAAGATGACAATGAGGAGATAGTGTTTGTTGTTGTGAAGGAAGATCTGACTGATGAAAATTTATTGGCGTCTCACATAGATAGAAGTGATGAATGGATAATAGATAGTGGGTTCTCACACCACATGACCGGTGATAGAAACAAGCTCTTATCTCTTGAAGAATTTGATGGCAGTGTGGTAAGGTTTGGTAACAACACACCCTGCATGGTTAAAGGTAAAGGACCTATTTCATTGAATGGAAAAAGTAATGTAGATGATGTCTTTTGGGTTGATGGATTAAAACATAACCTTTTGAGTGTTGGTCAATTAAATGATAAGGGATATCATCTAAAATTTTAAAGTGGAGTGTGCAGGATTCTTGGAAGTAATGGAGAATTGATTGCTACTGGAAAGAAGACAAGAGGTAATATTTTCCATCTGAATACTAATGTGAATATTTGTTTGGTGGTAAAGATTGAAGACAATGTATCATGTAAGGATTATCAAATGGTAGATGACTTTTGTATCTTTTAAGAGTAAGTCTTTCTCTTCATAAAATATTCTAGATTTGGTTCATACTGATCTTTGTGGTCCAATGAGGACTAAGAGCTATTTTGGTGATAGATATTTCATGATTTTCACTGATGATTTTTCCAAGATGATGTGGGTAACTTTTCTAAGAGAAAAGTCTGAGGCATTCAGTAAATTCAAAGCATTCAAAGCTTTAGTTGAGAAAGAAACCAGGAAGAATTTGAAATGTTTGAGATGTGACCAGGGAGGATAATTTACTTTTGATGAGTTTGTGAAGTTCTATGATGAATAGGGAATCAAGAGGCAGATGCCAGCTCTTAGAACTCCACAACATAATGGGATAGTAGAGAGAATGAATAGAAAAATTGTTGAAGCTTCTTGTAATTCCCCGCCAGGAAACCCCAAAGGGATGAGGCTAAAACTCAAGAATAGAGTGCAAATATTTTTTTTTAAGAGTTTTAAACACAACATAATGATACAATGAGTTATCATAAGTTTAGATAACACAATGGAAGACTTAACTAACACCTAAAGGGTTTCCCAACATGATTACTTAATATCACACTTAACTCAACTCACGCTAATTAATCCAATTAAGTTGATTAAGTTAATTACAAGTTATTACTTTAAACAAAGATATAATTCATTCAGTAAATTAAAATTATAGATAACAGGACGAGTTCATCCATTACGGTTGAAAATATAGATAACATGATGAGTTCATCCATTAAGGTTAAAAATACGGCTAACATGATGAAGTTCACCCATTAAAGTTAAAATATAGATAACATGATGATGTTCATCCATTAAAGTTAAAATATAGATACATGATGAAGTTCATCCATTAGAGTTAAACTATAGATAACATGACGAGTTCATCCATGTAGGTTAGAGATATAGATAACTTGACGAGTTCATCCATTAGGGTTAAAAATATACATAACACGATGAGTTCATCCATTAAGGTTTAAATATAGATAACATGATGAGTTCATCCATTAAGGTTAAAAATATAGACATCATGATTAAGTTCATCCATTACAAATTTAACCATACATTTCGCCCAAACTTTCATTAAAACATAAGTCATGCATCTAATTCATTACACACTGTAATTTTATTATAAACTATCAAATACTTTCCAAGCATACTTTAAATGCATTATCAACAAATGAATACATTCCATTATTCAAAATTTACATTCTTTGTGATCACGATTACTGCATTAATAAGATGACTACATACATGCATTTACGATTATCTTCATCTAAACTACATTACACATTTTAACATAATACCATTCATACATGCTAAATTAAAGAGGGAACAAAACAACAAAAAAACACCACATAACACCGAAATGATATCGGAGTTCACCCCTAGTGGGCTACATCTCTGGGTTTGCTCAACTACAAGACCCCTCTGATGAAATAATAGGGTGAAGAATACAAAAGGTTCACATCATTTACATCCTTCCATCAAGGCATACATATACCAATAATACACATGACCACATCAGTCCAATAGATACATGAAGAATCCCTAAATACAAAAAAGGATCCAATTGAACATAAAAGAAGTAAATACAAAGATCAACCGGAGATCCGCGAAACTAAGTCTTCGCAACCCATCATAAGAAACCCATGGTCTAACATGAATATCAGGTTCTCACAAGGGCATAAACAAGAGAACGACTCCACAACAACATACTAGCGAACAAAATCAAACGAACTCTTAAAACTTAGGTAGACACCAGGACAAGCATACGAAGTTCAATATGGTAGGATTACCCACTTGGCCAAACAAGGCCTCATACGAGGTGCACTGAATGATGGTACTCTAACTAGAGACATGGCCAACTATGGTTAACCAGATACCAACATTTCAACACTTGCATAAAGGATATGACCGAATACAAAACCGCCACATGAAAATAGTCAAAACTCGAGATCAAGGACATAAGTAGGTACCCAAATCAATCATACGACAGTGTCCAACAAAAAAAAATCATAGACTTGTCATTTCTTAAGCAAATGTGAATACATAAAATTAAACATGCATAGGCATAGATTTGATAAGACAATCTTTTTTCCTATTGTTTACACACAACAATTGATCCAGTTTTCTAAAGGATCTAAGTTGATTGTAGTTTGTCTACCTTGTCTAAGTACAAGTCTTTCCTGGTTTTTTTAACTCACTAAGTTCATTTGTATCAAAACATAACATAAATACATCATCATGAGTTTTTAAACCAAATTCACATGAATATAATTAAATAAACATTAACCACCTAAATATGATATTTATTCTTCAAATAAAACATCATTCCCATACTGGTTCAAAGGCAATTTCCCCAAATTCATTTTTCCTAGAACCAAGTTACACTTTTCAGATCAAGAAAATATATATTTAAAGAAACCAAAAATAGATCACCATTTCCCAAATTAACCAACTATTTCCTTGCGTATATTTAAACAAATATACAAATATAAGATATTAATTAGTATATATATCTCAAACTATATATACCTTAAATCATAATTTTCAGCAATTAGTATATATTTAGAAAAATATATATTAATTAACAAAAATAGAATTTGAATATTAATTAATGTATATTTACCATTATACAATTAATTAATAACAAATTAATCATAAACTATTATTTAATGACTAAATTAAATAATAATTAAAACGTTATTTAAAAATACTATCATTATATTATTATATATTTTATTTTTAACATAAAAATATATATAAAAAAAATAATATGCAAAACCCATAGAAGCGGGGCGTACCCATGTGGACATCCACGTGGGCCCCTTGGTAGCCCACACTACCATTGGTAGCACTGCTACCTCCCCGCATGGTGGGGATTTTCCCAGCCACATTGGGTTAATTCATTTTTATTTATTTATTTTAATTTATAAAAATGAATAAAACCATACCCCAGTTTTTGGGTATGCTCAGACCCAGAAAATTTTGCAGTCTCTGAGACAATATTCTGAAAGAATATGAATGTTCACTTTATAAATCCAAATATATTTCTATATCTAATAAATAAAAAAATTTAAACAAAAGACAACACTAAGAATTTTTTTTCCTGAGAACAAACTCTGGAAGTATTTTCTAGAATTTAAACAAAAGATTTACACATATCTATGCACACATTTTTTTTTTAATAATTTCAAACAGAACCCCCAAATAAAATAAACTCAGAATTTTTTTATTTTTTTTCCTAAGAACAAACTCTAGAAGTATTTTCCATAATTTAAACAAAAGATTTACACATATCTATGCAGTTTGTGAATATATAAAATTAAACAAAACAAAATCATAGACTTGCCATTTCTTAAGCAAATGTGAATACATAAAATTAAACATGCATAGGCATAGATTTGATAAGACAATCTTTTTCCTATTGTTTACACACAACAATTGATCCAGTTTTCTAAAGGATCTAAGTTGATTGCAATTTGTCTATCTTGTCTAGGTACAGGTCTTTCTTGGTTTTCTAACTCACTAAGTTCATTTGTATCAAAACATAACATAAATACATCATCATGAGTTTTTAAACCAAATTCACATGAATATAATTAAATAAACATTAACCACCTAAATATGATATTTATTCTTCAAATAAAACATCATTCCCATACTGGTTCGATGGCAATTTCCCCAAATTTATTTTCCTAGAACCAAGTTACACTTTTCAGATCACGAAAATATATATTTAAAGAAACCAAAAATAAATCACCATTTCCCAAATTAACCAACTATTTCCTTGCGTATATTTAAACAAATATACAAATATAAGATATTAATTAGTATATGTATCTCAAACTATATATACCTTAAATCATAATTTTCAGCAATTAGTATATATTTAAAAAAATATATATTAATTAACAAAAATAGAATTTGAATATTAATTAATGTATATTTACCATTATACAATTAATTAATAACAAATTAATCACAAACTATTATTTAATGACTAAATTAAATAATAATTTAAACTTTATTTAAAAATGCTATTATTATATTATTATATATTTTATTTTTAACATAAAAAAATATATATAAAAAATAATATGCAAAAACCCATAGAAGCGGGGGGTACCCATGTGGACATCCACGTGGGCCCCTTGGTAGCCCACACTACCATTGGTAGCGTTGCTACCTCCCCATGTCGTGGGGATTTTCCTAGCCACGTGGGGTTAATTCATTTTTATTTATTTATTTTAATTTATAAAAAATTAATAAAACCATACCCCAGTTTCTGGGTATTCTCAGACCCAGAAAATTCTGCAGTCTCTGAGACAATATTCTGAGAGAATATGAATGTTCACTTTATAAATCCAAATATATTTCTATATCTAATAAAATAAAAAATTAAAACAAAAGACAACACTCAGAATTTTTTTTTCCTAAGAACAAACTCTAGAAGTATTTTCCAAAATTTAAACAAAAGATTTACACATATCTATGCACACATTTTTTTTTAATAATTTCAAACAGAACCTTCAAATAAAATAGACTCGGAATTTTTTTATTTTTTTTCCTGAGAACAAACTCTAGAAGTATTTTCTATAATTTAAACAAAAGATTTACACATATCCATGCAGTTTGTGAATACATAAAATTAAACAAAACAAAATCATAGACTTGCCATTTCTTAAGCAAATGTGAATACATAAAATTAAACATGCATAGGCATAGATTTGATAAGACAATCTTTTTCCTATTGTTTACACACAACAATTGATCCAGTCTTCTAAAGGATTTAAGTTGATTGCAGTTTGTCTACCTTGTCTAGGTACAGGTCTTTCCTGGTTTTCTAACTCACTAAGTTCATTTGTATCAAAACATAACATAAATACATCATCATGAGTTTTTAAACCAAGTTTACATGAATATAATTAAATAAACATTAACCACCTAAATATGATATTTATTCTTCAAATAAAACATCATTCCCATACTGGTTTGAAGGCAATTTCCCCAAATTTATTTTTCCCAGAACCAAGTTACACTTTTCAGATCACGAAAATATATATTTAAAGAAACCAAAATTAGATCACCATTTCCCAAATTAACCAACTATTTCCTTGCGTATATTTAAATAAATATACAAATATAAGATATTAATAAGTATATATATCTCAAACTATATATACCTTAAATCATAATTTTCAGCAATTAGTATATATTTAGAAAAATATATATTAATTAACAAAAATAGAATTTGAATATTAATTAATGTATATTTACCATTATACAATTAATTAATAACAAATTAATCATAAACTATTATTTAATGACTAAATTAAATAATAATTAAAACTTTATTTAAAAATGGCTGTGGGTTTTGGTTCGTCTTTTTTGGCCGCCGTTCTGTGCTGGGACGAGTCTGTGTGGGCTGTGCATGCGTGCGAGAGTTGAGCGATTTGTTTGCAGCGCTCTTGTGACAGGTCGGGGCTGTGTTGGGCCCGATCAGATCCCTTTGCGGTGGGGTATCCAGGGCTGAGAGGGCTAATGGCCAAAGGGGAGACGCCTAGGGAGGGGCCTAGTTCAAAATTTCAAGAAGCAGTGGCTACGAATTTGCCAGGTCAGGAAGCAAGGGTTTTTGAAAATGCCCTCTTCTCTCAGAATACAGGGGCTACGGATCCAGGCTCGCCTGTGGGATCTCGGATCACGAAGATTAACGGATGTCTTGAAAGGTGCAAAGATAGACCCAAATTGGTAATTCCCTTTGAAATGATTGCCGAAGATGTCGAATATTTGCTCTAAACATTCGTTGTATTGCAAGTTCCTGGGTTTAAGAGTTTCTCTCCAATTTCTGGAAAACTGGGCTCAGAAAGTGTGGGAACTAGAGGGTGAAATGGAGGTTACATTGCTAGCAAATAATTTTTTCATGGTAACGTTTCTTTGTATGGCTGATCAGAATAGGGTTTTTGAGGGTGGACCCTATTTTTATAACCAGGTGGGGCTATTCGTCAAACCATGGCATGCAGGATTTAATCCTTCTGAGGAGCTTCCAAATCGGGTTCCGGTGTGGGTTCGGTTACCCAGATTTCCTATAGAATGCTGTCACAAGGATGTTCTCCATATGCTTGCATCGATGCTCGGGAAGCCGGTGGGTCCTTCATCACAAACCTTGGGTAAGAAAGTTATGACCTTTTCTCGAATTTGTGTGGAACTTGATTTGAGTAGACCACTGCCTGATGCGGTAGAGATGTGTGCGGGCTCACATTCCTGGGTGCAACAACTGGATTATGAGACCCTTCCTTTTCGATGTCGTCTTTGTCATGAATATGGCCATCTTGTGAGAAGATGCCCAAAGGCCAAGTCAGTGGAACAGCAAACTTCGCCTCCTCCTCGTGATAATCCTAGTGCGGACAAAGGGAAGAAGCCTGTTGTTGGGGAGGACAAAGATGCTGAGGGCTTTGTTCGGGTTAAGGCTCGTAATTGGAACAGAGGCCAGAAGCGGACTCTAAGGGAGCGACAGGAAGAGGATACCTTTAATAGGTTCGAGATCTTGGATGAATTGGGTCAGCCAGAAGTTAATCCTGGATTAATTATTGAGGATGAACAGGCAGGGGATTCTAGAATGGGGACTATTTCTTCCATTCCTCCTGTTGATTCCCATGAAGAGACTACCGTGCCTATGGTCACGGATGGGAAAACAGGGGTTCAGATGATATTAGAGCCAAATGGTGAGTTGGGGCAAGGGGTAGAGAATGTTTCTATTCCGGCACGGACTGCAGCTCCAGAGTCGGATAAGCGAGGTAAATCTTCTCCTCATCTGGGCATTCTTCAAAAAGATGGTAAGAAGGGGGTCTCAGAGAAAAATGTTAAATTGGGACGAAAGAAGGACTTAGAAAAGATTAAGATGATTGGGGAGACATTGGTGGAGTCAGGTTCTGTGAAGACCTTGGATTCCCACTTTTCGACTCCTTCGAAATGATAGTTATCTCATGGAATGTAAGGGGCTTGAACAGCGGCCCTAGACAAAAGGCTGTTTGGGATTTAGTTAGGAGTCATTCTCCTGATGTTCTCTTCCTTCAGGAGACTAAGGTTTCTGTGGAATGCATGATGAGTATTGCATCTAAGCTGTGGAGGAATGGTCTATGTCAGTGTATTGGAGCTCAGGGATCTTCGGGGGGTGTGGCATGTCTCTGGAACCCACGAAAGATCCAACCTGTGTCTTGGATTTCCTTTAAGTCCTCCTTATCCCTGGTTGCTCTGTGCACTGAGTCGGGGGAATCTGTTCTCTTTTCTAATGTCTACGCTCCTATTGACTTCCAAGGTAAGCTCCTGGTCTGGAATAATATTTTTTTGGTTCGTAGTTTATTTCCTTACTTGCCATGGATTGTTGCCGGGGACTTTAATGCTATTCTTGATCTAACGGAGAAACGAGGAGGTAATACAAGACTGGATCCTTCTTCTTTCTTGCTCCGAGATAATATCTCAGCACTCAATCTTGTGGATATTAAGCCTAGCAATGGCCGCTTCACTTGGAATAATAGAAGGGAGGGTGACAGGTGCATTGCTGAACGCTTAGACCGCTTCATGGTTTCCTATTTTTGGGTGGGTGGATTGTGGTCTTCCAGTTCTGAAATTTTGGATTGGAGAGGCTCGGATCATTGGCCAATTAAGCTTGTCACTTCTTCAGCTCGTCTACCTCAGAGGCCGCCTTTTAAGTTCCAGCTTATGTGGCTTCGTGACCCGGACCTCTATGGTTGCGTTGCCGAATGGTGGCAGGTTGGCAGGCCGGCTTTTGGTACAGCAATGTATGTTTTTGCTAAGCTTCTCCAGTATGTTAAGTATCAGCTCAAACGGTGGAATCGACAATGCTTCGGAAACATCTACCAGGCAAAACAAGAAGCTCAAGTCGAGTTGAATGGCATTACCAGATTGATTAGGGAGGAGGGAGTGTCTGAATACTTGTTACGGGAAGAAGCCAGAGCTTTAAAAGCTTTGGAGGAATGGGAGTTGAGAGAGGAAATCTTTTGGAAACAGAAAGCTCGGATTGAGTGGCTTAAGGAGGGAGACAAGAACACTGCCTTCTTTTTCAATTCAGTGAAAGCCAGACAACATGGTAATGCTATTTCATCTCTGGTGACTGATAGGGGAGAGGTTATTTCTTCTACTCAGGGTATCGCTGATGAAGCAGTGCAGTATTTTGCTTCTTTATTTAGAGAGGAAGCACAGGGAGACTCTGTTGCAGAGGCCCAGGTCCTTTCCTGTATTCCTTCTTTGGTTTCTTTGGAAATGAAACAATATCTTATGAGTGTCATAACTTTGGAGGAGTTAGAAAAAATAGTTTTCCAGATGAAAAAAGGTAAGGCTCCTGGTCCAGACGGTTTCCCGATTGAGTTCTTCCAGGAATTTTGGGACATTATCAAGTTTGATTTATTGGCAGTTGTTCAAGAATCCCAGAAGAATAAGCAAATGCTCCGGGCCCTGAACTCTACCTTCTTGGCACTCATTCCCAAGGGGGAGGGGGCTAACCGGTTAAGTCAATTTCTCCCTATTTCTCTTTGCAACGTAACTTATAAAATTATATCTAAATTGATAGCTGAAAGGTTGAAAAAGGGGCTTACTGTGCTAATCTCCGAAGAGCAAAGTGGCTTTGTGGAAGGTCGTCAGATTTTGGATGGGGTGGTGGTGGCTACTGAGACTATCCATTCCATGGCCAGCTCTAAAGCCAAAGCTATGTTCATCAAGCTGGATATGGCCAAGGCGTATGACAGAGTTCGTTGGTCCTTCCTGCAGAAGGTCTTGAGTGCCTTTGGTTTCGAGGAGGAATGGATTTGTTGGGTTATGAGTTGTGTGGGGTCGACTTCCTTCTCAGTTTTGATTAATGGGGAGCACTCCAACCTCTTTGGGGCCTCTCGGGGTTTGCGGCAGGGTGACCCTCTTTCTCCTTACTTGTTTCTTCTTTTGGTGGAAGGTCTAGGTCGGTTGATTAAAAGGAATGTTGAAGGAGGCTTTATTCAAGGCTGGCAGTGGGGAGGGGGTATTCCTGTTCAATCTCACCTACAGTTTGTGGATGATACAGATTTGATGGGTTTGGCTACTATTAGGGAGGCTTCTAACATGCGCAGAGCGCTAGATGTCTACCTTGCTGCTTCTGGTCAGTTAATTAATGAGGGCAAGTCTTCAATTTTTTTCTTCAACACTCCGCTTTCGATTCAACGAAGAATTGCCCATATTCTCAGGTTCCAAATTGGAAGTCTTCCTTTGCTATACCTTGGGATCCCCATCTCTACTGGCAGGCAGTCTAGGGATTCCTGGCAGGTCATTCTAGATAAGTTCAATGTCAAAGTGAACCACTGGACTCATCGTTGGCTGTCCTTTGCTGGTCGGGTCCAGTTACTTCAATCTGTGGTATAGGCTCTTCCCCTTTACAGATGTTTGATTCAGGTGGCGCCAATGAGCTTTGTTAAGAGCCTTGATTCCTTAGCCAGACAGTTTTTATGGGCTGGTAATTTGTCATCAACTAAGTGGAGCCTTATTAAGTGGGAGACTGTTTGTAGTCCTAAAAGATTTGGTGGTCTTGGATTATGTCAATCTTTGCTTTCTGGTATTTCTCTGGCAACTAAATTGTATTGGCGATGGTGTGTGGAACAGGATCGGGTGTGGGCTAGGATCTTGTCTCACAAGTATTTTTTTGGGATCCCCCAGCGTGATATCCCTCGATATAGCTTAGCAGGGAAAGGCTCGACGATTTGGAATACTCTCAAGAAGGGGGCGGCGCTCATTAAGGGTGGTTTCTTCTGGATTTGTAAGAGTGGGACAGAGGCACAGTTCTGGCATGACTCCTGGGATGGCTACCCCCCCATAGTTTCCCAATATCCTCACCTGAGTATATTGGCCCAGAGGTTCTGCGAAGCTGGCTGGACTAGGGTGTGTGACTTCAAGTCATTTTCCCTTCAAGGGCAGGTAGTGGAAGCAAGATGGAAGACTTCAAGGGAGTGGCCTATTCTTGGGTTGGAAGTTGAGTGTGCTGAGCTTCATAACATCCTTTCGGATCGTTGCTGTAGCGCCCTGATGGATAGTGATGTGTTGGCCTGGTCCCCTAATCCCAAAGGTACATACACTGTGTCTTCTGGTTATCAGGCGCTGCTCTCTCAACAATTTGCTGGTGGGGAAGTCCATTGGTGGAAGAGAGTCTGGAATAATTTCTCTTGGCCAAAATGTAATTGCTTTTCTTGGACTTTGTCTTGGAATAGATGCTTGACCTGGGACAATATTCAGAAGAGGGGTTTTGCTGGCCCTTCTAGGTGTGTTCTATGTGGTGGGGGGGAGGAAGATTCTCCACATTTATTCTTTCACTGCCCATTCACATTGCAACTATGGCACTTCTGGTGGGATGCCTGGAAGAGTCAGTGCTTTCATGCATCCTCCCTAGCTGAGTTTTGGATGAGACTGGGAAGGCCCCCTTCCTCGGCTCCCTTCTTGCAAGATGTCTGGTATGCTGGCCCTATCTTTTTGCTATGGCAAGTTTGGTTGGAAAGGAATCGTAGAATCTTTCGGGGTGAACAATTGGGGATTCAACAGGTTTGGACTAGAATTATGGGAATGGTCCAGGAAACTGTGACAGCTAAGAGTGAGATTATTTTGCCAATGGAGGAAGGCGATGCAGAGATAGTTAATAGGTTTGGTATACAGGGGATATCTCCAGCCTCAGCTTGCGCCAGGAGAGGTAGGCATGTGAAACAGAGAGTTCAAAGGACGGGGAAATGGCTCCCCCCTCCTGCTGGCTTTCTGAAAATTAACACGGATGGTTCTTCTAGGGGCAATCCAGGCCTAGCTGGGATTGGTGGGATTGGTAGGGATTCTTCTGGATCTATGGTCTTTATCTTCTCGGCTAATGAGGGGGTGCAGACTGTTAATAGGATGGAAGGCTTGGCTATCCTATATGCTTTGAAGAGAGCTTATGCCCTAGGGTGGTGGAAGGTGATTTGTGAAGCTGACTCTCAAATTCTGGTTAATTTGCTCCTTCAGAGGAAGATGTCTGAGGTTAGTTGGCAACTATCTGTGTTAGTACAACAGATATTACAGGTTATCTCTGTAATGGATTCGGTGTCGTTTACCCATATTCCAAGGGAATGGAATAGGGCAGCTGATTGTCTGGCTAAATGGGCATCAGAAGATGTTGATGACCGGAGGATTGATGAGTGGGAGCAGTTGCCCCATGAGCTATGTCAGGATTTGGAGAGGATCCTTGTTGAAGATGAAAGTGGTGTTGGGGAATGAAGTTCTCGTTCTTGTTCTTTCTGTAATCTCTTGTAGTACCTGGGGCTTTGGCCCTTTGCTGTTGTGTACTCAGCTTTTCTAAATTTCAATAAAGTTTTTACCCCTATTTTTTCAAAAAAAACTTTATTTAAAAATACTATTATTATATTATTATATATTTTATTTTTAACATTAAAAAATATATATAAAAAATAATATGCAAAACCCATAGAAGCGGGGGCTACCCATGTGGGGACATCCACGTGGGCCCCTTGGTAGCCCACACTACCATTGGTAGCGTTGCTACCTCCCCGTGTGGTGGGGATTTTCCTAGCCACGTATATATATATATATATATATATATATATATATATATATATATATATATATATATATATATATATATATATATATATATATATATATATATATATATATATATATATATATATATATATATATATATATATATATATATATTTATATTTATTTATTTTAATTTATAAAAATTAATAAAACCATATCCTAGTTTCTGGGTATGCTCAGACCCAGAAAATTCTGCAGTCTCTGAGACAATTTTATGAGAGAATATGAATGTTCACTATAAATCCAAATATATTTCTATATGTAATAAAAAAAAAAATTAAAACAAAAGACAACACTCAGAATTCTTTTTCCTGAGAACAAACTCTAGAAGTATTTTCCAGAATTTAAACAAAAGATTTACACATATCTATGCACACATTTTTTTTTTAATAATTTCAAACAGAACCCCCAAATAAAATAGACTCAGAATTTTTATTTTTATTTTCCTGAGAACAAACTCTAGAAGTATTTTCCATAATTTAAACAAAAGATTTACACATATCTATGCACACATCCTTTTTTTTTATATAAATTTCAAACAGAACCCCCAAATAAAATAGACTCGGAAATTTTTTTTCCCGAGAACAAACTCTGGAAGTATTTTCTAAAATTTAAACAAAAGATTTACACATATCTATGCACACATTTTTTTTTATATATAATTTCAACAAAACCCCCCAAATAAAATAGACTTAGAACTGAGATAAAACAGAGAATGGATCCAGTCATTTTTTTTAAAACATCATTTCTTTCCCAAATAGAAGAAATGGATTTGCATCTATGAAACAAAGGGTTCAAAGCTAAATTAATTTCTCACTTCATATCCAAAATCAAAGAGTTTTCTAAAAGAAAAAGGCAGCCACACACACAGAGGAAGCTCCTTAAATTCAGACAAATTCAACAAAAAACGCAGAGTTAACCAAAATGCCAACCTTGAATGCTATTCTGGAGGTGTTGAAGAAAAGCCCAACCTGCAAGCTCCAAATAAATTCTTCTTCCTTCAAAAATATTTTCCCAGAAACATTTTCCAAAATGTCTCTCACCGAAATTTTTTCCAAAAATCATCCCCCCCAAATATTTCAAACCTAGGTTAAATGGAAGAATATTTACCTAATCTCTTATCTTTGAATTTAAAACACTTTCTTTTAAATAAAATGAAAAATCATTCTTTTCAAACTATTCAAATATTCTAAACTTGCTTTTCTAATTAGAAAAATAAAAAATGCTTTCTCTTCTTCATTTAATTCCCAATTTTCTCAATATTAACAAAACTAACATTTATATTTCAAAATATTAATGAGGGTAAAATATTTTTAATTAAAATAAAATCCCAAAATCAATCTTTCACACTATATCAAATATATAAAATTAAACTTGCTTTTCTAATTAAAATTGATTTTCTTAAATAATTGAAATCAACCTTTCTATTTTTATTTTTTTTTTCTAAAGGACAAAGAAATTAAATTAATTCTATTTAAAATAAATTTAAATCTTTCCTTTCAAAATGCATAAACTGAATAAATTCATTATTTAAAATTAACCATTAAATTGAACTTGCTACAAACATGAATAGAGCAATTTTTAATTAATGATTAATCACATAAAAGAAACCTATTTAATTTAGTTGTTTAACTAAAATGCGTAAACACACATTAAATCAAATTAAACACTTAGGATTAAATACTCAATTTTACCACACGCAAAGCATGCAACCCAAGAAAGCCAACCAGATACACTACCCACAAGCCCAAACAAAAAGGAAAACCAACAGACGACTGATGACACTCACTTGAGCACGACTAGGGTAAAATGAGGGTTTTACGACCACCTAATCCAAACTCTAAGAACCAAAGAGGTACACTCAAACCTGCGAATCTAGGTGAAAACGAACCTCGCACCTAGGTGCTACTGTACTTGCAATCTCCTGCAACCATGAGTCACACAACCATATGTGTGTGTGTGTGTGTATACATATATACATACATATATGTATAGATGTATACATATATATATGTATGTATATATGTATATACATATGTATATTATATGTATATGTATGTATATATGTATATACATATATATATGTATATACATATACATACATATATACATATATACATATATATATATATATACATATATATACATAAATATACATATATGAAAGTGTTAGCTCGAGATTAATAACATGAATCAGGAGAACAAATAAACTTACATAAAAATCGATGCGAAAGCACATTAACATGTATGCACAATAATCATAATATCTTACTACAACATCACATAATGGTAAATCAACCACCCAAGAATGCCACAAAAAAAAAGTCAACCAAGGTCAAACCGGTTTTATAAAGCTGACTAGGGTAGGGACACTACACTTCTAGAACCATTTTGATTCAAGGTGAAGTACCAAAATTGTTTTGGAGAGAAGTAGTTAGCACTGTTGTTTACACTTTGAACTGGGTACTTATCAAGAGAGGTAACAACAAAACACCTTAGAAATTATGGCATGGCAAGACTCCTAATGTACGTTAATTTAAAAATTTTGGGAGTAAATGTTTCATTAAACATGATGGTTTCATTGAAAATTTTGATGCAAAGTGTGATGAAGGTGTTTTTCTTGGTTACTCTACAAAGAGTAAGGCTTTCAAATGTTATAACAAGAGAACAAAAGGATCATTAAGAGTGAAAATGTGAAGGTAGATGAACTCTCTAAGAAATATGATGAGACCAGCAGATCTAAACTTGATAAAGTTGAAGAAAAACTTGTGTTTATTGAACTGAAAGTACAAAAGAATGATGAGTAGGAAAATGCAGAAATAGGTGCTCAACCGGTAAATGAAGAGACCCATGAACAAGATGAAGAACATGAAGCAAAAGGCACATCACCAGAACCGGTAATACCAAGGTATGTTAGACTAAATCATTCAGAAGAATAAATTACTGGAGATAAAAATGCTTGTGTACAAACAAGAAGGAAAATCAGAGAAAACTCCTGTCTAATTTCAACTATAGAGCCTAAAACAGTAAGAGAGGCATTAAAGAATGATTATTGGATTCATGCTATGAATGAGGAATTGGATCAGATGGAGAAGAAGAAGACATGGACACTCGTTCCCAGACCAGAAGACAAGAATGTGATTGACACTAAATGGGTCTTTAGAAACAATTTGAATGAAGAAGGAAAGGTTGTGAGGAATAAAGCAAGGTTGATTTGCAAAGGCTATGCTCAAGAAGAAGGAAAAGATTATGGAGAAGCCTTTGCACCAATGGCAAGATTGGAAGGATTAAGAATGTTACTTGCTTATGCTACATTTAAAGGCTTTAAGGTCTACCAGATCGATGTTAAAACTTGCTTTTCTTAATGACATCCTTGAGGAAGAAGTGTACATAGAACAACCAGATGGATTTGCTTTGTCTGAGGATAAAGATATGGTTTGAAAGTTACATAAGGCATTGTATGGATTGAAGCAGGCACCGAGAGCATGGTTTGAAAGATTGCATGCACACCTGGTCAAGATAGGATTCCAACGTACTAGTGAGGACAATAACATATATCTTAAGATTGATGGAGATAGAGTGTTGATAGCTGAAGTATTTGTAGATGATATAATTTTTGGAGGTGATGATAATTTATGTATGGCTTTTGATGAGGAGATGAAGAAAGAAGTTGAGATGTCTCTTATTGGTGAGATTAAGTTTTTCATTGGGTTGCAGGTACAGCAATTGGATGGTGGAATATTTATCTGTCAGAGTAAGTATGTAAAGGAAGTGTTGAAAATATTGGCATGGAGGATTGTAAACTGGTTGGTACTCCGATGGTGACAGGTTGTAAACTGTCTAAAAAGGATGATTCACCCTCTGTTGATGAAAAAGAATATAGGTCCATGATTGGTAAGTTGCATTATGTTGTTCACAGTAGGCCTAGTATTGCACATGTTGTTGGTATGGTTTCTATATTTCAGAAGGATCCCAAGGAGACTCACTTGGTAGCAGTGAAAAGTATATTCTGGTACTTGAAAGGCACAATAGATTATGGCTTATGGTATCCTTATAAAAAAAGATTTTTCTTTGGAAGTATTTACTGATGCAGATTGGGTAGGCAATGTTGATGATCGAAAAAGCACTATCGGTGGAGCTTTTCTTCTTGGAGGTAGATTGGTTGCTTGGAAAAGTAATAGAAAACATGTGTATCATAGTCAACAACAGAGACAGAGTATGTTGAAGAATCAATTAATTGAACACAGGCAATCTAGATGAGACATGTGTTATAAGAAGGTAATCTAGATGAGACATGTGTTATAAGGTTGAAAACTTCATATGTCTGAACCAGTAACTATTTATTGTGACAATACAAGTGCAATTAATATTTTAAAAAATCCTATATTACATGCAAGAACTAAACATGTAGAATTGAAATATCACTTTATAAGGGAGAGAGTACAAGAAAGATAAGTCGGAATGGAATATGTGACAAGCAAAGAGTAGCTAGTAGACATTTTCACAAAACCATTGTCGAAGACTACCTTTGAGTACCTCAAAGGTAAATTAGCGGTCAGACCCCTACACAAGGAAAACTAGGATGCATGAGATGCATCAATCCCGTATGCTTATTGAAAACTTTTCACTATGGATTGATGAAATGATGGCTACTCCACAGGGGGAGAAACTTAGATGATATTTGCAGGGATGTTGAAGACAACAACAATAGATTTGATGATCGATGATGCATATGCACCTTTGACATTGATGTCAAAGGGTGTGAAGTATGTTGGTATTTTGGTATGGTTTTGTCATTGATGTCAACACCTACTAAAACACTAGCACTTTGGAGATCCAACAGGATTCACCGACAAGCAAGTAACTATTGCATAGTAATTGGTATATGGTTCACCGACAGGATATCATGATCACTGGCACTTGAAATGATATGGAAAACACTTGGTAATATCGAAGACATCATGTGGACATCTTATCTTAATGAATTAATCATTGGTATATTAATATTTGCATATTTGCTTTTACCGGCAAATAGGTCCAGGGTTACCTAGGGTTACACCAACAAGTTTATCTTTTCCAGATCAACATGGCACACTATGGAAATGATTAATTATTATTGTAAATGCATTAAGCTGACATGTTCAATCAGTTATTGCATCGGATATTATATTATTTGTAAAATGCTTTTATTGTAATATCTTGTAGAGCCAACCTACTAAAATTGGTCTTAGGTTATGGTATAAAGGTAAGATCTTATTTGTAAGATCAAGTGTGGAATGTGAAAAAGAATTGTGTGAAGGTATATGCGAGATTAAGCAGTGCAATACATGCATACATCATTTGAAGGTGAAGCTAGGTTTTTGTGAAAGCATATCAGCATTACACTGGTACTGAATCCAACATATGAAGATGCTATTTTGTGCAATACATTCTTATTGGATTTAACCATCCAACTGTAGTCAATGTGACTCCCATTTTGTGATTGAGTAGTCAGCTCTAGGCTGTTGGCCTTTCTGCATGTGCAGACCCTATTTATGTACACTTACTATCTATAGTAGTATCATCTGATTGTGGGTAAGGTTTCCCACCATGGTTTTTCCCCTTACAGGATTTCCACATACAAATATTGGTGTAATGTGTTGTGGATGACTTTGTGTTTATGTTTCATGCATTAATCTTTACCAGTATAGCAATTAACTGTTAAAATTGTCTACCAACATACTTAACTGGTTTACCGGTATTAAGCATTAAGTTGGTTAAGTTGTTTTTGGTTTGAATTTATTTGACAACTGATTCGCCCCCCCCCCCCCCCCCTCTCAGTTGTCTTCAGGACCTAACAAAGTACAATAGAGAAGACTCGGAATTAAGCAACATAATTTTAGTTGATGTTTATGTTGGTGTTTCGATCAATGCCAAAGGGGGAGAATGTTGGCATAATTGATGTAGTTGAAGACTGATGACTAAACTAGTAAAGGACTATTTGTGATGACATTGTGATGAAGAGATTGAGATTGCATGATTGGATGACTTTGATAATATATTTGTGTTGTCATTGATGGCAACTGATGTTTACTATGTTGTATTTTGTCATCTAAGTGTTTTTGGTCTATCGGTAAAGAGATAGTGAACTAGGAATTAGGAACTTAACTGGTAAACAAGGAAATCTTTTGATTAGATTTGGTGATTGTTGATGATTGAAGTGTTGTGGCTTGGAATGTGAGTTTGTATCATTGTAATATGTATCTGACTGGAACCACATCATGTTTTGGTTATCAAAAATCATGTTTATGATTTTTATTATATTGAATTCTCTTAACTAGTAATGATTTTTGGTTTCACGGTGATCTACATAAAGTTCAAATGTTGAAGGTGACGTGGCTCAAACTGCGTGAAGTGTTTGAATAATTTTTTGGTGCATTTAGAGATGGAATTTCTTGGGAATCAGCGAAGTGCTTAGAAGAGTTTTCTAAGGGTTTGACTTTGTATCAAATCAAGATGCGGTGATCATTCAATGGTTGTAATTGATTGTAATGATCCATATGATGATCAATGATGATCTATAATCAGTTGTAAATATCTGTGATGATCTATGTTATAAGTCTTAGGGTTTTATAATCGACTAAGTTGTAAAGGTTATTTAGGTCAGTACAATTGATGTTTGTTGTGTCGGTGGTTTTAAGAAGAGTGTGAAGCCGAACCAGAGTATGAGATATGCAGGAGTGTAGCAGATTTGGAGCAATAATTAGATCTTATCAAGAAAGCATTTAAGTTCTATATCCAAATCATTCACTATTGTTATCCTAACAACTACATCAGCAAAATCCCTTAACCGGGTAGGTCCTAACATGCCTTACATTTTAAATCCACTAACTAGGTAGCTCAACATTTGAGTGTTAAATCCTCTTGCTAGGTTGATCCTAATAGGTGAAAGCTCCTAACAGAGCTCATCATATAAATCCCTTAACTGAGTGACTCCTAATAGGTTTTTCTCCTAACAAGGCATATTTGTAAGCTTCTAACCAGGCTAGGCTCCTAACAGGGCACATTTCGAAAGAGTGCACAATTTTTGTGGGTACCAATTCCCACCGCGGTTTTTCCCTATTTGGGTTTCCACGTGAAAATCATGGTGTTCATATGGTGAATGTTTTGTGTGTTGTTATGTTTTATTTTCAGTTTATGCATGTTGATGAACACTTAATGAGTAGTTCTGCTAAACTGGTTTATTGGTTATCAATGATTAACGATAATGGTAAAGAGTTTATTAATGGTTTATGATTGATTTGGTGAAGTTTTGTAAGTTCAAGTTTTAAGTTTGAAACTATTTTTAATATTGATTCACCCCCCCCCTCTCTCAGTATTAACTGTATCCTCTAAGATTAACACATTCCCATTGTAATATTTTCACATACTACTACAGAGCATCATCTTACTGTGGGTAGGTTCCCACAGTGTTTTTTACCTTAATCAGGTTTCCCATGTCAAAATCTTGGTGTTGTGTGTCATAATTTCAATTTGATTATCTATCTTAATGCTACAATTTATCAGATCTATTTTTGTGATTAAATTTGTTGATCCGGTGAAGACTGATTCAACCCCCTCTCAGTCTTCCTTCTTTGTTGTTGCTAACAATTGGTATCAGATCTATCTCCTCTGGTATAAGCTTAACCACTTAAGGAGATCTGAGATGGAAGCTCAAGGTGTTATCTTTAAGAAGGATAGTCTGAGGTTTGATGGAAGTAACTATGCTATATGGAAAAACTGGATGGAAGTGCACTTAAAATGTCTTGGAGAGGATTAGTGGAAGATTATAAAGAATGCCTATTCTACTCCTCTAATGGACCATCTACTCCTAATGAGATCAAGGAATTTGAACATAATATTATTGTGAAGGAAGCATTGCTTAGTGCCCTAACTGATTCTAAGAGACAAATGTAATGGGACTTCAAACCGCACATGAGATCTGGGAGAAGCTTGAGATCCTATATGAAGGTGATAAATAGGTGAAAGTTGCTAAGATGTAGAGTTTGGAAGGAAAATATGAGACATTGAAGATGGGAGATGATGAGAACATACACTCTTTTACAGCTAAGGTGAATGACCTTGTCCTAGGTATGAGATGTGTCGGTGGAACCATTGAAGAAGATGAAATTATTGCTAAGGTGTTGAGATCTTTGCCTCCTTCTTATAAACATAAGGTTGTTGCTATTTATGAGATCTAGAGTGTCACTACAGTGACAAGACATATGTTGGTTGGAAAAATTGTTGCATTTAAGTTGAGTTAGTTTGGATAATCACATGGAAAGTCTGAGACTGCATTTAGAGCATCAACATTTGTATCCAATAAGCAGAAGTATGATCTTGATGAGGGCAGAATATCTAGATATGAAAGAGAGAGAAGAGCGATGGAAGAGCAAGAAAGAGAGCTAGATGATCTTGAAGCATTAATTACCTAGAGATTGCCTAAATGAGTCAGTAAGTATGATGGGAAGTTTCCTTTGAAATTTTTCTCTTGTAATAAGATGGGACATTTTGCTTCTAGATGCCTGGAGATAATGTCTAAGTATGACAGACATGATAAGTTTGACAAGCATGATAGGAATGATAGATATGAAAAGCATGAGAAGTATGATAAGCCCTACAAGCCTAACCATAAGTTTAGGAATCAAAAGAATTTTTTTTATGTTGTTGATGAAGGTGTTATAGATGAAGAATCAAAAGGAGATGAAGTTGTGTTTATTGCCATTAAATAAGATAGACCTGTACCTGCTGATTCCACATGATGCACTATTGAGGAGAAAGCTTTAGATGCTAAAGTTGAAGAGAAATATGAATGGGTAATTGATAGTGGTTGTTCACATCGTATGACCAGTGATAAAAGAAAATTTGTGAGTATGGAAAGGTATGATGGTGGAATAGTTAGATTTGCAGATGACAAATCTTGTGTGATCCGTTGGAAAGGTTCTATTTCATTTGATGGTAAGAATAACACTGATGATATCTTGTATGTTGAAGGTTTGAAGCATAATCTTTTGAGTGTTGGATAGATGGTTGATAAATGTTATGATCTACAATTCAAAGATGGAAAAGGCAAGATCCTAAATGCCTCCGGTATAGAGATTGCATCTAGAACTAAGACTGAAGGTAACATTTTTCACTTGAATGTCAATGAGAAAAGTTGTTTGATTTTGTCATATTGATGAGAGTTGGTTGTGGCATAGGAGAATATGTCATGTAAATTTTGATGCAATGATTAAGATCAATTCTACACATGATGTTAGAGATTTGCTTATGATTGTTAAGCCTGCTAATCTAGTATATAAGGAGTGTCAGTTGGGTAAGCAAACAAGGATTTCTTTCAAGAGAAAATAATTTACATCTGATGGACTGCTAGATCTTGTGCATACTGACCTATGTGGACCTACAAATGTTAGAAGTGTGTAGGGTGATAGATATTTTATGCTACTAATTAATGATAATTCCAAGATGATGTGGGTTGTCTTTTTGAAGGAGAAATTAGAAGCATTGGAAAAATTCAAGATATTGAAAGCAAAGGTGGAGACTCAGTCTGGTTTGAAGGTAAAGTGTCTGAGATATCATAAAGGTGGAGAATTCTGTTTTGGTGAGTTCAATTCATTTTGTGAGAAGCGTGGGATTAGAAGAAAATTATCTGCTCATAGAACCCCTTAGTAGAATGAAGTTGTTGAAAGGAAGAACATAACTGCTTTGGATGCTACAAGGACTATGTTGATTGAGGGAAATGTTCTGAAGATCTACTAGATAGAAGATATTAGCAATACTATTTACAAATTCAATAGAGTTCATATCAAAAATGATACCGGTAAGACCCTTTATGAGCTTTGGTTTGGTCAATTTCCTATTGTGAGATATTTCAGAGTATTTGGTAGCAAATGTTATATCAAGAGAGATGAGGATAAAGAAAAGTTTGATGCTAGAAGTGATAAAGGATTTTTCTTGGGATATTCAACAAAGAGAAAATCGTACTGGTGCTACAATAGGAGATTGAGAAAGAAGGTGGAAAGTGTGAATGTGAAGGTGGATGAGAACCTTGGGAAGGAGATTAGAGCATGTGGTTATGATGATGGACAACATGTTATTTCAGCCCCTATTCAGACTGAAGAGCCTAAGCAGAATGATTTGATAGAGACAGTTAACTGGGATGTTGTCGGTGCCAATGAAGAGGTCCAGGAACCCAAAAATCAGAACAATTAGAAAACTTTGAGGTATGTAAGACTGAATCAATCTGAAAATCGGATTATTGGTGATAAGGATAAAGGTGTCATGACTACAAGAAGGTTAGTTGTGAAAGAAGTATGTTTTATTTCTAAAGTTGAACCTAAAGATGTTGTTGAAGTTTGCAAAAATGAAAGTTGGATGAGAGCTATGGAAGAAGAATTAGATCAGATTGAAAAGAATAATACATAGGAACTTGTGCCTAGACCTAAGAATAAGAATGTCAGTAGTACTAAATGGGTATTTAGAAATAAATTGAATGAAGTCGGTGAAGTTATCAGAAATAAAGCTAGACTGGTTTGCAAAGGATATTCTCATAAAGAAGGAATTGATTATGAGGAGAGTTTTTCTCCAGTGGCCAGACTTGAAGTTATTAGACTATTGCTACAGGAAGAAGTCTACATTGAGAAAGGTTATGGATTTTCATTGTCAAATGATGGAGACATGGTATGTAAGTTGAAGAAAGCCCCTAGAGCCTAGTATGCTAGACAAGATAAAAATTTGTTGAAATTGGGATTTACTAAAGGTGTGGTTGATAGTAATCTGTATTTTAAGAGAGAGAATAATAACATCCTGATTGTTGAATTCTTTGTTGATGAAATTATCTTTGGAGGTGATGATGACTTGAGCATGAAGTTTGTTGGTGATATGCAGAAATAATTTGAGATGTCTGTGATTAGTGAGATGAAATTTTTCTTAGGTTTGTAGATTTCATAGATTGGAAAAGGTATATTCATATCTCAAACTAAGTATGTGAAGGAATTTCTAAAGAAGTTTGGGTTAGGTGGCTCCAAACTGGTTGGAACTCCTATGGGGATTGGTTTTAAATTGTCTAAGAATGATGAATTTTTGAAAGCTAATCAGAGTTTGTACAAATCTATGGTTGGTGGACTGTTATATCTTACTCAGACTAGACTGGACATTATGCATGTTGTGTGCATGGCTACTAGATATCAAGTTGATCTGAAAGAGTCATGTCATCATTGTTAAGAGGATATTTATATACCTGAACAGAATTGTAGATTATGATATGTGGTATCCGAGGAATGATGATTTCATGCTATGCACCTACACTGATTCTGATTGGGCTGGTGATGTTGATGACTGAAAGATTACTACCAGTGGAACATTATTTTTGGGTAATAAATTGGTTTCATGAGCTAGTAAGAAACAAGATTTAGTGTCCTTATCTACTGCTGAAGTTGAGTACATTGCTGCTTCGAGAAACTGCACTCAGGTAGTTTGGATAAAACAAATGTTGAAAGATATCAGAGTTATTTATGATGAGCCTACTATTATATAATGTGATAATTCTATTTCTATTAACATGTCAAAGAATCTGGTGCAACATTCAAAGACTAAGCATGTGTCAATCAAATATCATTACCTAAGAGAGAAAGTTAGTGAAGAGAAGGTGAATTTGGAATATGTATCTACAAAGGAACAAATAGCTGATATTTTTACTAAGCCTTTGCCTGCAGATATATTTGTCTATTTTTCAAGACAAGTTAGGGGTATCTACCCCTCCTGTTGAGAACTAGATGCATTGAATTGCATCAATTTGGTGGATTTGAAAGTCTTATCCTTTTACCCAGATTGATGATTTGGTGTTTCTCCTCTGGTGGAGTAGTTTGTATCTTAGGGGATAGAGATTCATGTTTCTATTCTGGGGAGAGTAAGTTTGGTTTTTTGTCTTGAGATCTTTGACACTGTTGTCAAAGGGGGAAAGAGATCATGTGAAAAATTGCTTTATATGTGTTGATCTTAGGGGGAGTTTGTTGGAGATATCTTCTTGCTTTGCATTGATTGTTTTTCACATTCATATGTTTCCATCAATGCCAAAGGGGGAGATTGTTGGATATTGTTGGCCATTGTTGTTGCTAGGATATGTTGTTGTCATTGATTTCAACATATTCCTGTGTATTGCTCCAGTGATTATAGATTGGGAGGATCTTATGATCTGGTTTGTAGTTTTGTTTGTTGATCATTGTTTTGTAGAGCTCGGTATATTACTGTGCTGAGATTTTGGGATATTGTTTGGGATGGTCTTGTGTATCTTTATTTCAGATGGATCATGATTTGGTGCTCTGCAAGTTATCTTTCTTCATGATAGTTGTTGATTGGTTGTGTTCTTGAGCTTTTCAGATGTTAACAGATGAAGATTTGATAAGTGGTGTTGGTGCAGCTGTTATTGATGATTATAATATGCTTGCTAGTGTTTCCTAGTCATGTCTTATTTGTTTTGGTGATCCACATTGATCATTGTGCAAGTTTTTGGTGGTTTCTATCAACCAGTGATGATTCTTCATGTTATGTGGTTTTCCTAGTGGTGTAGCGTGTTGCGGTTGTTCTTGGCATGATTTTTGATGGAGTTGTGTATTTGGGAATTTGATTTAGCTCCATTCTATGCTATATAAATCATTATATTCGTCTGGCAGTCGATCTTTGTATCATGTGATGTAATTTTGTAATTAAGGGTTGAGGGTTTAGCTGACCTTGTTATCAAGGTTGATGAATTGTGTATATAGGTGATATATTCATGTAATTTAGGTGTTAATGTCGTGTTTGCATTATCAAAGAGTGGTGTATGTGCGAACAAGAGATTTATCCTTTGGTGAAGTGTTGGGAAGATATTGGTGTTGCAAAGAAGACAACGGTGCTTAACTAGACCTATGATCAGGCATTTGGAGATGCTATTCTTTTAGTTCATTTCTTCTGGATTGTAGTTTGAATCTCATTGTAAGTCAGTGAAACTTCCCTAAGGGTTGTAGCCTTCTGGGTCATTATATTTGAGCAGCTATCTCTAGGCAGTGTGTTTGAATGCATGTGCATTTCCCATTGTAATATTTTCACATTCTACTGCAGAGTATCATCTTATTGTGGGTAGGTTCTCACCATGGTTTTTCCCTTAACTGGGTTTTCCATGTCAAAATCTTAGTGTTATGTGTTGTGCTTTAGATTTTATTATCTATCTTAATATTGTAGTTTATCATATCTATTTTTGTGAATAAATTTGTTGATTCGGTGAAGACCGATTCACCCCCCACCACCCCCACCTCTCAGTCTTCCTTCTCTATTGCTACTAACAAAAACACATCAATTACTCTTCTCCCATTTGGTTGCTTAAGAGAATTCACATAGCTACTTGTTGTGTATGAAATTTTTGTACTTAAAATTCTTGTTGTTTTAACTACGTGAATTTTTACACTAGCAATAGCATTTTGAATTTAACTATTTGGGCAATTTTTATACATTTTGAGTAGGGTCCTGTGCCTCAAGGATCTTATCTTTTTTATTAGTTTAATTAAATTGGTTGCCTTACTTTGTTAATCTTGGAATTTTATGTTTTATTTATGAATTTTTATTGCAATTTTGGATTAAATCAATCTATGCTTTTCAATTTTGAGGCATTGTTCAATGAGATATTTTTATTTTACGTATTGCTGGTAGATTTTATGTGATGTGATATGGGTTTTTTGTCAAAACTAAAAGGATACTGGACAAGTTGTATAGGGGAGTAACCATACATGGGAATCGGTGTGATTAAAGTACTTCCAAGTAAGGATCTAAGTCTGCCTTACCTACTTATGATATTGGCCTATGTATTTCGTTTTGAGGGTATTGTTGCCCTCATTTGATGAAGATAATGTATTTAAGTGATCAACTAGAAGGGAGAAGTTGTATAATTAATATAGAAGTCTTGAGTCTAGTAAATACAAACTTATGTTTTATTTTGTCACCTTCTCAAGTAGGACATTGAGGTTGGTGGTGTTGATGCAAGAAAATTAGAGTTTAGATATTTTTTCTTTCAAAAGAAAAGAAACCAAGTTGTGCTACAAGTCTTGTAAATGTAACATGATTAGAAGGGAGAATAGGGTGCAAATCCTTGATGGTAGCACAAATGCCTTAATTCTTTAGTGTCAACGATCATAGCATAGACTTAAACTTAATAAATGTGGTTATGTTATATGGATGATATTTTGTTAATGAATGAACTAGTTATATTTCCTTTGTTAATGTTGGGTTAGTAAATATACTTTTTTTTTGGAATTATAGCAACTTCCATGAGGAAATTGGAGCTAAGGGGGGGAGGATGTGATGCCACCTCTATTGTGACCATAATAATTTAGTTCCATATTCCTTTTATGCATTCATCTTTTATTATGTTCTATCGAAGTGATCATATTTTAAAGTGTACTTATAGTCCTACCATATATATGATGTTGTCAGATTAATTGGGATTTGTAGACACCTAAAAATATCTTCTCACTTGTACACTAATTAATCATCTTTATTAGTTAAATAATTATTTAATAATCTAATTAATCTTATTCTTTTGAACCAATTTAATCATCACCCTTCACATTACTAATTATTCAATTTCCAACCCCTTTATCAATTAATCATTTAACCCTTTCTCAAATATTAATTATTTAATTAATTATGATTTAATTCTTTAATTAAATAATCTTTATTATTTAATTAATTCCATTTCTAATGGTTAAATTATTTATTCAAATTTCCCCAAATTCTTATTTCAACTAATTTCATCAAATTCCAATTCTCCCAAATTTGATTTTCCCCAGATTCTAATTTCAAATAATTTCATCTAAGTCCAAATCTCCAAATTCCAATTTCATCAAATTTCAGGTAAATGTGCATTTCAATTTCATCATTCGAAAATCAAAATTCAAATAAAAATAAAAAATTGTATTTCAATTCAAAAGTCCTATGCCACATGTTGAAAATCATGACTGACCAATCAAATCAGTTAACTCTTCAATCTCCATTTTAAACTCTCAATCACCTTTTTTCTAACAAACCAATCAATCCATTCATCTCCCTATTTAACTCAGTTAACTAGCCAATCTATCTAGTCAACTGTCCAATCTATCCACATAACAGATCAATCAAATCAGTTTAACTATCAATCAACATGTGAGTTCACTTAAGTTCCATTTCCCACCCAATCTTTGCCAAAAATACATATAAACAACATCAATTCTCCATTTTCTAGATCACAGATTTTGAATCTTTGTGCCATATGCATGTTACCAACGCGATATCTGAGAGCCAACATAACTCAAGGAAGAGAAGAACAATGGAAGCAGCATGGATAATAGGGAGTTTTAATTAGATACATATGATTAAAATCTCTTATTAGGCTAATACTTTCATTGATTTATGTTTAGGATTGCTTTATTAGTTAAGAATTCGTGATTACCTTTTACCCTAGTTAGCTTAATTTTCATAATGATTTTAGACATGAAAACAATTGTGAACTTGACGTGAACTTACAACATCTAATATCTTTTATGTGTTTTTTTTCTATGTTTTTGTAGGTTTTGCAAATTTTGTACGGATCAACTCACAACATTTTGCATTCGTCTTGACAACGTGTCGCATTCGTCGATACAATATTTTGCATTTAGCCATGCAAAAATTCACATGCATTTAAATAAAAATTTGCATTCGTATTGATAATGTTTTGCATTCGTTTGGCTTGATTGTGCACTCATTTCATTTTGTTGCTCCTTTTCGCGGTTCTTCTTTCTATCTAACCCATAATTAGTTTTTTAATTCTAGAAATATCACTTTCATATGTTGTTTAAAATGTATCAGATCTTATGGTAGGAAAGGTGAGATTTAAGATTCCAAGTTCCAAAAGGAAGACAGATGAAAGAAGACAACAAAGATCCTATTAGATAATCTTAAAAGTAGAAAGGAAAATCCAAGAGAAAGCAAATCAAATTACCTTGTTTAAATATATGAGCCGTGTTCATTCTTACATCATGAAGTACAATGTGATGGACAAAGTCGGGTTAATCATTGATTTGATTATGGAATAACTTTTTGTCTTGCAGGCTTTCTTTATCTTTTTTTTTATTGTTTAATTTTTTTGTATTCGTCCTGACATCATCTCGCAATCATCTTGTCAGTAATTCATATGCATTTAAACATAAATTTGCATTCGTTTAAATAGTATGTTGCATTCATCTTGACATAATTGTGCATTCGTTGGATAAAATAGGAGGCTTTTTGTTTTTGTACTTTCCTTTTTATTTTGGTTTTCTGGTATTACTAATTTTTCTGTCTGCAGCCTGTGGAAAGAAAAACAAAGAAGAGCCTATAGGTCAAAGATTTCCATGAAACTACTAACATGTGTAAATGTAGGTTTTCTTAGATTTTTAGCTCACATTTCATTTTGGTTCCTAAAATTAACAATACAAATCTCACATTTCATTTTGGTGCCTAAAAATGAACAATACAAATCTCACATTTCGTTTTGGTGCCTAAAATGAACAATGCAAGTCTTACATTTTGTTTTAGTGATTAAAATGAACAATACAAGTCTCACATTTCATTTTGGCGCCTAAAAATTGACAATACAAATCTCTCATTTTTTTTAGTGCTTAAAATTGACATGAACATCCGAATCTCGCACCTAAGTTTTGTGTTTTAAAATAGACGTGAATCTAGCTTATGTTTTGTTTAGCTCACATTGCAATATATTAAGGAAAAATAACTCTTGTGTGCCTAGATTGGTCCTACTATTAACACACTCTATCCTCTCCCCTAGCTTTCATGGATCTGCGTGCAAGAAAAAAGTTTTAACGACACTCAATTTTTATTTTAAGTAGTAGACAGATATCTTTGACTAGAGATTTCATCACCCCATAAAGGTATTTCAAATTGGGATGCATTGGGGATGTCATCTCTCCCAACGTACTCTCAAGTAGGTTTTTTGAGCCACTATATAAATATACTGGTCAAGCGGTCAGAGTGTTGAGTGAATTTGACGTATGTGGAGGCCTTCTCTACACCAATAAGCTCAACTAAAACCTTAAGTGTCTTGCTTCAAGAATCTGTCATTGGATTGGGACCCCTCGAAATTATACCAAGATCCAATTTAGTAGCCCATATCCTTACATTTGATGGTTTAGGGTGTGTGGATCGTACCCCGTAGATACCCCTCATGTACCTTGCTTAATGAGTTAAAAACTCCTCGATGATAAGATCTTTTGGTCTTCGGGGTAAGAGAAACTGGCATGCCTAAGAAGTGTGTGTCGTGGAGTGGAGCGAGTGCTACCAGCTTCTCTATCTATCCATTTTGTTTCATTATTTTTTTGCGGGGCCCCCATTGAATGGTTTCGAATTTCCAACCTAGGCATTGTTTACTGTGATTTTTTGTTTACTACTTATGTTTCAAACTAGTATAGAGTCAATATTGATCTGGGCTAATTCAAGCCCTTCCTTGCATAACTCTAATTTACAAAGTTTGTTAGCATAAAATTCATTGGCCATAGTTTTTTACAAACTGTGTTCTCAAAAATCAGAAAATTTGTTACCCGAACAATCTCACCTCAACAAGTTGATCAAAACAACAATCAAAAAAGGTTCCCACTTTCAAAAAATAGAAAAACATTCTATATTTTGTAATCATGTGTCTCATTAATTGCATAGTCCTTCCATTTGCACAGTCCACGCATAGTCATCATTTGCGTCCTCATACTTCACAGGTCCTTGCACAAGTCCTCACTCTGCACTTAGAAATAAGTTTAATCTTGTCAAGAGTTGCATTCAAATAGCCTTTACATTATCTTCATTTATGTCCTTCTCAAGATAGAGTTTAGCTTGCAAATTCCAATACTTGCATTAGACTCCAAAGTTATCATTTAGGGCTCTCTCAAACTAGTCCTTGCATAGTCTCCATTTATGTCTATCACAGTCCTCCATCTATAGAAATTCTTAGAGCATATATTAGCATGGGTTTACTAGGTGATGGTTTCTTCCCATTTGAACAACCCAATCTCGGGACAAACGACGATCAACTAAAAATCATTGATGGTTTGGATACCCTTTCTTGGGAATTAAGAACAAGTCTTCCTTAGTATTTAGGAGTCAAAATTGTTATTGACAACAAAATACAAAAAATCGGTTCAAATTGAAAGAGAAGCCACACAAGAAATTATTCGACAAAGGCTCAAAAGGTTTGCAATACAAGAAAAAATCTTCGTTAAAACCCTCAATAGAGTGTCATCATATAAGTTTAGTATGCATACATAGCTAGTCTTAAAGCCAAGTTTTTCATTTAGATCTTTGGTGGGCCCTTAATAGATTTAAGTCTTGCATTATGATCCTCCAAGTCCAGTATTTACGTTCTAAGTGCATCATAGTTGATCATAGAGTAACTTTGGAGAGTCTTCATGCCTATAACAAGATCACAAAAGGCTAAAAACTAGATGGATCAAAACAATGACCCATTTGTTAATCCTACTTGGAACATGAACTTATCAACATTCTCACTCTCACAACCCTAACGAGGTGCCACATTACCAACAGATATGAGCAACATACCTTCAATCGAAGAAATCTAGAATAACTTAACACACAAAGAACATGAGGCCACACAACAAGACCCACAAGTCTTAACAGTCCTCAATACTCTTCTTCATAATGATAGGGATAGATATATCTCCCTTTTGATTCAAAATGGAGCTAAGCTATCGCCAAACTTTGAAATTTCTACAATCTTACCACCAGGGGTAACTTTGAATCAAAGTATAAATCAAACACCGAACATATCACAAACACAAGTGAGAGTTTCAAGCTCCACAAAAAACATTGCTCAAAACACAAAAATATCATCAACACAAGAAGCTACAACTCAAGCTACTATAGCTTCTATACATAACTCTCATTTAGGAACCGTCTCATCAATAATCAATGTACGATTCCAAACAACTGCTAGTGTCACCTCACAGTCTAGAAGTACTTATCAACTGACAATATCAGTCTTAGTAGGATCCACCTATAGTAGTCAAGAGATGCATCAAGGTTACGCTAATCTACATGGGTCAAGTCAACCCAATAATACTTTATGACACCCAGTGGAAGTCATAACTCACAACTTCATAATCAAATAATGTTTCCACATCCCCTAGTATATATGAACATTAATTTGTTTGTGGGGAATGCATACATGGCAAATGTACCATTAACCCAAATAGAAATCTTGGTTCAACAAGTACAAAATTTCCAAAAACAGATGGTAACAATGCAATCGGGAAGTGAAAATAAAAGTTACACCATGGAGGATCTTCGTCTTTATCCTTTTGATAGGACATTGCACATGCCACCCTTTCATCTACATTTCAAAAATATTAAATTTGACAAATACAGAGGAAAGGGTGATCCCGAAGATCACATTAGAGGATTTTTCATTGCCTCTATTGAAGTTGCTAATGAAGACACATATCTAAAGTGTCTTTTTCGTAAAAGTCTTGGAGGATCAGCATTAGAATGGTTCTTGCACTTACCACCTAAGATCACTTCATGGGAAGAGATAGCAGCACAATTCATAATAAATTTCTCTCATAATATCGACACTCCAGTGACCTTGATAGACTTATGTGTTGCAAGACAAAGGGAAGGTGAAACCTTTTCTTCATTTCTACAATGATGGAGATCTCTTTATCATAGATACCCAAGTCATATTTCAGAAGTAGAACAAGTAGACATCTTTATTGAAAATTTGGTGCCCCAAGTCAAGTACCTATTGCAAATGCAATGTCTAAGTGCTTTTAAATAGATTACAGAGAAGGGTCTTAAGTGTGAGAAAGGGCTTATAGAACAAGGTATCTTGAGGAATAGTAAAGAAGGTGGTATAACTAACAATGCAAACAATGAGAAACCCAAATTTTGGTCAAGAAACAAGAATGTAACCAATGATGGGGTTGTAGATGCCTGTGTGGTCAACAAAGCTCAACCAGTGGTGTCATTGCAAGGACTAGTAAATTCCTCTTTGCTGAATACAAATCAGTCCTAGGGTAACAATGCATTATCGGCAAATACAAATGCAGTGCATTCCAATAACTTTAGATCTCCTAGGAATAATTCACCAAGGATAAATTACACACCACTAGGAGAACCAATTGATTAAGCACTAAAGAAATTTGTGCAGGATAATGTTATAGCATTGCCTGAGGTCTGACCATATGAACTAGGTCCCTTTAAATTGACTTTGTGGAACGACAATGATTTTTGCGATTATCATTGCACTAAAGGCCATAAGACATCCAGTTGTTATAAACTCAAGAATCTAATTCAGAGATCTCATAGAACAAGGTGATGTCATTGTTGATGCCAATAAAGGATATACCAATCTAAATCACACCATCTTTAAGGATCCCTTTGTCAAGCATAATAAAGGTCAAACTTCTAGTTTTGGAACACAAGGCAATATGATAAACTATACCAAAGTCTCCTATGATTACAAAATCAACATCCTCAGTGTAGGAGATGTAGTAGTAGATACAATTATTGTCAACCCCAGAAACAACTATTGTGCAGTTGTTATTCACCGATCCAGGATTAAATTACAGGGAGTACCTTCCAATCCACCTCTGCCGACAAGTAACTATAATGTTGTGAATTGATTAAAGAAGACTCCAACTTAGATATCACTCTTTGAATTGCTTTGTATTTCATCAAACCACATAGCAATCTTAGATAAAGAACTCCAGGACTCTGTTATTTCCAAAGATATTGATTAAAAAACATTCCAAGAAATGGTGGGAAATCTAGCTGCTGCATCTCGTGTTGCATTCACAGTACAATGTTGGCAAATGCACACTCCAATGAGAAATTGTAGGTGATTTAAGGTATTGCCATTGATGGAAACCTTACAATCATATGATACCAGTAGGCACTGACACTGACAGACTCTACACTAGCATACAGTTCACCGACACCGAAAAGAAAGATTACTCACACCATGGCCGACGGGAATTTTGTTTAATTATATTTTGTATTTAATTGTAAAATATTTTTGTAAGCCGACATGGCAGAGTGTAAAATGACTCATATAAGTATGAGATCTTGTAGATCGTTTAGGAAGTGAAAAATGGAAGGATTATTGTAGACCTAATATGCGAATTGTAAGGCAGATCTTGGATAAGGGTTTATGATTATTACAGAGCTTAAACTGGTATTGAACCTGGCATAGCAGATGTTGATCTGAAGTAGTACATGACATTGGATTTTCATAATCCATTTTTGTAAGTTAATGAGACTTCTTTTGTAACTGAGCAGTGAGCTCTAGGAACTTGGCCTTCCTGCATGTGCAGGCCCCTATTGTATCAGTAATATTCTCTTATTGGCCAGCAAGTGAATATTGTGGGTCACAAATCCCATCGAGATTTTTCCCACACTGGGTTTCCTTGTTAAAAATAATGTGTTATGGTGTGTCTTTCATGTTGTGGTTATTGTTCTTATTTGCTACATTATTTTTGGTTTACCGGTACACAGTTTTGAAATGCTTTTCATGTTATAATTCAAGAAAATTCATATACCTGTCAAATACTGATTTACCCCCCCCTCTCTCAATATCTTTGGGAATCCTAACAATTGGTATCAGAGCCTGGTCTTCTATTTTCAAAAGCCTAACAGCTTGAGGAAGATCCTGACACCGGTAGAGATGGAAAACTTGAGAAAGCAATTGGAAACATCTCTTTCAAACTTTGATGCAGAAAAGGTGAAGAATATCAAACTTGAAGATGATCTGAAGGTTGCACAGGATATCATTCAAGGACTTCAAGAAAATCTCACTATTGCAAGGAATAAGAGAAGAGAACTTTGTGAAAAGATGCAGAATGATGATGATGAAAAAGAAACTCTTAATGACCAGGTGAACAAACTGAGACAAGAAAATAGTACAATGAAGAATGAGATGTAAGATATGACTATGAGATTTTGCAAAGAGACTAAAAATTAGAAGAAGAATGAAGATGACTTGGCTAGAAGAATCAATGATGCTACAAATGAAAATCTAAGACTCGGTGATGAGAATGATAAGCTAAAGACAGATCTAATTCACTTAGAACATGACAAAACTGAACTCATGAGACAGAAAGACTTCTTGGAAAATGAGTTGGCTACTGCAAATCAACACAAGGAGAAATTCAAGAAAAGTTCAGTGGAACTTGATGACATGTTGAAGAATCAGAAACCTAATGATGATACAAATGGCCTTGGTTTTGAAGTTGGTGAAAGCTCTGGTACTGCAAAAAATCATGATCACAGCAAACTGGTAAGACAACCTAATGCTTACAAATTTAATGGGAAATGCTTTAACTGTAACAAGTATGGTCATAGAGAAAATCAGTGTAGATCTAGAAATTATCAAAACACTAATGCACCCACCGGTCAATGTTCTAAATACAACAAAGTTGGTCACAATTCAAAAAATTGCAGAATGAATGTAAGATGTTATGTTTGTGGAAGATTCAGACACTTATCTAATCAATGCAAAACACACACCGGCATAGGATATGCTATTCAGAAAAACAATGTGACTTGTTATGCTTGTAACAAAATTGGACATATTGCAAAATTTTGTAGAAGTAAGACATCACCGGCAAATAAGAAAGGACCCAACTTGAAAGGTAAAGAAAAAGTTGAAGAGGTAAAGCAAGAATTCTCAAAGCAATGGATCAGAAAGTCAGGTCAGAATGTTGATGGGAATACTCCTCCACTAGAAGAATAGAGTATCACTCCACCGATAGGAGATTCTTCATCTAACTAAGAAATAATCCCTTGGGGGTGTGGCAACAAATTGAAAACATGCTAATTTACCCTCAGTTGATGGTGAGAAGTTGGATTACTTCTTTACCAATAGATGAGTTAAGTTTTGACTTAACCGACAGGCATTAAATGTGGTAGTTGAAGAAAATAACATTATAAAGTAAGTGGTTTGGCTCCTTTTTCCATTCACCAAGCATTCAAATCTTTGAGAGCGCAAAAATTTCTGAGCGAAGGCATCCTTAGTGAAAAAGTGAAGTAGTTCATCCAAGCACTCATCCTAAAGGCAAATTGAGGTATTTATAACTATGGATTCTTCATCTGCACCTAAATTTATTGCAAACCCTACTATGATTGAGGTTATCAAGCGTCCTAGACCCATGTTCAAACTTATTCCTGAAATTGCGAAGAAGGATGATCCCCTAGGAGCATTTTTCAAAATTACCTAAGGGAGTAGTTTATGCAGAGGATCCTAGAATATACATACATTATCATATTGAGGAATTAGGAGATGATAATCAAGAACATATATAGGACTGTAATCTGTGAAAATGGTAATGTCAAACCAGAACACAAGGTAGTGGAAACCCTAGGTTTTGTGGATATTCTTAACATTCCTAATTTTCCCGAAGATGTGATAAGAATAGTCCTAAGAAGAGTCCATGGTGAATTCTTTTGGTTGGATTCCATCCATAAGATCACTAAAGAAGCAATTAGGGCAGTAACAGGCTTACCTTCCACTGGTAGCAGGCCTAACAGAACTAAGAAAGTACCAAATGACACTATGACAACCTTAATCGGCGCAACATTTGACAAAAGATCCCTAAGAGTCAATGATGTGAAGGACATCAATGTTAGATTTGTCAGTATGATTCTTGGCTATAAGGCTACACATGCAAATAGGTTAAACTCGGTATCCAGCCTATGTATTAAAAGTGCATATGACATAGTGAACGACAATAAAAGAATAGATGTGTGTGAATGGCTTAAAGATGAATTGATAGACAACCTAAAGAAAATCAAAGGTGATAAGAAGGGAACTTTCAGATTTGGAAATCTGCTTGTATGTTTAATGCTATATATTACCAAGGAAGTACCCGGTATTGGTAAGAAAGATTTTGGTTTTGATATACCGGTAGCAAAGCAACTGTTGGACATATTGAACAACATGGGAGATGACAGAGAGAAACATATAAATGAACATTTTCAAGCACTAAAGGCCCAAATGAAGACAAGAATAAGGCTATCTCAAGCAATTGTTGACAAATATCAAAAGGAGATATGCTTTGTAATTAAGAAAGATGAAATTTGGATGGAGGCAGTTGTCCCTAGAACTCTTTGGGTAACCGAGATGGGATATGAGATCAATGATAACATAATTGAGACCTATGCAAAAGCCCTCCTTGAGGCACCAAAAGAACCATCTGAGAAAGTTTTTGGCAATGCAGAAAGAATTGAGAGTGGCATCCAATCTCATAAAAGAGTCAAGAAAACTAAACAGATAGTGAAGAAAGGCACAAGACAAGCTAAAGCAATTAAAGAAGATGTACTTAACAAAAGTGGTATCAAGGAAAGTGAGTTGGAAGGACTTCAACCGGAAGCTCATCTTTCACCGGTTGCAACTTCTTCTGAAAGTGATATACTGGCTGAATTCAAAAGGGTAGTAAGGAAAAGAAAACCCTTATCGGCACCCTCACCTACACCCAAAAGAACAAGACAAAAGAAACAGGCAGTTAGGCCTCCAGCTAAGAAGTTAACTCCAAAGAAAAAGAAGGTAAAATAGGCTATTGCTCCATTGGACAAACTTCTAAATGAAATAACTAAGGATGGAAAATTGAAAAATATTAGCAAGCTGTACACCACACTTTCTAATGATGATAAAGAGAGCATAGAGAATAGTGTTATTTTACACTTAGACATATACAAGAAATTTCTGATGGAAATTGTTGATGATATACCCAATGATTTATAAAGAGGACTAGAAGCTAGAAGGGTAGCTATTGTTGAGTTAGATAAAAAGATAAAGATAGAAAAATTACTTGCAGTTCACCCAGTGAACTCCACTAAACAGATAGATGAATTAATTAGTGAGGCCAACTGGACAGTATTTTCAACCGGTCACTAACATGTAGCACTAATGGCAGGGAGAGTGAATGAAATCACTAAAGAAACTGCAGATCAATGGGATATATTATTTGTTGAAAAGGAGAAACGAGAAGAACTTAAAAGACCCAAGACTATCAGAGTCTACCAAAAGGACAAAGATAAGAGGAAAGGTAAGGTAGGTAGATCTCAGAGCATAAAGATAACTGATAACTTGCCCCCACCTCTTTCTGATACTCCACCAGTAGAAACTATTGACAAACAACTGGCAACAGAGAGTATGTAGACTCCTCATGAGGATATAAATCCTGAGTCTAAAATTTTGTACACTATGAACATAGACACCCAAGAGGTAAATATTGTTGTTGATAAAGAGACCACTGAAGATAAGAAGAAAGATGTGGCTATTGAGCCACTAGCTGCAGATGTTGAGATTGGGGTTGAGACACAAACTGAACAATTAGTTGATCCCCTGTCTACTAGAATGGTGACTGATACTAAACCCACTAAGCTAGAGAAACCAACTAACAACATAGAGAAACCAGTTGAGATATCAGCAGTGGACAGTATAGTGGTGCATACTAAGAAATCGACAGTGAATATTGAGACTTCATCAGAAAAACTGGCAGTAGAGAGCACAGTGAAACCCATTGAGGCACAGGTTGAGAAACAGGAACAGAAAAAGGTTGAGGCACAGGTTCATGCAGAGACAGTCCCACTAGAAACAGCTAAGAAATCCAAGCCTTTGCTAGTAGAAATGCAAACACAAACTGACCTACCAGAGGTCAATACAAACAAAGAGGTTACTCACACCAGCGGCATGCAAATTGCTAAGGTAGTTGGACAATCATCTGGTTCTTGCATGACAAAACTCAGACCAACAAATGTGACAGAGGTATTATTGGATTCCATTAAGAAAATCATAGAGTGTAGTGCACAAGCATATAAGGCTATTGATGATACAATTCCTATTCTAAAATTAATAGCACCCAAGTGCAATGTGGAAAATAAAGATTCTTTAAATCAACTAGACACATTATCTAAGTATATCATCGGTAACATTGTGATAGATGATCATATTAATGAGGATACATTTAAAGAGAAAATGGATAAAGAAAAACAAAAATTCTTCAATGAGAAAATAAAGAAGTGCATGGGACACATTGATACCCTTTTACCAGCACTAAGCAAAACAATAAAGGAGTTCAAGGAGTTGTATAGAGACACATGTAAAACTAATATTTTGACAGTAGATATAGACAAGGAGATCAGTAAGGTACATAAAGAAATAAATGATATAGCTGACAATTTCATTGATTCATCTGAACCATTATTAGTATAGAGCAAGAAATAGCAGGTTTTGAGGAGAAACTTGAAAAATTGGAAAAAGAGAAGGAAAGAATAAAAGGAAAGGCAAAAGATCTTAAATGTAGACTCAGTCCCAAATTGGACTACCTCATCTCTTTGAGAAAAGAGATCTTAGAGGCACTTGTTCAAGGACTGAAGACATCGGAAGAGAAAATGCATCACCTCACCAATACAATTCAAAGAACAGAGGCCACATTGAAGGACAACGAAAGGTTCACTGAGAGCCTGAATCTTATAGTGGCAGACCTTTTCCAAATTGTAACCAACCAGTTACAAGGATCAAGTTGAAACTGCACTCAGTTGATACTTTGACAACCTTTGTCATTGATGTCAAAGGGGGAGTAGTGGAACTGAGAAAAATGATCAGAAGAAAGACTTCATCAGCTCAGGGGGAGCACACATTTTGATAACACAGTTCTGGTAAGACAATTTTGGCAAATTCCTTTTGGATAACATTTTTGGATACTTTTTGGATTTTTCTCATGAGTGTTGCCATCAATGCCAAAGGGGGAGATTGTTGGCAAATGCACACTCCAATGAGAAATTGTAGGTGATTTAAGGTATTGTCATTGATGGAAACCTTACAATCATATGATATCAGCAGGCACCAGCACCGGTAGACTCTACACCAGAATACAATTCACCGACACCAAAAAGAAAGGTTACCGACACCATGGCCGACAGGAATTTTGTTTAATTGTATTTTGTATTTAATTGTAAAATCTTTTTGTAAGCCGACATGGTAGATTGTAATATGAATCATATAAGTATGAGATCTTGTAGATCATTTAGGAAGTGAAAAATGGAAGGATTATTGTAGACCTAATATGCGAATTGTAAGGCAGATCTTGGATAAGGGTTTATGATTATTACAGAGCTTAAACCGGTACTGAACCTGGCATAGCAGATGTTGATCTAAAGTAGTACATGACATTGGATAATCATAATCCATTTTTGTAAGTCAGTGAAACTTCTTTTGTAACTGAGTAGTGAGTTCTAGGCACTTGGCCTTCCGGCATGTGCAGGCCCCTATTGTATCAGTAATATTCTCTTATTGGCCAATAAGAGAATATTGTGGGTCACAAATCCCATCGAGGTTTTTCCCACACTAGGTTTCCTCATTAAAAACATTGTGTTATGGTGTGTCTTTCATGTTGTGGTTATTGTTCTTATTTGTTGCATTATTTTTGGTTTATCAGTACACAGTTTTGAAATGCTTTTCATGTTATAATTCAAGAAAATTCATATATCGGTCAGATACTGATTCACCCCCCCCCCCCCTCTCAGTATCTTTGGGAGTCCTAACATACAAGGTGTCCCTCCAAATAGAGTTTTGCATAATGATCCCCTACATCTAGAGGCCTTTGTACACAAGAAAAGGGTCAGGGGGGTATTGATAAATGGTGAAGTTGGTCTCAACAAATGTACCCTCAAGTTAATTAATGCATTAGGCTATTCACATCTTCATATCGATCCTACAAAAAGGATAAATATTAAAGCATATGGTGATGATGAGCACCCATCAAAAGGAGTGATTACATTGCTTATGCAAGTAGGACCCATAACTACAAATGTCATTTTCTAAGTACTAGATAAGGAACTAGGGTATGACATGTTACTGGATCACCCATGGATAAATGCCATGGAGGTCATACCATCAACATTTCATCAATGTGTTAAGTCTCCATTTAATGGAATCAAGATAACAATACATGGGGACCTAGACCCTTTCCAGCATTGCAACTATTTGAAAGCAAGTGTTGATAATAAAGTTCCCATCAATCAAGCAATTGTGATTATATCATAGTTGGAATCATTGGCAATAACAAATATGCAAACATCTACATCTTACACACCTAGCACACCACCTTTGAAAATCAAGGATGTAGGGTGTGAAGAGTTCTCTTATTTAGGAGCACCATCTATGGGAAAATTGTATCTATCTCTTAGATCCTTATGGAGTCCTCCATCTAATCTAACAAGACAAGACAAAGGGAAATAAATAGTCAGATATTCAAACTCTTGTTCATTTATTCAATGGGGAGACACACAAGAAGAATCCTTAAACGAAGATGTAAATAACTAGTTGTACAAAGATGAAGAGGACTATCATGTCATCAAACTCCCTTTAGCCCAATATGGGAAAGGCTTCAAATGTTGCAAAGAGACATGGTTATAATGGTACAATAAGATTAGGGATACATGCTCAAGGAATCCTGACACCCATACTACCTACAAAAAACCCAAAACACTAGGGTTTGGGATATAGAAACACAACAAGGAGATCCACAAATCAACTAGCTACTCCAATACTAACCATGCCAACTCTAGCAGTACAATAATCTACCAATGAAATCACCAATCTAGATTCTTCTACACAGAGAAACTTGTCAATATTTGTATGTGCCATCATCACATGCCAATATAGTGACAAAAACAAGGATAGCACCAACTAATGAATCCGGTACCTAGTTTGCATCATCATCCTCTTCAAGTCCATAAATGGAAACAGGCATAGCACCAACTAATGATACAATTACAATGTCGGAATCTCTCATCCAAGGGATGAATAAAATCTCAATAACATAAGTAGGATCAACAAGTAATGGAAATATTGCACTCATCATAAACATTGTAGAGTTTTCTATCACTCTAATTGAGGAAGAACCATATGATGAAAGATCAGATATATATACTTATGTGGAAACAATAACTGATTCTCATGACTATGAATTCCTACTCTTCATAGATGCACCACATATACAATAGTCAAAGCTTGTGACAATATACCACCTGTTGTTGAAGGTATTACTTATGAAGCTAAAGAACTGGACCCACTATCAATAAAATATGTTTATGACAACCATGTATGCATGATGTCAGAATCACCTCACTCTAATGAAGACAAATACCTTTGCCTTATGTACCTGCACTTGATAGACTAGGGGAAAGAAGAACCACCCCATCTAGATTGGTTTGAAAATGATGAAGCTATAGCTGAATTCTTGGGTGCCAAGGATGGATTTCCCTATGATGATCACAAAGCTAGTTTTGCTATAGATCTAGATAGGACAACATAATTTGGAGAAGAAAGATCCCCCTCTAATCTAGAGGACTTGAATGAAATAGAAAATATAACCAGAACCAGACTAGATGATCTTCCTATAGATCAAGAACAATCAACATTGCTCACAAAGAAAATTGAAGAAATCAATATTGGAGATGCTAAAAATGTACATAAAATACACCTGGTTGAGTCTTTGCACCCTATTGAAAAAGAAAGGTTTATCAAATTCTTCAAACAAAGGCCAATAAACTTTGCATGGTCATATGCTGGCATGCTAAGATTGAACCTAGAGTTGGTCCTACATCATTTACCATTGCTACAAGGGATAAAACCTTACAAACAAAAGCTTGGAAAAATGCATCCTCAAATAGCCCTGTTAGTCAAAGTTGAGCTACATAAATGATTAGATGTGGGCTTCATAAGATCCATAGACTATGCAGAATGAATTTCAAACTTATTACCAGTGATTAAACCCACTGGTAGCATAATAATCTATACTGATTTCAGGGACTTAAATAAGGCTTGTCCCAAGGATGACTTCCCATTCCCAATATATATATGATTGTAGATCTAATGACATGAAATGAAATTCTATCTCTCATTGATGGTTTCACTAGCTATAACCAAATCAAGATTGCACTAAAGGATCAACCAAAAATAGAATTCACTTTTCCTTGGGGGACATACTATTGGAACGCGATGCCATTTGGTTTGAACAACACAGGTACTACCTATCAAAGAGCTATCACAACATTGTTCCATGATATGATACATGATATCATGGAGGACTATGTTGATGATATATTGGAAAAATCAAGAACCAAAGAAGATCACCTTGATGTTATTGCACAAATATCTGATAGAATAGAATAGTATAAAGTAAGGCTAAATCCAAAAAAGTGTGTGTTCGGTGTAACAACCAGCAAGATCTTAGGCTTTATTGTATTTAATAGTGTCATTGAGATAGATCCTACAAAAGTGAAATCCATCTTGGAAATGCCAGCACCATCCACACTCAAACAATTGAGAAGTTTTCAAGGGAGGTTATAGTCTGTAAGGATCTTCATTGCATAATTGACAGACAAGGGCCAACCATTTCAACACCTTCTAAGAAAGATGTAACCTTGAAATGGACAGACCAATGTCAGGAGGTGTTTCAAGCATTAAAAGAGTATCTATTGTCAACACCAGTCTTAGTCCCACCAATACATGGAAAACCTCTTCTAATGTACATATCAGCAACAAATGTCTCTTTGGGAGCCCTCTTGGCACAACACGATGACTAAGGAAATAAAAGAGCTATCTACTACATCAGTAGAACACTCATAGGGTATGAACTCAACTACACTCCCATAGAATGAGCAAGTTTAGCAATGATCTTCGCATCTCAAAAGCTTAGAAACTATATGCTAAGTCATAAAGTTCAACTTATTGCATGCTTTGATCCTCTCAAGTACCTTTTGAGCAGAGCAACACTAATTGGAAGATTGGCCAAATGGATCATGGTCTTGAGTGAGTTTGACATGGCATATGTGGATAGAAAAGCAATCAAAGGTCATATTATAGTAGATCAATTGGCAGAGGTTCCCATAAAAGGTAGTCATCTGTTGTTGGTAGACTTTCCTGATGAGTTTGTGTTTACACTCTCAGCATCCACAAGTTGGAAATTGTACTTTGATGGGTCATACACCAATCATGGAGGAGGAGGAGAAATTCTCTTTGTCACTCCTCAAGGTGACTCAATTCCAAAATCATTCAGAATCAGCTTCCCATGCACCAATAATATAGCTGAATATGAAGCCTTGGACTTCGCACTATCATACAATGGAAGATAATGGAATTATGAGTCTATGGAGATTCCCAACTCATTGTCAATCAGGTGAACGATGATTATATCACTAAAGATGAAAATATGACACCTTACAAGCAGTTGGTGGAGGAATCTAAGTATCATTTCACCAATGTGACTTTTGAGAAAATTCCCAGAGTACAAAACATAACAGCTGATGCAATGACCACTGTAGGATCTCTTCTGGATATTCCTAATAATGGAAGTCAATTTGAGTTCATAGTAGAACAGTTAATGGTGCCAGCATACAAAATCCCATCTTCTAAGTATGTTTGTGTGATAGTAGGACCTAAATCCCCATGGTACAAAGAAGTAAATGCATACCTACATGACCAATATATGTTTCCTAACCTTTCAAGAAATCAAAGAAAGACTCTTATATGTCAGACATCCATACATACAATCATTGTTGATACTTTGTATAGGAAAAGATTAGATGGTACCCTTCTTCGATGTCTAAATTTTGAAGCAACACAATCAACCTTAAAAGAGGTTCATTATGGGATTTGTGGTGCTCACTCCTGTGGTCCCACATTAGCAAAGAAACTATTGAGAAAAGGATATTAATGGCAAACAATGGAGAAGGATGATTATAAGTATGTACAAAAATGCAGACAATGTCAGACACGTGGAGATCTGATTCATGCACCTGCTCAGGCCCTTCAATCGATTACATCACCATGGTCGTTCTCATAGTGGGGACTGGATCTTGTAGGGAAGATCAACCCTACCTCATCTAAAAGACAAAAGTTCATTCTCATAGCCATCGAATATTTTACTAAGTGGATCGAGACAATCTGTCTAACTTACACCATTGCCAAGAAGATAGCAAAATTCATTCTGAATTATATCATCTGTAGATATGGAGTCCCAATGTGCATCATTATAGATAGTGGGCGCCCATTAAAAAATCAAATATGGAGTCCCAAAAATCAGAAGGTTGCGTGTTCGATTCACGTTGGGTTCACCATAATTTTCATGTCTAAAATCATTATGGAAATTAAGCTAACTAGGGTAAAAGGAAATCATGAATCCTTAACTAATAAAGCAATCCTAAACACAAATCAATGAAAGTATTAGCCTAATAATAGATTTTATTCAAATTGATCCAATTAAAACTCCCTATTATCCATGTTGCTTCCATTGTTCTTCTCTTCCTTGAGTTATGTTGGCTCTCAGATATTGCGCCGGTAACCTGCATATGGCACAAAGATTCAAAATTTGTGATCTAGAAAATAGAGAACTGATGTTGTTTATATAGATTTTTGGTGAAGATTGGGTGGGAAATCGAACTCAAGTGAACTCATATGATGATTGATAGTTAAACTGATTTGATTGATTAGTTGACTCGTTTGATTGATCTGTTAGGTGGATAGATTGGACAATTGACTAGATAGATTGGCTAGTTAACTGAGTTAACTAGGGAGATGACTAGAATCTGGACTGATTGGTTTGTTAGAAAAAAATGATTGGGAGTTAAAAATGGAGATTGAAGAGTTAACTAATTTATCTGGTTAGTTAACTGATTTGATTGATCAGTCATGATTTTCAAAATGTGTTGTAGGACTTTTGAATTGAAATTCAATTTTTATTTTTATTTGAATTTGAATTTTGATTTTCGAATGATGAAATTGAAATGCACATTTACTTCAAATTTGGTGAAATTGGAATTTGGAGATTTGAAATTAGATGAAATTACTTGAAATTAGAATTTGGGGAAAATCAAATTTGGGAGAATTGGAATTTGATGAAATTAGTTGAAATTAGAATTTGGGGAAAATCAAATTTGGGAGAATTGGAATTTGATGGAATTAGTTGAAATTGGAATTTGGGGAAATTCGAATAAATTAATTAATTAAATAATTTAAATAAAATTATTTAACTATTAGAAATAGAATTAATTAAATAATAAAGATTATTTAATTAAAGAATTAAATTGTAATTAATTAAATAATTAATATTTAATTAATATTTGAGAAAGGGTTTAATGATTAATTGATAAATGGGTTGGAAATTGAATAATTAATAATGTGAAGGGTGATGAATAAATTAGTTCAAAAGAATAAGATTAATTAGAGTAATTAAATAATTAAAAAATTAAAGAATCATTTAACTAATAAAGATGATTAATTAATGTACAAGTGATAAGACATTTTTCGGTGTCCACAGGTTTTATATAAATAAATATTTAAAACGTAGAGTGTTGGTGTTGAGATGATTTGAATATGAGATGTTTTGTCCAAATGAGATTGAGTTACTATGATTCGTGATTGTGGACCATTCTTCTTCATTTGTAGTCTATGTGTTATGTTGCCCAATGTTTGAGACCATGCTTGATATTTGTGTGGTCATGTATGTTGTATATCATGGGTGAGTTATAATCTATTGATGAGTTGTTACAATCAAGTTTTATATACTCTATTTGGAAGTTCAATTATGGTGATGTTGTTATGATGACAATTCAACATGTTAGTTTATGAGGATGATATTATCAAGTTGCTTATGGTGGTAATGTTAGTGTCTTTTGATGATGCTTTATGATGCATATTCATATGGTTAAAGATGATTCGATTGGTAATGATGAGATTTGTTAATTGGTTCTTAGATGTAATTTATTTGATGAAGCTCATAATATTATCTTATGTTATGATTATATGATCCATGGATGCAGTACTGATGTCTTTTGCAAGTGTGTAGGTACATGCCAATGGGCAATTAGGGTTGAGCTCGTACTCCTTACCGTTATTCCTTAGTATAGCTGATCCTCTCTTAAATGGAGGAGATTGGATCATTTGTTATTGTTGTAATTGTGCTTTATTTCGTATATGCCAGTTGAGCATGATTGTTGTATAGCATTACTATGATGTGATATTCAATTATTTTGGTACCCTTAGAGTTCGTAATGTTTTATAGGTGGTAATTTTTGGTAATTTATTTTATTTATAATTTGTGTGGTTTAGGTTTTTATTTGACCCATTGACGCCCTTATAGAAAGAAACTAAAGTCCCTAGGGGTATAGTATAGGTTTGGGGGTATTTTAAGGTGTTATGTTGTAAAAATCATGAATATTACCCATTCTTAAATTAGGATAAAAAGTCTTGTATGAATTTGGAGAGTTGGTTAGAGATGACAAGATTCATCTCTTAACCTCTTGCCTCCCAAGAGGTGGGAGAATTAGTTGAGAGAAGACGTGTAAGAGGAAGGGTAGGTGGATGTTTGAGGAGATAAAAATATGGTAGCATTTTAGGGAGTGGATGGATGGAATGAGGAGTTGCCACTTGGCCTCATCTCATCCATTGTAATAACCCACTTAACTTAATCCAAAAACTCAACTGATTTTTTTTTATATAAAAATATAGATTTCTTATTCTTACTTATTCTTGTTTATTTATTATTCAATCACATACTTAGGTACATCTATCCAAATGAGATAGGCATCCATCCAACCGGGATGGGCATCTAACCATACTGGTTAGACATCTATCCATATGGGACTAGGCATCTAACCATACGGGTTAGGCATCTATCCATACGGGACAAGAGGTTTCATCTATCCAATCCGAGATAGGCATCTACCCAAACGGGGTAGGCGTCTATTCATAAGAATAGGATATGCTCTGGCCAGAGACTTTAGACTACACTCCCTACTAGGAGTGCACTGAGGTCTCCGTCCATAGGAGTATTAAAATAATTACATAAACAAGCTTGAGTTCCGCCTCAAAATTTGGCCTAAAGCCTCAGGAAGTCAAGCGAATCCATATGAGATTCCTTTTGAGTATGCATTGAATTAATTTTAACCTTTCAATTAGTATTTGCACCATTTAATTAAAAGACCAAGGAGCCTCAAGAACCAACTACTCACCCATAACCAAATCCTAATCCCCATCCCCGAACGCCTAAGTACAAGGGACAATTTTATCCCTAGACGGCCTACATACCCATTTCGGCACAGGATCAAGGCGTAAAGTATGTAGTTTTGGTTTTTAACTATGGTTTAATGTAAACTGTTTGGTGGGTATGCAACCCTTTCTAGGGTCATTGTCCCAGACAGTTTCTCTGCAGTTGCTACCCACGATGGTAGCTTTATAGAAAAAAAGGCTCAAGGTGGCCCTCTTCTTGTGGCCTAAAACATCTGTCCTATTTCCTATCAAATGTGCCACCCTTGACCCATTATCATTCGCTGAAAATCATCAAGATAAATAAATTCCAAACAACACACACAACCAAACCCTAATGGGGTTTTCTAGTATTTAACTGAGTGAATGAAAATTCATTTTAAAATTAATCTTTTAGATTATCGATCCAAGGGGGATTACCCACCCCTTGGATTTTAACTTCCAGATGACCCTTGTTTCTCCTCGATGGTTTATAGGGACGATGCCACAAACTCCATTGTTGCAGTTTTATTAGGCATTAAGTGTAGTAGTTCAACACGATGGCATTACCATAAGCATGACCCAGAGGCACCATAGATACCGAACATTGCTATATATATATATTTGGATTCATCTCCTCTTGTTTAGTTGTCTAACTAGGAATTAACTTTGAAATCAAGAAATCTCATTACGCTAAAATAAAGTTATGAGCAATGTAACTATTACATGTAAGGAATTGTTACTGGAAATTGAACTAAGAAATATATTTGCATAGTTGAAAGGAACATTTTATAAGAATGGAAATAACAAATCAACTTCTTGAAGGGAAAACCAAGATAATATTTAAAACCTTAAAACTTGAACTAAATACATGAAAGTACTAATTGCTTGGAAACTATGGTACTTGTAAGAGATAACTTACAACTCATGAGAATGATTTGTATTACTTGTAAGATGCCATTTGTTTTGGAACCAAAAACTATTACTCTTTTAATTATGAAGCCTAATACTAGAAAGGTACTAATTTGCTTGAAAGAAAGAAATTCTTAAGTAACAAATGAATTTAATACTTACCTATTGAAGGGAAAACTAATTAACAATAAGCTTGATTACAAATGTTGAAAATAGGATTAGGAGAGTCTAATTACTTTCTAATTAATCAATGTAAGTAAGTCTCCTAAACAATTCTAATCAACCTACTTATAATTACTCTTAGAGTAATACCAATTCATTTGCAAAAATTATAACTAACTACTTCTTTCACTTGAAGCAACATTGACTCTATCCTTAGATATTTTTAAATAATAACTCTTTTAATTTCAAAATTCTTAAAAGCAAGTTAATGTTTTTACTCAAATTTAATTCTATAAGTGATCATGGAATAGGTTTATTCATAACTCCTTTGCTTGATAAGGATGAGAATTCCAATAATCTAGAACAACAAGATTTTATCTTTGTTTCAGCTTCAAAACTAAGTTCATTACAAACAAAAGATGAGTGTGAAATTTGAGATTTATCCAAATAAGTCAAGTTTAATATTCTTATGAAAAAAGATCTCAGTTTTTGTTTCTTTTTCATTTGCTAAAACTAATTTGGTTTCAAATAAACTTTCTTAGCATCCTAATTAATACTAGTTCTTACTTGTTACAATGTATCTTTCTTATAAATGTACATAGAGCGTCTTTCACATCTTACCCTTATTATAATGGGTTTTTCAAGTCCAATATACATCCTTCTATATGTCCAACACAACCAATGGAGATTTAATAAAGAGGTATACTACTTCCACCCTTTATTTACAATGTTGTATTTATCACAAATTACATGATCTAAAAGGCTTCCACCCTTTATTGGAAGGACATTATAAACTTATATAACAAGAATTATAGTAAATCTTAAATACTTTTTTAACTATCAAAAATAAGCTTGCCATCACATTCATTCTTTTATTTTTTTATTTTTTTATTTTTTTATTTAAGAAGAATTTTTTTTTTTCTCTTCTTGTTTGAATTTACTATCTTATCATCAATACTACAAATATCCCTTATCTAGTATTCAATACAATATATCCTCTATAAATTGAGTTAACTTTTAAAAAAAAATCTTATTTTATATTAAAATTAGTAAATTCTTATTTAACATTTTCCCTTCTTAATTTACACATACGCGAGGAGAAGAAAACTAAGTAAAAGTAAATTCTCTTTTGGTGGGGGAGAGGGTGGGGCCTCCTCTATTCACCTAAGGTTTAGTATTTAATCTATTTACTCTGATAAGAGCATGGATTTTTTTGTGTACTACCATATTTTAAGGAGATAAATAAATTTAAAGATGAACTTTAGTGATTTAGATTTATAAGAAAAAAGTTCTTTTTTTCTCACCAAAATTTTAGCTGAATGTGGATTTTATGAAAGGGGAAAGAGAATATTAATGAGGATTTTTTTTTGATTTTTTTTTTGATTTTTAATGTTTTTTAACATGGTTCTTTTAACAATTTGATCAAATCTTAATTTGTTGAATGTATCCAAAAAGAAAATTGAAATAAAATGAATCATCTAACTAAATAAAACTACATAGAGGACTCTAACATTAAATTTATTGCAAATGAATTATTCCTACTAAAGTTTTCCCAATCACTTGGCAAAAAAATTTTCCCATCTAATTAATCTAAATTAGTTATGTAATTCCCAAAAATTAAATTACTCCTTAATGTTTACAATCTATTTAGATTTACAATTAATGTTAATAAAATTATCAATTTATTTAAATATTTATAATAATAAAACTTGAATTAGAATTTAAATTAGCAATCTACTTATATATATTGATATTAATAAAACTTATAATTATAAATAGTATTAAAAATCTATTCATATTAATATAATATAACCACATGCATATATTCTATCAAACAATTTTTTTTATTTATACTGTAAATGCAACTGAAACGTAGATAATTTATTATCGAATAAAAAATGGGTAACCGCCACCCCCCCCGGTAAATGTTGTTCTATGTGATAAATAAGGAGAGGGGGGGGGGGGAGTAGGAGCCCACGGGCCCTCCACTACCCCTTGTGTGCAATAAAACCCCACCTTGCATGAATTTATAATGGTTCCCGTCAAAAATGCGGGTCAAACCTTTATTTTGAAATTCGATATGGGTCAAGTTTAATTTGAAAATAATACATTATGGGTTTTATATATATATTTTGAAAATAGATAAATGGTTTTAATATACCAGTCAAGTTTACATTATGGGTTATATATATATATAGATGTAGATATAAACTAATAAATATAAAATAAAATGAATCAATGAAAATCAGGAAGGGGAGGAAGTTCCAGACATAGGGAGGAATTTTATTTCATTATTGGATATAAAATGATTGCAGAGGTATACTACTTTTTTTTTTGAGAGAAGGTTATTGGATATATAAAGGAATTTCTACCATAAATGTTTCTCACAAGGGTATGAAAGTAACCTATTAATTAAACATTGTTGTAATCACAGAGAGGGGAAATTTTATGAATTAAATGGGGTTTTAAGATTACACTCAGATCAAAACAGTATTCAAAGAGAGAGAACTAGCTTTTTTTGAGAGGTGAAATAATTCATAGAGCAATAAGACTTAGGTATTCCAATGATAAAATTCACATTCAAAGAGGGAGAGCGATGAGTTTATTTCACAGAAATAATAATAAGCAAGATTCAAATAAGGTGATTATCATTTATTCACAGAGAAAAAGATTCAGAAAATTAAATAAGAAAGATATGATTTTTGCACTCATAAAAAAATTTAGAAAATAATAAGCAAGATTCAAATACATGTGATTATCATTTATTCACAGAGAAAAAGATTCAGAAAAATAAATAAGAAAGATATGATTTTTGCACTCATAAATTTTTTTTAGAAAATAATAAGCAAGATTCAAATACAGGTGATTATCTTTTAAATAAGAAAGATATGATTTTTTCACTCATAATTTTTTTCTAGAAAATAATAAGCAAGATTCAAATACAGGTGATTATCATTTATTCATAGAGAAAAGATTCAGAAAATTAAATAAGAAAGATATGATTTTTGCACTCATCAAAAATTTTAGAAAGCAAAACAAGATTTGATTTTCTTCTTTTTCCCTAAAGAAAACTAGATTAAAAAAAAAGATATGCATTATTTGGAAAAGTGCTTTTAATATTTATCCCTAAATAAGGGGAAAAGATTTACTTTTGTTCTGAAACAATCAAAATATATCTATATATTTTTTTATCAAAAAAAAATGAAGATTTAAGAGAAGGATAAAAGCTATATTTTTTGATATTACAAATTTCTCATATGTAAACAAGCAAACACAAAAGAAAAGAACTTGGTTTGTCGAAGATTGATGTTGAATTCCCTCCAATCTTCTGTCTAACCTTCTTAGATCCTTCTTTCCAACTAGGTGAAATTTCTTCAACCAAACTTAACAAATCTACCAATAAAACATGACTACAAAAGAAATCCTATACTATTCACATGAAACTTGAGAAACTTTTCTTCCAAAAATAAAATAAGCAACCCTCCATTTTCAAAAACTTGCATACATTATATAGAAAAGATCCCTCAATTCCACTATCAAGAGAGTTAATTGAAAGAAATAATTCTTTTTCCTAAATTATACTCATGCAAAATTGATTGATCATTTAATGGAGGAGTTACATGCAAGAAAATGGAGGATGAAGATTCCCTCTAGAAGCTTCCAATTTCTCCTACAACATGTGCTTATTTGAAATAGAAAAATTAAATAATTTCCATTAAATTACATTTTCAAGTGTGTATGTGTGTGTCCATTATTTAACCTTTTTATTATAGTAGCTTTTTCAACCACATTCAAGTAATTCATTTCTAACATAATCACAAAATGATTGAATAGTAATAACAATAATAGTATCAAATCAAAAAAATGGCAAAGGAGGGTTACGACATCCATTCTCATAGTCAAACCCTTGGTTATAAAATAAGGTGTGGATATTGTTGTGGGAAATTTTTGGCCATTTTTTCTTTTGAAATTTTTGGAAGGGAATATTAGAGAAGAAAGAAAGTGAGAGGAGTGGATGGAGAAGGATTTGGGAAATTTGTAGAAGACCTATTGATTGAGGTAAGTGGTGTTATCCCATTTAATTTCCTTTCACAAAATTAAGATTCCTTTTATATTAATCTTTCTATTGAAAAGGAATCTTAATTTTTGTGAAAGGAAATTATATCTACTTGTTGGAAAGGAATAGAAAGACTAATAGTAATTTAATTAATGATGTAATGTTGTATAATGTCATTGTATATGGATTTTAAAAGTGATAGATCAGTTCAAGGTTGGGATAGTAAATCTATTTTTAGTATTCTAGGCAAGAAGCACTATATGTGTGTGCTCTTGCCTTCTAGGAAGTCAATATTTTTAGAATGTTCTTTTTCTAAAAGTAGATATGTTGCATTAGAATATATTTATGGACTTGGGTAACTTGTCTAATGCATTTATCTGTATTTTAATCTCATCCTTTTACATGCAATAGTCAGAAAAAAGCAATACATTTAAATAAGTATATATATATATATAGACACACACACATATACATTGTAGCATCCTAAAATTGTGACACTTGCAATTTTGACTGCATTTGGGTCTTCACGATGGCGATGCAACACGGAACCTAAATGGAGACCCCCGAACTTGTTCATGACATCAAAAACTGCATTTCTCAGCACCCTGGCCTGATCCTCCTTGCACCCCGCTGTCCCTGGAGGTGGGACCATGGCGCCCAGCACCTTGGTCCCTGGCCCTATTTTGGGCCCGGTCTCTTATGGGGCTTCGGGTCTTTTAGTTTGCAAATTGGAAAATAACATTTCCTGGTCAGCCTAAGGTCGGGAAAATCAATCTATCAGCCCTAATTGACAAGTATATAAACTACATTTCCTCTCTCAAAAAGGGAGGAGGACATATGTAGAAAAAGACGAAAGCGATATTCAAACACTCAAGCATTCAAGCATTCAAACATTCCTTCAAGCAATTGAGCATTCTAAGTCTCCATTCAAGGCTAAGTGTTGCATTCAAGACAAGGATTCAACCATTGAAGAGGAGATCACATAAAACATACAACATACTACATACATTACACCTTCGCATGTAAGAATACAAACATTCTTACAACAAGGTATCAGTACTTGTTTACATTACAAACATTTACATTTACAGCATTCTCATTTCTTGGTTAATTCGAAAACTGGGGTTTGACCTAAAGGCAAACCCCTCATCCCTAACCCCCCAATCGTCCTCTCTTTTTTGTGTGTAGGTGGCAGGTATGCGGCTATAATTGAAGATCTGGAATCCTTGTGCAGAGACGAACAGATCCACCTTCGTTTCACGGATTTTTCGAAGGACCGTGTGCACGTCGGGCGCCATCATCCCGTCAACTTTCGCTCAAATTTGCAAAATAGCACCGTCTCGACATTTTACTGCTAATTCCAGGTCCGCAGCTTCATCCCATATCCCTATCTCTGTTTATAAGCGAATCTTTCCTACTTTACATGCATTCCTAGTTCAATCTTTCTATCTACATTTCTTTACAAAAGAGGGTATCCTTGATGTCTTAACCCTTGAAACTCATATAGAATCCAATCTTGCATTGCGTGGGATTGGATCTTGTGGGTTTCAACCCCTCTTTTGAATGTAAAGTCCCTCCTAAGTGAAAACCATCAACCCTAGTGACTCTCCCTTCTCTCTCCTCGAAGTTGGGGAGGGGAGAATGACTAGGGTTTGATTTTTCCGCTTTACATTTTGGTGAACCCGATGTGAACATCCTCATTCTGATTATTCATGGTTAGATCTAAAAATTTTGTTTCCTTAATTACGTTTCCATGTTTGATCTTTTGCAAATTTTAGAGGTTGATTGCATAAAAAACCCTAAAATTTTCTTTTAGTAATTAAACTTGCGAAATGTTTAATTGTTAATGCTTGTTTAAGATCTACCCTTCTATTGCAAATTGTCAATTCATATTTGTGCTTTAATTCTGAAAATTAAGTGGTTAAATGTCAAAACCCTAATTTTTAAGACCTTCTTGATTCAACCTTTGACTGATAATCTTACTAATCAGAACACCTCCAAATCGGCTGTAACTTTGGATTCCGCAATAAAATCACAATATCTTTCATCCCTGAAAATTTGGAAAAAAGTTGCGAGGACCGTGTGCACCCCGAGCACCATCGTCCCCGACATTTTTTCTGAAATTTCGGGAGGTAGATCTTACTGTATTTTTCTGCTAAAATCCAGAATTTTGGCTGATTTTATCAATTTTAACACTTTCAAAATTAAAGTAAAAGTTGGTCTAGCGATTGCTTGGATTGAGGCTTTTAATCATTCAAAAATTGTTGAAATTGAAATCTGTATCAAAATTGTGTTTCTTACAGTCCTAAATCTAAAAAGTGTGTTGGCATTCATTCAAAATTTCAGTGCTTTATTCAAATTTGTGCAGTTTGTGACTTTTGAAATTAAGTGTTTAATTGCAACAACTTTGATTTCCACTTTCCAAATTCAAATTTTGCATGAAATCGAGTCAACTTTTAAATTTCAAAAATTGCATTGCTTTCAGCATTCCCTCTAAAATCATAAAATTCAAAATTTCAGTTTCCCTCTCTTTTTCAAAATTCAAATTTTACATTTTTCAACAATCTTGGTAGGGTTCAATTTCGAGATTGCAACTTTAATTTGGCCTATCTACAGATCGTAAAATCACTCAATTTTTTCAGATTAGCTTTAAAATCATCATAACTTTCATCCCTGAAAATTTCGGAAAAAGTTGCGAGGACCATGTGCACTCCGTTCGCCACGGTCCCAGACATTTTTTCCGAAATTTCGGGAGATTGTCCTGATTGTATTTAACAGCTTAAATCTAGGAGATTGGCTGATTTTATTGAAATTTGCTACCTCTAAAATTCAAAATCTTCTCTCTTTCTTTAGTGCATGAGTTTTACAACAATAAGCCCTACTTACACTATTCCCGTTAGACGAAGCCTTAGAATTAAGTCTTTCCAAGGTGTAATTACCGAGGAGATGGAACCTAATTTGAATGGCCTTTTTAACGAGGACATGGGTAATTTCTCTAATCCTCTTAATGATGAAGTAGCTCTCCATGAGGTTTCTATAGAACAACTTTCAAAATTGGATAACCAATTTGATGATTTTCGACAATGGATGTCTCAAGAATACCCTGATAGTGAAGCTCTTTCGTTAATTGAGGGTCTAAAACGTATGGTTCAAAGTGATAAGAATGGAATTGATATTTTGCGTGGTATTGCACACATTGTGGATTCGAATGTGATGCCGATGAAAAGTTGTGCTGAAACCTTAGGTTATACACAACCTCCTACTCAAGTTAATCATTCTATTCCTTTGACGACTTCTATTGCTAGTATACCTACCTTTACATCAAACATAATGACTACTTCTATACAAGACATTCCTCCTATGATCACCAGTCATGGGGGCAATCCTTCTTTTTCAATAAACCCTCTTCCTTCATTCAATCCGACTTCTTCATTCATTCCTTCAATAAGTGTTCCTATTATATCACCACAAATGAACATGACGCAAGGGGGCAATTCATTTTCCATTCCTCCTTGTAGTGTTCCTCCTATCCAATCATCTCCTATGACTAACTATCATAGTGTCCCACCACCTTACTCTCTACCTTCTTTCAATAAAATAACACCTCCATCACAATCTAACACGTCTAATATGAACTCTTCGACTGAAGCGACCATTAACAATCTTGCACAAACTGTCTCTTCTTTACAGCAACAAATTGCTTCTATGAATCAATCTAAGTTTTGTGTGCCCACATTTGATGTTGCGAGCCCACTTTCTCTTGACATTAGTCGAGCTATCCCCCCTAAACATGTTGAAATCCCGCATTTGGAGCTTTATAATGGTAAGGGTGATCCTCTAACACATGTTAAGACATTTCAAACAATATGTACTGATTTTGCTTATGACCAAAGGTTACTTGCAAAACTGTTCACTAGAACATTAAGAGACAAAGCCCTACAATGGTATTGCTCGTTGCCTTCCTATTCTATTTCTTCTTTCGAACAACTTGCAAATGCTTTCATTCAACAATTTCAAAACAATATAAGTCCTAAAGTTACTTTGATTGATTTAATGCATTGCAAACAAGGTGTTAAAGAAAAAGTGACTGATTTCATTGGTAGATATAAGCATTTGTATGCTCAAATTTCTTTTCCAGCGCCTAACAATGATATTCAAATAATCTTTATTTCTAATTTACAAAAAGATATTAGAGAAAAACTCATGTTTTCTAAGTTTACTTCTTTCCAACAGTTGTGCGCAACTCTTCACCATTATCAACTGATTGTGAGTCAAATGGAACAAGCAAATCCTATGGCTCCGATTGATAAGGGTGATAGTAGTCAACAACCATTTGGGAAGTTTAAACCGAACAAAGAGTCAATTAAATTCAATGAAAACATCATCAACAACAATGTGAATGCAGCATCAGGTGTGCCTCCTATTTCTAAGTTTTTCAAGAAAGAAAGAAAGTTTACTCCTTTGAATGAATCATTGCATAGTATTATGAATAAGTTATTGGAACAAAATGTGCTTACTCTTCCTCCTATAAGGCAAATAGATCCTGCAAAGATTAATTCACCCTATTTTGATAACAAATCTTTTTGTCAATTTCATTGTCATCCTGGGCATGATACTGAAAAATGTTTTGCTTTGAAGGGTAAAATTCAAGATTTGATTGATAATAATACTATCTCTATTTCTGGTGTGAATGATAAAGGCAATACATTTGTAGCTCCTCCTAACCAAAATCTTTAGATTTTTACTGATCCATTACCTTCTCATACCTCTAATGCGATTGATACCACTGAATCCTCTGTCTCACCTGATGATCTTGTGTCTATGACTCCTAATGTGATTAACTTTGTGGAGCAGCAGAAAATCCCTAAAGAACCTTCCATCACCTTTGATTCCAGTGAAACTATCAAGGCACCTGATGGTCCTTTATATATAGTTGCAAAAGTCAAGAACACACCTTGCCGTGGAGTGCTTGTTGATCCTTCTTGTGTGGTTAATGTCATTACTGAAGAATTTCTTTTTACTTTGCAATTGAATCAAGTGATCTATGATGAAACAAATGTGGTTGTGAAACTATTTGATGCATTTTCTTCTCCTGCAATTGGTTCTATTACATTACCTATTGAGGTCCATAACAAATCCCTTGATGTGGACTTTGCTATTATTCCATCATCTGAACAATTTCATGTGAAGCTAGGCTATCCTTGGCTATCTTCCATGAAAGCTATTGCTTCTCCTATTCACAAGTGTTTGAAATTTCCCCATAATGGTGAAGTTGTTACTGTCAATCATAGTCTCTTTAAACCAGCTAAAAGAACTTCTAGCGTTCCTATTTATTACTTTTGGCCTAAACAATTCCAATCTCTTCCTCCGCGAAGTGATCATCTTTTCAAATTTTATCAAAAGTGGAAAAAAGATATGATCCTATCTCTAAGTGAACCTAGAACACCCAAACTTGACATTCCTATCGTTCTTGAGAAGGAAGTTCTTCCTTTGAAAGATAAAACTAATGTCTTTCCTCAAGAAGATTCCCAACCCATCCCTATGGATGTGACTATGCCTATGACTAATAAACTTCCTAAAAGTAGACCTATACCTCCTCGTCATGATGGACTTGGTCTCCTTCCTAAACCGAATATTCCTCCTTTATATGGAGCAGTTCCTCCTCCTTCCTCTTATCGAGAGAAGAGACCTTTCTCTTCTCCTATTGTTCAACCTAAGAGACCACAACCTAAACACCCAAGTGATAAGGATGAGAACATTCCTCCTCCTCAATCTTCGTAACTTCCTACTAAGACTAGACGAAATCGTTCTGCACGTGAACGCCGATGAAAGCGTCGTCTTAGAGCTCAGGCAGCTGCTTCTCAAATTTTGCAATCCCCAAAAATGCCTTCAGTCAATATTATTCCATTTTCTCCTCAGCTGACGATTGAGCCGAAATCTCCTAAACATAAGATGCATGATGGTCTTGATCCTGTGCGAGTTAAAGATCCTATTTTTATAAATCTTGATGATGATATAGATGAAAATGTTATTCATGATGAAAATGTTACTCTTGTTCATTCTGATAGTGAATATGAATATGTTGATGTTGATAACCATCTATCTAACGAATTTTCTAAAGCACTTATCCTAGCTCCTAGACAAGAACAACGTGGCTCGGAACATAAACATAGCCCTTGTTTGGATCTTGTGATAGCTCCATCTGCTGTGTTGGATGTTCCTCCTCTAGCATGTTTCCTACCTTCCCGAAATATTGATCAGCAAGATCGGGGGGTAGATGACGTGCCAGACTAGTTTCATTAGCATAGCAGATTCTCTCCTCCTCTCTTTTGTTACTTCTTCTATGTGTTATTCTCATTCTTCTATTTGTTGTCCGTAGTGTTGTCTACTTGAGGACGATGCAAAACATTGAGACCTCTTTTGGTCTCTCTCATGTTGACTCAAAAGACACATGTGTTCCCTTCTTCTAGGTGACCTTCCTTGATTGGGGAATGAAGAACAAATATGCATACATACATATGATATACATGAATTATGATACAGCATACTGACCCCGAGGAAAGCGAAGTCACCTTGTGCTTTGTGTTTTGTGTCTATTATCCTTGGGCTTATCTCACACTTGGGGGCTAAATCCTTGTGGTAACGTGCTCCTTTCCCTTCTCATTTCTTATATGTATCACTACCTTAAAGAAATCACCCCCAGTGAGGCATGTGCGATTGCTTTAACGTAGGGGGGCATACGTCCCGTTCATATCTTTTCAAGATACTTGAAAATTTCTTGACAAATTTAGCTTTGCCTTGAAAATTTTTGATATCTTTCTTGCATGACTCATAGTGAGGGAACCTTACTACTGACAGTCATGGTTCTCCCTCGTGATCTTCCCTTTTACTTTGTCAATCGAAGTCGTAAGATCCTTAGTCCACTGGGGGCTTGGTGTATCTTGCCTCCTTGACCTGGTGAAAGTTTTTCAATGTTGTTTCCTTGTACTTTACCGGAAGTATGAGCGTATGCTTATACTCCCGCTAAAGTGGGGGCTAAATGTAGCGTCCTAAAATTGTGACACTTGCAATTTTGACTGCATTTGGGTCTTCATGATGGCGATGCAACACGAAACCTGAATGGAGACCCCCGAACTTGTTCATGACATCAAAAACTGCATTTCTCAGCACCCTGGCCTGATCCTCCTTGCACCCCGCTGTCCCTGGAGGTGGGACCATGGCGCCTAGCGCCCTGGTCCTTCAGGACTAGGGCACCCAGCGCCCTGGTCCCCCAAGACCATGGCGCCCAGCGCCCTGGTCCCTAGCCCTATTTTGGGCCCGGTCTCTTATGGGGCTTCGGGTCTTTTAGTTTGCAAATTGGAAAATAACATTTCCTGGTCAGCCTAAGGTTGGGAAAATCAATCTATCAGCCCTAATTGACAAGTATATAAACTACATTTCCTCTCTCAAAAAGGGAGGAGGACATATGTAGAAAAAGGCGAAAGTGATATTCAAACATTCAAGCATTCAAGCATTCAAACATTCCTTCAAGCAATTGAGCATTCTAAGTCTCCATTCAAGGCTAAGTGTTGCATTCAAGACAAGAATTCAACCATTGAAGAGGAGATCACATAAAACATACAACATACTACATACATTACACCTTCGCATGTAAGAATACAAACATTCTTACAACAAGGTATCAGTACTTGTTTACATTACAAACATTTACATTTACAGCATTCTCATTTCTTGGTTAATTCCAAAACTGGGGTTTGACCTAAAGGCAAACCCCTCATCCCTAACCCCCCAATTGTCCTCTCTTTTTTGTGTGTAGGTGGCAGGTACGCGGCTGTAATTGAAGATCTAGAATCCTTGTGCAGAGACGAACAGATCCACCTTCGTTTCGCGGATTTTTCGGAGGACCGTGTGCACGCCGGGCACCATCATCCCATCAACTTTCGCTCAAATTTGCAGAATAGCACCGTCTCGACATTTTACTGCTAATTCCAGGTCCGCAGTTTCATCCCATATCCCTATCTCTGTTTATAAGTGAATCTTTCCTACTTTACATGCATTCCTAGTTCAATCTTTCTATCTACATTTCTTTACAAAAGAGGGTATCCTTGATGTCTTAACCCTTGAAACTCATATAGAATCCAATCTTGCATTGCGTGGGATTGGATCTTTTGGGTTTCAACCCCTCTTTTGAATGTAAAGTCCCTCCTAAGTGAAAACCATCAACCCTAGTGACTCTCCCTTCTCTCTCCTCGAAGTTGGGGAGGGGAGAATGACTAGGGTTCGATTTTTCTGCTTTACATAGATATACATATGTATATATGTATATATGTGTATATGTATATATGTGTATATGTATATGTATATATATGTATATATATGTATATGTATATGTATGTATATATATATATATATATTGGGTAAGTGTATCTATGCATACATACATATATATATATATATATATATATATATATTGCAATATACACTTACCCAATATATATATATAATTTGTTTAAGCCTGATTGTGCAAGCCAAACTCTAGTTAGAGAAAATATATATATATATATATATATATATATATATATATATATATATATAAATGCAATAATAATAAAATCATTATAAAAATTAAAATATTATTTAATTAAAAACATAAGATAAAATCTATTTGTTTATCTTTCATGATGTGGCACCACCCATATGGGCAGGTGCAACCCCTTATGGGGTTCGCACCCCCCTCATATGGGAAGGTGCAACCCCATATGGGCTCATATGGGGATCGCACTCCCCATTTGAGAATGTACACCCCATATGGGAAACACCCCTCCCATATGCGGGAGGCACGCACTTCCCATATGGGGGTGTGGTCTCCCTATGGGGGTGGGGGTGTTCTCCACTTGTACAACACATAAAAATAACAAAATACGATAATTAAATATTCTTTGTTAAAGAATAAATAACTAAAATAAACCTTGCGCAAATAAAAGAATAACAATAATAAAAACAAATAACAATAAATAAGTTAGAAATCTCTCAAAAGAAAAAAAAAATATTTAAACAAAATCTCTATACTTCTATGGCTCCATGTTAGTGTGGTATTTAATTGTGAATTGAAGCCAAAAATCTGCAACCAGGAAACACAAACCAAGTAAAGAAAGAAAAAATCTAAATAATGAAGGAACCTGGGGTTTTTTAAAATACACACATGTAAGTAGTCTACATGTAAGTAGTCTGCAACTAAAGGAAAATTGACAAAACTCAAACATGAAGTTCTTCCTACTCCATTTCATATCCATACCCTTGCTAAAAATATTGGCTCCATAGCCTTTTATCCTCAACTTGCACAAAAAAATGAAAGAAATGAGAAAATAAAACAATTTTTCTATTATGTCCATAAGGATTAGGGTTATCATAAGTTTCCCCAATATCCAGTGGTGGGGAGAGAAATGATCCAATAGTGTAGATTGGTTGAACCATTCATTAGAAAACTAATTATATGTGACTCCTAATTAATCTAATTTAACTAGTGAACTAATCCATGGTGGGGTCCCATGTGACTAGGGACCCTCACTTTAGGTGGATTTAAGAACAACTTAAAAGGGGACAAATTTTAAATTAGACTTTTAATGAGTCTAGTTGTTTAAATTTTCAATAATAAGGTTATATAAAATAAAAGGAAGTAAAGTTTCATAAATTAAATTTAAATTTCTTGTGGGATTTCAAATGAGGTTTTGAATTAATCTACAATAGTTAGTTTAGTTGTTATTATTATTTTATGAAGGAATTTTGTCTCATAAAATAATTCCTTACATCTCAAATTGTGTAACTTGTTTTAATCTAACTATTGGAAATTGAGTAATTGTGGTGTTTTATAATGTATAGATCAAAAAAATTGTAGGCGAGTGTGGGCTACATCATGTTCCACTATGTGAATAGTGGGGTGTGACACTCAAACTCGCTCAATATGACCTAATATCTATGCATAAAATCAAATGATAAATAATAATATCATAGCAAAGACCTTAGATTGCTCTATTGTTTCTGTGATACTTGCTTCAATGCTTGGAATGTAGGCTTTTCTTATATTTTTAGCATAGATGTGATAGCACAATGATAGGATGATGGATTGATACTTGATAATGAATAATGATGCAACCTCTAGTTCTTGATAATGATGTCATTTAGTGGAAATGAATGAGTGGAGGATTTTATTTATATGCTTCACTTAACATTTGATCAATGATAGGGATTAATTTGAGAGAGGGTAGGACCTAAAATTAGCACATGGATTAATAAGGTGAAAGAACTAAGAGGGATCAAATCCATCGAGGCAATTAGAATTATGTAATTTTATCCTTTTATAGTGGAAAACTAAATAAATTATTTAAAATTTATTTAATTTTCAAAGACATGTTAGCTAATTAATTAATTTTAAAGCTTATTTAATTATAGTGGACCAAAAGATCAATTAATTAATTAATTAAATTATTTAATTAATGTTGGATGGAGGGGCGATGAATTAATTAAACAATTAAAAAATATTTATTAAAGATGAAAAAAGAAAATAATAGCTTAATTAAATGATTTTAAAAATTCCTAATTAATATTGATAGAAAATTTAGTAAGATCATGAAGAAATGACAAGATAATTGGTGAGATTATGATGAAATGAAAAGATGAAAATACTTTAACCCTTTTAAAATGTCTACATATTGCCCCTCTTTGAGACAATAACTTTTATTGTATTATTTTAAACAAAAACGATACTAGTGACATGTCCCATTGATAGTATAGAAATGGAATGAAAGGATAGATGCATGCCCCCTCAAGAGATTGACTGATAAAATAAATTTTGGGTCAAACTCTTGATAGGAGAGATAGGCTAGGTAGAAGATATGTGATTGTGTGTGCAAGAACAGTGTGAATGCAACTAGAGGCAATGACTACAGTTAGCCCACTGATCAAATGTCAAGTGAAGCATATAAATGGGTAATATAATGGATGAGAAAATGTATGAAATGATTAGATGTGGAAGGATATGATAATGAAAAGATGCACATATTGGTCTTATGATTTTTTATCATCATAGAGCATTTTATGAAGGCAAATGGATCTATGTACACCAAGGTATGAAGAACCAGGGTGACTTTGGTATCCTTTGCATTGACTTTGAATCTGTAAACAATTTACAAAATTTAATAGCCATCCCCCCTTCCTCACTCTTCACCATGACATCAAGATTGAGGCTACCTTAAGCTTCCTTAGAATAAGACAAAAGAAAAGATCGAAAGGTAAAAAGATCACAGATTAAGATAAACTAATAAATCTAGTAGATTAAAAGATAAATCAACAAGAAAAAGACCAAATGGAAAATAGGTCAACAATCAACATATATATTACCAAAATATAAGCTTGGTGTAGATAGATAGTGCCTAATATGGGAAAGATACATCCATCAACGTTATATTGCAAGTATTGCTACACTAGGGGCTTCATTCGACACCTTTAGAAATATCCTTTTTCATGAATGTTTACTTTTTTGTACTTTACATTGCATATGCACATAGTGTCATATGACCGCTAAAGTGGGGGCTAAATGTAGCTTTATAAATTATACACCTTTAATTAGGGTGTCCAATCCCATGCTTTTCTAGCCATTACTTTAGTATGTCTCATTTTATTATACATTATAGGAACCCCATATGCATTTAGTTAATAATTAATTCAAGAATATGAGTCCTAACTTAATTTTACTCTCATCACACTCTTATTTGGGACCTTAATTCTAGGTGTGCCCTTTATCTTTCACCATTTTAATCAATTAAATTAAGTCCTATCCTATTTCAAAAATTCAAAAATAATCAGTTTTCCAACTTAAGTACCATAATTCTTCACAAAACTTACATTTTCAATAATTAGATCCTATAATTGAATGATCCTAAAAAGTTGGGCCCATTTTTTCGAGATAGATTTGGCCCAAGCTCCACTATCCAACACTTTTTAGCTTTTTTTTTTTGGAAATTATAGGGTTGGTCTTAGGGTAAAAGCACAAAGTCATGTCACATTTCAGGCCAACTTATCAGCACAATTGTATTTAAGTAATTCTACCTAAAACTTAATTCTAGTCAAACATAGGGCCTATAGAGATTCATTATAGCTATTTTATATATGGGCCACAACTTTTCCAATTGGAATTGTCTACTAAATGTATATTTTACACCACTTTGGGTCTACTTACCAAAATTCTTTAAAAAAACAAAAAAACTTGATGTTTCAACAACTCCTACTCTTAAAAATAATATTTTTTTTTAAATGTAAATATTCCCTTTTATAGATCTATAAGTGAATTTTCCAAAATATATATCTTTTAATATTTTAATTAACTTTTTATATTTTATTTTTTATTTATATTGAAAGTAGGTCATCAACACTAAAATATAAGGTCGATTATCTTATAAAGGAAAAATACTAAAATTTATTTAAAAATTTTGAAAAAAATAAATGCACTAGAGAAAATAGTCTATTTCAAGATGATATAATTATTTTTTAGTTTGGATAAATAATTAAGAAAAAAGGTGACACCAAATGGAAAATTATATTGCAGTACACGCAATTTTTCAAATTTATTGACAAATATATATGCATAAAAAATAGTTAAAAAAATATTTTTGCACTAAAGTTTCAAGTTATCAATATACATAAAAAAATTGAAGAAAAAAAGGTAAAATTTACTATATAAAGTGTGACACCTTGTGTAACTTTAATTTCAGTATTTAATCAGCAACTAAATTATAGTGTTTACTTTATAAGAAAGTATATTCAAATAATTTTTTAAAAAATTACAAACATAAAATACACAAAAAAACACATTCTATTAGTTTACATCATTTCAAAATTCAAAACATATATTTTATTTTCTATTGATTCAATTTAAAATGTTGAATCAGCATTGGCCATTTCCTTTATAAAAGTGTGGCATAGCTTTGCACTTTTACCCCTTACTATTTCTAAAAATATCTCGATGCGAAAAAATAACATTTCAAAGTTGGCTATTTTATCAAATTAAGTTAGGATCTCATATATAATTGAGTTCCTTAAATGTCATTTTGATATCAATATTCAATAGTAAAGCATCAATTCAAGGTGTAATATTATGATATCCTCATGAAGTGAAGACTCAGCCTTATGTGAAGATTCAAAACAACAAATTAAAGATCTAATCAACAAGCATCAAGTCTACATGAAATTCATTAAACCATGATGTAATCTTTAGGAGAAGTTCCAGGAGGATGATAGGGAATCATTGATGAGTGATTGGCTTGTACCTCTCCCTAAGGGGTTGGGTGTGATTTCATGTTATTCTCATTTTCTACATTTAAGCTTCAGATTTGAGATTTATCATTTCAAGTTATGTGATTCATGCATTCTTGATCTAGTTACAAGATGCATTCAATCATATCATTCAGAGTTTTTCTATAAGACATTTGAGTAGGATAGTAGTTTACATTTATGCACTTTAGCTCATAGCAATCTTAGACACACTTAATATTTAAGAGCATACACCTTAATCTAATTTAAATGTTGATTATTTGTGGAGATGAAAATTACCAAAATAGGGGTTTAACTAAGACAAAACCTTATATATCCACAACCATACCAATTTCTATCTTGTAGGTGCAACTATAGGTTTCAGATAGAGACGGGGAGTTTGGAAGACTATTAGTTCACAAGTAGACAGATCATCACTACAAATTTGAGCTAGAAAACCCTAGACAGGGGGGTGGGGGCACTTCTATCTAGGAAAAGGGCATTTAGGGTGTCATTGTCCTCCCAAATCAACCTCAGACTCAATAGGGTCTCAACTATAGGTCTTATAATTCTAGATGTAGGTTTTTGTGTAACAAGTCATCAAAAGACGAGGACATAATGGGTGAATCTATCTAGTCAAATTCAAGTCAAATTGTAGGCACAAGTGCACCTCAAAATTCCCTCTTCATTTATGTACATATCTTGTAGATTTTATTCTTGTATCAGATCGTTTTAGAAGTTAAATCATTTAATACCTATTTGCTTCATAGTCACTTTTCATTCACTAGTCAACTTAAGTTAGTATCCAATAACAACAAAGGAATAGGAACCCTAAGGTGTTGCTTGACCTCTTTGTGATGCAAGGACTTCATAGTGTCATAACTTTTGACTCGGTTGTCCGATTGGGCTGAAATTTGATGTGGAGGTGTATTGTGAGGATTTTTTTGGATTTATAATAGAACATAGTTCAATTGGAGCTTAGATTGATTAACTTTTTAGGCCAGATTCCTCCATCTAAGGCTTCAAAAAGAGTTTTTTTTTGTTTTTTTTGAGTTTTTAGAAAGTTGGTTTTTTAGTTATTTTTGAAGTTGTAATCTTTATGAGGTTAGAAAGTTGTAAATTTGTGTCAAAACAATAGTTTTAATATTTCTATAATATTTCATGATTTTTGGGATAGATTTAAAAAATTCCATAAATGGCAAATTTCAAATTTTGTAAAAAATTGCCTAGAAAGGAAATTTTTAATTTGTTGTTAAAATAGGCCTTTTTTCATTGAGTTTGTAGAAGAAGAATATTGAAGGAAAAATTTCTCCATACTTCTGTCCTTTTGCTTACTTTCATTAATGATGTTGATTGCATGCTAATTGGCTACATCACTTTGACAAGAGTTAGTCAAGCAATTTCCCACACTTTTGTGGTTCGCTATTCTAATTTTTAGGTGGAAGAGGGTTTTAAGGCTTCATCTCTCTTATAATTTTTCACCCCCTAAACAATAGGTTTGAATTCACCTAAAATGCTTGGGTTGGTTGACAAGGTCATTACATTGGTAGAATGAAAAAAGCATAATGCTCCGACAATCACTCAAGTCACTCATTTTCTATGGGATGCTAGTGCACTATATAGACATATGTGTGTAGAAAATTTGTCCAAGGAAAATTGAACTTAGAGATTGAGAATGGGTCTCATTCTAATAGAAAGAAGTATATTTAATGAAATTATTGTTTAATTGGGGTTCATCCCACAATGTGATGGTGGTCACGAGCCCTGTTGATAGGGTAGTTCTATGTTCTATTCCCATCTCGGTTTGGCATATGCAGAGTTGGTGGTGTGCGTTGGGCTTTACGCTAATGTCTCCTTAAGGTAGACATCAAGATGTTAATGCCTCAAGCTACAACTGATGTGGCCCAATCGGACAGTGTGTCAAAGTTTCGACAACGATGAATGTGTGGGCTGGTAGACGGAAAGTGTTTGGTGCCAGCAGATGGTGGTGATGTGGAATTCATGGAGAGATAAGGGGAAACATAAGGAGAGATGGAAGACCACATGGAGAGATAAGGGGCAGCGATAGGAGAGGAGGGAGACTGCTTGGAGCGATAAGGTGAAGCGGCGGTGCAGTAGGAGTGATAGGGGTGGTGTATGAGCTCAGAGAGATAAGGAGTAAGAAATATGGTTAATTCCACATGACTCAAAATCTAAGAGGTCTAAATGCCTCAAAAATGTAACCACAGGGATGGGATCCCCCAATGTGATCCCATTGGTTAAAAGCTCTAGTCAAAAGCGTTAAAAATCAATATAAAGTACCAATCACGGATCGAAAAAGAAAAAAATTATTGTTTAATTGCATAATTGTCCTTTGTTGAGCTAAGGGAAGTTTTATGTGTTGGTATTTTGGTATGGTTTTGTCATTGATATCAACACCTACTAAAACACTAGCACTTTGGAGATCCAGCAGCATTCACTGGCAAGAAAGTAACTATTGCACAGTTACTAGTATATGGTACACCGGCAAGATATAATGATCATTGGCACTTGAAATAGCATGGAAAACACTTGGTAATGTCAAAGACATTGTCTGGACATCTTGTCCTAGAGTTTTGTTCATTGTTATATTCATAGTTGCATATTTGTTGTTACTGGCAAATAGGTCTAGGGTTACACTGGCAAATTTATCTTTTCGAGATCAACATGGCATGCTATGGAGATGATTAATTATTGTTGTAAATGCATTAAGCTGACATGTTCACTCAGTTATTGCATCAGATATTATATTGTTTGTAAAATGTTTTTATTGTAATATCTTGTAGAGCCGACCTACTAAAATTGGTCTTAGGTTATGGTATAAATGTAAGATCTTATTTGTAAGATCAAGTGTGGAATGTGAAAAAGGATTGTGTAAAGGTATATGCAAGATTAAGTAGAGCTATACATGAAGACATCATTTGAAGGTGAAGCTAGGTTTTTGTGGAAGCATATCAGCATTACACCGGTACTGAATCCAACATATGGAGATGCTATTTTGTGCAGTACATTCTTATTGGATTTAACCATCCAATTGTAGTCAGTGTGACTCCCATTTTGTGATTGAGCAGTGAGCTCTAGGCTGTTGGTCTTTCTGCATGTGCAGACCCCATTTATGTACACTTACTATCTACAATAGTATCATCTGATTGTGGGTAAGGTTTCCCACTGTGGTTTTTCCCCTTACAAGCTTTCCACATACAAATATTGGTGTTATGTGTTGTGGATGAATTTGTGTTTATGTTTCATGTACTAATCCTTACCGGTATAGCAATTAACTGTTATAACTATCTACCAGCATACTTAACTGGTTTACCTGTATTAAGCATTAAGTTGGTTAAATTTTTTTTGGTGTAAATTTATTTGACAACTGATTCACTCCCCCCTCTCAATTGTCTCTGGGACCTAACAATTGGTATCAAAGCTTAGTCCTCTTTTGCATAAGTTTAACAGCTTGAGGAGATCTAATGTCTACTAATTATTTCAGGAAGGACAGTCCTAAACTTGATGGAACCAACTATGGCATATGGAAGATCAGAATGGAGACACATCTAAATTGCATTGAAAAAGACATATGGGAAGTTACAAAGAATGGTTATACTGTTGTTGTACCAGGTCAGTCCAGTCCAACTCACATGACAAAAGATGAGGAAAATGATTGCAAAGCAAGAGAAGCACTTTTGAGCACATTATCAGATCAACAAATCATGGGACTATCAGATAGGTCTACTGCTAAAGCTATTTGGGATCATTTGGAAACACTGAATGAAGGAGATTCCACAATCAAAATTACAAAAATTGAAAGCTTCTGAGTTAGGTATGAACATCTAAAAATGGAAGAATTTCTGCTTTTATGGAAATAGTAAATGAAATTGTTTTGGGTATTAAATGTTGTGGAGGAACCTTAAGTGAGGATGAAATTGTTTCAAAAGTTTTAAGAGGATTGCCACTGGCATATAAAATGAAAGTCACTGCTATAAATGGGTTAAGAACAATGCCTAATACATCAGTTACTAGGGATACATTGATTGGGAAACTTTTAGCTTTTGAAATTGAAGAATTTGGTCCTATTGCTACTATAAAGACAGATTTGGCCTTTAAAGAATCAACATCATCTACTCCATCATTTGACAAATCTGATTGGAAAGCCTTTTATGCAAGAGAACTTGAAGAAAATAGGAAAGAAAATGAAGAACTTGAAGCACTATTTGCAAGGAAAATGCCTAAAGGTCCAGTTGGAAGTAAGTATCAAGGTAAAGCACCCTTTAAATGTTTTAACTACAATAAGATTGGTCATATGGCTTCAAGATGCCCTGATAGACATGCTAGACTAAGAGAAGAAGCTAGAAGAACATACAAGCCTAACCCTAAATATCAGAGATACAGATTTAAGAAGAATAAAGACAAATCTTGTTATATTGTTGATGAAGGTGTGACTGATGATTCTGATGAGGATCGGACAAACAATGGATGGGTTTTTGTTGCCATAACAGAAGATCAACCGACACCTATTGCTCAACCGGTAGTACAGGCCTTGGCAGCTAAAGTTGAAGTAAAAGATGAATAGATCATTGATTTAGGATGCTCACATCATATGATAGGAGACAAAGGTAAATTCTTGAACTTTCAAGAATACAATGGAGGCTTAGTGAGATTTGGAGATGACAAAGCTTGTTCAATCAAAGGTAAGGGTTCAATATCTCTTGATGGTAAGCATAACACTGACAATGTCTACTATGTTGAAGGATTAAAGAATAATCTTTTGAGTGTTGGTCAATTAGTTGAGAAAGGATTTCAGTTACAATTTAAGAATGAAAATGCAAAATCATGAGCAGAACTAGTTCGGAAATTGCAACCGGTAATCAAACTAGAGGTAATATCTTTCATTTGAATAACAATAAAAAGACATGCTTAATTGCACATATAGATGAAAGTTGGTTATGGCATAAGAGACTCTGTCATGTAAACTTTGATTGCATGGTAAAGATTAGTACTACTAAGGCAGTTAGAGATTTACCTAAAATTATCAAACCTCAGAATACAGTATGTAAGGAATGTCAATTTGGAAAACAAGTTAGAGCTAGTTTCAAAAGTATTCTAGAAAAATCAAATAATGCTCTTGATTTGATTCACACTGATTTATGTGGTCCAGCTAGAACTAAAAGCTTACAAGGTGATAGATATTTCATGCTAATCATTGATGACTATTCTAGAATGTGTTGGGTTACTTTTCTTAGAGAAAAATCAGAAGCACTTGGAAAGTTCAAATTGTTCAAAGCAATGGTAGAAAATGAAACCAGTAAGAAAATCAAATGTTTAAGATCAGATCAAGGAGGTGAGTTTACATCTAAGGACTTTAATACATTTTGTGAAGTGAATGGAATCAGAAGACAGCTATCAGCACCTTGGACACCACAGCAAAATGGAGTTGTTGAAAGGAAAAACAAAACTATCTTGGATGTAGCAAGAAGTATGTTATCAGAAACAAACCTACCACATGTGTATTGGAGAGAAGCAATCAACACAATGGTCTATACATTTAACAAAATTCACATCAAAGGTGAAACCGATAAGACCCCTCATGAACTATGATTTGGTAATACTCCTACTCTTAAGTATTTCAGATATTTGGAAGTAAATGTTATATCAGAAGAGATGAGTATATTGGCAAATTTGATCCTAGAAGTGATGAAGGACTATTTCTTGGTTATTCATCTAAGAGAAAAGCATATAGATGTTTTAACAAGAGATTGCAAAAAATTGTTGAGAGTACAAATGTAAAGATTGATGAACAATGCAGAGGAACTTCAAGGTATATAGACTCTGAACCGACAACAAAATTTTTGACAAATGAACCTACTCTAAATCCACCGGTACAGAATGAAGATCCAGTTACCCTGGTGACATCTGAGGATTCCACAGTAATTGAGGAACAACAACAAACTAAGACACCCTGGTATGTAAGATTGAATCATTTTGAAGATCAGATAATTGGAAGAAAGTTTAAAGGAGTTATGACAAGAGGAAAATTGGCAAATGAAGATGTATGTCTTATTTCTCAAATTGAACCATCATCTGTTAATGAGGCATGTGAAGATAAATTTTGGATTAAAGCTATGGAAGAAGAATTAGAACAAATTGAGAAAAACAACACTTGGACATTAGTTCCCCGGCCTAAAGATAAAAATGTAATTGGAACCAAATGGGTATTTAGGAACAAACTTAATGAAGATGGTAAGGTTGTCAAAAATAAAGCAAGACTAGTGTGTAAGGGATATTCTCAGAAAGAAGGAGTTGATTACAATGAAACCTTTGCACCGATAGCTAGAATTGAGGCAGTCAGATTATTTTTGGCTTTTGTAGCACACAAGAACTACAAAGTTTATCAAATGGATATTAAATGTGCATTTTTGAATGGAGATCTTGAAGAGGAAGTATACATTGAACAACCTAATGGATTTTCTTTGATAGATGACAATGATATGGTTTGTAGGTTAAGAAAAGCTCTGTATGGACTAAAACAAGCTCCAAGAGCTTGGTATGCAAGATTGGATAAGTATCTTGTAAAGATTGGTTTTACTAAAGGAAATGTAGACAATAATTTATATTATAAAGTAACTAATGATGATATCTTGATTATAGAAGTATTTGTTGATGATATAATCTTTGGAGGAGAAGATGGATTATGTAAGGAATTTTCTATTAAAGTGCAGCAAGAATTTGAAATGTCTATGATTGGAGAAATAAAATTATTTTTAGGATTGCAGATTTCATAGACTGATACAGGTATATTCTTGAGTCAATCCAAATACTTAAAAGAGTTACTAAAGAAATTTGGGATGGAGAACTCTAAACCGGTAAGCACACCTATGACAACAAATGACAAATTATCACAAAGGGGTGAATCTACACCTGAACTAGATACAAATCTATGATAGGAGGTTTATTGTATTTGACACAAACCAGACCTGATATTATGAATGCAGTATGTATTGTTTCAAGATTTCAAAGTAATCCTAGAGAAAATCATGAATCAGCAGTAAAAAGGATTTTCCAGTACTTACAAGGTACTATAAATCTTGGATTATGGTATCCTAGAGATGAAAACTTTGAATTATGTGCATACACAGATGCAAATTGGGCAGGAGATGTGGATGATAGAAAAAGCACCACCAGCGGAGCATTCTTTCTTGGAAACAGATTAGTTTCTTGGTTGAGTAAGAAACATTGTTGTACATCTTTATCAATAGCAGAATCAGAATATGTTGCAGCAGCAACTAACTATACACAGGTACTATGGCTTAAGAAAATGTTGAAAGACATAAAAGGTAAAATGCAAAGAACCTATTACTATCTATTGTGATAACACTGCAACAATTGATATATATAAGAATCCGGTATTACATTCTAAAACCAAACATGTTTCTATCAAACTGAATTTTCTAAGGGAAAATGTTGAAGCTAAGGAGATAAAACTGGTTTATGTGAATACTAAAGAGCAGAATGCAGATATTTTCACTAAACCTTTGCCTAAGGAAACTTTTGAATATCTCAGAGATCAACTTGGAGTCATACCACCACCGGTAGAGACTTAGACAATTGATGATTGTCATCAACTGGCAAAATTAATAGAGAAATCTTTTATTTCGGTCTTTGATGAGGAAGCTACTTCTCAGGGGGAGTAGTTGGTATATTGAATTGATTGGTATTTTGTATATGAACTTGGTTTTATTGTAACTTTGGCATTTGATGTCAAAGGGGGAGAGATATCTATGGAAAAACACATTATCTTTTGGAGAGATTGGTATTGAAAAACTTTGTTGCTCCCAAGGGGAGAGATTGTTGTTTAGGAGAGATTATTACTCTATGATTTCTAGTTATGATCTTTTTGGAGATTGTTGGTTTTTGGTACTTGGCATTTCTGTTTTGGCACTTTGATGGTTTTTCCATCTTGTGTTGCCATCAATGCCATAGGGGGAGATTGTTGGTATTTTGATATGGTTTTGTCATTGATGTCAACACCTACTAAAACACTAGCACTTTGGAGATCCAGCAGCATTCACCGGCAAGAAAGTAACTATTGCACAGTTACTGGTATATGGTACATGGGCAAGATATAATGATCACTGACACTTGGAATGGCATGGAAAACACTTGGTAATATTGAAGACATCGTCTGGACATCTTGTCTTGGAGTTTTGTTCATTGGTATATTCATAGTTGCATATTTGCTATTACCGGCAAATAGGTCTAGGGTTACACCGCCAGGTTTATCTTTTCCTGATCAACATGGCACGCTATGGAGATGATTAATTATTGTTGTAAATGCATTAAGCTAACATGTTCAATCACTTATTGCATCGGATATTATATTGTTTGTAAAATATTTTTATTGTAATATCTTGTAGAGCCGACCTACTAAAATTGGTCTTAGGTTATGGTATAAATGTAAGATCTTATTTGTAAGATCAAGTGTGGAATGCAAAAAAGGATTGTGTGAAGGTATATGTGAGATTAAGTAGAGCTATACACGAAGACATCATTTGAAGGTGAAGCTAGGTTTTTGTGGAAGCATATCAGCATTACACCGATACTGAATCCAGCATATGGAGATGCTATTTTGTGCAGTACATTCTTATTGGATTTAACCATCCAACTATAGTCAATGTGACTCCCATTTTGTGATTGAGCAGTGAGCTCTAGGCTGTTGGCCTTTCTACATGTGCAGACCCCATTTATGTACATTTACTATCTGCAGTAGTATCATATGATTGTGGGTAAGGTTTCCCACCATGGCTTTTCCCCTTACAGGGTTTCCACATACAAATATTGGTGTTATGTGTTGTGGATGACTTTGTGTTTATGTTTCATGCACTATTCCTTACCGGTATAGCAATTAACTATTATAACTGTCTACTGGCATACTTAACTAGTTTACCGGTATTAAGTATTAAGTTGGTTAAATTATTTTTGGTGTAAATTTATTTGACAATTGATTCACCCCCCCCCCCCCCCTCTCAGTTGTCTCTGGGACCTAACATTATGTGATGTGAAATTCTAAGGTATGTAATTTGAAATATTACAAAAATATTAAACAATATGCTACCTAATAGTTTGGTAAGATCATTATCTATGATGGCAATTTAATAATTCCAATAGATTATTTTGGCAAATAATGTTTTAGATTTATAAAATTTAACTCAAACACTAAAATTGCAAAAATATTTAAAAATATGCTACCTAATAGTCTGGTAAGATCATTATCTATGATGCCAATGTGATAATTCCAATAGATTATTTTGGCAAATAATTTTTTAGATTTATAAAATTTAACTCAAATACAGGTAAGACCATAAAAACGGGGATCAAAAGGGGGTCTTAATTGGCCTCTTTTTTTGAAATCGAGAGAGATTGGTCTTGGATGAGAAATTGAAGATAGTTACACTCAAAATTTGAAGACACAACAAGAACAAGAGTTGTAGTGCTTAGAATCTACTTTCTAAACTACCAATTAGTTTTAAAATGGTGAAGATTAAGGAGTTCAAATAGATGGGCCACAAAAAGTTCTCTTGCTTTTTTCAAAAAATATAACTTAGTGTTTGATGTGGCCCCACTAAAATGTTAACCTTTTATTATTATTTCAAAAATTCCTTTAGTGAAAAACTAGCTAAAACCTTATAGTTTATGCACAACATTTTTGCTAATTTTTAACTAATTTCAAAGTGGATAAATATTAAAAAAATTAAGTGTGCATCCCCCTAAATGGGTAAAAATACAATACCGTGTCATGTTTCAGGTCAACTTATCAACAAAAGTGAATTTTAAGTTTTTTCTAACTACAAAATAATTTTAGTCAAACATATGGTCTATATAGATTCATTATAGATAAGTTATATATGGACCACAATTTTTCCAATTGGAATTGGAAGTGTCTACTAAATGTATATTTTATATCACTTTGGATCTAATTACAAATTATTATTTTTTGAAAAACTCGATGTTTCAACAACTCCTACTCTTATAAATAATATTTTTTTGAAATGTAAAAATACTCTTTTATAGATCTACAAGTGAATATTCCAAAATTTGAAAAAAATATGATGCACTAGAGAAAAGAATCTATGCCAGGATGATATAATTATTTTCTAATTTGGATAAATAATGAATAAGAAAGGTGGCGACAAATGGAAAGAGTTATATTTTAGTACACAACTTTTCAAATTTATTGAAAAATATATATTTATAAAAAATAGTAAAAAATATATCCATGCACTAAAGTTTCAAGTTATCACACAAAAAAATTGAAGAAAAAAAGGTAAAATTTATTAAATAAAGTGTGGTGGCTTGTGTAACTTCAATTTCAACATTTTATCAGCAACTAAGTTATGGTGTTTACTTTATACAAAACTATATTCAAAAAAAATTTGAAAATTTTATAAAAATTACAAAAAACAAATACACAAAAGAATATTCATTTTATTAGTTTACATCATTTCAAAATTCAAAACATATATTTCACTTTCTATTGATTCAATTTAAAAAGGTGAATCAACATTGGCAATTTCCTTTGTAAAAGTGTGACACAACTTTGTACTTTTACCCAAAATTTTTGGAGACTAATAGAAAATATTTTTTTACTATGTATAGAATAATAGAGTGGTGTTTCTAAAAATGTAATTTGTTTCAAATTTTGATGAACTGATAAAAAATAAAGTCAAAAACACCATACATAAGTTTTTGACAAAAAATGGAGACACTAGCAAAATAAATTCAAGATCAAAACCTTAGCATTATTGAAACATAAAATGTTACATGTGTATAAAGAAAAGAGAGAGCTCAATGTTACTATGTTATTTTTTAATTTAACATTGAAAGACATGCAAACCTTATGAAGAGAATGCTTGACATTATGTCTTTTTTTACAATTTGCTAAAATATTTGTGTATGATGACATGTAAGTCCAACCCTTCAGATTGGATGCTCAAGAAAATTAAACCTTAAGGGTTAGAAATAATTAAAGTAAATAACAATGTCACACATGTTATAATACACTTGCATCAAGTGTGAAGAGAAAATGATATCCCTCTCCCTTTCTCTCCCTCCATCTTTCTCTCTCTACTTCTCTCTATCTCACCTCACACTCTCTCTCAATATAGATATCTCTCTATCTCTCTCCCTTTCTCTACCTATCTCTCTCTCACTCTATATCACTCCTTAGAGCTCTAGACATCTCTCTCTTTCTCTCTTTGTCCCTCTTCAAACCCCTTGTGTATCTATATACCTCTCTAAAATTTTATCCCACACTCTCTCCCTTGAGCTCTAAACTTTTCTTTGTAACTCTCCCTCCCTCTCTCCTCTCTCTCTCTCTTTGTCCCTTTTTTTACATCTCCTTTTCCAACTCCACTCCTCTCTCCCTCTCTAATTCTCCCTATCTCAAATATCTCTCTCCCTCTCTCACTATTGAGATTCCCAAAGTAGGTTATAACACACTCATGTTATAATTTGCACTCATGTTATAATGTGAGAATGTTATGACTTGGTAATGATCGAGCCTAGCATCAATCACTACCAAGTTATCATGCAAGCATGCTATAATGTGTTCATGTTATGTCTTGTATGGGATCAAAAAGTATTGTGGTCACTTTTCGATCCCCCATCTTTCTACACTTACCCATAAATTATATACTAATATAGGTATATTTATTTATTTATCTTCACTTATGATTAATCGTATTAAGAATAATTCTATGAATACCCTCTTGAGTCCAACTAAACTCAAACTGAAAGAAATATCATCCACTCTTAACATTGTCCTATCATCACTCACTCTTTATTGATAGGTTGATGTATTTACCCTTCAAGAATGAATTTCACTTGGCCTTAAAGTGGATTGATCCCTATGGAAGTATGAGTAGTTATTTTCATACCCAACATATTGACTAGATGTTTGTTCATGAAATAAATAAGGATTAAAAAACATAATATGTTTTGTGACTTACAAAAGTATTGTTTAAGATTCTTAGAGAAAAGAAGAGATAATTCAATATTCTACTAAATGTTTATCTATCTAGTTGATTCCAAAAGTAGGTAACAAATGAAGTAGTTAGGATTCTTAAACTATAGAAAAGATAACTTGCGTTTAATTCATGTTTCTTGTTTACTTGATCATTTTAAAGAAATTAAGGTTGAAAAACATAATATATGTTTTAACTTAATAAAAAATTGTTTAGAATTCATGAGTTGTAAAAATATTGTTCTCATTAGATAAAATGGGAGAGGGCCAAAAAACTTAAATAAGAGTCAAACAATGGAAGAAAGGGGTCTCACAAGAGGTGAGAAAAATTAGCATTAAGAAATAGCATCCATAACAAAAAAACCAAAACCAGATGGAAATAAAAAAACTAGCCCAACATCGAACATGAAACCAACAAAACAAACCACAACCCCCAAGAGACAAACAAATGGTCTACAAATTGGGGGCTTTAACAGACTACTACTCTTGGCTAAGATCTTTCAACTTCTCACAAAATGAGATTCTTTTGATTTTATCCTTAGCGAGAGAAATAACACAGGAATCAAAATTAACATTACCGGTTTTACTAGATAGCTCCAAGGTATCAGCAACAATTATGACCTCAACAAACCTCTTCCTCTTAGCATGTCTTCTTTCAAGCTTCTCTTGAAGGACCTACATCAAAGATGATGTTTTGCTCGCCATTTCCCTGCTGAAGGCCACAATCTCTTCCAAATTCCTTTTCAGCATATCTTGATTACCCTGGATAGAAAAAATAGACCTCACCAAATTCTTTCTTTCTTCCTCTAAGGCCACCTTAGTGCTCAATATCTTAACCTCCATTTTCATAGCATCCCATCTATTGAGTCTCTTAACCAGATCATTAGCTCTAGCCCATACTCTACCATCTTTATCCTCCGAGGACCAATCCCTAGCCCTCGCATCTGCCTCAACTAGAGCTTCTAGTCTATTGATTTTCCTTTTAGCAGTGTGAAAATGGTCCAAAATCCATCTAATTATCTCATTCTATTTGTTATAGGTGATGTACGATTCATTGACCTTATTAGCCACCTCCACCAAATCCAACTCACCAAAGAAGAAACTGGAGTTGTCAAAATATTGCTAACAAAGTGATATAAAACAAATAAGGTTAACAAACACAATACTTTTTATGTAACTTAATATTTATTTAGTTGATTGTTTAACTTACAAAAAAATGGTTTGAAAAATAGTGTTATTTTTTATGTAACTTAATATTTATTTAGTTGAATGTTTAACTTACAAAAAAATGGTTTGAAAAATAGTGTTTTACTAAACCAACACTACTAGTTATTTTTTCATCAACCTTTTTTACAATTCTCAAATTGTAAAGAAAATATTTGATGCATATAAATATTTATATAACCACTAATTTATCACTCCATTGTTGGAAAAGCTACAAGACCAATAACACATTGTGTTGTGCACCATGTAGAGCTCTTGTTTAGGATCCACAATGGTAAAGAATATAATTTGTTCTCTTGGAAATCTTATGATTTGTGTTATGTATGAATGAGAAGCAACCCAATTAAGTACTATTTATATTATATAATTAATTTTTTTCTATTTAAAATTTACAATTCCTTAAAACATGAAAATCTAGATTGTTTATTTCATTAACTAAACACTACCTTGTTTAACATTGTTCAAGGTACTCATATATATCATAAGAGGGTATCTAAATTTTCTAGGTGGTGTTTTCCTTATTTAGTTGATTTAATTTTTTTTATCTAGAAACCGATTGTAAAACACACACTCCATTTTGCAACTAGCGTGTGTTTTAAAACATCAAGGTTCTAAAATACTATGTAGACTAGAAATATAACAAAGGAATTATTAACCATCTTATTTATGTTAAAAAATATAAGAAAGATAATAAAAGTGAATAATATATCTTCAAAGCTATTTCGTTCCAAAACGCTTGAGATGTTGTCCTAACTTGCACCTACAATTCTCTTCATAAACACTTGTTATTGACTTCAAAACACCATGATTTTTTTTTTGTTTCGCCCTCTAATTCATCAGTAATCTTTTATTTTATGTAAATATAAGACACTAACAATTGCAAAAATGCATTTTAATGTGCATTGATGCATTTATTAGTATAAAAGAAAAAAATAGACATATATATCATATAGAAAGATGTGACAAAGGCTATCCAAGAAAAACTTGTTGTACATGGCAATGGTGATAGACATATCCAGGCATACCCAATAACAAGCAACAACATCTCTTGACTTGTTATTCAATATATCCACAAACATTCATTATTTTTTAATTATTTATTTTTAAAGAGAAAAACTAATGTATGATAAACGTATGGACTAGATCTTAGAAAGTTGTGCAAAAGTGCTAATTGAATGTTGGTATACCCATAAATGTGAGAATTGAAAAAATGTGTAAAACAAATACTTTCACAATATCCACAAATCAGTTTTCTATGAAGCTTAACCTTCACCCTTTGACTAGAAATTAAAACAAGAAATAGAAACTCTAAATTTGAGGGTAATTTTTTTTTAATCGATTCTATTTCTTTGACATGGGTGTTAGCCCAAAGTCTGGAAAGTGTTCTAGCCTACTCGAGAAGGTTATTTTTAATATTGATTTCTGTGTTTGTGGATGAAGCATGTCAGTTAAAGAAAGAAACAATGACATTGCACTATGGCTTACTTTTCCTGACTGACATTACCTACATTAAAAAAATTTATCCAGCAGAATAACCAGTTTCAAATTCTGTAATTATATATATTCTTAAAGAAAGCTCCCATGGCCATTTCAGATGAAGCAAGAATGCAAAGCTAAGACTATATTGTAAATTGTGATCTATTTACTTATGGTGGAATCATCTATACCACCCTGAATCATACAAGACCATGCAGCAAAAGTTTTGTGCCATGGTTTTCTGCCAAATACACATATTTTAACAGAAGACATTGATTGAATCTGACCTCTTTGCTTCCCTCATGAATAAGACAATGGTTCGACATTGATTTGTTGCAGTTTGCAGAGTTTTCTCTGTTTGCTCATTCTGGGCACAGGCTCAAGTTTCGATTAATGGCACTCCACAAAAAAACTGGCAGGAGATTCATCCCAACTGTCGGAATGGGCATGTACAAGCACAAACATTTTTGCAAAAATGGGTATCCATATTCTGTTTGAATGATGTGGGCATTCAGGATCTGTGTTCTTTCTCAAATATTTTCATGCTATAGATTCGAGAGGCTACATGAGTCTCCTTCAATCCAGAGGCCTAGATTACGACTCATTTCAGATGGAAAAAATTCATTTCAAACAGTGCTTTTGCTGTCAATTTATGTTTTTGCAGGTTCATACTGAACTACTGGATTGGATGTACTGAAATACTCTGTAATGAAAGTGTCAGTTCTGTTAGTCTGCGGCCTGCTTTTACATGGGACTTCTTTTCATAGTCGATGCATGGGCCAATAGAGAGTTGCAACCACCCACCATTTTCGGGCAGTTCTTTTTCCTCAGTGGCGGCGCCGCCAAAATAGTTATATCTGTCTTCAATTGCAGCGTTATGATTCGATCTCGAGTTGCTTGACGGGCTTGTTCTGTAATCTCTGGATGTTACAGAAAAGCCTCCATTGTTATCCCCTGCCACAGTCACTGTTGTTTCTGAAACGTCTGATTGGTGCTTGGTGGGAAGAAATTGAAGCTCTCTCTGCTCCATATTCAACGATCTATCCGCCATTGAAATACCAGAAAGAATTTCGTTTGAGCTGCTAGTTGCCACTGTTATACAGGGCTGTCTTGACGGATCGTTGTACCCAAAAATCGCTCTTTCTTTCACTGCAATGCAATCATCGTGGTGTTCTATGAAGCTCTCCACCCTGCAAAGATCAACAGCACAAAACAAAAGTAATTAATTCCAGCTTCAGTTAATGTGCAAGAAAAATTGCAGGAAACAAGTTCCAAATCATACGGATCAAGATCAGGCCTAAAAAGATTTAAAATTTGTTTGGACGCTAACAAACTCTAAAAAGACTGGTTCTTATATATAAATACATACATATAATTAAATAAATTCTACAACAAAAGAAGCCAACTGTGTTCTATGAAGCTTTCCACTCTACAACAATAAAAGCCAACAAAAGAATCCAACTGTGTTCGATGAAGCTTTCCACTCTACAACAATAAAAGCCTAACAGTAATGTTGTTGGTCGGTAAAGAAGGGAAATAGCTATTCTAAAATGTATCAATATATCTTCATACATCATAACTTATGCTAATTGGATAAACAGAGTCAATGCAATTAACATATAAAGAGAAGAATGAACAATGAACATAATTACAGAGGAGCCATGCAGTTGCACTCAATTTCATTTCTCTGTGAAGAAATCAAAGCCCTAAAATGGCTCCATAAGATTGGCCTAGCAGCTATATGAACAAATACCTGGAGAAAACTCTGCCACAGTCACAGGAATGGCCTCTGGTACCACAGGTCTTGAGGTGGGCTTTGTAATCGGATTGAACAGCATATCCCTTGGAACACTTCTCACACTTCCATTGCTTCTCGATGCTGTGTTTCCTCCTGAAGTGTTTCTTGATGCCAACCAGATCTCCAAGAGCATGGCATGGATCATTGTGCAGGCAAGTTGGGTCTGGACAAACATATACCCGTTTGCGAATTTCCGGGGTGGGTCTTTTTAAGAGCTTCCATGGCACTTTGTGCCTGCGCCTGTGCATCTGCAGATTCTGATCTCTCTGGAACCCCTGGTTGCATATCTCACATACATATCTATCGGATTCCATTAACGTCTTGGGCGACAATGCCACCACCTCTGCATCGGGATCTGCGTAAAACAACCCAAGTTTCCAGCACCCACACAATCAAATATGCATACATATATACGGACAAACAAATAGATGATTTTGTAAGCTACCAAATTCTTACCAGGAGTGCCCGCAGGGCGGCGTTTTCTTTTGTTCTGGTTGTTGTTGCTGGTGGAGTTTGCAAGAGGAGACGATGAATTATTCATGCCCGGAGTGAGTTGCATATACAGATAAGGAGAAGTGGAGGAAGAAAGTGCAGTTCCTGGTGAGGGCAAGGCTGTCATGTTGGGGAAATCAACAATTCGTTTCGAGTTGTTGGAAATAAGTCACACTTGAATTGACAATAGATTGCTCAAAAGAACTCAATTGATAGAACACTTTGATAGTAAATGGAAGGTGCTACTATGGAGGATCTTAAAAAGACTATTCGACAGTTCTCCTATGCAGATTCCCACAGAGGTGCTCTGGGTTTGCCTTGATTTTGACTCTCTATCTCTGGATTTAATGGCCTGGGCTACTCAAGCTTACAGAAGAGAAAACAGTTAATGCCTATAAAATCAGCGATCCCAAGCTGAGAAAAGCAAAAGATGGATTAAATTAATGAGGCGAACTTCAGGTCCTGACAGAAGCCAACTGTAATGGCACTCACCACTCACCACTAGCTTTTAGTGGTCTGTTGGCACTTGGCAGTCTGCAGCCTTTCCAACTCGCATATCATAATTAGCCCCTCAGCGAAACGATCTCAATCTACAGAAAACAACCCAAATAAACCAAACCCTATGAGCAAATCACAAAGGCGAGGCTAATAATATAACTACTCTTAAAGGGATTCTCTTTCTTCACTGCAACGGAGGTGCTGTTATGGCGGCCTCCGTTTTGAATTTGAGTAAATGTTGAAAGGAATGAATGCATTGTAAGTTTAACCAAATGCTTGGGTCAGCGGGCCCTTGGAAAATTTGTTTCCTTTGATGAAAATACTTGTTGTACGAGGGGCGTTAGTCTACAGACATTAGGAGAACATAAGAGAGCATGAGAAGCAGCTAAACGAGGAGGATTAACTTCTCCCCGCGCACGAATTCAATGTGCAATGAAAAGCGTTTCAATCCACGTGCACAGGTCCATTCGAAATTATAAATGTCTCGACTCTGGACCCTCTTTCCCACCCACTACCCTAAAATTGAAACGCCATCAGAGCGGGATTACATTTTGGCTCATGTTTTTCTGTTTCTAAATTCAATTGAATGAATGAATGAATTTTAATGACGTTCATAAGATCTAATGATCTAAAAAATCAAGATGTACAAAATAAATCCAATTTCAAATTCTTTTCTACACTGGTTCTTCTCTTATGAATCTTGAATAAGAAACTCTCTGTTTTCTGAAACTTACACTTTTCAAAAAGTTTATTTTGATCACCTTTAATTCATTATTAATCTTGAATAAGAAACTCCCCTTGGAATCAAACTCTCTAATCTATCATTAAGATAAAAGAATAGGACTTTCACTAAATATGTAAACTTGTAAGGACTTTCACATTCCCACGTTAAATTGCAGATCGCTTACGTCTGCTTCTCCGTTGCGTGACATATCAGTCCCATCCGCATGGCTAAGCACACATTTTCTGTACGGCACGGTGTACATGCACTCCAAGCTCTCTGGAATGAATCCGCACCTTACACGTTCGGGAACTTCTCATCTAGAGATGACGCCATTGCTGAGTTAAGTTTCATGGCCGTATGGCCGTATTTGTGTACTTTACTCCTAAAAATACAATTATTTTATTACGAGATGACTGAGGTGAAAGTTGGTGCAGGCCGCCAGCTTTTTCCAACGATCATACTAAATGTATATCTGCTCTTTTGCCTCTTTCCTTCTTTCAAGGGTTACAAAAAAGCAATGGTCTAGATAACTGTCATACAAAAATAATCTGACGGCCAGTACGGATCGTCAAACTTAATGCCGCAGACAAACTCTGTATTGCAGTTGACAGTTGTTGAGCTCTACAATGGGGGTAGATCACCGGTCACATCGTGTATATACTTCAAAGTTTGATTTGATGGCCGTATAACCCTACATAGCAAATTTTTTAGTAATACACAAGAATTTTCCGATAGTGTAGAGTATGGTTCAGCAAATTATGTTGATAATCTTACTAAATTCATTATACCAATAATTATATTCTATAAAATACATCATTCTTCTTCATAAGTCATCAAATAACATAAACTCAGTGTTGACATATGTGGGAGAAAAAATATTCAAAAATTTATAAAGGATCATTTTTTTAATCAATTGTGTATGTCTTTAGAAGAAGAGCACCCGTTACAGTCCATGTTCCAATAACACCTATTTTCTAGCTTTTTTGGACAATAATTGGTCCATTTGTGCACCTTTATAGGTAACCATAACGCATAAGTATCTGTAATTTTATGTGCACTGTTATTGGGGAATCTTTAAGCCAAAACAATAGCTATAAATAGTTAAGTCGCATGGAAAGAAAGACAAAAAAAATGTCAGAATCCATTGTATTGTTTACGATCTGTGAATACACGAAATTAGCTATAATGACTATAGACATACTTCCCTTATATCTATTGTTAAAAAACTTATACCAAATACTCGAAATTAACTCCAGAGTTAAAAAAAGTTTGAAAATTTGATCACTTTCTCTTAAACACACAGTATTTACAGCTATAATCTTCTTTAATCCTACTTGGTCTACACAATTTTGGTATCTTCAATACTCGTAGATGACGAAGGTTCGAGTCCCATTGTTATGGATGCAAAGAAAGAGGCTTTTGGAGTGCGTGAAAGTCTTTGATAACTACAGTTTTTCAGGAACGAGACCACCACCAAAACTCCAAAACGTCAAGCAATGTAGAGACTCGACCAGTTGTGTGGGGACTGTGTTAAATAAAAATTACTTTTTTCAAAGTTTGATCTCCTTGTCTTCCGACAGTCCTTGTATAAACCCATACCCTTCTTTTTCCCACCTGGAGTGAATCCATTGGAGAGCTTATTCAAAATCTTCTCATTTGAATATCCGTATTCCGACAGGCGTACAGTCTCGCTGGAAGTAAAAACGTCTAGTCACTGAAAGTTTTGCTTTCTAATGCAAGCAAAACAAAAAATGTTGGACAAGTCTACTGACTTAGGTCCCAGTCCAATTCTTCTCTTTGCCATTTGCTTTACCTATCTTTTATACTGCTATTACTATTTTGGTTTGCTAAATGGATAGTTACTGTCATTGTAGTTACAGGCCTGATTAAGATACCAATTCAATTTTTTACTGGTGCCAGCCATAGTTAATGGCAGGCATTAAAAATGAGCAGATATGTTGCAAACCAGCTGCCCACAATTAATCATAGTCTTTGTCTCTTAGCAGATTTTAAAGAACGTTTTAATCAATTGCGGAGATTAAAGTCATAGTGCATGATGTTGTGTACTACTGTTTTTGGATTTGACTGTGTGAATTTTCTATAATATTTTAGATTATATTCATGATCTATCGTGGTCAAAAAATACATAGTACAAGAGTAAAAATGATGATAGATCATGATCAGAAACATTGGTAAAAGTAATTAAGACAATTAAATTCAAAAGACCATTACACAAAGACCCAGATATTTGTTGGAACTGTAATTCCTTGAACCACATTGCATGAGAAGAGTCGCAAGCATATGCACTTTTGTACGAGTTAAAATAGGTGTTTTAAACATAGAATTTGTAATAGCTATATGATAAGTTTCCAGATCTAGAATTTGTTCACTATTTCAAAACTTCTATATATTGAGACAATTGTAATGAATTCTTCATTTTTGATCATTTGATCATTGATTCAAGAAGCTCATGTATTCTGTTTGAATGAATAAAGATTCATATACATGTTAAAAAAATATTTATTTACTGTATAACTCACAATTTGTATGTTTTATATATTTTCTTCAATTAAATACTTATATTAAATGCTGTCAACTTGGCTGATATAATTTTATATCTTGAAATTGTAGAAAAACTTGATTTTTGAATTGGGTGTAAGAGTTTCAGCCGCACTAACATAATGTTTGACTGGTTAAGCATTGCTGGCCTCTGTGCCCACCCCTGTTTGTGACATAAAAATCCCCAAAATATCCTCTTCCTACAAACTTTTAAAAAGATGCCACCCAGCGGGAAAAAGGAAAGCTACTTGCACACAAGAAAGAGAGAAAAATAAACAAAAATCAGTTGCAGATTACTAGCGCCGCAATTAAAATCTCAATCAAGAAAGACAAGAAAAAAATATGAGTTTTGTTTGTTTTGTGTGATTGGACCCCTCCCACGCACTGCAATAATTCATTCCCACCCACACGAATGAATTCGGGAAACATTCCTCCATCTGGTTTGAAATTTTAATGAATGCCCTGAAGTTGATCAGATTAAACAAAATCGACATAATAATGAAGATTCCTCCTTTTAAAGCTGACGGCCAGTGCTCAGTTTAAGTGGCCGACCAACAATGGCAGAAGGAGGTGGGTGAAACTGTAGCCAGAGAAAGAGATTGCCACTTTTCGACTTAAGAGACCTGCCCTGTGGGCTCTGCTGTTTATCCATTTCAAATCATATAAGATATGGGCATTTAACTTTTTAGACTCATACCTTTTTATATCTAATTCAATTGTTTTAATTTTTCAAAGAGTTTATGGAAAGGATATCAGTATTAGTGCATTTACAGATCTTATACGTTATATCAAATTTCAATGGTTGTATCTGTACGCAACTTAATCACTTATAACTATTGTTTTGGCTTCTGGGTAGGAACGATGCACACTGTGGGATACGCAATACATGGAAGGATAAAAAAGTGTTCAATTCAAAATGTCGTCCGATATTTACTTAACTGTGCACTACAACCACTTCAATAATGACCAATACTTAAACACAAATGCCTCATTAGTCATGCACTATGGGTACCAATAAAGTTGCACAACTCTTCCAATTAAAGTCCAAAAAATTCTAACTTTTAGGGGTAAAGTGGACGGCTATTGTTACATGTGAAATTTATTAATAGGCTTTTTGTTATCATTTTTTGGTTTCTTTAAAGTTATTAAGTGGGGGAATTGGGTGAGCAAGGAGTGGTTTGGAACATGGGTGGTCACCGGTGCTCTTCCCCTATCATGTTCGATAAAAAATTAGTCAATCTGTTGATGGTTTTATCTTAAACAATCGACATATTAGCATACAACAACAATGTAGTATAGTGGATAATTGACGTTGTAGACAACTCATTAACTTATTAATCAAAACATATAATGTAATGTAACGATTAAACCGTGTTATCAAATATTTGAGATTGATTCATTAAAAAATAATATTATAGCATACTCTACGGAGTGAACGTATTTGTAAGATTTGTTAATGTTAAAAAAATATTTCTATAGTTTGAGAGGGAAGAATGAGATTTAAGTACATTTTCACAAGGGGGCAGAGGAAAGTGGAAGGGTCCAAAATGTCAAATCCATTAATTAGCAAGAGAAAGACAAGGAGGACTTCCGAACGCCCCACACACCAAGCACTAGTCGACAAAAATAAAGTACGTTTGATATGACAAAGCACTTTCGCATACATCTGTTGACCCGTATTTCTCAAGGTTCCTTAAAGGGCATACTTTTGACTACAATTTGACGGCCGTCTACACGTTCTTGAGAATTTTAGTTGTAGAAAACTAGTTATCTTTTGTATTACTTTTTTTCTACTAAAACTCACGTAACATATGTTTGTAAGATTTACTAAAACCTAGGTTACGTTTAAATTAAATGAAAAATATAAAAAATGGTTATGGTGAAAGGTGTATTATAGTCTTACACAGATGATCATCAATTAAAAATAAATAAAAAATAGATTTCATTTTTGTTATTAATTAATTTGTTTTGGTATTTTTTGTTATTATATTTTATAAAGATAATATTTTTTGTTTTCAAAAGAGGTAAATAGATATTCTATTATACTTTATAAAGATTTTTTCTTTAAAAACAAAAATTTATAAATTTTATTTTAGAATATAAAAATAGAAATACCATCAACTATGGAGTAATGTAAAATTATGTTTGAAGTAAGCAAGAAAAGAAATCATGGCAATATCATCTATTCCTAATCTGAAGAGTTTGACTAGTCGAAGGAAGCATTAGTAATCTAAAGAAATTCATAGGTGTGTTATGAATATTATATACATTTGAATTTGAAATTTCTCAACGTATTTTACATAGATTTTTAAAATATAGGTATGTTAATTTAGGTAAAAGTTGGAATTTGATAAGATAATAAATGAATGTTTATAATTAAAATATGAATAGACTAGCATCTCATCTTTAAAGGAATATAGGTAAAGAGCATCGAAGATATCATATTTGTTCATTATTCCACTTTAAAATTTATTATATTATTATATTTCTATTAAACTATTGACCAAAGCAAAAAAAATCTATTATTATTATTATTATTATTGTAGGCATCTAAAAATGGTCAACGCTTGTGGCGCCATGCTTTAACATGTTTTTGTGACCTTCTTTTAGGGTTTTCGCATCTTATTGGCATTTCCTCTATATCGCACATTCGATCTTCATTGTTTGTCGACATTACATCTTTCTTCTGCATCTCTTTCCTAGTCGATTCTAATTCTCTCACTTTTGAATTGGGTCTTGTCAATGTCATCTTCGAATTGCAATCATGGGTCGTAATCAATCTTGTCATATCAATTGGACATCGTCAATCCTAATTCGTGTCGAATTAGGGTTTTGTCCTAGCTTTCAATCAATTTTTGATCATCTTCAATCAATTTCGATCATTTTGGATCCTCTTTCAATTGTCAATTATCAATCAATTTTGTTATTTTGTGATCGATTCATCATCGGTCTTTGTCAATCTCAGTATCATGTCAACTTTCATCAAATCAGCCTTTTATTAATCTTTGATCAATCCATCATCGATCTCAATCAATCATCAATTTCTCGTCAATTTTAGATCGATTAGTCATTGATCGTTTATCATTTGTCATCTATCAATTTGATCCTTTCGTCAATCTTGATCAATTTGTCATTGATCTTCATCAGTCAATCAATGTCGATTTCTTGTCAATTATCAAATCCTCATCTTTTGGGTTGCAATCTTTATCATTTGTTGGCTTCGACCATGTCTTGACCTAATTTCATTTCTAATTTGTCCATTAGAGTTTAATGATTTATTCATTTAATCCTACTAACATCCCTTTGCAGGTTAAGTGAATTTATTCATTTTTCCTAGGTTCTTCATGTCACAATTAAATACTTCATTTAATTGGCTAAATGTGTCATTTTCATGAGTTAATTGATAAATAAGAATTTATTAATTAATGTCACCTAATTCTTATTTTGGGTGTGTGAACCAAGATGGTGTGCAAAAAAGTGGAGACACACCATAAAAAAGTTGAAAAAACAAAAACCGTGTTCAGGGTTTTAAAATTAAAAAAAACCCCATACACGGTTAGGTTCGTTGTGCCCGAGCCTAAAGGGACAAAACTGCATATGTGGTCCTTTAGCAAATAAGACTATGTAGGCAATTATAGTTCCTAAAGGACCGCGGTCAATAAATAGTTCCTATTTATTGACGGTCCTTGTCAATAAATTTATTTTTTTACAGTCGACTGTTATTATTTCCTTTCGTGGTCGAGAGCGACTTCGAAGGGTTTTTGGGTTGCAAACCATGCATGGGCTACATATTTTCACACCCATACGCCATGGAAAGAGGTCGGTTATGCATTTTTTTGGTTTTTTTTGCATATTTAATAAATTTTATTTACGTTTTCAATTTAAATTCGTTGATTTTGATTATTTTTTGTTACCATTATCAGATTTTGAAAATCCAAAACCAAAATAGGATGCACCTCAAAACCCACAACAAAACCCATAGCAAAACCCTCAGGATACACCTCCATCTCCTCCTTTAGACCGTACAAAAGCTACATAGGATGATTTGCTTAATTAGTTAGGGCAAAACACTACTGAAATAACTAGACTGATTAATAGATTGAATTTAACATCTAAGCTTGAGCATCATTTATACCTTGCCACTAGCCTAGAAACATTGGCTAGTGGTGCCACTGCAATTTCGAGTTAGATTACAAAATGGGGAAACTATCGAGATTGGTGTCGCACTTATTATGCTGATGGGTTATCATATAATGCAGTGAAAAATAAAAACATAAGTAAAGCACAAATATGTGCTCTTTTTGTTGATCCCAGAACTGGTGAGTCCTTACCTCTTAATGCAAAGAGGTTTCCCATACATGTAGATGAAAAATCTTTTTTGGGATAGGTGGTGGATGGTCTTTGACGAACCACCTTGTAATAATTTTCAAGTTCCATTATATTTTTTGAGGAAAGTATATTGTGAGTTTGTCCTCAATGAAAGGCCTAATTATTTTGATATGAGAGAGTTTCATGGTAGAGGTGGCAGCTCTACCCAAGATAGACCTGGAGCCTGTAGGGTAATAGACCCACAAAGTCTTTGCCCCCCAGCACCCAAACCCAAGGTGCATGCGACGGTCCTAGTAGCTCTAAAAGAGTAGATGGAGCTACAGACTCTTCAGGCGGCCACAACATTGACTGATGCGATCATCCAACATGGGACATAGTTAGCACACCCTCTTAGCCCAGATGATGATCCATTAGCTGAGGCAGTTGGTGGTTGTTAGCCCATTGAGCATGTGTGTCCCACTTGCTCAGGAATATGCACAGGGATGGATGTCGAGGCCAATGCATATGGTTCCATGTCCCATTTATGCATGATTTGCGGGAGCAGATGTCAGACCCTCATGACTAAGGATGTGGTACTGACTGATGAATTGATGGACATGTTGTTTTCTAGTGAGCTGTAGACAAAAGTGTGTTGATTTGAATTCATAACATTTTATTTATCAGTCACTTAAAAATTGTAATTGTAAATGAATTTTCATTTATAGATCGATTTAAATTGATACAAAAATATGCATTTCATGATGCAGCAGCGGATGTTAATACACCATCTGATATTCCTCCCGCAGTTATTGTAGCTGCAACTTCGACGCCTGAGGTATAAATTTTGTAACATGTTAAAATAGAATAGTACTTTGAATTCAAAAAAATTTATAAGATATATTAACTCTCTTTAATGCTTGACAACTTTTTATTTTGTAGGCATTGACAAGGGACCAAATGTCCCACATTGATGATGTCACGCTCTCAAAGATCGATTTTGGCCTACAAAGCTGTGCGGTATCACATTTTGTACACCTTATTTTATGTATTCTTTTGATGGAATATGCAAGTCATTTAATTTTATATTTGATAAATTATGTTTAATAGTATCTACTAATATCTCTTGTGTTAATTTTATTTGTTTTAGGGTACCCCCTCTATGTCTAGGCCTCGTCCTCAACAAAAGAAATCCTCGACGATGCCTAAACGTGGGAAGAAGGTAATTGAACACATTTTTAATTGTACAATTTTTTGAAAAGGTTGAAATTGTCTTAGTTGGAATTTGTAGATTGATTAGTTTTTTTTGTTTGTTTTATATACAGCGGCCATTGGGCTTTGTAGAATTGTTGAATGCACCTGATACACTTGAGGATTTAGAGAGGGCAGAGGTATGTATCTCTACTTTATTTTCTTGAGTTGATGATTATATGCACGTGCACATGTGAACTTGTGATAAATTATAATCTTATCATTTTTCATACAGGAAATATCCATATCCGCTTCATCAATGGCGAGCCCTCCTCCGTGTACTAGAGAAGCATCTCAGGCTCTAGTACACTTTTGTTTTATATATTGCATTAATTGTATTTAACCTACAATACTTATCATTATATTAATTGTATTTAATCTTTAATCATTTTTTGTATAGGTAATAGCCACAGCTGCTCCATCAATGGTGAGCACTCTTCAGACTACTGGAGAAGCATCTAAGGATCCAATACACTTTTGTTCTCTATATTGTAGATTTTTAGTGTTTTTGATCTATATATGTTAGCACATTGTATTAATTATATTTAATCTACAATAGGCCCCTTCGCGGTTCAGCCATAACTTGGATCCTTTGAAGTTTGTGTTCAAGAAAACTCCTAAGACTAACAAGGAGAAGAAGAAAAAGACAGCAGATCCTAGATCAGAAGATGAGGTAATCTACATTTTAATTGCAAAGAAATTATGGTTAAATGCATAGTTATGTTGATAATTGTGAACTATTTTCTACAAAATGATTCTAACTTGGCTTTTGAATTATGGTTGTGTAGCCATCTACAAAGCCATGTACTGCATCAAAGAGGCTCGATTTTGATGATCCACCACAAGTATAGGATCATATAGTGTTAGTTGTGATCATTGAATGACCAATACATGTAGATATTATTGGCAGTGGGCCAACATCCCTCCTGGAGATTCGTGACATGGTTTAATAGCCTCCTATGGATTCTATAAATCTAGTGGTTGTATCGGGCATTGACAGGTCGATCTTTTGATGCAACGACAACCCTAGCTTGTAACAAGTGGTATCAGAGCTTGGTCACGGGTTCAAATCACGCAGGTTGCGATGAGTCATGCTGGGAGGGGGATTGTTGGTAGTGGGCTAACATCCCTCATGGGGATTCGCGACATGGTTTAATAGCCTCATGTGGATTCTATGTCTAGTGGTTGTATCAGGCATTAACAGGTTGATCTTGTGATGCAACGACAACCCTAGCTTGTAACAGATATTCTACATTTTTATTGTATATCGATTTGGACATGGCATATGCCACATTTTTGAAAAACTTGTATTGACTTGGCATATATATCTTTTTTGATACATATAAATGTTGATATTCAATCCAATAAATGTGTGTTGTGTTCATTATTGTGCATTTTGTTGATATTGATAGGCATATTCGATACACACGGAATTTGTTCATTGTGTTGATTATTGTGCATTTTGATATATATAAATGATTATTTATAATTGATACTGTTAATTTTTGCTCAAACTATTTGGTGTAATTGGTGGCTGCCCTTTTATAAAGTTAAATGAATATTTGCCTATGTAATCAACAATATGAATATAAAAAAAAAAAATCTATGATATAAAGCATTGCAATTGTGGAATATGATTTGATAAGCTTTCTAAAATATTGATTTAACCCTACAAAACTCCTTGTATCAATCAAAATGAAATTCAATGGTAATGGTCAGATTTGATCTGTGGTAGTAATCACTAGAAGCTTTTGATTCCTTTTGTCAAATTTCAGTTTTTGTCTTATTTTTCATTTGTTTAATCTAAATAAGGTGATTTGGGACCATTAATGATCATTTGAAGTCATTTGTGAAAGTTTGGGGTCATTTGGATAAAAGATGTAAAAGTTGCTCAGTTGTTGTCAAAGTTGTCAATGTTGTTAAATTTTCATCATGGGCACAAACCAACATCACAAGCACATCTGGGTGGGAAGGTTTATGCTAGGCATACTCCTATTATGCTTCCCAACATGCTAGAACGTTGATAGCTATACCCTACCAGTGCGATCTCTCAAGTGCCCTGAGTCCAAAAAATTATCAAACTTTGACGGACAATTTCTCCCAATCCAAGATGTATGTGATCGATCTGTTTGAACCTATAGGGTCATGTGAGGCTCATCTACAATGACCTATATCTATTTCTGATGACTTGGAGCCATTTTCAAATGTTAGTATTTTTTCACCTGATGAAAAAACTATCAATGGCATGCAATGCAAAGTTGCAAGATAGGCTAGATTTGATTTTGTTCGTCATGGGCACAAACCAACATCATGAGTGCATTCGATTGGGTAGGATTACACTACACATTCTCCTATTGTGCATCCCAATGCACCAGAATGTCGAGAGCCATACCCTACTGATGCAATCTCTCAAGTGCCCCCTGAGTCCAAAAAATTATCAAACTTTGACGGATAGTTTCTCGCAATCCATAATGCATATGATAGATCCGTTTGAACCTATAGGGTTGTGTGAGGCTCTTCTATAATGACCTATCTCAGTTTCTAACGACTCTGAGCCATTTATTCAAATGGTAGCGTTTTTTCACCTACTGCAAAAAACGTCAATGGCATGCAATGCAAAGTTGCAAGATAGGATAGATTTAATTTCATTCATTATGGGCACAAACCAACATCAAGAGCATGTTCGGGTGGGTAGGTTTATGCTAGGAATGCTCCTATTGTTCCTCTCAATGCGCCAAAACGTCGAGAGCCATACCCTACCGGCGCAATCTCTCAAGTGTTTGAGTCCATAAAATTGTCAAACTTTGACGGACAGTTTCTCGCAATCCAGGATGCATATGATCAATATGTTTGAACCTATAGGGTCATGGGAGGTTCATATACAATTAATTATCTCAGTTTCTGATGAATCAATGCCATTTTCAAATGGTATCATTTTTTCACCTACTGCAAAAACCGTCAGTGGCATGCAATGCAAAGTTGCAAGGTAGGCTAGATTTGATTTCGTTCATCGTGGGAATAAACCAACATCACGATCACATCTGGGTGGGAAGGTTTATGCTAGGCATGCTCCTGTTGTGCCTCCCAATGTGTCGGAATGTCGAGTGCCATACCCTACTGGTGCGATCTCTCAAGTGCCCGGAGTCCAAAAAATTGTCCAACTTTGACAAATAGTTTCTCGCAATCCAGGATTCTTATGAACAATATATTTGAACCTATAGGGTCATGTGAGGCTCTTCTACAATGACCTATCTTGGTTTCTGATGACGCGGAGCCATTTTCAAATGGTAGCATTTTTTCACCTGTTACAAAAACCATCAGTGGCATGCAATGCAAAGTTGCAAGATAGGCTAGATTTGATTTCGTTCATCGTGGGCACAAACCAACATCACGAGCACGGCTAGGTGGGAAGTTTTACCATAGGCATGCTTCTGTTGTGCCTCCCAATGCACTGGAACGTTGAGAGCCATACCTTACCAACGCGATCTCTCAAGTGCCCTGAGTCCAAAAAATTGTCAAACTTTGATGGGCAGTTTCTTGCAATCTAGGCCACATATGATTGATCCATTTGAATCTATAGGGTCACATGAGGCTCTTCTACAATGACCTATCTCATTTTCTGATGACTTGGAGCCATTTTCAACTGGTAGCATTTTTTCACCTACTGCAAAAACCATCAGCGGTATGCAATGCAAAGTTGCAAGATAGGCTAGATTTGATTTTGTTTATTGTGGGCACAAACCAACATCACAAGTGTGTCTGGGTGAGTAGTTTTATGCTAGGCATGCTGCTATTGTGCCTCCCAATACGTCAAAATGTCGAGAGCCATACCCTACCAGTGCGATCTCTCAAGTGTTGTGAGTCCAAAAAATTATCAAACTTTGACGGATAGTTTCTCACAATCGAGGATGCATATGATTGATTTTTTTGAACCTATAGAGCCATGTGAGGATCATCTACAATGACCTATCTTGATTTCTGATGACTTGGAGCCATTTTCAAATGGTAGCATTTTTTCACTTGCTGCAAAAACCGCCAGTGGCATGCAATGCAAAGTTGCAAGATATGCTAGATTTGATTATGTTCATCGTGGGCACAAACCAACATCACGAGCGCATTTGAGTGGGTAGTTTTATGCTAGGCATGCTCATGTTGTGCCTCTCAATGTGTCAGAACGTCGAGAGCCATACCCTACTCGCGCGATCTCTCAAGTGCCTTGAGTCCAAAAAATTGTCAAACTTTGACGAACTGTTTCTCGCAATCCAAGATGCATATGATCAATCTGTTTGAACCTATAGGGTCATGTGAGTCTCGTCTACAATGACCTATCTCAGTTATCTTCTTGGTCATCCCAAAATGCTTGTTAGTCATTTTTAATCATGTTGCTATCATGGCACCCTCTACAAGCCCATTCCTTACAAACTATTCTAATATGAGGGATAAATGGAACAGAGAGAAAGAGGGAGAAGGAAGGAAACCAACAAATTTATAGCTCTCCTCCATTCTCACTTTGTCTCTCCAAAGGGTTTTTTCTCTCGTTCGAGCCAAAAAGAGGCCTTTTTCTCTTCTAGCCTACTTCAAACAATCCAAATGCCTAATTTTTGCTCTCCTCCCTAAATCCCTAATAGGATAAATTCATGCAAATGGTGTTAGCAGCTGATGTGCATTCACAAGTTTTAGGGCTAATGCCAAAGTCGTGGCCCATACACCTCTAAAAGTCTTCCTTCCCAAGCTCTCTAACTACAAATCCACCACATGAAAAGCCAAAACTCTCACTTCCAAACGTGGCTTATCTCAATGCAAAAACCAACCCATCTTTCACATCACATAAACTCAAAACCCTTAAGATATTCAAAACATAGTCACATATATTCAAAAAATAATCACAAAACATAGTCACATATGTTCAAAAAATGTTTTACAAATCATCTGTTAGTGAACAGAGTTTGTCCTTCTTCTAATTAAATTAATTCAAAGCTCTATTACCCTCTTTGAAAGACAAAATTTCAACTAAACAGTTGGGTAAGCATGGTATGCATCACTTCCCTCTGAATTTTGATAGGTACAACTCCCTCCATTAGTTATTCAAGGAATAATCTAACTCAATAATTTAGTATGCTTTTAACCTAAAAGCACGTAAGGCTGCCTACTTCATTCTTAGATGAGAGGCTAACAGTTTACAAATATTCCAGAAAAACTATTCTTCAAAACGCTTCACCATGCAAACCAGAGGTAATTGAAACAAAGTTCAAAAACACCGATTCAGCACTTCATAGAAAATAAGCAAGAAAAATAAAGTCTCTTTTCAAACATATATCCTTTTAGAACCACATAGAAAGGGGGCTCCAGATTAATGACAACGTCTACCATTAGAAAGTTAACCATAGTCGTTTGATTTAGATTAATATCTGCAAAGAAATACTATTCCACGGATTCAAAACTCAAAGATTTTCCTCCTCAAAACGCATGTGATTTATATATATATATATATATATATATATATATATATATATATATATATATATATATATATATATATATATATATATATATATATATATATATATATATATATATATATATTTCATGCCACAAAGACATAACAATACACATATAAGTTCTCTCTAACTTCAGATTGTGAAAAACTGATTATTTCCTTCCAAACCAAACAAAACTTCTAACAATCTAAGTCTCTAATTCTAACCCCTTCTCTATCTATCTTAATCTAATTTATAGTAATCTTTAAAGAACAGAGGAGGTCTCCCTGAAAACCCAACCTCCTTTGAAATAGTTATAAAAACCAATAGAGTATTTGAGGGACAGATGTCCCGAAGTCATTGCCAGATTATGAAAAACATAACAAATAAAAACTATGCATTATCATCTCGTTATGCCTCTTCTCCATCGTCATCTTCTCCTCCACTTTTTTGGGCATCGTGGGTGGTTGCAAGCTCCTGAATTATAGTCTGACTTAGGTTTTCCATGGTATTGATCTTTGCTTTTGTGGCTTTCTTGTCCCACCTATGCTTCACCATTTTTTGGCATGCTTAGGTAATTGATCGTTACTAATAAATGTCATGGACTCAATTCAAGAAATTTGTGTGATATCCTCGGGAGTAAAGTTGCCTTTGGCCTTAACTTTCTCCATGTGCAGCCTAAATACCTTCACCGCGTCCTGTGTGTTCAACCCACAAAGTCCCAGATGCCAATCATGGTCTGGATTAACCACTTTATTGTCATTGACTAAGCTACATTGAAGTTCTTGAAGCTCGTAAACAGAGGCCCTAGCGTCATAAATCACAGACTTGAATGTGATTACCCGCCACATTATAGTCTTCTTCAATACGAAGAGTTGGTACTCATGAGTTACTGACTTAATTGAAATTTTTGCAAAAAACTTTGTGGCTCTGTACTCTTCTATCTTGGTGAGCATGGGTAGGACATTTTCCCATTTATGCTCTTCTTTTTCCCATGGCACAATCTGATTCTGAATCTTCGCAGTGAGGTTTTGCATCTCGTCGCATAGCTTCCTGGAGCTTGTGATAGATTTTTCACCATCTCTAATCACTCCTTCAATCCATTTCTCTACAGCCCCTGCGATGCTCTTGGCTCACTAAACTTGATTCATTAGCTTTTTGATCTCTGGTGAAGTAGGGTCAAAGCTTTCTGAAGCATTTGATATGGGAAGTGCCCCAAAACAGCCTATACTATCAATGAATTGAGCAAGAATTTTGATATGCCGCTTTAGCTCTCTTTTCTCTTGCCCATCTTTTTCTGACCTAGTGAGCATCTTCTTAGCTGATACTTGGAAAAGGTGATTATCTAAATCCCTTCTCATGTTCCTGAGCTCCACTTTAGTGACCTCAAAGTCCTCCTCATTTACTTCATTATTCTCATCTTTGGGCTTATAAGAGGCAATTTCAGCAACCCATCTCCTGGTCTTTTCATCAGCATCCAATCTGGTAGTTGTTTTGAACTTCTTTTGTTTGGGACCCTTCTCCATGTATTTAACCATCATGTCCTGAATTGGGATGGACACTGGAGTGAAACTTCATTTCTTGCTTACTAAAGTGGTCAGCCATTTAGGAGTTGCACTTGAGCTGGCTGTTCCTCTGATCACCTTAGGTTGCAGCGTCATGGCTACAGTGAACGCATGAGAATCCATGGTGTTGACAATGTCATTGTCAAGGTCCTTGACTTCAAAAATTTGAGTATCAAGGATCTTGTCTTTTGCCTCTATGTCCTTGACTTGGTCCATTTTCTTTTGCGCAGCACTCCGTGTCCTTGTATATCGAGGAGCAGAAAAGTCCAGAGCCAAATTAGGCTTGTGCTTGGTGTGAGATGGCTTCTTATTTTTACCTGCATGAATAGGCATAGAAGTGGGGTTAGAAAAATGTTTTGGGGGATGTAGAGAAACCTTGCTATCTCTTGTAGGGTCAATCTCGATGCCTAATCTCATTGCTCTTCTCTTATTAACCCATTCTGCGGTTCTTTCCAAGACCCTCTTTGTTTTAAGTTGTATATCATCCTCTTCTTCCACATCCCAATTAATGCAGGAATTTTTGGGTTCCGCTTGGTCTAGATATCCAGGTTCAAATAGCTCTAGATAATCCTCTTGGATTCCACTTATATCAAGTTTCACCTGTAGTGAACTACCTGTTCCAGAACCATTCTCTTGTTTGCCCTTTTGAACACTTCAAGCTCATCATTGCAATCTTCCTAGAAGTCCTCCAGGTGTGGGATTGGAAGGTGTGGCATTAAACCAAGACTCCGTGAGAAACCTTTATTGTCAAAGCCCTTTCTTTCATGATACAGTGGAAAATTGAAATTCTTCAAGTCAACTACTATGCTCAAAGCATCTGACATTGAACTACAAGATAAGATATCCAATTGAATGGGAAAATTATCCTCCCATTTATCTCTGGGTTGAGCTTTCTTGATTATGGTAGCCAACTGCCTATAGATCTCAACAAGAACAAAACAATCCGAACAAAAATGAGGAAGTTTGAAGGGCTCTTCCTCAAAACCGCCTAGTCTTATGTAACAGAAATGAGGAAACTGAACAAAGAAACTACCATATCTTTTTACTAATGCCCGGGCATCTTTGTGAGGCCCTACCCCGACTCAGTTTGACATTTTTAGTTATTTGCATATGGAGACTATTATGGATGCTTTATTTTATTCTTTATGGATTTAGAACCTATATGATTTCATGATTTGGATCACATTGACATATATTGATGCTTTATTTTATGCATGATGATTATGAAACTTTATATGTTGCTAGAATAGAATTACTCTGAAATGGTGAATGTCATTATTGGAATTGCAGGACTTCATTTTGATGATAGAAAAATGATGCTTACTTTATGAATGGTTCAAATTTGAGAATTATGTTAATTGCTTATGTGGAATCAATTTGAATGAATGAGATATTGAATTATTGTTGCCAAATGTATGAGTGTTTGATATGCAATGAAATCCATGTATTTAATTATGTATAATTGTGATTATTTGGAATTATTGATGTGTTAATTGAGATGCGCAAGAAAATTATCCATGTGACCATGGAATTTATATGGAGAACCAAACCTAGACCAATGTACGTTTGTTAAGCCAGGGGTTGTCTATTTGGAGAGACAACACCCCGTTTGTAATGTATTTTATTTGTGAAGTGTATGATGCTTGAGTGTTAAAATTGATTTTTATGTACATGTGTAATCCTACAAGAGACAAATGCCATGTGTGATTTTTATATTGTATTTTATTGTGTCACTTGACACATGTGATGATTAGTGTCATTGATTTTGACTTGTCTCTTGGAGGGAGTTTTGTTTCTACCAAAGCCATTCAAACAAATGAGTGTGGTCCCAAATTTACCTTGGGTAGGGAGTCATGGGAGTGGTCAACTTAGGTTTGACCCGTAGGTTAACTTCAGTTGGGTTTCTAAGGGGTTAAATGTACTCCTAGGGTCAATTTTAAGGCTTTTCCAAAGGTCCAAAGGGTATACCTATGGGTTAGGGGTATTTTGAAACATGTGACTACTCCCATGTGACTGTTTAGTCACCTCAAAAAATGGTTTTTCCAAGGTGAGCGAAAATTCAACTTAGAAGGTTCCTCCTAGGATAGACAACCTTCCCTTTTGATGTCAAACTCTCTTCCCCATCTTCTCTCACCTTTTCCCTTTCTAGTTTTAGTAATGTGTAAGGGGTTGGGAAGAACAACCAATGGGAACTCTCACCTCACCCAAGGGGTTGGCAAGTGTGTGAGAGGCCTTCTTAGGCAAGGATTAGGGACTTAGTGGGTAATCACCCACTCTCCATTGTTGGAGATTATGCAATTTTTTGAAATTTAGTTGTAGGATAGAATTTTGGTGAAGTGTTGGTGGGGAAGGTTGTGTGGATTTGGGAAACTCATCCCCAACTAAATCTAAGGTGGGGAAGGTTGTGTGGATTTGGGCAGCTCATCCCCAACTAAATCTAACATACCTATTGGTAGATTAAGGTTGGTTTTACTTTCTTTTTTTTATGTTATTTAAGTTGTTTTTGAAAGAAAGAAATGCTTGTTGAAAGAGGTGTGCATATGTAAATTGTTGTAGGAGAAAAAAATGTAAGTTTTCATTTCTATGTTTTTTTGTTTATGTGTTCTTGTTTTGGGAGTGTCCAATATCTCCTACTCATGGGAGAGTAGGATGGTCTTGGGGTGGAAGAAGTATGACAGCCTTGGGTGAGAGGCTCTCCTTATGGAGAGTGATCTCAAGGGTGTCCTTTGTGACCCTTGCTGCATAGCCTTGTGTATGCATTTGGGGGTCATAAGGGGAGAAAATATGGCCTTTGTGCCTTTGGGGGGGCATAAGGTGTGGAGATGTATCTTTTGTTGTATTTTGTATTGCCATGAGGTGGCTTGAGTAGTAATTTTGGCTTGCAATCTCCCCAATGGTACTTGGTCCACTTCCACCCGTGGAATGATCATCACAAAATGTGGTGAAAGTGTAGCTTGGGATGGGAAGATGTATGTTGAGTGCTTGTTTTATTTGTTGTGTTGTTTGCTTGTTTGTAACCCGTCTAGTGCTTGGTTCTCCAAGCTCGGGGGTGGCTTCTAGTAAGCCTAGGCTGGGAGGTGAGCTCTCCATGGTCAAGTTGTGTTTTATTGCAGGTTGCTTGGGATGGGAAAGGAAAGAGTAAAGAATGTTGCTGCTGTTTTAGGTTGCAGAAAAGTTTAAAAGACAAGTGTATTCAATATTGAAGTTGTAAAAAAAAAAAGGAGAGTCATTGTTGTATTTATTTTCCAAAAGAAAAGAGATGTATTATTTTATTCATATTACCATGGAAAGAAAAATATTGTTGGGTTTTCAAACCCATTTGTATTCATATTTACTTTGTATTTGCATTTGCTAAAGAAATATATTTTTTTCCTACTTTGGTTAGTTCTGCAAAAAGGAAGAAGAAATGTATTAGCTTGCATTTAAATCTTCATGTTTTACAAAAAAAAATAAAGAAAAAAAAGGGTAGATGCATTTTTGTGTATTCTGAAAATAAAAATTAGTTGTTACTATGTATTCCTTTTGTTATTTATGCTGCTGCAAATTTAATTAAATCTGTTATTTTTACTTTCATTTAAAGCAGAAAATAAATCCTATAGTAGTAGTTTTTTTCAAAAAAAAATATAGCACATAGTTCTAGTCTTAAAATTGCCTACAAAAAAAAGAATATATATTAAGTGTTGTTAGGATACATTGTAAATGTTAGTTGCAGAATGCTGTTTTTAAACAAAAAAAAACAGAATATTCAACATATGTTACTTCAACCTTATTTAGAAAATAAAAGAATATTTTTTCCCCATTATTCAATCTGCAATAAGTATTAGAAAATTCTTGCATGCATTTAAAAGATATACAAGAATAATAATCTCCCAAGCTTGCCCAAATGAGTTATAAAAGGGTTATATATATATATATATATATAAGTCACTCTTTATATGTGAAAATCTGTATATTTCAAAATAAAACTATATATACTTCTTACCTTTATATTTATATATATATATATATATATATATATATATATATATATATGTAAATATATATATAGAGAGAGAGAGAGAGAGAAATAAAATTAAAAAAACAAAAGTATTTTCGCATGTTAATTTAACAAAAAAAAAGAGGGTTTAAAAAAAATAAATATTGGCAATGGAATGGGGGCCCCAGCCTTGGGCGGCGACGCCCACAGACTGCGGGGAGCTGCAGCTGTGGGCGGCGCCGTCCACGGGCTGTGGAACCTAGAGCTGTGGGCGGCGACGTCCACAGACTGTGGGAGCCGCAACCGTGGGCGGCGCTGTCCGCAGCCCGCGGTACCCCCGCAATGCCTCCTCCCATGCCCGCAAACAGCAAAAAAAAAGAAGAAAAAGAACGCCCCTCTGCTCGGCCATTAAACAGTCTGGTTCGGCCCTACGCGTGCCGCCTCCCATGGCCGCCGTCCAACTTTTGGCCTGTACACACACACACTCACAAGCCCTAACCCAGTTTTCGGGTTAGGGCAAAATGCTAAAAGTTTAAAAAAAGAAATTTAGATATGAGGGATATAACACACAAGCCCTAACCCTAGTTTCGGGTTAGGGCAAACACATCTAGGATTTAAAATAAGTATGTATGTGGTGGGAGTGTATAAAAAGGGGTTAATTAATATGATAAAATAAAAGCCCCTCCTCCCCTTTTGAATACATTCATAAGCACATGTATATATATATATATATATATATATATATATATATATATATATATATATATATATATATATATATATATATATATATATATATATATATATATATATATATATAAGTAAGTAGTTTAATTTCTATATTTATTTGGGATCAAATAGATATTGTAAATTAAGGGATGTTCTTTTAATTAATAAATGATTGTAGGAGCATTTAGTGAGAAGAATTTAGAACACTGGGTAGGATAAACCCTTGGGAAAACATACTGATTTATGTAGTGCCCTGTTGGTCCATTTACTTTGAAATTTATTAGACACTTTTAATTAACGAATATTTGATTTAATAGATTTATTTAATCAAAGAGTTAGGGTGAGTTAATTTTAGACCCTAAGTAGTTAAGGGACTATAGGAAATCATTAATTTCCTCTATCAATTAATTTTAGAGATTATATATTAAGTTTGAGATTAAACGCTTAGGGAGTTTAATTATTTTTGGATGATTAGTGATAACTCTCGTGGAGAAATAATAGCTCGCTTATAACTTAGATAATTTTATCACCCAATTAATTTAGTTGTGTTGATTCACTCAAACATAGTTAAGACTAAACCAATTTTGCATTATTTCTATTAAGTTAGTCGTATTAGGTTAAGTATTTAAAAAAAAAAAAATTATTCCGTTTGTGCCCAAAAGTTTGGGCATGACATTTTGGTATCAGAGCTAGGTTACCAACACTAGGAACCTTACTCCATTACGTTTCGCTATAATTATTTAATTAATTAAATTGTATTTAATTTTATTATATTTATTTTTAAATTAGCTAAAATATTTCTCCTAAAATGTTTATTTATTCCATTTTATTTTATTTTCTTAATAAGGATGCCTCCAACTACGCGACAGACTCGCAAACATGGTAGAGGCCCTAGGCGTGAACTCTTGGCACGCGAAGAGGTCATTAGGGAGGAATCGGTTCCGGAAGTGAACCCAGCAGCTCTTCCCGAACGATCAGTTGACCCAAACCGAGACATCTTGGTAGCTCTACAGAACCTGATTGACATAGTTCAGGATAGGCTTCTGGCAGTAGAACATAATGTTGAGAACCAAAACTCAGGAAGCCATAGGACAGTGGAATGGGAACGAAGTAGGAGTCCACCTCATAATCCCGTAGAGAGTTAGGCTAGGCATGAGCCCAAGTTCGTCCACCTACCAGCACCACCTCCAGCCGTAGCACCAGTGTATATTGAGAGGGCACGTCGGGATTCAGGGGATCTAATCAGAGAGGTTATGCATCTTTAGCCACCATCTTTTGGGGGATCTACTGACGGGGTAGAAGCAAAGGCATGGCTTTTAAGCCTAGATAGGTGCTTTGCATTGCGCTCTTATGAGAGCAATCTAAAAGCATGTGCAGCGGTTCACCTATTGTGAGGAACAACCTCCACATGGTGGAGACAGGAAGAGTATAAGTGTGGCTTAGAGATAGAAACCCTCACATGGGAGATTTTCACAGAGAGATTCAGGGAGAGGTACTTATCAAAGCATTTCAGACAGCATAGGGTGGATGAGTTTTATGACCTCCAACAGAAGGGTCTTTCAGTGACCCAGTACGAGAACAAGTTCTTTAAACTCTTACCGTACGTAGACTACCTGAAAAACGAGAAGCTTCTCATCAACCGATTTATCAGAGGATTGAATTCCGGCATAGCAGGACCAGTGAGAATGGCCACTCCAAGGAGCCTTCGGGTTGCCGTGGAAAAGGCTTTGATAGTCGAGGAGATTCAGGTCAGACCCCAGGACTCGAAGGATTGGTTCCAGAACCATAATCCTACACCACAGACTTATGGGTTTCAGAAACCCCATTGGAAAGGTAACAACAAACACCCATCGGGGTTCTCCAAATCCCCTCCTTCGCAGTAGTCACATCAAAACCAGAGGCAAAGGCCTCCACAGAGTCAGCAGGGCGCGAAGCCCATGCAGTGGCAGTCACAGGGTTAGAGGCGAGATCAGAAATCTCAAGCTCCTTACACACCTCCCGTGAGGACTCAACAGTCCTCCAAGGGTGGGTACAGTGGTTCTAGCAGGACAGGGGGACAGTCTTTCTCTAGACCACAGGGAGTGCAGTTTCAGGCACGTGGCGTTTGCTTCACATGTGGAGCCATGGGACACATGGTGAGAGAGTGTCCTTAGGGTCAGATGGTAGGAAATCAGAGGATGGCAGCATCAGAGCCGACAGTTGGGGATATGGGCAAGTCCCATAGGGTCTTCGCAGTGGTTAACAACTACCAGGCAGAGCATCAGGCCACGATTATTGAGGTAGCAGGTATGATCAGAGGTAGTAGTGTATCTATATTATTTGATTTAGGAGCTACTGACTCTTTTATATCTCCATTGGTTGTGGAGCGTTGCGGGCTAGTGGCAATTAGACAAGAGGTCAGTTGGGAAGTGGAATTAGCTTCAGGGGCTAGAGTGTCAGTGGAATTAGAGGTTAAGGGTTGTCAGCTTCAGATTGGTAATACCACCACCTTAGTAGACCTTAGAGTTACACCACTCGGATCATATGGCATCGTACTTGGCATGGATTGGCTTTATGCCCACAGAGCCAAGATGGATTGTCGCCCGAAAAGGATCGAGCATGAGGATGATCATGGTTCTCCCATAGTGATCACTGGAATTCAGAGACCCTTGTCTCTTCGTATGATCTCTGTCATGCAGCTTAAGCGGAGCATGCGAAAGGGACGTCAGTTATTTGCCATCACCATTAGTGATAGAGAAGAAGAAGAGGAAAAGGAACCATCTATTGACGACCATCCTATCCTTAAGGGATTTTTAGATGTATTTCCTTCAGAGTTACCTGGTATGCCGCCCCGTAGAGAGATTGATTTTCATATAGACCTTGTTCCAGGAGCTGAACCAGTTTCAAGAGCACCATATAGAATGACCACAAATGAGCTTAATGAGCTCAAGATGCAACTTGAGGAACTCCTAGAGAAGGGCCACATTCGCCCTAGTGTATCCCCTTGGGGTGCCCCAGTCATCTTCATGAAGAAGAAGGATGGATCTCTACATTTATGCATGGATTACCGTCAGTTGAACAAGGTAACTATCAAGAACCGATATCCATTGCCCAAGATCGACGATTTGTTCGACCAGCTTCAGGGTGCCAAAGTATTTTCCAAGATTGATCTAAAGTCAGGGTACCATCAGTTGAGGATAGTGGATAGTGATATCCACAAGACCGCATTTCGCACTAGATATGGCCACTATGAGTTCACCGTGGTCCCATTCGGTCTTACGAATGCCCCAATAGTTTTCATGAGTCTCATGAATGGAGTATTCCGCACATTCCTTGACCGTTTTGTGATTGTATTTCTCGACGACATATTGATATATTCACGGAATGAGGAGGAACATGAGGAGCACTTGAGACAGGTTTTGCAGTGTTTGAGGGATAATTAGCTGTATGGCAGTTTGTCGAAGTGTGCTTTCTTTAGAACAGAGGTCAAGTACCTTGGTCATGTTATATCCGGTGATGGGATCTCAGTAGACCCATCAAAGATCAGAGCCATTATGGCGCCTACCAGTGTGACAGAGGTCAGGAGCTTCATGGGCTTAGCAGGTTATTACCGACATTTTGTTGAAGGATTCTCTAGAGTTGCTCATCCTATTACTTCTCTTCAGCGCAAAGGGAAGAAATTTTAGTGGACGGAGAAGTGCGAGAAGGCCTTTCAGGAACTTAAAAAGGCACTTGCTACTGCACCTATCCTTATAGTACCAGATCCTTCAGCTGATTTCATGGTTTGCACAGATGCTTCCCTAGAGGGTTTAGGAGCAGTACTTATGCAAAGTGGCAGAGCTATAGCTTTTGAGTCTAGGAAACTCAAGACTCACGAGCTTAATTATCCTACTCATGACCTTGAGCTTGCAGCAGTAGTGCATGCACTTGTGAGATGGAGACATTTCCTTTTGGGTCATCATTTTGAGTTGCACTCAGACCATCAGAGCCTTCAGTACATATTCACTCAGCTGAATCTTAATGCACGTCAGAGGAGATGGATGGAATTCTTGTGTGAGTATGATTTTGACGTTCACTACATCAAAGGGAAGGAAAACGTAGTTGCAGATGCTTTGAGTAGGAGACATCATGAGGTATACACCATATCTATGAGCACGGATTTGAGAGATCGGATCATGCAGCAGTTGCCAGAGGACAGATGGTATTTAGAGGTTTGTCAAGCTATACGATCTCAGGAAACTTTAGAAGGGAAATATGTGGATTATTCCTTAGAGTCCGATGGTTTATTGTGCCATAGAGGACGCATCTATGTACCTTCTTCCGGGGGATTGTGGGAGCTCATTATCACAGAGGCTCATAGAGCTCCTTATGCAACACATCCCGGGGTCAAGAAGATGCATGCAGACTTGAGGGAATTATACCATTGGCCAGGTATGCGACAGCTCATTGCTGAGTTGGTAGCCCAATGCCTTGAGTGTTAGAGAGTCAAGGTGGAGCACCGCCATCCAAGTGGGTTGCTCCAATCTCATGCTATACCAAAGTGGAAGTGGGATACTATATCCATGGACTTCATCATTGGTCTCCCTATGTCATCTCGCCGCCATGATGCCATCTTGGTGACGGTTGACAAGTTGACCAAAGTGGCCCACTTTTCACCAGTTCGTACCACCTTCACAGCACCAGCAGTAGCACAGGTGTTTTTGCGAGATATTGTCAGACTTCATGGTGTTCCATGCAAGATCATTTCCGACAGGGATTCCCTCTTCACTTCTTCCTTTTGGAAGGCATTACAGGCAGCTATGGGTACCAAACTCAATTTCAGTACAGCCTATCATCCGAAAACAGATGGCTAGACAGAGAGGGTGAATCAGGTATTAGAGGATATGCTTTGCATGTATGTCATGGATCACCAGACTAGATGGGAAGAGTACCTTCCCTTAGTGGAGTTTGCCTATAACAATGGGCATCACACGTCCTTGGGGATGTCACCCTATCAGGCATTATATGGCAGACCTTGTAAGACACTATTGAGTTGGGACCGCATAGAGGACATAGTTGCTATTGGTACGGAGATAGTTCGGGATATGGAGCAGCAGGTGGATTTGATTAGGCAGCATCTTAGAGAGGCACAGGATAGACAGAAGAAATATGCAAATGCGAAGAGGATAGATCGTAGCTACTTGGTTGGAGACAGAGTCTTCTTAAGAGTGCAACCGCATAAGAGTCCAATCCGATATGGAAAGGGTTCTAAGCTCGCACCTCGATTTGTAGGACCATTTGAGATCCTTGAGAGGATAGGACCAGTTGCCTACCGTCTAGCATTGCCACCTAGCCTGTCATGCATCCATGATGTGTTTCATGTTTCAGTTTTGAGGAAGTATATCTATGACGAGTCTCATATTCTAGATTGGGATGCCTTGCAGGTGGAGTCGGACGGGCAGCTAGCTTTGGAGCCCATTTGCATTTTGGCACAGTGGATGTTGAGACTTCGAGGTCGAGAGCTGGACCAGGTTAGGGTCCAGTGGGATTGCTATGATGAGGTCACAGCCTCATGAGAGGATGCAACACATATGAGACAACAGTACCCCTACCTTTTTGATGAACTCCAGGAGGAAGTTCATGCCTAGAGGGGGAGGGTGTGAGGCCCTACCCCGACTCAGTTTGACATTTTCAGTTATTTGCATATGGAGACTATTATGGATGCTTTATTTTATGCTTTATGGATTTAGAACCTATATGATTTCATGATTTGGATCACATTGACATATATTGATGCTTTATTTTATGCATGATGATTATGAAACTTTATATGTTGCTAGAATAGAATTACTTTGAAATAGTGAATGTCATTATTGGAATTGCAGGACTTCATTTTGATGATAGAAAAATGATGCTTACTTTATGAATGGTTCAAATTTGAGAATTATGTTAATTGCTTATGTGGAATCAATTTGAATGAATGAGATATTGAATTATTGTTGCCAAATGTATGAGTGTTGGATGTGCAATGAAATCCATGTATTTAATTATGTATAATTGTGATTATTTGGAATTACTGATGTGTTAATTGAGATGCGCAGGAAAATTATCCATGTGACCATGGAATTTATATGGAGAACCAAACCTAGACCAATGTACGTTTGTTAAGCCAGGGGTTGTCTATTTGGAGAGACAACACCCCGTTTGTAATGTATTTTATTTGTGAAGTGTATGATGCTTGAGTGTTAAAATTGATTTTTATGTACATGTGTAATCCTACAAGAGACAAATGCCATGTGTGATTTTTATATTGTATTTTATTGTGTCACTTGACACATGTGATGATTAGTGTCATTGATTTTGACTTGTCTCTTGGAGGGAGTTTTGTTTCTACCAAAGCCATTCAAACAAATGAGTGGTCCCAAATTTGCCTTGGGTAGGGAGTCATGGGAGTGGTCAACTCAGGTTTGACCCGTAGGTTAACTTCAGTTGGGTTTCTAAGGGGTTAAATGTACTCCTAGGGTCAGTTTTAAGGCTTTTCCAAAGGTCCAAAGGGTATACCTATGGGTTAGGGGTATTTTGAAACATGTGACTACTCCCATGTGACTGTTTAGTCACCTCAAAAAGTGGTTTTTCCACGGTGAGCGAAAATTCAACTTAAAAGGTTCCTCCTAGGATAGACAACCTTCCCTTTTGATGTCAAACTCTCTTCCCCATCTTCTCTCACCTTTTCCCTTTCTAGTTTTAGTAATGTGTAAGGGGTTGGGAAGAACAACCAATGGGAACTCTCACCTCACCCAAGGGGTTGGGAAGTGTGTGAGAGGCCTTCTTAGGCAAGGATTAGGGACTTAGTGAGTAATCACCCACTCTCCATTGTTGGAGATTATGCAATTTTTTGAAATTTAGTTGTAGGATAGAATTTTGGTGAAGTGTTGGTGGGGAAGGTTGTGTGGATTTGGGCAGCTCATCCCCAACTAAATCTAACATACCTATTGGCAGATTAAGGTTGGTTTTACTTTCTTTTGTTTATGTTATTTAAGTTGTTTTTGAAAGAAAGAAATGCTTGTTGAAAGAGGTGTGCATATGTAAATTGTTGTAGGAGAAAAAAATGTAAGTTTTCATTTCTATGCTTTTTTTGTTTATGTGTTCTTGTTTTGCGAGTGTCCAAGATCTCCTACTCATGGGAGAGTAGGATGGTCTTGGGGTGGAAGAAGTATGACAGCCTTGGGTGAGAGGCTCTCCTTATGGAGAGTGATCTCAAGGGTGTCCTTTGTGACCCTTGCTGCATAGCCTTGTGTATGCATTTGGGGGTCATAAGGGGAGAAAATATGGCCTTTGTGCCTTTGGGGGGGTATAAGGTGTGGAGATGTATCTTTTGTTGTATTTTGTATTGCCATGAGGTGGCTTGAGTAGTAATTTTGGCTTGCAATCTCCCCAATGGTACTTGGTCCACTTCCACCCATGGAATGATCATCACAAAATGTGGTGAAAGTGTAGCTTGGGATGGGAAGATGTATGTTGAGTGCTTGCTTTATTTGTTGTGTTGTTTGCTTTTTTGTAACCCGTCTAGTGCTTGGTTCTCCAAGCTCGGGGGTGGCTTCTAGTAAGCCTAGGCTGGGAGGTGAGCTCTCCATGGTCAAGTTGTGTTTTATTGCAGGTTGCTTGGGATGGGAAAGGAAAGAATAAAGAATGTTGTTACTGTTTTAGGTTGTAGAAATGTTTAAAAGACAAGTGTATTCAATATTGAAGTTGTAAAAAAAAAAAAGGAGAGTCATTGTTGTATTTATTTTCCAAAAGAAAAGAGATGTATTATTTTATTCATATTACCATGGAAAAGAAAATATTGTTGGGTTTTCAAACCCATTTGTATTCATATTTACTTTGTATTTGCATTTGCTAAAGAAATATATATTTTTCCTACTTTTGTTAGTTCTGCAAAAAGGAAGAAGAAATGTATTAGCTTGCATTTAAATCTTCATGTTTTACAAAAAAGAAAAAAAGAAAAAAAAGGGTAGATGCATTTTTTGTGTATTCTAAAAATAAAAATTAGTTGTTACTATGTATTGCTTTTGTTATTTATGCTGCTGCAAATTTAATTAAATCTGTTATTTTTACTTTCATTTAAAGCAGAAAATAAATCCTATAGTAGTAGTTTTTTTCAAAAAAAAATATAGCACATAGTTCTAGTCTTAAAATTGCCTACAAAAAAAAAGAATATATATTAAGTGTTGTTAGGATGCATTGTAAATGTTAGTTGCAGAATACTATTTTTAAACAAAAAAAAAATAGAATATTCAACATATGTTACTTCAACCTTATTTAGAAAATAAAAGAATATTTTTTTTCCATTATTCAATCTACAATAAGTATTAGAAAATTCTTGCATGCATTTAAAAGATATACAAGAATAATAATCTCCCAAGCTTGCCCAAATGAGTTATTATACCTATATATATATATATATATATATATATATATATATATTTATATATTCTTCATTATTTTGAAAACCTGTTTATAAAACAAACAGTGATGTATTTATAGATTTAATAATACAAAAAAAAGAGAAGAAGATTAATCATCTTGTTAAATAAGTCATTCAATATATATATATATATATATATATATATATATATATATATATATATATATATATATATATATATATATATATATATATTCTTCATTATTTTGAAAACCTGTTTATAAAACAAACAGTGATGTATTTATAGATTTAATAATACAAAAAAAAGAGAAGAAGATTAATCATCTTGTTAAATAAGTCATTCAATATATATATATATATATATATATATATATATATATATATATATATATATATATATATATATATATATATATAAGTCATTATTTATATGTGAAAATCTGCATATTTCAAAATAAAACTATATATACTTCTTAGCTTTATATTTATATATATATGTAAAAATATATATATATATAGAGAAATAAAATTAAAAAAACAAAAGTATTTTCGCATGTTAATTTAACAAAAAAAAAGAGGGTTTTAAAAAAACAAATATTGGCAATGGAATGGGGGCCCCAGCCTTGGGCGGCGACGCCCACAGACTGCGGGGAGCTGCAGCTTGGGCGGCGACGCCCACAGACTGCGGGGAGCTGCAGCTTGGGTGGCGCCGTCCACGAGCTGTGGAACCTGGAGCTGTGGGTGGTGACATCCACAGACTGTGGGAGCCGCAGTCGTGGGCGGCACTGTCCGCAGCCCGCAGTACCCCCGCACTGCCTCCTCCCACGCTCGCAAACAGCAAAAAAAAGAAGAAAAAGAACGCCCCTCCGCTCGGCCATTAAACAGTCCGGTTCAGCCCTGCGCGCGCCGCCTCCCATGGCCGTCATCCAACTTTCGGCCTATATACACACACACACTCACAAGCTCTAACCCAGTTTTCGGGTTAGGGCAAAATGCTAAAAGTTTAAAAAAAAAATTTAGATATGAGGGATATAACACACAAGCCCTAACCCTAGTTTTGGGTTAGGGCAAACACATCTAGGATTTAAAATAATTATGTATGTGGTGGGAGTGTATAAAAAGGGGTTAATTAATATGATAAAATAAAAGCCCCTCCTCCCCTTTTGAATACATTCATAAGCACATGTATAAATTTATAGGTAAATATATATATAAGTAGTTTAATTTCTATATTTATTTGGGATCAAATAGATATTGTAAATTAAGGGATGTTCTTTTAATTAATAAATGATTGTAGGAGCATTTAGTGAGAAGAATTTAGAATGCTGGGTAGGATAAACCCTTGGGAAAACATACTGATTTATGTATTGCCCTATTGGTCCATTTACTTTGAAATTTATTAGACACTTTTAATTAACGAATATTTGATTTAGTAGATTTATTTAATCAAAGAGTTAGGGTGAGTTAATTTTAGACCCTAAGTAGTTAAGGGACTATAGGAAATCATTAATTTCCTCTATCAATTAATTTTAGAGATTATATATTAAGTTTGAGATTAAACGCTTAGGGAGTTTAATTATTTTTGGATGATTAGTGATAACTCTCGTGGAGAAATAATAGCTCGCTTATAACTTAGATAATTTTATCGCCCAATTAATTTAGTTGTGTTGATTCACTCAAACATAGTTAAGACTAAACCAATTTTGCATTATTTCTATTAAGTTAGTCGTATTAGGTTAAGTATTTAAAAAAAAAAAAATATTCCATTTGTGCCCAGAAGTTTGGGCATGACAATCTTCAGACATCCTCTTAGTTTTCATGTTCTTTAACTCATAACACAAATCTCCCAGGAAAGCATTATGTACTCTCCTAAAATCTTGCAATACATTATCTTTTTGTAACATGGGGTAAAAGTCATACACAAAAACCTATCCCTCAGGGGGCTGCCTAGGTATTCCCACTATCTCTTTAGCACATGCCAAGCAATATATCAGATATGAGGACATAAAGAAATTTTGCTTTAACTTCTTCGCCATGCTCAGTTGTTCCCTCATGGAGTCGACAATAAGCTCTACCCAGTCAAGATACTGCTTTCTTTCCAACACCAGTTGTACATAACAGTAAATCCAATCATCGAAATTGTAGGCCTCAGCTGAACCTCTAACTCAGTGTAACAGTAACATGACATCATGGATATGGGGAAGCATGTGATTCTTGTTGGGATACTTAGGTAATCTGGAGCCACCCCTTTGAGGAACCTTCAACCAATACTTCGCTATATTATTCCGGTGTCTGGTTTTATCTGCATTGAATTCGGTGATTGATTAGGCGGGAGAAAAATTTGAGAACAGATAATTAGGCAATTTGAAAACAGAGGAAATAACTTCCCTATTAATTGCGAGGAGGGTTTCACCATTATCTCTCTTAATAGTTTCAGAAATAGGATCGTACCTTGCAATGCACTCCCTAACTAGTTCTGGGCAAGGGATAGTAGGAGGAAAGGTTGCCGCTTCTACAAGACCACTACTTAGAATTTCTAAACCAAATGAATCGTCAATTCCTTTAAACACTCTCTCCTTCAAAAATTCCAAATTTTCCCCTTTCAGGTGTATATCACTAACAATGGGCTCTATGCAAGCAAGACTGAAGACATTTCCAAAAAGGTGCAGAGTTGGCTTCATAATTCATAAATAACAACCCTTACTTTCCCTAGCAAATTTTAGTACGAGAGAGAAAAGCAGCTAAAAATCATTGGAGGAGATAGAAAACAAAGCTCACCTTCACAGTTGAGACCAATCGGACGACTACCAGCAAACAAACCTTCTATCAAACACTCCACAACAAAGAAGAATAAGTTTCAAAAATCAATCACTTCATACCTTATAGCAAAAGAAGTGATACGAACTTATTTAGTACATTAATTTCACTCGTCAACTCAAATGTGTTGAGCATTGGGATTTGACATCACACGTGTGCATTGAATGCATGGCGGTGTTTTTGGAGTAACCGCCAACTCCCAAAAATGATTACTTGCCTTGAAAAATCAGCCAGTTGACGTCACCCGAGATATGGTTCAATCCTCATCATACTTAGCAATAAATGCACCATCATGGCTTTTAGTCCATGGGACCCACCTGATTTGAACATGCATGAACAATTTGAACTTACTTCATGAGGGTTCAGGTAGTTCAAAGAGTACATTGCGCCAAGAAAATTCTCTTTGAAAAGATTAACTCTGTTAAGTGTTGTCGATCTTTTGAACTTCATTGAACATGTTGAACACTACTAAACTGTTTGAACTAGGTTCAAAGGGTTCACAACCTAGAGGAAAAGGATATAACATGTCATATGCATAAAAACTTTTTAGACAACTTCGAACATGCGGTACCTAGATGAACATTATGAACTATTTTCAAAGTGGTTCAAGGGGTTCACGAGGTTCAAACCGACCATTGAAACTTGACGCTACAGATTAAGAGACAATTTACAAATGGATTAAGGATTGAACCAAGGAATTTCTAGAAAGATAAGGACTTAAATAAAATTTTGTAGGGTGACTTACTCTTGTTATGAAGGATGAATGATGAGATAACATTGGCTTTGACTGGAGATTGTATTTTGTGGAGAATGCAAAGAACCCTAAATCTCTGGTTTCGCACAACAAAAATAGAAAGGGGACAAAAGGATGCACACCAAAATGACACAAAACAAACCGCTAACCTACTATGTACAAGAACTCTTGATCATAGATTTCAAAGTTTATAGAGCTTCAAGTCTTGCCCATTATAGGTATAGGGAAAAACCGTTCCATCATAATAATTCAGTCTGAATGCATTCAGTCCCACTACTTCATGAATCTTGAACGGACCTTTCCATAGTGAATCAAATTTTCCATGGGCACCCTTTGGTTCCCTTCTCTTGTCCCACAACAGTACTTCATCTCCTTTTAGAAAAGCTCTTGGTCGAGCTCTCATATCAAAGATTCTCTTCACCTTGTTTTGATGCTCAGTAATTATATCCACTAACATCTCTCCTTCCTCTTCCAACCTCATCAGATACATGACTCTCTTTTCTAGAGCATTTTGGAAAAAGGAATCCTCAATTACAGTTTGAAGCCTTGCCGCTGCCAATTCCAGAGGTAAAGAAACTTTTGCACCAATGCCATACACCAGTTCATAAGGTGCCATTCCAATTGCTCTTTTGGGAGTAATTCTATCTGCCCATAAGGCTTCATATACCTTTTTATGCCAGTTCTGGGCATTATCATCAACTAACTTCTTCATGATTGCTATCAGGTTCTTGTTGATTGATCTTGCCAACCCATTACCTTGCGGAAAGTAATCGGAGGAGTGTGAAAGAGTAATTTGATGTTCATAGGAGAACATAGTCAATTCTTTAGAGGAGAAATACGATGCATTATCTGCGACAATCTTTTGGGGAACCCCAAAACGGACTAAAATGCAATCTTTGAGAAAATTACATATGACCTCTGTGTTCGCCTTCTTAGTGGGAACAACCTCCACCCACTTAGTAAAATAGTCCTTTGCTGTCAGAATATTCATATGGCCAGCACTGGAATGAGGATTTATTGGACTAATGAAATCAATACCCCATTGTTTGAAGGGTTCATCTACTACCATAGGCCTTAAAGGTAGAGCAGCTAAATGTGGTTTTCCCGAAAAGAGTTGACATTTTTCACATCCCTTTATATAAGTATATGCATCACGAAACATACCAGGCCAATAAAAGCAATTTCTTAAAATCTTAAAAGCAGTTACTGAGGATGAGAAATGTCCACCGCAGGCTTCACCATGATAAACTTCCAGAAGCTTTTGTTGTTGAGGCTTATCTACACACCTCAAATAGGTACCATCCAAGCCTTTTTTCTACAAAACATCTTGCTAGTTAACATATTTAGATTCTTTTAATTTGAGATTTCTCTGTTCTTTGGTTGACAAATGACCCGGGCAGCTACCATAGGTCAGGTAATAAGCCACATCAGAAAACCATGTATCTTGCAAAGCAACAAACAGAGTCAATGGTAGCGCCTCATCTGTTCTATCTTATTTTTTGCTATTAGTTTGCATAAGCCTTGTCCTTTAACCATCTTTGTAGGATGAATATCTAGATCATATTCCCGAATTTTGGCTACCCATGTCACTCTTTTGTTGAGTCAAACTTCCTGTTGAGTCAAAATACTTTTCACTACAGAATCTGGAACAAACACCATAGAGTGAGAATGCAGAATGTAATACCTGAATTGTTTAATTGCTTTAACCATGGCAAAGGCTTGTTTCTCTGAGAGTGAATACTTAAGTTCATGTTTCTTAAGGGGGATGCTCATGAATGCTATGGGTGCTTCAGCACCAGATCCATCTACTTATAGCAATATTCCTGACATTGTATGTTCTGAGGCAGATGATAAAATCTTTTTTAAAATTTGGGGTGATGAGAGTGGGTGTATTAGCAACTGAGCTCTTAATATTTCCAAAAACTTCTTTAGCTTCAACAGACCATTTAAAGGGGTAACTCTCACTCAACAAGCTGATGATGTGCTTAGTAGTTTCTGTGAATTCAGGTACAAACCTTCTCAAGAAATTTACTTGACCGAAAAATGACCTTACTCCAATCCAATTTGAAGGCAAGCTGAGATTTTGGATTGCATTGACTCTATCAGGATCAATCTTGACAACTTCTTTCAAAATGATATGCCCCAATAATGTGCCCTTAGTTACATAGAAAACTGACTTCTTTGGATTCAAGGAGATACCATGTTCGCGACAACGTTGTAGAACTACTCTCAGATCTTTGAAATGATTCTTCCTATCTTTAGAAAACATGGTCAAGTCATCTAGGTAAACAACAATGATTTTGTCATGAAAATCCCTGAAAGAAGAATCCATGGCCCTTTGAAAATTTGCTCCGGCATTAATCAAACTAAATGGCATACAATTATATGCAAACGTTCCCCATGGAGTGATGAAATTTGTCTTGTGTTGTTCATTCTCTGCAACACTAATTTGATTGTAACCAGAAAAACCGTCTAACATTGACATCATTTCCGACCCAGCTATTGTCTACAAAATATGATCCATATTGGGTAAAGCATAGTTATCCTTAAGACTTGCCTGGTTTAGATTGCAAAAATCTACACAAATCCAAATTTCCCCATTTTTCTTCCTCAGAGGCACTATATTGGCTACCCAAGTAGAGTGATGAATTGGATATATAATTCTAGCTTTAAGCATTTTATCCACCTCCTTGAAAATTGCATCTACCATTATGGGGTTGAAATTTCTCAGTTTTTGCCTAAAAGGAGAAACACCAGGCTTCAATGGGATTTGATGTTGAAAATGACCATTCCTAAATTCCTTCAAATCATCATAAGATCAAGCGAACACATCAATGTATTCTTTCAATAACTCATTGAGCATTTGTTTCTCCTCAGAAGAGCAACATTTGTCGATTGTTACCATTTTAGGATTAGATTCATCACCAAGATTTATCTTTTCACAACCTCCCTTACTACCTTCATCAGGAGTTTTCTTACCAATAAACATATTATTACGGGTGAAAAACCTCTCTAGAGTCACCAAACCTTTCAGGATTTTGTTCCCTTTCAGCTGAATGAAATTCTTATCAGAATCAATGCTAGGGTCTAGAAAAAATTCTTTGCAACTATCTCCAGAACCTTCAAAATATGATTGGGCAAATGAACGGGTGCACTCTAGAAAATCTTTAATCTAAGCATCTGTATCAAATACTTGTCAATGATTCACATTGTCAAGAACACTAGGTTTGTAAATCATTTCAATTCTATAAGAATCATTCTTAAAGTCTGGGTGAGGTAACAAGAGAGAAGCTGACACGGCCAAGGAACCCACCCTAGGGTTTTGCTCTCTTGGTATAGCTTCAATTGAGAAAGCATAAAAAAATTCTATCTCATCCCAAACTCTGTTTCTATAATGTTTTAGTCTATCATTCTTAACAGAATAAACATTCCTCACTTGTTTGACAATCAGTTTAGCATCACCTTTCACCTTAAGCAATTTTATACCCTTACATTTAGCTTCATTCAACCCTAAAAGTAAGGCCTCATATTTCGTGGTGTTATTTGTATTCTTGAACTCTAGTTTGAAAGAAAAAGGGAAAACATTACCATTAGTCGAAAGCATAATTGCTCTCGCACCAGAGCCAGAGTTTGCGCAACTTCCATCAAATTCCATTTGCCACAGTCCACCTTGTTCATCGACTACTTCTTCCAATTCTTTTTTATTAGGTGCAAGAATGAGGTAATTTCCAAATTCACATTCTTGGAATAGAATCTAGGCTTTGGGATTATTAGAGGGAAAGACTGTATATTCATTTTTCGGCTTGGGTTCAAGTTTGATCTTCTATTTTCCTAGTGGGATGATAGCTTCTGACTAGTCCATCTTAATTTCACCTCCAAGCTCTTTACAGAAAGTCCTACTTAAGAGCATCCCATAACTTGCAGGAATATCAGCAACCAAAATGGTCAATTTTACCCTTTTATCAGGACATGTTGCCAGTACTACCTGAACATCCTTTACCTATCCAATGAGAGGGACCTGCTTCTCATCCATTGAATAACATCTCCCAAATGTCTTAGCAAGTGTTAAACCTAAAGTGTTAGGCCCAATATGGAAAGCTAATGTACTGAGAGGGGAGGGGTGAATCAGTACTCCAAAACTTTTCTTCAATAATAACCTTACTATTATGCATAAACAGAATAATGCAGTAACATAGAATAAAGTTAAAACAAATAGATAAAAATCATACATGATTCACTCCATAGCACATATATTTTTGTTACACAGAAACTCTTGGTTAGAGAGAAAAAATGCGGTGGGGATGGCACCCACAACTTCACTACTACAATAATAAAGAATGCTCGGTTAGAGCTACATTTAGCTATTTCTGATAGCTTACCCTGTTACGAGTAACAAGATCTATTAGATCTACCTTGATAGAGGATTTTACAACATTTATTATGAATGTTGCACCTGGTTAGAGGCTTTACAATTTATAGACTTGGTTAGAGTCTTTTACCCTATTAAAGGTTTCTCTTTCAATCTTCACAATATTACAATTATTACAAATATCTGCAACTTTACATCTAAAATGTTATAGTAGATTCTATGTGCTCAGAATAAGATTACCTTGCTTATAGCATACCTCGGTAACCCATATAGTAACTCGGTAAACCCTTATGTTTACTTTGTTCTTCGACTGTTCTCTAAAAACCTTCTCGATGACCTTTGTGTCTCTGTAACAGTCTTCCTTCATTCATACATGCACACACCTTGCTCTTAACTCATGTTGTATAAATAGATCTCTTAAAATGGTGATCCAATTCATTGCTTCGATCTTACAAACAAGATTTATTGAATGAATAACTATACAAAATATTTCATCGGTTAGATTGTCCTTGTAATCATACACAATCTTTTGGTGCAATTTCCAATGTAATAACAGTTAGATGTGTCTCAATCTTGTAACACATTTTCATATGCATGTCTACGTTCAATGTATCTGGTAACATGTTTCACTCGGTGTATGTCAACTCGGTGTGTCATCTTTACTACTTGGTAGTCTCGAAAAGATACTTGGTAGACAACTCGGTGTATACTGTGTTCTGTAACTGCTTTCTTCTGTAACCGACTAGACTATGCATATCGACTTCTCTGTGTATATACCGACTGTATGATTCGGTAGTGCTAACCAACTAGAATGTATAGTATGACTTTGAATATAAAAATAATGGCAACTTGATAAGTAGTAACAATCTCCCCTTTTGACATTAGTTGAGATGTTTGACAAAAACTACTTTCAAAGTCATAACTCAAAAATCTATATACTTGCAAAATGACTATACTTGATAGTAAATACAATAGTCAATGAAATAGTATATTCAGCTATACTCCCCTTATCATTATTCTACACATAACTCTAATTTTATATGCTCGGTTTTGTGCTTGTGTGCTCTGCTTGCTCTGCATACTTTGTATACTCTACTAGGTATACTCCCCTGTATACAATACTCAAAACTATATTATCAAAACTGTATCACTCCCTAAATATAGTATATTACTCCCCTTTTTTGACAAACATCAAAAACTCAATTGCCATCCGGGGGCGGTAACTAATCAAAAATAGATTTATACTTTTTTCGGGCATCGGTGAGTGTGGCTGAGAGTGCATCCTTTACACTTTCCATTAAAGAATTTTGTGCTTGAATATCAGCCAATAGTGATATTAAGCCATCAAGAGTACTTCCGTCTTGTGTAGTACATAGGCGTGTAGCTCTGGTAATCTGTTCCTGAACTGATGAGAGATGAGGAAGGAATAATGTCTGGAGGGTCATTATATCCATCCTGATCTTATGCTCTTCATTTCTGAGTTCTAACTGTTGAGCCATGAGCTGTTGAAGCTTGGTATAAAAATTTTGAACTGAATTTGGCTTTGTGGTCAACTTAGTTGAGAGATCGGTGATCTCTTTCTCAATTGCATCAGTTTTATTCTTGATATCTTTAATGAATAAGGAAAATGTACAAAGTTTCTGAAATAAATAAAGAATATGCTTGAGTTGAGGGGACAACTCAGCAATGAATTTGACAAGCTTGACTTTTCCAATAGCTAGAGCTTTTTGTACCTCTTCAATCCTTTTTGCAGTAAGCTCTTTGTCTTTTAGCTTGCTCAAGTACTCAGATGCATCAACTCCTGATGTTTCTATTTGGTTAAGGAGTTCATCTAGTTGAATGTGGATGGCTGCATTAGTTGACACTATAGCTGATGGTAGCATTTCTGTTAGCAGTGTCTTTACCTTCTGTAATACTTTATTCTTCTTTTGAATGGCCATCTGTTTTTCTTCTTCAACCTTTTCTTTGCATAGTTCATCGAAATCAATAAGTGCTTGCCCCTTTAATTTTGAAATATCCACATTGGGAAACACTATCGGTTTAGTCAAGTCAACTTTAAAACTATGCCTTTTCACTTTCTTCTCTTTACCTTTGGTCGGTTGTACCAAGACAATTACTTGTGAGGCTTGCTAACCCTCCATAGGTTGCTTGGTAGATGCAATACTTTTCTCGGTTCCTGTAGTTTTTGTGGTGTCCTTGGGTGTCTCGGTACTGGGGGTCTCAGCTGTAACATTTTCAGTGCTTGAGACGTCTGATCTTTAGTTGTACCTTGTGCTGCTTCAGACTTGTGACCTTCGGTGCCTTGTGTTGTATCCTTAGGTGCTTCAGTAGAGATAGGTGGCTTGACCGACGGATAAGGCTGAACTTGTACTATCAGAGAATCACTAGATACAAGGTTTGCATAGGTAGTGCCTTCTATCATTTCCTGCTCTGGTGCTTTTGCATCCATGACATCTTCATCAATTTGAATAGTGTCAGTCGGGTCTTTCTCGGTAGCATCAGGACCTTGCTCGGTGACATCAGGATCTTGCTCGGTGACATCAACAATTTCAATGTGAGATTGTTCACTGACATCCTTTAGTTTGAAGATTTCCTGCCATTTGGTTTTTGTCTCATTTTCTACATCAATATATAGCCCATTCATCAATTTTAAGGCTCTTTGTTTGACAAGAAATTTAGAATTGTAGGTTGTCAAATGCTCATTTATTTATGCTACAGACATATCAGGAAATAGATGGACTAGACTTCTTTCTCTAATTTGTTTCTCTGAGTCCATTGCATATTTCCACCTGTTATCAATATGTAAGTACAATTCACTTAGAAGTGACTTTACTAGTTCTAATGGAGCTAGCCGAAACTTTAGAAGTGTGCAAATGATAGCTTCTTCAATTTGTCACTTCGCATCATTATTCCTAGTCTCATACTTGATATATCTAAATCCTACAAATCCACCATATTCTTTAAGATTGGCACAAAAGTTTTCAACACTATGAATATTTACCTTTTTGCTCTTTACAATCTGGAATTTGTTGGCATCTTCTAACTCTGTATCACTAGACTCTTTTGCCAAAATGAGTCTCCAAGTAGATTTCTTGTAGGTTTTGGTTACCTTGGGAATAGTAACACTCTTTTGTTTCTTACTCGGTGATGCAGCTGATGCTCTAGTGTTAGGTCTCTTTATTGGTGGAGTTGGTAGGGCCTTTGTAGTGTCCAGTTTCTTTCTTTTCAAAACTTTACCCTTAGGCAAATCGGTACTCAATGTTATTGCTGCCTCTTGAGCTTCAGATTCCTCTTCGGTAATGGCAAGAGTGCCTTTGACAGGTGTAGAGGAGGATTCTTCTCCGAATTTCTTAGATAAAACCTTTATCATCTTTGTAGCCTTTCTTGTAGCTTTAGGTACTACAATGCTCATTTTCACTTTTTCCTTCACTTCTTCATAAGTTCCATATCTCAGTTTAGTAGCATGCCTTGGTAGTGTGAGATATGCATCAATTTGTTGTTGTGTTATATCATATTCAATCTTGTAACCCATTGGTGGCAAAGATTGAGTCCTTGGTTCTATAGCATTCACATATCAGTAATCGGTGTCTACCTCAAAACATATATCATCCTTATATTTCTCTACCAGCTGTGGTGGAATCCGGTACCTGTTGTGCATCTTCTCTTGAAATTTGTTGAATTAGTCATCCATGATATCATTAAAGTTATCTCCCAATTTCTTGATAAAATCATTAATTTGATGGGTGATTGGTCGGTGTAGCTCCCAAACTACTTTACTGACTGAGGGAAAGAACTTCTCAAAGTAGAAAAACATGCATACAAGAGGTGAACCAAACTTTAGAGTATTTGCCGAGTTGTTCTTTTTTGGCTTCCTTATTGTGTTCAGGTTCTCAAACAAGTTCTTCAGTAGCACTTCACATAAATCTAATTTCATTCCCTTTTTCACTATTTTGTAGGCTAAGTCAACTGCTGCACAGGGTACACTGTTTTCCCTTGTTGATTGGAAGAAACAGTAACCAATTACTCTAATTGCAAATTTAAGTTCTACATCAGTGACATTGTTCAATTTTAGTCCTTGGTAATCAGATTCTACTCCAGTTAAACTGATTAACTCCTTCTGTGATATCATATTCTATGCTCGTGCATGATCATAGATAGGATACCCGATGATCACATGAATGACTTCCTTAGTGATTTTGAATGGTTGCTCCTCTAGCCACATAAAATCATCATGAACTCTGCTTAAAACAAACTTAACCCATTGGGGTTTGAACATATGGGGATAGGCTAGGGCTTCAGTTAATCCCTTGATTTTGATATGCTCGTACTTGATAGCCATTTTGCCATCAGTACATAGCTCATCATATGTGTCTTTTATCTCAACATGACCGATTTCTTCAACACGGCATTTGGTGAAGAATCTAACATCTTCGACTAACAAGACTCGATCTGGGATGAGTGAAAAGGCAATTTTGTCATCTAGTTCAGAGGCAACTTTAGGAGTCAAAGTGTATTTTAGTGAGGGCTTCTCCACATTCTTGACAACTACAGGATCTTGGATCTTGGGTGCCATTTGTAAATTCCAGATAAAACTTAGCAAACTATCCTTAGGGTTTGACGGTTTACAAATGACAGAAGCTTTACACTTGGTAGATAATAGCAATTTGACAAGATCGGAAAACCAGCTTAACAGTGTGATGAGATTTGATGTAAATACCTTGGATTCGCTTTGAATGAGGTTTGATTGCCTTGATTCGCTCTGGTCTGCTCTCTTGAAAAGTTGGTGAATAAAAATGACCGTGAAAATATCTTTAAGTACACAAAATACCTTATCGGGCTCCGTGTGAGTTAGGTCAAAACATTAAATGCACTCAGTTTACCTTTAAGCGATTTACTCCCTTTTTTTTGTTTTAACCGAGTAACCAAATTTCCTTGTTTACCGAATTGATAGGCTTCCTATATTCACCGACTTGACAGGTTTCCTGTAAAGTACTTTTGATAGAATTTCAAACCTACTAATGCATCTTAACTACACAGATTTTGAATTTAGTACATACTAGAATAGGAACTGTTATGATTTTAACCTTCAGAGAATGTAGTCCCTTCATACCTTTTCTAATTAATTTGGAATAGGTGCACCTAACTCGATAGGTAAGGTGCCTTCTTCATCTGACATGATTTCCTTCTTTTTCCAAATCATCTTGAATTTTTCTTTTATCTCTTCAGTGTCTCCTCTAGGTTGATCTCTGCAATCTCCAGCTAAATGTCCAACTTTGTGACAATGAAAACGTGCCATACCAGGATTTCTCCATGATCTTCGGTTGTTCATTCCAAACCTTATAAAATAGTTGGCACTAATGTGTCCATACCTTCCACAACATTCACACCATATCCTTGTATTGTAATCCCATGGTACTACTGCATATTGTCCATAGGGATTTGTGTGAGTTTGATAATAGTGTTTGCTCGGTGTGCAGACCACATGTGGTTCTTTTGCTTAAGCCAACACTTCTCGGTATTATGTCCATATCTATTGCAGTTTTTACAAAACCCTTTGAATTTTGCCTTCTGATAGTTGTTAACAGACTTTGTCCTACATTGATTAGATGTGTGACCATATTTATTTCAATTGTAACAATAATAATTGGAATTAGTGATATTCGATTGCTTACCTTTTCTGATCTAGCATATGTTGGTAGTATGACCTTGATTTCCATAGTAGTAGCAAATAGGCTTCTTTCTTTTGATTTTATTCCTGTTTCTAGCTTGCTTTGATGATTCTCCTCTCTGGGTAGTATGAATTCCTTTCTCGGTAGAGTCTTTTCCTTTGTAACCGAGTCCTGCATCTTTGTTGGGTCTTCTTGTATTCAGTTGCTCATCCAACATCTTTGATGCTTCATAACTATTCTTCAATGTTTCTTTGGATTTCTTCTTTGTTTCAAGTTCATCAATCAACCTTGATACTTCAAGTTTCAATGCTTGATTCTCATCATTCTTCATAATTGCTTCATGATGTGCATAACCTAGTTGATCTATCATATTTTGTTGAATCCCAGTTAACCTTATGATTTCATCATTTTTATCAGATACTAAGACTTCAAGTTGTTGTTTCTCTCTTTGTAGATCTCTTGCTTTATCCTCTGTTGTCCTCAATGCATCTAGATTTTCAGTCATCTGTGTACTGAAATGTTCATGTTCTCTTTTCATTACTTTTAGTTGATCAGCCAATGCTTTGTTCTTTTCTTTCAACACTCCAATCATTTCTTCAATTTCTTTAGATATACTGTTCTCATATGATGTCTCAATTTGTTCCATTAACTCTTGAGAATCCTGCAAGTCATTAGATAATCTTCTTCTTACTTTCAGAGATTTTTGCATTTGCCTTTGCATGTCTGCAATCACTTGATTTGCATGATCTAGCTCTTCTTGTAGATATACAATCCTCTGAGATTGTTTATAGCCTTTCATTGATAATATATTTCTCTTTAGGTAGTTAAACCCTTTTCCAAGATTCAAGCTCTGATACCAATTGTTAGGCCCAATATGGAAAGCTAATGTACTAAGAGGGGAGGGGTGAATCAGTACTCCAAAACATTTCTTCAATAATAACCTTACTATTATGCATAAACAGAATAGTGCAGTAACATAGAATAAAGTTAAAATAAATAGATAACAATCATACATGATTCACTCCATAACACATATATTTTGGTTACATAGAAAATCTTGGTTAGAGAGAAAAATTGTGGTGGGGATGGCATCCACAACTTCACTACTACAATAATAAAGAATGCTCGGTTAGAGCTACATTTAGCTATTTCTGATAGCTTACCCTATTAGGAGTAACAAGATCTGTTAGATCTACCTTGCTAAAGGATTTTACAACATTTATTATGAATGCTGCACCTGGTTAGAGGCTTTACAATTTATAGACCTGGTTAGAGTCTTTTACCCTGTTAAAGGTTTCTCTTTCAATCTTCACAATATTACAATTATTACAAATATCTGCAACTTTGCATCTGAAATGTTATAGCAGATTCTATGTGCTCAGAATAAGATTACCTTGCTTATAGCATACCTCAGTAACCCATATAGTAACTCGGTAAACCCTTCTGTTTACTCTATTCTTTGACTATTCTCTAAAAACCTTCTTGGTGACCTTTGTGTCTCTGTAACAGTCTTCCTTCATTCATACAAGCACACACCTTGCTCTTAACTCATGGTGTATAAATAGATCTCTTAAAATGGTGATCCAATTCATTGCTTCGATCTTACAAAGAAGATTTATCGAATGAATAACTATACAAAATATTTCATTGGTTAGATTGTCCTTGTAATCATACACAATCTTCTGGTGCAATTTCCAATGTAATAATGGTTAGATGTGCCTCGATCTTGTAACACATTTTCATATGCATGTCCAGGTTCAATGTATCTGGTAACACGTTTCACTCAGTGTATGTCAACTCGATGTGTCATCTTTACTGCTCGGTAGTCTCAAAAAGATACTCGGTAGACAGCTCGATGTATACTGTGTTCTGTAACTGCTTTCTTTTGTAACCAACTAGACTGTGCATACCGTCTTCTCTGTGTATATACCGACTACATGATTGAGTAGTGCTAACTGACTAGAATGTATAATATGACTTTGAATATAAAACTAATGGCAACTTGATATGTGTTAACATAAAGATCTAGCAACATATGATGGCATTATGTTATCTGACACTCGTGAATCTATAATACAATTGCTAAGCTTCTGACCATTTAGGAGGAGGGAGATATAAAAAGGTTCGGGCTTCAGAGCTTCAGTGTCAAGTTTATCTTTAGCATTGTGAAAAGCACAGGGATTAATCGGATTAGTGGAAGGGCAAGAAAGAGGTGTAGGTTTTTCAGTAGTAAACAAATCAGTATCAACCACACTTGTGCAATGAGGACTCTGAGGTAGAATCTCCTTTTACATACTTGACCAGTTTGTCTAATTCCTTTGGGTTTAGTTTCAAATATTCAACAGTGGAAAGTTGAACAGTTGAAGCTTTACAAAATTCAATAATGTCTAAGGAGGGGGAGGGAGAAGAATTATTTTTACTTTCAAATTTTTTTTGTAAAATCTTAACTTCAGGAGTCTTTGCATGAAAGAAAAAATCATTACTTGTGGGATCCTTACCCTTGAAATTATCTCCAGAAGAGTTCGCAAAAGGAGCAGGTTGGGAGGTTCGTTGATTCCTTATAAGGATTGCACATGCAGGGTCTTCAAGAGTTACCAAAATATTACCACCTCTTTCTGAATTTGATTCATATTCAAGGTATAATGATCCAGAGTCGCCAGGTACTTCTTGAATCTTATCCGCTTCAATGAACTCACCTAGTTCATCCTTTGTGCTTTTCATTTGAACATGCCTTATCATATCAGGACAAGAACTCCCATCATGATCTGTAGTAAGGTGAAAAGAGCACTTAGCACCTTTATCGGGGGGAGCCTCTATTTGCAATCTTTGAGGGGCAGTGGGCAGTTGCAAAGTTCGCCCATAATTATACTGGTTTGGTTGTTTTCTACTTATATCTTGAGAGGGTTGTGGGTAGGAAACTCTAGGTTTTGGAATCAACCTCTTCAAAGCAATCATATCATTGACTAGTCTTTGAACAATTGGATCGGTTGAAGAGGTGGAAGCTTGAGATTGACCTTGATGGATTTGCACATCTTTCCTCCACTTCCCTGTTGTTATTAAATCATCTTCAAGATCTATAGCTTGATTCTGTGTAGTGTCGAGATCAGCCGGCCTATTTCTTCTAAGATGGAAACCAACATCAGGAGGCATAGAGTTCATAAAGAAACATTGTTGGTTATCAGTAGTTGGTCTTTTAGCCTGGGGAATTTTATGGATAATCTTATTATACCTACCTATATAGTCTCTCATTGGCTCATGAATCTCCTTCTTCATTTGTTTGAGCTCAGCCAAAAGTGAGTGTTGATCGTCGGCACTCTTGAACCGTTTCTCAAAGCAGTTTTCATTGTTTGCCAATCAGTTATAGATCTGGCCTACAAATGATTGAACCAATCTGCTACTCCCTCGGTAAGAGTTTGAGCAAAAATCCTAATAGCCACATCTTCATGATGTACTGCCAGTATCTCAGTAGCTACATTAAAGGAATTCAAATGTTCTTCAACCGAGATTTTCCCATCACCATTAAACTTAGGTAAAACATCCCTAGCCCCTTTTGGAAGAGGATTATGGGCTCCGAGAGCAAGAGGCCCAACTGCAGCACCCCATGGTTGGAACATAATGGAAATAGGGTAAATAGTTACAAGGGGAGGGGCTTGAATCCCAGAAAGTGTTAATGCTTGCCAGTGGCTAGAAGAGGAAGGTACCTTAGGAGTGGTTCTAGTAGGAGAAGAAGGTCTAATTTTAGCATTCCTCTTGGGAGTGAAATTTGTGGAAGATGATAACCCTTGCAATTCTTCAAAACAATCATCAACAACTCCCTCTCTCATTTGTGCTCTGGTATAAGGACGAGAATCCAGTGTTGTTCCCTCTAGGGTCCCTAAACAATTCTTTCAACCGCAACAATGTTCTTGGGTTATAGGAATTATTCTCAACCATTCACCCCCTTTTTATCTCTTTCCAAACAAAACAAACCCATTGATACTGTTGGTTATGAGTTCAATTCTAACACACATGTAACATACTGAACTATTGAATGTTTTCTTTTACATTTTATGTCCCTAGCAGAGTCGCCAAAAATTTGTTAGTGAACAGATTTTGTCCTTCTTCTAATTAAATTAATTCAAAGCTCTGTTACCCTCTTCGAAAGACAAAAGTTGAACTAAATAGTTGGGTAAGCGTGGTATGCATCACTTCCCTCTGACTTTTTTATAGGTACAACTTCCTCCATTAGTTATTTAGGGAATAATCTAACTAAATAATTTAGTATGCTTTTAACCTGAAAGGACGTAAGGCTTCCTACTTCATTCTTAGATGAGAGGCTAACAATTTATAAATATTTCAGAAAAAAATTTCTTCAAAACGCTTCACCATGCAAACCAGAGGTAATCGAAACAAAGTTCAAAAACACCGATTCAACACTTCAAAGAAAATAAGCAAGAAAAATAAAGTCTCTTTTCAAACATATATCCTTTTAGAACCACATAGAAAGGGGGCTCCAGATTAATGACAACATCTACCATCAGAAAGGTAACCACATTCGTTTGATTCAGATTAATATCTACAAAGAAATACTATTCCATGGATTCAAAACTCAAAGATTTTCCTCCTCAAAAGGCATGTGATTTTTATATATATATTTCATGCCACAAAGACATAACAATACACGTATAAATTCTTTCTAACTTCAGATTGTGAAAAATTGATTACTTCCTTCCAAACCAAACAAAACTTCTAACAATATAAGTCTCTAATTCTAACCCCTTCTCTATCTATCTTAATCTAATTTATAGTAATCTTAAAAGAACAAAGTAGGTCTCCCTAAAAACCCGACCTCCTCTGAAACAGTTATAAAAATCAACAGAGTATTTGAGGGACAGATGTCCCAAAGTCATTGCCAGATTATGAAAAATATAACAAATAAAAACTATGCATTATCATCTCGTTATGCCTCTTCTCCATCATCATCTTCTCCACCACTTTTCTAGGCATCGTGGATGGTTGCAAGCTCTTGAATTATAGTTTGACTCGGGTTTTTCATGGCATTGATCTTTGATTTTGTGGCTTCCTTGTCCCACCTGTGCTTCACCATTTTTTTGGCATGCTTAGGTAACTGACCATTACCAATAAATGTCATGGACTCAATTCGGGCAATTTGTGTTATATCCTTAGGAGTAAAGTTGCCTTTGGCCTAACTTTCTCCATGTGTAACCTAAATACCTTCACCGCGTCCTGTGTGTTCAGCCCGCAAAGTCTCAGTTGCCAATCATGGTCTGGACTAACCACTTTATTGTCATTGAATAAGCTACACTTAAGTTCTTGAAGCTTGTAAATAGAGGCCCTGGCATCAGAAATCACAGACTTGAATTTGATTACCCGCCACATTATAGTCTTCTTCAATACAAAGAGTTGGCACTCATGAGTTAGTGACTTAATTGAAATTTCTACAAAAAACTTCGTGGCTCTGTACCCTTCTATCTTGATGAGCATGGGTAAGACATTTTCCCATTTATGCTCTTCTTTTTCCCATGGCACAATCTGATTCTGAATCTTTGCAGTGAGGTTTTGCATCTCGTCTCATAGCTTCCTGGAGCTTGTGATATATTTTTCACCATCTCTAATAACTCCTTCAATCCATTTCTCTATAGCCCCTGTGATGCTCTTGGCTCACTGAATTTGATTCATTAGCTTTTTGTTCTCTAGAGAAGTAGGGTCAAAGCTTTCTGAAACATGTGATATGGGAAGTGCCCCAAAACAACCTATACTATCAATGAATTGAGAAAGAATTTTGATATGCTGCTTCAGCTCTCTTTTCTCCTGCCCATCGTTTTCTGACCTGGTGAGCATCTTCTTAGTCAATACTTGGAAAAGGTGATTATCTGAATCCCTGCTCATGTTCCCGAGCTCCAATTTGGTGACCTCAAAGTCCTCTACATTTACCTCCGTATTCTCATCTTTGGGCTTATAAGAGGCAATTTCAGCAACCCATCTCCTGGTCTTTTCATCAGCATCCAATCTAGCAGTTGTTTTGAACTTCTTTTATTTGGGACCCTTCTCCGTGTATTTAACCACCATGTCCTGAATTGGGATGGACACTGGAATGAAACTTCATTTCTTTCTTACTGAAGTGGTTAGCCATTTAGGAGTTGCACTTGAGCTGGTTGTTCCTCCGATCACCTTAGGTGGCAGTGTCATGGATAAAGTGACCGCATGAGAATCCATGGTGTTGACAATGTCGCTGTCAAGGTCCTCGACTTCAAAAATCTGAGTATCAAGGATCTTGTCTTTTTCTTTTGTGTCTTTGACTTGGTCTATTTTCTTTAGTGCACCACTCCGTGTCCTTGTATATTAAGGAGCAAAAAAGTCTAGATCCAGACTAGGCTTGTGCTTGGTGTGAGATGGCTTCTCATTTTTACCTGCATGAACAGGCATAGAAGTGGGGTTAGAAAAACATTTTGGGGGATGTAGAGAAACCTCACTATCTCTTGTAGGGTCAATCTTGATGCCTAATCTCATTGCTCTTCTCTTATTAACCCATTCCATGGTTCTTTCCAAGACCCTATTTGTTTTAAGTTGTATGTCATCCTCTTCTTCCACATCCCAATTAATGCAGAACGTTTCGGGTTTAGCTTGGTCTAGATATCCAGGTTCAAAGGGCTCTAGATAATCCACTTGGATTCCACTTATATCAAGTTTCACCTGTAGTGAAACTACATGTTCCAAAACCATTCTCTTGCTTGCCCTTTTGAACACTTCAAGCTCATCATTGCAAACTTCCCAAAAGTCCTCCAGGTGTGGGATTGGAAGGTGTGGCATTAAACCAAGACTCCGTGAGAAATATTTATTGTCAAAGCCCTTTCTTTCATGATACAGTGGAAAATTGAAATTCTTCAAGTCAGCTCCTATGCTCAAAGCATCTGACATTGAACTGCAAGATAAGATACCCAGTTGAATGGAAAAATGATCCTCCCATTTATCTCTTGGTTGAGCTTTCTTGATTACGGTAGCCAACTGCCTACAAATCTCAGCAAGAACAAAACAATTCGAACAAAAACGAGGAAGTCTGAAGGGCTCTTCCTCAAAACCGCCTACTCTTATGTAATAGAAATGAGGAAACTGAACAAAGAAACTACCATATCTTTTTATTAATGCCTGGGCATCTTCAGACATCCTCTTAGTTTTCATGTTCTTTAACTCAAAACATAAATCTCCCAGGAAAGCATTATGTACTCTCCTAAAATCTTGCAAATCATTATCTTTTTGTAACATGGGGTAAAAGTCATACACAGAAACCTCTCCCTCAGGGGGCTGCCTAGGGATTCCCACTATCTCTTTAACACATGCCAAGCAATATATCAAATACGAGGACATAAAGAAATTTTGCTTGAACTTCTTCACCATGCTTAGCTATTCCCTCATGGAGTCGGCAATAAGCTTTGCCCAGTCAAGATACTACTTTCTTTAAAGCACCAGTTGTACATAATAGTAAATCCAATCATCGAAGTTGTAGGCCTCAGCTGAACCTCTAACTTGGTGTAATAGTAAGATGACATCATGGATGTGGGAAAGCATGTGATTCTTGTTGGGATACTTAGGTAATCTGGAGCCACCCCTCTAAGGAACCTTCAACCAATACTTCGCTATATTATTCCGGTGTCCGGTTTTATCTGCATTGAACTCGATGATTGATTGGGTGGAAGAAAAATTTGAGAACTGATAATCAGGCAATTTGAAAACAAAGGAAATAACTTCCCTATTAATTGCGAGGAGGGTTTCACCATTATCTCTCTTAATAGTTTCAAAAATAGAATCATACCTCACAATGCACTCCCTAACTAGTTCTGGGTAAGGGATTGCAGGAGGAAAGGTTGCCACTTCTACAAGACCACTACTTAGAATTTCTAAACCAAATGAACCATCAATTCCTTTAAACACTCTCTCCTTCAAAACTTCCAAATTTTCCCCTTTCGGGTCTATATCACTGACAATGGGCTCTGTGCAAGCAAGACTAAAGACATTTCCGAACAGGTGTAGAGTGGACTTCATAATTCATAAACAACAACCCTTACTTTCCCCAACAAATTTTAGTACGAGAGAGAAAAGCAGCTAAAAATCACCGAGGAGATAGAAAAGAAAACTCACCTTCACAGTTGAGACCAAGCAGATGACTACCAGCAAACAAACCTTCTATCAAACACTCTGTAGCAAAGCAGAACAAGTTTCAAAAATCAATCACTTCATACCTTATAGCAAAAGAAGTGATATGAACTTATTTGGTGCATTAATTCCACTCGTCAACTCAAATGTGTTGAGCATTGGGATTTGACATCACATGCGTGCATTGAATGCATGGCGGCGTTTTTGGAGTAACCGCCAACTCCCAAAAATGATTACTTGTCTTGAAAAATCAGCCAGTTGACGTCAGTCGAGATACAGTTCATCCTCATCATACTTAGCAATAAATGCACCATCATGTCTTTTAGTCCATGGGACCCACCTGATTTGAACATGCATGAACAATTTGAACTAACTTCTTGAGGGTTCAGGTAGTTAAAAGCATACGCTGCACCAAGAAAATTCTCTTCGAAAAGATTAACTTTTTTAAGTGTTGCCGGTCTTTTGAACTTCATTGAACATGTTGAACACCACTGAACTATTTGAACTAGGTTCAAAGGGTTCACTAACTGGAGGAAAAGGATATAACACGTCATACGCGACCATGAAAGAGAACTACTGCAAAAACACTTTAGTGAACGTTAGCATAAAACTGTTTTAGACAACTTAGAACCTGCGGTACCTAGATGAACATTATGAACTCTTTTCAAAATGGTTCAATGGGTTCACAAGGTTCAAACCGACCATTGAAACTTGACGCTACAGATTAAGAGACAATTTACAAATGGATTAAGTATTCAACCAAGGAATTTCTAGAAAGATAAGGACTTAAATAAAATTTTGTAGGGCAACTTACTCTTGTTATGAAGCATGAATGATGAGATAACATCATCTCATGGGCTTTTATACAAAATTTGGCTTTTAAATATGTGCAAAACAGATCATCGACATTTAAATATACTAAATTTGGCATCTAAATATGTACAAATCAGCTCATAGCCATTTAAAAATACAAAATTATGCCCCTAAATATGTACAAATCAGCTCATGGGCATTTATATATACAAAAACCGAATATTGAATAATTCATCGAAGATATATACAAAATTCTCAAAATCATTATACCCTGAACCATAGAATCAATCAAGTGAGCCTTCTAGATTGGCTCTAACCTGTATTGTGTCAAGTATTTCCTTGTGGTCAGATTCACGAAGTTTCCATAAAATCTTGTTATAAGGTCTACCACGATACTTAATCAAATGAATATTTTTTGCAACAACAATGTTGGAGAAATGAAGAATATGTCTATGTGTTTCAAAGTCCTCGAACAACCAAACATCAAAATTCTTCATAGGGTATCTCCTGAGCCATGTGCCTGTCATGACAACAGACCGTACTGGATACTCAATACCCTCTTCATCAATTATTGTGGTTGTCAAATTTCTCTTAGGCTCAATACAATGACATGAACAGTAATTTGTTCCTTAATTGTTCTCTTTTGCAACAACTACATACACATGACCTGCATATTATAGAATAATAATTAATACCAAAAATAATGTTTGATGTAACAAAATGAGCCAAAAAAATTTCCTACAATAAAATTTACCCAAAAAATCACTTGGTTCCACTAGGTCGAATACATGATCGAAATCAACTAATGCTTCCATCTAATTCAACTGCAGTGCTCTGGGAATTTGATAGGTATCAATGGGAAGCAATGGTCTACAAGAACATTTATCAACCCACTCTTGTGATTCACATTCTTCCCACAAAAAATACATACATGAAGAGAAAAAACATACAATCTATCTAGTATAAATTACCAGTGAACTTGCATTTGAACTTCGAAATGAGTGCATGTCATTGGATCCTGCAACTGTAAAACAATCTTGATAGTTTTCAATGTCATATTCAGTGATCAACTAAAAATATCTATGAACCATTGACGTACTTGCATTACCTGGTCCCATTGTAGAGTTACACCATCACACAATGGTTGTTACATCTGTCAACTCAGCACCACCTTTGTACTTCAATTATTCTCTAGCTATGGCTGCTTTTTAAGCATGCTCCTGCACCATCGTGCTCTCCCTTTTCATGTCCAGCCTTAGTGAAATTCCAAAAATGTTGTACACCACTTGTCACATGCATCCTACTCAACCAATAGAACATTCTTGCATTTTTGAATTGTGAGGTGCAATTATCTGACCATATTATGTGTTTCTTGTATTATATGTTCCTTTCCCTTAAACTATCATAAAAAACTTTAAATAATCCTTGCACAAACTCTAACGAATGTGTACGATCGTCACTTATGTAGAAGTGATACTCTCTTACAACCTTTCTATCCTCCCCTGTGCTATCATCTACATGCATGAATGCTATGTGTACAAAATTATAAACTTGTGTAGAATGGTAATACATAGATTGCACTTCATTTTGAGGTTCTAGTGTATAGTTTTTAGAAAAATAAACTATAGAGACAATGGTACCAAGAGGAATTGTGTCCTTGCATAACTTGAATTTCTCATCTAACCACTGAGCTTTATGTGTATGCATTATGTACTCATAAACTAGTTTCTCTTTAAACATCCTCATAAAATCAGCTACACATATATCATTTTTCACTAACTCACATCTGTTCAATTCTTCTCCATCTTTAACCCCATATGTCACTGTCTTGTACTTTCTAAAAGATACTAGTTTCTTACCAATTTCATGTGTGTTATCCAAATGTAGACATCTTGGAAAATGTTGCAAACCACCACATGTAGCACAAGAACCTTTCAAACACATCATCTTATAATAAATACAACCATCATCTCTTTTACATAACACACTTGAAATAAATTCTTTTGGTGACTTGAGAGGTGGTTGTACATTGCATTCCTGCAAAACATCGTTAGTGTGCAAAGTACAACATATATGATGATAAATATCATAGTGCATGGAAAATTCAATATGCATCCTACAACATGTGGTGCATACATGATTAATCTTAACATAAAAAGGTTTTGCCATTTCAAAAAATCTTTGACAAATTCTTATTTGAGGAAACTTTTGAAGGAATCTTTCATAAAATTTTGTTTGAGTCATATCCAAATAATGTTTGGCATGTGGCTTACACTTTCTAGATCCAATTCACCTTCTAACAACATCTCTTTAGTTAGACGAAACCCTTGTGTTGTTGTGCCAAAAAGTTTCAATTCATGTTCTTAGTGCATCAACAACAACCTTGTCTTTGCGTGGCAATCTATACCTGAGAACGCCCAAAGAGAATTATTGTTAGGATCCTCTATTTTCTCCCGCCTATCTAATGCTTTACGTAATGTTATTATACTTATGTTTAATGACTTACTTGTTTTTCTTATCAAACGATCTTTTTTTATTTTCTTGTTCATTATGGTTGATGTAATAAATGATGAATAATGATGAACAGTAAATAACCAACATAACTGAGAGGGGGGGGGGGTGAATCAGTATAGACAAAAACTTCTTAAACAACTTAAACAATAAAGACTGCACTAACTGGTAAACAACATCACCGATCTGAATCAAGGCAATACCGGTAAGACATAGTGACTGTGAAAGTCATAAACCGGTAACACTTAGATCTTCACAAAACCTAATATCTCATTTCCACTTCACCCCTATGCTTAAACAAGTAATACATCAGAAATATAATGACCACCAGATCATCATGCTTTAACACTTAACATAAAACACTAATCATCACATGAAAAAGCATCACACATGACACACTTATTTTTCATGTGGAAACCCAACTGGGAAAAACCACGGTGGGAATGAATACCCACAAGTTGTTCTTGAACTCTTCTGAAGTCCGCTCTGTTAGGAGCCTAGTCTAGTTAAGGACTTTACAATAGGTTCTGCTAGGGATCACCTGGTTAAGAGATGGCTAAATACTTGGTTAAAGGTTAAAACCCTGTTAAAGGTTACCTCGCAAGAGGATTTGAAGAACTCAATGATTTTGAGTCACCCTGTTAAAGGATTTACAAAAAAACCTGTTAAAGCTACTCGGTAAAGGGATTTTCCAACTGCTGAAATGGTTAGAAGTCAACAGGTTATTCACTGATCTGATAAAAGCACTTAATGCCAAGGCAGATCCACTTTAGTTCCTTTACATCTGCAATCACACTCTACAGATCTCTACTCACTACACCGGTCTGGCAAGAATCAAGTATCTCTTCACTTGGATACACACATAACATTTGCCAACAACTTCAAATGAAAACCATCATCGACCTTATAGACAACAATTAGGTCGATAGCCAAAACCTAAAACCCTAAGCATCTAGGTTAACAATACAGTCAGTTCAATCCTGATCGTTAATCACATTACACAGGGTAAAACGATCTTGAACAAATCTCAAGACATTCTGCATCGTTCATTCTTTGCCGCTTTTGGAAGCTAATAACCCATCACGCACTCTCCACCATTTACTAGGATTTTGCACATTCCCAAGGTAGATAGAATCAATCTTCTTCATGCAAGATCCTCAAGAAGATTCTTCACGCGTACAAGCATGGCATAGAAAAATGATCTGATCTTCATTTCAATGCTAACTCATCACATGATGTCGTCGGTTGAATCACACAGACTTGGAATGCATCAACCAGAAACCCTGAAGCTGAGACTACCAACCGATACTCATATCAAATGAAACCCCGATACAAACTTTGCATATACTGGTTCACATTCCAACATACCAGTTCACCTTTTCGCATATACCGGTTCATATCATCATACCGGTTCACTTCATACCATCATACCGGTTCACTTGCTAGTTTGCTTACTTCAATATGCCCATTCATACTTCAGTATATTGACATTAATGATAACATACAATCCCAACATGTCATCAAACTCTGCACATATGCCAACAATAACACGTCGAGTAACATTAGAATCTTTAGTATGTGATTTTGAACCAATAGCTTGATAGGCATCAAATAGATTTCTCACCATAGTTCTTTCTCTATAACTTTTGGATGATCTTAGGCCTAGAATTTTCATTGTCTCTCTAAAATTCAAATATTTAATCATTTCAACAATTAATTGGCATCTTGTCATTTGATTTAAGTTTTTTAAATAGTTTTACCATATTGTTTTAACCATTCTCCTACAAGTTCGTTCATTCATTTTATCGAGCATTGACTTCAAAATATTCTCATCGATGTCAATTAGATACTTTGGTTTCCTAGGAATGATTCTAGGAGGTGGTAACATCAGTGCATTGCATGCATTAGGTACATTCATTGCATCAAATAGAGATGGTGTATTTTCATCATTGCATGCATTAGGTGCATTCATTGCATTAGGTTCATATGGTAAATCAAATTTTGTTGGTGCATCTCCATCGTTTGTTTGATTATTCATTGTGATCTCTTCTTCAATTGCATTATGTTCATTTGGTAAATTGAATTGAGATGTTGAGGATGATGTACCTTCTTGTCCCATTGTCCTTATGTCACGCAATTTCTTCATACGCTACCTTTGTCTTTCCTTTTCAGCCTCTTGTTGTTCCACCATTCCTTGCTTGTTCTTTCCCATCGTTAATACCGGTTGTCTTAAATAGAATCATATTACATATATATGTAAACAAAAGTTATTAAACAATCAAATAACCATAAAATTGAGCATTATCATTATTTTTAAAAATCAAAACTATTAAACAATTACATTAACATTGACCAAACTAATAAGAACAACAATTCAATCATTTGAAATCATGCAAAACAAAAATTCCACTTACTTCTACATATAAATGTTGGCATTTTATTGTCATTGATGTCAATTGGTATGTATTCACCAATATGAATGGCTACCGGTAAGCAAGGTGTATGCAAGATGCAAGCAAAATATGTTATTGGTATGGATGTCCACTAGTGATTAAGCAAAAGAAATCATAGAGACAACTAAAGGTAAGATTGGTTATGTCAACTGACATAGCATGATCAACATGTATGTATTGTCAACCAATATGCAGGAAGGTGTAGTATCAACTGGTAAATAGGGCCACCAATGAGCATGTATGAACAAGAAAAAGACAAACTAAAAGAGTGAATGATTGTCGGATCACATAGAGTGTGAACACAGAACCGAGAGAAATCCAAGTTAGCTTGATGAAACTGGTAGAATAGTGAAGATATGATACAATGGTTGACCGGTAATTGCATGACCGGTAGGGAAAGAATAACGATAGCATAAGGCAAAAATTGGTAGTGTGTTTTTTGGTTGGTGCATGAGCCTAAACCGACATAGTAAACTGAGGTGGATGCTGACAGAGATTACACATAGGATCCAAGTGGCTAATGTGTAGTGGTCGGTGAATAATGAGTAGGTAAGGTAGTTGTCGACTATGTGTGCAGTAAAAGAAGACTGCAAAAATCACGAAGGAGTTGTAGGGGATTGTGGCTCAAAGAAATATAGAGGATAAATATTTGATTCTTTGTCATCTGGATTGATGCAGGATGTCAAGTAGTAGATCTGATTTGGTGAAGAAAACATCCAAGGCATTTATGGTGATTGATAAAAAGCAGAGTCGTATTTGCCAAATATAGTAAGCGTGTTTTAGAAGGAATGAAAATAGTGGTGAAGCTTGATTTGTTGTAGGTTGTCAATCATGGATAGGAGATCCAATGTGATCTAATACGGTTTGTGGTAGGTAGAAGAAACCCTAACCACAAATAGTTTGAACCTCATTCTGGCAGGAAAGTTTATGTATAAATATGTAGATATAAGAGATGATAGATGATGCTAGTTGCGAGAAGAGAGTGTTCTTGAGAAAGAAGAGAGATAATCAGTCTAAGAGTTCATCGTAGAAGATTGAAGTGACTAAGTATTTGAAGGGAGAATTGGTAAGAGACTTTAACTGGTAGAGATAGGGAAACCGGTGAATTGTTACAGTGTATAACAGTCAAGTAGACCGACAGTGATTGAACTGGTAGGAAGGAATCAGAGAGTGATAGAGTGCAGGGTGAGGATCAAAGAAAGTCAAGAGAGGCAGAGGTTGACCGGTAAGGGGTCAGAGTGAGTGAATAGTGAACCGGTAGAAAAAGAAGCAGTGAGACAGAAGAACCGATGGAGTGTATTCATTGGAGGTGTTACAAAATCCATTTGTAACAAGGTTATTTCATTGTATAAAAATGAGTTGGTTCTTGGTGTAGGGGTTGGTGCCCTAAATCTTTGTAATACTGTGTTTTATTGTGAGGTTGTATTGGAGCAGTAAACTCTAGCAACATTTCTCACCGAGGTTTTTCTCACATTGGGTTTTCCTCGCATATCTGGTATTGTAAGATGCATTACTTGTGTGTTTAATTACTAGTGTTTTCATTACTTTACCGGTTGCACACACATAGTTGGAAATTGTTTGAAATCACCGATTCACACCCCCCCCCTCTTAGTGACATATTGTGCTCTACAATTGGTATCAAAGCCTTAGGTTCCCTGATTGGTCAAATATTTCTCTAGCTTGGGTAGATTCTGGTCTAAAGAACACAATGGAAAGAAATGAGTCCTCCTCCTCCAAAGCCCCCATGTTTGATGGAACCAACTATGCCTTTTGGAGCAGAAGAATGGAAACCTATTTATCCTCACTAGGTTTTGATGTTTGGAGTCTATAAAAAATGGGTATATTGTCCCTAGTGTTCCTCCCACAGATTCTAGATTCTAAGAAGGAGTATGAAAATAATGCAAAAGTTAAACATGCTATTCTCAGTGGGCTGTCAGATAAATGTGTTTGTCAAGGTTATGCACTACTCATCTGCCAAGAAGACTTGGCATAAGCTGAAGAGATCATTTGAAGGAGATGCCAAGGTCAAGGAGGTCAAGCTGCAAACACTAAGAGGTCAGCTTGAAGGCTTGAAGATGAAAGATGAAGAAAAGATTGCAGACTACCTTCACAGAGTTGATGACACTATGAATACCATCAGAGGACTAGGAGAGGAAATAACTGATGAAGTTATTGTCAAAAAGGTGCTTAGATCACTCACATCTAAGTATGATACTAAGGTCTCTGCTATAGAGGAAGCCAAGGATCTGAAAATCTTTTCAATGGATGAGTTATTTGGCTCTTTAACTACTTATGAGATGAGAACAACCGGTGAAGGAACTTCCAAGAAAGAAGTTGCCTTCAACTCCACCAAAAAGGTTAAGGAAGAAAGTTCTCATAGAGAATCTAGTGGAGACTTGGATATTAAAGTTGCAAACTTTGTAAGAAAGATCAAAAGAGGATCTGGTAAGTATAAAGGAAAACGACCTCTCAAATGCTTTAACTATGGTAGAATAGGATACTTTGCTGCAAAATGTCCCTATGGTGAAACCAGTGGAGATGAGCGAAGAAGCTTTGGTAGGTCTTTCGATAAAGATAAAGAGAAGAAGGTCTACTGGCAAGAAAGAAGAAGCTACCGAAAGCAGAACAATCTATATAAATTTGAAGATGATGCCACGGATGAAGAAAGTGCATCAGGAGATGATTGCCATGAGGATGAAAGAGAAGTTAATCTCTTTATGGCACTAGGTGAACCAGTTGATGAAGATGGGGAAGATGAAGACATCAAAGCTGAAGTGGACTTGGAAGGTGATCTCATAAGTGCGCTTGAGGAGTTTAAGAAAACAAGAAGATAACTCAAGAAGGTTAAACATGTTGCTATAGAAGAACAAGAACAACTAGAGAAATCTCTGGAGGAATCCAAGAAGACAATATCTAATCTAAGACTCTAGTTGGAAGAAGCTAAAAGGACATATGAGGTCACATGCTCTGATGCATCAAAGAAGGAGAAGGAGCATCAAAAGTTAGAAGAAGAGATTGTAAGGCTCAGAAAGGATCTTGAAAAGAGAAAGGATGAATTGAAGATGAGAAGAAAGTATGAGGGCAAAACTGAAGCCTTAGACAAGATGCTGAGAAAACAAAAGCATTCAAAAGATATCGGTGGTATAGGATTTGAATAAGGACAAAGTTCAAACAGAAAAGAAACATTCGGTAAGGAGATACAATTCACTTCCTCAAGTGAAATTAAAGAGAAACAAATCTTTATTGTGAATAAAGATACTAGAAAGAAGACCTATGCTAAAGCTACAAGCAATAAACCTATGAACTGGAATGCTCAGTACCGGAAGGGTCACACACTAAACTAGTATGCAAATCATAAAGGCAAGCCCAAGGTAGACAATGAAGGATTCACTAGAGTCAACAAAATGAGAGAAATGCACCCGATGAGACCAAGGTTTGCCGGTCCAAAGCAACAAGACTAGTATGTACCAAAATTCCATGGTTATTGCTACCGGTGTAATAAGTTTGGACATAGAATTGTTGATTGTAGACTAATGAATAAGCCTCTGGTTAGTTTTGAAAGTATAAATATTTTTCTGCACTCCGGGAGATGAATGTTGTATGTTATCAGTGCAATGAATTAGGTCATAGGAGTTTTGAATGTAGGAAAAGTCTACCGGTATCCTACAATAGTTTTTCAAACTCATCATTTAATGTCAATGTAAAGTGTTATAATTGTAAAAGGTTTGGGCACATTGCAAACTCAGAACAATCAAGCAAAAGAAGTCAGCACCTGATCAAATATCGGTAACAAAACCAGAACATGAAATTGCAGCAGACAAGAAGAAAGAAGACGACCCGGTTTGGGTTGAGAAGGACAAAAATAATGCAGAATCAAGTTTGATTGTGCAGACTACCCTGCATGCAGAGATAAGAAACTTATGGGTTGTAGACAGTGGATGTTCCAATCACATGACTGGTGAAAAAAAGAAATTTATTAATCTTGAAGATTGGAATGGAGGTTAGGTAAGATTTGGAGACAACTCTTCGATCAAAATAAGAGGAAAAGGTACTCTGAACATAGATGGAAAATTGAAGGCCCATGATGTATATTATGTGAAAGGTTTAAAGAACAACTTACTATGTGTGAGTCAAATGTGTGATAAAGGTTACAAATTCACTTTTGACTCTACCAATTGCTAGATAAGAAAAGAGAGTACCAGTCAAATTGTAGCAAAAGGAAAAAGGACAAATGAAAATGTGTACAATCTAAAGGATTTCTTTGAGTCCCAATGCATGATGGGACAAGTGGATGAGTGATGGATATGGCACAGGAGATTAGGCCACATAAATTTTGATAATCTAGTTGCAGTAAGGGAAAAGGGATCTATGATAAATATACCACCCATCATCAACCTGGTAAGCACATTTTGTGATGAATGTGTAAGAGGAAAGCAGACTAAGGTGAGCTTCAAGACTAAAGAGCATAATACTTCAAGGCCACTTGAACAGGTGCATACTGATCTATGTGGACCAACCAGAACAAGAGCTCTAGTTGGTGAAAGATACTTCATGCTCCTTATTGATGAATTTTCAAGAATGACATGGGTCACTTTCCTATAGGACAAATCTCAAGCCTTTAAAATATTCATGATTTTCCGAAAGATGGTTGAGAGGGAAAGTGGATGCAAGCTGAAATGTCTAAGATCGGACTGGGGTGGAGAGTTCACATCAAATGAGTTTGAAGATTACCGTGAGAGACATGGAACAGGAAGACATTAGTTAGCTCCAAGGACACCACAACAAAATGGTGTTGTAGAAAGGATAAACCAGACTGCCAAGGAGATGGAAAGAACCATGCTAAATGAGGCAAGCATACCAGATATATACTGGAAGGAAGTAGTTCACACTACTGTATATACTTTAAACTAGGTTCAACTGAGAACAAATAGCAGAATGACACCTTATGAGCATTAGTATGACCAGAAACCATTAGTTAAATACTTCAAAGTGTTTGGAAGTAAATACTTCATCAAAAGAAATCAAGATGGCTTAGGTAGCTTTGATTCTAGGAGTGATGAAGGTATCTTCTTAGGCTACTCAACTCATAGAAAAGCCTACAAATGCTACAAAAAAGGACTAAGAAGAGTCATTGAGAGTGTGCATGTAAGAGTTGATGAAGATATGCATAAAGGAAGACAAGCACAAGTAAACCAGTATGATGACACCGGTGATGAAGATGAAGTTTAGACTAACAGTGGATTGAAAGAAGCATCAAACAAGTCCCCCAACCGGTATGTGTAGAAAAATCACCTGAAAGATCAGATTTTAGGTAATAAGAATGATGGTGTGTAGACTAGAAGAAGACTTGCCCAGAATGATGAACAAGTCAATTCTACCTCATGACTGAAAGGGAAACCAAAACATTTAATGAGGCCACCAAAAGTTAGAAATGGATGGATGCAATGGAAGAAGAGTTGCAACAAATTGAAAAGAACAAAACTTGGGAGTTAGTTCCTAGACCGACATATAAGAATATCATTGGCACAAAGTGGGTCTACCGGAACAAGATGAATGAAGAAGGTAAGATTGTTAGGCATAAAGCAAGGTTAGTGTGCAAAGGGTATTCCCAAGTAGAAGGAATAGATTTTGAAGAAACATATGCACTGGTTGCAAGACTTGAAGCCATTAGAATGTTTTTAGCATTCTCTGCCTAGAAAGGATATAAGGTATATCAAATGGATGTTAAATCTGCTTTCTTAAATGGTAATTTAGAAGAAGAAGTTTACATAGAACAAATGGAAGGTTTTTGGATGCATGATGATGAAACGTTTGTGTGCCAGTTGAAGAAGGCATTGTATGGTTTGAAACAGGCTCTAAGAGAATGGTACTCAAGGTCAGATAAGTATCTAAAAGAGAAGGGTTTCAGAAAGGTAAGTGCAGACAGTAATCTATACATTAAAGAAAATGGAAACCATATGATTATTGTGGTTGTTTATATGGATGACATAATTTTTGGAGGCAACAAGGACACTCGGTGCAAAGACTTTGTTGATCAGATGTAGTTAGAATTTGAGATGTCACTGCTTGGAGAGTTGTCATACTTTCTTGGTTTGCAGATTTCACAGCAAGGTAAAGGGATATTTCTCTCTCAAACCATGTATGCCAGAGATATATTGAAGAAGTTTCAGATGGAAGACAACAAACTGATAAGTACCCCCATGGTGACTGATTGCAAAATGAGTAAGGTTGATGTGTCACCGGTAGTGGATCAGACATTGTATAGATCCATGATTAGCAGTTTGTTATATCTTACTCCTTCTAGACCAAATATAGTGCAGGCAGTAAGCATGGTGGCTTGATTTCAAGATGCACCCAAATATCACATGTGAATGCAGTCGGGAGGATATTCTAGTATCTACAAGGGACACTTGATTATGGACTATGGTATCCTAAGAAAGGAGTTTTTACCTTAAAAACCTACACAGATGTCGATTGGGTAAGCTTCATTGATGACCGAAAGAACACAAGTGGTGGTGCATTCTTCCTAGGTAGCTGGTTGGTCTCATGGCACAACAAGAAGCAAGATTCAATCTCCCTATCTATTGCTGAAGCAAAATATATTGTTGTTGTCGCATGGTGTTCTCAAGTACTATGGATGAAGTAGACCCTCAAGGATATTCAGGTAGAAATGCCTAACCCCATTTCCATCTATTGTGACAATTCAAGTGCAATTAACATATCAAAGAACCTAGTTATGCACTCAAGGACAAAGCACATTGCCATAAAATATCATTTTCTCAGGGAGAAGGTGGCAGATCAGGAAGTTAAGGTAGAATATGTCCCTGCAGGTGAAAAAGTGGTTGATATCTTCACCTAACCTCTACCGGTAAGAACATTTGAGTATCTGAGACACAAATTAGGAGTTGTGCCACCTGCTTCATGCACTTAAATATACATGGAGATCTATGGTTTAGGGGGAGTTCATTGCCATACCTTTTTTACTCTTGGACCATTTGAAGGACACAGGGGAGATTGTACCAGTCGAGTATTGTAGAGTCTTATGATCTTCTCTACCAGAAAAAGGAAGAAAGATAGAGGATATTGGATGGTGGAGAAGGAACTGGTATGATAGTGGATGATGGATATTGTTAGTACCCTTTGTCATTGTTGTCAAAAGGGGAGAATGAACGAATTGAAGAAATGCAGAGTGTGTTGACATCAATGCCAAAGGGGGAGATTGTTGGCATTTTATTGTCATTTATGTCAACCGATATGTACTCACCAATATGAATGGCTACTGGTATGCAAGGTGTATGCAAGATGCAAGAAGAAGATGTTACCGGTATGGATGTCCACCGATGAGTAAGCATAAGAAAGAATAGAGACAACTAAAGGTAAGAATTTTTATGTCAACTGGTATAGCATGATCAACATGTATGTATTGTCAACCATTATGCAAGAAGGTGTAGTATCAACCGGTAAACAAGGCCACCAGTGAGCATGTCTGAAAAAGAAAAAGACAAACTAACAGAGTGAATGATTGTCGGATCACATAGAGTGTGAACACAAAACCACAAGCAATCCAAGTTAGCTTGATGAAACTGACAGAACAATGAAGAGATGATACAAGGGTTGACCAGTCATTGCATGACTGGTAGGGAAACAAGACTAGTAGCATAAGGTGAAAATCGGTAGTGTGTTTTTTGGTCGATGCATGAGCCTAAACCGACACAATCAACTAAGGTGGATGCTGATAGAGATGATACGTAGGATCCAAGTGGCTAACATGCAGTGGTCAATGAAGAATGAGTCGGTAAGGTAGTTTCCAACTGTGTGTGCATTAAATGAAGACTGTGAAAATCATGGAGGAGTTGTAGGGGATTGCGGCTCAATGCAGTTCAGAGGATAGAGATTTGATTATTTGTCATCTGGATCAATGCAGGATGTCGAGTAGCAGATCAGATTTGGTGAAGAAAACATCCAGAGCATTTATGGTGATTGACAAAAAGCAGAGCCATGCTTGCCAAATATAGTAAGCGTGTTCTGGAAGAAATGAAAATAGCAATGAAGCTTGATTTGCTACAGGTTGTCAATCGTGGAGAGGAGATCTGATGTGATCTTATACGGTTCGTGGTAGGTAGAAGAAACCCTAACTGTAGATATTTTGAACCTCATTTTGGTGGGAAAGATTATGTATAAATATGCAGATTGAAGAGATGATAGATGATGACAGTTACGAGAAGAGAGTGTGCTTGAGCAAGCAGAGAGATAATTATTTTGAGAGTTCATTGTAGAAGATTGAAGTGACTGAGTATTTGAAGGTAGAACCCGAAAGAGACTTTAACTGGTAGAGACAGGGAAACCGATGAATTATTACAGTGTATAATAGTCAAGTAAATCGACAGCGATTGAACCGATAAGAAGGCATCCGAGAATGATAGAGTGCATGGTGAGGATCAGAGGAAGTCAAGAGAGGCAGAGGATAACTGGTAAGGGGTCAGAGTAAGTGAATATTGAACTAGTAGCAAAAGAAGCAACGAGACAAAAGAATCGATGGAGTGTATTCATTAGAGGTGTTACAAAATCCATTTGTAACAATGTTCTTTCATTATAATAATTTTTATTTCATTGTATATCATTGAGTTGGTGCTCCTTTGGGTTGGTGCCCGTAAAATTAGGGGTTGGTACTCCTTGGGTTGGTGCCCTAAATATTTATAATACTATGTTTTATTGTGAGGTTGGATTGGAGCAGTAGACTCCAGTAGCATTTCTCACAGAGGTTTTTCCCACATTGGGTTTTCCTCATATATCTGGTGTTGTGAGATGCATTCCTTGTGTGTTTGATTACTAGTGTTTTCATTACTTTACCGGTTGCACACACATAGTTGGAAATTTTTTGAAATCATTGATTTAGCCCCCCTCTTAGTGACATATTATGTTATACAATAAAATTGTCACATAAGCATAGTAACAGTTGCAGTGGGGCCTTCAACGACCTCAAAAACTTCTTTTGAGGCGGTTGAGGTTGTTGGGAAACTAAAAGTATGTCCAAGTACCGCATACGCAATATGTTCAATAACCTTATGTGTGCTTTTAGTCCCTAAAAATTCTCAATAGACCAACGTCCATATTCCTAGTACCCCATACACGCTTTTAACTTATCAAAACCCCATACGTGTTACTTGTAGTAAAGAAAATATGAAGGAAAAGAGAGGGAGGGAGAGGGAGAGAAAGGGGGAGAGGGAGAGGGAGTTGGAGAGAGAGAGAGAGAGAGAGAGAGAGATCAAATTAAGGACATCCATTGTCTTTTGTTTTAATATATTGGCAGGTGAACACCATTGTCTTTTGTTTTAATATATTGGCAGGTGAATAGGTCAGATGTTTTTCAGGCCATGTTTGAAGGGGATCTGATGGTTCAAAAGAAAGGAGTGATTGTGATGAAGGAGGTGGTAGATAAGATTATTATCTTTCAAGTGGTATATAACGAGATGGGTAAACAAAATGTAGTGATGAAAGAGGTGGGAGGAGAAAGTATTGTGTTTCAAGTTGCAGGTTTCATGGAGACACTAATACATTTGGCCTAAAATTCTGACGAAGGTTTCTGACGGAGAAGGTATATTGTGAACAAATTTGATTTTTTTTTGAAAAATTGCCTGCATTCTTCAGAATTCCGATGATAATTCAATATATGTTTTCGACAGATAAGGAATTGGCAATGACATTTGTGTTTTTTACAAAAAGTGCCCGCGTTCGTTGAAATTCCGATGACAGTGGGCATTACTTAAAAAAAAAAAAAGACCAAGACATTTCAAATCATTTTCATGGCCTCTTCCCATTCTCACATTGCTGCCCCAAAAGTGTATTCCCGCCCACAGTTCCACCTCTGCCAAACCCTAGAAATTATATCAAGGTTGTGTCTGTGTAATGCCACGACCGATTTTTTTTGGGAGGATGGAGCCATAGCCTTTCTCGAGTGAGCCGAACAATCCAATGAAACCGGCTACCTCGTGTCTTGAAGTGAGTTTTATATCTTGAACTGCTGTTGGAGGATCTGCATACAGAGTGAACAGAGCGAGCTAAAGATAATGTAGTATTGCTGGTCTTGCCTGCTTGTACAGAAGAATTAGGTTATTAAGGGTCAAACCAGTACGAATTGGAGCTGTAGGATCATAGGCATGGGCCGTTATAAAGGTAACAAAGGTAGTGACACCAGAAGGAGTAGACTGTATTGCACTTCCACGCTTGCTTACGAAGAGATACAAGAAAAACCCGAGCTTCTATTTAGCTCTCTATTTCTCGGGCGAGATAACGAGCCGCTTTATTCAAGGGTAGGGCGAAGAGGATTTCCATGGTGTTTTCTGGTGAACTAAATTGTGTCCTTGGCAATCAATCACGAATCAAATATCTTCAAGGACGTGCACTGACAAATGCAATTGGAAACCTTGGCATTACTGATGCATATGCTGCTGCTCTCAACAAGTTTGGTCATGACCTTGAGAGTATAGTAGAGCAGGTATAGTTATCTGTTAGTTTTGCGATTTCAGTTTACTTGTATCAGAAAAACATATTATGCCTAACGACTTCAAAAGTTAATCATTTTGACATTAATTTGCAAGTGCAACACATGTTGTTAACCAAGAATTAACTTTTTTGAGTTTATTGCATATTTTACACATAATTGTTTGTTAAATCTAGAAATTCCTTTACCATGGACAAATATCAAACTTTTAATTCCTTCAATTTGATAATCATGGCACTAAATCTTATCTTCATTTGCCATATACATTCACAACCATTATTTGCGGTGAAATTTGAACTTCCAAGGATAGCCACCAGGGTGTTTTTGCCTTCCAGATGTACTTCTGGAGTTTGTCATTTCTTATTCTAGTACTTGATCACACTTATGGTGTATATTTACTATGTGTTCTCCATATTAATGGCCCCCTCTTAAGTAGACAGCACCAGGAAACATGTAATGATAGTTTATTAATATAAAGAAATTATTCAATTGTACCCAAGTTCTTAGGAAATGCAATGTACTTGTTATATGTGAATCACTTCAAGTGCATTGCTAGGGAAGGACAAGAAGACCATCGGTTAAACCTAGCATGTCATAGTGCAATTTACATATTGTCGCCTCTTCATGAGTAGATCACTTTATTCTTTCACATTCCATTTCCAATCACATAAGGCACATAATGGCATCACTTGTATCTCATTGCTGCCATATCCATAAGTTTCATGGTCATCTCCCTGGTAGGTCGACTTAAGACTTGACACCACAAGTAAAGTATATAAGCAAGTCATTTGCATGGCATAATCAATCAATAACATACAAGGCGAATTATTCTTAAGGTTGTCAACACATGTAATCTTCTCTCCAACATTTGGCGATCTCTCTCTCTCTTGTGCGAACTTGCTCCTCATCCATTATGTGAAGGTGTTAGGATTCCCAAAGATACTAAGAGGGGGGGGGGGTGAATCGGTATCTGACCAGTTATATAAGTTTCTCAACTTATAACATGAAAAACATATTAAAACTGTGTACCGGTAAACTAGAAATAATGCACCAAATAAGAATAACAACCACAACATGAAAAGCACACCATAACACAATATTTAATGAGGAAACCAAGTGTGGGAAAAATCTCGATGGGATTTGTGACCCAAAATATTCACTTACTGGCCAATAACAGAATATTACTACTTACAATAGGGGCCTATACATGCAGGAAGGCCAAGTGCCTAGAGCTCACTACTTAGTTACAAAAGAAGTCACACTAACTTACAAAAATGGATTATACAAATCCAATGTCTTGTACTGCTTCAGATCAACATCTTCTATGCCAGATTCAGTATCGGTTTAAGCTCTGCTACATACATAAACCCTTAAGCTAATAATTCGTACATTAGGTCTGCTATATTCCTTTCATCAATCGCTTATATCATTTCTATATCTCTCTCCTAAATGATCTACAATGATCTCATACATATATGAGTCATATTACAATTTTCCATGTCAGCCTACAAAAAATTTTACAATTAATTATAAAATATGTTTATACAAAATTGTTGTCAACCAAGATGTCGGTATTCTTCCTTTTCGGTGTTGGTGTTCCATATGTCGGTGTAGAGTCTGTCAGTGCCTGTGTCTGCTTGCCAGTATCACATGATTGTAGGGTTGCCATCAATGACAATACCTTCAATCACCTACAATTTCTCATTGGAGTGTGCATTTGTCAACAATGTCTCCCTTTGGCATTGATGGCAACACTCATGAGAAAAATCCAAAACGAATATAATCAACAATGGTTTTCCAAAATTGTCTTACCAAAACTGTGTGCCCAAAAATGTATGCTCCCCCTGAGCTGATGATGTCCTGTTCTGATCATTTTTCTCATCACACTACTCCCCCTTTGACATCAATGGCAAAGGTTGTCATTCGCTATCAGTGGAGTGTGGTTTCTGCCTAGATTTTTGTAACTGGTGGGTTACAATCTGGAATATATCTATCAAAACCAGTTTTAAACTATCGCTGAATCTTTTTCTTTCTTGTAATGCCTCTTGTGTTCTCTAAACTATACTGGTGAGTATGTGCATTTTCTCTTCTGGTGTCTTATGTCTGGGAACCAGAGCCTAAAAAAATTATTTTCTCAAAGAAATGAGGTAGTCTAGTTTTGGACCAACTTTACATTTTAAGCTCTTTGCCTTATGCTTGACTTTCTCTTTGTCCTTCTCTAACTTCTCAATTTTCTCTTCTAGATCTGCAGTTTTCTTTTCTATCTCCAAAAATGAATCGGATGTACCTATCAGATTGTTAGCAACATTGTTTATTTTAGTTTGAGTTATGTTGATCTCTGAATCTATATCATGTGTCAAGATGTCTATTTTGCAAGTATCCCTATACATTTTCTTAAAATCCAAAATTGTTTTTCCTAGATCCAGTAATAAGGTGTCCATTTTCTCCTTGTTCTTCTTCACAATTTCCTAAAAGAATTTCTCTTTTTCCTTAATCATTCTCTCCTTAAATGTGTCCTCATTTATTTGATCAACTGTCAAAATGTTGCCGGTGATGAATTTAGACAATGTGTCTAGTTGACCTAAAGAATCCTTATTATTCATAATGCATTTAGGTGCTATCAATTTAAGAATAGGGATTGTATCATCTATAGCCTTATATGCTTGTGCATTGCACTCTGTGATCTTCTTTATTGAATCCAATAAGACCTCTGTTACATTTGTAGGCCAAAATTATCACATTGATGTACCAGATGTCTGCCCAACTGCTTTCACAATATCCATGCTACTGGTTGTAGTAATTACCTTTCTTGATTCGACCTCTGGTAGGTTAGTCTGTGTTTACATTTCTACTAGCAAAGGTTTAGGCTTTTCACTTTTAGCCGGTGGCACTGTCTTTGTCTGAACTTGTGTCTCAACCTGTTTCTGTTCCGGTTTCTCCATCTGTGTCTCAAAGGGTTTCTCTGAGCTCTCAACAGCCAGTTTCTCCATCTGTGTCTCAGTATGCACTTCTAGTTTCTCAGTTTGTACCTCTGCACTGTCCATTTCCGCTTCTCCTGATTGTTTTTCAGTTTTATCTACCGGTTCTTCTAATGTTTTACCAGTGGTGTCCTCGGTTGGTTGCTCTGTTAGAGTAGGTTTTTCTGTGCTTATGTTTACAATATCATTAGCCTCAACCTCAACATCTGCAGCCAGTGACTTAGTAGTCACTTCTTCCTTCTTATCCTCAGTGGTTTCTCTGTCAACCACAACATTTACTTCCTGTGTGTCTATATTTACAGTGTACAAAATTTTGGACTCAGGATTAGTATCCTCTAGTGGAGTCTCCATACTCTCAATGGCCGGTTGACTGTCTGTAGTATGTGCTGGTGGAGTATCAGCAAGAGGTGGGAGCACATTATCAGTTATTTTAAGGCTTGGAAGTCCACTTACCTTACCTTTTCCCTGTCCTTTTGGTATACTCTGATAGTCTTGGGTCTTAGTAACTCTTCCCATTTCTCTTTTTCTACAAAGAATATGTCCCATGCATATGTTATTTCCTCAGAGACTTCATTCACTCTACCTGCCATCAATGCTACATGTCGGTGAGCGGTTGAAAATACTGTCTAGTTAGCTTCACTGATTAATTTGTCTATTTCATCAGGTGAGTTAATTGGATGCACTGCAAGTAATTTTTCAATTTTTATTTTCTTATCAACAATGGCTACCCTTCTAGTTTCTAATCTTCTATACAAATTGTTTGGTATTTCATCAACAATTTCCATCAAGAATTTCTTGTAAATGTCCAAGTGTAAAATTACATTGTTCTCTATGCTTTCTTTGTCATTAGCAGATAGTGTGTTGTATAGTTTGCTAATGTTTTTCAACTTTCCATCTTCAGTTATTTCACTTAAGAGTTTATCCAGTGGAGCAATATCTTGTTTTACCTTCTTCTACTTCTTAGGAGTTAACTTCTTCACTGGAGGCCTCATTGCCTGTTGCTTTTGTCTTGTTTTTCTAGGAGTGGGTGAGGGTACCGGTGAGGGTTTTCTTTTCCTTTCTACCCTTTTGAATAGCACTGGCATATCACTCTCAAAGGAAGTTCCAACCGGTGAAAGATGAGCTTCTGGTTGAAGTCCTTCCAACTCACTTTCTTTTATACCAGTTTGTTTCAAAACATCTTCCTTAATTGCCTTTGCCTATTGGGTTCCTTTCCTTACTATTTCTTCAACCTTCTTAACCCTTTTCCTTGACTGAATTCCACTTTCAATTGTCTCTGCATTTCCAAAGACTTTCTCAATGGGTTCCTTTGGTGCTTCAAGGAGGGTTTTTGCATAAGTTTCTATGATATTATCATCTATTTCATAGTCCATTTCAGTTACCCAGATAGTTCTAGGGACAACTACCTCCATCCAGATTTCATCTTTCTTGATTGCAAAACATATTTCCTTCTGATATTTATCTACAATTTCGTGTGACAGTCTTACTCTTGTTTTCATACGAGCCTTCAATGCTTGAAAATGCTCATTTGTGTTTTTCTCTCTGTCTTCTCCCATATTGTTTAATAAATCCAATAGTTGCTTTCCTATCGGTATATCAAAGCCAAAATGTCTTCTACCAATACTGGGTACTTGCTTAGTAATGTACAATATTAGGCAAACAAGCAAATTTCCAAATCTAAAGGTTCCTTTCTTATCTCCTTTAATCTTCTTTAGATTGTCTATCAATTCATCTTTGAGCCATTCACATACATCTATTCTAGCATTATCATTTACCATGTCATATACACTTTTGATACATAGGCTAGAAACTGAGTTCAACCTATTTGCATGTGTGGCTTTGTAACCTAAGATCATAATGATAAATATGACATTGATGTCCTTTACATCATTTACCCTTAGAGATATTTTGTCAAAACTTGCACCAGTTAGTTTCATCACTGTGTCATTTGAGACCTTCTTTGTTCTGTCAGGCCTGCTACCGGTGGAAGGTAACCCTGTTACTACTTTTATTGCTTCTTTGGTGATTTTATGAATTGAATCCAACCAAAAGAATTTGCCATGGACTCTTCTTAGAACTATTCTTATAACATCTTTGGGAAATTTAGGAATGCTAAGAATATCCACAAAGCCTAGGGTTTCTACTACCTTATGTTCCGCCTTGACATTACCATCTACATCACAAATCACAGTCCTATACATGTTATTGATCTCATCATCACCTAATTCCTCTATATGACAATGTATGTATATCCTAGGGTCTTTAGCATATACTACTCCCTTAGGAATTTGAGAAAATGCACCTATGCTATCATCTTTCTTCGCAATTTTGGGAACTAGTTTAAATACAGGTCTAGGGTGCTTAATAACCTCAATAACAGTAGGGTTTGCAATAAATTCAGGAGTGGATGAAGAAGCCATAGTTATAAATGCCTCAATCTGCCTTAAGGATGAATGCTTGGATGAACGGCTTCACTTTTTCGCTAAGGATGTCTTCGCTTGGAAATTTTTGCGCTCTCGAAGATTTGAATGCTCGGTGAATGAAAAAGGAGCCAAAACACTTGCTTTATAATGTTATTTTCTCCAACTACCACATTTAATGCTTGTCGGTTTAAGTCACAACTTAACTCATCTTCCGGTATAGAAGTAATTTGACTTCTTACCATCAACCGAGGGTATAATAGCATGTTTTTCAATTTGTTGCTAAACCCCCAAAGGATTTTCCTTCAGTTAGATGAGGAGTCTCCTGCCGGTGGAGTGTTACTCTGTTCTACCAGTGGAGGAGTATTCCCATCAACATTTTGATCTGACTTTCTGATCTATTATTTTGAGAATTATTTCTTTACCTCTTCAACCTTTTCTTTATCCTTCAAACTAGGACCTTTGTTATTTTCCTGTGGGGTCTTGCTTCTACAAAATTTTGCAATATGTCCAATTTTGTTACAAGCATAACAAGTCACATTGTTTTTCTGAATAGCTTTCCCATATCTTATGTCGGTATGTGTTCTGCATTGATTATATAAGTGTCCAAATCTTCCACAAACATAATATCTTACATTCATTCTCCAATTTTTTGAATTATGACCAATTTTTTTGCATTTAGAACATTGACCGGTGGCTGTATAAGTGTTCTGATAATTTCTAGATCTACACTAATTTTCTCTATGACCATACTTGTTATAGTTAAAGCATTTCTCATTGAATTTGTAAGAATTAGGTTGTCTTACCGGTTTACTATGATCATGATTGTTTGCAATACCGGAGCTTTCACCAGTTTCAAAGCCAAGGCCATTTGTATCACCATTAGGTTTTTGATTCTTCAGCATGTCAACAAGTTCTTCTGAACTTTTCTTGAATTTCTCTTTGTGTTGATTTGCAATAGTCAGCTCATCTTCCAAGATTCCTTTCTGTCTCATGAGTTCAGTTCTGTCATTTTGTGTATACATCAGATCTATCTTCAATAGATCATTTTCATGACCGAGTCTTGTGTTTTCATTTCTAGCATCATTCAGTCTTCTAACCAAGTCTTCTTCATTCTTCTTCCAATTTTCAGTTTCTTTGCAAAATCTCATAGTCATATCTTGCATCTCATTCTTCATTGTAGTGTTTTCTTGTCTTAGCTTGTTCACCAGATCATTAGGAGTTTCCTTTTCATCATCCTCATTCTGCATCTTATCACAAAGTTCTCTTCTTTTATTCCTTGCTATAGTGAAATTTTCTTGAAGTACTTGAATGATATCCTGTGCAACCTTTAGATCATCTTCAAGTTTGATATTCTTCACTTTTTTTGCATCATAGTCTGAAAGAGTTGTTTCCAATTGCTTTCTCAAGTTTTCCATCTCTACTGGTGATAAGATCTTCCTCAAGCTGTTAGGATTTTGAAAATGGAGGACCAACCTCTGATACCAATTGTTAGGATTCCCAAAGATACTGAGAGAGGGGGTGAATCAGTATCTGATCGGTTATATAATTTTCTCAACTTATAACATGAAAAACGTATTAAAACTATGTACTAGTAAACCAGAAATAATGCAGCAAATAAGCATAACAACCACAACATGAAAAGCACACCATAACACAATATTTAACGAGGAAACCTAGTGTGGGAAAAACCTTAGTGGGATTTGTGACCCACAATATTCACTTACTGGCCAATAAGAGAATATTACTGCTTACAATAGGGGCCTATACATGCAGGAAGGCCAAGTGCCTAAAGCTCACTGCTCAGTTACAAAAGAAGTCACACTGACTTACAAAAATAGATTATACAAATCCAATATCTTCAACCGCTTCAGATCAGCATCTACTATGCCAGATTCAGTATCGGTTTAAGCTCTGCTACATACATAAACCCTTAACCTAATAATTTCCACATTAGGTCTGCTATATTCCTTTCATCAATCGCTTATATCATTTCTATATCTCTCTCCTAAATGATCTACAATGAGAGTCATATTACAATCTGCCATGTCGTCTTACAAAATATTTTACAATTAATTACAAAATATGTTTATACAAAATTATTGTCGGCCAAGATGTCAGTATTCTTCCTTTTCGGTGCCAGTGTTCTGTATGCCGGTGTAGAGTCTATCGGTGCCGGTGCCTATGTTTGCATGCCGATATCACATGATTGTAGGGTTGCCATCAATGACAATACCTTCAATCACCTACAATTTCGCATTTGAGTGTGCATTTGCCAATAGAAGGTTGGTTGTTAGGTGATACTAAGGATTAATATTCAAAAAGTATAATAATTACACTAATACATATATCACTCTCATGTCTTCCTTAATTTGATATAAGGTCCCTCTATCATGTTAATGCATGATAGCCTCGGTAAGATAAATGATTGAATAAGAGATAAATGAAGTCTCTCATTCAATCATCTATCATATCGATAAACTATGATGAAGACTTCAAGCTATTGTTCCTTCATTGATGATCATTCTTAAATTTGTATATATTCAACCATACTTGCAAAGTTCGATCAATGCTTAACTACCAATAATCATCGGTTGTAAATCTCATAGCACATAATACATCAATGACTAATAGTAAGCATCTCCTTAGTAGACCTAGAAGTCATATCTCTTCTCCCGTGATAGAGTGTTCAAGTAGAATTGTTGGGACTAGGAGGTGCGGATCGACCAGATCCTCCACCTATTGGATGTAGACAAAATGAATGTTTTTTGGATTAGGATGGTACACATAATCTACTATCAAAAGGTTGTCAAAAATTCTTGGGACTAGGAGGTGTGAAATGGCCTACTCTTATGCTTTTCATGCCATCGAAATTTGAGTTTGATTGTCATCATTTACTTTTCCAAATTCTTCACATGTAACTCCTGAATCAATTTCCTACACACAAAATGATGAAAAATAGGTTTGTTGATGGAGGCTTTCCTAGGTCAAACCTCGGGTTGTGAATTAACCTTGAAGTATAATGTTTTCCTTTTGAGGGAAAGGATAGATCTAATCTAAAAATGCTTAAAACTGAACATGATACCTTGATGAATCTTTCTTGAATCCCCACACAAGGTTTTAGGATGTCATGCAGAATGGTGTGTTTTAACTTGAATTCTCCTTCAATGCTTGATTAATGCTTGATTTCTTGTTCACTTGGAATTGAATTGATTTTATATTAATTAAGAGATCAATTGAATTGTAGGTAAACCCCTTCAAATGACAGGGTAGGCTTCCTTTTATACCTAATATATGTCTTGAAAGCATTTTATCTTGATGACTTTAAATTAAAGTACTTTCTCTTCTATCTGGTATTGGTGGAGCTGAGGTTGCATTGCATCAACCTAGGATACATATTTCCATAGATACAACACAAGTTAAATGCATCCCAGGTTGATCTAAAGCAACCTTTGCTCCAAAGATCACCAGAAAATAGAGAAAGAACTTTAATTTAATGCCATCAGGATAAAAGGATTTCAAGACAGATAAATGGTATGCAACTGTATCTATTTGGAATGCATTACCCAAACATCGCAATCGATCAGTCGCCTTTGAAAAGAAAATGGTATGATGAAATATTTGGGCATAAAATACATGAAATGCACTCCATACTACTACTGCACAATATTTTGGTCGATGATATTTTTAAAATAGTAAAGGAAGGTGTATGGAACTAGCCTACTCTTTTGCTTTTCATGCCATCAAAATTTGAGTCTGATTGTCATCATTTAATTTGCCAAATTATTCACACGTAACTCCTGAATCAATTTCCTACACACGAAATGATGAAAATAGGTTTGTTGATGGGAGATTTCCTAGGGCAAATAGGTTTGAATATACCTTGAAGTGTGCAATATGGAAGGTTTGTATTCTTAATCTCCTACCCATTTCTTAATTTAAAAGATGATATCTTTATTAAATATCTCCTCTATTTTTGGAGGTAGACATCTTTAGGAAAAGATCTCTTCCTCCCTCTTTAAAATGATCCCTTTAGATCTAATCTAAAAATGCTTAAAATTGAACATGATACCTTGATGAATCTTTCTTGAATCCTCACACAAGGTTTTAGGATGTCATGTAGAATGGTGTGCTTTAACTTGAATTCTCCTTCAATTCTTGATGAATGCTTGATTGCTTGTTCACTTGGAATTGAATTGATTTTATAATTAAGAGATCACTTGAATTGTAGGTAGACCCCTTCAAATGACAGGGTAGGCTTCCTTTTATATCTAATATATGTCTTGAAAGCATTTTATCCTGATGGCTTTAAATTAAAATACTTTGTCTTCTATCTAGTATTAGTGGAGCAGAGGTTGCATTGCATCGACCTAGGATATATATTTCCGCAGATACAACACAAGTTAAATATATCCCAGGTTGATGCAAAGCAACCTCTGCTCCAGAGATCACCAAAAAATAGAGAAAGAACTTTAATTTAATGCCATCGGGATAAAAGGCTTTCAAGACAGATAAATGGAATGCAATTGTATCTATTTGGAATGCATTACCCAAACAACACAATCGATCAGTCGCCTTTGAAAAGAAAGTGGTATGATGAAATCTTTGGGCATAAAATAGATGAAATGCACTCCATACTACTGCTGCACAATATTTTGGTCAATGATATTTTTAAAATAGTAAAGGAAGGGGTATGGAACTGGCCTACTCTTCTACTTTTCATGCCATCAAAATATCTCCTCTATTTTTGGAGGTAGACTTCTTTAGGAAAAGATCTCTTCCTCCCTCTTCAAAATGATCCCTTTAGATCTAATCTAAAAATGCTTAAAATTGAACATGATACCTTGATGAATCTTTCTTGAATCCTCACACAAGGTTTTAGGATGTCATGTAGAATGGTGTTCTTTAACTTGAATTATCCTTCAATACTTGATGAATGCTTGATTGCTTGTTCACTTGGAATTGAATTGATTTTATAATTAAGAGATCACTTGAATTTTAGGTAGACCCCTTCAAATGATAGGGTATGCTTCCTTTTATATGTAATCATACATAAAGTGTTTGAATTTTTTTCTCACACATGAGGCATGAATTGAGGGGTCATATTTTGGGTCTCAATCACGAGTACCAGGGCACCTAAGGTGTCCTAGTCTTGTCAATTTAGGATGTGACATGCTAAAGTGATAAAATTCACCATTCTACTCACAAGAATTTTATTAAGTCTCAAATATAGGGATCATAACTTATTAATGATGCAGTGAAAGTCCTTCATGAAGGACTTCTAGACGTATTTTTGGATGAGTCTTTGTCAAATGCAGAGAAAAAACAATTGATGCTTAATGGATTTAAGTAACATTCTTTCAAATTGGAAGCCAAAGTTTAATTGAAGGATGTAGAGAAGAAGGTGGAAGAGAAAAGACTAGAAGTTTTGGTGATTAGATGTGCAACAACACATATCCAACTACAAGAAAGCATAATTTTCTTTTTAGAAAAGTGTAAAGGATATAGCAGCAGCATACATGTTTTAAAGGCAATGGCCTAAATATACTAAGGATATTAAGGGTCACATAGATATTATAGCATCACAAATTGTACAACTATCCAGTACTATAGACATGAAGAATGATGTAGAAGGAAACAAAAGGCTTCAAATAGAAAACTTATACATGCAACTAAATCCATTGACTAATCAAAAGAACAAAATTAAGAAATGGTTCAATCATCTAAGAGATGTTGTAGACTTGCAACTCACCAGCTACTTAGTTTTTGCGGGTAAGAATTTTTTTTGTTTTGGTTATGGTTGTGGTGTTTGTAGGGAGACATTTACAAATTTATATCTATTTTCACTATTTAATGGTTTATGGGTTTGTAATGGTAATTTAATGTTCTTTCATATTTTTGTATAGATTCTTTATAATAGCCTATTATAGTGATTTGTTCTATTATGGATAATGTTGTGGGTTAGACGGCTTTGTCATAGGTGCATGAAAGCATTGCATGAATTCTACTTTTAAAAATTACATGAGACATTTTTAATTTATTTGATTCAGTGTTATTTGAATTTTTTTTTATCAATGATGTTTCCTTTCTCCAAGAATTGGATCTAGGATCTTTTCGTCAAATAATATGTAACATCCAATGACTAAATATTTTCTTTACAAATGCTTATTTTATTTAATTATCATCTGAGTGTGAATTATAAATTATATTTGTGCGGAAGCAAAAGATACAAGCTGAAGACTCGTGCGTAAGTAAATTTCGTAAAAGAAAGCAAGCAAGCATTATCTTGAATGACATGGAAACAAGCTCATCAACTAGCTACAAGAGTGCAATTGGAGAATAGCAGAGGAAAGTGTTAAAGGGTGATAAATACATAGAGAGTATGAAATACAAACAAACAATGTCTAGAGTGTGTGATGTGACGTCTCTAATTTATGTATGGAGGGACTAACTAGTTTTGGAATTCCTAGGAAACCTATTGGGCCACGCTTGGAGGAAATCAATGTGTTCATGCAAGGGCCACCTTTTTTCTATTATGAGAATGATTCTTTTGCATCAAAGGATATTTGGAAGGCAATATCCGACAATTTCTATAGTGTGGAACCATAATTGGCGAACTCGAAGTACTTTTCGGCTTTCGGAAGACCAAGAAGTTATGTACACAATCTCGTGATAGAAGGGCAATTTCAAGCATTACCTCTCTCCCCCATGAATATTCAAGAAGCACTTCCTCATAAAAAGGACTATTGGCCTCCATGGGATCAAAGAAAAAAATTGAATTGCTAGACTGTAGATGATGTGGTGGTGTCCTTCGTGAAGAACTCTGCACTATAATTGAAATTCACAAGGGAAACTGCAAGATAGTGAATAGAAATACATTCTTGAAAAGTGGGAAGAATGGATCTTGGTTTGGGTGGGGCCAGGTTAGGTGGCTCCTCTAGAGGTTGACGAGATAGAAATCATATTAGGATTTGAAAAAGATCACACTCATGGAACTTTGTGTGCAACTGATCTATTTGGAATGGATTACCAAAACAACACAATTGATCAGTCACACACGAAGTTTCACGAGTGTGATCTTTTTCAAATCCTAATATGATTTCTATCTTGTCAACCTCTAGAGGAGCCACCTGACCTGGCCCCACCAAAACCAAGATCCATTCTTCCCACTTTTCAAGAATGTATTTATATTCACTATCTTGCAATTTCCCTCATGAATTTTCAATTATAGTGCAAAGTTCTTCATGAAGGACACCACCACATCATCTAGAGTCTATGCTTCAATTTTTTTCTTTGATCCCATGGAGGTGAATAGTCTTTTGTCTGAGGAAGTGCTTCCTGAATAGTCATGGGTGGGAGAGGTAATTCTTGAAATCACCCTTCCATTGGGAGATTGTGTACATAAACTCTTGGTCTTCTGGAAGCCAAAAAGTACTTCGAGTCCACCAACTCTGGTTCCACACTATAGAAATTTTTGGATATTGCCTTCCAAATATCCTTCGGTGCAAAAGTATCATTCTCATAATAGAAAAAAGGTGGTCCTTGCATGAAAACATTGATTTCCTCCAAGCATGGCCCAATAGGTTTCCCAGGAACTCTAAAACCAGTTAGTCCCTCCATACATAAATTAGAGACGGCACATCACACACTCCAGACATTGTTTGTTTGTATTGCATACTCTCTATGTATTTATCACCCTTTAACACTTTCCTCTGCTTTTATGCAATTGCTCTCTTGTAGGAAGTTGATGAGCTTGTTTCCATGTCATTCAAGATAATGCTTGTTTGCTTTCTTTTAGAAAATTTACTTGCACACGAGTCTTTAGCTTGTATCTTCTGCTTCCGCATAGATATAAATTATAATTCACACTCAAATGATAATTAAATAAAATAAGCATTTGTAAAGAAAATATTTAGTCATTGGATGTTACATATTATCCGATGGAAAGATCCTAGATCCAATTCTTGGAGAAAGGAAACATCATTCATAAATTTTTTTCAAATAACACTGAATCAAATAAATTAAAAATGTTTCATGTAATTTTTAAAAGTAGAACTCATGCAATGCTTTCATGCACCGACAACAAAGCCGTCTGACCCACATCCTCTGATATCGTCGGAATTCTGACGACAACTAAAGAAACTTCTGACAAGGATATTGTATATCCGACATCACTTCCTTGTCGGACAGTCGTCGAGGAGAAAACATAGCATCTGTCAGAATTTCGATGGTAATCTATGTAATTTTTTGGCCGGGGGAGAAAATATAGCCGTCATCGGATGAGTTCATAACATTGTCAGAATTGCGACGCAAATGGCATCATCGGAAAGACCGATGCCGAGTTTTCGACGGTTAAATTTGTTAGAAGTTAGACGTGGTGTCGTCGGACTACTGACAATTGACTATCAGAAATTAGGCCCAAATGTACTAGTGAGAACAAAAGAGTAGAAGTGATAGTGGAGGAGGTAGGTGTCATGCCCAAACTTTTGGGCAAAACACTACCAACAATTTTTTATTTTTATAAAACACTTATTTATGTGCAAGCATTGCTTAATTAATTGTGACAACATTAACGAATTGTTCCAAACGAAACCTTTTTAAAACATTATAAGGAAAATGGGTTTCTAAAGGGAACGATGAATTAAAATTTAAATAGAAACCTAAAGTTTCGGTAAAACTCTTAGATGATAAAAATCAAAATATTACTTACGTAATAATTACGATAACTCTAATAATCAAGAGATCAAATTAACTTTATAAGGGTACTATTCAATTCGCTTAAACGTCCCTTTCTTCAGTTACGTTTCATAATAATAATTAGATCATCTTCTACTAAGAAGACATTAATATAATTACTAGATTTGATAATATCCATTATTTACTAAATACCAACACTATTACTATTTCATTTCATTAATATTACCTAATTGAGTAGATACATTTAAGGTGCCAACATCGTTATGATAATTAATTTATCAAATAAAAGTATCCACATGGGTTAGCTAGGTTCGCAAGACTTAGTCCCTAAATTTTATTATAGAGAAAATTATATTGCACCATTACAATATCCTCTTCAATTTAGTATTTTACTATATTGATTCATTCCGTTTAATTATAAAAATAAAACCTCTTAGATCTCTAAAATGTAATTATATAATTTAAATCAAGTTGTTATATATTACTTTTTTTCAAACATTGACTATTTAATATTTTGTATTCAATATTCACATCTCCTCTTACTTTAAATTCAATTAATAAATCTTCTCAAATATATTTACCCGATAATAATATTGTAGAAAAATTCATTTCTGATTCCATTAAATTCCAACTAGTTTATGGAACCCAAAAATAACTTACCAGATCCATTAAAATTCTTTAAAAATTAAACACCAAAATTAAATAGAATTTATACATCCTCATTAAATATACCCATATGTTTATTTTGAAACATATATAAAATTTAAACACTTAGTAAAATAATTTATCTAAAATTGCCCCCCCATCCATTCCTCTCTCTCTCTCTCTCTCTCTCTCTCTATATATATATATATATATATGTATGTATGTATGTATGTATGTATGTATGTATGTATATATATATATATATATAAACTTATATATAAAATAAATATGTCTCCACACTTAAAAATCGTCCATGCAGAAACCCTAACTAAAAAAAATATAAATATATCATTAAAATACCCTACATTTCAAAATCTCTTCTTCCTTCATGCTACCCTAGCCCTACCCGGCTAGGGTTTAATCCTTATTTCTTTTTGCAGGGCGTTGGGTGGTGGTTCACGCAAGGCCGAATGAGGAGCGGCGACACGTAAAGGAGGGCGGAGGCCAAGGAGGGAGGGCTCCCCGCAACCAATGGCCACAGCCATGACTGCGGGTGTCGGCCCATAGTGGCGGCCTTGGCCGCCGCTGTGGGACGCGACTCGCCGCTGTGGGACGCAACCCGCAACTGCTGTGGGGCGCCGCCCACAGAGGGGGGCTGAAGCCTCCTCGTCTGTGGGTTGCGGCCCATAGTGGCGGCTACGGCCGCCGTTGAGGGGACGCCGCCCACAGTGCAGAGGGGAGCTGCCCAATCATCAAATGTTTTTTTTTTTTTTTTTTTTTTTTATTATATATTTTTTAATTTAAAAATGAAATAATATATTTAAATATATATATATATATATATATGTATTTATATATTTATTTATATATATATATATATATGTATTTATATATTTATTTATATATATGCACCAATATGTTAAATATGTTAATATATTTAAAGTAAAATTTATAAATAAATATATATACAGATATATATTTATTTATATGCTTATGTTTTGGATTCTCATTAGATTTAAGACTTTTTTTTTTTTTTCTGAACAATTAAACAGATTAAATATTTTCTGCAAATCTGATTTTTTTTTTTTTTTCCTTTTTTTTTATACCCTAATTGCGAAGTAGAAATAGTTAGGCCATCTAAAATAAGGTTTTTCTTTCTGCAAAATTAAAGTAATTAACAGAATTAAACAATCTTAACACAACATCTATTTAAATCTAGAAATGTAAAATAAATCTTTGGAGATGACTTTAATAAACTTTAGAATTTTTATTTTCTGCAAGTTAATAAAATGACAGAATTAAATAAAATTTCAATAGCACTTTATTTATCTAGAATTCCTTTAACTTTAACCATGCAATTAGGATTTAAACTGAATCATTTAATTTCAAGCAACAAGCATGTAATCTTTAAATCATTACTTTATTTCCTTGATTTATTTCATATGAATAAGGGAATAAAATAAATTTATTGCTTTTCCAAAATATTAGCTACTCAACAAATATTAAATTCAGAAAAGCTTTAGGAACTAAATCCAGATTTATTCATTTCATTTTCTTGCAATATAGCAAATAACCTATTTCATTTCTTTAAATTACATTTAAAAGACACTATCGTCATTTTTCAAATAGGTCTCTCATAATTAAAAATGAGGACTTTTAAAACAAAATAGTAAAAATATTTCCAATCAGATTTCTGCAGCAAATAACTCCATTGAATTTTCCACGTGTCCTATTCCTTTCCTTCCAACAACCTACAAATAAAAATCAAGGATATGACCATGGAGTGCTCACCTCCCAGCCTAGGCTAACTAGTAGCCACCCCCGAGCTCGAAGAACCAAGCTCTAGACAAGTAACACACATACATACACAAAAGACAAGGGAAAAACAATCTCAAACACAATCCCAACCCAGGCTACACTGCACCACACGTTGTGATGTCTTTTCAAGGGTGGTAGTGGACCAAGTACCCTAAGGAGACTACAAGTATGGTAAAACATATAGCCACCTCATGGCAAGCCAAAACATATAGCCACCTCATGGCAAACCAAATACATCAAGAATAACAACCCCACATTCCTTATGCCCCCCAAGGCATTCATGCTTTATTTCCCTCCTTATGACCCCCAATGCATAAACAAGCCATGCAGCAAGGGTCACATAAAAACCCTTGTGATCACTCTCATAACGAGAGCCTCTCACTCGAGGGTTGTCACTTCTACCAACCACAAGAACATCCTCTCTCCCAAGAGTAGGAGGTCTTGATTACTCCCAAAACACATAAATTGCAAAATCACAAAACACCAAATAAATTTCCAAGGAATACATGCAAGAAAATTAGTCTTTTACACAAGCATTTCTTTCAAAACAACATGCAATAAGAAAACGTTAAAAGAAAGGTAAAACCAACCTTAAATTGCCCAAAGGTATGCTAGTTTTGTTGAGGATGAGCAGCCCAATTCCACAAGTCTTTTTTTTCTACACTTAGCCAAATTCTAAATCCCAAATCTATCTTTTCTTTTTTTTCAAAAATTCTTTGTCTCCAAAAATGGAGAGTGGGTGATTACCCCCAAAATCTCTCTTTCTTGCTTAAGAAGACACTAGTGTGAGTTCTCTCAAGTTTCTAAAACTGAAAAGGAAAGTAAGGTAAAATGGGAAAGAGAACTCTCATTCAAAATGGAAGGTTATCAACTTAGTTCAAGCCTTCTAATTTCCATTTTCACACAACTTAGAAAAGTCACTTTTTAGGGTGTCTCAATGGTCACATGGGAGTAGAAACATGCCTAAAGTTACTCCTAACCCTTAGGTATACCTTATGGGCTTTAGGAAACCCTAATAAACTACCCTAAGAGTCCATTTAACCCTTTTTAAACCCCTCTGAATTTTATTTTCGGGTCAAACCTATGTTGATCAACCCAAAGATTCTTTACCCAAGGCATTTATGGAATCACATTACATTAATTGAAAAAGCTATAGTTAAACAATTCCCTCCAAGAGACAAATTTAAAAACTCAAACATAAATCCACACGTGTCAAGTGACACAAAGAAAATACTTTTAAAAAATTATACATGAAATCGTGTCTCTTGTTGGATTTCAATAAATCAATTAAATAACATTTAACACACATGCATCATTTACTATTACGAATAAAATACGACACAAACGGGGTGGTGTCTCTCCAAATAGACAAACCCTGGTTTTACAAACATACATAGGTCTAGGTTTGGTTCTCCATAATATTTCTATGGTCACATGGATATCTTTTCCTATGCAACTCAATCACACATTAGTAATTTTGAATAACCTCATATAAGATAAAGCACATGAATAAAAATACACATCAAACACTCTGCATACAATATACACTTACACAAACCAATACATCTTATATCCAAATAAATCCACATGAGCAATTATCACAATTCTCATAATTTTACTCCATACATTAAACATGCATTCTATTTCTATCATCATAGTAAAGTCCTGCAATTCCAATAATGACATACACTATCTCAAATTCATCCTATTCTAGAATCATGTAAAGTCCTATATCATAAAGCATATAAATGAAGCATCAATCTTACATCAATGTTATCCAAATCATGGAATCCGATAAGTTCTAAATCTAGATATAGTTGACATACGTCAGATCAAGATTATCCAATCAGTGGATCTTTTAGGTTTTCAATTCATAATACATCAAAATATACACCACCGGGTGAAATAACTCTATAACTTGGTTCAATTTCTTTTCTCACAAATCTATCGATCTAACACAGTCCATTCTATTGTATTATATAGCATTTATTAATAGGATCAAACATGGTCAACTAAGTTGATCGAGCTTGGTTTGGGGAAGGCCTTATAGTATGAGGAGAAAGGTTGAAAGTGTTTCTGAATTTTCTCTACACAAGAAAAGTGGGTGATAATGAAATTTTTGCCAGTTATAAACAACTTGCAAGGCTTGCAGCCAATTTTCAAATAAAGAAGTTGTTTACCAAGTTGAATTTGTGTATGGATGGGGTATGGAGGAAGGGAGAGAGGGGGAGCATGTGGGTTTGTTATTTTTGTAAGCAGTATTGGTACTTTTTTTTATTTTGTAATAATGGTCCATCTTGCCACCTTCAGACACCATATGACCCCTTAGAACATCATATGCTCCAAAAGGGTCATGTGGTGTGCTAAGGGGTCACATGATGTCATTAGGTGTTATGTGGGGTCCTAAGGGAGAGAGGGAGAGAGAGAGAGAGAGAAAAGGGGGGGATTGGAAAGTAAGGGAGATAAAGGGGGTAGGGAGAGAGAAAGAGTGGGGAGGGAGAGAAGAAGAGAGAGAGAGGGATGGGGTGTGGAGGAAGGGAGAGAGGGGAAGCATGCTGGTTTGTTATTCTTGTAAGCAGTATTGGTACTACTTTTTTATATTGTAATAATTGTTCATCTTGCCACCTTACAACATTGTAATGTCATCTTTCCATCTTGACCCCTTAGGACATCATATGCTCCTAAAGGGTCATGTGGTGTTATGTGGGGTCCTAAGGGAGAGAGAGAGAGAGACCCCTTAGGACACCACATGACCCCTTAGAGAACCACATTAGGGTTATATGGTGTCGTTAGGGGTCATATTGTGTCCTAAGGGGTCATATTGTGTCCTATGGCCCCTTAGGACACTATATGGTGTCGTTATGGGTTGTATGGTGTCTTTAGGGGTCATATGGTATCTTGTGTCTCCTTAGGACACCATATGACCCCTTAGGTGTTGTCAGGGGTCATATTGTGTCCTATGACCCCTTAGGACACCATATGATCCCTTACGACACCATAAGGTGTTGGTACGGGACATATGTTGTCCTTAGGGGTCATATGGTATCTTATGACCACTTAGGACACCATATGACCCCTTAGGTATCGTTATGGGTCATATTGTGTTCTAAGGGGTCATATTGTGTCGTATAAACTCTTAGGACACCATATGAACCCTTAGGTATTGTTAGAGGTCATATTGTGTCCTAAGGAGTCATACATTGTCATATGACCCTTTAAGACACCATATTACCCCTTACATGTCCTTATGTGTCATAATGTGTCTTTAGGGGTTATATTGTGTCCTACAACCCCTTAAGACACCATATGACCCCTTACGACACAATATAGTGTCGTTATGGGTTGTATGGTGTTCTAAGGGGTCATTTGGTGTCCTATGACCCCTTAGGACACCATACAACCCCTTAGGTGTCGAATTTTGTAAGCAGTATTGGCACTTATTTTTATATTATAATAATGGTTCATCTTGCCACCTCAGGACACCGTATGACCCCTTAGGACATCATATTCTCCTAAAGGGTCATGTGGTGTTATGTGGGGTCCAAAGAGAGAGAGAGAGGATGGGAAAGGGAGGGAGGGATATGGGGGAGAGAGAGAGAGAGAGAGAGAGAGAGAGAGAGAGAGAGAGAGAGAGAGATGGGGGAGGAAGGGAGTGAGGGAGGGAGGGAGAGAGAGAGAGAGAGAGAGAGAGAGAGAGAGAGAGAGAGAGAGAGAGAGAGGTAGGAATAAAATGTACAATAAGATATCAAAAAACAATATATATCAATATACATGTACATGTAGATACACATACACACATATTATATATATATATATATATATGTATATATTATAAACATACATATATGTATACATATGTCATACACAAATTATATATATATATATATATATATACATACATACATATGTGTGTGTATATATAATATACACATATACATATATGTATGCACACACACACATTTTCAACATACACATTAATTTCTTTATGTTAGAGTATCACAGGCAGAACCGCGTACACAGTATTTTCTCCTTAGAACCACGTACACAGTTCTTATTCAAAAGAAACCCCGTACGCAGTTCTTATTCAAAAGGAATCCCATACACGGTTCCTTTTCAAAATAAACCCTGTACGTGCTCTTGTCTGTTTAGGCTTGTGAATAGGCTTTGATGACAAAGTTGTGGTTTGGAAGTTTGATTTCCCTCCATTTCCCTCATTTTTGACGTGTTTTATTTTATGAACTTGGTTTCTCGACTTTGTCATCATCAGGTTTACACTTCATCAAGTGGGTATTTCTAAAATTGCCACCATATTTTTACCCATCTTTCGAGATTCCTAACCATATAATTTTTTAAAAATTTGAACAACAATAACATATTATTATTGAATTTCTTTTACCAGTGTCTCCATAGTTTTCAGAGACATATATGTACCATTTTTTTAACTTATCCAAATTTAAAAAACTTTATGTTTTATTGTAGTGCACTTGATTATTTATAATTTTTTTTTTTTTTTTTAAATTTTCGATTATTTTGGTGCAAGTTATGCTTCACACACGAACAGGTACCTAATTTTCAGGATGTGCTCGATTGGAAAAATCATAAAAAAAAAATACTCAACAAAAAATTACAAAAAAAAACACAAATTATAGTTTTCACTCTTAACTATCTTTCTGCCAAAGTATTTGTCAAAATACTAAATCTAACTATGACTTGTTTGATGCACACGTCAGACACTATGTTATGTTTATTAAAAAAATCAAGGTCCATTTTTCGTGCGTGAAGGATTTGACCCCCTTTATCTTATCCAATTTTGAAAAAAAATAGTATTTTGGAAACTAGATTCAAAGTAATACAATCTTTGTTCTTTGAGTATCTTCATATCTTGAGTGGATGACTCTCAACTTTCTCCTCCAAGTTTAGGTTTACCTGATTGCGGAAAAAAAGTGTCCACTTATACCCCCCTTTTTGCACATCATATTGGTGCACTTACCCTTTTCCTTTTTCCTAATTTCCTAATTTCTCTCTTTTCTACTTAATTTCTAATTTTCAAATTTCAAATACCACTAATTATTCCCTCCTAGCTTTTCCCATTAATTTCTCTTCCCAATTAGCCCCCCTTTTTGTGCTCAATCATGTCATAATTTATGAGGCTATTTTCTCTCATTGTGTCATTCAATCAATGAGCAATTATTGCTCCTTATTTGTCATAAATCAAAGGGCTATTTATTCTCCCAATCATGTCATAATTAATTTGCACCAATTTCTCCTAACTTGTCATGAATTCTGTCAATCAATTAAAACTTGTCACAAATCATGCCAATTTCTTATTTTGTTGCCCTTTTTGAATTTTCATCAATGGGTCTATAAATTGGTCTCTTTTCTCAATCACAACTAGCCACGCTTCGAGTACCCTTACGCTGTCATTTTCATCTCACAATCTTGCTTCCAATTTTCTTTTACTTGCAATTGCACTTGCACGTGAAATCCACAATATCTCATTTGAAACCTTGAAAGAAGAACAATGGAGGTCAATGGAGGCGACATTTGTGTTTGTTATGGTTTGCACTTTTGATGTTTATTTTCTGTTCTTCTATTGAATGTATTAGGATTGGATTTCATTAGCAATTAGGTTTGTGGTTGCCTAATGTTTGTGCTTTTGATGCTTTCCCCTATTTTACTAGCATACATTTTATGGTGAACCTGACGTGAACTAACCGATTTTTTACCTTTTGAGTGTTTCTGAGTTGCTTTGCAGGTTGAATTTGCATTAAAGGAGCCTTTCTGGGGTGTTTCAAGCCTTCTACACCTGTGCAGGGAGTTCTTGCACCTGTGTGAAGACTTCTTGTGCCTATGCAAGCATTTCATGTGCCCGTGTAGGACTTCTTTGTGCTTGTGCAGATCATTGACCTATTTAGCAATTAGGAGATAAATTGTTCATTTACTCACACTTGAGTGATTTGCAAGGGTAAAATAGGTTTTATTAAGAGAAAACATGGATTAAAATGAACTCACTTAGCTTTAATTAGGATTAGTTAAAGAACTACAATCATACACATCTCCTTGTTTATGCAAATAAGGCTTTAAAAGAACAAAAATAATTCATTTTATGCTTTTAAAATGAACACAAACTTTGCAATTTGTTTCAATTTCATCATCCTTAGTCTAATTAGGGTTAGTTAATCTTGTATGAACTCACATAGCCTAATTAGCATGGTAAATGAACAACTAATTCTCACATTTCAGCTATTAGGGTTTTAGAGTCCTAAAGTTATGCATTTCAGTTTTAAGCATTGCAAACTTGTGCATTGTAGGACTTGAGGTTTGCATAGATCCATCATGGGTCTTTGAAAATTGATCAAGATAATCACTATCATAGTCAATTTTGAGGTCAATTAGGTCTAAATTTCATTAAAATTAGGGTTTTCATGCATAATATGACCTCAATTTTGTAGGATTTACCCTTTGTTTGATTAGTTATTTATGTTTTGCAGATGTACTACACTCTTGCACTTGTGTCACAAGTTCTTGCGCTCGTGTGCGAGTTTTTTGTGCTTGTGTGTAGACTTTTTGCGCCCGTGTGCTAGTTTCTTGTGCTTGTGTGTAGACTTTTTGCGCCTGTGTGTAGAGTTTCTACGCTTATGCAAGTGTAGAGCTTGAGGTATAAATCTTCAATTTTATTTGCAAATCATGTCAATTCCATTTTGTTTTTAATTTAAGTGACCGACCAACAATGGCAGAAGGAGGTGGGTGAAATTGTAGCTAGAGAAAGAGATTGCCACTTTTCAACTTAAAAGACCTACCCTGTGGGCTCTACTATTTATCCATTTCAAATCATATAAGATATGGACATTTACCTTTTTAAACTCGTACCTTTATATCTAATTCAATTGTTTTAATTTTTCAAAGAGTTTATGGAAAGCATATCAGTAGTTGTGTATCGACAAATCTTAAATGATACATTAGATGTCGATTGTTGTTTCTGTATGCAACTTATCTGCTTGAAACTATTGTTATAGATTCTGGGTAGTAACGATGGACACTGCGGGATCCGTTACGCATGCAAGGGTCAAAAAGTATTTATTTTAAAATGTCACCCGATACTTACTTAAAGATGCCCCAATAACTGTGCACTACAACCATCTCAAAAATGACCAATACTCATGCACAAATAACCCATTAGTCATGCACTATGGATACCAATAAAGTTGCACAACTCCTCCAATTACAGTCCAAAAATTATAACTATTAGGGGTAAAGTGAATGGCTATTGTTACATGTGAAATTTATTAATAGGTTTTTTAGTTATCTTTATTTTTGGTTTCTTTAAAGATGGCAATTAGGGGATTGGGTGAGCAAGGAGTGGATTGGAACATGCCATAACTGATGCTCTTCCCCTTTCATTTTCGATTAAAAAATAGTCAATTTGTTGATGATTTCATCTTAAACAATTGACATATTAATATATTAATTACAACAACGGTATAATATAACGCATTGTAAGTACAACACAATAATTTATTAATCACACCGTATAATCAAAGATGTCAAAATTGACTCATTAAAAAATATTATTAAAGCATACTCTATGGAGTGAACGTATTTGTAAGATTTGTTAATGTTAAAAAAATATTTCTATAATTTGAGAGGGATGAATGAGATTTAAGTACATTTTCACAAGGGGGCAGAGGAAGTGGAAGGGTCCAAAATGTCAAATCCATTAATTAGCAAGAGAAAGACAAGAAGGACTTCCGAACGCCCCACCCACCAAAGCACTAGTCGACAAAAATAAAGTACGTTTGATATGACAAAGCACTTTCGCATACATCTGTTGACCCGTATTTCTCAAGGTTCCTTAAAAGGCCATACTTTTGACTACAATTTGACGGCCGTCTACACGTTCTTGAAAATTTTAGTTGTAGAAAACTAGTTATCTTTTGTATTACTTTTCTTCTACTAAAACTCACGTAACATATGTTTGTAAGATTTACTAAATCCTAGGTTAGGTTTAAATTAAATGAAAAAAAATTGATTATGCTGAAAGGTGTATTATAGTTGTAGACTTGTAGACAGATGATCATCAATTAAAATAAAATAAAAAAATACATTTCATTTTTCATTAATTAATTAATTTTTATTGGTATTGTTTCGTTATTATACTTTATAAAGATAATATTTTTTGTTTTAAAAAAAAGGTAAAAATAGAAATTCTATTATATGTTATAAAGATTTTTTGTTTTAATTTTAATTTTTTTTTGCTTTTAAAAAAAAATCTATAAATATTATTTTAGAAAAAAAAATAAAAAATACTATCAACTATGCAGTAGGTAAAATTATGTTTGAAGTAAGCAAGAAAAGAAACCATGGCAATATCATCTATTCCTAATCTAAAGAGTTTGACTAGTCGAAGGAGGCATTAGCAATATGAAGAAATTCATAGGTGTGTTATGAATATTATATACATTCAAATTTGATATTTCTCGACATATTTTACATAGATTTTTAAAATATAGGTATGTTAATTTAGGTAAGAGTTGGAATTTAATAAGATAATAAATGAATGTTTATAATTTCAATATAAATAGACTAGTATGCCCATCTTTAAAGGAATATACGTAAAGTGCACCGAAGATATCATATTTGTTCATTATTCCACTTTAAAATTTATTATTATTATTATTTTATTATTATTATTATTATTATTATTATTATTATTATTATTATTATGCTTCAAGTTTTTATTAATGGATATTTTTGCATCCATATGTGAGCATAATATGCCTTCAATGTAATAAGGTATTTGAATCTAAGAATTATAATGAAGAGTAAATGTTCGATTTTAATGAAGAATAAGTGTTAATATTATGTTAAATCTAATCATTTTGGTAAAAAAAATGATAAGTAGTTTGATTAATGTTTTGTATTCTATTTTAAAATGATTTGTTTTCAAATAGTTTATTTTTGTGGATTGAAAGGTCATTTCTTATGTCTGGGGAATTAAGTTAGTTGGAGCTTAATATCATAAGTCTTAAAAATTGAAGAGAAAGGAGTTCAAGTATCGACATCTGATATTATTCGCTAAGTTCATGAGTTCATGAAAAATGTGAAAATACAACAATGTTCTATTTGTCACTATCACAAGAAGTATTAAAATACAACACAATGTAGTTTGTTGCAAATTTTGTGGTGTTGCAAAGTTCGTAAGTTTGTGAACCCTCTAAAAGCAAGACAAAGTAAGGTAATTTCAATAGGTTCATGAAAAGAGGGAAAATCCAACAAAGACAATGAAGTTCACTACATTCATGATATCACAAGGTTTAAAATTCCATAAAGTTTGTGAGTTCATGAACACTTGAAAAGCTGATAAAGTTCACAAAAAACACAAAAAGTGCAACAAAGAGGAAAGAAGATAGGGGAAGTGACAATTTAGAAAGAAAGAAAAGGGGAAAAGATGCAAAATTTTTTTTTTAATGTTGTAAACTTTGTGAGTTCATGAACTCTCTGAAAGTGTGACAAGTTATGGTTTTTATATTTAAATTTGTTAGTTTGTGAACTTTCTAAAAGTATGATAAAGTTTACGGGTTTGTGAAAACTACAAAATTATGATAAGTTAAGGAAAAGGCCAAAATCACTATTCATTGCAGGGTGAGTGCATGGAAAATGGGGACCAAAAAGGGGTCTTGGCCATTCTTTTTGAAATAAAAGAAGACTGATCTTGGAGAAATTGAAGATAGTCACACTCAAAATTTGAAGACACGACAAGAAAGATTCGTGGTGTTTTGAATGTACTTTCTAGACCAATATATTTTTTTGGAAAACAATGGAGATTAACGGATTCAAATAAGGGGGCCACATAAGGTGGTCATGATTTTATTAAAAAAAACATAGCATTTGGTGTGGTCCCCCTAAAATATTAACCTTTTTTTGATTTGAAAAACATATCGATGAAAAATTAGCTAACACTATGTAGTTTATACCCAATTTTTTTTACTAATTTTTCATTGAATATATGACTTTTTAACTAATTTTCAAAGCAAACACATCCTTGAAACCAAAAAAATGGTCAAGCAAACCCCTATTTTTTTTTAAACTGAGTGAAAATTATTTTTTTATTGTGTATATAATAGAGTCTACTTTCTAAAAATGTAATTTATTTCAAAATTTCACAAATAGATAAAAATGAAGTCAAAATAATCATATGTAGGTTTTTGACAAAGAATGGAGACACTAGCAAAAAAAAATTAAAGATCGAAACCATAATATAAATTTTAAATGTGAAAGAAAATATATGGTTAGAAAGCTAAGAGAGAGAGCTTGGAGTTATTGTGGTTTTTTTTTAGCTCAACATTGAAATATGTGCAAACTTGATGGATAGCACACTCAAGATTACATCATTTTTTGAGAAATTATAAAAACATGCCTATGGGCATCATAATGTCAATTCAGCCCTTTAGGTTGGATTCCCAAGGTAAAACTAACCGCAAGGATTAGAAATTTAAGTAGGAAATAACATGAATGTGTTATAGTGCACTCACATTATACCATGCTCAAACGAATATGTGTGTGCTATAACGTGTTCACATTTCTATGAAGTACACAAAATCACTCACTCTCTCTCTCTATTGGAATTCTCAATGTAGAATATAATGCCAATGCATTATAACACACTCACATTATAATGAAATCACTTCTTTTGGAATCACAAAAAAGGGTAAAAAAGTATGGGGACACACCATGATTTAGGACGTATAGCTTTATTCATTTTTGCACGTATGCTATATCCAACAAAGAAATTTTGTTTCCATGGTGTTGACAAAATATCAATCATTGTTTACATAATCCACCACTTTTTTTTTGTTTTTCCAACATAGAATAAGTACATTACATGTTTTTAGGTTGAATTATATTTTATGGACTAATATTTTCATGTTCCTAGTGTTGGAATATCATATATCATTTTTTCTATTTAAATTTGATAATATTAAATCATTGTTTTCATAATTTTTACTAATTAAATTAGATTGATATATAATTGAACATTGAATATGAACAAAGTTGGAAAGCAGTTCAAATTTTGGAGTGCGAAGCCAAAACTAAACTAAACATAATTGTGTAATTGGTGAAATCAAATCCTAAATTTTATGTTGCATTCTCTTTATCTTTCTACCTTTTTGTGCATACCACCTTGTCAACATTGTTCATGTGCTACATATTACAATGTTAATCACTTCATTATAGCCCAATTGTTCACCTGAAACACATAACCATTGTACTATTGTAGTTCTTTTTGTATTCATTTTCTTGTCTTTATGTTAATGTTACCATGTTCTTATTTAATATAATTTGAATGATATGAAGAAACCTTAGGTGCTCCACGTTAACACAAGTGAACATACATTGCATTTTTATCTCACATTCCTAGAGTCACTTGTAGCTTAGGAAATAGGAAATCATCACAAAACAAGATAAAAACGTAATAGCTCAATCACAAACGCAAATTGCAATGAATCTATCCTAATTAACACTCAATAGAGACATGAAATAAAAACATTCAAAACTAGAAATTAAGAAAACCAAAGGTACGATTTGAATGCTCCTTCATGCGGCTCCATTGTTCTTCTTTCCTCTTCAAATGGTTTGATTGTGGATCTCACCTACAAGTGCACATACATAATTGAAAGCAAGTAGACAAGATTATTGATCAAGAGTACTAGAAGCGTAAATTCGATAGTCTGATTACCAATTAAGAATCAAGGGGTTTGATTGAAGAAATTCATCCAATTTATAGAAGAATTGGAGAGATGACAAGATTAGCATGATTCAATTCAAATGGAAATTGAAAATCAATTATGTCAATTATGACAAATTATGACAAATTATGCACTTTCTATGCACAATTTGTTGATTGATAATTTATGACAAATTATGACAACTTCTATGTCAAAATTGATTGATTGTCAATTATGACAAATTTATGACAAATTGACATGTCATTTCCATGAATTTAGGAGAGAAATAGGAGGAAAATGAAATTAAGAATTATGAAATTAGAAAAAGAGGAAATTGATGAAAATTAGGAATTAGAAATTAGGTAAATTAATTAATAATCTTTCATTTATTAATTAATTCACAAAGAGGAATAATTAGCCAATTAAATGAAGATTTAATTGTAATGAGAAGACTTAGGATAAATAAGTAATTTATTAATCCTAAAGGAAGAAAATGATAAGCAAGGTTAAATGACTAAATCATGAAACCCTAGAAGGTGAATTAGCAATGCGAGGATGACAATTAGGTCTTGATTGAAGATAATTAATGTCGATCATGATTTTGATTTAACAAAGGACCAATGTGATAAATGATTTGATTGATAAATGCGCCAATTGACGAGGAACAATGACAAATTGATCCAAATTGACATAATTAAGACAGACAATGATCGATAGCGAAATGATCGCAAAATGACAAAATTGACAAGAGGACAAGGATCGATGACAAAATAGATTGCAAGACGACAAGATTGAAAATGACCACGATTGATGACAAATCGATCGCAAAATGACAAGATTGATAAGAGGACAACGATTGATGACAAATCAATCGTATGATGATAAGATTAAAAATAGGACAAAACCCTAATTAGGATTGACGATGTCCAAAATGATAAGATTGATGATAAGATTGATAAGAGGACAAAACCCTAATTAGGATTGACGATGTCCAAAATGATGACAAATAAGCACGCACATTGATGTGACAAGATAAAATCGATCAAAATCATAATTGGATAGTGTTGTTGACAAGACCAAATTTGAGAGCGAGATGAATGAAGAATGTAGAAGAATGACTCGATGTTTGCAAATGATAAAAACCAAGTGCATATCATAGGAGAAATGTTAATGCGACGTAAAAACCTAAAATGAGGCAATGCGCAAATGTTAAAGTATGATCCCGCAAGCGTTGACCATTTTTAGGTGTCTACATCACTTATTGAGCTTACTTTGTTCTAATTAGTGTGTATATGATCCTACATTTCCATATCATGTGCTTTTTAATATTACATATTAAGCCTACATTGATATATCAAACTTTCAAAGCTCCCTCATTAGGTTGGGGGTAGTATTCCATATTGTGGTCATATATGCCACAATCATTACATCAAGGGAATCATATTTCATTTGTATAAATAACTTAGGCCTTTATTTCTATATCTTTACATTAGGGGCATCATGCCTTCCTAGTTCTCTCCCACTCATGATCTCTTTGTTTTTTTATTATACCCATCTATGGGTATTTAGTTAAATACATGTTATTTGATTATCAAAACCATATATGTCACTTCCTTCTAAATTCATGCTTATCTATATGGACATTATTACATATATTGATTGTGAAATTGCAACAACACATTTTTGAGTTAGACTTACGGGGCATTATCTATTCCATTTTTTTATACTTGAGCCACCATTCCTATATCTTCACATTAGGGGCATCATGAATCCCTAATTTTTAAACACATTTGTAACTACTACATTATCTTTGCCTATATGTATTCTCTTATTTGATTTATTTTTTCATAATTACTTATTACATTATTACATTCGTTCCTAGTTCATTAATGTCTTAAGTAGCTGTTGGCAATATGGATGAATTGATTATGTGTTGCATTGATGTTTGGTTATTGATGTCAACACTAGTTGTTATGGTTGGTTACCAGCAAACAAGTTTTGGTTACCGGTAGAAGATCTAGTGTTATCGACAGAAGGGACTATCTGTTGGACACTTCTGACATGATTGGATCAATGGAGTATGTTTGGTTTTATGTGTTACATGCTTCTGGAGCATGTTTTGGTCAATTGGTATTGACTTGGTGATCAGATGCTACCATACACTCTTGTAAACCTTTACCGACATGGGTTAAAGGTTTAACTGGCAGAGCTTTCACTGAGAATCTTTGACAGAATGCATAAGTGGTGTTGGTGTGGCTTCTAGATGAATTCAGGATGTAGAAAGTGATCCTTGATTGTGCTTCAACTGATTGAAGACATTTCTTTGGCATGGTGGACCCAGATTAGGTCCAGTGCCTATCTAGGTTACGGACCGGTATCATGTTAACGTGTTCTCTACACGTTATAGGGATGATTTATGGATTGGTTATTGTTGTTTTGGTCTTAAGCCGACATGGCATATCATTGCAATATGGATGTATGTAATGATCTTATTGTAATATCTTTTAGGTGGCCGACCTAATGGGTTTAGGCCTTAGGGTTTGTATAAATTGATGTAAGATCTCATTGTAGATCAGGGCATGGGATGGTATGGAATGAAATAAATGTATCGTGGTCATGCAATGTAATATCATATGCGAAGGAGATTTAGTCAATCATAGGTGATCGAATTGGGAGTAAGGAAGAGGTCAAAGACCTCCAGTATTGAGCTTAACCGAGACTATAATCAAGCATGGTAGATGCTATCTCTGACAGTTCATTCATCTAGATTGTTGTCCATTTCTCTTGAGGTGGTTATAACCTCTCTGTAGTTAGTGAGACTCTTTTTTAATGAGCAATACGCTCTACGCAATGTGCCTTCCTGCATGTGCAGGCCCCTTATTGTATCACATACTTTCTGTAGAAGTATCATTTGACAATGGGTAGGCTTCCCACCGTGGTTTTTCCCTTTCTAGGTTTTCCACGTACAAATTATGGTGTTATGTGGTATGGTTGCATTGTGTTAATTCTTTGTTTCATTCTTAAGTTTTATTGCTTACCGGTATCTGTTTCTTCTATTCCGGTATTCAATGTTTGTGTGCTCCAATTGAAGGTTATAAAGTGGTTTAACTGATATAATCTATTAACAAATGATCCACCCCCCCCACCCCCCCCTCTCAGTTGTTCACCGATTATCCTAACAATTGGTATCGAAGCTTTGGTCCTCTTTTGCAGAAGCTTAACCACTTGAGGTAGATCCTATGGCAGCTAATACTTCTAATCCACTGACAACTATTTTCAGAAGAGAAATCCCTAAGCTTGATGGAACAAATTATGGGATATGGAATATTCGAATGGAGACTCATCTTAGATATATTGGCAAGGATATTTGGGAGATCACTGAGAAAGGATATACACCTTATGATCAGACATATGGCAATCCTTCTCCTACAAACCTGGACAAGAATATTCAAAATTATTGCAGAGCTAGAGAAGCCCTCTTATGTGCACTTACTGATCAACAAATAATGGGACTGACTGATAAATCACCAGCAAAGGTTATGTGGGATAAATTGCAAACTCTGAATGAAGGTGATCCTACTGCCAAAATTTCTAAACTTGATGGTTACTAGGTAAGGTATGAAAACTTGAAGATGGAAGATAATGAAAGAACTGTTGTATTTATGGAAAGAGTAAATGAGTTTGTTATGAGGATTTCAATGTTGTGGAGAATCTCTAAGTGAAGATGAAATTGTTTCCAAAGTCTTGAGAGCCCTTTCACCAGCTTACAAGATGAAGGCAAATGCAATTAATGAACTGAGAACAATGGAAAACACTTCAGTGAACAAAGATATTCTGATTGGGAAATTATCTACTTTTGAGCTTGAAGATTTTGGACCCTCTAGAGCTACAAAATCTGAACCTGCTTTTCATGCATCATCATCTACCGGCAAAAGCGATTGGAAAGCCTTCTATTCAAAATAATTATAAGATATGAGGAAAGAGGATGAAGAATTTGAGCAACTTGAAGCCCTATTTGCTAGAAGAGCACGTAAAGGACCGACAGGAAGTAAGTATGAAGGAAAAGCACCTTTTAAATGTTTTGCATGTAATAAGATTGGTCATTTTGCATCTAGATGTCCTGAAAGGAATGCAAGATTTGAAGAGTGAGTTAAGAAATCATTTAAGCATAATCAGAATAGATATAGATTCAAGAAAAGTAAACAGTGCTACATACCGGATGAGGAAGGAGTAAGTGATGACTATGAAGATGGACCAGTAACAGACTCTACTAGTGGATCCAACAATGGAAGGGAATGCATGTTCTATGCTTTAAAGGAAGATGAACTGGAACTGGCTATCATGAATGAAGAAAAGGCCCTGGCAGAAAAAGTTGAAGACAAGGATGAATGGGTAATTGATAGTGGATGCTCACACCATATGATTGGAGATAAAATAAAAATTTTGTCCCTGCAAGAATACAATGGCGGTCAAGTCAGATTTGGAGATGACAAAGCATGTATGATCAAAGGTAGAGGTATCATTTCTCTGGATGACAAATATAATACTAATAATGTCTATTATGTAGAAGGTTTAAAGCATAATCTTTTAAGTGTTGGTCAATTGGTGGATAAGGGTTTCCAACTTTAGTTTAAAGATAGAAAATGCAAAATCATTTACAAAATTGGTTTGGAGATTGTAGCCGGTACTTAGACTGGAGGTAATACCTTTCACTTGAATACTGGTAATAAGACATGTTTGATTGCTCATATTGATGAGAGTTGGTTATGGCATAAGAGGTTGTGTCATGTTAATTTTGATTGTATTGTTAAGGTCAGTTCAACTAAGGCAGTTAGAGATATACTTAAGATTATGAAGCCTCACCATCCGGTATGTAAGGAATGTCAATTGGGATAGCAAGTTAGAACTTCTTTTAAGAGTGTACATGATAAATCTAATGATGTACTTGATTTGATTCACACTGACTTATGTGGTCCAGCAAGGACTAGAAGTTTTCAAGGTGATAGGTATTTCATGCTAATTATTGATGATTATTCTAGGATGATGTGGGTGACTTTTCTTAGGGAAAAATCTGAAGCCTTTGAGAAATTCAAGATCTGTAAAGAAAAGGTAGAAACAAAAACTGGATTGAAAATCAAATGTCCAAGATCAGATCAAGGTGGTGAGTTCACTTCTCATGAATTTAATAGTTAATGTGAGACAAATGGAATTAGGAGACAATTATCTTCACCTCGGACTCCTTAGCAGAATGGAGTAGTGGAAAGAAAGAACATAACCATTTCGGATGCAGCAAGAACTATGATGATGGAAGCCAAATTGCTTCACATCTACTGGAGAGAAGCAGTGAGTATAACAGTCTACACATTCAACAGAGTTCACATCAAAAGTGAAACAAGTAAGACCCTTATGAATTATGGTTTGGACATACACCTACTATTAAATATTTCAGAATTTTTGAAAGTAAATGTTATATCAAAAGGGATGATTCAATTGGGAAGTTTGATCCTAGATGTGATGAAGGGATATTTCTTGGATATTCAATTCAACGAAAAGCATATAGATGTTATAACAAAAGTTTGCAGAAAATTGTGGAGAGCACTAATGTGAAAGTGGATGAGCAATACATAAATCAATCTATATCATATGACAAGGAACCAGCAATGGAAATGATCATAACTAAACCAACAATGCCTCAACCGGTACAGGAAACTGAGACATTTACACCGACACAATCAAAAAATTCAACTGTGACTGATGATCAGAGCAGTGAACCTGAAGTTCAGAAGACACCAAGGTATGTAAGGTTAAATCATTCTAAAGATCAAATCATTGGAGATAGGAACAAGGGAGTTATGACAAGAAGAAGACTGGCAAATGAAGAGGTATGTCTTATTTCTCAAATTGAACCGACATCTATTATTGAAGCTTATAAAGATAACATTGGTTAAAGGCTATGGAAGATGAATTAGATCAGATAGAGAAGAATGAGACTTGGACTTTAGTTCCCCGGCCTAAAAATAAGAATGTTATTGGAACTAAATGGATTTTTAGGAATAAAATGAATGAGGATGGTCAAGTTGTAAGAAACAAGGCTAGATTGGTTTGTAAAGGATATTCTCAAATGGAAGGAATTGACTATGGTGAGACATTTGCACCTGTAGCTAGAATTGAAGCCATTAGACTATTTCTTGCCTATGAAGCTTATAAGAACTATAAGGTCTATCAAATGGATATTAAATGTGCATTTTTGAATGGTGAACTTCAGTAAGAGGTATATATTGAGCAGCCTGATGGATTTTCATTGACAGATGATAAATATATGGTTTACAGATTGAGGAAAGCTTTATATGGATTGAAACAAGCTCCTAGAGCTTGGTATGCAAGGTTGGATAAATATCTTTTGAAGCTTGGTTTTACTAAAGGCAATGCAGATAGTAATTTATATTATAAGATCACTGATGATGATATTTTGATTATTGAAGTTTTTGTTGATGATATCATTTTTGGAGGTGAAGATAAATTGTGCATGAAATTCTCTAATAATATGAAGAATGAATTTGAAATGTCCATGATTCGTGAAATGAGATTTTTCTTAGGTGTGCAGATTACTCAAACTGACAAAGGCATTTTTATCTATCAAACTAAGTATCTGAAAGAATTGTTGAAAAAGTTTGGTATGGATAATTCCAAACCGGTAAGTACTCCTATGGTGACAAGTGAGAAATTATCTATCAAGGATACATCTACACTGGTAAATTCGATAAGGTATAGGTTTATGATTGGTGGCTTGTTATATCTAACTCAGACTAGACCAGATATTATGAATTCAATAGGTATTGTTTCAAGATATCAAAGTAATCCTAAAGAAAATCATGAATGTGCAGTAAAGAGGATATTTTGGTATTTGGAAGGAACAACAAAATATGGGTTGTGGTATTCTAGAATTGATAACTTCACTTTATGTGCATATACAAATTCAAATTGGATAGGAGATATTGATGACAGGAAAAACACTTTTGGTGGAGCTTTCTTTCTTGGAAAGAAATTGGTTTCATGGATCAACAAAAAATAGTCATGCATTTCTTTATCTACTGCAGAAACTGAATATGTTGCAGCAACAACTAATTGCACTCAAGTCTTGTGGATGAAGCAAATGTTGAAGGATATCAAGGTAAATTGTAGTGAACCGGTAGTTATCTATTGTGATAACTCTGCAACTATTGACATGTCTAAGAATCGGTATTTCACTCTAAGACTAAGCACATATCAATAAAATATAATTTTTTGAAGGACAACGTAGAAGAAGTCAAACTAGTTCCTGTGAACACTAAAGAACATATTGCAAATATATTCACTAAACCGTTGTCTAAGGAATCATTTGAGTATTTGAGAGATAGGTTAGGGGTTTCCGCCCCTTCGGTAGAGACTTAATTGATGTAGTTTGTCATCAGTCCGACATGCATTATCAAAGATACCATTCATTTTGGCACGAATGAGTGGTGCTATTACTCAGGAGGAGTAGTCAACTTTGAGATTCAAAGTTTTATATTCTTGCTTTGATAGATTTTTGGCATTAATGTCAAAGGGGGAGAGATAGTGATGTGAAAAATAAATTCAGAACTTTATAGAGATATTATTCACGGGGGGAGAGTTATTGATATTCAAAAGATTGTTGGTTGTCTTCCACAGGGGGAGACTTGTTTGACATTTCTTGGTACTTAGATGCTTTTCACATCTAGTGTTGCCATCAACACCAAAGGGTGAGATTGTTGGCAATATGGATGAATTGATTATGTGTTGTATTGATGATTTGTCATTGATGTCAACACTATCTATTATGGTTGGTTACCGGTAGACAAGTTTCAATTACCGGTAGAAGATCTAGTGTTACCAACATAAGGGACTATCTGTTGGACACTTCCGACATGTTTGGATCAATGGAGTATGTTTGGTTTTATGTGTTATATGCTTCTGGAGCATGTTTTGGTCAGTTGGTATTGACTTGGTGATCAGATGCTATCATACACTCTTGTAAACCTTTACCAGCATGGGTTTAAGGTTTAACCGATAGAGATTTCACTAAGAATCTTTGACATAACGCATAAGTGGTGTTGGTGTGTCTTCTAGATGGAATTAAGGATGCAAAAGGTGATCCCTGATCGTGCTTCAACTGATTGAAGACATTGCTTTGGCATGGTGGACCTAGATTAGGTTCAGTGCCTATCTAGGTTATGGACCGGTATCATGTTAACGTGTTCTCTACACATTACCAAGATGATTTATGGATTGGTTATTGTTGTTTTGGTCTTAAGCCGACATGACAAATCATTGTAATATGGATGTATGTAATGATCTTATTGTAATATCTTTTAGGTGGCCAACCTAATTGGTTTAAGCGTTAGGGTTTGTATAAATTGATGTCAGATCTCATTGTAGATCAGGGCATGGGATGGTATGGAATGAAATAAATGTATCATGGTCATGCAATGCAATATCATATGCGAAGGAGATTAGGTTGATCATAGGTGATCGAATTGGGAGTAAGGAAGAGGTCAAAGGCCTTCGGTATTGAGCTTAACCAGGACTGTAATCCGGCATGGTAGATGTTATCTCTGATAGTTCATCCATCTATATTGTTTTCCATTTATCATGAGGTGGTTATAACCTCTCTATATTCAGTGAGACTCTTTTGTAATGAGCAGTATGCTCTAGGCAGTGTGCCTTCCTGCATGTGCAGGCCCCTTATTGTATCACATACTTTCTGTAGAAGTATCATCTGACTGTGGGTAGGCTTCCCACTGTGGTTTTTCCCTTTCCAGGTTTTCCACTTACAAATCATGGTGTTATGTGGTATGGTTGCATTGTGTTAATTCTTCATTTCATTCTTAAGTTTTATTGCTTATCGGTAATTGTTTCTGCTATTCCAGTATTCAATATTTATGTGCTTCGGTTAAAAGTTATAAAGTGGTTTAATTGATATAATTTTTTAACAACTGATTCAACCCCCCCCCCCCCTCTCAGTTGTTCACCGGTTATCCTAACAGTAGCCACTTTACCACATTGGGAAGTGTCACATCTTCTATTTAATCACACTGGGGGAATCTCATCTTTGATTTTATTAAATTAGGGGCATCACATGTCTTCCCTTTCATTTCAATGGGGGCATTTAATTCCCTCATGTTGTTGTACCAACATGAGTGTTGATGGGCATTGAAGGCCGCATAACCATTGTTTTCCCATGCTAGGGACAAAATTGTAACTATTGATGCTATATATAGTCCATGTGCATATCATGCTTATCTTTTTCCATATTCATATGATTGTTACATAATGCATTATTTATCATCATTGTGCAATATCTTTATTTAATTATATACTTGCATTCTTAGATTAAAAAGTGCCTTCTAAAATTTCTTGTATCTTATAATAGTCACATATGATAGTACTAAGAGACTTATGACAATCTAAAGAGACCTATGATAGTCTTAAGAAACTTATGATATTCCTAAGAGACTTATGATAATCCTAAGAGATATATGATAGTCCTATGAAATGTATTAAAATCCTAAGAAACCTATGACACTCATACGAGACTTGTGACAATCCCATTTGCTTCATTTTTCTCATTTTCTATGCCTTAATGACACTACCTCTCTCTGTTTTAGGTTGGACTATCCTAGGAAACTAAAACTATTCAATTTCACAATGATTTAGTCCCTTTAATAACTAGTTATTATTACTATCCAATTCCTCTTATAAGTCTTCTAGGATGTGATAGTTTGAGTATAAGTGATTTTCATAATTTTTAGAAGGTGCCAAAAGTAGTTTTGAAGGCTGTAATGGTATTTTTAGGATTAGTTTGAGATTTGTAAATGATATTTATTTTCTCTATTGTACCATAAAATAACTAATCTCTATGTCTTATTCATGATACATATAGAATTCATCATCATGCCAAATAAATGGTCAAATATTATAACATCAAATGAGCATGAATCCAAGAATGCAAAGAAAAGAGAAAGAATGAGGCTACTCCATGGAAGTAATAAATTTAACACCATAGAATCAGACATATCATAGGTGTCAATCAGAGATGAACATGAAACATCCACTCAAGGTAAATGAGAGAAGAATTTGGTGGCACAAATGCAACAAATTCAAAAACTTTTATGAAATGGGGAAATTGAACCTTGAATTTGGAGGCACATTATCTTTTGTACATCTCAAGTCAAAGGTATGCCATCTCACATCTCAAATTAGAGGCATGCCATATTTCCATCTCAAGTTATAGGTATGTCATGTTTCACATCTCAAGTTAGAGGCATGCCATATTTCAGATCTCAATTTGAAGGTACACTGGTATCTTTTCCATCTCAAGTTGAAGGTATGCCATTTTTCCCATCTCAAGTTGAAGGTACACCATTTATTCACATCAAATCAATATTAAATAAATTCCTAATATTGAGGAAGCTTTACCATTGAGAACACTTTCTAGAATTTTGCATACAACTTAGCCTAAAATTTTAATCGATATTGATGAGAATGTTTTGAAACAAATGGTTGATAAGATTCCCAAGTGTACTTGTTAAAAATATGCCAATAAGATATGGATATTATTTTTTGATAAGTTAAATGGAACTAGAAGATGTCAATATTTATAAAAATGATGAGAAATCTAAAATTTAGGACCATTATGAAAATCCTTGGCCAAAGACCATTTTATGCTTCAAGTGAAAAAGCTATTTTAAATAATCAAAACAGTGCTTAAGAGAGTGTTGGTTTTGTTAGACAGTTCAAATAACTGGAAGACAACTGAGAGGGGGGTGGTGAATCAATTGTCATAGATTACTAGAACCATTAGCAATTAAAACTTTAAGACTGGAACCCAAAATGTTAATACCAAAATAGCAGTTAAACCAATTAAGCATAAATAATAATCACATAATAAATACCATCCACATGACACCAAAATTTATACATGGAAACCCAGTAAAGGGAAAAACCACGGTGGGAAGCCTACCCACAGTTAGATAATACTTTTGCAGTAAGTATGTGAATTACAATTGAGGGGCTTGCACTTGCAGAAAGGCCAACAGCCTAGAGTGCACTCCTCATCACAAAAGGGGCCTCATTGACTACATAGAAATCCAAACTACAATCTAGAGAAGTGTTGAACTGCAAACGATAGCATCTCCTATGCCTGAGTACAGTTCTGATTAAGCTCAAAACTAGAGGAATACATCCTCATAAATAAACCCAATTCAATCTCCAATGATCGACCAAATCCTTTGCCTGAAAGATATTACATTATTCGCACATTACATATCCATATCTATTCCCTGACCTTATACCTATCATGATATACAATGAGATCTTACATCTATATATACAAACCCTTGACCATAAACAATTAGGTAGGCCACCAAATAATAAATCAATTACATAATTACAAACCATGTCGTCCTTAGGCCAAACAAATAATATTCAACACATAAGACATCCCAGAAACACATCGAGAGGTCCAATCCACACGTTACATTAAAGTTGGTCCATAGCCTAGATCAACCGAGACCCAGTATTTGTCCACATGCTACAACAATGATCTCCATCTGCCAAGTCTCGAACATGATCACCAATAGCATCTTGAAACTCCACCAGAAGTTGCACCAACACCACTTATGTAATTCATCAAATATCTTCATCAAAAGCTCTATCGGTGAAACCCTCGCCGGAATCAGAAGCCAAGCTTCTAAGCAAACAAGATAGCATCCAATCACGAGACCAAAACCAACTTACTGAATATGAGCATGAGTATCCTGAACAAGCCAATTCCATAACCAAATCATATCGAAGCCTACCAGATCATGTCAGATCCAAATCAACCAGAAATCACTCAACCTACCAAGACCAGAAGGGTGTCGGTAAAGAATCCAAACAACTAGTATTGGCATCAATGACAAAACATCAATGCAACACATAATCAATTCCACCAAATGGCCAACAATCTCCCCCTTTGGCATTGATGGCAACACTAGATGTGAAAAATAATTAAGTACCAAGAAATGTCAAACAAGTCTCCCCCAATGGAAGACAACCAACAATATTCCACTCAAAGATATAGCAATGAAGTTTTGAAACAAAGACCAAACTCTCCCTATGAATAATATCTCTGTAAATCTTTGAATCTCTCCCTGTCAATATCTCTCCCCTTTTCTTTTTCTTTTTCACATCAATATCTCCCCCCCTTTGACATCAATGCCATAAATCTAACAAATATATCAAAGCAAAAACATAAACCACTAAATCACAAAGATGACTACTCCCCCTGAGCACTAGCATCACCACATCAGTGCCAGAATGAATAGTATTTTTGATAATGCATGCCAGATTGATGCCAAACCGCATCAATCAAGTCTCTACTAGAGGGGCAAAAACTCCCAATCCATCTCTTAGGTACTCAAATGATTCCTTTGGCAAAGGTTTAGTGAAAATATCTGCAATCTGCTCTTTAGTGTTCACATAAACCAATCTAACTTCATTTGCTTCCACCTTTTCCTTCAAAAAGTTATACTTAATAGATATGTGCTTTGTCTTAGAATGAAATACCCGATTCTTTGATATATCAATAGTAGTAGAGTTATCACAATGAATAACTATCGGTACATCACAATCCACCTTTATATCCTTCAGCATCTGCTTCATCCATAAAACCTATGTATAGTAGTAGCAACAACAACATACTCAGCTTCAGTAGTAGATAAAGAAGTACATGAATATTTCTTTCCGACCCATGAAACCAACTTCTTTCCAAGAAAGAAAGCTCCATCATAAGTATTTTTTTGGTCATCAACATCTCCAACCCAATCAACATCTGTATATGCACATAAAGTAAAGTTATCATCCTTAGGGTACCACAAACCATATTTTGATGTACCTTGCAAGTATCTAAAAATCCTTTTCACTGCACTCTCATGATTACTTTGAAATCTTGAAACAATACAAACATCATTCATTATGTCAGGCCTAGTCTAAGTCAAATAAAGCAGACCTCCAATCATAGATTTGTATCTCGTAGGATTTACCGTTGCAGAAACATCTTTTCTTGTCAATTTCTCACTTGTAACCATAGGAGTATTTACCAGTTTAAAATCTCCCATACCAAATTTCTTCAAAAATTCCTTAGCATACTTAGTTTGATAGATAAAAATACCTTTGTCAGTCTAAGTAATCTACAAACCTAAGAAAAATTCCATCTCTCCAATTAGAGATTTCAAATTCTTTCTCCATATTCTTAGAAAATTCTACGCATAACTTATCTTCACCTCCAAAAATAATTTCATCAACAAATACTTCAATAATCAGTATATCATCATCAGTGATCTTATAATATAAATTATTGTCAGCATTACCTTTAGTAAAATCAAGCTTCCAAAGATTGCATACTAAGCTCTAGGTGCTTTTTTCAATCCATATAAAGCTTTCCTTAACCTGCAAACCATGTTTGTATCATTTGATAGTGAAAAACCATTAGGTTGCTCAATATAAACTTCCTCATCAATATCCCCATTTAGAAATGCACATTTGACATCCATCTGATAAACCTTGTAGTTTTTATAAGCAGCATAGACAAGAAATAATCTTACAACTTCAATCCTAGCTATAGGTGCAAAAGTCTCTCCATAATCAATTCCTTCCTTCTGAGAATATCCTTTACAAACAAATCTAGCCTTATTCCTTATAACTTAACCATCCTCATTCAATTCATTTCTAAAAACCCATTTAGTTCCAATAACATTTTTCTTTTTAGGCCGGGGAACCAAAGTCCATGTGTTATTTTTCTATATCTGATCTAATTCTTCTTCCATAGCTTTCAACCAATATTCATCTTTACATGCCTCAATTACTGATACCGATTCAACTTGTGAAATTAAACATACCTCATTAGTTGTCAATCTTGTTCTTGTTATTACTCTATTGTTCTTATCTCCAATAATCTAATCTTCTGAATGATTCAATCTCACATACCTAGGAGTCCTCTAACTCTCTGTTCCTCTTCCCTGATCTTCAGTTACTATAGAATTATCTAATACTGCCAAAGTAACTGATTCAACACTCTGTTTTGGTAAAGGTGCTACCAGTTTAGATATATTCATTTCCACTTCTGGTTCCTTCTCATAAATTCTGATTTGACTTCTGTTCAGCTCATCTACTTTGACATTAGCACTCTCCACAATTCTCTGCAATCTCTTGTTACAACATCTATATGTTTTTCTTTCATTAGAATAACCAAGAAATCTGCCTTCATCACATCTAGGATCAAATTTGCCAATGATGTCATCTCTCTTGATATAATATTTACTACCAAAAATTCTGAAATACTTAACTGTAGGTGTATTGCCAAACCATAATTCATAAGTTTTCTTACTGGTTTCTCCTTTGATATGTACTCTGTTAAAAGTATAAATCGTTGTGCTCACTGCTTCTCTCCAGTAGATATGAGGTAGACTATCTTCCATCATCATTGTTCTAGCAACATCCAAGATAGTTATGTTCTTCCTTTCCACAACTCCATTCTGTTGAGGTGTCCGGGGAGCAGAAAATTGTCTTCTTATACCATGTTTTTCACAAAAGTTTTTAACTCACTAGATGTGAATTCTCCACCATGATATGAACTCAAACATTTAATCTTCAATCTTGTCCTAGTTTCCACTTTAGCCTTAAAGATTTTAAACTCTTCAAATGCTTCAGATTTTTCCTTTAGAAATGTAACCCACATCATTCTAGAATAATCACCAATGATTAGCATGAAATATCTATCACCTTGAAAACTTTTAACTCTAGCAGGGCCACACAAATCAATATGAATAAGATCAAGAACATCATTTGATTTATCTTGTATACTCCTAAAAGAGGTTCTGACCTATTTACCCATTTGACATTCTGTACATACCGGGTTATAGGGATTCATAATCTTAGGTATATCCCTAACTGCCTTAGTTGAACTGATCTTTACAATGCAATCAAAATTCACATTACACAACCTTTTATGCCATACCCAACTCTCATCAATCTATGTAATCTGTTGGCATTATGGATCAATTAATGATGTGTTATATTGATGTTTTGTCATTGATGTCAACACTAGCTGTTATGGCTGGTTACTAGCAGATAGGTTTTGGTTACCGATAGATAGGTTTTGGTTATGGGTAGAAGATCCAATGTTACCGATAGAAGAGACTATCTGTTGGACATTTCTGGCATGTTTGGATCTATGGAGTATGTTTGATTTTATGTGTTACATGCTTCTAGAGAATGTTTTGGTCAATTGGTATTGACTTGGTAATCGGATGCTATCACACACTCTTGTAAAACCTTATTGACATTGGTTTAAGGTTTAACTGTCAGAGCTTTCACTAAGGAATCTTGACAGGATGCATAAGTAGTGTTGGTGCAGCTTTCAGGATGCTGAAGATGATCTTTGATCGTGCTTCAACTATTTGAAGACATTGCTTTGGCATGGTCGACCCAGAATAGGTCTGATACCTATCTAGGTTATGGACTGATATCATGTTAACATGTACTCTACATTTTACCAGGATGTTTCAGGATGTTCTATAGATTGGTTATTATTGTTTTGGTCTTAAGCCAACATGACATATCATTGTAATATGGATTTATGTAATGATCTTATTGTAATATCTTTTAGGTGGCCGACCTAATTGGTTTAGGCCTTAGGGTTGGTATAAAAGGATGTAAGATCTCATTGTAGATCATGGGTAATATGTGTCGTGGTCTTGGAATGTAATATCATATGTGAAGGAGATTTGGTCGATCATAGGTGATCAAATTGGGATTAAGGAAGAGGTTAAAGGCCTTCAGTATTGAGCTTAATAGAGACTGTAATCAAGCATGGTAGATGCTACCTCTAGTAGTTTATTCTATTGGATTGTTGTCCATTTATCTTGAGGTGGTTATAACCTCTTTTTAGTAAGTGAGACTCTTTTGTAATGAGCAGTACGCTCTAGGCAATGTGCCTTCCTGCATGTGCAGACCCCTCGTTGTATCACATACTTTCTGCTGAAGTATCATCTGACTATGGGTAGGATTCCCATCGTGTTTTTTCCCTTTCCAGGTTTCCATGTACAAAACATGGTGTTATGTGGTATGGTTGCATTGTGTTGATTATCTGCTTTATTATTAAGTTTCATTTCTTACTGGTATTTGTTTCTGCTATTCTGGTACTTAATGTTTATATGCTTCGGTTTAAGGTTATTAAGTGGATTAAATGATATAAACTGTTAAAAACTAATTCACCCTCTCCCCTCTTAGTTGTTCACTGATTACCCTAACAATTGGTATCAGAGCTTTGGTCCTCTTTTGCAAAAACTTAACCGCTTGAGGTAGATCCTATGGCAAATAACACTTCAAATCCACAAGCAACTATTTTTCAGAAGAGAAATCCCTAAGCTTGATGGAACAAATTATGGGATATGGAAAATTCAAATGGAGACTCATCTTAGATGACTTGGAAAGGATATTTACGAGATCACTGAGAAAGGATACACACCTTATGATCTGACATCTAGCAATCCTGCTCTTGCAGACCTGGACAAGAATATTGAAAATGATTGCAGAGCTAGAGAAGCCCTCTTGTGTGCACTTACTGATCAGAAAATCATGAGATTGACTAATAAATCATCGGTAAAGGTTATGTGGGATAAATTGAAAACTCTAAATGAAGGTGATCCTACTATCAAAATTGCTAAACTTGATGGTTATCGGGTAAGATATGAAAACTTGAAGATGGATGATAATGAAAGAATTGTTGTGTTTATGGAAAGAGTAAATGATATTGTTATGGGAGTTCAATGTTGTGGAGGATCTCTGAGTGAAGATGAAATAGTTTCCAAAGTCTTGAGAGCCCTTCCACCGACTTACAAGATGAAGGCAACTGCAATTAATAAGTTGAGAACAATGGCAAACACTTCAATTAACAGAGACATTCTTATTGGGAAATTATTTGCTTTTGAGCTTGAAGAATTTGGACCTTTTGGAGCTGTAAAATCTGAACCTGCTTTTCATGCATCATCATCTACCGGCAAAAGTGATTGGAAAGCCTTATATGCAAAATAATTGGAAGATATGAGGAAAGAAGATGAAGAATTTGAGCAACTTGAAGCCTTATTTGCTAGAAGAGTGCCTAAAAGACTGACAGGAAGTAAGTATGAAGGAAAAGCACCTTTTAAATGTTTTGCATGTAATAAGATTGGTCATTTTGCATCTAGATGTCCCTAAAGGAATGCAAGATTTGGGGAAATAGTTAAGAAATCATTTAAGCCTAACTAGAATAGATATAGATTCAAGAAAAGTAAACAATGCTACATAGCGAATGAGGAAGGAGAAAGTGACGACTCTAGGAATGAACCAACATAAGACTTTCCTAGTGGATCCAACAATGGAAAGGAATGGGTGTTCTATGCTTTAAAGGAAGATGAACCGGAACTGGCTATCATGAATGAAGAAAAGGCCTTGGCAGAAAAAGTTGAAGATAAGCATGAATGGGTAATTGATAGTGGATGCTCACATCATATGACTGGAGATAAAAGAAAATTTATGTCGCTACAAGAATATAATAGTGGTCAAGTCAAATTTGGAGATGACAAAGCATGCATGATCAAAGGTAGAGGTGTTATTTCTTTGGACATGACAAACATAATACTGATAATGTCTATTATGTATAAGGTTTAAAGCATAATCTTTTGAGTGTTGGTCAATTGGTGGAGAAGGGTTTCCAACTTCAGTTTAAAGAGAGAAAATGCAAACTGGTTTGGAGATTACGACCGACATTCAGACTAGAGGTAACATCTTTCACTTGAACACTGGTAATAAGACATGTTTGATTGCTCATATTGATGAGAGTTGGCTATGGCATAAGAGGTTGTGTCATATTAATTTTGATTGTATTGTTTAGATCATTTCAACTAAGGCAGTTAGAGATATACCTGTAATTATGAAGCCTCACAATTTGGTATGTAAGAGATGCCAAATGGGAAAGCAAGTTAGAACTTATTTTAAGAGCATACAAGATAAATCTAATGATGTTCTTGATTTGATTCACACTGACTTATGTGGTCTTGCAAGGACTAGAAGCCTTCAAGGTGATAGGTATTTCATGCTGATTATTGATGACTATTCTAGGATGATGTGGGTGACTTTTCTTAGGGAGAAGTCTGAAGCCTTTGAGAAATTCAAGATCTTTAAAGCAAAGGTCGAAACAGAAAATGGATTGAAAATCAAATGTCTAAGATTAGATCAAGGTGGTGAGTTCACTTCTCATGAATTTAACAGTTATTGTGAGACAAATGGAATTAGGAGACATTTATCTGCACCTCGGACTCCTTAGTAGAATGGAGTAGTGGAAAGAAAGAACATAACCATTTTGGATGCAACAAGATCTATGATGATGGAAGCCAAATTGTCTCACATCTACTGGAGAGAATTAGTGAGTACAGTAGTCTACACATTCAACAGAGTTCACATCGAAGGTGAAACCGGTAAGACCCCTTATGAATTATGGTTTTGACATACACCTACTGTTAAATATTTCAGAATTTTTGGAAGTAAATGCTATATCAAAAGAGATTATTCAATTGGGAAGTTTCATCCTAGATGTGATGAAAGGATATTTCTTGGTTATTCAATTCAAAGAAAAGCATATAGATGTTATAACAAAAGATTGCAGAAAATTATGGAGAGTGCTAATGTGAAAGTGGATGAGCAATACAAAAATCAATCTATATCATATGACAGGGAACCGACACTGAAAATGATCATAACTGAACCGGCAATGCCTCAATCAGTATAGGAAACTAAGATAGTTACACCAGTACAATCAAAAAAATTCAACTATGACTGATGATCAGAGCAATGAACCTGAAGTTCAAAAGACACCAAGGTATGTAAGATTAAATTATTCTGAAGATCAAATCATTGGAGATAGGAACAAGGGAGTTATGACAAGAAAAAAAGACTGGCAAATGAAGATGGATGTCTTATTTCTCAAATTGAACTGACATCTATTATTGAATCTTGTAAAGATGAACATTGGTTAAAGGCTATGTAAGATGAATTAGATTAGATATAGAATAATGAGACTTGGACTTTAGTTCCCAGACCTAAAAGTAAGAATGTTATTGGAACTAAATGGATTTTTAGGAATAAACTGAATGAGGATGATCAAGTTGTAAGAAACAAGGATAGATTGGTTTGTAAAGGATATCCTCAAATGGAAGGAATTGATTATGGTGAAACATTTGCACCTGTAGCCAGAATTGAAGCTGTTAGACTATTTCTTGCCTATGCAGCTTATAAGAACTCTAAGGTTTATCAAATGGATTTTAAATGTGCATTTTTGAATGGTGAGCTTGAGAAAGAAGTATAGATTGAGCAACTTGATGGATTTTCACTTACAGACGACAAAGATATGGTTTGTAGATTGAAGAAATCTTTATATGGATTGAAACAAGCTCCTAGAGCTTGGTATGCAAGGTTGGATAAATATCTTTTGAAGCTTGGTTTTACTAAAGGTAGTGTTGGTAGTAATTTATATTATAAAATTAATGATGATGATATTCTGATTATTGAAGTATTTGTTGATGATATCATTTTGGAGGAGAAGATAAATTGTGCATGGAATTTGCTAACATGAAGAATGAATTTGAAATGTTCATGATTGGTGAGATGAAATTTTTCTTAGGTTTGTAGATTACTCAAACTGAAAAAGGCATTTTTATCTATCAAACTAAGTATCTAAGGGAATTGTTGAATAATTTTGGTATGGATAATTCCAAACTGGTAAGTACTCCTATGGTGACAAGTGAGAAATTATCTATCAGGGTTACTTCTACACTGGTAAATCTGACAAGGTATAAGTCTATGATTGGTGGTCTGTTATATTTAACTCAGACTAGACCAGATATTATGAATGCAGTAAGTATTGTTTCAAGATATCAAAGTAATCCTAAAGAAAATCATGAATGTGCAGTAAAGAGGATATTCTAGTATTTGCAAGGAACAACAGAATATGGCTTATGGTATTCTAGAAATGATGATTTCACTTTATTGCATATATTGTCTCAGATTGGGCAGGAGATACTGATGACATGAAGAGCACTTCTGGTGGAGCTTTCTTTCTTGAAAAGAAACTGGTTTCATGGATCAACAAAAAATAGTCATGCATTTATTTATCTACTGCAGAAGCTGAGTATGTTGCAGCAACAACTAATTGCATGCAAGTCTTGTGGATGAAGCAAATGTTGAAGGATATTAAGGTAAATTATAGTGAACCGATAGTTATCTACTATGATAACTCTGCAGCTATTAACAGATTTAAGAATCCAATATTTCACTCTAAGACTAAGCATATATCAATAAAGTATAACTTTCCGAAGGACAAGGTAGAAGGAAAGGAAGTCAAATTGGTTTATGTGAACACTAAAGAATAGATTGCAAATATATTCACTAAACCATTGTCTAAGGAATCATTTGAGTATTTGAGAGACAAGTTAGGGGTTTCTACCCCTCTGGAAGAGGCTCGATTGATGCAGTTTGTCATCAATCTAACATGTATTATTAGAGATATTATTCATTCTGACACTGATGAGTGGTGCTACTACTCAAGGGGAGTAGTCAGCTTTGAGATTCAGAGGTTTATATTATTGCTTTGATATTTGTGTCATATTTTTGGCATTGATGTCAATGGGGGAGAGATACTAATGTGAAAAATAAATTCAGAATTTTACAGAGATATTACTCATAGGGGAGAGTTATTGATATTCAAGATATTGTTGGTTGTCTTCCACAGGGGGAGACTTGTTTGGCATTTCTTGGTACTTAGATGTTTTTCACATCTAGTGTTGCCATCAATGCCAAAGGGGGAGATTGTTGGCATTATGGATGAATTGATTATGTGTTACATTGACGTTTTGTCATTGATGTCAACACTAGCTATTATGGCTGGTTACCGACAGACAGGTTTTGGTTACCGGTAGAAGACGTAGTGTTACCGACAGAAGAGACTATCTATTGGACACTTTTGACATGTTTGGATCTATGGAGTATGTTTGATTTTATGTGTTACATGCTTCTGGAGCATGTTTTGGTCAGTTGGTATTGACTTGGTAATAAGATGCTATCACACACTCTTGTAAACCCTTACCGACATTGGTTTAAGGTTTAACCGACAAAGCTTTCACTGAGGAATCTTGATAGGATGCATAAGTAGTGTTGGTGCGGCTTTCAAGATGTTGAAGATGTTTTTTGAGCATGCGTCAACTTCTTGAAGACATTGCTTTGGCATGGTGGACCCAGAATAGGTCCAGTACCTATCTAGGTTATGGACCGATATCATGTTAACGTGTACTCTACACGTTACCGAGATGTTTTGGGATGTTCTATGGATTGGTTATTATTGTTTTGGTCTGAAGCCAACATGGCATATCATTGTAATATGGATTTATGTAATGATCTTATTGTAATATATTTTAGGTGGCCAACCTAATTGGCTTAGGCCTTAGGGTTGGTATAAAATGATTTAAGATCTTATTGTAGATCATGGGGAATATGTGTTGTGGTCTTGGAATGTAATATCATATGCGAAGGAGATTTGGTTGATCATAGGTGCTCGAATTGGGATTAAGGAAGAGGTCAAAGGCCTTCGATATTGAGCTTAATCAGGACTATAATCAGGCATGGTAGATACTAGCTCTAACAGTTCACTCTATTTGATTGTTGTCCATTTATCTTGAGGTAGTTATAACCTCTCTGTAGTTAGTGAGACTCTTTTTTAATGAGCAGTATGCTCTAGGCAATGTGCCTTCCTGCATGTGGAGGCCCCTCATTGTATCACATACTTTCTGCAGAAGTATCATCTGACTGTGGGTAGGCTTCCCACCGTGGTTTTCCCCTTTCTGGGTTTTCCACGTACAAATCATGGTGTTATGTGGTATGGTTGCATTGTGTTGATTATCTACTTTATTGTTAAGTTTCATTACTTATGGTTATCTTTTTCTGCTATTCTGGTACTTAATGTGTATATGCTCTAGTTTAAGATTATTAAGTGGATTAAATGATATAATTTGTTAACAACTGGTTCACCCCCCCCCTCTTAGTTGTTCACCAGTTATCCTAACATAATCAAACATGTCTTCTCACCGAAGTTCAAATGAAATATAATACCTTTTGTCTGTGTACTAGTTGCAATCTCCAAGCTAGATCTATTAATGATTTTGCATTTTCCATCCTTGAGCTATAATTGAAATCCCTTATCCACTAATTGTCCTACACAAAAGACTGTGCTTTAAACCTTCAACATAATAAACATTTTCAGTATTGTTCTTACCATCCAATGATATAGTTCCTTTTCCTTTGATCATACATGTTTTGTCATCTCCAAATCTAACTAGACCGCTATCAAATTTTTGCAAAGATAGAAACTTCCCTTTATCTCCAGTCATATAATGTGAACAACCACTGCCAATTACCCATTCATCCTTGTCTTCAATTTTAGTAGCAAGTGTCTTCTCTTCAGGTACATTCTCTTCCAGTGCCAGATTATCTTCCTTAATAGCCAGGAACACCCATTCTTTCCCATTGCTAGAACCACTAGCAGAGTCTTCTATCGGTTCATCATCAAAATCAGTAATGCCTTCCTCATCCGCTATGTAGCATGATTTGTCTCTGTTTTTCCTGTACTTATACTTGTTTTGATATCCAAGGTTAGGCTTAAAAGATCTTCTAACTCTTTCTTCAAATCTTGAATTTCTTTTAGGACATCTAGATGCAAAATGACCAATCTTATTACATGCAAAACATTTAAAAGGTGCTTTTCCTTCATACTTACTTCCTACTAGTCCTTTAGGTACTCTTCTAGAAAATAGTTCTTCAAGTTGCTCAAAATCGTCATCTTCTCTCTTCATATCTTCCAATTCCTTTGCATATAAAGCTTTCCAATCTTGCTTACCGGTTGCAGATGTAGATGCATGAAAAGCAGTTTCAGTCTTAACAGCTCCAGAAGGTCCAAATTCTTCAAGCTCAAAAGCAAATAGTTTCCCAACCAAGGTATCTCTGTTGATAGATGTATTAACCATTATTCTCAACTCATTAATAATAGTAGCCTTCATTCTATAAGCCGGTGGTAGGGCTCTCAAAACTTTAGAAACAATTTCATCTTCGCTCAGAGTTCCACCACAACATTGAACTCCCATAACAATCTCATTTACCCTTTCCATGAATGTATTAATCCTTTCATCTTCTTCCATCTTCAGATTTTCATATCTCAACTAGTAACCATCAAGTTTAGCAATCTTCACTATAGGGTCACCTTCATTAAGAGTCTTCAACTTATCCCATATAGCCTTTCTAGATGATTTATCGATTAATCCCATTATTTGCTGATCAGAAAGTGCACACAAGAGGGCTTCTCTTTCTCTACAATCATTCTCAAGCTTCTTATCTAGGTTTCCCGGAGGAGGATTTCCAGATGAAAGATTATAAGGTGTGACACCATTCTATGTGATCTCCCAAATTTCCTTGCCAAGACATCTTAGATGAGTCTCCATCTGAATCTTCCATACTATGTAATTTGTTCCATCAAGCCTAGGAATATCTCTCCGAAAGATAGCTCTAGAAGAACTAGATGGACTTGATCTCTTAGTCGCCATAGGATCTTCCTCAAGTAGTTAAGCTTTATGTAGAGAGGACCAAAGCTCTGATACCAATTATTAGACAGTTCAAATAATCAGAAGACAACTGAGAGGGGGGGTGAATCAGTTGTCACAGATTACCAAAACCATTAGCAATTACAACTTTAATACCGGAACCCAAAACATTAATACTAGAATAGCACTTAAACCAATTAAGCATAAACAATAATCACAGAATAAATACCATCCACATGACATTGAGATTTATACGTGGAAACCCGGTAAAGGGAAAAACCATGGTGGGAAGCCTACCCACAGTCAGATAATACTTTTGCAGTAAGTATGTGAATTATAATTGAGGGGCCCACACTTGCAAGAAGGCCAATAGCCTAGAGCACACTGCTCATCACAAAAGGAGCCTCACTAAATACATAGAAATCTAGACTACAATCTAGAGAAGTGTTGAATTGCAAAAGATAGCATCTCCTATGCCTGAGTACAGTTCCAGTTAAGCTCAATATCGGAGGACTAAATCCTCTTACATATTCAAGAGATATTCAAGAGATTTTATTCTAAGCTAGATATTCAAGAGATTTCATTCTAAGCATTTTATATGAAAAAGTGGATGGCCAATTATTCTACAAGAAATCATGCTTAGATGACACATATGATCATTGTGGTGGCTTGCAATATTTTTGAAATTTATGTACATATGGAGAATAAATATGCAATTGAAAATGGGCAAGTAAATTCTCACAAATATAAGTTAGTAACATATAGTCTAAAAGATGGCAGAGAAGAAAAAAGGTGTGAATTAGTGAGTGAAAAGATAGTGGTGTATCAGTTTATGTCTATTTTTTAGAGAATTTAATGAACATGATTACGTAAGGCATACCCATAAAGCTTGATGGTTAGAATTGCAATTCAAGTTATGCAAGGACATGTTCCTATTTGGTTCCATTGTTTCAATTGCATACTTTGCAGATAACTATATAGTACAACCACATAATGTTGTACAATGGTAGCATTACAAATTTACTCAAGTTACTATATTTGTGCATATAAAATTTATTTTTTATATCAATGATTGTTACTAGGAAAAGGAATAGTAATAAACCAATTTTAGGCTACTACATATGCTCTACACTATAGAAATAGATCAATAGTTGATCTTAGGAGATATATCCAATATTGGGAATCATATATACATGCATTGTAAATGATATCCATATGATATAGAATAGATGAACAAAGAGAGATATACTATGAATTATAAAGAAGAGAATGAGATCTACAATTTGGGATTAAAGATATAATATAATGAAGATGCCATTCATCTAATTTTATGGTTTATGATTGTTTCTTTGTTGATATTGATGAAAGAATGGTTTATTTCCTTACATTACTTTTGCATCTGCTAATTTTCCTTATTGTGTCTTTTGGGTATAAAGACTACATAAGATATCTTTGGGGTATAGATCTTTGGACTATACTTTCCCCACTCTCCTTGCTAACAGTGTTGATTGCATGTATTCTACAAAGTTTGTGCAAGGTTTCTTTTAGATGTTCTATAGTAATTTAGCTAGTAGAAGAATACCATTTCATCAAATATCATATGGTTAGATAATTTTGCAGTACTATTAAAGAACTCGGGGATGTTTTATGAGTTGAGTAAGATACATAAGATGACTAGTTTTCAACATATGAGGAATTTATTTGAGGTCACATATGGAAAGGGGGAGCATGATGGTGCAAGGCCATGTATTAAAATAGTCTTGGCATGAGAAGATTTAAATGCACAAATAATGCAAATTTGATAGATGCAACATCTACCATTGAATGGGTAACACTATAATGGGTATAGGTAATGAAGGTAATGTTGGAGAAGCCAAAATCTAGGAGACAACCAAATAATCACTCATAGGGTGCATAAACCAAAGATGAGACAAATAACAATCAACACATCAATTAGCCTAAAACTAGATTGATAAAATACACAATCAAACGAGAATACACAAACATATACAAGATGGGTATAAGGTGAGATGGTGTAAACCAACTGCAACTAACCCTCTAAGTAATCTAGACTTGTGAGCACATGTGCAAGGTGATGGAAAAATTGTCCAACCTATAGTATATCTCCAACTTCTAATGAGGTGAGATGGAAAAGTCTTTAACCTCATTCGTGCACATGCGGTGAGACAAAAATGTGTTTAATCTATAAAGTGAACTTAACCTTTAATGTCAATGTTAAGTTAGACCTAGCCATTAAGTGTAACTTAAGCCTAGGTGTGGGTTAGGTTAACCATACACTTTAACACCCCCCCTTAAGTTTTACTTAGGGAATAATAATGCTCAAAAGTATGGGGCCAAATAACAAATCCTGATAAGGTACCCATGTACAAATAAAGATCTCTCATAAATAGAGAAAGAGAGAAAACCTTATGGAAAGGAAACTCCCCACTAAAATATAGGAGGAGGAGGATAAGACCTCCTACAAATATGTACATGTGAAGATAAACATGATGATGAAGAACTCCTATAGAATGTCAAAAATTGTAAACTCCACTAAAAGATGAACTAGTGCATGTTGGAATCAATGAACCTCCAAAAGATGTAGATCAAAAGATACAACTACGATCACAAGAACACAAATAACAAAGCATGAGTGTCATGTTGTACACTACTTAGAAGTGCTGAGAGTTCATGAATCTCCCAATAATGATCCACTAAAAGAATCCCCTTATGAGAGATAAAAAAGAGTAATCCATGTGACCCCCTACAAATTTGTTTAAGTCCATATGGCTCCATGAGGTTCCTCCACTATTCCACTAAAAATAAAAAAGAATTAGCAATAAAAATGTCATGATCCCCCCCTTAATGATAATAAGGAAATGAGAATGGAAAACCAACTGAAAATAGGCAAAATGACATGCACAAGATAGATCCCCACTAAGGAACATACATTTAGTTTTGTGGCACTTTATATGAGTACATTTACACAAACATATGTTGTGAACTGAGTTCTTACATGTTTTATTTCATGAGGTGGATAATGAAGACATATAGAAAGTGTCATTCAAACTTTAGCAAGATGACAAAAACCGAAAAATAAATCCCCAAAATGATGCAATACATACCTCCCGCCCCAAATTTTGGCACTTTATAAAGTAGTGCATTTTACAATTCAAATAGGCATACTGTGTGGGAAATATAAAAATATTAACTTTTGAAAAAGATGTAACTCAATTTTGAGTTAACATTCAAAAGTTATTACAAGAATAATTTCTCGCTCAAGTGACCTATTTTAATTACAATAGTATCAATAGATCAAAAATGTCTTAAAATGGAAAGATATATGTACGTGTAGATACTTGTTAGATTTGAAATAGAAAGAAATTTAGAATGAGTATCCACTTGAAAAAAAATACCCTTCTAAATTCAAATTATGATGAAAACAAAACTACCACCCCCCTTACAAACACTACTAGTAAACAAAACAACCCCTTTACAAACTATGATAAAATTAAAATCCTTCCCCCCTCCCTCCATATAATTTTTTTAACTAAACCACTAACCAAGAAAATACAAAGTTTAAAGGTTAACACTATTTCATTCTAAAAACAAATGTCGTGTGGAAGAGAGGATGCTGGATGGATGAGTTGCATTGACTAGTGCTTCAAAACAACAGAGAAGCTACTGAAAGGAAGTTTGCTAGTCATGTTGATTGCTTCTCAGGCAAACTCTTCATACTAAAGCAACATATTTATATCAACAAGTCAGTATTTGATCAAACCGCTAGAGAAGAGTGGCGTGTTGGATGGTACATATATTGAAGACCCATTAGAGACTTGTTTCTTGGAAGCACTGAATGAGTGGGAATCCATTAATGGTAAAAAACCTACAAAAAAAATTTCTTAGAAAATGTGGCCTTGAAAGTCCACTAAAACAGTTGCAGTGGGCCAAGTGACACCATAATATCACAACACAAATATGTATTTGGAGGTGGCCACAAGTGAAAGGAGGCACCAAAGTTGATAAAATAAGGTTGAAAGATAGCTCAGTACAACTAAAATATAATTGCAAAGACAGGTTGTAATGAAAACTACGCAACAGTTATAACAATGCAGTCTTTATGGCCAACCTTAAACCTCACACACTAAGCAATATATTAAGTCTAGAGAATGTTAGTCAATTTTGAGTTTTTAATACTTTTAAGTATAGAAGTCAAAGCTTAGCATGTGTGATTTAAACCAACCGATCTTTCATGCACTTATAGAAACTGAATGCTTGACCTTCAATGCTAAACAATGTTTCATCACAATATCTGACTAGTGAAAGTACACGTGCACTACATAAAAAGTTAGGAATTCTCTCTTCGGTACTAAAATTGATGGTTCCTTTGAAAGGATCAATACAATGTCTTATGAAAGCACTTATAACCTAGCAAATCAATCAAATGAAATGGATGACATTTCTTCTCCACAAATTGAATGCCTCCATTGCTTGCAAAATGCAAGACAAATCTGAAAGTGGATTCAAATTAGAAGAATTTGGCCTTTGAATTGGCAATATAAAATTTCTACAACAAATGCAAGTTGGTAGTAAAAAACTTTCATGGAGTCTCATGGGCTTTACAACATGAATCTAGTTGCCTTGACCAATGTTTATAGGGAGTTCAGCTGACCGTTTCTCCCAAAAGATGCATCTATTCAAGAAACCGATACCATCCCAGTTAAAGATCTCACAAGAGGTTGTTAAGCCATGTCACGAATCCCAAGGGGATATGTTGGACACTTACAACCAATCTCCCCCTCATTGTTACCTAAGAGGATTCAAACCTATGATCCTGCTCTGATACCACTTATAGGGAGTTGAGCTAGTTATTTCTCCCAAAAGATGCATTTGTTCAAGAAACCGATACCATCCCAGTTTGAGGATCTCACAAGAAGTTGTTAAACCATGTCATAAATCTTAAGGGGATATGTTGGATACTGACCAACAATGTTTGGAGAATTCACTAGCTTCTGAGATGAGACCAAATGAACTCCAAATTTCTAGTGCCACACAAAGATAAATGTAAGCACAACATACAGTAAATTTTGGATGATCTATAGTCAAATAAACCTTAGCAGAAATATAAATGACTTTTATAGAAACCAACGGTAGTGAATATCCTAGCTTGGCTTGGAAATGCTAGAATAGAATAGAAATACGCCACAAGTTTCCTGCAAAGAGGTCGAATAGGTCATGCCTACAAATTAATGATGGAAGTGTGCAAGGTTTTCCCAAACCTTGCAGAAGTGGTGGAGCATGTCACATGGTGGATATAAGGAAAGACAACACCTGGTGGGTCCACACCCATCCACATCTTGTTTGGGACCTCTCTGAATATCTGAAGTTGATGCACATGTTACAATTGGACCTGGACCCAAAGGAAGCTAATATAGATCACTCTAGTGTTTGGGACTAATATATAAACACTTGCAAAGTCTTGGGAAAGAATCATCAGTTTCAGGGGAGTACTTAGAGAGTAGTAGTTAGAGAAAGGCACATTTAAAGGACTTTTATTTTTCTTTAAATATTTTTTCTATAACAAGACTATGACAACCTCTGTGTCAATATGTGAGGACAATGTGTGGAATTTCATGATCATGTGAGAGACTACGATCATGTGTGTTTCTACATCAATTGATAATACTCAATTTTTAATCACATTCAATTGTCAGTTGTGTTTCAATGTGTCTAATTTTGTTGTAAGGTTAGACATTCCATTTCAGACCCTCCAACCTCAATGACTACATCAAGTGGTATTAGAGTGAGATTTGAGTCCTATGGAGGTGTATATTCTGAAAGGCCTTTGGTGTAGACAAATCATTGACTTGAGGTAGGTTGCAGGTGTTTCCAATAGATCATTAAAGTGAGATAGTTGCAATCCTAAACCAAATCATCGAATTGAGGAAGTCACACCCAATGTGAAGGAAAGATGCCACCAAGAAGAATGCCAACAATGACCAATGTTACTTAAAGGGTAGAAGAGATAATGGACATGATGAGAACCATGAAGAACTGACACAATACCATGGAAGAAGACCAGAGGAAAGGCATACACTCTAGACCAAAAGAGGAGGTGATGATGAAGAGCCAAGGGTGCGAGATTAGGAGGATAGCCAAGAATGAGAAGAGTTAGGTTAGATCAAAATGATGAAGGTGATTGCAAAAATTAGGAAGAGGCCAAGGATAGAAGTTCCTAGCTATGTTGAAAGCTTCAATCTAAAGGAGATACTCGATTAGATAAATGAGATAGAAGAGTACTTCAAATATGAGGAGATTGAAGATCCAAAGTGAATGAGATTTGCCAAAACGAAGCTTAAAGGGCATGTTGTCATCTAATGGAAGGAAGTGCAGCTAGACAAAAACCAAATGGGAAAGGAGTGGATTACAAAGTGGGATAGGATGGTAATGAAACCGAAATGCCAGCTCATGAGTTATAATTATTGAACAAGCTTGAAAATTTGTGACAAAGGGAGAAGACCATAAAGGAATACATCGAGGAGTTCCACAAGATTATCATTAGAACTAAAATAGAGAAGTCAGAAAGGAAAATGTGTCAAGATACATAAATGGCCTCAATAACAATATTATGGAGACATTAAGCTTGGTCTTAATGACTACCATGGAGGAAGCCTACCAATTTCCATTGAAGGTCGAAGAAAAGCTAGCTAGGAGAGTAGAATGGATGATAGGAAGTAGGGATTAGAGAGATCCAAAAAGATCGACGTATGGCACTGAAAGGAGACTTTACATTGAACAAAACAATGGAAGAAGACCTTTCTATTGGTTTGTTGTTGTATATGGTGAAAATGGAAAAAACAATATTGAAAAACTAAATGAATTCAACCACAAAACCCTAGCCTAACAACAACAAAGATCCACCATAACATATGAAGATTACCTAAGACAATGCAAATCAAATGAAATCCTAAAGATTATACCATCACATGTCCAATAGGGTTTGAATCTCCATTCTTCCTATCTCCATTGATCTTGCTTGATATATTTGTTCTCAGATTTTATATGTGCACAAGAGCTCAACAAAGAACGGAAATGTGGTTGCAAGTAGGATCGCATATGAAAGTGCAAAGCGTAGTGTAGTCAATTGATCAAGTAGTCAGTTAGGGTTTGATAATGAAGGAAGAGTCTCCTTATATAGAAGACACCATATGAAATGGAGGGATAAGATTGAGAGGTGTAAAAGAGGTTGGCTAGGATTAGAGGGTAGGTAAAGAAAATAATAAAATAATGAGAGGGTAGGTAGTGTATGAATTAAGAGATGAATGACATGTGTAATAGGTGGAAAAGGCTAAATGAATTAATTAAATAAATAAAGATTTATTGAATTAATAGAGGAAGTGGGATCAATTAAATAAATAGGATATTTATTTAATTTAGGGAAAAGGATGATTTAAATAAATAAATGTATTTATTTAAATGAGAAATAAGGCTAGAAGAGGATAAATGAATTAATTAAATAAATAAAGATTTATTTAATTAATAGAAGAATTAGGCTAAAGTAATTAAATAAATAAAATATTTATTTAATTAGACATGACAATTTTAGGTGTCTACATTTTGCCCCTCTTTGAGACAATGCAGCTTGTCGCGTTGTTCAAAGAAGATAATATGAACTGATACAAAGTTGCCCCAAGATGGGAATGATATGCCCCCTCGAGAGATTGGATGAAAATGTCTGGAAAGATCGCAGACAATCTCTCGATAAGAAAGAATGGCTAGAATGGACTGACCGGGTAGAATAGAGTGACAGAGTCACGGGATAAAGAAGACCGACTCGAGAAACGAGGGCTCGGGTAGTCTATAAGATAGACCACGAGGGGAAAACATCCTCATTGTAATCCATACATCCAAGAGATCAGAGTGCAGAGAGAGAATAGAGCAGCAATAGTCAGCAGCGATGGCATTGGTTCATAGATTTGATCACGTTCACCGATTTCAGAGGCCAACAGATGTAGGAGAGCCGGTAAGTACCACAAAACCTCCTTGTACTTTGTTGTAATAAATGTTGTCATAAATGCATGTCAAGTAGGGCAATATGTCTTCAAGGATGAATCGGTAGTTCTATGATGAACATACACTGTCGATTGGATAAGCTGCTGAGAGGATACACTCAAGTAGGTCCTCTAGAGAAGAATAGGATAGCAAATAGGGCTAGGATAGACAATTCTGTGATAGAACATATGTTGCCAATTAGGAAACTACTTAAGAGGATACACTCAAGCAGAGGCCCTAGGATAGGATAGATCGAGGCACTTTGTGATGAACAGGGAGTACCAATAGGAGCAGCACTTTGTGATGAACAGGGAGTGCAAATGTAAGCATCACTTTGTGATGAACAAGGAGTGCAAAAATACATAGTACTTTGTGATGAACAGGGAGTACCACTAGGATAATTAGCAACACTTTGTGATGAACAGTGAGTGTCACTAGGATAAATAGCAACACTTTGTGATGAACAGTGAGTGTCACTTTGACTGACATGATTTCTTTGCTTGACTATAGGAGTACTTGCCTATGCTGGAGTCACAAGAGAGATTCCCATTGACGTAGAGATTATGACCAGAGTTGACATTCGAGGACAGGGCTGCCATTGAGGTTATGGGTCTGCGATACATTCTGTATGTGCTTGAGTTTCGGGCGAACATGGGATTGCTGACTGCGCTGGCTAAGAGATGGCACTCAGAGACTTGTACTTTCCATTTGCCGATAAGTGAGATGACAGTCACCTTAGAGGATGTATACAGGATACTGAGGATACCGATCGATGGGGAGTTAGTACCCTACGATCAAGACAAAGACAGGGATGCACTGAGACAAGTGTTCTAGGATCTGGGATTGGAGATGAGGGTGGGACATGTGGTGTGGGACATGATGACATAGACTGGATTAGCATTACCAGCAGTACTGGCAGGAGTGATCAGTGGGTTCCTGTGGCCAGACAGGGCGACACAAGGGTTGGTTGTGGGCTGGGGGAGCACCTTGGAGACACTGGTTACACAGCACATCAGATACACCTGGGGACCGTGTGTGCTGGCACACTTGTATTATGAGCTACATCAATTTGTGTATCATGGATCCGTAGGATTGGGCTGCGGAGTTACATTGTTGCAGGTATGGGCCTATGAGCATTTTCTGGTTACCTGATCGATACACTTCAGGGGCAGGGGTCATGGACGCAGCTTTATTCATCTGTATGATATGATTACCTCACAACCATGAATTGGCAAGTTGGAGCATTGGCGTTGAGTCCTGGATGAAATCGACACTGTGATATGGAGGTCATACCTTGGGTGCGAGAAGTGGGAGGAGGACGCAGTGGATCTACCTTATACTTTTCGGAGCAGATATCTGATTGGGCGGACGCCCTATGTTTTGGAGAGATAGCTGGTTGATAGAGTATGTAGGCAGTTTGGCTGTATTCAGCGGATGCCACGGGGTTCCAGGATGTATGCTCAGACAGTCAAGGATCAGGTACACTTTGGGCCATTGTTGTCTTATGATCAGGCCGTGACGCAGCAAGCAGAGATGGTGCCGATGCCATGGGATATGTGGCGAGAGATCGAGGATGCAGGCATGGATGTAGAGTACACGATGTATTGGGTTGAGTATCCCTTTCCATGACTGACAGACCCAGGGGAGCTTCTAGATGGAGATGGTGGTGGGGATGAGGATGATGATGGAGATGGTGGGGGGAGAGGCCGACGGAGGAGGCAGGGTGCTATTGGAGAGAGGAGGGTGGTTCCATGGAGAGAGGGTGGGGAGGGGAGATAGGCTTGGGTGGTGAGGGGTGGGGGTGGATTGCCACTACAGGTGCCAGTAGCACAGGGTCCTAGACAGGTGCAAGGATAGGGGCAGAGGCAGGTACAGGTACAGGCACATGCACCAATATAGGGGGAGCCATAGGCAGAGGCACAGGAGGCCGAGGAGGAGGAGGATGAGCTGCTTGAGCTGAGGGAGATCTATCACGGATAGGCCGATGAGATTCAGGACCTAGAGAGGGAGACAATAAGGCTCAGGAGGTGACTGAGGGAGACAGAGCATGAGCGGGATGAGGCTATCCAGTGCTATACTGAGGCTAAGACAATGCTGAGGGCTGGGAGGCAGGCGACAGAGGATACAAGGGCTGGATATGCCTATGTTCTATGGGCAGGGGAGGAGATAGGTTACTGGTGAGACCTATACTATGGGGGTAGTGCCACCAGAGCAGTGGGCGAGGAGCTTTCGTAGACCATTGCGGACAGCGATGACTATGGGAGGGAGCCAAAGGAGACATGAGTCTAGCGGTGGGGTTATGGGTCCTCCACCACCACCAAATAGGGGGGTAGGAGAGATGATCTTGGGGTGGGTCCTTCTAGGGCTCAGACTCTGTCGAGGCCAGGTGGCTTCGAGGGAGGGAGTTCATCATAGCTGTAGAGGGCTCCCTATGTATCAGTCTTTTGTACCATTTTGTATTATGATGTAGACACCTTCAGGTGATTTTGTAGCCATATGATTTTGACATCATTGTATCATGACACTTTATATATATATATGAGATGATTCATCTTTGTAGCAGCTATATGCATGTGTACCCATGTGATGAGATGTTTCATGATGTATGTTTCTATGTGATGCTTATGTTATGGATGCAAATATTTGCATAATGAAATGCAATATTTTTGTTCTTTTATGTTTTTAATATGTTATGCAAATGCAAATGTGAATGTATGAAATGCAAATGAATATGATAATGCAAATGATTATTTACATGATGAGAATGTAAAATGTGCTAACAAGTGTTGTGTGCAGGATGTGATGCAATTGTGATATCTATATGTATGTATGAAATGCTTATATGTGGTAATGTAGGTGCAAACTACATGAAATGCAAATGTTTTTGGAGTGTCATTATACTCAGTCATGTGATAGCAGGTTACATGAACTCAAGAAGGACGATGAAAGTCAATCAAGAAAGGGGGATGGAAGATAGAAGATATGAAAGTGAAAGAGCTTCTTGTGCGCTATCATTATTGAGCTTTATTATGGCAAGTAGGTTATGACAATTGAGGCATATGTTTGACCCAGAAAGTCATTGTACCCATTTGCATGGAGATCAGATAGTTGCAAACAAGGAATGCCCCAGTTCATACTAGACTCACAGTGTCCTCATATCCTTGGACAAGTCATAGCATTACTAAGAGACAATCCACAGACAGCAAAAGAAAAATAGGTGACGATACCCCATCCTCGCCTTTCTAGTCAAATACATCCTGGAGATAGAATCTCTAGTCAGAGACATCCCAGAAAAGCTAAAAGACATGTCACCAGAAAGATAAAATCAAAAGAAAACCAAGACTCAACACCAACATCCACTGTAGTCCTCAAGTTTTTAGTGTCTCTTGTCACTTGTATAAGTCTTATTTGATTGTGGTCACAATGTTTACTTTCACAAATGGATAGATAGCACTGAACCATAATGTTGTCTGAGTCTGTTGAAAGATTTGATTTGTTGAAGCCCATTGTTGCTGCTGTGTCTCATCTGAAACTGACTGAATCCATGAAACTGATACTTTATTGCGGAGAAGGTGGAACTTTATTGTGGATTGTGATGTAAATGCTGCTTTATTGCTGATTGTGCGTGAATAGACTGAAGGAAGCTGGAAGAAACTATACTCCTCAGAATGTGCGATGCTCTCAGTTCCACACCCATCACTAGACGTAGGATTTGCCTTAGCCACAGATAGGAGCTGATTTATTATGAATGGAAAGGGGTGAAAAGGGAGGTTTATTATGAATGGCGAACCAATCTTGGGTAGATCAATAACAAGCCATGATGGGAATGGGTAAGTTTATTATGAATGAATAGGTTTTGAGTGTGTGCAAAGTGAAAGGATGCAAGTGAATCCTGAAGGAGGGAGGAGCAATGTCTCTACGCATCGTGCTGGTGACCCAGTTTTCACCATGGTACTTGCCCAGGGTGCCACTGAAGTGGCTTTCACCATTGGATGAAAACGTTTTTCTTTACTTTTTAAATTTTTTTTGTTGTCACAAGGCACCTATTTTCCAGGGTTTTACCAAGTAATGATTTTTTTATTTTATGGTTTTTTTTTGTATTTTTGAAATTTTTGATTTTTTTTGTATTTTGGAATTAGGATACTTTGAAGAGCTATGTGTAAAACCTGCGAAGGTGCATGTTTTTGATAGGATCCTCTAAATGTTCACCCTCCATGGTTGAGAGCTGATATGCCCCAGATCCATATGCGGCTGTAATGATGTAAGGACCAAGCCAGTTTGGTTTGAACTTGCCCTTCTTCTCTCTGTCTTGCTGATTTTTTTGGGTTTTCTCTGAGAACCAAATCACCCACCTCAAATGTGTGAGGCTTGAATTTGTGATTGTAGCCGCGACTCATTCATTGTTGATAAGACTTGAGATGATTAAAAGCAGTTTGTCTTCATTCATCCAATAGTTCAAGTTCTTGTAAGCTAGAGACCCTATAGTCTTCATCACTAATAATGTTTTGCAAAGAGACTCATAAAGAGGGCAGCTCGACCTCAATAGGAAAGATAGCTTCAGCACCATAGACAAGTGAATAGGGTGTAGCTCCTGTAGGTGTGCGGACACTTGTGCGGTAGGCCCAAAGTGTGAGATTAAGTTGGATATGCCAATTACGGCTAGAGTTGTCGACTATCTTTTTTAAGATTTTAAGGATTGTTTTATTAGACACCTCAGCTTGACCGTTACCTTGGGGGTAATATGGTGTGGAGAAATGATGGAAAATATGGAAGCGGTCACAGAGTTCATTAACATCCTAATTTTTGAAGGGATGCCCGTTATCGGTGACAATGGAAACAGGAATATCGTATCGACAAATGATATAGTTGAGAATGAATGTAGCAATTTGTTTTCTAGTGACTTGCATGAGAGGCATGGCTTTGATCCATTTTGTGAAATACTCTGTGGCAGTGATAATGAATTTATGACCGTTAGAGGATGGAGAGTGAATCTTGCCTATGAGATCGAGTCCCCACTGACAAAAGGGCCAAGGAGTTGCAATTGGTTGAAGTTATTGTGCTAGCACATGAATGAGGTCTCCATGAAGTTGACATTGCTTACATTTCTTGACAAACTAATATGAGTCATTTTCCATATTGGGCCAGTAATATCCAGTCCTGATGAGTTTCTTGGCTAAGGTAGGACCACTTGAATGTGGACCACATATCCCTTCATGTACTTCACGTAACGCAATTTGAGCTTCATCATTTTCCAAACATCTAAGAAGAGTTCCATCTAGACCTCGATAGTATAGGACATCAGCTAAAATGACGTATCGAGAAGATTGGCGAATGAAAGTGCGACGTTGGTTATTGGATAGATCAGGAGGTAGGGTATTGTCATGAAGGTATGTGAAAATGGAACCATATAACTGGGACTCAGGACTGACGACACATATCATCTCAGTAGGAGTGATTTCATATGAGGGAACCAAAAGTTTATCCACCAAGCACTCATAGCGGGTCTCATTCGAAGGTAGATCGATCAGTGAAGCAATTATAGCCATGACATCTATGACTCGATTCTGCTCTCTTGGTATTTGCTCAAAGTCTATCTTTGTGAAATGTTGTTTAAGGTCATCCACCATTCTTTTTTAAGGCATTAATTTCTCATCCTTTGTTTGGTAATCATCAGTTTCTTGACGAATTACAAGTTGAGAGTCCCCAAAAACACGAAGTTCCTGGATCCTCCACTAAACTGCAATCCATAATCCAGTTGTCAATGCCTCATATTCTGCTATGTTATTAGTGCAAGGAAATGATAATCGATATGATTTTGGTATAGAATCTCCTTGAGGAGTTATGAAGAGGATGCCAGCTCCTACCCCATGTTGTGTGTATGAGCCGTCAAAGTATAATTGCCATGGTTTTGCATGTGACCCTGTTAAAATGGATTCATCTGGAAATTCTGAAATTAGAGGAACATCATCTATCATGGGAGCATCTGCTAATTGATCTATGATAGCTTGTCCTATTATTGCTTTTTTGTCCACATACTCAATGTCGAATTCACTCAGGATCATTACCCATTTGGCTAGTCGCCCAGTAAGTGTTGCTTTATTGAGAAGGTATTTCAATGGATCAAACCTTGCAACCAACTTAGTCTTATGAGTTAGCATGTAATGTCATAATTTCTATGAAGCAAAGACCATAGCGAGACATGCATGCTCAATTGGTGTGTAGTTTAGCTCATATCCCACCAATGTGCGACTGATATAGTATACTGCCTTTTCTTTGCCCTTAGCAACTTGTTGTGCCAAGAGTGCCCCCAGTGCTATTGGAGTAGCTGATATGTATAGTAATAGAGGTTGATCTGGAACTGGTGGCATCAAAACTGACGGATTCAAAAGATAATCTTTGAGTATCTGGAAAGCCTGTTGATAGTTATCATCCCATTTGAATTTGATGTTTTTATGTAGCAAGTGCTGAAAAGGATTACACTTATCTGCAAGTTGTGCTATGAATCTTCGTATGGACTGGAGTCTCCCTTGTAAAGATCAAAGTTGACTGATATTTCTTGGTGGTTGCATCTCTAGGATGGCCTTGAATTTTGATAGATCGGCTTCGATTCCTCTTTATGATACAATGAATCCTAGGAGCTTCCCAGAGGTTACTCCAAAGACACATTTCTTGGGGTTTAATCTTACTTTGTATATTTCCAACTGATCAAAGATGACTAAAAGTATGTCCAAATGTGTATTTATGTCTATTGATTTACCCAAGAGGTCATCAACATAATCTTCCATAGTTACGTGCATGAGATTATGAAAGATAGTAGTCATGGCTCTTTGATATGTAGCGCTTGCATTTTCTAGCCCGAAGGGCATGACATTCCAATAGAAAGTTCCCCAAGGACAAGTGAATGTTGTTTTGTGTTCATCCTCGGACGCAATCTTTATTTGATTATAACCAGAGAATCCATCCATCAACGATAACATTTCATGACCTGCTATGAGATCGACGATCAAGTCAATATTTGGTAATGGAAAATGATCCTTAGGACAAGCTTTGTTGATGTCTCTAAAATCTATACATATTCTGATACTGCAATCTGGTTTACTGATAGGCACCAAGTTGGAGATCCATTTGGGATAATCAATTGGGCATATGAATCCGACATCCAATAATTTCTCAAGCTCTGCTTTGACCAATAGTGTGACTTGTGGATGCATCTTTCTTAATTTTTGTTTCATTGGTTTTGCCCCCAGTTTAACTGTCAAATGATGCATTACCAAATCTGGATCCAATCTAGGCATATCAGCGTATGACCATGCAAAGTTGATTTGTCGTTCTATGAAGAAACTTATGAATTTTGACCTTTCTGACTCTGTCAAAGATTGAGCTAGGAATATGTTGTGTGGAACCTCTTCTGTACCAATGTTTGTTTTGATAGTCTCCTCTACCAACATACATGACTTTTCCTCATATGATGCTGGGAGAATGTCGAGCCTTCCATCTTCGAGTGCCTCAGAGAGGTTTTCACCCTCAGATACATCCTTTCTTTTTACTTTTTTGGGGTCAGACAACGCCACAGTGTGGTTTTCGCCATAAGACCCTTGGTTTGTTTTTATTTTCATATTTTTACGACTAGAAGGCCCGACACCCTCACCGAAATATGCCACGCTATTGAGTTCTATAGTGTATCCTGCTTTATGGTCCTCAGGGGGAAGATCATCTCGTATGCCAAGATAGTCAATAAAAGCTTCATCATTTTGGAATGTATCAAACTGTGTAGGTCCTTGATGATCCCAGTCAATAAGTTGGTGGTGGACAAGGGAGAGGCCTTTAATGTGTTCGAAGTTAGCGAGACTAAGAGTGAAGATGTGGTTATATTCAGGTATGTCGAGGTAGTTATCAAGGTCATCGTTGGCACTCTCCTCATCAGTCTCGATCGTGAACAAATCCAAATTATCATCACTAGTAGCGCATTCTGGGACAGGTGTTCTCATTCTATGTGATTTCAACCTAGAACCTAGAGACAAGGACTGTGTGGAATCCTCAGGGGTTGTTTCTTGACCAACTTTGAATTTTTCACAAAATTCCTCTTCTTTTGTTGGTTCACTTGGTTCTCTGAATGTCTCGGCGAGCTCATAGTCACTAGAGGATTTGTCTGAACCCCATTCCCATTCGTTGGAGTCTGTGGAATAGCGATTCTCTTGTTGGGTTTTGGCAGCTTTGATTTGTAATGCTTCTTCTGTCCTTTGAGTGTGGACCTTGGAAGTCACGAAACCAAGTCCATTCAAGCGTTCCTTTTTGAATGTCAATTCAGGTTGTAAAGGTTCAATGATGCCTTCCTTTCTTAAACCAAGAGGACTTTTGCCATCATACCCAAATTTTTGTAGAATCTTGAACCCTTTGCCATACTTCTCACATGGTATACTGATGTGATCTTGTGTATCATTTTCAAGGTCTTTGTAAAGCATTTTGTATAAGTCTTCCTCTTCTAGTTCACCCCATTTTTGAAAGATAGTAGGGTCCCATTTGAGTACAATGATAGATACCTATTTATTAGGATGTGGTCTTCCATATTCTTTTGGTGAACTCATGACTTGTTGTAAGCACATGGTCTGATTTAAAGTGTATTCACCCATGCCCTTAACCTAAAATTTGCCTTTAAGCTTACCTTGTTTTGATGTTGAAGGTTTTAATGATTCAGGATCAATGTATGCAGAAGAAGGAATAACTTTGCGATTACTAGGAATGATGGTCTCAGTTTTTGATCTCAAGTTATTGCAGTATATGAACGGATTAGGATCACCATTTACTGTTCTTTCAACTCCATTATGAGGAAACTTAATGCATTGGTAGTATGTAGATGGGGCTGCCCTCATTTCATGAATCCAAGGACATCCTAGGAATATATTGTATGTGAGATCTAGGTCTAGGACTTGACAAACCACATCCTTCGTAACTAGCCCAACTCTGAGAGGCAAGGTGACTGTGCCTTTGGATGAACACTCTTCATCATCATATGCCTTGATGGTAATTTTGTTTGTAGAATTCATAGCTTTATTAGAATATCCCAATTGTTTAATAGTGCTCAATGTACAAATGTTTAGACATGCTCCTCCATCTATCAGGACTCGTTTGATTCTATGTTTGTGTATGAAGGCTTCAATGTGTAGTGGTGCATTATGTGGCTGACTTACGGAGGCATCATCGGCTTCTGTGAATGTAAGAGAGTGTGGAATGGAAAGGTATCCCACCATGGCTTGAAACTGGTCCACATTCAAATCAGTAGGAATGACAGTGTCTCTCAAGATTTTGTCAAGAATAGCTTTATGTGCAGGGGATATGCGTAAAATCTCAAGGATGGAAATAAGCGCAGGTGTCTTCCCTAATTGTTCTACAAGGTCGTATTCAGGCTTGCTTGATGAAGAAGCAGTGTTTTTAGCTGGAGCACCTTGCAAAGTGAATTTACCTCGACGAGTTGTGACATTACATTTAGAGGTAGGTTCAGAAGAAGATCCAATTCCTTTTAGGACAATCTTGGGTCTCTGGGTAGAAATCTCAGGGTTTTTGTCCTTGATGATAATAGTAGAGACATAATTATCCATCGAAATGTGATTGATAGTTGAATCATAGTTATAGGATGCTCTGGTATAGTTGGTTTGGTCATCTGTGGCTACAGTTTTTCCCTTGTCATTCTTTGGGAATGGTTCCTTAAACATCTCATGTTCTTGATTGGATGAGTGTCCTTCAATCTCAATGTCACCTCTATCAATGAGATCTTGTATGATGTTCTTCAGTCGATGACAATTTCCTATTTTATGACCCTTGCTCTTATGGAATTCGCAATACTCATCATCATTCCACCAATTTGGTTTGACCTTTGGCTCATATGGAGGAAAATCTGGAATTGTGATTACTTTGTTTGCCACTATCTTCTTGAAAACTGACTCAAGTGGTTCTCCCTATGGAGTGTACTTCCTTTGTGATCTAGAAGTTGTTTAAGTATTCACTTGATTGTTTGTAGAGCTTGATCCTGAAAAAATGATTTTGGGTCGCACTGTATTGGCATCAACAACACCATCATTGACTGTGTTCTTGCTTTTATTCCAAAATCTTGGCTTATCTTTTCCTTTAAAGTCATCTTTGTTTTCCTTGAATATCTTAATGACTCCTTGTTCAATTAGGACCTTTTCTATCGCTAAGCCTTTTTCAATGACATCCTTGAAGGTGGACAAACAAGCTTTCCTTAGATCATAGCCAATGTCTTTGTTAACATTCTAGGTGAACATCTCTACCATTTGTTTTTGTGGAATTTCATAATAGCATCTGCTGGCTAAATTCCTCCATCTTTGTAAAAATGATGAAAAAGATTCTCCATCTTTTTGCTTGGTCTTGCACAAAGTAGTGACTGATATGTCTGTCTCTATGTTGTAGGATAAGTGTTGGATAAATGCCTTTGCTAGATCACCCCAAGACTTAATTCTAGGTGGAAGTTGGGAGAACCATTCCACAGCTTGATCACCTAGGATTTGTGGGAATAATCTCATCAAATATGTCTCTTTTGCTGCTACCTCAATGCAAGCTGTGAAAAAATGTCTTATGTGTACCTTAGGATCCCCTTTGCCTCTGTACTTATCAAACTTAGGCATCACAAAGTGTGTAGGAAATGGAGGCATTGGAATGCTCTTGTCAAACGGATAAGGACATATGTCTCTCATTGTGTATGTTGGCTTTGGTGTATTTATGTCCTCCATTTTCTTTTGTAAGTCCCTGATTTGTTGTTCCAAATTGCTCTTAGGTGGAGATCGACTTCTTGGACCATACCCCATGCTTGAGGCACCAATTGGAGGAGGAGCATGTTGCATATATGGATGATATTGATCATACACATGTTCATATGGAGGAGGTCTATAATGATGCTGCATATATGGACCACTTGGTATAGAGTCACGTTGAGGAATGGAATATCTATTTTGTCCATGTATACCATACTCTACAGGAATGCCATGTTCTAATGTGTTGCCCCCAAATTTGATGTGGGGTTTCCTTGTGTCCAAATTTTGAGCATGCCTTTGAGTATCCAATTGCTTTGGTGGTTGTTCCTTAGCATTGGTATGTGATTGAGGATATTTTTCTGCGTAAGACCTCCATAATGGTCTGCGAAGGTGAGTATCATATGCTTGACCATGTGTATGTGGGACCTCTGGTTTTTGAAACAAAGATGATGGTGATTCAGGCACCATATGTGGTCCTCTATTGCCTCCACTATTAGGCCTCCTTTGATCCATGTTGGAGTGAGTTTGTTGCAAAGGTCAATTTTCCATTATTTGAGACATGTCAAAATCATGAGGTATCTTGGCTCCACTTTGTGCCATCATTTGTAAGAAGTATTGTCTATCTCTCCTCATTATTTCCTCAACCAATCGATTGAAATGAGGATCTATAATGGATTCTTCCACATCTGCTGAATATACTGAAAAGTTGTCCATATCGTCATTGTGTGTATCATTGTTGTTTGTAGTGTCCATGTTCTCAACATTTGGAATGTTTCTATAGGCATCCATGTCAGGTAATGTAGTATGATCAGAATTGAAAAAGATATCATTGTCATACTCATAGGAACTCATGTTTGCGGACTCTTGAGCCTCTTTAGTTTCTCTCCTAGATTTTTGGGAATGGGTTTCAACCATGAACTAGGTATTGACCAAGATGTGTGAGACTAGATGAAAATGGAAAGAGCATGGAAGACCAAGAGTTGGATGGAATGTAAATGAATCTGAGGTGTACTTGCAATGTCCAAAGTGTAAGACTAAGTATGTATGTAGTAGAGTAGGTGTGACTTCCAAAGAGAGGATAGTTCCTCTTGATGAGGTAAGTTGACCTTGACTCTAATTAAGACCAAATGAGACCCAAAGGTGATAGACCTTGATGAGGGACCACTTAGCAAAATGTTGTTATATGTAGTGTGTTAACAAAGTATGATGAGGACAAGCAAGTGACCTTTTGACTCAAGTTTAGACAAATGTGAATGTAATGTAAGGTGTAAAGCAATGATGGACTTTGTGAGACCCAGACAGGTTGAATGCTAGATGAAACCCTGGAGAGATAACCTAGGAAGCTCAATAAGTCTGAAACTGACTGTGTTTGTTTGTTGGACTGTAAATTTTTTTCAATTCTGAACACAGACGTGCCTGTATACTGCACAAACGCGATTTCTTGACACAGACGTGGTTCTGTTTAACACAGACGCGTTTCTGAGATTTTGTAAATGCAATGTTAATTCTGAGAACACTGATGTGTTTCTGCCCTTCACAGATGCGGTTATACGACACAGACACTATTATGTCAGACACAGATGCGTTTCTGCAAAATTTGTGCATTTTTTTCCAATCTGTGAAGTTGCTTTGTTGTGACCAAACTTGAATGTTTGACTATTTTTCGTGACAAGAGGACACAGTGTTGATGAGGACTCAATGTTTGCAAGTGTTTAGACTCAAAATGACTCAAAGAAAAGTGTGTTGTTTGATGTAAAATTGTTTTGCATACACTTGAAGACACAAAAGACACAATGTTTTGATGTTTGATCTTAAATGTTTGATTGTTCAAAATAAGTCAAGCACAATTCTTATGGCTGGCCAAGACAATAGTTGTTGATCCCACATGGGGTTTTACCCCCGAGGCTACACTATTCAGAGTAGATACTTAGATGCTTGACCCCACTGGCTCCACCCTCGGCACTCACTTCTCGGGGCAGCCAAGCATCAGTCCCCACAAAAACTCCTTGTGGCAAACTTTGTATCTCTACTAAGAACCATATGTGTGTGGGCCGCTACTAGAGGTTCGACCTCCTACCTCAACAACTAGAAGGATTTTGGCTTCTAAAACAAAAAGGTGCTAGTAAGGGCATCCGCTCATGTGGCCATACATGCGGCACTTTTAGCTCTATAAATATAGAAGGATCCTAGCCGATAGGGGTTACGCCCTACAATTGATCAAATAAATTTGATCAAACGGGTTTATGGGGAGACATAGTGTCGATATGAACTAATCAGCACATGTTATTCATAGTTTTCACCATGAATACAGTTGTTTATAGTGGTTCAGAAGAGGTGCATTTTCTTCGCTACCACTTGGGTCGTTCTCTCCTCACTAGTAGTCCTAATGACCACACTAGGAGACAGGCCCTCTAAAGATTAAACAAAAAGAGCCTATTGTTCAAGACACAAAAGACAATGATTCAATTTTAAAGCGCCAATTGAAGTGTTTGCTGGTCTATGAAAACAAGGCACACAATAAAGATCAAAAACCCTTGCCAAGGACCTGCAACAAAGATTTGTTAGTAGTTTCGATTGTTTCAAATGATCACCCCTTCCTGCAAGCACACAAGTTAGGTAAATTTTAGATCCAAAAGACTTTGTGAAAATAGGGGCCTTCAACAAAATGATTTTGCTTTCAAGACAAGTTGCACCAATTTCGTTAGTTAGCTCAAAATAAACCAGATCTGAAAAACCGAATGATTAAAAACTGAATCAATGAAAACCCCCAAAAATGAAATCAGTGCGCATAGACACGAGTACCATAAACACAAATGTAGCCTCTGGTCACAGACGCGCTTCTGTGAGACATAGATGTGGCTCCGTAACGCAGACGTGATTGGGGAACACAGACGCAATTTTCAGAATCTAAAAAAATAAAAATAAAAATGTCGTAGACGCAGACGCGATTCCAGATGTCGCAGACACAGCAGAAAATCAAAAACGCGGTCCGAAAGTATATAGATGCGATAGAAAACCAAAAACGCGATCCGAAAGTACGCAAACGCGAAAATATCACAATGCTGTCGAAAATGTCAGATCTGCAACTTCAAGACACAAAATCTACAACAAGGATGTTAAATGCAAAAGAGACAAGAGTCCCACCGGGCGTACCAAAATGTATATGGTGAAAATGGAAACAACAATATTGAAAGACTAAATGAACTCAACCACAAAACCCTAGCCTAACAACAACAAAGATCCACCATAACATATGGAGATTACCTAAGACAATGCAAATCAAATGAAATCACAAAGATTATACCATCACATGTCCAATAGGGTTTGAATCTCCATTCTTCCTATCTCCATTGATCTTGCTTGATATATTTGCTCTCAAATTTTATATGTGCACAAGAGCTCAACAAAGAACGGAAATGTGGTTGCAAGTAGGATTGCATATGAAAGTGCAAAGTGTAGTGTAGTCAATTGATCAAGTAGTCAGTTAGGGTTTGATAATGAAGGAAGAGTCTCCTTATATAGAAGACACTATATGAAATGGAGGGATAAGATTGAGAGGTGTAAAAGAGGTTGGCTAGGATTAGAGGGTAGGTAAAGAAAATAATAAAATAATGAGAGGGTAGGTAGTGTATGAATTAAGAGATGAATGACATGTGTCATAGGTGGAAAAGGCTAAATGAGTTAATTAAATAAATAAAGATTTATTGAATTAATAGAGGAAGTGGGATCAATTAAATAAATATGATATTTATTTAATTTAGGGAAAATGATGATTTAAATAAATAAATGTATTTATTTAAATGAGAAATAAGGCTAGAAGAGGATAAATGAATTAATTAAATAAATAAAGATTTATTTAATTAATAGAAGAATAAGGCTAAAGTAATTAAATAAATAAAATATTTATTTAATTAGACATGACAATTTTAGGTGTCTATAGTTGTCATTCATGTGATTTGGTCTGGCATGTATGTTTTTGTTTTGATCCGATAGTTTGCTTTAGTATACATTATTTCTTTATTACGCAATGTATATTTACTCCATACAGGTTTGAGGTCCGATATTCACCTTACCGAAGGATGTTTTTGTTCTGGTCCCACCTACATGTGATGATGGCATAATCTGTAAGGCATTATTGGATCCAGTCCTATCAGGACATATTGGAGGCGTGCTCTACAAAGCACTTTTTGATCAAGTTGGAAGCTGACATCTTTTGAAGATATTTGTTCGTTGTTGCATGTGGATATTTTAGTCTCACCCCTTTTCAGTTGAGCCAATTGATCAAAGTATTTGGTGTGGATATATATATATATATATATATATATATATATATATATATATATATATATATATATATATATATATATATATATATATATCCATTAGTTTTGCATGTTAGAGGCATGGTTATTGAAAACAACTTTTGTGTATATTTTGTATATGCAAAAATTTTGTGGACGTGAATTTTGTGCAGTATATGTACAATGGATGTATAAAACAATTTGTGCACTTCAATGGAACTATGATTCATGCATATGTTAGATGCAACTATAACAGTTCAATTTTCTACTCTATCATCTGGCAGTAAGCCTTTTTTTGTATTTGGGTAGTGAGCCCTCACCGCCAATGAGCCAACCCCTTGTACTATGTAACCAGTTACACATTGCATTATTCCTAAGAGAAGAATTTCTCTGTGGTTTTTCCCATATTGAATTTTCCATGCAAAAATCCGATGTTATGTGTTTTGTGTTAATTTCCTTTACTTCACTTAAATTATGTTATGTGATTGGTTCATTAGAAGTTTTCATAAGTTCAATGGAATATTGATTCACCCCTCCCCTCTTAGTATTCTGGATATTGAACAATCAATATTAGAGCCAAATCCTTTGGAAGAGTTTAGGGTTAGTGCAGGATCATGAGGGGCCAAAAAGTGGCGATGTGAAAAAATAGCATTTTCCACTCAACTAAAAACGCAAAACTCCTTGTTGACTTTTTGCTTGGCCTGGGTGTTAGTACACCTTGGCATGGTAAACACCTAGGCAAATCGAATATCCAGTCGAGAATATCGGATATCCGATTTTTATAAGTAATTTTAAATTAAAAAATAAATTATATATTATATAATATATTATTATATTACATTATATATTATATAATACATAATATATTAAATAATACATAATATATAAAATTATATTATATTATATTATATAATAATATATTATATAATATAATAAATAATATAATAATATATCATATAATATATTATTATATTATATAATATAATGTTATTTTAAAATAATTTAACTATAAAAATCGGATATCCGATTTCTCTCAGACAATAAAAGTGGACTGTGACAGCCTGTGGGTTATTTTTCACCCACAGGCTTCGTGAATTCTATCAAATCTAATATCTGGTTGGACCTGATATCCAATTTTGTGACCCAAATTTGCAAAAAAGTCCAATAAAAGGTAGGATTTTCATTTTTTTTCATCATTGTCATTCAAATTTTTGCATTTTTTTAATTTTATTTGTTTTTTCATTCAAAATATGTTTTTTTCATGAAAACTAGGTTTTTTAAAATCAAATACAAATTTGTTCAAATTTGTTAACTAAATTCAACTGTTTACATTCAATTAGGTTTAAAATGGGGGACAATAGTGAAAACATTGATCAAACACAATCGCAACAACCAAACCCTCCTACACAAAACCCTCCTTTGCCAAACCTCCCCTCAATTCAGAATTTAATTGCACAAAATTTGAACCAATTGAGGGGGATTGCAGATGTCTATCGTATGATCCCTCACCTAAACCCAATGTTTGATCCCCTCACATCCATCATAAAGAGTATAGAAACTGTCACTAAGGAGCACAATACTCCTCTTTGTGGTGAGATTCTATGAGGGAATAATATGCGAATGACTTGTCCTATAAGGAGATAAAGGATCTTAGAATATCCAAAGCTGCTATTGCCGCATTATTAGTGAATCCCCGCACTGGTCAACCCGTACACCCAAAAAAAACAAAAACTTTCTATTAAATGGTGCACAAATGATGATATTGTGTTTTTTTTTGGGGATTGTTGGTGGATGGTTTTCGATTAACCACCCAACAACAATCTTGATGTCCCCTTCTACTTCATCAAAAAATTGTATGCTGAGCTTGTTTTAGGAAAACATGTGAACTACTTTGACATCCAACCTTTCCAGGGTGTGGGTTTAGGTATGCCCCAAAATAGACCTGGGGAAGTTAGAGTAGTCTAGGGCCCATATGTCCCCACTCCTCATGTTGATCCCCCACCTCTAATGTAACATCCATATATCATCTGTGAGGCGACGTCATAGGCCATATCGGCTATTCACTCTTTGAGTAGCCTTTTGGTTTCTCAGGCTGGGGTAGTAGCTCAACCTACTTTTGATGGTAGTAGTGCATCTGGTGGTGCTAACATGTCCTCCTCGGCTCCACACATTTGTGTGCCCCATAGTTATGTCATGTGTGGGCACCTATGCTTGGGTCCAGTTGGACAACCTGTTGATCCTCCTGCATACACTACAAATTATGAGATGCACAATGCACCAGATGTTATAACAGGGACTGGAGGATACCCTGGAGAGTCCTCGCATGCTAGAGGCGAGGAGGCACATTCATCATATGTTGATGATGTAGTGGTAATATATGTATTTTCACAGTTCATTCTATATTTTAAATGAATATTTATAATCTAGATAATATTAAGTACTAATTTTTATTTACATGATCTATTTAACAGCTAATGACATAGGAGGAGTTGACACAGATCTAGGAGGGCACCTTGACAACCATTTCATTTGGCCTTGATAGCTTTATGGTACATATATTATTGCACCTAGTCATTTTTATTTTACTGTACATGCGTGCTCATCATTTATATTGGTATTAATTAGATTATGTAGTAACTTGCATGGATATCCTATTTTACTCTTGTAGGACAGTGCAAGTGTGGGGCTGTGTGATTCGGGATCTGATAGTGTAGATAGAGACAAGGGAAAGGTAATTGAATGAAAATATGATGGAATGAATAATTTAAATAACTTATAATGATTATACACATCTAGACATAGATTGATAGTTTCACATACTTGTTGTGTATATGTATAGAAAATTCTTGGTTTCACATCCTTGTTGACTACACCCACTATACCTGAAGATGAAGAAGAAGAAGAAGAAGAGATGTCTCGAGTACATGTGTATTTATTTTATTCTGTGTTTAGTAAATATAATTCATTATTATCAGTGACAATTATATGCTAACTTGTATCGATGTCATGTTTGTGAACATATGTAGGTTGTGTATGAAAATATTGAAAACATACCTCCTCTATCGAAGGCATACATCAAGAGTCCTCCAAAGCCTAAGAGAAAACATGGAGATGAGGTAAACAAGAATAGTTCAATTATAGTTCAATTTTATGTTAACTTTTCGAATGTGAGTTATATAATATAACTAATCTTAATCGTGGTTTTTTTTTTCTTGTGCAGGATCCTTCAGAGATAAGTAGTGTGGCGAAGAGGATAGATTTTGATGATCCATCAGTAGCTTAAGATGTTATAGATAGTTTTTGGATGCTTACATGTCTAATTGACATGTATATTTTGTATATGGACATACATTCACGTATATATACATACATTTTGTTTGAGTTGGTTTTTATGTCATATTTGTGTATGGACATACACTTGTAATCATTTGACATTTTCATATATACAGAAGTTGATATTTGATCATATAAATTGTTGCTCATGTGTGCATGGTGTTATCATTTTAAAATTTAATCTTCAATCCAATAATTAACAATGGTTAATAATGGTTATTTAAAGGAACAATACAATTCATTTCATTTCATCGTAAGTGTTGTTTGTATAATCTTCAGATTATATATAATTCATTTCATCTAAATTGTAAGTGTTAAATTTGGTTGCCTTTGGCAACTTCACCAAATTTAATGACCTCCTTGCTCATCAGGCCTCCACAAGGTCAAATTTGGAAGACAAGTGTTTTGATGGATTCTCAATGTAAATAAGGTGAAATATAATCAATTTTTATGTAATAAGGTAATCTAGACTGATATTTGTTATATCTAGTCATAGGTTACTCTTATTGGCAAAATTGCTCAAGATCGTTCTGCTCGTCATGATCACAAACCATCAGTTTTGGCATGCCCAGTTAATCATTATTACCCTATGCATGCTCCTATTTTGCACCCCCCACTCGATCGAATGCTCGAGGTCATACGCTACCGACATCATCCCTTGAGCACCCTAAGTGCTAAAAAATGTCAAACTTTGATGGGCCCTAACTCGAAATTTGTGGCACCTGTGAATGATCTGTTTGAACCTACTAGGCCATGAGAGGGGTCCCTACAAATATCCTATCTCGGTTTTTTAAGATTCCCTATGGTTTTATTCGGGCAGCTTTTTTTCAGTTGGTGAAAAAATTGTCAGTCTCATTCAATCAAATGTTGTCACGTGGCCAATTTCTCGTTCTGCTCATCGTGATCACGAACCGTCAGTTCCCACATGTCTAGGTAGGCACTATTACCCTATGCATTCTCCTATTCCCCCGCCCCCCCCCCTACTCGGTCGAACGCTCAGGGTCATACCCTGCCGACATTGTCCCTTGAGAACCCTAAGTGCTAAAAATTGTCAAAATTTGATGGACCCTAACTCAGAATCCATGGCACCTTCGAATGATCCATTTGAACTTACAGGGCCATGAGAGGGGTCCCTAAAAAAGCCTATCTCTATTTTTCAAGATTCCCTACTGTTTTATTAGGGAAGCATTTTTCAGTTGGCAAAAAAATCATCAGTCTCATTCAATCAAATGTTGTCACATGGCCAATTTATCGTTCTGTTCGTCGTGATCATGAACCATCAATTCCAACATGTCCAGTTAGGCATTATTACCCTATGCATGCTCCTATTCCCCCCCCACCACTCGGTCGAACGCTCGGAGTCATACCCTACCGATGTCGTCCCTTGAGCACCTTGAGTGCTAAAAATTGTCAAACTTTGATGGGCTCTCACTCGGAATCCGTGGCACCTACGAATGATCTATTTGAACCTATGGGGAAATGAGAGGGGTCCCTACAAAAGACTATCTCACTTTTGTAAGAGTCCCTACATTTTTATTAAGGCAACATTTTTTCAGTTGGCAAAAAATCCGCCAGTCTCATTCAATGAAAAAATATAGATAAACAAGCATTACACTATAGACACATAATGATCATCAATATTTCCATATTTTAAACACATAATTACCATTACACTTACATGTGACATCCATGAACGAATATGCAAACATGATTTTTCATCATTATCAATACAATTACACCAATGTACTCATGTATAGATACATTGTATATCATCAATATAACTAAACCAGTTTGCTCATGGACATTGTATATCATCATAGAAAAGTTAAATCAATTCACATCCATATACAAATACAACATCCCACTTCATCTGCATCAAACATCATCATATCCTAGGAGAAAATATAACGTAGAGCAATGCTTGCATATAAATGAAGACCAAAATAAGCAACCTTTTTATGCGGAATGAATGTGCTACAAGAAACAAATTATAACACTTAATACAAATTATTTTGTCAAATTATAAATAGATCATTTGAAACATTTTTAAAACATACAAGATGTTAGGATAACCAATGGACAACTGAGAGGAGGGGGGTGAATCAGTTGCCAACAAATTATATTAATCAAACCACTTTATAACGTTTAACTAGAGTACATAAACATTGAATACCGGAATAGTAGAAATAGACACCGGTAAGCAATAAAACTTAAGAATGAAACAAAGAATTAACACAACGCAACCATACCACATAACACCATGATTTGTATGCGGAAAACCTGGTAAAGGGAAAAACCACGGTGGGAAGCCTACCGACAGTCAGATGATACTTCTGTAGAAAGTATGTGATACAATAAGGGGCCTACACATTAAGGAAGGCACACTTCCTAGAGCATACTACCCATTACAAAGGAGTCTCACTGACTATAGAGAGGTTATAACCACCTCAAGATAATTGGACAACAATACAAAAGAATGAACTGCCAGAGATAGCATCTACCATGCCTGATTACAGTCCCGATTAAGCTCAATACCAGAGGCCTTTGACCTCTTACTCAAAACCATTTCGATCACCTATGATCGACCAAATCTACTTCGCATATGATATTTCATTCCACGACCACAAACATATTCCATTACATACCATACCATGATCTACAATGATATCTTACACCAATTTATACAAACCCTAACCAATTAGGTCATCCACCTAAAAGATATTACAATAAGATCATTGCATACATCCATCTAACAATGATATGTCATATCAGCTTGAGATCAAAACAATATTAACCAATCTATAAATCATCCTGATAACATGTAGAGAACATGTTAACATGATGTTATTCCATAACCTAGATAGGTACCAGACCTAATTTGGGTCCACCACACCAAAGCGATGTCTCCAATAAGTTGAGGCATGATCAATGATCACCTTCTGCATCCTAAATTCCATCTAGAAGTCACACAAACACCACTTATACATTCTGCCAAAGATTCCAAGTAAAAGCTCTGCCAGTTAAACCTTAAACCCTTACCGGTAACACTAGTTCTTCTATCAGTAACCAAAACCTGTCTACTGATAAATAGCCATAATAGCTAGTGTTGACATCAATGACAAAACATCAATGCAACACATAATCAATTCCTCCATATTTCCAACAATCTCCCCCTTTGGCATTGATGGCAACACTAGATGTGAAAAAGAAAACATCTAAGTGCCAAGAAGTGCCAAACATTTCTCATAGAAGATATAACAATGAAAAACTGAAAAATGTTGTTGGGATTTTTCACATATAGCTCTCCCCCTTTGACATCAATGCCAAAGATATGACATAGATATCAAAGAATCTCAAAGTTGACTACTCCCCCTGAGTAGTATCACCACTACATTAACCCAGAGCAAAGGATAAAGCTGATGACACATACCGGATTGATGGTCTGCCCCATCAATTAAGTTTCTGCAAGAGGGGTAGATACCCCTAACCTGTCTCTCAAATACTCAAATGATTCCTTAGATAGTGGTTTAGTGAATATATATGCAATCTGCTCTTTAGTGTCCACATAAACTAGTTTGACTTCCTTTTCTTCCACCTTGTCCTTCAGAAAGTTATATTTTATTTATATGTGCTTAGTCTTAGAGTGAAATACGAGATTCTTAGACATGTCAATAGCTGCAGAGTTATCACAATAGATAACTATCGGTTCACTACAATTTACCTTGATATCCTTCAGCATTTGCTCATCCACAAGACTTGAGTGCAATTAGTTGTTGCTGCAACATATTCGGCTTCTGCAATAGATAAGGAAATGCATGACTATTTTTTGTTGATCCATGAAACCAATTTCTTTCCAAGAAAGAAAGCTCCACCAGAAGTGCTCTTCTTGTCATCAGTATCTCCTGCCCAATCTAAATCTGTATATGCACATAAAGTGAATTTATTATCTCTAGAATACCATAAGCCATATTCTGTTGTTCCTTGCAAATACCAGAATATCCTCTTTATTGTACATTCATGATTTTCTTTAGGATTAATTTGATATTGAAACAATACTTGTTGCATTCATAATATCTAGTCTAGTCTGAGTTAGATATAACAAGCCACCAATCGTAGACTTATACCTTGTCGGATTTATCGATGCAGATGTGTCTTTGATAGATAATTTCTCACTTGTCACCATAGGAGTACTTACTGGTTTGGAATTATCCATACCAAACTTCTTCAACAATTCCCTTAGATGCTTAGTTTGATAGATAAAAATGCCTTTTTCAGTTTGAGTAACCTACAAACCTAAGATAAATCTCATCTCACCAATCGTGGACATTTCAAATTCATTCTTCATATTATTAGAGAATTTCATACACAATTTATCTTCACCTCCAAAAATGATATCATCAACAAATACTTCAATAATCAAAATATCATTATCAATGATCTTATAATATAAATTACTATCAGCACTGCCTTTAGTAAAACCAAGCTTCAAAAGATATTTATCCAATCTTGCATACCAAGCTCTAGGAGCTTGTTTCAATCCATATAACACTTTCCTTAACCTGCAAACTATATCTTTATCATTTATTAGTGAAAATTCATCAGGTTTCTCAATGTATACCTCTTCCTCAAGTTCACCATTCAAAAATGCACATTTTTCATCCATTTGATAGACCTTATAGTTCTTATAAGCTGCATAAGCAAGAAATAGTCTAATAGCTTCAATTCTAGCTACAGGTGCAAATGTCTCACCACAATCAATTCCTTCCATTTGAGAACATCCTTTACAAACCAGTCTAACCTTGTTTCTTACAACTTGACCATCCTCATTTAGTTTATTTCTAAAAACCCATTTATTTCCAATAATATTCTTATTTTTTAGGTCGGGGAACTAAAGTCCAAGTCTCATTCTTCTCTATCTAATCTAATTCATCTTCCATAGCCTTTAACCAATGTTCATCTTTAGAAGCTTCAATAACAGATGCCAGTTCAATTTGAGAAATAAGGCATACCTCTTCATTTTCCAGTCTTCTTCTTGTCATAACTCCCTTGTTCTTATCTCCAATGATTTGATCTTCAGAATGATTTAACCTTACATACATTGGTGTCTTCTGAACTTCAGGTTCACTGCTCTAATCATTAGTCACAGTTCAATTTTTGGATTGGGCTGGTGTAACTATCTCAGTGTCTTGTATCGATTGAGGCATTGTCGATTAAGTTATGATCATTTCCACTGCCAATTCCTTGTCATATGATATATATTGATTTCTATATTGCTCATCCACTTTCACATTAGCGCTCTCCACAATTTTCTGCAATTTTTGTTGCAACATCTATATGATTTTCATTGAATTGAATATCCAAGAAATATCCCTTCATCACATCTAGGATCAAACTTCCCAATTGAATCATCCCTTTTGATATAACATTTACTTCCAAAAATCTTGAAATATTTAACAATAGGTGTATGTCCAAACCATAATTCATAAGGGGTCTTACTGGCTTCACCTTTGATGTGAACTTTGTTGAATGTGTAGATTGTTGTACTCACTGGTTCTCTCTAGTAGATGTGAGGCAATTTGGCTTCCATCATCATAGTTCTTGTTGCATCCAAAATGGTTCTATTCTTCATTTCCACTACTCCAATCTGCTGAGGAGTTTGGGGTGCAAATAATTGTCTCCTAATTCCATTTGTCTCACAATAACTATTAAATTTATGAGAAGTGAACTCACCGCCTTGATCTGATCTCAGACATTTGATTTTCAATCCAGTTTCTATTTCTACCTTAGCTTTAAAAATCTTGAATTTCTTAAAATCTTCAAACTTCTCCCTAAGAAAAGTCACCACATCATTCTAGAATAGTCATCAATTATTAGCATGAAGTATCTATCACCTTGAAAGCTTCTAGTCCTTGCTGGACCACATAAGTCAATATGAATCAAATCAAGCACATTATTAGATTTATCATGTATGTTCTTAAAAGAAGTTCTAACTTGCTTTCCCAATTGACATTCCTTACATACCGGATTATGAGGCTTTATAATCTTAGGTATATTTCTAGTTGCCTTTGTTGAACCAATCTTAACAATACAATCAAAAGTAACATGACACAACCTCTTATGCCATAGACAACTCTCATCAATATGAGCAATCAAACATGTCTTATTACTAGTGTTCAAGTGAAAGATATTACCTCCAGTCTGAGTACCGGTTGAAATCTCCAAATTAGTTTTGTTAATAATTTTTCATTTTCTATCTTTAAACTGGAGATGGAAACCCTTGTCCACCAATTGACCAACACTTAAAAGATTATTCTTTAAACCTTCTACACAATAGATATTATCAGTAATATGCATGCCATCCAGAGAAATAATACCTCTACCTTTGATCATGCATGCTTTGCCATCCCCAAATCTAACTTGACCGCCATTGTATTCTTGCAGGGACAAAAATTTTCTTTTATCTCTTGTCATATGATTTGAGCATCCAATATCAATTACCCATTCATCCTTGTCTTCAACTTTCACTGCCAGGGCCTTTTCTTCATTCTTGATAGCCGGTTCCAGTTCATATTCCTTTAAAGCATAAAACACCCATTCCTTTCCATTGCCAGATCCACTAGTAGAGTCTATTGTCGGTTCATCTCAAAGTCATCACTTACTCCTTCCTCATCTGCTATGTAGCATTATTTGTTTTTCTTAAATTTATATTTGTTCAGATTAGCCTTAAATGATTTCTTAACTCTTTCTTCAAATCTTGCAGTCCTTTCAGGACATCTAGATGCAAAATGACCAATATTTTTACATGCAAAACATTTAAAAGGTTATTTTCCTTCATACTTACTTCCTATCGGTCCTTTAGGTACTCTTCTAGCAAATAAGGCTTCAAGTTGCTTAAATTATTCACCCTCTTTCCTCATATCTTCCAATTCCTTTGCATATAGGGCTTTCCAATCACTTTTGTCGGTAGATGATGATGCATGGAAAGAAAGTTTAGAGTTTCCAGCTCCAGAGGGTCCAAACTCTTCAAGATCAAAAGCAGATAATTTCCCAATCAGAATGTCTCTGTTAACTGAAGTGTTTGCCATTGTTCTGAATTCATTAATTGCAGTCGCCTTTGTAGATGTATAAAAATGACCATATTCCTAAATGAATATTTTATGTTCATTTCTCTATTTTGTTTAAATCCAATTTAATTAAATTATCCACCTTCTTCTATTTAATTAAATAAATTACTCAATTTATTTAAATTAAATTCACTATACCATTTAATGAATAAATCATTTTATTCAATTAAATCCCCCCTATCCACTTTTAATTAAATTCAAATTTAATTAAATAGTTATCCTAAAATTGAATAAATCTAATTTATTTAATTTCCCCAAATGGCAACCAAATTGAATTAAATTATTTCAATTAAATCCTATCATCCCTCCATCCACTTGCAAAATCCCAAACCCCTTCCTAATCCCTTCTAGAATCTTCTAATCACTTCTAATTAACCTAACCCCTCCTCTAAACTTTGTCACATCCCTAAGCAAAGGGAAGTCACTTCTCAAACCCTCAAAGTCTTTGATAACCATTAAAGGCTTTCAACCTTCAACCACTAAATGGCTCAAAGTCTTTGATAACCATTGAAGGCTTCCAACTTTCAACCACTTAATCCCCAAAGTCTCCAATAACCATTAATGGTTAACTCAAACCCTCCTACATGGTTAAAACATTTGTTTTGACTCAACCTCTACCCAACCCAAAGGTCTCATCAGACCATTAATGCTTTGACCATGATTATCTCTTAATCATTTGCACAAAGGTTTATCCTTGGATTAACTCTTAATCAAGTAGGTAATCCTAACTTAGACTTGACCCTTAGCCTCTAGATAACCATGAGGTCTTCTCAGGCCTTTAATGCCTCCAACCCCTTCTCTCAACCCAACCCTATGTTGACACTTGTCACCATTTTATTGGTACCAATTGTGCACATGGATCCCCAACTTTCAAACTCAACCCTTGATTAAACCTTTCAATCCTGACCATCCATTGCCCTGTTTGTGCTATAAATAGAGCTCTCATTCCTCCATTTCAATCATCTTTCAAATTTGTAGCATCATACTTATGCTCAAATTCTTTCAAGCTTTCTCATTTCATATATGCTCATCGTTTAGCCTCTTTTAGATCAGGAATTAGACTAAATATGCATGTTTAGAATACTTACTTTATCATTTTAGCTCAATCATAGACTAAATATAGTATGCTAGGATAGTATTCATACTAATCTCGTCATCTTATCATCTAGTTTATTGCATTTCTAGAATCATACATAGCTTATAGCACATCTCATACTAAAATCAGTCAAAGCATCCCTCGTTCTTGCATTTGCCATCCCTAAACCATTTTGCTCAGTGATCTGAGAGCAAAAACATTGGTTTGAGGGACATTGTGACATAGAGAACCATGAGACCCACCTTGGGAAGCTGAGTAATACATCGTTACTCCATAGCTTGCATCAAGAAGTCCTGTGTGTGTGTGTGGACTAGTATTTAGCAACATTTTCACATATTAAGTTTTATCAGCCCACTTTTCCCGCATACAACCTTCATCTTGTAAGCTGGTGGAAGGGCTCTCAAGAATTTGGAAAATATTTCATCTTCACTCAGAGATCCTCCACAACATTTAACTCCCATGACAATCTCATTTACTCTTTCCATAAATGTAGCAATTCTTTCATTATCTTCCATCTTCAAGTTCTCATACCTTACCCGGTAAGCATCGAGTTTAGCAATTTTGACAGTAGGATCACATTCATTCAGAGTTTTCAATTTATCCCACATAACCTTTGCAGATGATTTATCATTCAATCCCATGATTTGTTGATCAGTGAGTGCACACAAGAGGGCTTCTCTAGCTCTGCAATCATTTTCAATATTCTTGTCCAGGTCTGCAAGAGCAGGATTGCCAGATGTTGGATCATAAGGTGTATATCCTTTCTCAATGATCTCCCAAATATCTTTGCCAAGACATCTAAGATGAGTCTCCATTCGTATTTTCCATATCCCATAATTTGTTCCATCAAGATTAGGGATTTCTCTTCTGAAAATAGTTGCCTGTGGATTTGAAGTATTAGCTACCATAGGATCTACCTCAAGCGGTTAAGCTTCTGCAAAAGAGGACCAAAGCTCTAATACCAATTGTTAGGATAACTAGTGGACAAATGAGAGGGGGGGGGTGTGAATCAGTTGTCAACAGATTATATTAATCAAACCACTTTATAACCTTTAACCAGAGCACATAAACATTGAATACTGAAATAGCGGAAACAGATACCGGTAAGCAATAAAACTTAAGAATGAAATAGAGAATTAACAAAATGCAACCATACCACATAACACCATGATTTGTATGTGGAAAACCTAATAAAGGGAAAAACCATGGTGGGAAGCCTACCCACAGTTAGATGATACTTTTGCAAAAAGTATGTGATACAATAAGGGGCCTACACATGCAGGAAGGCACACTACCTAGAGCGTACTGCTCATTAAAAAGGAGTCTCATTGACTAAAAAGAGGTTATAACCACCTCAAGATAATTGGACAACAATCCAGAAGAATGAACTGCCAAAGATAGCATCTACCATGGCTGATTATAGTCCCGGTTAAGCTCAATATCAGAGGCCTTTGACCTCTTACACAAACCCAATTCGATCACCTATGATAGACAAAATCTCCTTCGCATATGATATTTCATTCCACGACCACGAACATATTCCATTCCATACCATACCATGATCTACAATGAGATCTTACATCAATTTATACAAACCCTAAGGCCAAAACCAATTAGGTCGGCCACCTAAGATATTACAATAAGATCATTACATACATCCATATTCCAATGATATGCCATATTGGCTTGAGATCAAAACAACATTAACTAATCCATAAATCATCCCGGTAATGTGTAGAGAACATGCTAACATGATATTGGTCCATAACCTAGATAGGTACCGAACCTAATCAAGTATGAATCCCAGATTATCAAATTCTTTTGAAGTTCCACTAGTAGAAGAACCTGAAATTACTGAAGGCCTTCTTCGGGAATGTCAAGAAAACCCTTCCTTCCAAAAACTTGTCAAAAAACTCATGGAAAATGACAAAGAAAAATATCTGCTCATGCTTACAAGCAAAGGCATTAAACTTCCCGAAGATTTTGACCCAAACATTTTTCAAACCGGATCTCGACAATATGCATATCAAGAAAAACACTGAGAAGAAGAAACTCACATACTTGAGCAACATATTCCAGAGCAACACATTCCAGAACAACGCATACTAGAAATGCGTGTACCTGAGCTAGAAACACCAGAGCAACATATACCATTTACCACACCTTTTCAGCTGAGAACCAATACAAGGCAAGAACTTTTTCCTCGACAAGACAATATACCTTTGGCAGCCCTTACTCAACAAATGCAAATGTTGCAAAGGCAAATACAAGATATGCAACAAGGGACAATAGTGCGGTACTCTTTAAATGAAATCTGTCCTTACCCATTTGACAGAAGCTTGAACATGGTGCCTTTTCCTCCAAACTCAGACGTTCCCAAATTTGATAAATATGATGGGAAAAGTGATCCCCGAGATCATGTTCGGTAATTTTTCACACTGAGCCTTGAATTTGCTCATGATGACACCTATTTAATGAGGTTATTCCCCAGAAGCTTGGGAGGGCAAACCATGGAATGGTTATCCAAAATCTCACCACCTATCAGATCATTTGATGAGTTGGTTAACAAATTCATAACCCACTATTCCTACAACATCCAACATGCCATAACCATGCTAGATGTTTGCAACACCAAACAAAAGAACAACGACACATTCATGGTGTTCCTTCAATGCTAGCGACGCATGGTATCACGATATCCTCGAGATATTCCTGAAAAGGAGAAAATGGAAATCTTCATCGATAACTTGAATGGCGAGATGAGTTACAGACTAAAACTTCAATGCATACCATCTTTCGCTAAATTGATTGAAAATGGCATTCAAGTGGAAGAAGCATGTGTTAAAAAGGGAACACTCAAATTCTACAAGGAAGGAACAAACTCATCAAACTACAATAACCAGAATAACACCAATCTTGATAAATCTCGATTTTGGACTCGAAACAAAAATGAAGGCAACAATGACACACATGATCCCAAATCTAAACAACCAGTGCTTGCATTATCTGGAAATCCTCAATATACAAAAAATCTTAAAAATGTTGCTCCAAATGCTAACACATATGCACAAAACACTGATCAAGGACAATTCAACACAAACAACACCAACGATACTCAAAGCAAAAACATGAATCCAGGACCTGACACCAATGCATGCAACACAAACAATTTCCAAAAGCGTATCTTCACACCATTGGGACAATCATTAGAATCCACATTCAGAGAACTTTTGGCAAACAAGATTCTGTCTTTGCCTCCAATCAACAATTATGAACCCCCAATCAAACCACCTTGGTGGAATGATTCACACTATTGTGATTTCCATCGCAACAAGCATCATAGAACAAACGAGTGCATGAGATTGAAACACATAGTACAGGACATGATTGATCGAGGTGACTTAACGGTCGATGGTCTCAAAACAAATGGTGATCACGGAGCCTTCAAAAATCCTGTCCCTAATTACAACAAAGATGGAGCATCAACTTCAGATGATACACGTGGAGCTCATATTAATCACATCTACAACAACACCATCAACCACATATCAGCTGAAGATCATCAAGTAAATGTCATCACCATCTGAGATCAGCGTGATCATGAATCTGTCAATGTAACAACCCGAACTCAGAAATATGTCTTGAAGGGACATACGGCACCTACAACTACCACACCAAAAATCCAATATGACTTGGTTAGCCAACTACGCAAGACTCCAACTCAGATATCTATCCTGGAATTATTGAAACTATCACCGAAGCACAAAGACATATTAGAGCAAGCGCTATTGGAAACAAATGTACCTCAAAATCTGGATACAGACAGATTTCAAGCCATGGTCGCCCATATAACAAGACCTCATAACCTCACCTTCTCAGAGCATGATAATACTTCCTTGAGTCATCCACATAATACCCCTCTCCATATTGAGGTCATTGTTTGCAAACACCAAGTAAAGAGAGTCTTAATAGATGGAGGAGTCGGACTTAATATATGTACTTTAAAGCTTATCCGTGCACTAGGCTTCTCAGAAGAATCTATTGATTCCTGCAAAAAGATTACCATAAAAGCATATGATGATGAAGAGATGTCCTCTAAAGGCACAGTGATATTACCTATTCAAGTGGGACCAGTACAAAAGGATACTATATGTCAAGTCTTAGACATAGATCTAACCTACAATATTTTGTTAGGACGACCCTGGATACATGAAATGCAAGCAGTACCTTCTACGTATCACCAGTGTGTCAAGTTTCCTTATGATGGACAAGAAATCTCCATATCTGCTGATCACAATCCATTTCAACATTGCAACGCAATGGGGGCAGCCCAGGACAGTTTGGTTCCTCATAATAGAGAAAAGCAGCGATCTTCAACATCTGATCCACAAACAACAAAATCAAACTCCTTATGGGGAGACTTCAAGCAGAAAATGAAAATCAAAGACCAAGGTATGGGAGAATACTCTTTGGAGCCTTTATGTTTGGCCAAATTGCCAACATCACCTAGATCGCATGGTTTGCCTACTACATCAACACATCTGGCCACTCAGCCCATCACTAAATTTGATGGTACCTTCATCCAATTGGGTACTCTAGCACATGAATTAGAAGACAAAGATGTTCTTAGCTGGTTAGATAAAGATGAGGAAGAAGATCATAGAGCAGTCGCTTTGGACATTGTTCTACCAACACACCTGTATGGAAAAGGCTACTTAATCATGAAGCAAATGGGATATGGCGGTAAAGGACCTATTGGCAAATGCAAAGGAGTCACTGAACCTATAGATCTTCCTTCACAACCTAGCAGAAACAAAGCAGGATTGGGTTCTAAACTCACGTTCCTATTGAAACGGCCACCACACCTACCTACCAAACCTCAATGGAAAGTAAAGACAAAGTACAAAGAAGAATCCTGGCAGGAAGCACTCTTTGAATCAGCAGAAACAATCCGCAAGGCACGAGAACGTCAAGATCAGAAGTTACATCAAGAAAAGCTTCTAAGTCATAAAAAGGCCCTATCTGCAGCAGTAGCTCATATTCAGACACCAATATCTCAAGAACAAATCATGTCATCTCCAGATACCGTTCTTCCTCCCCGAGGAAGTATAGTCTATGAACAAATCCAGAACGTAGAGGACGGATCTGACACAGAATCAACAAAAACCATCAAAATGGTATCCATCATCAAAGATTTGTTTTCACCATACAACATACCTATTTACAGCACAGATAGAATCTGGGATGATGCCTATGAGACTGATTCCAATGAATATGAATGGGGTACCTGCTCCAATGCTACTGCAAATATCCCTAGTGATACTGATTCTATATCTATTTCCCAAGAAGAACATAACACAGAAGATTGACCTCTTGAATTTGGACCGCAGAAATCTATGACGTTGAGGAAAGCGAATAGGAACATTATGAACAAGTATATGTAGAGGATAATACCATCGAAGACCTCGACAAAATCCTGAACTTCTTTAAAACCAAGAACCATCACGATGAAAACTCTGTCCTAACACTCACAGTAGCGGAACTTGATCCACCTAACGATTCCTTACCACTTGTCTTTCCTGATCTCATCGACTGGGATGAAACTGAAATCCATGATATACCAATTTTCCCAAATGATGAATCTATTATCCATTACCTATGTACTGTAAATCTGGAAACAGGCTCTACCAGTGAACAAAATAATGATGTCTACCAACCAGGGAGTGCCAGGTCTCTTAGTCGCAAAAATGAACCAAATAAAGGATCTGATGCTGGAAACCAGTCAATGGTAGCTCTAGATCACAAAAAAGTAAAAATAAAGGACGCATCAGAGGGTGAAAACCTTTTTAAGGCACCTAACGATGGGAGACTTGACACTCTTCCTGAGTACTTTCATGAGTGATCACCCATATTGATTGAGCCCACCCAATCAATCAACATTGGCACCACAGAAGCAGTTAAGAACCTACACCTTGCAAAATCTCTAACAAAGGAAGAAAGATCAACATTCATCATCTTCTTTAAAGGACAGTAAATCAACTTTGCTTGGTCATATGCTGATATGCCCGAAGTAGATCCACACTTAATCATGCATCACTTGTCCATTTCTACAGGAGTTAAGCCAGTCAAGCAAAAGCTACGAAAGATGAATCCACAGGTAGCACTCATGGTCAAAACTGAACTAAAGAAACTATTAGATGTTGGATTCATCCGACCCATTGACTATGCAGAATGGATTTCCAACATTGTTCCAGTATCAAAACCAGATGGTAGTATCAGAATATGCACTGACTTCAAAGATGTCAATAAAGCTTGTCCAAAGGACGACTTTCCTCTGCCTAGTATCGACATAATTGTAGATCTCACGGCAGGCCATGCAATGCTATCATTAATGGATGGTTTCTCAGGCTATAACCAAATCAAAATAGCCCCAAAAGATCAAGATAAAACCGCGTTCACCTGTCCTTGGGGAACATACTGTTGGAATGTTATGCCTTTTGGCTTAAAGAATGCAGGGGCCACTTATCAAAGAGCAATGACCACAATATTCCATGACATGATGCACACATTTATGGAAGACTATGTGGATGACTTACTAGCTAAATCTTTCACCAGAGTAGAGCATCTTGGCATCCTAACAAAAAGTTTTGCTTGATTGGAGAAATTCCAAGTCAGGCTTAACCCTAAGAAGTGTGTCTTTGGGGTTACATCAGGCAAGTTACTAGGCTACATAGTCTCAGCTAAAGGTATTGAAGTAGATCCAGCAAAGGTATAGGCCATTATGGACATGCCACCACCACAGAATATCAGTCAACTCAGATCTCTACAAGGGCGACTTCAATCAATCAGGCGATTCATCACTCAGCTAGTAGATAAAAGTCTCCCATTTAACCATTTACTACACAAAAATGTACCATTCAAATGGGAGGCCAAGTGTGCAGAATCTTTTTACCAAATCAAATAGTACCTGATGAATCCACCAGTTCTAGTACCACCAGTCGTAGGAAAGCCTCTTATTTTATATATCTCAACAACAGATATATCGCTGGGGGCAATATTGGCACAAGAAGATCAACAAGGAAAGGAACGCGCCATATATTACATCAGTAGAACATTGAATGGCTATGAACTCAACTATACATTCATTGAGAAGGCTTGCCTAATAGTGGTCTTTGCATCTTAGAAGTTCTGACATTATATGCTAGCACACACCATCAAGCGAGTTGCAAAAATTGATCCTCTCAAATATCTACTCAGCAAGGCAGCTCTTACAGGTCGATTGGCTAAATGGGTCATGATTCTCAGTGAATTTGACATCCAATACATAGAAAGATGAGCCATCAAAGGACAAGCAATTGCAGATCAGTTGGCCGAAGCACCCCTACCAGGAAAACACACCATGGAGATTGAATTTCCAGACAGGGATGTTCTTGCTCTTTCTACTAAACAATGGACTCTATACTTTGAAGGATCCTATACACAACATGGTTCCGGTGCTGGCATTCTATTCATCACTCCTGAAGGACACAGTATACCAAGATCATATAGGCTTATGTTTCCATGCACCAATAATGTGGTTGAATATGAGGCACTGGTCATAGGCATCAAAATGGCCATAGAATGGAAAATCACAGAGTTGAAAGTCTATGGGGACTCGCAACTGGTCGTCCATCAAATCAACAATGACTATCAGACAAAGGATGATAAGCTACTACCCTACAAACGAATGGTGGATGACTTCAAACAGTATTTTGTGCACATCACCTTCGAGCAAATACCAAGGTTAAACAACAAAGCAGCTGATGCAATGGCTACAATCACTTCGTTACTACAAATTCTAGAGCAACAGAGTCGTTATGAGTTCCTAGTAGAGCAACTGTTCTCCCCTACCTATGACCACTCTGAATCCCATGTTATCTATGCCTTGACTGGTTTAGATTCTCCGTTATATGGACCAATATACGACTACCTCAAGCATAATATCTTACCCATTGACCAATCCCGTAACCAAAAACGTAACTTTATCCGACAAGCTGCCCGTTACACCCTTACCGCTGATACTTTGTATCGTCGAGGTCTCAATGGTACTCTTCTTCATTGTCTTGATCGTAATGATTCTGATTCTTCTTTACACGAGCTTCATGAAGGTATTTGCGGCACACATTCAAGTGGCACTACTCTTGCTAAAAATCTTTTAAGGATGGGATACTACTGGCCTACAATGGAGAAAGATTCCTATCACTTCACCAAGAAATGTCCTAAATGCCAGATCCATGGTAATCTCATACATGCACCAGCATAGGAACTACAACCCTTTACAACATCATGGCCCTTTTGTCAGTGGGGACTAGATTTAGTTGGCAAAATTCATCCATCATCTTCAAATGGACACAAGTTCATTATAACTGCAATAGAGTACTTTACCAAATGGATAGAAGCAGTCCCCATGACGACAGTAACCGGGAAACAAATTGCCTCTTTTATCCTAAATTATCTGATCTGCAGATATGGTATTCCAAGTTCAATCATTACAGATAATGGACGACCCTTCAAGAATCAAGATGTCCAAGAACTATGTGAAAAGTTCAAAATCCAACACCGGTTTTCTACACCATATTACCCACAGGGCAATGGTCAAGCAGAAGCATCTAACAAAACAATACTGAAAATCCTCAAGAAAATAGTGAATGATGCAGACAAAGATTGGCATGTACAACTCAATCCAGCACTTTGGGCATACGGGACCAACATCCGCACACCTACAGGAGCAACACCATACTCATTGGTATATGGATCGGAAGCTATTTTACCCCTGGAGGTCGAAATCCCATCTCTCAGAGTCTCTTTGAAAGGATTAATCCCAGATGAAGAGTATCGAGTTAACTGACTGCAAGAACTTGAACTCTTAGATGAAAGACATCAGCATTCTTATACTCATCTCAAAGCATATCAGCAATGCATGTGCAGGAGCTACAATCACAAGGTCATTCCCCGCAACTTCAAGGTTGGTGACCTAGTCCTTAAAGAAAATCCAAGAAATCAGCAAGATCGAGAAAAGAAAGGGAAATTTGAACCTAACTGGTTGGGTCCCTATGTTATCATATCAGTCTATGGATCAGGTGCTTATCAGCTAACAAGTTTTGAAGGAGATGTGCTCGATGAACCAACCAACAACATCCATCTGAAAAGGTACTATACTTAAGTGGCCTAGTGCACGGAAAAAAGCCAAAATAAGCAAAAAAAATCAAAAAATCCAGAAAAAGCAAAAACAAAGTACAATAAAAACAAAGGGTGAAAAACCTGGTAAACAAGCGCTCTTGTGAAAGAATGGCTCCTCTATCTATTTTCATACTATTTTATCCATACAAACACTATCGGTCGTCGCCCAACACTTAGCAAATATCCATTTAGGACATACTTAATGTAGTCACTATCCTAATTTGTCTATATATATCCTCTTACCACTAATCCACCATGGCTTGGAATCACTGTATATATTCACATCAAGAGGCACACTCGGCTAGGGGCATGTAAATCATATCAATATTGCAAACATTCAAAACAATCAAGACTAGATGCAAAACTCAACAGCATGACATCCAACAAACCACAAAAACAAACAACTATGCTTCATCGCCAAACAAAACCAAACAAATCACAAAAATACCAAGGATGGATGATTTTCTGAAGTACTGAATGTTGCGCTATAGCATAAAATCTTAGCTAGTTTTGTATTTTGAACTTTTTGAATGTTTGGATTCTCTTCCTTGTCTCACTAAATGCTTCACAGCTAGAGGTCAAGGGGAACTTCCAATATTTTCTTAGTCTTCTGTCTAGGAGGCGATCACTTGTACTGTGTGAATACATGCGTCAAGACATGATACATCGAATATCACTGAAGGCCTGATTCCACTTCACGCATACAACTGATCAAATCTTGTCTGTTTACGCAATATGCACTTAGGTCGTCCTGGTTCAATTATACCTTGACACTTGTGCTATCTTGCAAAATCAAATATCATGTAAATTTTTCTCAGGTCATTATGGTTCAATTATACCATTATGCTTGTATAAATTTTCAACATATCCTAAACAAATCAATGCTCAATGATGAAACCTACAAAGAAATCAAAAATATGGTTCTATCGGATGGCAAATACAGAATGAGGGATGCTCCAAAAACAATTAGTTGCATATCATTTTCCAATTAGTTGCACATCATTTTACAATTAGTTGCATATCATTATTACATATCATTTAAAGCATGTTTGCATATCTGTGTGGGAGAAAAAGTGACACTAAGAAAACATGCCCTAATCTCACTTTCAACCACACACTTGTGGAATACGAAAGAGCCTAGAGGTATCACACATTTGGCTACTTCTTCTTGTGGAAGAGAGAGCCACGGGCTACCTATTAGGATTTCTATTCCTTTGTTGTAATTGAAAGATGAAATGATGCAAGTTCAATCCCTAACCCCAAAGTGCAAGTATGAACTAATAACAAGATTGCAGAATTGAACTTAAACTATGGAAAGCTGTAAGTACAAAGATAAGACAAGAATGAAAATGCATACCCGGAGTCAAAATCTGAGTGAAAATATTCGGGACGGGGGCGCGGGCGCCACTGTCCTGATTCTGCCCCAGAAACTGCTCCGGAAACTGCTGTTTTGCACTCTGGAAAAGCTGTCAAAAATGCTAAAAATGCTGTCTGTCAGGAGGACCAGGCCGCCCAGTGCCCCTGTCCCAGGGACCAGGGCGCCCAGCGCCCCTGTCCTGGCAAGACCAGGGTGCCCCACACCCCTATCCTGGTCTTTTGCTCTGAGATTTGGTGTGAAGTTCGGTCTCCGTCTACTTCTTCCGGATCTGTAACTTGCGGCATCGTCCGAATTCCGAAACCTGCACTTATATCTGAAAAGGTGTGGTGGGCGGCTATATAGGGTTTTGCCTTAGTCAAACCCCCGCTTTGGTGATTTCCACCTCCACGAATAGCCAAGTTGTATTGTAAAATGTATTGTGTGTGCAGACCTAGTGTGTGTGCAAGGTCCTTAAATGCAAGAAAGCAAACTAGAGCAACCTAGAAAGTAAACCCTAATTGCTTGTAAATGATAATGTAAATGCTCTAAATCAAGATGCGAAGTGATCTAAAGCATGAATAAAGGATATATTGAAGCTTATGCAAAGACATGAAAACAACATGAAATCATACCCAACCTTCAAGGGAGGAGTACAAGCCAATCTTCAGTCGGTAATCTCCTATTGTTCTTCAATGTCTCCCAAGCCCTAAATGAATGAAATTGATGAATGCTTGATGGATGGATGTTGAATGTTATTGAAGTCTTCAAAGATCTGCTCTTTCGCTGCATAGAAGGTCCTCGAAAGCCCAAAATTCTGATCCTTTCAAATGAAGAAAGAGAGCTCTTATATATGAAACCCTAGGTCTTAATTTCAACTTTAGGCCAACTTAGAGATTGAATATCCCGCCAATTTCTTGGGGTTAAGCTTTATTTTATGATTGGATCGCGCTCCTAAAATTTTGGGAAAAATGTCCGGGACCATGTTGCACTCCGGGCGCCATGGTCCCGACAACTTTTCACCAAATTTTCAGGACTGTCAGATATGATGATTTTAGAGAGAATCCCGAAGTTACAGGTGATTTCGAGATGTTTTGACCCCCGAAATCAAGCCCCCAAGTTAAAAATAGGACCTAATTAGGGTTTTTTATTAAATGATATATTGGAAGAATAAAATGAAAAAGGCACACTTTAATGAAAGGGCCCAACCTTATGATGTGGAAGATGATGAAATAGAACCTTAAACCTAATTAATTTAATTAATTAAGTGCTAAAGGGGAAATGCAATGCAAAATGCAAAATGTGCCAAGGCGGGTGCTAAACTAGGTGTGAAATTGTACCACCCTAGCAAGTGCGTACAATTTATGACGCTACATTTAGCCCCCACTTTAGCGGTCATATGAACACTACATGCATATGCAAGCTAAAGTACAGAAAAGTAAACATTATTTGAAAAAGGATATATCCATAGGTCTGTCGAACGAAGCCCCCAGCGGTATCTGCAGTACATAGTTAGGAACCGCACCCTACAAAACACACATTAGATCACAAAATCACCTATTGCTTACTAAGGAAGGTGATGAAAATTCGAGGGTAGCTATATGCCCCCCCCTATTTCGGCTTGCTAATTTTAGTGAGTTGAAACAGGGTATCATGTTTACCACTTCGAATTGTTAAAGAAAATTGATGACAAATGCTCACAAGAAGATTTGATATGAGATCAAAAACTAATGGAGAATCATTTGGTAAGAAAGAGGACTAAATCTCAATTCCAACACAACAAAGAGTGTGAGGATTTGAGAGTTCTCTAACACAAGATGAAGGATGTAAATGGAAACAAAATGCAAAGAGAAGAAAAGAAAGGAAAAAAGCATGAATACACACATTGGTGATCCATGAGAAGAATAGTGAGAGAGAAAAACACGGACTTCTCGCCCCTAGATCTTGTCTAAGTGATCCATGGGAAAAAGGACATGGAAAACTAGCCCCTAGAGTCTGTCTAGGTGATCCATGTAAGGGAGGAGAGTGAGAAAGTCTAGCCTTATGCCACTAGTTCCACTCAACCTCGTGCATGTGTGTGTAAGGGAGGTTAGAAGAACCTCATAGGAGTCTATGCCCAAGTATGCTACAACCTATATATGTATAGTACAAAAGCATGACATCTCACTCTAAGAGTCTGTGCTCTGGTTCCGAGAATAATCACCTTGCATAAAAGAAAAATGGAGACATCTCGCTCTAAGAGTCTGTGCTCTGGTTCTGAGAATGACCCATTGCTCAAAAAGTGTAATGTTTATGTCATAAGAAAAGTAGAACAAGAATACCTACCTTCATCACAAAAGAAGATACCCCCAAAAGTGCAACAATGTCATAGATCCAAGAAAGAGAGTTTTGCACTCTTTAAGCAAGGATAAGATAGTTGAAGAGGGATATCTTGTAGTATGTGTAAAGGAGATCCTTAGAGGAAAAGAGATCTTTGTACAAAAGACACCTATCCCCAAGAGGAATTGTCTTAGACAAATATAACATCTTCTAGAGTAAGACAAAGAAGAGAATAAGAATGCAATACTTCCTCCTTTTGTGAGGTGAAAGTGATTCTTAATGAAGGATGACGCTCTTTTTAACCCAATTAGGAGAGTGGATTCATTATGGATGTATTTTACCAAGTGCAAAAGAGGTTGTAGTCAAGGACTTACACCTCTTGTAAGAGAGAACCCTTGAACAAACAACAACAAATGCGTACAAGGCATAACATCAAGTAATAAAGTCCACACCATCCACAAAATAGGAAAAAGTGGATCCTTAGATAAAAATAAGGAAAGATCATTGCCTCCCAAGGATAAGGACAATGAGAAGGACTTACACAATCTTCTAGGGAGAGATTTGGACATAAGCAAAAGAAGAGATGTATGAAATCACTCTTGTCCCCATAGGAACAAGAAAATTAGGCTATTATGTTGCTTCAAAAAATATGATTGCACTTGAAATTGTACCATCATGAATGACAATGAGCCCCCAGTAAATGAGCTACCAATGTCACATAATGATGAGCAACATAATAGCCATTAATGTTATTTAAAGACATGATAGACTAGATGAGGTATTTGAATATGACATGTTAAATGCTCAACTATAAGTGAGATCAAAAACATGTATAAAATGATAAAAATTGAAGAAGAAAAGTCACATGAAATCTTAGAAGAGGGATGAGTGTAATTTATTAGAGCCTTATCCCTAGAGGAAATGACTTTACGATGAATAGGAGATAAAGATTCATAAGTGGATTTAGAAATTTGAGGGGAGTCATAAAGAGATTTGTTCATCGCCAAGATTTCCTTATGAGGGGAATGAGAATTGATAGAAGTAGAGGATGATTTAGTTGAATTGAGATCATCATCACTACTAAATATAGCATTCACATTGAGAGATGGTCTTTTAGATGCTTTGGTACGTTTGCAGGGATTATAGCCGAGTCCAAAGGCATAATTGTGAAAATTAGTCTCTAGAGGAACTTTTATCCCTTGTTCATGAGCGCCACAACCATTTCCATGATACCCATGCTTAGCAAAAATGCGAAAACCACGACCATAACGATCAGCCATTTCAGGAAGAGAAGGTGGTTTTTCATGAGACAAAGAATCAAACTCTTCATAATTAGAGGTGTGAGGAGAAGAAGTTTGAGAAGCGGCCACAAAATTATTGCTCATAGGTTCAAGTAAGACTGATTGATCTCTAGTTTCTTCCTTCTTTTTAACTTTAAACTCTCTAGGAGGAACCCTATACTCACCTACAAAGGTGGGATTAAAGTCAAGAGATCCCCAATCGTCTTCTGCGAGAACCTTCTTAGGATCAAAAGCCTTTTTATGCATATATTCAAGTCGAGAAGGATCTTCTTCAGGAGCTTCAGACTCATCCAAAGAATTTTGATTATCAGAGGGTAAGGATTCATCCATAGGTATCTTGTTCAAAGAGTCATCACTAGAAGAGGAAGGCTTAGAAGAACTCCCTTTGGAAGTAGATGTTTGCAAACAAGCCTGAAGATTAGTATCACCTATCAAGGTATATGTCTTATTGTTATAAATAAATTTAACTTGTCCATGCAATGTAGAGGGGACAGCTTGCATACTGTCAATCCAAGGTCTCCCTAATAACAAGTTGTATGTTAGATTTCCCGACATAACATGGATAGGAGTAGGCAAAGTAACAGGTCCCACTGTGATGGGTAAGGTGATAATACCTAATGAAGACTTAGCCACGTTATCAAAGCCTCGAATGGGACGAGAGTCAGGCTCAATAAGGGATGTATCCACATTCATCTTATGCAATAGATTAATGCTACACACATTAAGGCTAGAACCATTATCTACCAGTGTTCGTCTTATAGCGGTGTCATTTATGATAACCACAATCATCAAGGGATCATATTGATGTTGAATTTCACTAGTAGGCAACTCATCTTGAGTAAACACAATTTGAGTTTTAGGATTCATCACAGAGTTCACCAAAGACACTATATTACTAGATGTATTAGGTGGAGGAACATTCAAATCTTTCAAGGCATCTTGTAACATTCCATGATGAGTGGAAGAAGTTTGGATCAAATCCCAAAGGGATATGTTAGCAGGGGTAGCTTTAAGTTGTTCTATGAGATCATATTCCTTACCAAGAACTTGTGAAATCCGTGGAGCTTGCGGAAGAATAGGTTGGGAAGGAGGAAGTGAAGTTGGGATAACTGGAGGAGGATTAGGTTGCCTATTGTTTCTAGTATTATAAGTATGGGCAACCGCATGATAACTCTCTCTAGTCAGTTGCTTAGCATACTCATAAGGGCTCTTAGAGGAATAACCTCCTTGCACAGTAATAACCGGTTTCTTAGGAGTGCAAAAAGAATCATTAGCATAACCACCTTGAACCACTAAGATAGGCTTATTTAAAGGTTGAGAATTTTGAGAAGGACAAGCACCTTGGACAGTGAAGAGAGGTTTGTTAGGTGTTTCATTCACATGTATCAAATTGATTGAGGATGGTTTAGAGGAATGAACAAAAGTGTTGGAAGAATTATTCATAGTCTTCTCTTGCACTAAAATCTTATCACGGATCAAATCAATTTTAGGAGAGAGACAAGGGATAGGCATTGATGTTCTAGTAGGAAGAGTAATACTAGGAAAGGTCATATCACCCTCTATCATCAAAGGATCTACATGGGGAATAAACTCTCTAGGAGAAGAATCAACATTACTCTCTAAAGTCTCACTTTTGAGAGGGAGATCTTTGGAAGAGATGTTAACTATCTTGCTTTGAACTAGGGTTTCCATATGAGTAGAACCAAGTTGAGGAGAGGGAGATGCTTTATTTTTAGAGGGAGAATAATTGAGATTCAAGGAAGGTGAGAAACTATCAAGGGAGTTTTCAATATTTATTTCATCCCCTTTGGCTAGGGTTCTCTCACAGGGTAGAGAATAATCTACACCTTCTTCTAATGGTTCATCCAAAATAGTGAAGTTGTTGAAAGGAATGTTTGAAGCATTGTCAATTTCGGGAGAGGAGATAACATTGTTTATTAATTCTGCATCCTTAAGAGGGAGAGCATCAATAGATGTGTTAAACTCATCCTCTTTCCTCAAAATATGTTCAATAGGGGAGAGAGAATTAAGGAAATTGCTTATTATTTCATCTTCTTTCTCTAAGGGATTCTTATGGGTAAGACCAACTTTAGGAGAAGGGTAAGCATTTACCATTAATTCATCATCTCTAGTGGGAATTTTGTTGGAAAAGGAAAGGCCATCACTAGGAAATGTAGGGATAATGTCATCTTCTTGCACCAAAGGATCCTCATGAAGGGAGTGTTTTTTAGGAGACACAAAGGCATCAAGGGCATCATTCAACAAAGCATGATCATATCTATTAAAAGGTTTATCTTTTGATTCAAAAGGAGATATCTCTTCATAGAGGGGATCATTGAAAACAACCATGTTACTAGATTTAGTGGAAGAGCTGATAGCAATGTACCCTTGAGAGGAATCATTCGACTTATCTTTCTCATCACAACGAAATGGCATAGTAACAATGTTTATGAGTTTTTGATAAAATGAAGGTTTGGTATATTTAGGTTTCAAAAATTCATCTAAAGCTTCATCTAACTCATAATCATCACAAATATGAACATCTTGCAAATAAAAATCTAACATTTTGAAATTGCATAAAATTTTAAACACACAATGCAAAGAAACACACTTTTTTTTTTTTAATGAAAATGAAATGAAAACACACTAAATCTAGATCTAGATCTAACAAATGCAATGCAAGAGGAAGCAATGATAGATTCACGTCGGGTTCACCAAAATGTGTGGGAGAAAAAGTGACACTAAGCAAACATGCCCTAATCTCACTTTCAACCACACACTTGTGGAATACGAAAGAGCCTAGAGGTATCACACAATTGGCTACTTCTTCTTGTGGAAGAGAGAGCCACGTGCTACCTATTAGGATTTCTATTCCTTTGTTGTAATTGAAAGATGAAATGATGCAAGTTCAATCCCTAACCCCAAAGTGCAAGTATGAACTAATAACAAGATTGCAGAATTGAACTTAAACTATGGAAAGCTGTAAGTACAAAGATAAGACAAGAATGCAAATGCGTACCCGGAGTCAAAATCTGAGTGAAAATATTTGGGACGGGGGCACGGGCGCCACTGTCCTGATTCTGCCCCAGAAACTGCTCTGGAAACTGTTGTTTTGCACTCTGGAAAAGCTGTCAAAAATGCTGAAAATGTTGTCTGTCAGGAGGACCAGGGCGCCCAGTGCCCCTGTCCTGGCAGGACCAGGGCGCCCCATGCCCCTGTCTTGGTCTTTTGCTCTGAGATTTGGTGTGAAGTTCGGTCTCCATCTGCTTCTTCCGGATCTGTAACTTGCGGCGTCGTCCGAATTCCAAAACCTGCACTTATATCTGAAAAGGTGTGGTGGGAGGCTATATAGGGTTTTGCCTTAGTCAAACCCCCACTTCGGTGATTTCCACCTCCACGAATAGCCAAGTTGTATTGTAAAATGTATTGTGTGTGCAGACCTAGTGTGTGTGCAAGGTCCTTAAATGCAAGAAAGCAAACTAGAGCAACCTAGAAAGTAAACCCTAATTGCTTGTAAATGATAATGTAAATGCTCTAAATCAAGATGTGAAGTGATCTAAAGCATGAATAAAGGATATATTGAAGCTTATGCAAAGACATGAAAACAACATGAAATCATACCCAACCCTCAAGGGAGGAGTACAAGCCAATCTTCAGTCGGTAATCTCCTATTGTTCTTCAATGTCTCCCAAGACCTAAATGAATGAAATTGATGAATGCTTGATGGATGGATGTTGAATGTTATTGAAGTCTTCAAAGATCTGCTCTTTCGCTGCATAGAAGGTCCTCGAAAGCCCAAAATTCCGATCCTTTCAAATGAAGAAAGAGAGCTCTTATATATGAAACCCTAGGTCTTAATTTCAACTTTAGGCTGACTTAGAGATTGAATATCCCACCAATTTCTTGGGGTTAAGCTTTATTTTATGATTGGATCGCGCTCCTAAAATTTTGGGAAAAATGTCCGGGACCATGTTGCACTCCGGGCGCCATGGTCCCGACAACTTTTCACCAAATTTTCAGGACTGTCAGATATGATGATTTTAGAGAGAATCCCGAAGTTACAGGTGATTTCGAGATGTTTTGACCCCCGAAATCAAGCCCCCAAGTTCAAAATAGGACCTAATTAGGGTTTTTGATTAAATGATGTATTGGAAGAATAAAATGAAAAAGGCACACTTTAATGAAAGGGCCCAACCTTATGATGTGGAAGATGACGAAATAGAACCTTAGACCTAATTAATTTAATTAATTAAGTGCTAAATGGGAAATGCAATGCAAAATGCAAAATGCGCCAAGGCGGTTGCTAAACTAGGTGTGAAATTGTACCACCCTAGTAAGTGCGTACAATTTATGACGCTACAATATCATTTGACCTCATTGCATATCATTTAACATCATTTACATATCACGATACATTTAGCAGCATATTAAAACATACATCTCATTTTCAAGATACATCTCACAGCATATAAAAAGCATACATTACATCATACATTGCATCATCACATAAAATAACCCACATAACATGCATCCATATAAACACATCACATGATAAAAAATGGTGCCATCTATATATATATCTCAAAAATGATCAAAGTCTACAACATGTGTCCAAACACTGTGTCCAGTACAAAGAATGACAAATTCCCAAAAATACAATAGAGACCATGTCTCTCACATATGACTATCTCCTGACGGGGATGGTCTCGCTCCAGACGCCCCCACCCCTGGATCTCCAGGAGGGTCCTGTCTCGGTGGACCCGTCACACCTCGGCTCTCAGATTGTGACCCAGTGGCTCGAGATCGACTCGATCTTGACTGTGCAAAACTCTCCACTTGCCGATCCCTGGGTACTGCAGCCTCATAATGCCGCCTATAATACTCTGCCTCCTGCACTCTCAGTGTCATCTCTCTAAGGGTCTCTCTCATCGGACCACCCGCCGCTGCTCTCTGCACACTCGCCGCCACCTCCTCCGCTTGCCCCCTCCACTCTAACTCCGTATCTCACTCAGTAGTCAACTGAGAGATCTGCCGCTGATAAGTCAAAATTTGTGCCTGCAGCTGCTGCACAGTAATCTACAAGGTCCATATCTGTGCATCCTCCATATGACCTGGAACTCGCACTCGCAGCGGTACCTATGCTGGCAGAACCCCTCCCACTCGGCCTGTCCTTAGTGCTGGAGGTGGGAGTACATCTGTCCTCCTCCTTTGTGCCAGTCGACTCGGCCCCTCCTCACCACCCACTACAGCTAACACCCCCACTCTCCCCTCTCTACCGGCTCTGATAGCCAATCCTCCTCTCCCCCTCTCTATCCTCCCCTGCCGCACTGCTCTCTCCACACCTCTCTCTCCCTGCCTCCCTCTGGCTCCTCTCCCTCGTCCTCCTCCTCCATCCTCCCCATCATCTCCATCATCTCCCCCATCTCCCTCCTCCTCATCTAAGTCAAATGCTGGCCTCATCTCCTCAGGATCAGATATCCTGGCCACTGCTCACGCTGCAAACAAACGGGCGAACTCGTCTGTCATCCCCACATCCTGAATCTCTGGGGCATAGTCCCAAATCTACCTAGCCAACCCCACAAACTCCTCCACTGCCACGACACTATTAATAGTAGGCCCCCAATCCGCCACATCCTACTACCGTCGTGCATATAAACATGCTCTCTGAGGAATCCCCTGCTGGCGCCCGAACTGCCTCAAAACTCGGGTCACCACAAATTGCTCAATGACGAACGGGGTCCTCCCAATTAGATACCTCATCATAAATACAAAGGGAATCTCCAGCCCATCCTCTGCCCATACCTCGCATCCTGTATACGGTCACCAGGTGATCGTATCTATGTCATCAAAAACCCTCCTCCAATGCTCTAGTTTGCCCAGCTTACGCTGGACAACTAGACCTCTGTATCCGTAGGCATATGCTGCACCTACGGGCCTGTCCCTGTCTGCCAGTGGCCTCGCTGCTGGAATGTGCTCCCAGTACCATACTTGTAATAGGGTCACACCAGCTAACAAACTGTCGTAATTGAGGTATACTACCTCATGCAGACTCCTATATAGATGTGCCAACATCGCTAACCCCCATGCAAACCTCCACCCCTATGTCACCATCTCCTCCAACACTAACCCCCATCCCACCGAGAATCCCTTTGACTTGCGATCAGGACAAAGGAATCCACCAATAAACCCTGCTAGAACGGATGGTAGGGGTGCATAATCCAGGTCCAAAAACTCCTGCCAGGGGATCTCATAACCACAGACAGTGTCATCTTGGAATATCCGTCGCAGTGCCTCTATGCCACCCTCCTCGGACTGCTTGTATGGTAGTAGTGCACCTACCACAGGAATGCGCAGAATCCGGTAACAGTCCTCAGGTGTGACTATCATCTCTCTAGTAGAAAAATGGAAGGTGTTGGTGTCACTATGCCACCTCTCTGCCAAAGCTGTCAAAAGCCCCCGGTTCACAGTGAACCGAGGCATATCTAAGAGAGAGGTCAATCCACATCTCTCAATAATGTCCAAATCAGCCTGCGACAATCGCGGTATCAATGTCCATAGTCTGGGGAATCTCTCCCTTGACTATACCACGACCAATCGCTCCTATCAACAAACAAAACAAATCCAATATCAGTTTCCACATCAAAACAAAGATATCAAAATCAAACTTACATCAACAAAATGAAACAATTTGCTCATCTATATCAAAGTTCAAAATCCTCTCATTTCATATCAACTTGTAAAACAACTCAAGCTCTCAAAAACCATATCAAAACTTGTAATACAACTCAAGTCTCCACAATCACATAAACTTGTAAAACAACTCAAGTTTCCCACCCATATCAGCTTGTAATACAACTCAAGTTTCCAACCCATATCGGCTTGTAATACAACTCAGGCTTCACACACATTGAACTTGAAACAGAACACGCAAATACATGATATTCTGATTAACACAACACATTGATGTCTATACATAACTTGGAAAATCATAAATCAAAACAAGTTATACAAACACTCATATTGGATAAATTCATCAAAACACGACAGGCAAACAAAACAAATTTTCAAATCGGCCAATTCTGCAAAAATTTTCAGATGTGCTAAAACAGTTATTAAATGCGTTAAAAACCTCCCATGCACTAGGCTATCTCTCCTACGCGCTATTCTATCTAACCTATGCGCTAGACTGACTCTAAGTGCTAATATTTTCTCCCCATGCGCCACCTAACCTACCCTATGCGCTAGACTCTGCCTACGCGCTAATCTACACCTCCTAGGCGCTACCTATTTGGCCCTATGCGCTAGGTTAGTCCTACGCGCTAAACCCCCTTACCTATGCGAACCTCTACGAACCCTATGCACTAGGTTAGTCCTACGCACTAACCTGCTGACTGGACGTGCTACCCGACACTTTTTATGCGCTATTCTACCTATATGCGCTAACATATTTTTTCTATGTGCTAGCCTATTTTTTCGGACACGACCCCTAAAATTGAACTCGATGCGCTACTCTAAACTTCGTATGTGCTAAACTAAACCCTAGACACACTAAACCGTAAAACCCGAACTTTGAAATTGAAAAAATGACTAAAAACGACAAAATAAAAAGTAAAAAAAGGGTCAAAAACGTTGACTTGCTAGTGGTCCACACGCTACAGGTCTCCGGTACCTCCGGACGTGCTCGAAATGGTGTCTATGATAAGGAATAGGCATTTTCTCTCCAGAGCAAATTCTCTTTCTCCAAAGTCAACAAAGCACAAATGAATCTAAATCAAGCCCTTTTCCCCTTTTATAGAAGGAAAATGAAATTAGGGTTAGTCGACTGGACCTGTAATATGGTCGCGGTCTCCCCTATACCATAACATTTGTAACTTATCGGGAGATGAATCAATTTGCACACTTTTACATGCACGAAATCATACACATCATACGCAACTCATCAAATTAAATCAACATTTTATTTTTTCCCAATATTGATTCATCTCCCGAGGGGGCATCACCATCAAATATCGAATCTGGGGCATCACATCAAATCTGGGGCACGACTTGCAAATCAAAAGATCAACACAAAAAAAAAATTGCATTTGATCATAAATCATGATAAGGCATCATTTTCTTTGAAATAACATGTGCACACACGTCACTTCAAAGAGGGGCAAAATGTAGACGTATAAAAATGACCATATTCCTAAATGAATATTTTATGTTCATTTCTTTATTTTGATTAAATCCAATTTAATTAAATTATCCACCTTCTTCTATTTAATTAAATAAATTACTCAATTTATTTAAATTAAATTCACTATACCATTTAATGAATAAATCATTTTATTCAATTAAATCCCCCCTATCCACTTTTAATTAAATTCAAATTTAATTAAATAGTTATCCTAAAATTGAATAAATCTAATTTATTTAATTTCCCCAAATGGCAACCAAATTGAATTAAATTATTTCAATTAAATCCTATCATCCCTCCATCCACTTGCAAAATCCCAAACCCCTTCCTAATCCCTTCTAGAATCTTCTAATCACTTCTAATTAACCTAACCCCTCCTCTAAACTTTGTCACATCCCTAAGCAAAGGGAAGTCACTTCTCAAACCCTCAAAGTCTTTGATAACCATTAAAGGCTTTCAACCTTCAACCACTAAATGGCTCAAAGTCTTTGATAACCATTGAAGGCTTCCAACTTTCAACCACTTAATCCCCAAAGTCTCCAATAACCATTAATGGTTAACTCAAACCCTCTTACATGGTTAAAACATTTGTTTTGACTCAACCTCTACCCAACCCAAAGGTCTCATCAGACCATTAATGCTTTGACCATGATTATCTCTTAATCATTTGCACAAAGGTTTATCCTTGGATTAACTCTTAATCTAGTAGGTAATCCTAACTTAGACTTGACCCTTAGCCTCTAGATAACCATGAGGTCTTCTCAGGCCTTTAATGCCTCCAACCCCTTCTCTCAACCCAACCCTATGTTGACACTTGTCACCATTTTATTGGTACCAATTGTGCACATGGATCCCCAACTTTCAAACTCAACCCTTGATTAAACCTTTCAATCCTGACCATCCATTGCCCTGTATGTGCTATAAATAGAGCTCTCATTCCTCCATTTCAATCATCTTTTAAATTTGTAGCATCATACTTATGCTCAAATTCTTTCAAGCTTTCTCATTTCATATATGCTCATCATTTAGCCTCTTTTAGATCAGGAATTAGACTAAATATGCATGTTTAGAATACTTACTTTATCATTTTAGCTCAATCATAGACTAAATATAGTATGCTAGGATAGTATTCATACTAATCTCGTCATCTTATCATCTAGTTTATTGCATTTCTAGAATCATACATAGCCTATAGCACATCTCATACTAAAATCACTTAAAGCATCCCTCGTTCTTGCATTTGCCATCCCTAAACCATTTTGCTCAGTGATCTGAGAGAAAAAACATTGGTTTGAGGGACATTGTGAGATAGAGAACCATGAGACCCACCTTGGGAAGCTGAGTAATACATCGTTACTCCATAGCTTGCATCAAGAAGTCCTGTGTGTGTGTGTGGACTAGTATTTAGCAACATTTTCACATATTAAGTTTTATCAGCCCACTTTTCCCGCATACAACCTTCATCTTGTAAGCTGGTGGAAGGGCTCTCAAGAATTTGGAAAATATTTCATCTTCACTCAGAGATCCTCCACAACATTGAATTCCCATGACAATCTCATTTACTCTTTCCATAAATGTAGCAATTCTTTCATTATCTTCCATCTTCAAGTTCTCATACCTTACCCGGTAAGCATCGAGTTTAGCAATTTTGACAGTAGGATCACATTCATTTAGAGTTTTCAATTTATCCCACATAACCTTTGCAGATGATTTATCATTCAATCCCATGATTTGTTGATCAGTGAGTGCACACAAGAGGGCTTCTCTAGCTCTGCAATCATTTTCAATATTCTTGTCCAGGTCTGCAAGAGCAGGATTGCCAGATGTTGGATCATAAGGTGTATATCCTTTCTTAGTGATCTCCCAAATATCTTTGCCAAGACATCTAAGATGAGTCTCCATTTTTATTTTCCATATCCCATAATTTGTTCCATCAAGATTAGGGATTTCTCTTCTGAAAATAGTTGCCTATGGATTTGAAGTATTAGCTGCCATAGGATCTACCTCAAGCGATTAAGCTTCTGCAAAAGAGGACCAAAGCTCTAATACCAATTGTTAGGATAACTAGTGGACAAATGAGAGGGGGGGGGGGTGTGAATCAGTTGTCAACAAATTATATTAATCAAACCACTTTATAACCTTTAACCAGAGCACATAAACATTGAATATTGAAATAGCGGAAACAAATACCGGTAAGCAATAAAACTTAAGAATGAAATAGAGAATTAACAAAATGCAACCATACCACATAACACCATGATTTGGATGTGGAAAACCTGATAAAGGGAAAAACCATGGTGGGAAGCCTACCCACAGTTAGATGATACTTTTGCAAAAAGTATGTGATACAATAAGGGGCCTACACATGCAGGAAGGCACACTACCTAGAGCGTACTGCTCATTAAAAAGGAGTTTCATTGACTAAAAAGAGGTTATAACCACCTCAAGATAATTGGACAACAATCCAGAAGAATGAACTGCCAAAGATAGCATCTACCATGGCTGATTATAGTCCCGGTTAAGCTTAATATCAGAGGCCTTTGACCTCTTACACAAACCCAATTCGATCACCTATGATAGACAAAATCTCCTTCGCATATGATATTTCATTCCACGACCATGAACATATTCCATTCCATACCATACCATGATCTACAATGAGATCTTACATCAATTTATACAAACCCTAAGGCCAAAACCAATTAGGTTGGCCACCTAAAAGATATTACAATAAGATCATTACATACATCCATATTCCAATGATATGCCATGTTGGCTTGAGATCAAAACAACATTAACTAATCCATAAATCATCCCGGTAATGTGTAGAGAACATGCTAACATGATATCGGTCCATAACCTAGATAGGTACCGAACCTAATTTCGGTCCACCACGCCAAAGTGTTGTCTCCAATCAGTCGAGGCATGATCAATGATCACCTTTTGCATCTTGGATTCCATCTAGAAGTTGCACCAACACCACTTATGCATTCTGTCAAAGATTCCCAGTAAAATCTCTGCCAGTTAAACCTTAAACCCTTACCGGTAACACTAGTTCTTCTATCGATAACCAAAACTTGTCTGTCGGTAACCAACGATAATAACTAGTGTTGACATCAATGACAAAACATCAATGCAACACATAATCAATTCCTCCATATTGCCAACACAAGATTATATAATTATGAAACTTGTCAGTTTCTCTGCAAAGTCTACAAGCATAACTTTGAAGAAAGATGCATGTTGATTAAAGCCCTTCTCATTGCATTTCTCTTCATGGTTGAAGATGATGGTAGATATTGTCATTTCTAAATGGCAATACATTCACTTGACATAGTGTGTGAAAGTTAACAAAATTTAATCACATTGACAAAGTGAAGCACTTAGTGTTTACACACAAAATTTAATCTCATTAATGAACATAGAGCATACGATGTTGTGTTTGGCTTTAAATTTTTGTAGTTCTTGAAAACAAAACTTAAAAAGTAGTTAAATATTGATAACCCCAAGGAATGTGTACCATCACCAAGAGTAAACTAGTCAACGATGAATCATCTAGCATGAACCTATATTTTTAAGAATCGTTAGTCTACACATAAAATGCATGCATGAACATAAAGGCTTTATGATAATCACTTCAACTGAAATCCATGATAATAAATTAAAAGGTGGGATTATATACCATAAAAATAAGTCCCTTTGAATTATATCAAGAGAACCCACTATGTTGACGCAAAAATCATAATGTGAGTGTTGTATATCATCAAAAATACCTGCATGAGCATAAAGGTTTTGCGATAATTATATCATAAAAAATTGTCAAATAGTGTTGTCTAATAACAAAAATTGTAAAGCTCATCAAATGCATGATAATAAGTCGTGTTGCAAAAATACATCCCTTCAAATTATATTGAGTGTGCTCGCTATGTGCATGCAAAAACTGTGTTGCCAAAAAAATGTTCATCAATAGACCTGTATTTTGAACACATCCTTAATATACACGTAACAAAGTTGAACATTAAGGTTTTATAATCATTGTTTGAAATGAAATGCATGATAAAAAAAAAGGCACCATTAAAGACCTACTACTCAAGCATGCCTGAAGGGTCATCTCTTTGCTTAAGAGTATCCAATATTGCTTCATGATCAGCAGTAGTCACTGTCCATAGGTCTTTGGTCTTCGGTTTTGCTTGATGCTTCAACAAATTGACATTTGTAGCTATAATAAGGTGTGAATACATGAGAATTGTTTTGTGTCTCTGATAGTCTTCAAATGTAGGTATGCCATTCTTTCTAATCATGTATGTTCGCAACCAAGTTCCCACAACAACAACTAGACATGTAGGATATGTGAACCCATCATAATCTATCGTTGGTTGTGTTACCTTTTGTTTTCCCTGTAAACATCATGAAAACTAATACTCCGATCTCTCTTCATTCCCTTAAAGTGTAACAACTGCAAAAACATGTCCTAGTTGTACAAGATCTGATAGATGGTCATACTCAAATGAACTTTCCATGTCATCATTTGACAAGGATATTGTTTGAGATAATGGATTTAGATATTATGGAACCCACGTATAAACCCACTCACTTGACTCGCACTGATCCCAATCACACCGAAAACAACTATGACAAAACAAGCCAATGCTCATGTCCAAATGGTCTATGTACTTGCATCTGAGTTGAGAAATGAATGGATCTTTGAAGAATCTTTAATTGTTTGACAATCCAATATGTATCCCACTATGCCCTCCTCAACCAACCAAAAGAATCTGGTCACTGCTGAATCAAGAGTACCTCCATGTGACAATGTTGAACTACACCAATCAACAATAGAATGTGCATTAGAGAAATTTGCACCTGAAATCCCCAATTTCTCCTTAACTAGAGATCTCTTCAAACATGCACCTGCTCCATCATGCTCCCCCTTCCCATGCCCTGCCTCAAAGAAACACCAAATATGAGGTATACGCCTCTCTACATACATTCTACTCAACCAATAAAACATACAGGCATGTTCTTGAATTGACCCGTACAATTATCTAACCATATGATATGTCGATCAATTGCAATATCTTTCTCATGCAAGAACTCAAAAAAAATCTCGAAAGAATGTTGCACATACTCGGAGGAGTGTGATCTATCATCACTCATATAAAAATGATACTCCCCGATTATCTTCCTATCATCTTCTGTACTATCAGGAGTATGTCTATATGTAATGTGAAAAAAAATAGCAATCTGGATTGAATTGTAGTATTGAGACTGTACCTCATTCTATGCTTGCAATGTATAGTTCTCTAAAAAATCAACCACCGATACAATAGTGCCAATCAGGAAAGAGTTATTACACATCCTGAATTGTTGATCCAACCACTGAGACCTATGGGTGTGCCTTGCATACTTGTAGAAAAGATTTTCCTTAAAATCCAAAATAAAATTAGAAACACTCACTTCTCTTGAGACTAATTCGTATCTAGAACCTTCACCTCCACTCTTCAAAGTATATTTCACTATCTCATATCTTTTTTCTCAACATAATTCCTTCCAAACTCATGTTCGCTACCCTTATGAAAACATGAAACAAACTTTGACAAGTCACCACATTGTGAGCACTTCTCATTCAAACAATCATTTCTATATAAATAGCAGCCATCATCTCTAGGGCATAAAAATAGATCTTGCAAGTCACTTGATGATCTTGAAAATAGCATTGCACCACACTCCTGCAACATCTCATTAGTATGCATCGTAGAACAAATATGACATAAAATTTCACGATACATTGAAAACTCCACATGGTACTTGCAACAAGAAGTATTACGAATCTTAAGAGGTACACAATAAAATGGCTTCAAAGATTCAAAGGCCCTTTGTGATATTTGCAAAGTTGGATGTACTTCACAAATTTTTTTGTACAACATTGTTTGGCTTGATTCCAAGAAATGTTTGGTATGCGGTGTGCGGTCTCGGTTGCCAATTCTTAATTTCAAAACGTCCTTTACATTGGGTGATACTGTAGAATTAGAGTGCCAAAATTGTTGAATCTCCTCCTTCACATTGTCAGTCAACTTTCTATTAACACGTGCAAGCCTCCCACCAAAAGCCCATGTATCATGTTGAAGTGGGTCGTCAAGTCTTTGTCTTCGTGCAAGTGCTCTATCCAAAGTTTTATGGTTTATGTTCAAATCAACACAAGTTTGTCTCATTTGACAAGCCTTCCTCAATTGATGGCTTACTAAGGAGGTTGTAATAACTCTTTGAGCGGCTCTCTTATCTCTTTCCTTGGTATTCTTTCCAATATAATTGAGAGCATCAAATAGATTTTTGGTACCAATATAATTTCTCTCCATCTTCTTGTTTATATGAATCTTCAATTTGTTTAGTAATGGTCTCATCTTTATGATCTTTAGCAATTGAACAAAAATTTTGCATTGCTCGATCAATGTCTTATTGCTAAAATTTTGGTCGAAAAGTTGTGTAGCCCACAATCGAATGGTTCTTGTTGACCTCTTGCCTTCAAGATTCTCAATAATGTTCTCATCAATTTCAAGTAACCATTTTGGGGTTCTTGAAGGTCTTGGATTTGGAATTTGTCTTTCATCCATGAGAGGGTCTTCATTTCTGAAGTAATTAGGTGTTACATATTGTTCACTTGGCTAAGCAATTCTACCTTCAATGTCAAAGTTTTCCACATTTTCACTTCCAATGTCAACATTTTCCACATGTTCACCTCCTATGTCAAAATTTTCTACATTTTCACCTCCAATGTAAAATTTTTTAATATTTACACCAAAATTATGGACACTTTCATTGTCAATCCCCAAATTTTCACTTTCCATTCTCACGTCATGTTGAGCATTTTCACTTTCAAAATCTACATTTTCATTTTCAATAACTTTTCAACATTTTCAAATTCAATTTCCTCTTCACTTGAAGTAAAATTAGCAATATTTAACATACCTTGTCTTCTCCTCCTATGACATTCTCTATCTCTTTCTCTATACACTTCAATTTGGTCATTTGAAAGCTTTCTTTTGCGTTTAGACTTTCGATGACTACTACTCCCCATTTACCTCCACAAAGATGCTCCTAAATGATTGACAATGTAAGATTTGACTTTAAGAATCTCTCAAAAGCACAAATTTGTCTCAATCTATCTGAAAACCCATGATTGTCAACAAAAACTAGAATGTGAAGAATGTGGGCCATTGGAATCCACAAAATGGCCCACAAGGCTCCTTTTTATTTACAAAGATCGGATATCCGATTTTAATGCATAAATTTGGGGTCCCAAAAAAATTCTTGTTGCCGCCTTTTTTAACTATTGCCACATTAATGGTAGTGGTAGAAATCGGATATCCGATTTAAGTACTCATATTTTAGAGAGAGATAGACTATGGGAGAGAAGGGGGAGGGGGTAGGGAGAGAGAGAGATTAGGGGACATAGAGAGATTAAGGGAGAGAGAGAGAGAGAGAGAGAGAGAGAGAGAGAGAGAGAGGGAGAGAGAAAGAGAGACTAGGGGAGAGGGAGAGAGAGATATTAGGGGAGAGATGAGAGAGAGAGACATTAGGGGAAAGGGGGAGAGAGAAATATTAGGAGAGAGGGGGAGAGAGAGAGAGATTAGGGGAGAGGGAGAGAGAGAGATTAGGGGAGAGAGAGAGAGAGACTAGGGGAGAGGGAGAGAGAGATTAGGGAGAGGGGTCATATAACCCCTTATGACCCATAATGACCCAATATGGTATCATAAGGGGTCATATTGTGTCCTAAGGGGTCATATGGTGTCTTAAAGTGGTCATGTGACACAATATGACCCCTTAGGAAACAATTTGGTATCGTAAGGGGTCATATGGTGTCCTAAGGGGTCGTAGGACACAATATGAACCCTTAGAACAACATATGACCCATAACAACCCAATATGGTGTCATAAGGGGTCATATGTTGTCCTTAGGGGTAATATGGTATCCCATGGCCCCTTAGAACACCATATGACCCCTAATGACACCATATGGTGTTATAAAGGGGTCATATAACCCATAACAAAATTGTATAGAGTCGTAAAGGGTCATATTGTGTCCTAAGGGGTGATATGGTGACTTAAAGGGGTCATATGACACAATATTACCCCTTAGGACACAATATGATCCATAACAACATAATTTGGTGTCGTAAGGGGTCGTAGGACACAATATGACACCTTAGGACACCATAGAACCCATTACGACCCAATATGGTGTCATAAGGGGTCATATATTGTCCTTAAGGGCCATATGGTATTCCATGACCCCTTAGGACACCATATGACTCCTAACCACACCATATGGTGTCATAAGGGGTCATACGACCCATAACGACACTGTATAGAGTCATAAAGGGTTATATTATGTCCTAAGGGGTCATATGGTGTCTTAAAGGGGTCAGATGACATAATATGACCCCTTAGGACACAATATGACCCATAAAAACATAATTTGGTGTCGTAAGGGGTCATATGGTGTCCTAAGGGGTCGTAGAACACAATATGGCTCCTAACGACACCATAGGACCCATAACAACCCAATATGGTGTCATAAGGGGTTATATGTTGTCCTTAGGGGTCATATGGTATCCCATGACCCCTTAGGACACCATATGACCCCTAACAACACCATATGGTGTCATAAGGGGTCATATGACCCGTAACGATACTGTATAGAGTCGTAAAGGGTTATATTGTGTCCTAAGGGGTCATATGGTGTCCTAAAGGGGTCATATGACACAATATGACCCCTTAGGACACAATATGAACCATAACAACACAATTTGATGTCGTAAGGGGTCATATGGTTTCCTAAGGGGTCGTAGGACACAATATGACCCCTTAAAACACCATAGGACTCATAACGACCCAATATGGTGTCATAAGGGGTCATATGTTGTCCTTAGGGGTCATATGGTATCCCATGACCCCTTAGGACACTATATGACCCCTAACGACACCATATGGTGTCATAAGGGGTCATAGTGTGTCATAAGGTGGCAAGATGAACCATTATTATAATATAAAAAGAAGTGCCAATATTGCTTACAAAAATTTGACACCTAAGGGGTCATATGGTATCCTAAGGGGTCATAGGACACAATATAACCCTTTCCCCCTCCCTCTCTCCCCCTTGCCTAATCTCTCTCTCTCTCTCTCTCTCTCTCTCTCCCCCCCTCCCTCCCTTCCCCCTCTCTCCCCCTCACCCCCCCCTCTCTCTCTCTCTCCCCCCCCCTCTCCCTCTCCCTAATATCATATACTAATTTATTTATAAATTAATATATTGTATATTAATATATTAATGAACAATAAATTAATTATTGATTTTACTTATTAAAATCAGATATTCGATTCTATCGGATATCCGATTTTTGTTGTACAAATTTTAAATTTTAAATTTTGGCTTAGGTTTGCTTTGGGATTTGTCTTGGAAGTGACAAGCCTAGAAAGTCAACTGAGAAAATGTGTTTTTTAGTATTCCTTGATTTTCCAAACTTTACACTGGTGGTTGACGACTTTTTTTATAGCCAAAAATGATAAAATGAAAAGGGTTTTTAAAGGACATTCTCAACTTTCCAACAATATAAGGATTGTCTTATTTTGACTTTAATATATAATTATTATTTATTTTCTAATTGAATTCTGACAAAAGTCCTTATTGATAGATTGATTGAAAAACACTCATAACTTTCAAATGGTATAATATTTTTTGAATCCGAAACATGAGTCACATCCTATACTTTGTCTACTATAGGGAAAATTTTTTAAAAAATGAATTTCATAAGGTTTTGACCAAGTTAAGGTGGTCAGACGTAGGAGTTTCTGAATTTCTGAAAAGCCGTAGTTGATTATTCATAAATAATTATTTACTTTATAAAAAAATGTGTCATAATTATTTACTATATAAAAAATTATAAAAAAATATGTGTCGCATCTAGACATGAGTCTAATAATTATATTATAAATCTTATAAAAAATATTATGATTTGATTGTGATTAGGGTGGTCAGACATACGCCTACTTCTTATCTTTTTCCTAAAATTTTAGTACCACTGCATTGAAATTTAAAATTTTCATCAAATAGGATTTTTTTTTCCAAAAAACAATTAGTAGCTTAGAAACTACATTCAATTATCTATATATTCTCTTCTTACATATTTTAAAAATAATGTTCACAACTTATTTAAATTTTCATTTCAAGTTGCATAACTCTAATTTTCTGAAATTTCATTGCCACTTAAGGGCCTGTTTTGGCACACCATGATTCTGCACATACCCTTTAACCAGTCGAAGGAGATCCAGAAAGTTCAACTTATGGATTTAATTGAAAATCTTAGAAATTCTCTTGAGGATCTTCAAGCAATAGAAAATAAAAATAAAGACCTAAAAGAAAATGTCCAACTAGCTAATGAATGCATTGAGAAGCTAAGATAGTAGATCCAGAAGTTTAAAATAAGGCATAAAGAAGTCAGTGAAGAGCTTAAGCAAGCAAACAACATTATTGTAGTTTTGAAAGGAAAAAATGAATACAATGAGAAGACTAAGGAGTATTTGAACAAAATAATGAAAAAAAAATTAGAAGAATGTGAGAAGCGAAAGCAATCTAAAGAAACGTCTCTCAAGGTAGATCTAGAGAAAGTGAAGAGACAAGAAAGTAAACTCAAATCTGGTAAGTATGACAAGGTGACAGATGCAAAGAAAGTCTTGGAAACCAAAAAAGAAACAAAGAATGAATCCAGTGAATATTCGCAATCCAAAGAAAATCGCAAAGAGGATTCACCTCCGAGAAATGCAGTAGATTCCAAGGAAGAAAAAGGTAAGTAAAACCAACACATTCTTTAATGGTTCTTGTTATAAATACAATAAAGTATCTCATAAGGCAGTAGAATGTAGAAATAGATTCAATCAAAATTCTAATTTATTCTCTAGTAGATGTCATGCATGCAATAAGTATGGTCATAGAGATAATCAATGTAGAAACCCAGTTATAAATCAAAATAGATATAATCACTTTAAAGGAAGATGTTATACATGCAATATTTTTGGACATAAAGCTAACTAGTGCAGGTCAAGACAAAATATGGATAATATCAGTCGTTACAACTACAACAAATCTGAGCACATGGCAAGGCAATGCAGAACAAATGAGGTTCAAATTCCAAACAAACTGGCTAAGAAGATCAATATGGAGGAAGTGAAAGCTGAGATGAAGAAGATTTGGACAAAGAAAGATATTGTAGATGTGTCAGCACCTAGATCCAGTGCAACCACTTCATCTAGAAACTTAAGAGTTTGTGGCTTTGGCCTAGGGGGAGCAATCGGAGAAATATTCTTGTACCCTTCCAAAGAGTATGAGGCCATAGTACTAGCATAGCAAAATATGTGGAGGTCCCACTAAAGTGTATCGAAGTCATAACTCATCATGAAGTCTGACATGTTATTCTGAAACTCGTGGAAGTGGATGACAACTCACATGCATTTAATGCAAAGCAATAGAAGAAGGAATATAAGGATAACTCTTCGACAAATTTCATTTTACTTTGAATTAAATAAGCATTGAGAATATTAAAGGAAATCAAGGCGATCAGAGTGTCTAGGGTCTCTCTGATGAAATCAATTAGAATTAATAACCTATTGAATTGGCGAACATGTCTATCCTTGTCATTGTTGATGTTGCAACCAAACCTCGCCCAGTGTTCGAAAAGACTCCTCATAAAGCAATGAAAGTTGATCTGGCTGGAGCATTATTGAGCATACCCATTGGAGTCGTTCTGGAAGAAAATATCCAGTCCTTCATTCACGTCAAGCTAAAGGAATTCAATCTTCATGGGAAAATATTGGCACTTTGGACAAACAAATTGATTAACAAGCATGGTTAGGTAAGACCCAAGTTTGCAACCCTAGCTGAGAAGAGACTAGATACATGCAATGATATTGCCAATTTTTGTTATGATGAAAAGTGGGTTAGGATAGCTATGAGTAGATTCCATGATGAATTTATGTGGTTGGAATCCAATAAACCTACAACCAAGAAATCCAAGAAACCTATTATTGTAGAAATCCTATTTGAATCGCTTGCACAAGGAAAGAGCCCAAAAGAGGTAGGCAATCTTTATTTTGAGGCGAACGTTGAGGATAAGAAAAGTATAATCAAAGCTTTTATTTTTACTATGTCAAATTTTAAGCTACTGTAGAATAGTTTAAAGGAGATATTCTAAATGAATTATATGAGGAATTAAGTAGAATTAGACAAATTTCTAGAGAGGAAGAGCAGTTCATTAAGGATCAAGTTTTTAGGTATGTTGGTTTCATCTTGTCTAAAGAAGATAAGGCTAGTCTCATAGAAGCTTGCAAGACTAAACTGGGGACTAAGAAAAGTCTAGGTAGTCTTATGTTAGGAGAAACTGATGCCAAGGACAAGCTTAAGACTGAAATCATGGAAACAGTAATGTACATTGCCAATAATCTTGATATGTTACCCTCTATTGACTTTGGTACCCCTACTGGTGAGTCTAAGGATGTAGATAATAATCATGTTGACAACCTAGTCAATAATCTTGATGTTAGTCCTGTTAATGATACATCTGTTATGAATAATGTGATGGATGCCCCCGAAACTTCTGATGTTCATCCGGTAAATAAAAGGTAAGGAAATTGAAGGCTCTAATGGTCAAGATGAAAAAATGGTAGCTGAGACTAAAAGGAATGAAATTGAACCCAAGGCTCAATTAGAAGTAAAGGTTGATAATTTGGTGAAGGAATCTATATATCTGGGTTAGTGACAATGATTGGTACCAGCTCCGGTACTGTTGAAGATTCACGAAAGAAATTGTTCACTACACCATTAATCATTCAACCCATCACTTTGACTATACAGTCAGTTGATTTCTCAAATTATGTTGATCTGGTTTAGAAATTCTAAATTGGAGAAGCCTTTCTTTCATTTAGTAGACAAGATTTTTCAGAAAAAGGATAAAATTGTTGAGGATTTTCTCCAACAGGACTCCATGTTGCGATGCCTAAATGTAAATTAGATCTAGACACCCCTAGTGCAAACAAATGTAATATGTTAATCAGTTCATTGAATAATCACGCTAAGAAATGAAAGGAGAAATAAGAGAGAGACGAAGCAGATGATCGAGAGAAGTTATTGCAAGAATTCAAGGGTAAGTGTGAGACTGCACATCTTCAACTCACACAACTTATCTCTCAAGGTTAGTCATTCTTGGAAAATAGTGATATACTTTTTTCATATAACCTTTAGTGGTCAGATGTCACAAAGAGTATTAAGGATGAAATGAATATTATTGAGGATAAGATCTAACAGAATTATGCAAATTTCAAGCTATCTAATGATTTATCTGGTTTCGGAAGATCCACAATTGAAGAACTTCATGAGAAATATTATGAGTTACAGTAGCATAGGGATGATACCATTCTTCCCTTAGGTTAATTTCAAGATTTGAGAAATGAAAGCATATCCAGATCATGAATAGAGCCCTCTCCAAAGCCATGCAATTCACCTATTCTGCATCCAGTTCCATTCAAGAGGCAGAGAAAATACATGCATCCATGCAGGTACACATTGAGTTCCTGTCAGAGGCTATCTCACATTGGGATAAACACAAGGACTCCTGGACCGCACACGTTCAAAAGCTCAATTAGTTCTCTAGTTGACAACAATTGTCTCCCTTAGGGGGGTTTCAATTATGTTTATGCACAGTTTCTAACTTTTGGCCCTTTGTCATTGTTGTCAAAGGGGGAGTAGTGTTAGTAGCAATATTTTATGTCATTTTATGCAAACTCTCAGATAGTTGGTTTTTTTTAATTTTAGTTGTTTCTTCTAAAGAAAACTTATAATGTATTACCTTATGTTGCCATCAATGATAAAGAGGGAAATTGTTGGCCTGTTGTCTTTGATGTGATTTGGTCTGGCATGTATTTTTTTGTTTTGATCTAGCAGTTTTCTTTAATATACGTTATTTCTTTATCATGCAATGTATGCATCTTTACTCCATGCAGTTTTGAGGTCCAGTATTCACCTTACCGAAAATCATTATTTTTGGTCCAGTCCCACCCGAATGTGATGATGGCATAATCTGCAAGGTATTTTTTGATCCGATCCTATCAGTACATATTAGAGGCATGTTCTACAAAGCACTTTTTGATCAAGTTGGAAGTGGAAATATTTTGAAGATATTTTTTTGCTATTGCATGTGGATATTTCGGTCTCACCCCTTTTTGGTTGACCTGAGTGATCAAAGTATTTGGTGTGGATATATATATAGCCATTAGTTTTGCATGTTAGAGGCATGGTTGTTGAAAAAAAACCATTTCTATACATTTTGTATATGCAAAAATTATGTGGATGTGAATGTTATGCAGTATATGTATAGTGAATGTATAAAACAGTTTGTGCACTTCAACAGATCTGTGATTCATGCATATATCAGATGCAAATCTAATAGTTCAATTTTGTACTCTATCATCCGATAGTGAGCCTTTTTTTGTATTTGGCCAGTGAGCCCTCACCGGTAGTGATCCAACCCCTTGTACTATTTAACCGATTACATATTGCATTATTCCTGAGAGAACACTCTCTCTATGGTTTTTCTTGTATTGATTTTTCCACGTACAAAATTGGTGTTATGTGCTTTGTGTTAATTTCCTTTACTGCACTTAAATTATGTTATGTGATTGGTTAGTTAGAATTTTTAGTAAGTTCAAGGGAATATTGATTCACCCCTCCCCTCTTAGTATTTTAGATATTCAACATTTTCTAGAGGGAGGAGAGAAGGCCCAAGGAACACTCATACCATGACTAGAGGCAAACAAAGGACTACCTCAGTGATGGTGAATTTTGAAGGAATGAAAAAATAATTGACTTATGAACATTCCAGAGAGCCTATTTTAAGTGTTGGGAAGTGGTACATCATGCCTTTGAATGCTGCCAAGAAAGTGCAAGGAAGACGAGATTTTAAAGTTGTAAATACTTATACAAGAAAGAACGAGATAGATCATCTGAGTCCATGCAAGGCATTGAGAAAAGGGAGAATCATTTGTAATGTGGAGAGTCCTATTGTAGAATAAAGTCAAAGAAACAACAACACAAAAGAGAAGCTTGTTCCAGACTAGATGCAAGTCAAGGGAAAATATTGTAATGTTATCATTAATAGTAGCAATTCTAACAATTTGGTCTTAGAGGAGATGACGAATAAGTTGAACCTAGAGACGATTGAACACCCAAACCCATATTGGATTGCTTAGATACATGATGATCATAAAATTCTAGTGAGTGAGCAATGCCTTGTTAGTTTTTACATTGGTCCATATGAATATTGTGTTGTGTGATATCATGCCAATGGATGACTACCAATTGCTACTAGGCAGATCTTGGTAGTTTGATAGAAGGACCATACATGATGGAAGAAATAACACTACATTATAACCAAAAATTGGAAGAAGTGCATCTTGATTCCCTTGGAAGAAGAACCAAAGGAAGTACTTGTGGAAATGTCAGTATCTATCTAGTGGATGGGAGAAAGTCCTTGAATGGATTAAAGCATGAGAACACTTGTTTTTCACTCATTCCAAGAAAAAGAAATAGCAAGGATAACAAAAACACCAGTGCAAGAGGGGTGGGAATACCACAAAAGGAGTTTGTACAGAGATGCTCAAAGAATACCAAGACATTGTGTCAGAGAATGTTCTGGAAGGACAACCACTAGTCTAAAGTATCATCCAGTATCATCCAACACATAGATCTTATATCGGGGGCAAGTTTTCCTAACAAAGTAGCACTCTAGATGACCTAGAAAAGAACACAAAACTGAGAAAACAAGTACATGAGTTGTTAGAATAAGGATTGATCTAGGAGAGTGTGAGCACATGTGCAATACCTATTGTCTTAACACCAAATAATTACAAATAATGGAGGATGTGTATTGATTCAAGAGCAATCAACAAGATCACAATTAAGTACTAGTTTCCTTTGCCAAGGATGGATGACATAATGAATTGTTTGAGTGGTGCAAATTACTTCACCAAGATTGATCTCAAAAGTGGATAACATCACAAGATCTAGGAGAATGATGAGTGGAAGACTGCATTCAAGACCAATTAAGGATTGCATGAGTGCTTGGTCATGCCTTTTTGACTCACTAATGTACCAAGTATATTCTTGCAGCTAATAAACAAAGTACTGAAAGAGTTCCTAGGTAAGTTTCTCGTTGTCTATCTAGATGAAATATTTATTTTTAACAAGACAAGGGAAGAACATAACTGACACATCATACAAGTATTCTACAAGGGAGAAGCAGTGATTTTGCAAGTGTCCAGGAAGTAGGTTTGAAAGGAGTTGTTCTTAACTATCTTTGTTATTCTGAGATTATTTAGGGCATTTATTGGTGAATGTGAAGATTTTTTTTTTTTTGGAACTCGTGAATACTCATATGCATTGTATTCATGTTGCTTTAGTTCTGAATTCTTTTCACCCTCTAATTCCTAAAGCCCTAATCTTCTTTATTTTCGGCCAAATGAAACCAAAAACCCCATGCCCAATAGAAAGCTACTTGGAAAACATAAAAGACCTGGAAATTGGGGACCTTACCTTGCATGATCTTAATAAAAGATTGTAGAGCCAAAGTAGTTCTCCCATCACATATAAGATCATGGACAGTGGACTCTTGCGAATTGGAGGTTATCCTCCCACCTATCCTTTCCCTGAATTAATTCTTGCATGCACTCAAAATTATCATCTCCGACTCTCATGAAATCTAAATCCTAGACTAGTCTATGGTAGCAAGGATTGATGCAGATGTTGTAACGCAAGTGTTGCAGTTACCTAAGAAAGAGAAATATATAAATATTTCTCTAAAAACGGGTTGGGGATTCTTTCACAATCGAGTTGACTGGTGTCTCTCCCATATAGCTCAGGGTTGGTTGAAGGTGGCGCAGAAGGGAAAATCCAAGTTGCCTGCCTAGATTAAAAGTGAATTAAGAAGGGTGAAAACACAAATGGCACAACAACCTCTGGAAGGTACAACAAATGTGGCAGTGGTGGATCAGAGAGCGACAACTGATCTAACAATGAAAGATGAAGGGGCAGGGAGCGAGGAAAATGAAGATGTTGACGTGGATGTTTAGTTTAATTTTCTTTTATGTTTTTCAGTTACTTTATGGTGCTTCTCTCAAACTATTGGCTCTGGTGAGCCGTTTTATTTTAATTATGCATTTAGACTTGGACTTAAAAACGATTATCTTTAAGAAGTCGTTATTTTTTTATTTTGAATCAGTTTCGTGCTTTGGCTTTAAATATTGGAAGCCAATCGATTTGATGGTTCTGAATAAGAGTGATACAAATTGTTAGAAACTACTTAGAAAGAGGATTTTTGACTTCTATGCAAACTTTGTGTTGTTAGAGGAAGAATATCTGTTGAAATTTCTGAACTTTCAATAAATTCTAATGATACTGATGGTGTGTTCTCTCTTAAACATAGTCTGTGTTGTGTTGAGGTGTTTATCTTCTAATGTTGAGAACATTGCTATGTTGATGGTTGAAATTTGATGTATCTAAATGGTTGGAAATTTTGAGTAGCCTAGAATCTGTATGTTATTATTCTTTGTTGTTATGAGATGTTTATCTGAGAATAAACTTCAAATATCAATGAATCAAAGTCAATTGAATGATTAACTATACTCTCCTAATCCCTATCATCCTTTGTGGTGAGAGTGAGACTCGATTGGGAGATTTTATCTTTTATGTTTTGTTTCATATATTCTGGATGGTAAATGCCTTGTAAAGCTTTCTGGTTAAAAGATTTGCCTTTGTTTTTCTTTTTTGTTAAAAGCATCATAAAAATTATTCATTGTAAATCTTCGAAGGTAGATGCGCCTTGTAAAAGAAGCAGAGAGTGGGCGTAGAATGACATCACACCAACTCAACTGTTTGTACTTTTTGTTGCTTTGTTTGGGTGTTGAAAAACCTATTAGCAAACAAAATAATAATATAAGATAGAGTTTATTAACCAACCTTTTTTCTTTCTATATAAAATCTGCTTTTAGAAATACCATCTTTCATAAAATATGGAGATTTGACATGAAAATTATAGAATTTTCTCAATAGAGAGGAATCAAGAGTTTAGCCTAGTGATCTATACAGAATGAATCTCACTGCCCCCTCCACCACTCCAATAACCTCTTGGATATTTGATAATGAACCCTCATCCACAATGTAAACAAATGACATGACTAAAACAACAGCAAAAATTGAATTTGCTGACTCAAAAATCGACCCAATGAAACACAAAGCTAGCAACAAAAGCCCATGAGATCTCTCACAAAGAAAGCCTCCACCTGAAAGAAAATAGTTTATATAATAAGCGTTCTAGATTCATAGAAAAAACAATATATTCAAAGTTCGATATGGAATGAATCCAATAAAATATTACCCTTAAAGAATAAAATTTGTTCATGCATGAAAATCAGTGTTGGAAAGCCTAGTCTTCGAGATGCTCGCAGTTTGCACGCTTGGTAAACATGGTCAATCCATGAAACGACATTTCTTGGGGTGATTTCGTCAAACAATCGGCCAGCGGGCTCTAGAAAAATTGTTTCCACCCAAGAGACAAAATCCTTGACCATCACTGCAACTAAAACATTCCAAAGGAAACCCACATCACGATGACACTAGATGAGATTATCCACAGCCTTGCTGAACGGACTACGAGAATTAGGGTGAAAAAACCCACATGGGCTTTGCTCTTTATATCTTATCACGTTGCCATGGTCAAAATTTTTGCTATCATTTTCGATCCACATTTTCCAATATGCACAGGGAGGTGTCCAAAGCAAACCAGCGTAAACAGCCAAGTTATAAGGGGCTTTAAAAATACAAGGTGCACCACTAATATCTACCAGTTGCAGATTTGAGCCTCTGGGTTAGTTCTTTGAATACCAAGCTTTTTGAAGTTGAAAACCCAGAACTATCTCTCTCCCCATCCAACACGGTTTATTGCTCCCAATATAGGCACTGTAAAATTGATCTTTTGAAACTATTCAATTCTATTTTTATGGTTTCATGGTGGAACATTCAATGCCCACTCATTCCCACACGTACGCACTCTGTTCTTATGGGACGCGTCTATTCTGGTTCCAAAACGGCAGTACGGATTGACTAACACGCATGTTAGTTGCGCGTTTTATATCGTCGATTTTGCAATAAATGGCTGTGATTGACTAACACGATGCTATCACATTGTACGAAAGGTCTGTTTTGGAGCCAGAATAGCTTCGGCCGTTCTTATGGAGGATAGTAACTATTGACATTGTTACTAGAAAGTACTCTATCAGAAATATAGAGAACAATTAAATTTGTTTGTATTATCATATTCATAAAAAGTTATTTTGATTCATTGTTGTTTTTGGATTAGATCATGTGAGTTTTATATCAATGTTTCAGATCACATTTTGTGATCTATCATTATGATGATAGAGAGTTAAGAAAGACATTTTTGTATCAGCGTTTTGGATCACACACCGTGACTTTATTATCTCTCTTAACTTTCTATTATCTCACCTTGATCATCACACATGATCCAAAACATTGATACAAAAACTCTGATCGGAATATAGAGAAAAGTTAAATTTGTTTGCATTATCAAATTCATAAAAAAGTTATTTTTATTCTTTGTTGTTTTTGAATTAGATCATGTGAGCTATATATTAATATTTCAAATCACACTCCATGATCTATCGTTAGGATAGTAGAGAGTTAAGAAAGACATTTTTTAATCAACATTTCAGATCACATTGTATGATATAATAATCCAAAGACAAAAATAGTTAAAATTATGAATTGTGGAAATTTGATATCATTAATGTTATTTTTTTTTTTTAAAATATTAATAAATAAAAGATATATTGTTTGATGAAAATGGTAAAAGTATTATTTATTTAAAAAATTAGTGAATAAGGCCCCCCACGAGCTAGCGGAGTTGGCTTGAGTCTTGGGTTTGCTCCCCGAGGTCTTGGGTTCGACTCCTTGGCCCGTGAAATATTCTGCCGCACACACTTGGGGGTGAGTGCTAATTGTCGTGCGGCCCTAGGAACTAGTCTCGCCTCAACTCGCCTCTCTCCTGAGCCCCAACTTGATTGTTGATGGCCAAGATAAAGTTCCAGGTTTGAACGTTGGGCTCGGATGCAAGGATACCCTAAAGATAACAAAAAAAAGTTTAGTGAAATAAGAATACGAATTCTTACTGAAGTTTTTCTATAGATAAAAAAACATTTATTAAAGGAGATAATGATGAGATGTTAGTTTTGGTTTGCATGCATGTATCCCTTGCTTTTATTTTCATACCATTTTGAAATAGGGTAATGCAATTTTCTAAATTTAATATTAGTATTATGGTTTTTTCCTTTGGATAGTCTTTCTTAATGACATACAAGTCTTTTGTTTTTACTATTAAGCCAAAGTGCTAGAAATTGGAGCAAGTAATGGCATCATTGAAGAATCTAACAAGTTTATATCTAACATTTTTTTCAATGTTTGTTTTGTATTAATTCACTACGTGTTGTTCCTTCGATACAAAATTTTCATTAATACATGGAATGATTTGAGTAGTTTATGCTTCTTTATTGTTTTGTTGTGTATGTGACTTTTTAAAGCATGTTCTACAATTAAAAAACATTTTGTGGACTCCTCATGATGAAAAGATATTTCATCAATAATTTAAGTAAAGGTTTCTTTCTCTTAGATACTATGTAAAAGCTAACCATGCAAACACAATCCCTCACTACAAATCACTACAAATCACCTTGCTATATGCATTGTTTGCTACTTGATTTTCTCCCTTGATAAGGTATCTTACTTTACCTAACCAACAAGTTATTTTCAGGTATCTACCTAGCTCAAATATATTGGATTGTCCCTATTGTATTGGCCCTTCCTTACAACATTGCCTCCTTTGTTAGCATGGTTGCATGTGTTTATTGGTGTATTAATCATGCTTAAATGGCTTATATAATTCTAGGAAAATATTTGCAAACCAAAAATATTTGCGGATTGTGCTCAAACTTGTTGAAAGGTCGATTGCAAGGATTGTTCTTCAGCATTTTGGTATCGATTTCCATCTAGATCGACAAATTTCTTGCAAATTCGGTGTTATTTTGGCTATAGACCTGCTATTTTGCCTTATTTTCTGCAAATACTTGTATCGACCTACTGTATTTTTGTTCAATGGCTTCAATTTGCAGATTACATGAGTATCAACCTGCAAATTATCATGGCTTAACGCTAATATTTACAGATTTTCGTGCCTTAGCGCCAAATATCTATGAATTGCAAAGATATTGGCTGTGAACCTCCCTATTTTCTCCATATTCTGAAATTGACCTACTTATTGTGCTATTTTCCTTTGATATTTGGATCGATCTACACCCTATTTGACTTGACCAGCAAATACTTTGGTTAAATTTCCAATTCGAAGTCGTTTTGGCATGGAGCAGGCTCGATCTCGGGTGGAGATAGTTTGATTTGTCATCTAACTTTGTGAGATATAGACGTCGACCTCCATAGATCTAATCTTTGGTGTTTGCAGATTGAAGCGCAGATGAGTGCAGATCTGACCTTTGGTGTTTGCAAATGAGTGAATATTGTTGTTTGGGCGACTATTGAGGAGGCACTTAGACTTGCTTTGCCAAGTCGCCTTTCCTTTGAATGGTTGGCAATTTGCTTTTGAAATTTAAAGTTGCAGTTGGCATCGACCCATTGGCCTTCAAACTCAAATTTGTAATTTGCTTAAGACTTGCATTTGCTTTCAAATCTTGCTTGAGACTTGCATTAGACCATCAAATTTAACCTCAGCATGTATAGCACTATTTATTGCATAAATGGCCAAATTGATTTCTCCTCTTGTTTTGCTTCAATTTTGCAGACACAATTATTTGTAACTTGTGATTTTGTAAAACGCATTTTTGTAATTTATGTAATGCAACGTTAAACATCAAGGTGAAAAATTAAAAGAATTGTAACTTTTTCTTGGTAGCTTGAATTTGAGTGTCTTTTTTTGTTGCAAAAGTTCTAATCTTTTAATTCTAATCCATTGGAGTTGATTCCACACTATTATTTTAAAGTGTCATTTTTCACTCCAAAAATTATTTGCCTATGCACTACACTCATAAAGTGTCAATTGTGTGAGGGTTCTCTAATACTGAATCAAGGGAGTTGTAATTTGTGTTGTCTTGTATGCTTCCACACTTCTTACTCCATTTTTCAATTTGAGACTAATTGAGACAATATGGGGATTATTCATGTAATCATGAACTAAGATAAAATTTCGCTTGAGGGGTTCATGTAATTCAAAAAGCAATTTCATCCTTTTGTTGTCAACCAAACATCATAGAACTATTTGTCTTAGAAAACGGGATAAAGAATTAATACCATATGCACAGTCTAACATTTGATCTACTAGGACTCGTTTTAGAGCTAAATGATGAATATTGTGTGAGTAAAAATGTGAGTGCAAAATAAAGATGATTGAAATAACAAAGATTACAACCCAAGGAAACACAAATTATTCAAACACTCGAGATTAGGACACTAAAAAGGAATAAACGCAACATAATTGACAAAAACAAATGGAAATGCAAACTCCATTTGGTTCCTTTGATTTGATTGTCCTTCGATTTGATGTGTGCTCGATTTAATACTTCCAAGGATGTTAGATATGCTCCATGGTTGTGAATATGAAAATTAAGCTAAAATGGATGCAAATGATGGATTGATACGAGTATGTAAATTGGCCTTACAATGATATGATTATGAAAAGGTGGATTGCTAAAATGGCATTATAACGGTATGAGAATTTGAAAGTGGATTTAAAATGGCAGTATAAGGATATGAAAATGAAAGTGGATGAATTGTGAAGAAAAATAAGGGGATTAAATAGGCCAAGTTGGGAGAAGAAGAGTCATGAAAACAAGACACTTGTCCTTGAGAAGGGAAAATATGATGGATGGAAATGACAAGTGTCCTTGAGAACACATGCCTATTTGAGAGAGAAATACCCAAGTAAGAAGATGCATTTCCAAGTATAGGGATATTTCTCCAAATATTAGGAAATTTAAGAATACACACATATGGGGTGGAAAAGAGGTTGGAAGGAAAAAAAGGATTCATTTCCAAATATTAGGATATTTAGGAATACACATATATGGGGTGAGAAAGAAGTTGGAAGGAACAAAAGGATTCATTTCCAAATATTAGGATATTTAGGAATACACACATATGGGGTGGAAAAGAGGTTGGAAAGAACAAAAGGATTCATTTCCAAATATTAGGATATTTAGGAATACAGACATATGGGGTGGGAAAGAGGTTGGAAGGAATAAGGTTGACTAAAACCCAAGGTTAGTTAATGGGTTAAGTTAGAGGAGTTAGACGAGGGTTAAAGTTCAGAGACGTGAGGAAATAGAATTAATTTAATTAATTAATTTCATAAGGGATATTAAGAGGAAAGGACAAAAATGAATTAAATAGTCAAACTATGCATTCAATTTATTTAATAGAAGAAGGGATCAAATTTAATTAATTGATTAATTATTTAGGATTGTCAATCAATCAATTAAAAGATTATAGCATATAATTAACAAAATTAATTAGCTAGAAGGAGGGAACACTAATTAATTGAATAATGTGTAATATAATTTATTTTAAGAGAAATTAGGATAACTAAATTTAATTAATTAAATTAATCAAATTTAGGTGTCTATATTTTTTCCCTCTTCGCAGTGGCGCTAAAATAGCATCAGTGTGAAGACAATAAGACACCAGTGACTTGAAAAATAGGGAGCGAGCAAACTCCCCAGGCAAATGGAGGAATAGTTAGTGATGCCCCCTCGAGAGGGTGCATGGGAAACAGAGGCTCGGGCGATGTCTCAAAAGAAACATTGCCCAAGCAGACAGGATAAAGGACAACGCAAAATGTAGCGTAAAAGTGAAAATAGATGGGAAAGAGGAGTGAATGCAAATGCAATAAATGATATGCATGAAATGTGGGCACCCTTGGAAATGGATTAGCCGCGAGCACTTATTTTGATGTAGAATTGTATGTGATGCACCAGGGTATAAGGAACCAAGGTTATTTTCACAGCCAATGCATAGACTGACTCAACAAATAAACACAAAAAGGTTAGCCTAGCACCTCACAAAGTTACAAAGAATTTTGTGGGAAACGATGCTATAAAAACTACAAGCATTTAAGATATTCCCTAGTGTAACATGAGATAGTCGAGACTTTATGAGAGAACAACATGGGACACGACCATGCCCCAGGTTTCATCAGTTAAAGCACACCATGATATAAAGGATCGTGGTGACCGTGAGGAGACAAAACAACAAAGATCAAATAAAAATAAACAAAGATAAAAAAGAAATCAAAGCCAACTTGAATGTCTCAAATACATTTTGCCAAAAGGATAACTGAGGGACAGGATTCGATATTGTCCGACTAGAGGAAGGATACATCCTGCACAGACTGATATTGGATGAGGGATCGATAAGACTGGATGACAAAAGGTACCTGATACGATCACAATGAAAAAGATTCCAAAGGATGATTGTTGAAGAACCAGCTGATGGGATATGATCTTAAAGAAACATGACTGAATGACACAAAGGATGACGCCTAAGGAAACATATGTACAAGTGAACCTAGATGGAGACACATGACTGATGCTATGTACACGACACTATTTACAATATGTACAAGAGCTATAGATGATGGATGAGGACTCAGGTATAGACATGATGTTGCCCCTATCAAGATGAAAAGCCATGATAGATTGATGATTGATTGAGTGTTGGTGATGTGAGAACGATATTGTTGGGAAAATGGTGTCTCAACCTTGCATTTACATGAGGTTACTATTTATAGTAAGTTTTGATTTGAGCATGAAATGGTGTGAAATTCTCTCCAAAGCTTTGGATTGCCTAGATAAGCATGCTGGTAAATTTTCATCGCAAGATCATAGATAGTTTTTAAGATATTAAAGTTTTCATTTTTGAAGGGTGTGATGAAAGGTTTAAAAATAATTTTGAGGACTTTAGAGGCTCTGAAATGCCCTAAAAAGTGGGTGTAACCATCATAGTGGGTTACGAGGTGATAGATCACTTTGTGAGCTTTTTGACACATCAAATGGTTCGTCAATCGGACACACAGTTCACAAGTTATGGCCTCCAGAAGTTTGGACTCCCGAAATAGGAAATATTAATTGCATCAGACACATAAATGAGCTATAAAAGGGAGGAACATATGTTGATGTGTGTTTTGACACATCATAAATCATCTATATTGGAGATAAGGTTGGCTCTACTTTATTGGGTGGTTTTAGCCCATGGTTTTTTAATACCATTAAATGGTTTCTTGAATTGTATCTCTTATGTATGAGGTGTGTGAGATAGAGGTTGTGTGTAAGAGTCTTATGGCTATTGAGTTATCTCTAAATATTTTCTTAGTTGTAGTCCTATGAAGAGATTGCTCTGCAAGTATATTGTAATCTGTTATTGAATTGAGTTATCTCTAAATCTTTTCTTAGTGGTACTCCTATGAAGAGATTTCTCTGCAAGTATATTGTAATATGTTATTGATTGTTGAATAATATATTAAGTTGCTTTTGCAGTGTGGGGTTTTTCTCCCAAAAGGGTTTTCCCCACGTAAATCACTATGTTGTGGTATGAATTTTATTTATGATTATTTCAGTTAAATTTATGTAACTGTTATAATGATCTATAAAAGTTTTTGATTATCCTCCTCTCAAGGTTAGTGTAGGAAGTTGTTTCGCTACTTAACTTCCTTATAGATATATCTTGAAACAACACCAGGTTGGATTGATGGTGGATGTCCAATGTTTTTGATGTGGGAATGATATATCCTGAAACAACACAAGGATTTGGAAGGATGCGTTTTGATGATGATGATTTTATTACGATCAAGGCTTGCAGCAAAGCTAGGAACAAGACCCTAGATGTGTTTGGGTGATTTGATTGGTGTTTTCTTTCTGGATAGATGAAGGTGATGGATAGGATTTGCATACAATGGTGGATTCCAAGGATCAAATGGATTAATGAGATGGACGACATTGGAGTGCGTGGGGTATCCTGGAGCTAGATACCAATGACAAGGGATGTAAGAGGTTATGGAATAATATGATAGGAAGGATGAAAGGATGAAGGAGAGGATGAAAAATATTTTGAGATGAAATCATTATGGATGGGGTTGGGAGATGAAAGGATGGAAGTTGATGAGGATTGAGAGAGGGTCAGGTTATGGATGAAGGGATGGAGAAATTGGGAAATAAGGATTGATGGATGGATGGAGTGGATGACTGAATAGACGGTGGGTGTGATAGGACCTCCATGGAGTATGCCACAAAGGGATAAGATGCCCCTTTTAGGATATGTGATTTGTGATGAGGTATTAGGAGGGATATGATAGGATGAATGATAAGAGGATAAGAAGTTGAGGGAAGTGGATGGAAGATAGGGTGATGGGAAAATAAGGATTATGAAGTTGTGCAGAAGGATTATATGGATGGAAGGATGGGTGGATAGGAAGGCGAATGGGGAAAAAGTGTGATAGCGAAATGGAGGCCAAGAGGTCTCCAAATCCTATCTACATGGTGGCCTTTTCTTTTATATCAATATCCAAAGGAGGAGGGAGGAAGTGAAAGGGATAGGATATGATGGGTATGGTAGCTAGATGAGATGGAGGAGGTTATGGCTAGATAGTTAGAAGAACTTACTCCCAAGTGTGGAGAGAAAAAGGATGAAGGGAGTTACAAATGATGTTTGTTTACCAGGTTTTCATCATGGTACTTGTCCAAGGTGCCTGTTTGCCAATTTTAAACCATTGTACGAACTTTTCTCTTTACTTTTTTTTTGTTTTTTTTTTAATAATTTATTTTTGGCTTTTATTATTTTTGGGAGGAAATTTACGGATGGAGATGGATGAGGATGAATGGATTTGGAGGATAGGTGATAAGGGAGATGGATAGAAGACTCAAGCATCAATTTTCATATCAAGGTAGTAGGAGCCCATTTGGAGTAATCATTGAATGTTGGTACAACCTTATTAAGATGGGTTGACTATGCAAAGGCCTAGAGTAGATGGTCTTTATGGGGAATTTATGTGGTGTTAGGGATATGGTAGTTGAAAGTGTTTGAATGGAATGAGGGAAAGTGAGTGTAATGGGGGGATGTTGTCAGGACCAACATTGGCACATTTTGTTGGGGATCTAGGATGAGTGGAGGGGAGATGAAGGGAGCATGTGGATATGATAGATGAGTAATGATAGGTAGGTTTGGGACATAGGGACCCAAAATATATTTAGGAGATGGAGGGAAAGGATGTTAAGCTTGTGGACTAGAAACTTTGGATGCCATTAGAGAATTTTCTTTTGGATGCATTGCTTCTTTTTTCTTCAAGATCCACATTGTTTTTGCTTTTGCTTTAGTGGGCCTTTATGGCCTTTGGGATTTATTGCATTATTTTATTAGATCTTGCTTTGTTTGAGCATGCCTTTTTGAGTGGACATGTCATCTTTATATTTTGTGGATGTTTAGCTTTATGCATTTTTAATTTTCCATCCAAATTGTTGCTAGTATCCTTGAAAGGAGTGTGTGAAGGTGTAGGATATTTAGGGAATATAATTAGAGTGATGGTTGTAGGATGTTAGATAGAATGTGGGGATATGTGCCTTTGTTGATCTTGATTGGGAATGAAAGGAGTAGGATGTTGATGATGGTTGATGAGGATATGGAATCTGTGTATGGGGGGGGTGAGTAGGGAAAGATATAGGATGGGGTTTTGAGATATAAGGGCCCAAAATGGATTTAGCATGTGGAGGATATGTGATGGTGGAATTTGGGATATAGGGACCCAAAATGGATCTAGAGAATGTGTTGGCATTATGGGTGAATTGATTATGTGTGGCATTGATGTTTTGTCATTGATGTCAACACCAATTGTTACCGACAGACAGATTTACATTGGCTAATATGGATGGTTATCGGTAGACAGGTTATTAGTATAAGATCTAGTGTTACCGGCAGAAGAGATTATTTGTTGGACACTTCCGACATGTTTGGATCAGTAAAGTATATTGTATTTCATGTGTTATATTCTCCATGAGCATGTTTTGATCAGTTGGTATTGGCTTGGTAATTGGATGTTATCATACACTCTGGTAAACCTTTACCCACACTGGTTTAAGGCTTTACCGATAGAGCTTTCATTGAGGAATCATGGCAGGATGCACAATTGGTGTTGGTGCACCTTCTTTGAGGATTTCAGGATACTGAAGATGTTCGTTGATCGTGCTTAAATTGCTTGAAGACATTGCTTTGGCGTGATAGACCCAGAATAGGTCTGGTACCTATCTAGGTTATGGACCGGTATCATGCTAGCGTGTAATCTACAAGTTACCAGGATGATTCGAGATGTTTTATGGATTTGTTATTATTGTTTTGATCTTAAGATGACATGGCATATCATTGTAATAAGGAATTATGTAATTGTAATATCTATAGGTGGACAACCTAATTAGTTTATGCCTTAGGGTTTGTATAAATAAGAGGTAGAAGCTCTTTGTAAAGTATCATGGTTATTGGAAAGGTCATGGTCAAGGAATATAATGTGAGAATATTGTAATATCATTCAGGCAAAGGAGTTGATCGATCATTGGTGATCGGATTGGATTCAGAAGAGGATTTAGTCCTCCGACATTGAGCTTAACCAGGACTGTAATCAGGCATAGTAGATGTTATTTCCAACAATTCACTCTATTGGATTGTTGTCAATTTATCTTGAGAAGGTTGTAGCCTCTCTGTAGTCAGTGAGACTCTTTTTGTAATGAGCAATACGCTCTAGGTAGTGTGCCTTCCTGCAAGTGCAGGCCCCTCATTGTAACACATACTTTCTGCAGAAGTATCATCTTACTGTGGGTAGGCTTCCCACCATGGTTTTTCCCTTTCTAGGTTTTCCACGTACAAATCATTGTGTTATGTGGTATGGTTTCTTTGCATTGATTATATGGTTAATTGTTAAGTTGTATTGTTTACCGATATATGTTTCTATCGACACTTGTTTGTGCTTTACCGGTACTTGATTTGTTTAAGGTTATATTGTGGATTAAAAGTTATAAACTGTTAACAACTGATTCACCCCCCCTCACAGTTGTTCACCGGTTATCCTAATAATTGGTATCATAGCTTTGGTCCTCTTTTGTAGAAGCTTAACCACTTGAGTTAGATCCTATGGCAGCTAACACTTCTAATCCACTAGTAGCTATTTTCAGAAGAGAAATCCCTAAGCTTGATGGAACAAATTATGGGATATGGAAAATTAGAATGGAGACTAATCTTAGATGTCTTGGTAAGGATATTTGGGAGATCACTGAGAAAGGATACACACCTTATGATCTGGCATCCGACAATCTTGCTCCTGCAGACCTGGATAAGAATATTGAAAATGATTGCAGAGCTAGAGAAGCCCTCTTGTGTGCACTTACTGATCAACAGATTATGGGAGTGACTGAGAAATCATCGACTAAGGTTATATGGGACAAATTGCAAACTTTGAATGAAGGTGACCCTACTGTCAAAATCGCTAAACTTGATGGTTACCGGGTAAGGTATGAAAACTTGAAGATGGAAGAAAATGAAAGAATTGTTGTATTTATGGAAAGAGTAAATGATATTGTTATGGGAATTCAATGTTGTGGAGGATTTAAAAGTGAATATGAAATAGTTTCCAAAGTCTTGAGAGCCCTTCCACCAGCTTACAAGATGAAGGCAACTGCAATTAATGAGCTAAGAACAATGGCAAACACTTCAGTCAACAAAGACATTCTGATTGTGAAATTATCTGCTTTTGACCTTGAAGAATTTGGATCTTCTGGAGTTGTAAAGTTTGAACCTTCTTTTCATGCATCATCATCAACATCTACCGTCAAAAGTGATTGAAGATCCCTATATGCAAAATAAATGGAAGACATGACGAAAGAAGATGAAGAATTTGAGAAACTTGAAGTCGTATTCGCTAGAAGGGTACCTAAAGGTCCAATTGGAAGTAAGTATGAAGGAAAAGAACCTTTTAAATGTTTTTCATGTAATAAGATTGGTCATTTTGCATCTAGATGTCCTAAAAGGAATGCAAGTTTTGAGGAAAGAGTTAAGAAAACTTTTAAGCCTAACTCGAATAGATATAGATTCAAGAAAAACAAACAATGTTGCATAGCAGATGAGGAAGGAGTAACTGATGACTCTGGAGATGAACCGATAGAAGACTCTAGTAGTGGATCTGGAAATGGAAAGGAATGGATGTTGTATTCTTTGAAGGAAGATGAACCAGAACTAGCTATCAAAAATGAAGAGAAGGCCCTGGCTGCAAAATTTGAAGATAAGGATGAATGGGTAATTGATAGTGGATGCTCACATCATATGACTGGAGATAAAAGAAAATTTCTATCCCTACAATAATACAATGGTGGTCAAAGTCAGATTTGGAGATGACAAAGCATGTATGATCAAAGGTAGAGGTATTATTTCTTTGGATGGAAAGCATAACACTAATAATGTTTATTATGTAGAAGGTTTAAGGCATAATCTTTTAAGTGTTGGTCAATTAGTTGATAAGGGTTTTCAACTTCAGTTTAAGGATAGAAAATGCAAAATCATTAACAAAACTGGTTTGGAGATTGTAACCGGTATTCAGACAGGAAGTAACATCTTTCACTTGAACACTGGTAATAAGACATGTTTTATTTCTCATATTGATGAGAGTTGGTTATGGCATAAGAGTTTGTTTCATGTTAATTTTGATTGTATTGTTAAGATTAGTTCAACTAAGGTAGTCAAAGATATATCTAAGATTATGAAGCCTCATAATCCGGTATGTAAGGAATGTCAATTAGGTAAGCAAGTCAAAAGTTCTTTTAAAAGAATACATGATAAATCTAATGATGTACTTGATTTGATTCACACTGACTTATGTGGTCTAGCAAGGACTAGAAGCTTTCAAGGTGATAGGTATTTCATCTTGATTATTGATGACTATTCTAGAATGATGTGAGCGACTTTTCTAAGGGAGAAGTCTGAAGCTTCTGAGAAATTCATGATCTTTAAAGCGAAGGTTGAAATAGAAACTAGATTGAAAATTAAATGTCTAATATCAAATCATGGCGATGAGTTCACTTCTCATGAATTTAACAGTTATTGTGAGACAAATGGAATCAAGAGACAGCTATCTGCACCTAGGACTCCTCAACAAAATGGAGTAGTTGAAAGAAAGAACATAACTATTTTGGATGTAGCTAGATCTATGATGATGGAAGCCAAATTTTCTCATATTTATTTGGAGAGAAGTAGTGAGTACAATAGTCTACACACTGAACAAAGTTCACATTAAAGGTGAAACCGGTAAGACCCCTTATGAACTATGGTTTGGACATACACCTACTGTTAAGTATTTCAGAATTTTTGGAAGTAAATGTTATATCAAAAGAGATGATTCAATTGGAAATTTTGATCCTAGATGTGATGAAGGGATATTTCTTGGTTATTCAATTCAGAGAAAAGCATATAGATGTTATAAAAAAAGATTGCAGAAAATTGGGGAAAGTGCTAATGTGAAAGTGGATGAACAGTACAAAAATCATTCTATATCATATGATAGGGAACCGGTAGTAGAAATGATCATAATTGAACCAGAAATGCCTCAACTGATACAAGAAGCTGAAACAGTTACACCGGCATAGTTTGAACATTCAACTGTGGCTGGTGATCAAAGTGGTGAATCTGAAGTTCAAAAGACTCCAAGGTATGTAAGATTAAATCATTCTCAAGATTAAATTATTGCAAATAGAAACAAGGGAGTAATGACAAGAAGAAAAATGGCAAATGAAGAGGTATGTCATATTTCTCAAGTTGAACTGGAAACTGTTGTTGAAGCTTTTAAGGATAAACATTGGTTAAAGGCTATGGAAGATGAATTAGATCAAATAGAGAAGAATGAGACTTGGTCTTTAGTTTCTCGACCTAAAAATAAGAATGTTATTGGAACTAAATGGGTTTTTAGAAATAAACTGAATGAGGATGGTTAAGTTATAAGGAACAAGGCTAGATTGGTTTGTAAAGGATATTCTCAAATGGAAGGAATTGATTATGGTGAGACATTTGCACCTGTAGCTAGAATTGAATTTGTTAGACTATTTCTTGCCTATGCAACTTATAAGAACTATAAGGTTTATCAAATTGATGTCAAATGTGCATTTTTGAATGGTGAGCTTGAGGAAGAAGTTTACATTGAGCAACCTAATGGATTTACTGACAAATGACAAAGACATGGTTTGTAGATTGAAGAAAGCTTTATATGGTTTGAAACAGGCTCCTAGAGCTTGGTATGCAAGATTGGATAAATATCTTTTGAAGCTTAGTTTTACTAAAGGCAGTGCTGATAGTAATCTATATTATAAGATCACTGATAATGATATTCTGATTATTGAAGTTTTTGTTGATGATATCATTTTTGGAGGAGAAGATAAACTATGCATGGAATTTGCTAACAACATGAAAAATGAATTTGAAATGTCCATAATTGGTGAGATGAAATTTTTCTTAGGTTTGTAGATTACTCAAACTAACAAAGGCATTTTTATCTATCAAACTAAGTATCTGAGGGAATTGTTGAAAAAGTTTGGTATGGAGAATTCCAAACAGATAAGCACTCATATGGCTACAAGTGAGAAATTATCTATCAAGGATACTTCTTCACCGGTAAATCTAACAAGGTATAAATCTATGATTGGTGGTCTGTTATATCTAACTTAGACTAGACCTGATATTATGAATGTTGTAAGTATTGTTTCAAGATATCAAAGTAATCCTAAAGAAAATCATCAATGTGCAGTAAAGAGGATATTCCAGCATTTGCAAGGAACAACAGGATATGGTTTATGGTATTCCATAAATGATGATTTCACTTTATGTGCATATATTGACTTAGATTGGGCAGGTGATACTGATGACAGGAAAAGCACTTCTGGTGGAGCTTTCTTTCTTGGAAAGAAATTGGTTTCATGGATAAGTAAAAAATAGTCATGCATTTCTTTATCTACTGCAAAAGCTGAGTATGTTGCAGCAGCAACTAATTGCACTCAAGTTTTGTGGATGAAGCAAATGTTGAAGGATATCAAGGTAAATTGTAGTGAACCGGTAGTTATCTACTGTGAAAACTCTGCAGCTATTGACATGTCCAAGAATCCGGTATTTCACTCTAAGACTAAGCATATTTCAATAAAGTATAACTTTCTGGAGGACAAGGTAGAAGCAAAGGAAGTCAAATTGGTTTATGTGAACACTAAAGAACACATTGCAGACATATTCACTAAACCGTTGTCTAAGGAATCATTTGAATACTTGAGAGACAGGTTAGGGGTTTCTGCCCCTCCGGCAGAGTCTTGATTGATGAAGTTTGTCATCAGTCTAGCATGTATTATTAGAAACATTATTCTTTCTGGGACTGATGAGTGGTGCTACTACTCAAGGGGAGTAGTCAGCTTTGAGATTCAGAGGTTTATATCATTGCTTTGATATTTTTGTCAGGTTTCTGGCATTGATGTCAAAGGGGGAGAGATATTGATGTGAAAATAAAAGAAAATTTTTATACATTGGGGAGAGAGATTTGTTTAGAGCCTTATAGAGATATCATTCACAGGGGGAGAGCTATTGATTGTTGGTTGTCTTCCATAGGGGGGACTTGTTTGGCATTTCTTGATACTTAGATGTTTTTCACATCTAGTGTTGCCATCAATGCCAAAGGGGGAGATTGTTGGCATTATGGGTAAATTGATTGATTATGTGTGGCATTGATGTTTTGTCATTGATTTCAACACCAGCTGTTACCAATAGACATATTTACATTGGATGATATGGATGGTTATTAGTAGACAGGTTACTGGGATAAAATCTAGTGTTACCGGTAGAAGAGATTATCTGTTGGACACTTCCGGGATGTTTGGATCAGTAAAGTATATTGGATTTCATGTGTTATATTCTCCATGAGAATGTTTTGATCAGTTGGTATTGGCTTGGTAATTAGATGTTATTGTACACTCTGGTAAACCCTTACTAGCATTGGTTTAAGGCTTTACCGGTAGAGCTTTCATTGAGGAATCATGGAAGGATGCACTATTGGTATTGGTGAGCTTCTTCGAGGATTTCAGGATACTAAAGATGTTTGTTGATCATGCCTCAATTACTTGAAGACATTTCTTTGGCATGGTGGACCCAGAATAGGTCTAGTACCTATCTAGGTTATGGACCGATATCATGCTAGTGTGTACTCTACATGTTACCTGGATGATTCGAGATGTTTTATGGATTTTTTATTATTGTTTTGATCTTAAGCCGACATGGCATATCATTGTAATAAGAAATTATGTAATTGTAATATTTTTAGGTGGCTGACCTAATTGGTTTAGGCCTTATGGTTTGTATAAATAAGAGGTAGAAACTCTTTGTAAAGTATCATGGTTATTGGAAAGGTCATGGTCAAGGAATGTAATGTGCGAATATTGTAATATCATTCAGGCAAAGGAGTTGATCGATCATTGGTGATCGGATTGGATTCAAAAGAGGATTTATTCCTCCGGCATTGAGCTTAACTGAACTGTAATCAGGCATAGTAGATGTTATTTCCAGTAGTTCACTCTATTGGATTGTTGTCCATTTATCTTGAGAAGGTTGTAGCATCTTTGTAGTCAATGAGACTCTTTTTATAATGAGCAATACGCTCTTGGTAGTGTACCTTCCTGGAAGTGGAGGCCTCTCATTGTAATACATACTTTCTATAGAAGTATCATCTGACTGTGGGTAGGCTTCCCACCATGGTTTTTCCCTTTCCGGGTTTTCCCCGTACAAATCATGGTGTTATGTGGTATGGTTTCTTTGCATTAATTATTTGGTTAATTATTAAGTTGTATTATTTATCGGCATCTATTTGTTCTTTACCGGTACTTGATTTGTTTAAGGTTATACTGTGGATTAAAAGTTATAATCTGTTAACAACTGATTCACCCCCCCTCTCAGTTGTTCATCGGTTATCCTAATAGAATGAAGGATGGTTGTTTTAACATTATATGATGGAGGAGGGGGGATGGTGAAAAATGATTTGGAGGAATGATGGGAAGATGGGATGGTAGGTTTGGAAGCATACTTAAATTTTTCATTAGTTGTACCAACATTTTTGGATGAAGTTCCTCGGGATATATAACCAATACCACAAGATCCTAGATGTGGTTTTACATGCATGGATGGGCTCCAAAGTACCTTTCTCATGTAGGCCTAAGTCGTTACCTTGATAGTTCATATTTTTTAGCATTTTATCTAAAATGGGATACTTGTTATTCTGGGAACAAGATGTGAGTCCATTAGTAAATGGAGGAGAATGGGTGGTGTATATGAGATGCTCTTCTGCTACAAGGGAACCATTATGGATGAATGTAAGTGAACCAAGGGGATAGAGTGATGGTGGTGGGATGGTTTGGATAGGAGGCAATAAAGGATCAAGAAGTGAAGTATATGGGATGGGAGGATCTTGACTTGGATGAGGGTATGATAAGGGCCCTTGAGATGGAGTAGATGGGATGGTAGGATCTTGATTTGGATAGATGGATATTTCAACATGCTCTGGAACAAGATCTTGGCCTGATGGGATTCATGTGGGTGGTGATATAGAAGATAAATGGATAGACCCTTTAGATAAAAATGGATGGAAGGATGGGAGGTTCTTTAACTAGGGTAGATAGAATGGATGGAAAGATGGGAGGTTCTTCGACTGGGGTAGACAAATTGGATGGAAGGATGGAAGATTCATCAACTAAGATAGATAGATTGGATGGAAGGATAGGAGGTTTTTTAACTAGGGTAGATGGATTGGATGGAAGGATGGGAGGTTCATTGATTAGGGTAGAAGGAATGGATGTAAGGATGGGAGGCTCATTGGGTTTAATTTAAATGATGGCAGGAGTAGGATATTGGGATTGTGGTTGTATAATATCAATGGATGAGAGGGTTTGATGGTGTTAGTAGGTGGGAGAGGAATGATAGGTGTGCAAAGTGGAAGGGAAGTTGCAGAAATGGAGGAGGGTGTGGAGTGTGGTGGATTGAGATAATATGGAATGGAAGATGGTGGATTAAGGTAGTATGGGGTGGATGAAGGTATTTTGGTATATGATGGGGTAGAAGATGATGGATTGATGTAGGGTGGAGTGGATGGTGATTTGAGATAGGATGAAGTTGATGGTGGTAGATTGAGGTAGGATGAAGTGGATGGTGGTGAACTAAGGTAGGGTGGGGTGGATGAAGGTGTTTTGGTGTGTGATGGAGTGGAATATGGTGGATTAGAATAGGATAAAGTGGAGGGTGAGCATGGGGGGCTTCACTGGCTAGACAATATTATATCACGTGCATTCTTATTGGGGGGTTTAATATCCCAAAAATAAGGGTACAAGATATTGCCTATCAGTGAAAATAGGGGGGTTTTTAATTTGGGCTATGAGATAAATCAATATTTGGTGAAAACTAGGGGGCTTTTAATTCAACCTGTGTATTGGGGGGGGGGGTGACAAAAAAGGATTTTAGGGCAATTTTTTTTTATAAATAGGGGGATTCTTTAGTATGCCATGAACGCACGTGCTATAACCCAGGTTCATTAAGTCAAGCCCATGTGATGGTGGGTTGAGATAGGATGAAGTAGATAATGGTTGACTGAGTTAGGATGAAGTGGATAGTGGGTTGAGATAGGATGAAGTGGATGGTGCTGGATTGAGGTAGGATAAAGTGGATGGTGGAGGATTAAAGTAGGGTTAAGTGGATGGTGGGTTGAGATTGGATGAAGTGGATGATAGTGGATTGAGGTAGGATGAAGTGGATGATGGGAGATTAAGGTATGATGGGGGATTAGGATTGGATAGAAGATTAGGATTAGGATTATGTAATGGATTTGGGAATAATGAGATGGTGGATTTGGATTATGGATAGTGTTAGTGGTGTTATGAAAAGATGGAGGCACGAATAGGATCATGGGAGAAGATGGAGGCATGGATGTTTCATATGAGGGATACATGGATGTGATATATGAGGGAGTTGTGGGTGGAAAACATAATGGATTTCCCCTGTCAAAGGTGTGATAAGGATTATGAGTGGACATGCATGGAGGAATGGTAGGATAGCTAGTATGAATAGTTGGATTTTGGTATCTGACACTTGGTGCAAGTTTTCTAAGGATGAGGGAATCAAGGTTTTCAATTTCGTACTTTTCTTGATCAACAAGACTCTCATCATCATCAGAATAGGATGAAGTGTGATGGGGTTCACCTAGTTTGCTCAACACTTCACCTAGTTGGTGTTGCTCAATTGCACCAACTCACCAGGCCTAGTTGCTCTCTTGGCCTCCAAGTCCTTCTCAATCTCTTCTAGTACTTTATTCTTGACCATTCCAAGGTGTTTGCTTCAAGTTTTTTTGGCTAGGAACCCTACCAATTTCACAGTGCTTCCCATGTGCTCAATTATGGCTTCTTGGCTTCAAGTTGTCAAATTGACCTCCTACCATTGTGAGATGATGCAGAGGTATGGAGGTGTCTTAATTCATGTTTTATATGCATTTAGTTTCCATTTGAGGTTTGCAATCATTAGGTTTCTTACCAATTTCCAAATCTTGCCTAGAAAAGGGCTACAAGGAATTAGCCCAATTAGGCCTCCTAAAACCAGTTTTTTAGGGCTTGAGTGAAAATGATCCAAAAGACCCCAAAAAAGTTTGGTTTTTCTTCAATGGCTCACCTAATCTCAAGATTTTTTTTTTTTTTGGCTTATTATCCCACCATTCAATGTGCTAGCCCCAAAATGACAGTTTTGAAGGGTTTCTAGGCCTTCTAGGTGGCAGTGACTAGTCAAGTTGGGGTTTGAGAATTAAATGATCTTTTCAAGGATTCCCCTTGCATTAGAAACTCTACCCCAACTCCTTGGACCCCTCCAAAAAATTATAAAGTGATTTTTCATTCACCTTTGCACTTGGCACTTCATATTTACCTTATTTCCTCTAGCCGGGTTGCTCCTGGACTTGCCTAGAACAAGATGACAGTCATGTTAAAACTATTCTCCAGCACTTTCCCCTACATATTTACATTTTATAGTTGGTTTCCCATCATTTCCCAACAATTCATGATGGCAACATGTGTGGAACTCATGGGGCAACCATATTTACAAAAAAACTGCTATATACAAGCCAAAACTGGCTGCTCACAAACCAAAGAAAGAAAACACTAATGAAAACTATCTAAAAAGATTGAAATGGAATTAAAAATATTTTAACACACTGGAGAAACTCAATTCATTTCTGGATAAATGGATTCAATCCATCTTCAATTACAAAATGAGTAAAATCAAGCCAAAATGCTGCCAACTAGTCTGAAAATGAGAAGTTTCATATTGTTGATCTTGCAAAAAAAATTCACCAACCTTGGTAACCATGAAAGAGAGGGTAATTATATCTTCCCACATGTGGATTCATCCTAGGGCGTTGAACAATCCCTAACTCCATCTCTACCCATTTCAGGACAAAAGTTGTCATGACAACTTTTTGTAACTTTGCAATTTTTGCACTTTTGGTATTTCCAACATATAAGACCTATTCCAAGTCATCACAAATGACTTTTAAAACATGCCTAATACTAATTTAACCCTCCCTAATTCCTATACCCATTTTTTACACTTTTGACCATCAAGAAGGTCAATTACCTACTCAAACTCACTATTTACACAAAAATGCAAACCTAAGAAGAATGAACTCAACCTAGGCCTACATTGACTCAAAACACTAACTCTTGGACCCTCCTAGAGTCTTTATTCACTAATGAATTTTATAGGGTTAGTACAAGCCAAAATTGAAAAAACTAAACAATCTAAGTCCTAGGTGCTCCTGCACCATTCTCCCAAACAAAAGAAGATCATGTCACCTCTTTGGGAATCAAATTCTGATCAATTCCAAGCTTCTTAAACTCTATCTCAAGAACCCATGTAGCTTCAACATCATCCATACCCTTCCATTTGATTAGGTGCTCCCAATAGGCTTGATGCCTTTTCTTCTTGGTGATCCTTGAACTCAACACCTTCTCGACCTTTGGATTTGGTTTGGCTGGTAACTGAAGGTTGTTCATATCATCGGAAACCTCTGAGTGATTGCAATCTGAACCTTGAATTGGTCCCTTGTAGGCAACTAAGTCTTCTATGTTGAAATTAGTGAAAATCCTATATCACTAGGTAGATCCACCTTGTATGCATTTTCTCCATACTTGACTAGAATGGTACATGGACCTATCCTTCTCATTGGCAACTTGTTTGGCACTCCTTGTTGTAGCCTTTCTTTGTTTAAGTGCACCATGACAAGATCTCCCACTTGAAATTGTAGGTTCTTCCTTCTTTCATCTACTTTTTGTTTGAGTTTTCTTGTGTTGTCCATCAATTCTTGCTTGACTGATTTATGAACCTCCTTCATTGATTGAGCAAAGTCCTCTGCATATCCACTTCTTGCTGCTACACTTCCTAAGTCTCTCAACTCCAAAATACCTCTTGGGTGCACACCATAGACCACTTCAAAAGGGCTCTTGCTGGTAGTCCTATTCATGGTGTCATTGTATGCATATTCAGCTTGTGAGGGTACTTGATCCCATGTCTAACCATATTCCTTAGTAAGGAAACTTAATAAGTTTCCCAAGCTTCTATTCACTACTTCAGTCTGCCCATCTGTCTGAGGATGGTAGGCTGATCCAAAAGAAAGATTGGTGCCAATATTTTGCCATAGTGTCTTCCAAAAATGACTCATGAACATTGAGTCCCTATCTAAAATAATGCTCATGGGTAAACCATGTATCCTCACTACCTCTTTGAAGAACAAATGAGCAATTTGGCATGCATCATGAGTAGTCTTGTAAGGCACAAAGTGAGCCATTTTGCTAAATCTGTCCACATTGACATAAATTTTTTCATATCCCTACTTTGTCCTTGGTAAACCTACTACAAACTCCATACTAATGCATTCCCAAGGTCTATTTGGTATGGGAAGAGGTTGGTATAAACCGACATTTGTAGAAGTACCCTTGGCTTTTTGGCAAACTATGCAAGTCTCCATATACTTCTTCACATCTTGATTCATCCTTGGCCAATAGTAATACCTCTGAACCAACTCTTGAGTCTTATTGACTCCAAAATTTCCACTAAGGTTGTCATTATGCTTCTCTTGAATAAGGTTTTCTCTCATTGAGCCTCTAGGCACACAAAGCTGCCCACCTTTGAACAATAGCCCATTTTGCAAAGTAAAATAAGAATACTCACTATGGAAGTGATTTTGATACTCCTTACACACCTTGTAGGCATTTGAGAAGTATTCATCCTTTGGGTACAAGTCTCTAAAACTGTCCACATCTATGCTTCTCAATTGGATTTCTTGGACTGTCAAAAGCCTTCTACTTCATGCATCAGTTACCTGATTTAACTGCCCTTTCTTTTGCTTAATGGTGAATGTATAGGCCTGCATATACTCCACCCATTTCATGTGTTTATGACTGAATTTTTCTTGTGAGTTTAGAAAACTCAATGCTTGGTTGTCCGTATAGACCACAAATTCTTTAGGGAGGAGATAATGTCTCCACTTCCTCAAAGCCTGCACTAAAGCATACAACTTGAGATCATAAGAGGAGTATTTCCTCTTGGCATCACTTAGCTTCTCACTATGGAAGGCTACTGGTCTTTCTTCTTGGCTTAGGACAACTCCTACTGCAACATTGCTTGCATCACATTCCACTATGAAAAGTTTCTCAAAACTAGGCAACACTAGCATTGGTTGGGTAGCTATCTTCTCCTTCAAGGTTTCAAAACCTTTGTTTGCTTCTTCACTCCACTGAAACTTTTCCTTTATTCCACCTCTAATGGTATCTAACATTGGTGCACATATAGCACTGAATTGCCTAATGAACTTCCTGTAGTACTGAGCTAGTCCATGGAAGCTTTTCACCTCTGTTGCTAACTTAGGAGTAGGCCAATTTACAATGGCTTCAACCTTGCTGGGATCTATCTTGAGGTCTCCTTGAGATAACACAAAACCAAGGTAAACCAACTCCTGCTTAACAAACTCACACTTATCCAATTTCATTGTTAGCTTTTCATCATACAATCTTTGTAATAAATCTTGCAAATGATTAATATGATCTGCCCTATCCTTACTGAAAATGAGAATATTGTCTAGATATACCACCACAAATTTACCTATGAAGTCCTTCATCACCTCATTCATGAGTCTCATGAAGGTGCCTGGAGCATTGAATAAGCCAAATGGCATTACAAGCCACTCATAAAGACCCTGAGTATTCTTAAATGTTGTTTTCCATTCATCACCCTCCTTAATCCTAATTTGGTGATACCCACTTTTGAGGTCAATCTTGGTAAAGTATTTGGCTTCCCATAAACAATCCATTAGGTCTTCTATTCTAGGAATAGGGAACCTAAATCTGATGGTGATCCTATTTATGGCTCTAGAATCAGTACACAATCTCCAAGTGCCACCTTTCTTTGGTGCTAACAGAGTAGGGATAGCACAAGGGCTAATGCTTTTCCTAATTAGGCCTTGGCCTAAGAGCTCTTGGATTTGCTTGGAAATCTCAACATTTTGTTGGGGAGTCATTTTATAAGCTACCTTGTTAGGTAAGGATGCTTTGGGAATGAAGTTTATTTGATGGCTTATGGTTCTTTTAGGAGGTAAGGTGGCTGGTTGTCCATCACTTACTATGCCTTTGAATTTCTTCAACAAATCTTGCAACTCTATTGGCAAATCTAGCTGCTTTTTCTTGTTTTCCTCTTTGGGCTTCATCACAAGTGAAAACCCTATACCTTCACCTTCCTCAAGTGTCTTTAAGAATTGTTTTTCACTCACCAAAAGAACATTAGGACTTGCTACCCTCTTTTCACCTTCTTCAAGGATAGACTGAATCTTGAATGTGACTCCATCTTTCCTGAATGAGTAGGAATTCTTGGCTCCATCATGGATAGCTTGTCTATCAAATTGCCATGGTCTTCCTAATAGAAGATGGCATGCATCCATGGGTAGGACATCACATAACATCTTGTCCTTATACCTTCCAATGGTAAAATCCACCCATGCTTTCTCATTAACTAGGACATGTTGACCTTTGTTCAACCAAGTGACTCTGTAAGGATTGTTGTGAGGTATCCTTTGCAATTTGAGCTTACTCACTACCTCTTCTGACACAATATTGTCTATATACCTTGAATCAATGATCACTTTGCATACTTTGTCCATAATCTTGCATTTGATCCTAAATAATGACCTTCTTTGGCTTAGCTCTTCTATAACCGATTCTTTGATCAAAGTTCTTTTTATCATCAAGTTGTCGCCTACCTCCGACTCTAAGGCAACCTCTGAAGTCTTGCTGCTTGAAGACTCTTCTTGAAGATAGTTCACTCTTCTTTCACCACCTTGAGATGATGATCCCTTCTCTGGACACCTATATGCTGGATGACCAAGTTGGTTACAATGGTAACACTTCATTGTTGCAAAATATGAGGAAAATCTACCTTGGCCACTAGATCTTCCTCTAAAACCACTATTGGATCCCCTTCCTCTATTGAATCCTCCTTTACTACTACCACTATCTTGCTACCCAGTGAGTTTAGACTCTCCTTGTGTTCTTTGTTTAGAACTTCTTCCTCCAAAGCCTCCCCTATGGCCTCTATTGTCTTTTCCTCTACCTCTGCCCCTATTGCTACTTGAGTCATGTCTTCTTTTCATTTTTTCCTCCACCTTAAGGGCAAGTTGATAGGTTTGATGGACTATTTTTGGGCTCATTAAACTGATTTCTTCTTGGATGTTCCACCGTAGACCATTTAGGTACCTAGAAACCTTGAGACTCTCTTATTCCATCGTATGAGATCTAAGGCCAAGTTTGTGAAACTCCTCCGTATAGCTACTGACATCAAGGTCTTTTTGTCTTAAGTTTTGCATCTTCCTATGAATTTTCACTTCATAGTCATCAGGGAGTAGACTTCTTTGATTTTGACTAACATCCCTTTCCAAGAAGAGATGGGTGCCTTGCCCATTTTCTTCCTCTCATCTTGTACAAATTTCCATCATGTGAGAGAAGCTCCTTGCATCCTTGACTTGGCTACCTTGACTCTCTGGGTTTCAGTTATGCCTTCACATTCAAAATTGTTCTCCATGCCTTCTATCCATTCTAGGACCACTTCTGCCTCCATCTTACCAGTGAACAATAGCAATCCTTCTAGTGATTTACCACTTAAGGCCTTCAATGCCTCCGGGAAAGGTTCTTTCTCTACGACAGGATCAGGTTCAGGCACCTTGTCTATCTTTGACACTTCCTTACCCTTCCCTTCTTCTCCTTCAACCTTTACCAACACTACATCTGCCTTGGTTTCAACCTCACCAAGCTTACTCTCCAATTCTAGCAACTTCTCCTTTAGGATTATATTCTCTTCCTTCTGATCATCCACTTTCTTTGCCAACTCTACATTGGTCACCATATTGTTGTCTCCTATAGATTCCACTGAGGACATCTACTCACCTATCCCAAATCTTATAGGATATGATACCAATTTCATGGGGTTCACCTAGTTTGCTCAACACTTCACCTAGTTGGTGTTGCTCAATTGCACCAACTCACTAGGCCTAGTTTCTCTCTAGACCTCCAAGTCCTTCTCAATCTCTTCTAGGGTTTGATTCTTGACTAGTCCAATGTGTTTTCTTCAAGTGTTTTTGGCTAGGAACCCTACCAATTTCATAGTGCTTCCCATGTGCTCAATTATGGCTTCTTGGCTTCAAGTTGTCAAATTGACCTCCTACAATTGTGAGATGATGCAAATGTGTGGAGGTGTCTTCTTTCATGTATTGGATGCATTTAGTGTCCATTTGAGGTTTTCAATCATTAGGTTTCTTACCAGTTTCCAGATCTTGCCTAGAAAAGGGCTACAAGGAATTAGCCCAATTAGGCCTCCTAAAACTGGTTTTTTAGGCCTTGAGTGAAAACGATCCAAAAGACCCCCAAACAAGTTTGGTTTTTCTTCAATGGTTCACCTAACCTCAAGAGATTTTTGTGTTTTTGTCTTATTATCCCACCATTCAATGTGCTAACCCCAAAATGAGGGTTTTGAAGGGTTTCTAGGCCTTCTAGGTGGTAGTGACTGGTCAAGTTGGGGTTTGTGCATTAAATGGTCTTTTCAAGGCTTCTCCTTGCATTGGAAACTCTGTTTCAACTCCTTGGACCCCTCCAAAAACTTAGAAAGTTATTTCGCATTCACCTCTGCACTTGGCACTTCATTTTCACCTTATTTCCTCTAGTCGGGTTGCTCCTGGACTCACCTAGAACAAGGTGACAATCATGTTAAAACTGTTCTCCACAACCTACCCCTGCATATGTATACTGTACAAGTGGTTTCCCATCATTTCCAAACAATCTATGATGGCAGCACATGTGGAACTCATGGGGAAACCATATTTACAAAAAAACTGCTATATACAAGCCAAAACTAGCTGCTCACAAACCAAAGCAAGAAAAAACTAATGAAAACTATCTACAAAGCTTTAAATGGAACCAAAAATACTATAACACAGTAGAGAAACTTAATCCATTTTTGGATCAATGGTTTCAATCCATCTTCAATTACAAAATGAGTAAAATCAAGCCAAAATGCTGCCAACTAGTCTGAAAATGAGAAGTTTCAGATTGTTGATCTTGCAAAACACATTCACCAACCTTGGTAGCCATGCAAGAGAGGGTACTTATATCTTTTCCCATGTGTGGATTCATCCTAGGGAGTTGAATAATCCCTAACTCCATCGCTACCCATTTCAAGACAAAAGTTGTCATGACAACTTTTTGCAACTTTACAATTTTTGCACTTTTGGTCTTTCCAACCTATAAGACCTATTTCAAGTCATCACAAATGACTTTTAAAACATTCATAAGACTAATTTAACCCTCCCTAATTCATGTACCAAGTTTTGACACTTTTGACCATCAAGAAGGTGAATTACCCACTCAAACTCACTATTTACACAAAAATGCAAACCTAAGAAGAATGAAATCAACCTAGGCCTACATTGACTCAAAACACTAACTCTTGGACCATCCTGGAGTCCTTATTCACTACTGACTTGGCTAGGGTCAGTACAAGCCAAAGTTGAAAAAACTAAACAATCTAAGTCCTAAGTGCTCCTGCACCAAAGTGGAAGAAAATGGAGGACCAAACTCATCATAATAAAATTATGACATGACAATTAGTGGATGAGTTGTAGAGATTAAAGATGTAAATGGATGATAGAATAAAGCTCAAAATAGGATGAATGACAAGCTTAGACTAGGATGGGGGACTAACTTTGAGGAAATTGGAAAGAGGATGATGTTTGTTATTCATTTTTGGGTGTTTGATGTTTGGATTGATTGATGGTTGATGTTCAATCTTTGAATTAGGAAGAAGGTAATGATGACGTGATTCTAGTTGGAATATCGATGGAAGAGAAATGATGATTATGAATATGCAAATTTGGATGATAATGGTGACTATGCTAGGACTAGGATAACGATCATGAAGACACAAATTTGGGACTTTGATAGATAATAAGTTTGGACTTTAAATGACTGATTTTTGACCTGTTCTTTGGCAAAAGATGGTTTTATGACACAAACACATCCAACACAAAAGAAATTGTTTGACTCAACTGAAGTGTGAGGGCCTAAATTAGCTCAAGTGTTATAATTACTTGGTCAAAATATGAAGACAATTTAGACAACACATCCTGAGGCTTGGAAATGTGATGCTCATTATTGAATCCCTACTTGGATTTCTCCAAATATTGAAACACAATGGACATATAGATATTTTAGAGGGGTTGGTTCCCCCACCATAGTACACACTTCCTGATCACACCAAAATATCATAACCCAAAGATCCAAATATCTTGTCAATCAAGGGACATCTATCTTAGCAAAAAATAGTACGAATTGGGGTGGCTTCGGAGGTCTGACCTCTTGCACCAACAAGTATCAAATTTTTTGTGCTACGAAAAATATTGGTTCACAGTGAAGGAACTTTTGGGGTAATATGGTGGTTATATATGCGGTGGCTAGCTCATTTGAGAGATATCCTAGCCTATAGAACACAGGTTTTTACACATCTGCCACACAAGCACTAGGGGATTTTGACTTTCGTCAAGACAATGAAGGAATTTTCATGTAGATATAGAGGGAAACTATCAGTATAACATAGAAGCACCAATTGACTATGGCTTTCACCAAAATCACAAATATTTTATATAGCAGACCAAAAGACTATCGCTTGATTCGTTCCCTCTCACCTAACCTTATTGGCTTCTTAGGAGGTAGGCCCTTCTACCTACTAAAGTAAAATTGTCTCGCTAAAACTTTTCTCTTCCACCCAACACCATGAGATCCATGGGAGAGGATAGTGTGTGTTAGCAATAGGCTGCACAAGCATGCCAAACATGGAAAACAAGCTTGTTCTTTTCCTTTAAGAAATTGAAGTGTGCTGCTAGATTAACCACAAAGCACAAATGCAAAATTGAAAGTGATTAAAGGAAAAAGATATGTTTTTGAAAATGCAGCCCTCTTTAGCGGTCTTGCAAAAAACTATTAATGTTTAAAGTATGAGGTCTTCAATAAGCGATGCAGATACACAAACATTAGCAAGTTCGCAACAAACTGAGAAAATTTAAATTTGAGAAAATGACATAAAATAAAAACATAGAACATTCCCGTCACTTCACAAAGCAATCTTTTCTATTTCTAAAAATTGAAATTGAGATGAAATAGATTTCTGCCGAGGCATAAATCCAATTGTAGTCTCATGTTTTTGCTTGCAAGTGTCAAAAATCTGCAATATAACACACTAAAACAATAAAAAACGTGAGATGGACCCATGAAGTGGGTCCCACTACGCATGCCAAAAATGTGTGAGTAAAAATGTGAGTTCAAAATAAAGATGATTGAATAACAAAGATTACAACCTAAGGAAGCACAAATTATTCAAACACTCAAGATTAGGATGCTAAAAAGGAATAAACGAAGCATAATTGACAAAAACAAATAGAAATGCAAACTTCATTTGGTTCGTTTGATTTGATTATCCTTCGATTTGATGTGGGCTCGATTTTATTCTTCCAAGGAAGTTAAATATGCTCCATGCTTGTGAATATGCAAATTAAACTAAAATGGATGCAAATGATGGATTGATATGAGTATGTAAAGTGGAATTATGATGATATGATTATGAAAAGGTGGATAGCTAAAATGGCATTACAATGGTATGAAAATGTGAAAGTGGATGTAAAATGGAAGTAAGATGAGGATTTAAAATGGCATTATAAAAATATGAAAATGAAAGTGGATTAATTGTGAAGAAAATTTAGGAGATTTAATAGGACAAGTTGGGAGAAGAAGAGTCATGAAAATGAGACACTTGTCCTTGAGAAGGGAAAATGACATGGATGGAAATGACAAGTATCCTTGAGAACACATGCCTATTTAAGAGAGAGACACCCAAATAAGAAGATGCATTTCCAAATATTAGGATATTTCCCCAAATATTATGAAATTTAAGAATGCACACATATCATGGGGTGGAAAAGAGGTTCGAAGGAATAAAAGTATTCATTTCCAAATATTAGGATATTTAGGAATACACACATATGGGGTAGAAAAGAGGTTGGAAGGAATAAAAGGATTCATTTCCAAAAATTAGGATATTTAGGAATACACGCATATGGGGTGGAAAAGAGGTTGGAAGGAATAAAATGATTCGTTTCCAAATATTAGGATATTATGGAATACACACATATGGGGTGGGAATGAGGTTGGAAGGGAGAAGGTTGACTAAAACCCAAGGTTAGTTAATGGGTTGAGTTAGAGGAGGAGATAGATGAGGATTACAGTTAGGAGACATGTGAGAGAATAGAATTAATTTAATTAATTAATTCCATAAGAGATATTAAGAGGAAAGGACAAAAATGAATTGAATAGTCAAACTATGCATTTGATTTATTTAATAGAAGAAGAGATCAAATTTAATTAATTAATTAAAGGACTATAGCATAATTAACAAAATTAATTAGCTAGAAGGAGGGAGTACTAATTAATTGAATAATGCACAATTATTTAATTTAAGAGAGTTTAGGATAGCTAAATTTAATTAATTAATCAAATTTAGCTATATACAAATACCAAAAGAATAAATGGTTTAACAAAATTAACAAGGTCTGGACTAACTAGCATTATAGTATTTGAGGGATATTTTCATCACATAGAGCACATTGAGTGCCCTTTCACTACTTGTATCGTCATCTGACAATTGCATAGAGACTTTGAATCTTAATCTAATCATGATTTTCCTTTGGATAATATTGAGACTTCTAATGACCCTACTTGTGTGGTCACATCTTCATTATCTATAGTTGAGGATATTCAATCTCCTCTACATACGATTGCATCTATTATTGAGGATATTCCATCTCCTCCACATACTATTGCAACTACAATTGAGGACACTCCTTCATATCATGTTGTTTCATCCTTGGATTCTAGTGATTCAATGTAGTGAGTTCATATCAGTCTTTCAAAGAGATCATTACGATACATTTCTTCTAGACATTGTATCTCTTTTTGTAGAATCCCACAGTGTATACTTGGAGGACAACATTGAGAACATTTATCTCCACTTTCATGATATATTTTGTGGAGTTGATACATATTCTTTAGATAATTCACAGGCACATTCAAACCCTCCCATTCTATCTTTGCCTACATTTTCTTCTATCATGATAGCACTAGATTCTTATTGTTCTAATTCTATCTCTAATGGTGAGCACCATACATCCATGGTTATTGTACTTTAATCTTCTCTTGTGCTTGATTCATCACACCAGTATTTTTAATTGTTTGGCATTGACTTAGAGATCTTTAGTGGAATTTCAAGTAGAAATATCCAAATAAAGCAACATACATCTTGAGTTTTCTTTCCTGATATTCCTGTCAAGAATGGGAAGACAACTTACATACTTCTATGGTTCTATTTCTTCCTCGGGGGAGGAATTTTATTCATTGAGTTTGGATCATCCTAAGAATTCATTGTTGACAATTTAACTATCACTACAAAATATTCTACATTGAGGGGAGCGGGGGGAAGGAGGGGTAATTGTATGCTCTTACTTCTTCTTCTCTCTTATGGGAAGTATTTTTTCCTCATGTGATTTTGTGCTCATATATTAGAAAGAATATCTTTCCCTTTTTTAGGGAGAAGTTTTATCCATAGGATTTTCTCATTTTCTTTACAAGGTGCATTGTACTTAAGTACCTTATTAGACTTTGATGTTGGGATCCACTCTTTTTCCTCACCTAAGATATGCTTAAGGAGGGTGTTGGTGTCATTTCTTAGGGGTAAATTAGTCATAAATAACATAATCAGATATCAAAGAGCGAATCACAAATCTAATCTAATTAAGATCACTCCTAAATGACAATAGAATAATGCAAAATCAATTGAATTGAATAAATAATCTAATTAAGACTCCCTAAATTGATGTAGTGAGGCTTCCATTGCTCTTCTTCGAATTGTGTATGAAGGTGGCTCTCAAGTATTGCATTGGGATTCCTGCATAAAGTAGACAATTGTTTTGAAGACTGTGATTCTAGCTTGAATTGAGAAAATGGTCTTGTATTTATAGATTTTCAACACATATGGGGTGAGAAAATGAACTCAAGTGTTGATTGATAGTCAATTAAAATTGATTGATTAGTGAACTCATCTTGATTGATTTTTTAACTCAATAGATGTTGGTATTTTGGATATATTGATATGGTTTTGTCATTGATGTCAACACCTATTAACACTTATCAACTCTGGCACTTTGGAGAATTGGCAATGTTCACCGGCAAGCAAGTGACTTTATGCACAATCATCGGTATCTGGTTCACCGGCAGGATATATTGTTCACCGACACTTGGAATGACATGGAAAATACTTGGTTATGTTGAAGACATCGTTTGGACACTTTGTCTTGGATATTTGTTCATTGGTAAATTTGTGTTTGCATATTTGTTGTTACCAACAAATAGGTCCAGAATAAGCACTGACAGGCTTATCTATTCTAGATCAACATGACACACTTTGGAGATGATTTATTAATGTTGTAAATGCATTAAGCTGACATGTTGAATTAGATATTGCATCGGTTATTGATTTACTTGTAAATTATTTTTATTGTAATATCTTTTAGAGCCGACCTACTAAAATTGGTCTTAGGTTATGGTATATATGTAAGATCTTATTTGTAAGATTGATGTGCGAATGTGAAAAGGATTGTAATTCGGTATATGCGAGAATAAGCAGAGCTATACATATAGACATCATTTGAAGGTTGAAGGAAGGTTTTGTGAAGGCATATCAAAACTACACTGGTACTAAATCCAGTATATGAAGATGCTATTTTAAGCAATACATCATTATTGGATTTAACCATCCAATCGTAGTCAGTGTGACTCCTATTTGTGTTTGAGAAGTGAGCTATAGGCGCTTGGTCTTTCTACATGTGCAGACCCCATTTGTATACACATACTATCTACAGTAGTATCATCTGATTGTGGGTAAGGTTTCCCACCGTGTTTTTTCCCCTTACAGGGTTTTCACATACAAATATTGGTGTTATGTGTTGTGGATGTTATTGTCTTTTTGTTTCATGCATTAATCCTTACCGGTACTGCAATTAACTGATAAACTATCTACCGGCATAAAGTTTGGTTTACCGGTATTAAGCATTAAGTTTGGATAAGTTGTTTTTGGTTTGAATTTATTAGACAATTGATTCACACCCCCTCCCCCTCTCAGTTGTCTCTGGGACCTAACAATTGGTATCAAAGCCTAGTCCTCCTTTTGCAGAAGTTTAATAGCTTGAGGAGATCCAATGTCTTCTAACTATTTCAAGAAGGACAGTCCTAAACTTGATGGAACCAACTATGGCATATGGAAGATCGGGATGGAGACACATCTGAATTGCATTAGAAAGGACATCTAAGAAGTTACAAAGAATGGCTATACGGCTCCTACTCAAAATCAACCTAATCCACCTACCTTAGGAAAAGATGAAGAAAATGATTGCAAAGCAAGAGAAACACTTTTGAGCACATTATCAGATTAGCAAATCATGGTATTATCAGATAGATCTACTGCTAAAGCTATTTGGGACCATCTGGAAACATTGAATGAAGGAGATTCTACAACGAAAATTGCAAAACTTGAAAGCTTTCGAGTCAGGTATGAAAATCTGAAAAATAGAAGAAGATGAAAGGATTTCTGCTTTTATGGAAAGAGTTAATGAAATTGTTTTGGGTATTAAATGTTGTGGAGGAATCTTAAGTGAAGATGAAATTGTTTCAAAAAATTTAAGAGGATTGCCACTGACATACAAAATGAAAGTTACTACTATAAATGAGTTAAGAACAATGCCTAATACATTAGTAACTAGGGACACATTGATTGGAAAACTTTCAGCTTTTGAAATTGAGGAATTTGGTCTTGTTGCTACTATAAAGATAGATTTAGCTTTTAAGGCATCAACATCATCTGCACCATCATTTGAAAAATCTGATTGGAAAGCCTTTTATGCAAGAGAACTTGAAGAAAGAAGGAGAGAAAATGAAGAACTTGAAGCACTATTTGCAAGGAAAATGCCCAAAGGTCCAGTTGGAAGTAAGTATGAAGGTAAAGCACCCTTTAAATGTTTTAACTATAATAAGATTGGTCATAGGGCTTCAAGATGCTCTAATAGACATGCTAGACTAAGAGAAGAAGCTAGAAGAACATACAAGCCTAACCCTAAATATCATAGATACAGATTTAAGAAGAATAAAGATAAATCTTGTTATCTTGCTGATGAAGGAGTCACTGATGATTCTGATGAGGATCCGCGAGACAATGGATGGGTCTTTGTTGTTATAACTAAAGATCAACCGACACCTACTATTCAACCGGTAGAGCAGACCCTGGAAGCTAAAATTGAAGTCAAGGATGAATGGATCATTGATTTAGGATGATCACATCATATGACTGGTGATAAAAGCAAATTCTTAACTTTTCAAGAATATAATGAAGGTCTAGTAAGATTTGGAGATGATAAAGCTTGTTTAATCAAAGGAAAAGGTACTATATCTCTCGATGGTAAGCATAATACTAACAATGTTTACTATGTTGAAGGTTTAAAGCATAATCTTTTGAGTGTTGGTCAATTAGTTGAAAAAGGATTTGAGTTACAATTCAAGAATGGGAAATGCAAAATTATGAACAAAACTAGTTTGGAAATTGCAACCGGTAATCAAACTGGAGTTAACATCTTTCATTTGAATAACAGTGAAAAGACATGCTTGATTGCACATATTGATGAAAGTTGGCTATGGCATAAGAGACTCTGTCATGTAAATTTTGATTGCATTGTGAAAATCAGTACTACCAAGGCAGTTAGAGATTTACCTAAGATTGTTAAACCTCACAATCCGGTATGTAAGGAATGTCAATTTGGAAAACAAGTTAGAGTATCTTTCAAAAGTATTCCAAAAAAATCCAATAATGCTCTTGACTTAATTCATACTGATTTATGTGGTCCAGCTAGAACTAAAAGCTTACAAGGTGATAGATATTTCATGCTAATCATTGATGACTATTCTAGAATGTGTTGGGTTACTTTTCTCAGAGAAAAATCAGAAGCACTTGGGAAGTTCAAACTATTCAAGGTGATGGTAGAAAATAAAACCGGCAAGAAAATCAAATGTTTGAGATCAGATCAAGGAGGTGAATTTACATCTAAGGAATTTAATACATTTTGTGAAGTAAATGGAATCAGAAGACAGTTATCAGCTCCCCAGACACCACAACAGAATGGAGTTGTAGAAAGGAAAAATAGAACTATCTTGGATGCAGCTAGAAGTATGTTATCTGAAGAAAATCTACCACATGTATATTGGAGACAGGCAGTAAGAACAAAATTCTATACATTCAACAAAGTTCACATCAAAGGTGAGACTGGTAAGACCCCTCATGAACTATGGTTTGGCATTACTCCTACTCTTAAATATTTCAGAATATTTGGAAGCAAATGTTATATTAGGAGAGATGAGTATATTGGCAAATTTGATCCTAGAAGTGATGAAGGAATATTTCTTGGTTATTCATCTAAGAGAAAAGCATATAGATGTTTTAACAAGAGATTGCAAAAAATTGTTGAGAGTACAAATGTAAAAATTCATGAACAGTTTAGAGGAACTTCAAGGTATATAGACTCTGAACTGGCAATAGAGATACTGACAAATGAACCTACATTGAACCCATCAGTACAAAATGAAGATCCGATTACATCGGTATCATCTAAAAATTCCACTGTAACTGAAGAATAGCTGCAAACGAAGACACCCCGATATGTAAGATTGAACCATTCTGAAAATCAGATAATTGGGAACAAGTATCAAGGAGTTATGACAAGAGGAAGACTAGCAAATGAAGAGGTATGTCTTATTTCTCAAATTGAACCATCATCAATTAATGAGGCATGTGAAGATAAACACTAGATTAAAGCTATGGAAGAATAATTAGAACAAATTGAAAAGAATAGCACATGGACATTAATTCCCCAGCCTAAAGACAAAAATGTAATTGGAACAAAATGGGTATTCAGAAACAAACTTAATGAAGATGGTAAGGTAATCAGAAATAAAGAAAGACTAGTGTGTAAGGGATATTCACAGAAAGAAGGAATTGATTACAATGAAACCTTTGCACTGGTAGCTAGAATTGAGGCAGTCAGATTATTCTTGGCTTTTGCAGCACACAAGAATTACAAAGTATATCAAATAGATACTAAATGTGCATTTTTGAATGGAGATCTTGAAGAAGAAGTTTACATTGAGCAACCTGATGGATTTTCTTTGACAGATAACAAAGATATGGTTTGCAGGTTAAAGAAAGCTTTGTATGGGTTGAAGCAAGCTCCAAGAGCTTGGTATGCTAGATTGGATAAATATCTTTTGAAGATTGGTTTTTCTAAAGGTAATGCTAACAACAATTTACACAATAAAGTGACTAATGATGACATCTTGGTTATACATGTTTTTTTTGATGATATAATATTTGGAGGAGAAGATGGTTTATGTAAAGACTTTTCTATTGAAATGCAGCAAGAATTTGAAATGTCTATGATTGGAGAGGTAAAATTCTTTTTAGGATTGTAGATTTCACAGACTGATAAAGGTATATTCTTGAGTCAATCTAACTATTTGAAGGAGTTACTAAATAAATATGGGATGGAGAACTCTAAACCGGTAAGCATACCTATGACTACAAATGACAAATTATCAGTAAGAGATGAATCTACACCTGTTAATTCGACTAGGTACAAATCTATGATAGGAGGCCTACTATATTTAACACAAACAAGGCCTAATATTATGAATGCAGTATGTATTGTTTCAAGATTTCAGAGTAATCCTAAAGAAAATCATGAATCAGCAGTAAAAAGGATTTTTCGATACTTACAAGGCACTACAAATCTTGATTTATGGTATCCTAGAGATGAAAACTTTGAATTATGTGCATACACAGATGTAAATTGAGCAGGAGATGTGGATGATAAAAAAAGCACCATCGGTAGAGCATTTTTTCTTGGAAGAAGATTAATTTCTTGGTTGAGTAAGAAACAAAGTTGCACATCTTTATCAACAGCTGAATCGGAATATGTTGCAGCAGCAACTAACTATACACAAGTATTATGGCTTAAGCAAATGTTGAAGGACATAAAGGTAAAATGCAAGGAACCTATAACTATCTATTGTGACTATGTGATAACACAACAACAATTGATATATCTAAGAATCTAGTACTACATTCCAAAACCAAACATGTCTCTATCAAATTGAATTTTCTGAAAGAGAATGTTGAAGCAAAAGAAGTAAAACTGGTTTATGTGAATACTAAAGAGCAGATTGCAGATATTTTCACTAAGCCTTTGCCGAAAGAGACTTTTGAGTATCTCAGAGATCAGCTTGGGATCATACCCCCACCGGTAGAGACTTAGAAAGTTGATGTTTGTCATCAACCGACAGAATTAACAGAGAAATATTTTACTCTGGCTTTGATGTGGTGAGCTACTTCTCAGGGGGGGTAGTTGGTATACTGAATTGGTTGGTATTTTGTATTTGAACCTGGTTTTTGTATTGGCTTTGGCATTTGATGTCAAAGGGGGAGAGATTGATATGGAAAAACACAAGGAAAACACATGTTACTCCTAGGGGGAGTGATTTTTACTTTGGGAGAGATTGATTACTCTTTGTATCTGAATTTTGATTTCCGGTTATGATCTCTTTTGGGAGATTGTTGGTTTTTGGTGTTTGGCATTTCTATATTGGCACTTTGATGGTTTTTCCATCTTGTGTTGCCATCAACACCAAAGGGGGAGATTGTTGGTATTTTGGATATGTTGATATGGTTTCGTCATTGATGTCAACACCTATTAACACTTATCAACTCTGGCACTTTGGAGAATTGGCAATGTTCACTGGCAAGCAAGTGACTTTATGCATAGTCATCGGTATCTGGTTCACCGACAGAAAATATTTTGTTCACCGACACTTGGAATGACATGGAAAACACTTGGTTATGCTGAAGACACTGTTTGGACACTTTGTCTTGGAGATTTGTTTATTGGTATATTCATGTTTGCATATTTGTTGTTACCAGCAAATAGGTCCAGAATAAGCACTGGCAGGCTTATCTATTCCAGATCAGCACGACACGCTTTGGAGATGATTTATCAATGTTGTAAATGCATTGAGATGACATGTTGAATTGGATATTGCATCTGTTATTAATTTACTTGTAAATTGTTTTTATTGTAATATCTTTTAGAGCCGACCTACTAAAATTGGTCTTAGGTTATGGTATATATGTAAGATCTTATTTGTAAGATTGATGTGCGAATGTGAAAAGGATTGTAATTTGGTATATGTGAGAATAAGAAGAGCTATACACGCAGACATAATTTGAAGGTTGAAGGAAGGTTTTGTGAAGGCATATTAGAACGACACCGGTACTGAATCCAGCATATGAAGATGTTATTTTGAGCAGTACATCATTATTGGATTTAACCATCCAATTGTAGTCAGTGTGACTCGTATTTGTGTTTGAGCAGTGACCTCTAGGCGCTTGGCCTTTCTGCATGTGCAGACCCCATTTGTATACACATACTATCTGCAGTAGTATCATCTGATTGTGGGTAAGGTTTTCCACCGTGGTTTTTTCCCTTATAGGGTTTCCATGTACAAATATTGGTGTTATGTGTTGTGGATGTTATTGTCTTTCTGTTTCATGAATTAATCTTTACCGGTACTGCAATTAACTGATAAACTGTCTAACGGCATAAAGCTTGGTTTACCAGTATTAAGCATTAAGTTTGGATAAGTTGTTTTTGGTTTGAATTTATTAGACAACTGATTCACCCCCCCCCCCCTCTCAGTTGTCTCTGGGACCTAACAATAGATTGGTTTGTTCACAGGATTGATTGAGAAGTCAACTAGATTGATTGATCAAATGACTGAATAGATTAGCTAGTTGACTAGATTGATTGATCAGTCAGAAAAAGGTGATTTGGAGTGAAAAGGGATGATTGATGAGTTAACTGATTAGTTAATTGATTTGATCAATCAATTATGATTTCAACATGTGTTGTAGGATTTTGAAATTGAATTTCATTTTCATTTTCATTTTCAATTTGGATTGGAATCTGGATTTTTGAATGTTGAAATGCACATTAAATTAACTGAAATTCACATTTGGTGAAATGTTAATTTGATGATTTGGAATTAGATGAAATTAATTGAAAGTCGAATCTAGGGAATTGGAGGAATTAATTTGAATAATTTAAATGAAATTATTTAAACATTAGAAATGGATTTAATAATAAAGATTATTTAATTGAGGAATAAATCGTAATTAATTAAATAATTAATATTTAAAAAAGGGTTAATTGATTAATTAATTAAAGAATAGAAATAGACTGAATAGTAATGTTCAAGGGTGATGATTGAGTTAGATTAGAAGAATAATTGGCTTAATTAAATAATTAAAGAATTACTTAATTAATTAGGACGAATAATTAGTGATGATGAAAAAGACATTTTTCAGTGTCTACATTTCCCCCTCTTTGACACAATGTCAAGACGACATTGTTTCAAATAAATCGAAACTTTTATGCCCTACAATGCCTCGGTGATGCTTATAGTGTAAATATGCCCCCTCGAAAAAAGTGGTTGAAAAATTATGAAATTGAGACCATTTTTTCAATATCGTGGTAGTGATAAACTGTGTGAAGTTTCGTGCGATTTTGAGTTCGTTCGACTATGCTACAAGTGTGTTGAAGTTTAGGGGGACCGCGGTCGTTGGAGTGGTAAAAACCCAAATTTTGAGCTATAAATAGTGAATTGGCCCTTTCATTTGGTCATTTGCATTCATTTGATCTTTTGGAGCTCTTCTTGATTTTAGTGCTTTCCCGTGACTTTGGAGCATGATGGCGGGCCACAGAGCAAGATTGCACCTACCCGATCGAGTGCGTTCATACTAGAGACTGCCCAACATTGTAGGCATGGTACGTAATTTGAAAAATTTGCTCATTTTTTGCTTGTTTTTTCCATTCTTTTCCAATTTGATGTCAGAGCGAGATTTTTAAGTAATGCGCAAGTAAATGTCGATGAGTTCGCAATTGCTAATATTTATGTGCAATTGACTTAAATGGTGCGCAATTAATTTTTGTATGTGCAAATGCTTTTAATAATTTGTAATTGTAAAGTTTGATGCTCATTTGCTTTAAATGGTTCACATTTTCAAATATTAATGTGCAATTGACTTAAATGATTCGCAATTGACTATTTTTTTTATGTGCATTTGTAATTATCAATTCACATTTGTTGATTGTGAGATTTTTCTCCAAAATACAATTTGATTTTTTCTCATGTTTTTCTTGTAGGAGAACTTCAGTGTGTTGATAGGTAGACAAACGAGGCCTGATGGTCTTGATTGGCGAGATGAGCTGTTGCGGGAGGAGGTTTATCTAATTGGGCAATTGGCATTATACTACATTCTCCATCTTCCAGAGGTTATGGCCAATAGGGTCATGATTACTGCTTTGGTTGAGCAATGGCACTCGAAGACTTGTTCCTTTCATTTTCCCATAGGAGAGGCATCAGTTACCTTGGAGGATGTGTGGCATATTCTGATGAATACTAAGAGGGGGGTGAATTAGTATATCAATAAATATTGAACTTAAACACTTAAACAGTTTAGTAGTAAACCGGTATAACAGTTTTACTAACAAACCAGTTAACACAAATGCAAACCAAACAGCAAATAAGGCATTCACCCACAGAAGCATAATCACCATAACACAAGAGATTTTGACATGGAAACCCAAATGGGATAAACCACGGTGAGATGAAACTCACAAGTAACTATCTACATAATAGTAACCAGACCGGTTAAGGTCATACAATGTTCTTTACCAGAACAGATCCTATTAGGAATCTCAATCTCTATTAGGAGATAAGTCCGATTAAAGACTACCTTGTGAGAGGATTTCAGATCCACAGTTGTGAACCACCTTGTTAGAGGATTTACAAAGGCTTTGCCAGGCCTACTCGGTTAAGGGTTATAGACTCGTCGAAGATGTGAGTAATCAACAAGTGAGTGATCTAAATACTAGCACATTATGCTTGGTTAGATCCTTGATAGGTCATTGTTAATGCATTTCAGCATTACTTCAATCTTCAATATCTTCACACTCTGTTTCTTCACATAGACCTAATCTTCTTTTGTGATCGCACATGCAAAAACTTCATCAACCACACAAAAACCCTAACACTGCTTAAAACCCTAGACATGATGTCCTTATAAAGGAATCTGATTTCATGTCGGTCCAATAGGATTACATTGCAAGTTCCTAGGTTCAGTGCATTTGGACACATTTGGTAACATGGCACAGAATCATGGCCAAAATGTCAGTGGATGATAACTCATCACAAAAATAATACCGATTGGTAACTCATCAAAGAGTAATACCGGTGTATACATTTACCTATTACCGGTTCACATATTTTATCGATTACCGGTTTGCCAAAATGAAGACTAGTAAAAATGATAACTGCCACTTCAGTTCCTTCGTATCGCTTGAGATCCTTGAATCGCTTGAGGCCTTCATACCGCTTGGGATCGGTAGACACTTTTTGCAAAAACCGATAGCCTAAAGGCTATAATACATAATACCAGTTTGGAACAAATACTAGTTGAGCATAACTCATACATACAAAAAGTGATCTCAAAGCAAGTGTGTGTCCATCAATGACAATCACAACAACATCATCAAAAATGCCAACATATTCTTCACATTCCCATCTATGATGCTAGAGTTACATTTGGTCAACGTAGAGATGGTAATCGGGGTTTATGCGATCTATTTGAGTGCATTGAGCAGGATCTACAGATACAGGGTGGATATGATATCCTGTGGGATGCTTTGGATTACGATGATCTCACTATCATATTATGCAACATTGTATTTGGTCCTCTGATTCCTAATAGGAGGGCACATGGATTTCCAGTTGGTTGGGGTAGAGTTATCCATGATATGATCATACATAGACGCATTTATGCTTGGGGTCCTTACTTATTGGCCACTGTATATCATCAGATGCATGGGGTTGTTTATCTTGGAAAAAAGTCAATTGGTTGCGGGATCAAATTGCTCCAAGTATGGGCTTGGGAGCACATAGCTATCTTCTGGTCGATTGTCCATGTTGATCTTGGTGTTGATCAGCCATATGCATATAGATACATGACTGGAATTAGGCATAGGGTATCAAGGAACACCATTTATTGGAGACATCAGATTGATATTTTATAGTTTTTTTAATGGAGACCAAATCTTGATTGGGCTAATGATGCATAGTATTTGCCATATTGTCATCAGCAGAGATATTTGATTGTTCGGGATGTGGGTACCCATAGAGTTATTGACATTCATCTTCATGGCATTGTACTCTGTCAGTTAGGGGAGGTACAGGGGGTTCCCGATGTTACTCATTATTGTGCTTGGATTACATGAGAGATTGGAGATTGGGGTGCTTGTATACAGCCTCATGTTTCTATTGCAAAGTTTGATTCTCTTCACCTGGTATAGTGGGGTTGGTCTGCAGGGGTTGCAGATCTCGGTGCTACACCTTAGTATGATGCTTGGTGGGTGCCTCATATGCCAGTACCATTGACTAATCCTACAATTCCAATGTCTCCTCAACAGATCCAGCATAGGAGGGTGCAAAGAGAGAGAGGGAAAGGGAGAGATGGAAGAGGTGGGATGGTGGAGACTGAGATGGGGGACGTCGAGATGGTGGTCAGATTGGATTGATAGTAGAAACAACGGTAGCAGAGGTAGAGAGAGAGGATAGTGAGGGGGATGTAGACATCAGTGGAGACACCGAGTCTATAAGCAGCTCTAGGCGGGATGAGAGTGAGAGTGATGATTTTGAGATAGAATCATCTAGCAATGGAGGGAGTGATGGTGGGGATGGTGGCAGGCAGTGTTAGCGGAAATCAATAAGGAAGACTAAGAGGGGGGTTGAATCAATCTTCACCAGATCAAAGCAAATTAAACTTCAAAACATGAACTGATAAAGAGCAGCAATGAATCAGATAAGAAAATTAATAGCACAACACCAAGATTTTGACATGGAAAACCCAGTTAAGGAAAAAACCACGGTGGGAACCTACCCACAGTAAGATGATACTCTGCAGTAGTATGTGAAAATATTACAATGGGGAATGCACATGCATTTAGGCACACTGCCTAGAGCTCATTGCTCAAAAGACATACGCCCGGAAGGCTACAACCCTTAGGGAAGTCTCACTGACTTATAATATGATTCAGACTACAATCCAGAAGAAATGAACTGCAATGATAGCATCTACAAATGCCTGATGACAATTCTGGTTAAGCACAATTGTTTACTCTGCAACACCAATCTCACCTTAACACTACACTAAATGATAAGTCTCTTGTTCGCACAATCACCTCTCTCTAATAATGCAGACACAATACTGACACCTAAATTACATAAGTATCTCACCTATAAATACAAATCATCAACCTTGATTACAAGGTCGGCTAAACCCTCAACCCTCAACTCATAATTATTAAAATTACATTACACGATGCAAAGATCGATCACCAGACCAATATAATAATTTACATTACATAACATGGACCTAATTCAAATTCCCACACATCCACCGGAAATCAAGCCAAGAGCAATCGCAACATGGCACACTACCAGAAATACCGCATAACAGGAAAAACATCATCGGTTCACAGAAATCACCAAAAACACACAAGGATCAATGTGGATCACCAAAACAAATAGGACACAACTAGGAAACCTATAGAAATGAATTAGATAAGAAAATTAATAGCACAACATCAAGATTTTGATGTGGAAAACCCGATTAAGGGAAAAACCACGGTGGGAACCTACCCACAGTAAGATGATACTCTGCAGCAGTATGTGAAAATATTACAATGGGGAATGCACATGCATTCAAGAACACTGCCTAGAGCTCATTGCTCAAAAGACATACGCCTGGAAGGCTACAACCCTAGGGAAGTCTCACTGACTTATAATATGATTTGGACTACAATCCAGAAGAAATGAACTGCAATGATAGTATCTAGAAATGCCTGATGACAATTCTGGTTAAGCACAATTGTCTACTCTGCAACACCAATCTCACCTCAACACTACACTAAATGATAAGTCTCTTGTTCACACAATCACCTCTCTATGATAATGTAGACACAATACTGACAACTAAATTACATAAGTATCTCACCTATAAAGACAAATCATCAACCTTGATTACAAGGTCGGCTAAACCCTCAACCCTCAACTCATAATTATAAAAATTACATCACACGATGCAAAGATCAATCACTGGACCAATATAATAATTTACATTACATAACATGGACCTAATTCAAATTCTCAAACAATCACATCCACCGAAAATCATGCCAAGATCAACCGCAACACACTACACCACCAGAAATACCGCATAACATGAAAAACATCACTGGTTCACAGAAATCACCAAAAACACACAATGATAAATGCATATCACCAAAAAAAATAGGACACAACTAGGAAACACCACAAACAATGTTAGAACCATCTAGAATAGTTGCACCAACACCATTTTTCAAATATTCATCAATCAACATCTAGAAAGCTCAAGAACACAACCAATCGGCAACTGTCACGAAGAAAGATAACTTGCAGAGCACCAAATCATGAACCATCAGAAATGAAGATACACAAGATCATCCCAAACAATATCCCAAATCCTTAGCACAAGATCTGATCAGATCAGAATATGCCAGAGGAAATACCAGATTCTACAAAACAGTGATCAACAAAACCAAACTTCAAATCCAGATCAGAATCTCTTTCCAAACTCGCCAGAATAAATCACAGGAATATGTTGACATCAATGAAAACAACATATCCTAGTAGCAGAAACCAAATCAAATAATCTCCCCAACAATCAAACAGGTAGGACATTGAGATGCCCCAAGTTGGAGATGCGCCAACTGCAGAGGGAGGTAGTGATGAGGAGGGTGAGGATGAGCAGGTGTTGAGAGATCGGATTAGGAGCTTGGAGGATCTAGTTATCATATTGAGATAGGGGAAGATGGATGATAGGGAGCACTTCCACAAAGCATATGGTTCCATGGAGGCAGAGAGAGATCAGATTGCTAGAGAGAGGGATAGGGCTATTGCTGACAGAGATCATCTCTAGCGAGAGCGAGATGAAGTGGTGCGGAGGGCACAGTGATCATGGATGCTTATGATTAGTTGTTTGGCCCACAAACTGATGCACGGAGGCAGTCAGATAGATATTTCACTGCCGCTCAGGAGGCTATATACTATAGACAGGCATATGAGAGAGTTGTTCCTGAGGATCAGAGGGAGCCTAGCTATCGAGCCTATAGATCTCGGAGTGAGTCTAGCAGAGACACAAGTCGACGGATGAGCAGAAAAGGTGTGATGGGTCCTCCTAGAGCATCATTGGGATATCCTGAGGTAGGATCCAGTAGGTGAGATCCTTCTAGAGATAGAGGCAGTGTTGGTTGAGACACTCTGTATTGTACTTGATTTGATGTATTCTGACACTTTTTAAAGATATATATGACATGCATTTTGGCGGCGTTCTACATGCCTTGTGTTATTTTTATGATGTATGATTCTATGTGACATGTCTATTTTGATGTTTTATGTGATGCATTCTATGATTCTATATGCATTATATTTTATGTAATGTGATGATATGATTGTGAAACTATTATTGTGATAATGAGTCTAAAATGAACTTTATATGATATGATATTTATCTAAATGAATCTCATGCAATTGAATCTACATGAAGATGCACTTAAGCTAAGTAATAATGCAAGTGAATCTAAGTAACATGAATTTAAGTGATAATGAAATCTAACTAATAACAAATGCACTTAAAATGATATGCAACCTATATGATTGTTTTTGTTATGATAGAATACATTGTTAATTGTGCCTCATGAATTAGAAGAAGTGTTAGTAAGAAAGATAGATATGAAAAAGATGATGAAGAGATAGGTTAAAGATGAAGAATCAATCATGTTATCTTGATAGAAAAATTGATATGATATGATACGAATGAAAGTGATGAGTAGTCTTCTTTTCCTTTATTCATAGTGCAATTGATACATTATCATCATTGAGCCATATTATGTAATAATGAATCTTAGTACACCAAGGTATAAGGAACCAAAATGTATAGATATCTCATTGCAAGAAACAAACACATAGCAAATGAGTGAACCCTCCATTCTGGGAATTATGCTAGGGGTCGAGGTATGTGTGGAATTCACAAGATGAATGCTCCTATCACAGACACCCACTAGAGAAATTTCCCCATAACTTCATCAGTTCACACCACAAAACAACAAACAAAGTAAAGGATCATGCCCATCATGGCTCCTCTAGTCACTTTTGGACAACCTTGAGTAGCATAGAAACATGATCTTCACTAATTGATAAAAGATAGAAACTAAATTAGACAAAACTTAGTAGCTAGACTGACTGTGCCTTTGCTTTGATTTGTTTGATGTGATGGTTGATAATGTCTAGTTTAAGAAGTTTTGGATGTCATTTAAGACTGATCTGTCTGGTTTCAAGTGTATCTGATTCTATCTAAGACATGATAATGATCACGTTGATGTGGATATCGATGATTGATAAGACTTGATCAGGTTGGTTGCATATTTTTTATAAGATATTTATATCCTTTGTTGAACTTTGTGCGAGGTGTTTGTTGGATATCTGCTAGGGTATTTGTTTCTCACAAGACATTTTATTGCAAATTTTTTATTGTTTTTTATTTTTAGTTTGTTTATGAGTTTTTACAATGTTTAGGGTTTTGTGGATCATTTTTTAATGTTTTTTATTTTTTATTTTTCTATTTTTTTGGTATTTGTTCAAAATATTTTATGATTTTTAGGGTTTTTTCATGACTTTTACAATTTTTTAGGTTATTTTTCTTCAGGACTTTATCTGATTTTTAGGATGTTCTCAAGATTTTATCTGATTTTTTAGGATATTTTAAGGACTTTATTTGATTTTTAATATTTTGTTAGTTATGCCCCCAAGTCATATGATACTTCTATAAAAAGTATGTGATACAATGAGGGGCCTGCACATGCAGGAAGGCACACTGCCTAGAGCGTACTGCTCATTACAAAAGAGTCTCATTGACTATAGAGAGGTAATAACCATCTCAAGATAAATGGACAACAATCCAATATAGTGAACTATCAGAGATAGCATCTTCCATGCCTGATTACAGTCTCAGTTAAGCTCAATACCAAAGGCCTTTGACCTCTTCCTTAATCCCAATTCAATCACCTATGCTCGACCAAATCTCCTTTATATATGATATCTCATTCCAAGACCACGACACATACTCCCCATTCCATACCATGATCTACAATGAGATCTTACATCATTTTATACCAACCCTAAGGCCTAAACCAATTAGGTCGGCCACCTAAAAGATATTAGAATAAAATCATTACATAAATCCATATTACAATTGTATTCCATGTTGTCTTAAGACCAAAACAACAATAACCAATCCATAGAACATCCTGAAACATCCTGGTAACGTGTAACAAACATGTTATCATAATACCAGCCCATAACCTAGATAGGTACCGAACCTATTATGGGTCCACCATGCCAAAGCAATGTCTTCAAGCAGTTGAAGCATGATCAAAGAACATCTTCAGCATCCTAAAATCCATCTAGAAGCTGCACCAACACCACTTATGCATCCTATCAAGATTTCTCAGTGAAAGCTCTATCGATTAAGCCTTAAACCAATGCCGGTATGATTTTACAAGAGTGTATGATAGCATCCGATTACCAAGTCAATATCAACTGACCAAAACATTCTCTAGGAACATGTAACACATAAAATCAAGCATACTCCATTGATCCAAACATGTCAAAAGTGTCCAACAGATAGTCTCTTCTGTCGGTAACACTAGATCTTCTATCGGTAACCAAAACCTATCTGTTGGTAACCAACCATAATAGCTAGTGTTGACATCAATGACAAAACATCAATGCAACACATAATCAATTCATCCATAATGCCAAAAATCTCCCCCTTTGGTATTGATGGCAACACTAGATGTGAAAAACATCTAAGTACCAAAAAATGCCAAAGAAGTCTCCCCCTATGGAAGACAACCAACAATCTCCTGAATAACTCTCCTCCTGTAATGATATCTTTGTAAAGTTCTGAATTTATTTTTCACATCACTATCTCTCCCCCTTTGACATCAATGCCAAAAATTTGACACAAATATCAAAACAATAATGTAGACCTCTGAATCTCAAAGTTGACTACTCCCCCTGAGTAGTAGCACCACTCATCAATGTTGGAATGAATAATATTTCTGATAATGCATGTCGGACTGATGACAAACTGCATCAATCAAGTCTCTTTCGGAGGGGTAGAAACCCCTAACCTACCTCTCAAATACTCAAATGATTCCTTAGATAGTGGTTTAGTGAATATATCTGCAATCTATTCTTTACTGTTCACATAAACCAATTTGACTTCCTTTCCTTCTACCTTGTCCTTCAGAAAGTTATACTTTACTAATATATGCTTAGTCTTAGAGCGAAATACCAGATTCTTAGACATGTCAATAGTTGCAGAGTTATCATAGTAGATAACTACCGATTCACTACAATTTACCTTGATATCATTCAACATTTGCTTCATCCACAAGACTTGAGTACAATTAGTTGCTGCTGCAACATAGTCAGCTTCTGCAGTAGATAAAGAAATACATGACTATTTTTTGTTGATCCATAAAACCAGTTTCTTTCCAAGAAAGAAAGTTCCACCAGAAGTGCTCTTCCTATCATCAATATCTCCTACCCAATCTAAGTCAGTATATGCACATAAAGTGAAATCATCATTTTTAGAATACCATAAGCCATATTCTGTTGTTCCTTGCAAATACCGAAATATCCTCTTTAGTACACATTCATGATTTTCTTTAGGATTACTTTGATATCTTGAAACAATACTTACTGCATTCATAATATCTGGTCTAATCTGAGTTAAATATAACAGACCACCAATCATGGACTTATACCTTGTCGGATTTACCGATGTAGAAGTATACTTGATAGATAATTTCTCACTTGTCACCATAGGAGTACTTACCGGTTTGGAATTATCCATACCAAACTTCTTCAACAATTCCCTCAGATACTTAGTTTGACAGATAAAAATGCCTTTGTCAGTTTGAGTAATCTGCAAGCATAAGAAAAATTTCATCTCACCAATCATGGACATTTCAAATTCATTCTTCGTATTGTTAGCAAATTCCATGCACAATTTATCTTCTCCTCCAAAAATGATATCATCAACAAATACTTCAATAATTAGAATATCATCATCAGTGATCTTATAATATAATTTACTATCAGCACTTCCTTTAGTAAAAACAAGCTTCAAAAGATATTTATCCAACCTTTCATACCAAGCTCTAGGAGCTTGTTTCAATCCATATAAAGCTTTCTTCAATCTGCAAACCATATCTTTATCATCTGCCAGTGAAAATCCATCAGGTTTCTCAATGTATACTTCTTCCTCAAGTTCACCATTCAAAAATGCACATTTAACATCTATTTGATAAACCTTATAGTTCTTATAAGCTACATAGGCAAGAAATAGTCTAACAGCTTCAATTCTAGCTACAGGTGCAAATGTCTCACCATAATCAATTCCTTCCATTTGAGAATATCCTTTATAAACCAATCTAGCCTTGTTTCTTATAACTTGACCATCCTCATTCAGTTTATTCCTAAAAAACCATTTAGTTCCAATAACATTCTTATTTTTAGGTCGAGGAACTAAAGTCCAAGTTTCATTTTTCTCTATCTAATCTAATTCATCTTCCATAGCTTTTAACCAATGTTTATCTTTACAAGCTTCAATAAAAGATGTTGGTTCAATTTGAGAAATAAGGCATACCTCTTCATTTTCCAGTCTTCTTCTTGTCATAACTCCCTTGTTCCTATCTCCAATGATTTGATCTTCAGAATGATTTAATCTTACATACCTTGGTGTCTTCTGAACTTCAGGTTCATTGCTCTGATCATCAATCATAGTTGAATTTTCTGATTGTACCGGTGTAACAATCTCAGTTTCTTGTACTGGTTGAAGCATTGTCGGTTTAGTTATGATCATTTCCACTATCGTTTCCCTGTCATATGATATAGATTGATTTCTGTATTGCTCATCTACTTTCATGTTAGCACTCTCCACAATTTTCTACAATCTTTTGTTATAACATCTATATGCTTTGCTTTGAATTGAATAACCAAGAAATATCCCTTCATCACATCTGAGATCAAACTTTCCAATTGAATCATCTCTTTTGATATAGCATTTACTTCCAAAAATTCTGAAATATTTAACAATAGGTGTATGTCCAAACCATAATTCATAAGGGGTCTTACCGGTTTCACCTTTGATGTGAACTATGTTGAATGTGTAGACTATTGTACTCACTACTTCTCTCCAGTAGATGTGAGGCAATTTGGCTTCCATCATCATAGATAATGTTGCATCCAAAATGGTTATGTTCTTTCTTTGTACTACTCCATTCTGCTAAGGAGTCTGAGGTGCAGATAACTGTCTCCTAATTCCATTTGTCTCACAATAACTGTTAAATTCATGAGAAGTGAACTCACCACCTTGATCTGATCTTAGACTTTTGATTTTCAATTCAGTTTCTATTTCAACCTTTACTTTAAAGATCTTGAATTTCTCAAAGGCTTCAGACTTCTCCCTTAGAAAAGTCACCCACATCATCCTATAATAGTCATCAATAATCAACATGAAATACCTATCACCTTGAAAGCTTCTAGTCCTTGTTGGACCACATAAGTCAGTGTGAATCAAATCAAGTCATCATTATATTTATCATGTATACTCTTAAAAGAACTTCTAACTTGCTTTCCCAATTGACATTCCTTACATACCGGATTATGAGGCTTCATAATCATAGGTATATCTCTAACAGCCTTAGTTGAACTAATCTTACCAATACAATCAAAATTAACATGACACAACCTCTTATGCCATAACCAAATCTCATCAATATGAGAAATCAAACATGTCTTATTACTAGTGTTCAAGTGAAAGATATTACCTCTAGTTTGAATACCGGTTGCAATCTCCGAACCAGTCTTGTTAATGATTTTGCATTTTCCATCTTTAAACTAAAGTTGGAAACCCTTGTCCACCAATTGACCAATACTCAAAAGATTATGTTTTAAACTTTCTACATAATAGACATTATCAGTATTATGCTTGCCATCCAGAGAAATAATACCTCTACCTTTGATCATATATGCTTTGTCATCTCCAAATCTGACTTGACCACCATTGTATTCTTGTAGGGACAGAAATTTTCTTTTATCTTCAGTCATATAATGTGAGCATCCACTATCAATCACCCATTCATCCTTATCTTCAACTTTTGATGCCAGGGCCTTTTCTTCATTCATGATAGTTGGTTCTGGTTCATCTTTCTTTAAAGCATAGAACACCCATTCCTTTCCATTGTCGGATCCACTAGCAGAGTCTTTTGTTGGTTCATCTCCAGAGTCATCACTTACTCCTTCCTCATCCGCTATGTAGCATTGTTTACTTTTCTTGAATCTATATATGTTTTGGTTAGGCTTAAATGATTTCTTAACTCTTTCCTCAAATATTGCATTCTATTCAGGACATCTAGATGCAAACTAACCAATCTTCTTACATGCAAAACATTTGAAAATGTGCTTTTCCTTCATACTTACTTCATGTCGGTCCTTTAGGTACTCTTCTAGCAAATAAGGCTTCAAGTTGCTCAAATTCTTTATCTTCTTTCCTCATGTCTTCCAATTATTTTGCATATAGGAATTTCCAATCACTTTTTCCAGTAGATGATGATGATGATGCATGAAAAGAAGGTTTTGACTTTACATCTCCAAAAGATCCAAATTCTTCAAGCTCAAAAGAAGATAATTTCCCAATCAGAATGTCTTTGTTAACTGGGGAGTTTTCCATTGTTCTCAACTCATTAATTGTAGTTGCCTTCATCTTGTAAGCCAATGGAAGGGCTCTGAAGACTTTGGAAACTATTTCATCTTCACTTAGAAATCCTCCACAACATTGAATTCCCATAACAATCTCATTTACTCTTTCCATAAACACAATAATTCTTTCATCATCTTCCATCTTTAAGTTTTCATATCTTACCCGGTAACCATCAAGTTTAGCAATTTTGATAGTAGGATCACCTTCATTCAGAGTTTGCAATTTATCACACATAACCTTTGTTGATGATTTATCAGTCAATCCCATGATTTGTTGATCAATAAGTGTGCACAAGAGGACTTCTTAGCTCTGCAATCATTTTCCATATTCTTATCCAAGTCTGCAGGAGCAGGATTGCCAGATGCCAGATCATAAGGTGTGTGTCCTTTCTCAGTGATCTCCCAAATGTCCTTGCCAAGACATCTAAGATGAGTCTCCATCCAAATTTTCCATATTCCATAATTTGTTCCATCAAGCTTAGGGATTTCTATTTTGAAAATAGTTGCCGATGGATTTGAAGTGTTAGCTAACATAGGATCTACCTCAAGTGGTTAAGCTTCTGCAAAAGAGGACTAAAGCTCTGATACCAATTGTTAGGATAATTAGTGAACAACTAAGAGGGGGGTGAATCAGTTGCTAGCAGATTATATCATTTAATCTACTTAATAACCTTAAACCAGACTAAGTATCGGTAAGGTAGAAACAGATACCAGTAAGAAATAAAACTTAACAATAAAACAGATAATCAACACAATGCAACCATACCACATAACACCATGATTTGTACGTGGAAAACCTGAAAAGGGAAAAACCATGATGGGAAGCCTACCCACAATCAAATGATACTTCTGCAAAAAGTATGTGATATAATGAGGGGCATGCACATGCAGAAAGGCACATTTCCTAGAGTACTACTCATTACAAAAGAGTCTCACTGACTACAGAGGGGTACTAACCATCTCAAGATAAATGGACAACAATCCAATAGAGTGAACTGCTAGAGATGGCATCTACCATGCCTGATTACAGTCCCGATTAAGCTCAATACCAAAGGCCTTTGACCTCTTCCTTAATCCCAATTTGATCACATATGATCGACCAAATCTCTTTTGCATATGATATTGCATTCCAATACCACGAGACATTATCCCCATTCCATACCATGATCTACAATGAGATCTTACATCATTTTATACCAACTCTAAGGCCTAAACCAATTAGGTTGGCCACCTAAAATATATTACAATGATATGCCATGTCGGCTTAAGACCAAAACAACAATAACCAATCCATAGAACATCCTGGTAACGTGTAGAGAACACGTTATCATGATACCGGTCCATAACCTAGATAGACACCAGACTTATTCTGGGTCCACCACGCCAAAGCAATGTCTTCAAGCAGTTGAAGCATGATCAAAGAATATCTTCAGCATCCTAAAATCCATCTAGAAGCCACACCAACACCACTTATGCATCCTATCAAGATTTCTCAGTGAAAGCTCTATCGGTTAAACCTTAAACCGATGCCGGTATGGGTTTACAAGAGTCTATGATAGAATACTATTACCATGTCAATACCAACTAACCAAAACATCCTCCAAGAACATGTAACACATAAAATCAAACATACCCCATTGATCCAAACATGTTGGAAGTGTCCAGCAGATAGTTTGTTATGTTGGTAACACTAGATCTTCTACCGGTAACCAAAACCTGTCTGTCGGTAACCAACCATAATAGCTAGTTTTGACATCAATGACAAAACATCAATGCAACACATAATCAATTCATCCATAATTCCAATAAGAGACCTATCATAGGGATAAGGTCTGAGATCTTCCATTGTGTAGATTTTCTTGTCCTTGCTTATTTGCATGCTCACCATTTGCTTTTATAATTTTTGGACTTGTTGAGTCAAAAATCTTGTTTGTGTCAAAGGTATGCCTGATGCATACATGTTTGCAACATATGGTGAAGTGGTGGTGTATACTAGTGTTGTTGAAGATGCTTGACTTGGCACTATATTGAAACCACCACTAAGTGATGTGAAGTACATAAACTAAGGCACCGTGTTAGCCTAAGTAGACCCAAAGTGATTGATATGTCCATGTTGTATCCCTTGGATACTAGTTGCAAATCTAGCTGATACCGATGTAGTTACTTGTGGAGTACTAACGGTTTGGAAGTTAAACATGGGCATTGATTGGAACCTTGTTGAAGTAACCCTGATATTGGTGCAGAACTTATAGTTGCTTGTGTTGTGATTAACTGAGTTGGAGACATTTGTGTGCTTGGAGCAACACTTTGTGTAGGAGTTGTTATTGTAGATGCCTTGGGAATATATGTCGTATTTAGATTCAATGTCATTCCCGGTGGTGTTATTGTGGAGATATCAAAATTAGGAGGTAGATTCGCTCCATTTTGAATCAAGAGAGACAAATAATTGTCTCTATTCTTGTTGATAAGGGCATTGATTATCATTAAGACTTGAGGGTCTTGTTGAGCTGCCTCTATTTCATGTTTGCATCTCCTCTATTGTTGGTAATATATTGAAATCTATTGGTATCAAAGCTCTATTTCTTGATTGAGAGCTTGAGCTTCCATTCGTATTCATGTTCCAAGATGGGTTATAGTATGGGTCACTGTTCGGATCCATATGGTTTTTTTTCCTTTTGTGACCTTGTTACTGTCATGTGATCTTGACAGTCTATGACTCACTATGGTCTCCTAAATGCAAATGGTAGACTAAGATGGATGCAATATTTATGCTAATGACTGACTATGTATGTATGCAATCTATGAATGGCAATACTCAAGTTTCTAACAAGAAATTGGACTATCTACCATAAGTTTTTCGACAAATTGTCAAAATTCTTCTTGTTCTCTTTGTTCCTTGATCTCTTTTGCATTTTTTGTATCAAGGAGGACAGATTTTCGAATTTCATTATCTATGATAGCCTCAACTTCCTCATATTGTGGAAGATCAATTCTTACTTCCCAAGCAAGATTATCCAAACCATCAATTATTTCTAATTGATCATTGTCTGGTCCAAGATTGGGTTGTTCGAATGGAAATTCACCATCTCCTTTTAGACCCATACAAGGATAATCTCTTAAGACCTCTATGATGAAAAGGATTATGGTGAATTTTTAATGAAGACTATGCAAAGATGGTTTGGGTATTAAGATGAGACATGCAACGTAAGGATGCTATTTTATGAGGAGTGTGGGTGGTCAACTCTATCCTAAGTTGAATGTGAATGGTGGACTTTACTCTCCTAATTGTGAAGACTTTATGCAAGATCTGGATGAAAGATAGATTATGCATCTCCTATATGTGTGAGAACCTATGATCACATGAAGTACCCTTATCTTCCATACTCTTGAATGTTGGCAAAATTTGTTGAACTTATTGGATGTAAACACTTGGTTGTTCTCTTGAATTTTTGGTTCTTGATTATTGAGTTGAGAAACTTTGGATGATTGTTGATTTGAAAAACTTGGTTCGATATTCCACTTTGAAATGTTTGATCATGTAGCAAAGATACTGATAGGACCTAAAATTGTGTCTTACAAAATTTGGTCATCCTGGTTTTATTTTTCCCTTGGTCAAGGTATCAGGGTTTAGGGCTATGGGGGGTTGTGTCTTTTATGATTGAAAAGTGGTTTGAAAGTATGTTTTGGCCCCTGTTATATTTTGTTGTTTTCTTTTCTCACTTAAGTCTGAGGGTTCTACTTTCATTCACAGGGCCATTTTCATTCTCTAGGAAAAATATTGGTTAACCGGTTCGTAAAGTATGCTTTTCCTAAGTCATCTACATGAAATTCCCTATAACCGGACCCCTTTTAAAATATTTATGTCTGCACTTGCATTTTCCTAAGTCTGACAAGTGTTAAATACCTCGAATGTCTATTAAAGAAAGGATAGATCCAATGACTACCACTTCCCCATGATCAAAGATGTGAGGGTTTTAATGACCGCGACATTGCGAGATGATGTCGCGTGTTATGAGTAGAAACTAGCAGGGTTAGCAGCACAATCGGTCAAGAGTTTTTATATACCGGTTTGCAAGCGGTAAAGGTCGGTCTACTAACACTCCCATCAATTTGCACATGCTCAAAATGAACGGGGGTGTTTTATACATGTCATGGGATAGACAAGAAGCCAGCTATATAATATTTGATAACAATTTTGCCTCTAGATTAAGACAAAGGTTGACAGTAAATCCACCAAGAATTCCTAAATAATTACATGATTTTGTGAGACCCAAGGAAAGGGTGCCTCTTCCCAGAATTGAACATAATTGGGGAGACTTTATCCCATACTCTGTAAGCACTGTGATCAAAATTTATGGTTTTTCTGGACAACCTCATGTATTGCCTTTCAATGTTCATCTGAGAATGGGTTTTGCTGAGGTAATGTGGCAAATTGGATGTATCCAAGATAAAGAATTGAAAAATAAAGGAAAGGGATCACTTTTCCCAAATTACACCATTATCCCTTACTTTGTGATTATAAAGGGAGGGTATGAGCATTTTGACAAATTATTTGCTCCATACCATTTGGGGGTAAGTGTAGCTAGAAACAGTGATCCTGAAGGTTTTTTTAGCATTTTTAGAAAGAGAATAAAAGGATCTATGTTGCCCCATGTGCATAATTTTCCTGAGGATTTAATCAAGAATGAATTTGACCATACAATGCAAGAATGGAGAAAGGAGAAGTGGATAATTTTTAGAAAATTATGAGCTGTTATTCAGAAGATGGATCCAAAATATGATCCATTAAAGGATTTTTCTCCATTCTATACCAAGATTGAATATGTTATGAAAAGTTTTGATGAGTTGACTAAAGTTTTAAGGGAGAAGCTAGTTAGACTTGAAGAAGTTCATGGCTGGAAACAATTAAGCTCACAACCTCCTGTATCTCAGAAAGCAAGTGGTGTGGTAGCAGAAAGGCCTGTTTAGGAGTCTCCTCACAAAAGAGTTAGAGAAGAAATAAGTGAGAAAGAGGATAGTAGTAGCGATAGTGGGAGATTGATAAGGAGAAAGGGTAAGAAAAATATGTTTTCAGAGCCTTTCCCCAAGATAACAACTAAACTCCTTCAAGGAGTCAGGATCATTGATCTTGAAGATTCTGATAGAGGCCCCTTGCCATCAGCTGTATCTGTTTCACCAGTAAGGCAAGATGAAGCTCAGGTAGAGGGAGATAGCTTTGTTGCAACAAGTGCAGAAATGCAAATGGGTATTCCTGTATTGCCTCCTAATTTGGAGTTGGATCTTACTCCCTTGGATATTTAGGGTAAAGCCTTCAAAGATGCAAGAAAAGAGGCATGTGATAGCTTCCTTGAGGATGATGCATTTGTAAAAAGCCCAGCCTTTTTGGAGTTAGTATGGAAAACAAAGGTTGAAGAATACAAAGGAAGAATTGTTGAGAGGAAGGCCCAAAGGCCAGAAAGATTAGACCAAGAAATCCAAGAGGAAGTAAAAAGTGAAATGAAGGAAGAGTTTAAGGAAATCACTATTGATGAGGGCAAGAAAATTATAAGTCGGGTTGGAGTCTTGATACTAATAGAGTGGGATATAGTAGATGCAATGGAATTTGATTCCATCGGGAAATCAAAGGAGGAAGAAGAAGGGTTAGCATTAAGAGGATCAGACTTTGCAGATGATTATGCAACCTTGGCTATATGGTCATTAGAGGAAGGACCTAGGAAGCCTGACATCAATGATTTAAACCCCAACCTGAGGAGAAGTTTGATTATAAAGAGGGCAGCCAACACATAAAGTGTAGAGGCTACAAAATTAAATGTTGATGCGGCTAAGCTGGCACGTGAGAGTGCCAAAAAAGGAAGCTTCAGAGAGGGTTGAGCTAATGAAGAAATTTGACAAGCTTTTAAATTATTATAATGCATCTCAGAAAAGATGTGTGGAGTTGCAAATGAGAGTGCAACTCCTAGAGAAAGGACAAATAAAGGTTTCATATCTTGCACTTGAAGGGTCATCTGAGCCATCAACATCTAGGTCGCCACCTATGATCTAGAAAGAAGAAGTAGCTCAATTAAATATAAGTACTAATACCCCTGGCATGGTGTTAGTCTCATATGATGATGATGATGATGAGCCTGATACTACAAGATCAACTGAACCAAATGAGTCTCAGCTCCTAGAGAAAATTGTTGAATTAGAGAATAAATTAAAAGAATCAGAGAAACAATCAGCTGAGGAGCAGAAGAATATAGTTAGCTCTGTGCTAACTCATTTAAATGAGAAAATTGAATGTAGGTTGAACAGTATTCATGCCTGATATTCTTTACTTCTTGATGCTATTCAAAAGTTTAATGATGATAAAGAAGTGGCAATTCCTCTGTTTACAAAGTGCTTACAAAGGGGAAATGAGCTTAGAATGATGTCTATGGCTTCTACATTTAATATTGAGAAGCCACATGCACTCCAACCAACATATTTGTTGGTCAAATCAATGCAGGAATCCAAAATTCTACCAGAAAATATAGAAAGAAAGATAAGGGAGTTGATGAAGAGTTTTAGTGAATTAGAACAAACTCTTCTACCAGATATTGAAGATAGAGAGGGAGGGAGCAGTTAAGCCTCTGCAATCTTGGAAGGAAGAGGCAGAGAGATTCATCAACACCCAAGTAGAAATGATTTGTGATGGGTTAAATATGGATATGCTAGAAGATAGTAGGGATAAAATAATTGCTACAGGGTTATTTTTTGAAACATTTGAAAGAGAGGCAAACCAAGTAGCCATTAATTATATTCCATATAGGGCAAAAGAAAATGAAGTAATGAATTTCAATTGGCCATCTGATCAAGAATATAGTGCGTGGAGTGGCATGTATTTAAATGATGAATATAAAGTTGTAAATCATTTGCATAATTGTTTTTATTTTATAGTGATAGATATTTTGCAGCCCGTAAGACAAGGTGGGGTAATTTTCATCATGGGTTTTGAAGAAGGTGGTTACACATAGTCATTCTTAGATGATAGGTGTCTCCTTTGGCCTGAAGCTTGTTTTCTCCCTTGTTTTTTATAAAAGGGAATTCAGGGCTATGAGACGAGGGTTCAGAAATTTTGGTCCCTTATGTGTTCCAAATTTATGTTTCCAAATAGAAAAGTCTAGGTGAAACAAAAGGATTGTAAGAGGTCATTTTACAGAGCAAAAAATAGAAAACAGTCTTGTGTCTATGATTTTTGCAAGTTCTTGAAGGAGTTATGTATGGATTGTATTCTTATAGAGACAATGGAATTAATGAATTAATATATGATTCAAACCCATTTCTCTCCAATGTATTGTTCTATCATGTTTTGAATGCATATTATCAAGGATTTTATCATTCATTGCACTATTGTGGTGTATGTAACCTTTTGTTCATGCTTTAGTCTAATAGGTCAATTAAATGCTTGAATAAATTTGCAGAGTGATAGGGGTCTTTGCAGGGATTTTGATAAGTAGTTTTGGGTAGGGATTACAAACATGATATATTGTAAGGCAATATTATCTTTGATTTTATGTTGTTAGATAAATTATGTCAGAAGTATGGTCTAATGCAATATGAACTCACGTACCCAATGGATTAAGGTACTGATTGTAGTTAAGTGAATGTCAAGGTAGTTAATTACCATTCAAAAATCACCACCGGTTTGCTATAACTTGTTGAAAATTAGAATACTTTCATTATATGAGTGTTATCATATGTATTAGTCACCTCATGCTCCAAATGGGTTGAGGATCACTGAGGAATTTTCCATTCCTAAGCATTCTCCCTTATTGTTGAGTCATTATATGAGATTATCTGATTTATTTCATGCATGATTTGTGAGTGTGGCATAAAATCACAGATAAGCATGGGGATCACCCTCCCTGGTTTTGCAGAGCCTAAAGCGTAGAAGGATATAGCATCCTTGTCATTGTTGGTCCAAGTATGAAGAATATTAAACAGTTGGAAGTGGCTTTCCATAGATATTATCAAGAGAAAACAACTTGGTCTCTACCTTTGAGTCAGTGTAAACCCATTTTTGGGCACCAACAAAAAATGGCAACTCTGCTAGGGACTGGATGACAAGGAGTCTCTTGTTAAAGAGTTATTGATTTAAAATACAGTGGAAGTTTCCATAGTATCTCTATGATTTGACGGTAGAGCCTACGGTTTTGTATTTTGGTTCATGTTTTCTTGTGAAAGGGGTGTTCTACATTTTTGTGAAAAAGATATTCCAGTTTATGAACAAGGTTCACAGATTTCTTTCAAGGAGTATCAAGAAATATATTATTTGATATCCCAAAGTAATTTGGGTGGCAACTTTGAGGTTTTTACGCCAGTGCGTATATTTTTTAAAAAATCTAACAAATTTTTGAAGCACTCTGTTACTATGAGTAAAGCAAAGAACACCAAAGGTTACATGAAGTTGCACCTTGAAGAAAAATTGGAAGAGCTTCAGGGACCTCTGCAAAGACAAGGAATGAGAAGAAATGCAGAAACAAGTGCTACTCCCTCATCATGGAAGCCCAAGCATAAGAATGCATAAGAAATAATTTTTTGATGCATGATTTGTGAGTGTGGCGTAAAATCACAAATAAGCATGGGGATCACCCTCCCTCATTTTTCAGAGCCTAAAGCATAGAAGGATCTAGCATCCTTGTCATTGTTGGTCCAATTCTAAAGTATATTAAACAGTTGGAAGTGGCTTTCCAAAGATATTATCAGGAGAAAACAACTTGGTCTCTACCTTTGAGTTAGTGTACACTCATTTTTGGGCACCAACAGACACAAGAGACACATCAAGAAACAAGGTGACATAGAAAGAACACTTGTTTAAGGAGCTTTTTTCAAATTCCCATGAATTTTAGAATCTTTTCCAAGAACCCATTTTATTTTCGATAAAATTTTGGTCATTCGATAGCATATCAAGTAGACTCTTCTAAGGTCAAAAGGTCACAAATATTACCATAGCCCACATCTTGATACTCCGTCAGCTCAAACATCCATGTGACACCCTAAGGTGCACCCATTTTTTTGCCTTTGTTTGGAAATTAAACCAAAGAAGATCACTCCTCAATTGGCTTGTTATCCTAGGAGATATATGGTGAGTGTCTTGGGGGTAGATTCTTCCCCACCCTTGCACTATATTAATATGAGTGTCTAGTTACTGACTCAGTTGGGCTTCTAATTTCTAAGGTGTTTAGAAAGGGTTTCTTTCGAGTGGTCACAATCAGAAACATTTTACACTCTGTTAAGGGAGGTCTCCTAGTCTATAGAGGTTACGTTTTATAAATTTTAACGTACCGTATAGGCACTGGGGGAGGCATAATGTCATTGTGACAACATGTAACACTCGTCGCATATTATTTTCATCACATACACATTTATTTAGAGTGGCTTGGATTACTTGGCATTAGTTGTTGCCACTTAGGTCGTTCCCCTCTCACCGGCCTTAATGGTGCCCTAAGGGAAACTTGGGAGGGCAGTCCTTCTAAAGGTTTTAATACATGAAATTAAAAGAAAGCATAAAAGAGATGGTTCTAGATTTTTGATCACCCATTGAAGGGGAGAGCATATACCTATCGCCTCACAAACATTCAAAACAATATTCGTTTTAACCTTAATTGCAAAATTTTCTACTCTAAATGGAGATGTTGTTCCATGAAAACATGGTGTTCATTTAATCCTTCATAGCAATTGTGAAGTAAAAATCAGATTGTTTGTGGTTTATTTTAAATGCACCAAAATGAAATATTTTCTAAGATACCCCTACAAGAAAACCAGAAAATGCTAGTTGACACATGGTGGGCTCTCCGACCTAACTTTCTTCTTGGTTACAACTTTATGTTCATAGAAATAGAATGGAATTCTGATAAAAATGATAGAAAAATAGAAATAGAATCAATCTAACCTACTCTAGAAATTGTGAATTAACTTCTGATCAACTATGAACTAACATCTGATCAAATGTGAATCAATGTAACAACAATTGCGAATTACTGGCAAATCAATTGTGCATCATTTAAACCTGTAACTTTGAAAAATTATTAAACAACAGAAAAAGATGGAAGATAGAATTTTTTTCTTTCAATGAAGTCATTCCAGATAAGGCTACCCATTACTTCAACATCATTGTAAATGTTGAATTTGTCTAGGATTTTGTTTATGGTTTAATGGTATAAAGACATAGCCTCTCCCTCTTCAAATTCTCGAAGTTGTCTTTCTGGATTTATAAGTCTTTGATAGGATTTTGGTTGTCTTCTATGTTGTTTCCTCCTCCTTACATATGAAATATTGAAAGTTACCTTGCCTGCCATGGGGTTCGAGACATTTCATGCACAAAAAATCAACTTTTCCAGAATTGGGAATTTTTATGGGTTCATCTCACAAACCAAATCAAAGCCAAAACAACAAAAGAAATTTTATATCTGGGTTGATCTTGCAATTGTGTACTAGATAAATCAATTGTGAATTTCTATAATAGCAATTGTGAACTAATATAATATCAATTGTGCTTCAAAATGAGAAAATGTGAATTTTTGTTTAGTCAATTGCGCACTCCATCTTGATGATCTGTACAACCCTACAAATTCAGAAAATCAGACAATTAGATCAATAAGCTGTAAAGTTTCACATCGGGTTCACCAATGTTTCTTAGGGGTAAATTAGTCATAAATAATATAATCAGATATCAAAGAGTGAATCACAACTCTAATCTAAATAAGATCACTCCTAAATGATAATAGAATAATGCAAAATCAATAGAATTGAATAAATAATATAATTAAGACTCCCTCAATTGATGTAGCAAGGCTTCCATTTTTCTTCTCTAAATTGTGTATGAAGGTGTCTCTCACGTATTGCACTGGGATTCCTACATAAAGTAGACAATTATTTTGAAGATTGTGATTCTAGCTTGAATTGAGAAAATGGTGTTGTATTTATAGATTTTCAACACAGATGAGGTGAGAAAATGAACTCAAGTGTTTATTGATAGTCAACTAAAATTGATTGATCAGTGAACTCATCTTGATTGGTTTGTTAACTCAATAGATTGGTCTATTAACATGATTGATTGAGAAGTCAACTAGATTGATTGATCAGAGGACTGAATAGATTAGCCAACTGACTAGATTGATTGATCAGTCAAAAAAGGTGATTTGGAGTGAAAAGGGATGATTGATGAGTTTAACTAATTTGATCAATCAGTTATGATTTCAACATGTGTTGTAGGATTTTGAAATTTAATTTGATTTTCATTTTCAATTTGGATTTCCGAATGCTGAAATGCACATGAAATTAACTAAAATTCATATTTGGTGAAATGTTAATTTGATGATTTGGAATTAGATGAAATTAATTGAAATTCGAATGTGGGGAATTGGAGGAATTAATTTAAATAATTTAAATAAAATTATTTAAACATTAGAAATGGATTTAATAATAAAGATTATCTAATTGAGGAATAAATTGTAATTAATTAAATAATTAATATTTAAGAAAGGGTTACTTGATTAATTAATTAAAGAATAGAAATGGACTGATTAGTAATGTTGAAGGGTGATGATTGAGTCAGTTTAGAAGAATAATTAGCTTAATTAAATAATTAAAGAATTACTTAACTAATTAGGATGAATAATTAGTGATGATGAAAAAGACATTTTTCAGTGTCTATAGGTGTATTAATCATGCTCAAGTGGCTTTCTTATGTGGCAAGATAGAGGTAGTTATTGAGGTCGGTAGGTTTACCTACTTTTAACCAGATTTCCTCTTAAAAATTGAGAATTTGAATTCTTGCATTCATTTTATATGTGCCTTATTAGGTTTTCATGTCACGACACTCTTTTTTTCCTCACTTAATCTATTCTTAAAATTTAGGAAAATGGGATCCAAGCCTAGAATGAAAAGTACAGACTTATTCATTCACCATTTCCAACATTCATTGAGGAAAAATCAATTAGGACCAACTTCGGTCCTATAGGAGAACTGAGCAATGTGATTAACTAATCTCTTTTTTATTTTGGTGTGATTGGAGAAGATATAAAGATGCAAGAACTAGGTTAAATGATGTAAAATTGGTAATAATCAATATAAATACACAAATGTAGAATTGAGTGTCAACTAAAAGATACAAAAATGGAAATGAGATGTAGAGAGTCCAACCTTTTTTTGAAATCAAGGATCAAAATGGTTGGTCACTACAGATAGGAATTGTAGTTTTGGAAAGTGTTTGGGTGCAAGAAAGGGGCAAAATTGATCTCAAGATCCTCCAAACTAACTTCTAGTCAAATTCTAGGTCAAATTACCTAGAATATGGCACTACGCACCATAGACTAGGTGGAATAGGATGTTACACACCATAGACCAAGTATACTAGTACACTAGGCACCCTAGACCATGAATTTTTAGTTGAATTTCATATGGTATCCTTTATCTTTATCTTTATTGTGTTCTTGTATCTATAAATGAGTCTAGAACCTATTTTTAAGACTACAAATGCATAAAATAAGAGGAAAAATGGTGTTGGGTTTTATAGGGGCTTGCCTAAGTCAAACTTTGAGTAGGTGTTGACCTTCATTGCAACAATGATGAAAAGAGAGCTTACCCTTGGTAGGGAAGAAGCTAAATCTAAAGTAAATGTTGAATTAAAGCACTAAAATGAAATGATTATATGTTTTATTGATGATGCAATGCTCTTTAGATAAGTCTACCAAGTGTTGATGTAATAACATGATGAATCATAGCAAAATCCATCCTGAAAACATTCTTGAAGACAACTTGTAGCTTGATGCTCCTTATACTTAGATCTGATCTTGAATGAATGATTGAGTGCTTTAATGAAGCTTGCGGATGTGAAATATTGATAGATGATGAAAATGAATTAGATATGATGGGTGAACTCACAATAATGGTTCCCACTTTTTTGCCACTTTTGACACTAAGATGAACAATTTTAAAATAATCTTCAACTTCCGACAACTTTAACTTTTAAACTATTAATAATTTGAAGATGATGTAAATTATTGATTTGTAGAATTTTGTCTGTAGATTCTATATATATTTTTTTCAAATTTTTTTGAACGATTTTTTTTTAATTTTTCCATCTCCCTCGAAAAGTAGTTTTTTACAACAAACTACATTTTTTAAGAGTGATGTGCCTCCCGAAATGCATAACTTTTTTTCTATAAATGATAAAAACTCAATTCTTTTGAATTTTGGTTTGTAACATCAATATCCAAGGCTTGAAGTTGGTTTGATAGTGATATGTTCAATATTTTTCATTTTATTAAGTTTTGAAGTCCAACTAGTCATAATTCAGACATAGGTTTGCGTTTGAACACATAACTTATTCTATATATATCAAAATTCAATTTTAATTTTTTTGTTAGAAAGAAGACATTAATACCCAGGGCTTAGATATTTTTCAGAATTTTTTTGAATTAGTTTCCTATTTTTCCCAATGCGTTGAACATAGAAGTTCATGTTCGGTGAAAAACCTATATTTGGTAAAATTAAAAAACCAAGTTCATAATAAACTCAATATGCAATAAAATTATATTCATTGGAAAGCTTGCTTTGAGAACTATGATAATACATTTTGGGTTGTCAAGATTATTCCATTTGAGCCTTCAACCAGAGGTTTCAAGGCCAAAAATATGCAAAAAAATGTAGAAATCTTCAGAGAAGTGTTAAAAAAGGGGTTCGAATGAACCCCCCTTTTTTAGGGGGGTTCGAATGAAGGGGGGTTTGATCGAACCCCCACGCTATAATTGAAAAATGACATAAACGGGCATTAAAGGTGGTTCGCTCGAAAGATGGGGTTCGAGCGAAGTGGGGTCTTCGCTCGAACCCCAAAGGGTATTCCGTTCGAACACCCCCACTTCGCTCGAACCCCCCGTAAACAAAATTTTCCACTTTCGCGAATTTCCTTCATTGGCAAAAGTGGGAACCAACTTTGTGAGTTCACCCTGATCTTATATTAGGTTATTAAAGTATTTTTATATTTAGGATGACTTACAATAATTATTTCCACAAACCGAGACCATATTTTGTTATGTTAAGGCCAACACATTAATCTCCTAAAATTTCAACCAAAAAGTGTCGGTCATTATGGCTAATTGATAGTGACCCAACCAAATGGGCCTCACTTTTATGGGAAGTAAGATAATAGGACCCTAATATTGAATCTTGAAATGTATTGTGGATTAATGAAATTTAAATGGGGAATAAAGCATCTTGAAATTTAAAATAAGATAGAACCCAGAATAAGCTTGAAATTACATAGGAGAAGGAACACTAAAGAAAGGGGCTAAAAAGGGAGTGTGAAGTTTTAAGGGGTTACAAATTATGAGACTACATTTATCCCCAACTTTAATGGGGGTATGAACTTATGCCCATACTCACAATAAAGTAGGAATGAAGATATAGAGCATCTGAGAGCAAGACAATCTAGGGATAGGATGACACTAATTTTGAGGGGTACACAAGCCCCGAAGCATAGGATCCTATCAATCCATGTAATAAAACTTCAAATATACACAATGAAAATAATTTGAGTACTATAGAAAACTAGAAAAGGTTCTAAGTCAACTAGTTGAAGAGACTTCAATGTCAAAATGTTTCAACCGCTAATATCGTTCTCAACATATTATTGCAAGATTACAAGTGAATTTATAGAAAGAACAAGGTCATGCACAAATTAATGAAATAAGGCATGATTTCCACTAGCCAACAAGGTGTGGTATGTTGGGTGATTCATGTAGTATAACAAAACAATCACACTAGAAAGTTAGCTATACTAGGAAATCAACATCTGAGGAGACCCAATCAACAATAAATTCACTAGAAAGCCACATTATACTAGATTATCAACATCTGAGAAAATGAAAACAAGATTACCAACACCTGAATAGGCGTGGAAAACAACGATCACACTAACAAGCCATGCTATAGTACATGACAAAGAACAAAGTTATAAAGATTGATAACCATGCTTGAGGGGACACTATGTAAGACAACACCACCACTTCAAGGGCATGTCTTTAAATGAATAGAATAAAAAAAGAGGCCTCATACACCCCCCTTAAGATGTCAAAATATTGTCATATTTATATCTCAAGGAAGATAGAGATCCACATCAATGATAAACACCTTCAACACCAAGGATACATCCTCAACAAAAATGCATACATGTTCCAAGCTAGGAAGAAAGATCCTTGTAAAGGATGTGGATCTTTAAGTAAGGAAGATGCAGTTTTAAACGAGATATCTTTCAACAAGCGTAAAGAGATCCTTATCAAGGATACATAAATATCAAAGTGGGAGGAAGAAATATTTACCTAAATATATCTACCTTTGGAAAAGAGAGGAGATATTTAAGAAAGGTGAAATATTCAACTAGAAAAGGGGAAGGAGATCAAGAATGCGTTGCACACCTTCCCAATTACTAGAAAAGGGGATTCTTGATGAAGGATTGTACACTTCCAATCACCAAGGAGAGATAATTTATAAAAGACATGCACTTTCAAGAAAGGACTTGAGATCCTAATCAAGGATATACACCTCCAAGCAAGGATAAAATCCTCATTAAGGAAAAACAATTCTACACAAGAAAGAATATCTAGTAATAAAATATATGAAAACTATTCTTACCCCCCATTGTAGAGACAAGAATAACTAGGCTATTATGTTTCTAGCCAAGTATGATTGCACATAAGTTATAGCACCATGAATGGAAATAAGCCTCAAAAGGTAAGCTAATAATGTCATATGACTTAAGAAGAAACATAATAGGAACTTAAATGTTATTTAGAAGGGATAAGATTATTTTAAAATAGTCCATTGAAAGTTGATAAGTACTTGATTTGAGCAGGAGGAGCATGAAACCTCCTAGACACTTTCTCATTCTAAATCTTACTAGATTTTCTCACTTCATTCATGACCTTTCCTTTACTAGCTTCAATCTACTTGTTAACAAACTCCCATTGGTCTTCCTTTAGATTCTTGTCTGTAGGGGTAGGTATTGGTTCTACTATCTAACTTTCCTCTGTTAGATTTAATTCTTCTTCCACCATCTTTGCCCAACTTGTATCTTTCGAGTCATTCATCTTTATTATAGTAGTAGGGGCATAAATGGTTAAAGATAATGTTCAAAAAAATTGATGACAAAAGGGGAAGGTATGTCCAAGGGAGTCATTTGGCTCTATTTTTGTTTGCTAGATTGGTGTTCTTTCTACTCTCAAGGGACCAGATAAGGATGATATTTTTTCGATATACTTGTCAAGGGGAGTAATGTTGTCTCTTGAATTTTAGATGTGTTTTACTCATTGGGAGGAAGAGTTTCAATTAAAAGTAGAACTATTCAAATTTGTGTTTGTTGCCCTTGATGTCAAAGGGGGAGAAAATACAGTATGGTTCCCTTTGTCCTTGATGTCAAAGGGGGAGAGATATACAGGTTGAGTTCAATTTTCTTTGTTATTGGTGGTACACGTGTTACCATCAATGACAAAGGGGGATAATGTTGGAAAATTGAGTTGTTATGATTTGTTGTCATTGATGTCAACCTATCTTATATTGTCATTAATGTCAACGTGTCATGTATTGACATTGATTGAAGTAAGAATAGTATAGCAAATATTTCAATATGCAGGAAATAGTATTTATGTATTGTGTTGGGTGTTTTGATGTGCATTTTACTACTTATAATGTTAATGTAAGGATGGTGAGCTTCTAGTATTGGTGTTTGGTCTAGTGAAGGTATTGTGATGTCTCTAGAAGATTGGTATAGTGGAAGCTTCAATATGAAAGAAATAGTATTTATGCATGAAAGAGTTTTTAACGTCTCAGTGGAAGAATGTCTTACATTCCTACGATATGTGAAGACTATGTGCTATGGTTTTGAATACAATGTCTATGTTCTATGCATACTGCACTATCAAGTTTGTAGATGCTCTATGGCTTAGTTGGCAAAGTTGATTACTGAAGTTTCTAATTGTAGACACTAAAAAATTGTCAAAAATTGTGTCTCCTTTTTTTAACATGTCTTCGCATCATACGTTTTTTCTTTATTATTTGTTGATGCTACGCCATTCTTCTCTCCTTCAATTTATTCTTTTGGACTATCATTTCATATCAATTTATCCCAATTTCATGTCCCGTGACATCATTTTGTCCCCATTTGGACTCTATGACATCATTTTATCCTAATTTCATATCCTTTGGAATCAATTGGGTCCCATTTCCATCCTATGGCATCAAGTTGATCTAGTCCCTAACTCTCAACGTCAATTTGACTTGATTCCCTCCTAGGTTTAATAAATATTTTAATTAATGAAGCCTCTTTCATACTAACACTTCTTCTAAGATAAATAAATATTTATTTATTTATCACTTCCATAATTAAATAAATATATATTTTTTAAATTCTCTAATTGATAAATATGAGGAGCAAATTAATAAATTATATTTATTAATTTATCATAAATATCTTCTTCTACCTGCTAATTTTAATTAGTATGTGGAGATCATTAATAAATTTTATTTATTAATTCACTAATACATTTGGTCTAGAATTCCGATGAAGAAGGTATTTTGTGACCAAATTTGATTTTTTTTTAAAATATGCTCGAATTCATCGGAATTCTGATGATAATTTCACATTTGGTTTCGATAGAGAAGGCATTAGCAATGAAATTTATTTTGTTTTTTAAAAAGTGCCCGCGTTTGTCAAAATTTTGACGACAACAGGCATCACTTAAAAAAAAAAATAAGAGGGCAAGTCATTTGTGCAATCAATCCTGTGCAGGCTTCTGCGTCGACCTCTGGCAACCCCTGGCAAGATCAAATGGCACACTCACCATTCGAGGTAGAATCTAGCTTGCTAAAACTTTCTTTGAACTTATCGTCAAGTTTCAATACCTCCACTCCTGAATAAAATAGCAGGTTGATGAAATTTCCTTTTAATGAACTGATGCCATTAACGAATTTTCATCAGCTGTGTTGTTTGGCCCCTTCCTATTGATGGTAGTAGCATGTTGTTTCTCAAATTTGCATATATGAGGAATTGTTTGGGTCGAGTAACTTAAAGTTTCTCTCCCATATAGGTGGTCGAGTGTGTCCCACCCATTGCTGAGGAGTTGGAATGGCTTGCACTATCCATTGCATTCCACAACTACCTGTGCTTTGTCATTCCTAGGTCAATATCATCAAAATTCTTTTAATGTTTCCCCCATGCCTTAGTTGTTGATGTTCAGTCTTCCCCTTTCGCCACCATGAATTATATACGGCCCGGAGGGCAATCAACCTCTCTTTCTCTTTTGTCTCTATTCTCCCACTCTGTCCCTACCATGGCACTAGGACGTATACACAGTGAAGAACAAGCTAACGGGATAAAGGATCAACCTTTTGTGAGTAGCATTGATGATTTTCTAGTTCTCATTAGAAGATAGAGTGGGAGAGGCCATTATCAAACTATTTTTATAGTTATCAACCACACCCCCTCTAACAGTGAGGTAGTTCCAGTTAGTTACTTTACTTCTCAAGGCTCCATTTTCTTACCTAACATAGTAACTTGCATTAGACCAAATTTTATCAAGAACTTTAGCAAAAACATATTCAATCATCTTGCATTCCTACAACAAAAGTATATAGATTTTACTATCAATAATAGTACACCTCAGTGTATGTTGTTTATTAGTGCTATTTATCCCTTTGTTGTTCTATGATAGGATCTTCATTTTATAGTTCTCTTGTCACCTAAGAACTTATCTAGGGTCCCTTGTTTCCCTATTGCTATATCCTTTTCCACTTCCCTTTGTTGACTATCTATAATATGATTAGGCCTTCATTTCCTCAAATTTCTTCTTATGTTAGCTTTGTTTCCTTTGATCTTCTTTCTATTTTTACTTCTGACCATTGTCCAATTGATCTCTTAGCTAAAGGTATGGGGAGATTCAGGAGGGTTGCTAAAGTCCAGCAAGACTTCAACGGTACCTTTTTCTTCATTAGGGGACTTAAATTTTTCATGTTTTATGTTAAGGTCTTTAGATGGAAAACCATCTTCCTTTTCTACTATTTTTTTTGTCTATTGTGTTTCCTTGCACATTTACTAATGTGTGTGAGAGTCATCTTGAGCTAGTTCTAGGGAGGTAGCTAGCAGAGGAAGCTTCATAACATTAGAGTTTGTGTTAATATGTTCCAAAAAAAATTATCTCTAGTGTGAGCCTGAGGGATTTTCTCCACAATAGTGTGAGATGCAACTTTATTTGTGTCTTTTGAGGCATGGTCCACACTTTAGGAGTCACTTTTGTATTAACTTGTTCTTTTCTTTGTGTTTCCTAATGTTTCCTTCTTTGGACCTTGTCACGTTATCATTTGGGTATAGCTTCTTTGTTCCCTACTATGTCTTACCTTGAAGGACTCCCCCTTCTTCCAAACTAGTATTTATCCCATTTCATAGATTGATAGTGTGGACTAGAAATAAAGGGGCTATGATGAGTAAAAAGATGCATGACCTTAGTAGGAAAGAGGCTAAACATAAATGTAAATAAAAAATTGACAAATATACCTCAATTTTGAAATGCTTGCCATGAAGTTCCACACAAGCCTTAATGTTTCTAGAACATGTTAGTGTATGCTTTCATCATGGAAAAACATAATGTAGTTGATCATAATTGATGTAACAAAGTTTTATCATTGAATGCCTTGTTCCTTGATTATAGATCTATGGTCAATTGATTTGAATTGCTTGATTGAAAAATTGGTAGATGTGGGTTGGAGTTGATAGGGGTCGGTTCAAAATGAGATATAGACTTGTATCTATATGCAACTTGCACCTTTTCAAATTGAACTTTTGGAAAAGTCCAAATTTGGAGAGGAAATTCCTACTATTTACAAATCCAACATTCATCTTTCAAATTTTACGTCCAATTTTCATGAATAAGGGTTCCCAAGACCCTAGTCCTAGAAAACTGAGCCATGAGGAACATCATGAATAAGGGAATGAATCAAATTTATGGAAACATTCTCAAACCTAAGTACAATTAGGCATAAATAAGGCACAACCACTAAAGTGAGTCCAAACCTAGTGTATATTTATAAAGAGACACAACTTATGATGCAATATTTAGCCCCTTCTTAGCAAGAGTATGAAATTATTCTCATGTACTCTTGGGAAAATATGGAGAAACCAAATATTTTTTCACCAAGATATTGAAGAGTCAAGATGACTACAAGTTTGGAAAGGTGGTAGATCTCAAGACTTGTGATATTGTCAATCTACAATATTGAGATAAAAGGGAAGTACAAAGTGAGTAATATGAGTAACATTGGTAACACACATGGAGAATGCAAAACACAAAGTTATGACATTTAGAACTAGTAAGATTCATATATTCTCACTAAGAGCCATATCAAAAAGACAAGGTATAAATATAGGACTAGTAAGATCCTTATATAGTTACTAGGAGTCATGTCAGAGACACATAAAAGCATGATACCCAAGTTAGTAAGATCCTCTAATACTTAGTCATAGATTGCATTCTAACAACAACTAGAAGGTCATAGCTTGGTAACCTAACTAGTCCATGAGTAGTAGCTCAAAATTTTATCAAAGCTAGGTTAGGTTAGGAGCCCCAAGAACCTATAATGTGTCTTATAATGGGTGTTGAAAATAATCTACACTCAAGCCAACAATGGAATGGTAAGAAAGGGGGTAGTAGATCAATGGTAGAGAAATTTATTAACAAATATAAGGCCTTAAGTTGGATTCCTAGTTATTTAATGAGTATTAGCTTAACATTTTCATGCATAAATTACATCTACTCCCACCTCTACCATAGATCCAACTTCCACCATTTCTCCTTCCACAACCTCTAGTCACCTTCATGTACCAAAGCCACTAGTGTCACACCTTTATTACTTACATCCTCCACTTATCATCCACCATATGGCCTATTTATCAAATTTAATTCTTCTACATGTAAAATTCATGTTCACAAGATGGAATGACAATTGGTAGATGTAAAAGCCATATTCCACAACCTTTGCTAATATCCTTTCTGTCAGTGCCAAAATGTGAGGTTTGTAACAGGATGCGACATCCATCAACGCATAATAGAGAGGATATTTCTAACAAGATGGAAGATCAAACAATGTAGGAAAGCATTGATTAAAAATAAATACAATATTTCAGTTTATAGAGTTTAGTAAAAGGGGCAATGAATAAACATAACACTACTTTGGAAGGCTGCAGAGATGGTGTGTGGCACAATATAGAGACAGGCTATGCAAGAAACAAGAATAGAAAAGATGCAAGGTTGAGCCATAGAGTAGGGTGTGATATCCATCAAAGTGTAAAGGCTTTTGAAACTCTACCATAAATATAATTGCCATGTGTTTGATCAAATCAATAACTATCTAAAAAATTGAAACGCTAGGGAGAGACATTAAATGTGAAGAGGATTGATGTGCATGGAAATTATTAATTGCATATTTGAATAAATATTTTATTGTAATCTTTATGTCAGTTCAATTTGCGTGCAAGATTTACCCTCTTTGGAAGCTACCATACCATTCAAATATTCATGTATTGGCACCTAATTGTGAAAATTTGAGGTCCATTGGGGAAAAAGTTGTCATTTTGCCATGACAATTTTTGCATTTCTTGTAGCAACTTCTTAAAAATATAGTTGGAAAGTTATTTTATGGTGGTTTGAGGTTGTAACCCACTTGGATGGGAATAAATAGGCCTTTGGAATTCCATCCAAGAGTTTTGCTTAATGAAATTGGGGTTTTCTGTGCATTTTTTGACGTTTCGGTCTGATTCTCTTCATTTTTCATTGTGAAAATCATCATAATTTTATGAAAAGTCAATTGGATGTGGTAGAGAAGTGATTTAACCTCATTTTTTCATTTTGTGGCATTGAATTTCATTGTGTTTTAAAGAAGATATCATAGTTTTTCCAAAAAATATCAAAACCCTGCCTAGTGTTTACCGAGAGGAGTAAATAACATATAGTTTGGTCTCCCATGCATAAAATTCACCCAAATGTGTGGGAAGACATGTGTTTATGCTATGTATCATATTATGTTGTGTGTAGGGCTCCAAATTAGATTTGGTACATGTTTGGGCATGAGGACAGTCTGATATCTCTATGTATCAGACGGTAAAAGGTAGTAAGAGTGAAGGATTTGGTGGGAAGACCAAGCAATTGGTATTTTGAAGTGGTTGATGACAGAGAGAGGGGTGAGGAGACCCTATGCAACCTTTGGAAGGATTTTCGGATCAAAACCAAATGAAATAGATTAAATTTATATGACTATCCTAAGGGTATTAATTGTCACAGTCATAGTTTTACTAGTGATATTGTTTTTGTTTTGACAGAGTTGTGTTTGTAAAGCCAAGTGTGGACATGTAATAGAGTCATGAGATGTCTTAATACTACATCAATACTTAACAATAACTTGAGAAGTTGATTCAAATGGGTCATATTGACCAACTACTTTTGCTTTGTGGAAGCCCATTTTGTACTTTCCAAGAAGAAGATGGGACATGGTGATTCAAATTGACTATTGGGTCCTAATCAAGACCACCAAGAACAAGTATTTTGATCCCTCAAATTGCTGACCTCTTGAACCAGCTCTGAGGAGATGAATTTTTCAACAAGATTGATTTGAAATTAGGGAACCATCAATTCCTTGTTGAGCTAATTAACATTTGGAAGACTTTCTTTGAGTCCAAGAAGGGCTTGTTTGAGTGGTTATTGATGCCCTTTGGCATAATCACCACAACAAGCATTAACTCAATTGAAATAGAAGTTTTGTTCAGTACCACTCTTTTTTTTGTCTGATTTGTAGAAATCTTTTAAGATCAAAATAGATGCCTTAGAGCATGTATGGGGAGCAATCGTGGCTAGTATTAGCATCTAGTTGCCTACCATAGTGAGACGTTTTCTAACATAGTGTGTAGGAACCTAAAATATGACAGAGACTTATGCTATTATTTAGGTCTGCATACAATGAAAGGACTACATATTGGAAGGAGACAATCATCCATAATTATCACAAGCTTCTACAGCTGATGTAGACTCAAGGTGAGTTGTAAAATGACCATATCAATGAGTGCAAACCCTGTCTTCACAAATTATGATCAGTTGCCATGATACTTGTCCCTATCCTCATGGTGTTTAGGATACACAAGGGCTGCATTAGTCATGTAAGTATGCATGAGCATGGGAATGGATAGTTACTTTCCTTTTAGACTGATTTGGATAGTATTGAGAAGATCCTATAAGGATGACTATCACCATACTCTCGATGACTTCACAACATTGATAATAAATTCACATTAGACACTCATGGATTACCCCAATTAGACATTAGTCAACTTAAGATATGATACAAGGATTGCATACCACAAATCCATTAGTATATCACCTACGCTAAATCACCACAAAGCCATTAGATATGTTTTAAGATGAAAAAGAAGAGTTAAATGGTTTTGGTTCAATTTGCATTATTTCTATATTCAATTAATTTAATTTGGTATATTATACTAAAACGTGATTTCATAAAACATTTCAACTTCTATATAACTAGTTCTATAGCTTGATATTTTTGCCTGTGAAGAAAGACCATGTCAAACAATATAGCGAACAACAAAATAAGGAGACAATTGCTAGATTGTGGTCTAACTTGAAAAGAAAAGGTGATGGAAAATGTTATTGTCCCTGCAAAATTTGTAAGGGGTTAAAGACTAGAAGACATATAATCAAAATAGCTAAGAAATATTGTAGGTTGCATGGTCACATTGAAGGGGGACATGATTATCATCCATTGGTAAGTTTTTTATTATATCGTTTTAACAATTTATATGCATAAGAAATCACTTGATGATGAGATCATGATCATGGTTTATTTATGTTTATCATTTTCATATAGGTCGAGCACCCTAGAGCACATGATATGGATCAACACAACCTAGAGGATATGGTTTCGAAGTGGAGGAACATGGAGGTGTGAATATCGAAGCTAAAGATAATGATCCCATGGAAGATGATGATCATGAGCCACAAAACACAATTGAAGATGATGGTACAAATACATTGATCCATGACACATTTAGTACTAGCATAGCTGATCATGATGATGAAGATGACCTTGATGTTGTTCATGATTTACCTCTACTTGAGAAGGCATATGAGGCCCTTTACGAAGGCTCCCATACAACTCTTCTCTCTGTTGTATTGTTGTTGGTGAACTTGAAGGTTATGAATGGTTTATCCAACATAACAATCTCACATATGTCATTATAGTTAATAAATGGTGAATCATGTACCATTAATATTCTTTATATTAACAAATTATATTTTTTTGTTGTAGATTGATAGGTGATTTTTTGTTACCACCATCAAATATTCTACCTCGCTCATACCGAGAATTATCTACCATTATGAAAGATATTGGAATGGAGTATCAAGCAATAGATGCTTGTCCCAATGATCATATGACTATGAAGGATGCTTGTGACAAACTCTTTGATGGCTATCAATAAATTATTCATTCTTGTTATATCATATGACTGTGAAGGATACCTCCATGATGGTGACTTTTGATCAGTTATAATGCTATAAATTCCAATGTCCTCATTTATATCAAGATTCCTTTCTAAGACTATATTTTTCATTGTATTTACTTTGATGCCACAGTCTTGATGAATGGAAGACTGTTCTTTGCATCTTAAGTCAATGTTTCTCTCTTGGTTGTTTTCCATTGAAGGGACTGTGACCTTTTGTACAGTGATCATGATAATGGTGTTTGCACCTGATCCTCTATACATTACTAATCTCCTGGTTTTGGGACCCTTAGCCACTGTAACTGTTGCTTTTATGCTTTTGATGTACCTGACTTTGGGACTGTCCTTTAACTATTAAGTGTGGGACTTTGTTTTCACCATTGACTGTCAAATGATCTAGACAACATTATGCTTGTGATACTACCATGACTGGGCTCCAACCCTGTCTTTTAAAAAAAAATGTCTTCATGATTGTATTCTACCTCCAATCTATGGATTTTGTGTTGCTCTACAATCTGGATGACCTTCTTTTTGGTGTTTTCTCACTCTCCAAGGCACTTATTATGACTCATAACACTGTATTTTTCTTGTGACAAATATACATTGTGCGATGATCTTCCTTTGTTTTTGGGCTTATACTATCCTTTGTACCATTCATTGCTATGAATGCTCCTCATGCGTGATCTTTTCATTAGCACTGTGTTGATACTGGTATATTCACTGTTGCATGCTCTTAATCTAGTGTGACTACCCTATAGCATCATTGGGATTGTTATAGCTATTTATCTCCTGTAATAATGTATCAATAGAATAGATGGATATAAAGTTCTTATCCTTCTATAACTGCACATTGGACAATGTTCTTTGACTCCATGGTTGCTCTATGTGAGGATTATTATGACTATATGCTGCTATTACTTGGTGATTCATATGGACTATTATTTAGGCATTCTCCTTATCACTGATGTATGATCTGCATGGTTGCTATCTTATATTGTCAATCAATCTTAGATTTTCCCTCGATGATCATGTATTTTCTTGCTATTTGTATTCCCCATAATTTGAGTCTTTCTCATACTATTTTTTATACGCTTTCTCATCGCGTAGACTAATGCATAAATTTATATCATAAGCTAGATAGTCCCTCATTGTTGAAAAGAAAACCTTTGAATAGTAGCATACTATTTTACCATCTTATAACAAGATGGCTCCCATGACATCCTCAGTAGCATTTGTGTAAGCTTCACTGAGAAACAAAGAATTAGGTAAGGTCAACATTGGAGCATTGTGATGTAGAGCATCCACCAATCTCGATCAATTAGGGAGATCTTTCTCCCAACTCACCTATTCAATAGGGAACAAACCCCAAGCCCTCACTAGCCTACTAGCCCCTCAAGTTGCTTCAACACCCCAAAGACTCACTCCTACTCCCTAGTCCCATACAACCATTGGCATATATCACATAGGGAATTCTCGCCTTGCCTAAATCTATCTTGAGGTCTTCCAACCCTTGAATCACACCAACTCACAAAATCTTACTCCCTCAAGCCCTTCTCCAACTACGAATCCTAATGGCTTTTGGACACAACTCCTAATGCCAAGTAGGCACACATCAACCCAAGGGTACTCAAAGACATCCCCTCTATTTTGGCTTTGGTTTCATCCAATTTGATTTTGTTTTGAAAAAGATAATTCCAATTTTTGTAAAGCACTGTCAAAACCCTTCCTAGGGTTAATAGTGACCATAAATAATGTAATGCATCATTTGTAGCCATAGGAAAACCACCAAAACTAGTGGGAACTTGTAAAATATCATGCCTTTTCATATTTTGGTGTTTGTAGGGGCTCATGAGTAATTTTAGCACGTGCTAGTTGAATGCAAGGGACTGATTTCTAAGTCACAGTCTGAAACACAATGATTTCATGGAGTTTGAAGTGGTGTGAATGCATCAATGGTTCTTGGGGAGTCTAGTGAAGGGAAAGAGGAATGTGTGAGGGCTCCATTGACAAGGGCAAGGGTCACCAAGTTGAATAACCAATAACCAAGAAAACCTTTGGCTATCCTAAGTTAACAGTGACTGTGATTGTCTTAGCAAAACTAGTGAGACAACAATTTCTTGTTTGCCAAATAGGGTGTGATGGGAAGTTCAGTGGTTGGATTTTTGGTAAGGTTAGTACGTGGACCCTATAAAGTCCTAGAATCCTTTTGGAGGCACTGAGGAGAGGGGAGGAAGGCCATGTTCATTATTGTCCCAAGCCTACATGACTAGAACAAAAGGACAACGGTGTAACAGTATGAATTCCTTTGTACTTTGGTTGGTTGGTTGATTTAATAATGTATATAATAACTTCCTTATCTAGATTAGAGACTAACTTAGTAATACCTTTTCTAGACCATAGAGGTAGGGCCCATCCATTATAGAGAGTTCTAACTAATTGCATTTACAAGTATTCTTTGTTCTTTGTAATGTTCCTAGTGTGAAGCCTTTTCTTGCAAGTACTACTTATAACTAGGAGAAACATCATGAGACATGCCAAGTTCTCTCTTCTCAAAATCAATGGAGTGTTGGATGTTCAAATATCTTTGGCTCCTCCAAAGTAGCATTCTCTGTATGTGGTATTCTTTAGTGGTCTGAGTATTCTGTGATTATCTTGTCCCTCAATTTATTCTCTCATATGTCAATGATGGCATTTGGAACCAATATAAGTTTCTCCTCATCATCCAAGGGTAGTAGATCAATTAAGGATGCAATATTTTAGCCAGGTACCTTTTTGGGGCAAGACACATGGAAAACATTGTGAAGCTAACTACTTGTGTGAAACTTTAACTCATAAGCCATTTCATGAACCCTTTTTAAAATTTTATATGGTCCATAAAACAAGCTTTGAGGTTTTCAAATCCACTTCATTTTGTAGTAGTTTTCTTATAAGGCTATAGGAGTTGAAAACCCATATCTCCCACATTTAATGATCTCTTGGTATGTTGTTGATCTGTGTACAACTTTTGTTGAATGACTTTTAAGTGACCTCAAAATGTCTTGGTTATCTTTCACCAAACCATTGATGCTGATACCCTGTTGTTAGTAAAATTAGTAGATGATTTCCTTCGTTTATTTTCATGCATTGCTTTCTAAACAATTTAAATATTTTGCACCTAATTCTTGATAGTAATTCTCATGCCTACATATTGTGAAAGTCACTATTCATTGAATACTCATGATTGTTATTCTGAAATTCAGTGTTTATTCAATAGTTATTTAGTATGGCATTTCACTTTTAATTTACTATTGATGTTATATTGTGTTTTATAACTTAAAACTTAACAATCACTAAAAGCTTTGTATTGTAGTAGGTTTTAGGTTAATATTTAAAATATCTAATTTATTATTGATGTGTTATTGTGCTTTATGAGTTAAAATTTACAATCAACAAAAGCTTTGTATTGCAGTAGGTCTTAGGTTGATAAATGTAGCTTTGAATGCAACTATTGTGTCTAAACATATAACATTGTGTGTATGTGCTTGAACCTATCCAATTCGTGTGTGCTTGCATTGTTAGGAGTGTTTAATCTTAGGATTTATTTTCAATAAAAAAAGCATAGAATTCTTTGTCTCGTGTTGAAAGAGCATCTCAACCTTTTGCCTAGGCAAACCTAAAAAGACTCATTTTAAATTTTTTTAAAGTTTATATAGCTTGACATGCGATCCATAGAATAACATGGCAAATTGAAAGTACATATTTTTCATAGCAGGTTAATTTTTTATTGTACAAGAGCTTCCCTTTCTAATTGGAAGAACAGTTAACATTAATACCATTGGCTATTCCCCACAAATTCATGCTTGATGTAGAGCCCCCCTTGCAACCTACCAAACACCTCAAAATGTATGACACTGACCCCCTAAAACAAGAATGGGATCCTATCAAGGTAAGGCTCTACAACTTTGGTTCAATCTTCTCACCATCTCCAAGACTCTTGCCTACTCAATCAGGGGTATCTTCCTACAACACACTCCATGATACCTCCAAGGGTTACAAATCATTTGCATACCAGTTTTGGGTCATACAAGACTCCCTAAGGTCAGACAAAGCACCGGTTGTAAGGTTACATGCCCAAAAGGAAGGGTCAGGGTCTGGAAAATAAAGGCCTTTGTCGGTAGGATGTTGACTATCCTAAAAGGGCTAATTAGGCCTCTTTTGTGAAGCAGCTATGCTTAGATGAATTAACCAGGAAAATTAAAATCCCATGGGAATGTTGGGAACCATAAATCAATAGGGATCCTAGGGTTACACGCCTAGAACCATCGCTATTTGCACACAAGGTACTTTTGTTTGTTCAAGGTCTAGGTAGCCACATACAGATGTCTACCTAGGATTGCTCCAAACACTTCCCTCCCTTGCTCCTCCTACAAAACACTCTTAGAATCCTATAATAAATTGACCATACTTTCCTTTCACCAAATCCCATGAGCCTCAAATTGGTAAAGTGCAAGATATGGCCATGGAGGAGGAAAAACCCAAGGTAAACCCTGGTTTTCCGAGTACCTACAGTAAAACTTGAATATTAGGAGAAATACACACAATCAAGACTTAAAATCAAAACCAAAAAAGAGTTAAATCTCCTCTCCAACCAATTCACATCATTGGGAATGGTTCCCAATCTGTATAGAACCGTACCACGGACCAAATGTCTAGAATTGCAGGAAAAACTCAGAATTCTATTAGTTTTTAGGCATCAAAACTCTTCTTCGTACAATCACACCTTAGGAATTGGATCCATGAGGTGTATAAACTATTCCAAAACTAATCTCAACTGAAAATCAAGAGGTTAGAGCCATTGGAGGAGTTTCAAATTAACAAAATGCAAAAAGTGCTTAAAAGTTGCTCATGACAACTTTTGACAACTTTTGCAAAAGTTGTCAAAAGGTCATCTTTCGCCTCCTAATGACTTGGATCAAGTTTAACCCCTCCTAAAACATCTTAAAACACTAAAACCAACACATTTGATCCCCTATTGTCCAAAAGTCCTAATTGGCTCATAGAAATGCCAAAATAGGAGTTTGGCTCACAAGATGGGGTTCATTATTACAAACACATAATGCATGATTGAAAACCTATACAAAATATTCTAAAGACATATTTAATGCCTTATCCTCCCTTCTCAGAGTCTAACTTGTCATCTTGAAGGGTTTGATGAGGTGCTCCTACACCATACTCCCCGGAAGAATAAATCTCAAGTCCACTTGAGATGAGAGTCTGCAAATCGGCACCATGATCTTTGATTTGTTGCTTTGTCATCCAAACTGCTTTAAAATTAGGTTTTCCTTTCCAAGCCACCAAATACTCCATGTAAACTTTTCTCTTGGTTTGCTTTGCAACCTTAGTGTCTAGAACCTTATGCAACTTTGGTGGTTCATGTTTGGGAATATCATCATTAGCAATATCCTGAATTGTGTATTCGCCTGCATCAACACTACACTTATAAAGAGTTAAGTCACAAACATTAAAAATAGGTGACAAACCAAGATCAGATGGTAGTTGAAGTTCATAGGCATTTGAACCACATTTCTTCAAGATTTGGCAGGGTCTAATCTTTCTTTGCATCAGCTTTGTGTATCTTCCTTTTGGAAGTTTTTCCTTCTTCAAGTGAACCCACACAAAGTCTCCCACATCAAACTGAACATCTCTCTTATTTTTGTCAGTATGAGTTTTATATTTCTCTGCAGATTGTTGAAGATGAGTCTTAACTTGGTCATGGATTTCTTTTATGGCAGTATCAAAGGTTTCGCCATCTGCACTAATGGCTTCTCCTTGAGGTGTCTTTCTCAACTCCAGCACACCCCTTGGGTGGATGCCATAGACAATCTGGAGAGGTGACTTACCGGTACTCCTATTCACTATATCATTATAGGAGAATTCTTCTTGAGACAATATACTATCCCACCTTTCTCCATGTTGTCTAGTCAAACACCTTAGTAGATTCCCTAGTGACCTGTTTACAACTTCAATTTGACCATCTATTTAGGGATGGTAGGCTGAGGAGAAGGATAAATTTGTACCAAGATTCTTCCAAAGGGTCCTCCATAAGTGACCAATAAATTTTACATCCCTATCATAGACTATAGTCAAAGGCAAACCATGTATCTGGACAATCTCCTTAAAGATCAAGTCTGCTACATAAGAAGCATCACAAGTGGTTTTGCATGGTAAGAAATGTGCCATCTTACTAAACCTATCCACCACTACAAAAACATTGTCATATCCTTTCCTTATCCTAGGTAATCCTAAAACAAAGTCCATACTTATGCTTTCCCATGGTCTTGAAGGTATGGGTAAAGGTTGGTATAAGCCTGTATTGGTGGACTTTCCTTTTGCCTTTTGGTAGATCACACATGTCTCCACAAATCTTTTGACATCTGCCTATAGTTTGGGCCAAAAATAATGTCTTTTTACCAAATCTAGTGTCTTGTCAAGACCAAAATGGCCTGCCATTTCTCCACAGTGTTTCTCCTTAATTATATTCAGTCTCATAGAGCATTTGGGTATGCATAGTTGTGCACCCTTAAACAACAATCCGTTTTGAATCAAAAATTCAAAATACTCAAAATGAAACCATTCATCAAATGAAGTACATACCTTATAGGCCTCTCCAAAATCTTCATCATCCTCATACATGGCTCTCAAAGAGTCTATTTCAACACTCTCCAACTGAATTTGATTTGTAGTTAGGACTCTTCTACTCAAAGCATTTGCCACCTTATTCTTGACTCCTTTCTTGTACTTAAGAATGAAAGTGAAGGCTTGTAGGGTCTCTACCCATTTCATGTGTTGGTGATTCAATTTTTCTTGACTTTTTATGAAGCTAAGGTCCTGATTGTCTGTGAAAACTATAAATTATTTTGGTAGCAAGTAGTGTCTCCATTTTTTCAAGGATTGGACTAGAGCATACATCTCTAGGTCATAAGATGAATATCTCCTCTTTGCCTCATTCAACTTCTCACTGCAGAAAGAAATAGGTCTTCCTTCTTGACTGGGCATTGCTCCAATAGCCATGTGACTAGCATCACACTCCACTTGGAAGATCTTACTGAAATCAGGTAGGGCAAGGATTGACTGCTCTGCAACTTTTCTCTTCAGTGTTTCAAAAGAGTTATATGCTTCTTCTGTCCAACTAAACCTGCACTTTTGTCCTCCCTTTATTGTGTCAAGCGTAGGGGCACAAATATGGCTAAAGCCTCTTATAAACTTCCTATAGAAGGTAGCTAAGCCATGGAAACTCCTAACATCATTCATTGTCCTAGGTGTAGGCCAAGACAATATGGCACTCACCTTTTCTTGATCCATTTTCAATTCACCATATGAGATTACAAATCCCAAGTAAATGATCTCTTCTTGCATAAAGAAACACTTTTCCAAGTTGATCATTAATTTTTCTTCATACAATCTTCTTAGGACCAGGTCTACATGTTTTAGATGTTCTCCTTTGGTTTGACTGAAAACTAGAATGTCATCTAGGTAGACTATAACAAATTTCCCTATGAAATCCCTCAAGACTTCATTCATTAACCTCATAAAGGTACTAGGTGCATTGGATAAGCCAAAGGGCATGACTTTCCACTCATACAACCCCTCATTTGTTTTAAATGCAATCTTCCATTCATCTCCCGGCCTAATCCTAATCTGATGACAACCACTCTTTAAATCAACTTTTGTAAAATATCTAGCACCCCCCAAACAATCTAACAAATCTTCAATCCAAGGCATAGGAAACCTATACCAGATAGTAATCTTGTTGATAGCTCTTGAATCGGTGCAAAGCCTCCAAGTGCCTTCCTTTTTGGGTGCCAAGACTGTAGGGACTGCACATGGGCTCAAACTTTTACCAATCAATCCGGATTCCAATAATTCCTCAACCTACTTTGTCATCTCAACATTCTGATCCGGTGTGAGCTTGTATGTTGCTTTATTAGGCAAGGTGGATCTAGGTATAAGGTCTATACAATGGTTTATGTCCCTCATGGGAGGTAGTGACCTTGGCACGCCATCAGAGATGACACCCTTGTATTTGTCTAGTAGTTGTTGCACTGCAGGGTCAATCAACCTCAATTTGTCCTCTTTCTTATCCTCAGACTTCTCCACCTTTGTTACTGTTGGAATAGGGATAAGGGCATAACAAACCATGCCTTCATTTGCCATGTTCTTCATGAATTGATTCCCTCCTAATATCAACACCTTGGCCTCCTTTTGTTTGGTCTCCTCCTCATCCTCCATTAAAGGTAGCAACTCAATCACCTTACCATCCTTGGTGATGGAATATGTATTCCTAGCACAATCATGTTGTGCCTTCAAATCAAACTGCCATGGTCTCCCAAATAGGAGATGGCAAGCATCCATCTTTGCAATGTCAAACATCAACCTATCTCTATAGGTTCCAATATGGAATTCCACCCAAGCCTACCCTTCCACAACAGCTTGTTGTCCTTGTGTGAGCCATGAGACCTTGTAGGGGCAAGGGTGAGGTAGTCTCCTCAACTTCAGTTTCTCTACCATCTCTAGAGACCAAAGTTCTCAGTTGAACCGGAATCTATAAGGACCTTGTAGACCTTTCCACCTGCTTTGCAAGTGGTCTTGAATAGAGACTTTCTCTGTGGGGGTTCTCTATCAGACATCTTCATAGTGGTTACTACCCTTTTGATCATCAAAGCTTCGCCTCTTTCAGGGTATCCATAGCTGTCAGGGGTATCGACACTTTGGTATGTGTTTGCACTTGCCACACTTTGGCAATCAGCCTCTAAAATCAAGTTATTTCTTTTTTCTCCCATGGAACTAGTAGGTTTATCCGAGCATCTAATGGCCATGTGTCCTTCTTGATTGCAGTTATAACATCTGATTGGACCTCTACCTTGATATCTCCCTCTAAATGGTGGTCTTCTTCCTCTGAAGTTACCTCTCTGATTGTATCCTCCATTGTTATTGGAACTACTCTCTCCTTTAGTGCCTTCTTTACTAGTTTCATTTTGATTTCCAAAACCATTTCCTTTACTTCTGAAAAAAATTCTTCCATCCCTCTACTGTCTTCCTCTTCCTTTATTATTATTCTCATCTCCTTTTGATCTTCTCTTCCACCTTGATAGCAAGTTGATGGCATATACCAACGGTATCCGAGCTAAGAAGGTTCAATTCTTCTTGAATGTTGTACCTTAATCCATTCAGGTACTAGGCAACTTTCTCACTCTCTTCCTCTTTTGTTTTAGACTTCATGCATTGCCTTTGGAACTCCTCAGTATATGAGTTCACATCTATCTCCTTTTTCTTGAGATTTTATCTCCTCTTATGGAGTTGTATTTCATAGTCTTTGGGTACATAGGCCTCTTTGATCAAGGCAACCATCCTCTTCCAAGAAACAATCTTGGTCTTATTGTCCTTCTATCTTTCCTCTTGGACAAAGTTCCACCAAGTTAGGGCTGCTCCCTTCAACTTGGACTTAGCAATCTTCACCTTCTGGTTTCCTGGAATGTCTTCAGACTCAAAGAAACTAGACAAGGAGTCTATCCAATCCATCACAACATCTGGTTCCATTTTTCCAGTGAAGGTTGGAAAATCAATATTTTGCTCCATGGTTCTCCTCTCCATGGATTTGAGGGCATTAAGGAAGTTCCTTTGGTCAGGAGGAATAGCCTCTTCCTTCGACATAGGGATCTCATCCTCATCCCCTTCATCACCACTAGCAGTGCCTCCATCTTCCTTCCCATCTACTCTACCTCTCAACCTCTCTAGCTCCCATTTGCATTGCCTTACAAGCAGTGGCCTGCTCTCTCACAATCTTTTCCAATTCCATGTTGGTGATTGGTCCTCTAGGGACTTCTTCTTCTTGTCCCTCTGACATCTTTCAATCCTCTGTCTCCTTACCAAATCCGTTACTAGCTCTGATACCACTTTATGCAAATCCCCCCTTGCAACCTGCTAAACACCTCAAAATTTATGACACCAACCCCCTAAAACAAGAATGGGATCCTATCAAGGTAAGGCTCTACAACTTTGGTTCAATCTTCTCATCATCTCCAAGACTCTTGCCTACTCAATCAGGGGTATCTTGCTACAACACACTCCATGATACCTCCAAGGGTTAAAAATCATTTTCATACTGGTTTTGGGTCATATAAGACTCCCTAAGTTCATACAAAGCACTGGTTGCAAGGTTACATGCCTATTCCTTAAGAAACTCACTCAATTAGGCCTAGTTGCTTGTAGCCCTATTTAGAGGGTAAAGAGACCTTAAGTTAAAAAATTTCCAAACACCTTGACAAAAAAATTATGGATTCAAACACCCTTTTGGAAGCTATAAAAGTCCCCAAAAGGAAGGCTCAAGGTCTAGAAAATAAAGGCATTTTCCGGTAGGATGTTGACTGTCCTGAAAGGGCTAATTAGGCCTCTTTTGTGAAGCAACTATGCTCAGATGAATGAACCGGACAATTAAAACCCCATGGGAATGTTGGGAACCATAAATAAATAGGGATTCCAGGGTTACACGCCTAGAACCATCACCATTTGCACACAAGGTACTTTTGTTTGTTCAAGGTCTAGGTAGCCACATAGAGATGTCTACCTAGGGTCGCTCCAAGCACTTCTCTCCCTTTCTCCTCCTAAAAAAAACTCTTGGAATCCTATAATAAATTGACCATAATTTCCTTTCACCAAATCCCATGAGCCTCAAATTGGTAAAGCGCAAGATATGGCCATGGAGGAGGAAAAACCCAAGGTAAACCCTGGTTTTTCGGGTACCTACAGTAAAACTTGAATATCAAGAGAAATACACACAATCAAGACTTAAAATAAAAACCAAAACAGATTTAAATCTCCTCTCCAACCAATTCACATCATTGGGAATGGTTCTCAATCCATACAAAAGCATACCATGGACCAAAACTCCAGAATTACAAGAAAAACTCAAAATTCTATTAGTGTTTAGGCATCAAAACTCTTCTCCGTACAATCAAACCTTGGGAATTGGATCCACGAGGTGTATAAACTATTAAACAACTACTCCCAACCAAAAATCAAGAGGTTAGAGCCATTGGAGGAGTTTCAAATTAACAAAATGCAAAAAGTGCTTAAAAGTTGCTCATGACAACTTTTGCAAAAGTTGTCAAAATGTCATCTTTCGCCTCCTAATGCCTTGGATCAAGTTTAACCCCTCCTAAAACATCTTAAAACACTAAAACCAACACATTTGATCCCCTATTTTCCAAAAGTCCTAATTGGCTCATAGAAATGCCAAAATAGGAGTTTGGCTCACAAGATGGGGTTCATTATTACAAACACATAATGCAGGATTGAAAACCTATACAAAACATTCTAAAGACATATTCAATGCCTTATCCTCCCTTCTCAAAGTCAGAATTGTCATCTTGAAGGGTTTGATGAGGTTCTCCTGCACCAATGCTCATCAATTATATTTGGTTTTTTACTTTCTAGGTGTGGAAGTTGAGTTCAAAATATTTTCTAATGGAATTTTCGTTCCTAGACCATAGAAAATAAGGCTCTTCCACAAAATCAAAATTTCCTAAAAATTTCACAGTTTGGAAGATTATTTGAAAGATTCCTTTACAAAATTTGTAGCTCAAAAAAAAATTATTGAATGTAGTTGATCTTTAGCATTCGCCCAAACTTTTCGCAAACTACTCTCCCAATAAAACCTGTCAATATAACTTTTAACATAAGCCCTAATGAGTGGATTCCCTATGCTTTCTCTCTTTACGATGTGCCTAACTTACCTATTGTCATGGTCCCTACTTCCCTACCAACTTCTATCATTTCCTCCACAAGTAATGTTTAGACAGTCATTCTAAAGTGAGGTACCAATAGAGTTGTTGATTGTTAAGGCCTTCAAGCTGAATTTATCAAATATGATCCAGATTCCTTGGCCTCCCCTTCAACAAATATTTTCAACAAAGATGTTTGTTCAAGGTTTCGCCAATCTTGGTCTCAACATAAATTCATTCTATTCATGGCTCTAGGAATCTCTCCAATCCTAGCAACTATAGGACTATAATGATTGGTCATACATTTGTCAAACTTTTTGCCACAATGTTAGACATGCAATTTTTTTATGAGTACCTAGAGAAAGGTAATGTTTGAGCTTGTGGGAAAGATAGCTTCAAGGGAGATTATCAAACCACTAACCACATATTTACACTCTAAGCTATTGTTGAGAAGGCTCACCACCGCTCTTCCATGGTCTTTTGTTGTTTATAAACTTTTCAAAGGACTTTGACTCAATTGGGAGACACTTGCTTTTCCAACAAAAACATGATGTTGGCATTTTAGATTCTCTCATTAGCATTGCTTGTAGGTTTTATGAAATTTATTGGGAAGCTTCATGCTTGCAATATCTTCAACTTGATGAGGAGAAAATTTGGGGTCAAACAAGGGTGTCCTATCTCCAACCCTCTGTAACATCTACATTGATAAGTTGGTGGAGCTTCTTTGACTATATACTAATATGGATGATAGTTGCAATATTACATGAGGGGTTATTGGTAATATACTTGTTGATGATATTGTTCTTCTCTCTCATTCTGCAAAAGGGTTGCAACATTACTTTCTTTTTCACTCATCTCTTCATTGGTACTTTAGAGTTGTACATGCCATCATCGATCCCTTTTGCCAACCCCTACCTTCAAACCGCATTCCTATCATTTTTTATTACCCCTGTCAACCTACCACCCTTGGAATTATGAATACCATTAATGACTACATTAATGTGTAGCCTTCTTGTTCCCCTTCAAATGCTTAATGCCCACAGAGATTTTTTGTAGATAGATCATCTACTTCACATGCCACACATTTTCCAATTTACTTTGTGTGTAGTAATTGAAGTGGGCGATGATCAATTGAATGGTAGTCTCTTTGTTAAGAATATAGTGGCACCATCATTTGATGACTTGTATGAGAGTGCAAGGCTCCTTGTCATAAGTTGAATAGTGCCACAAGGTATCATTAATAGAGTTTGAGTGATGGGAAATAGGTTGGCCATGCTAAATTAGCATGATGCCTAGTACATAATCAAATGCATCAATCTAAATATCAAATGATTTTGCAATATTCACTACAGTAAATGCTAGCATAAAGCAGAGGTGTTGTTTGAGGCCATTAAAGGCATTTTTTTGTGGATTCCATAGCAATGTTGCCTTGTTTCATATAACCTTTTTGAGTGATCAAGGAACATGTGAAAATCCAAGGACTAACCTTTTATAGAAGTTCTCAAGTTTGAGAAAGTTGTGCAACTATTTGAGTTTGCATGGGTATGCTAGTATCATGTCACCTTTATTTTTCAAGATCAACTTGAATGGGAGAGTGGTTGATAATGTAACTAAATTTGCATGGTTCCAAAATTTCATTTGTTAAGGTTGGTTTGCAACTTGTGTTGGCATAGCATATGTGGTACATGTGCAATGTGTAACATATGATCTTCCAATATTGTATAGGATAGGCTAGTATTTAATCACATTGATTTTCTTTGTATCAACATGAATGCAAATGTGGTTGATTATGTAACCAAGGTGTTAATTTTGTTTGGTTCCAAAATGCATTTATCAAGGTTAACTTGCAACTTGTGTTGATGTAGTGTATTTAGTACTTGTGCAACATGTAGCATGTATTCTTTTAAGATCTTCTCAAAGATTAGGAAGTCATCCATGTAGACAATGATAACATTTTTTATCAAGCACGGGTGTCACAAGAGCATTAGAAATTGTCAAAAGGCATAGCAATCCATTCATAGAGTCCTCACATTTTGAATATAGTTTTCCAAAAAAAAAACTATTGGATCGAAATGATGATATGTTGATTTGGTTTAGTGTGCCTAGAGATGACCCAAGTGATTGTTGATGTGTAGAAAGAGATACATGTTCTTCATTGAGATCTTGTTGAGACATAAGAGTCAATGTAGAGTCACCATATGTCGTCTTTCTTAGGTGCAAGCATAATCAAACTACCACAAGGATGAACTTGACTTGATACTTCTTGAATTTACTAATTTTTGGACTTTGTGTTGATTTTGTTCTCCTAAAATAATGTGTTAAAGATATATTTGGAATAAGAGAATTGACAATCAAGTCAATTTTGTATTGTATGAAGTAGTGCATAGGAAATCTTATTGATAAAATATCAATGTGGCTTCATGTGGGATTCCAAATGGCATTGAAATTCATCCTAGTATACTTGAAATTGAACTACTTGGATCCATCTAGTAGGAAATGCTAAAAGAAAACCAATAAGCACCATTGTAATTGGCATGCGTATTTTTATTTTTTTTAAATAAATCATCGTCGGAATTCTGACATCATCCCAACTTTGCACCGACAACCAAACCGTCGGACAAATAGCATCCTCGTCGATGCATAGTTCTTGGCAAGCGTCAGAATTCCGACTCCAATTGAAGAAACATCCGACGAGGATGTTGTATGTCCGACGACACTTTATTGTTGGACGCTCGTCAAAATTGTCATCGCTGCAAGTTCCTGGTAGGCATCGGAATTCCAGCGTCCATCCGATGAGGATTCTTTACGCCCGACGACATTCTTTGGCTAGATGAGCGATCATGGCCATCATCGGAAGAGTTCAGGATGTCGTCGGAATTCCAACGTTAGATGGCACCATCGAAATTACTGATGACGAGTCTTTGACGGCTTCATTTGTCGACAGTCTGATGAAAAATAGTCGAAATTCCGACGATAGGCTGTCGGAAATCAGCCCCAAATGTACTAGTGATTCCTCCATTTATCCTCTTCTTGGAGATAATTAATGAATTTTATTTGTTGCATCCTCCATTTGATCCTCTTTTCTTGATATGCTTGATCTTTGTAGCTTTTTCCATTTTAGCTCATCTTATCCTTTACTTCTAAATGGCAACTTTGAGTTGAGTTTGATCTTGGTCGTTCAATGAAATCCAAATTTCTATAAACTGAGGCCTCATTCTTTATTCGAAGGGAGAGTGTGACAATAATAATCTTGGAAGAATCATGATATTCTCACTATCATTCTATCTAAATTGTCCTTTCTTTCATTCATATTTGTGTACATTGCAACTTGAGAGAGACATATCAACATTAGAGAAGAAAGAACTAGTGAGGCTTCATCAAGGAGCATGGAAGTTATGGTTTGATTTATGTTTTTAATTACACTTTGTTTTGATGGTCTTATTGGTTAGATTGGGATCAATTAACATGATTTTATGAGTTTCATTATTTTCTTTGATCATGTTTACAGTTGATTCCTAGTTGACATTGATAGTAAGGTTGTTTGTCAGAACAAGTCCGAAAAAAGTCTGATGGCTTTTAGTTAAGTGAATTCAAGTGTTGCGGTTTGGAGGACATGTTCATATGGATCATGCAGTGTTCCAATTCATATTTTAGATGATGTTTTGACAAGCAAGTGAAGTTATGTTTCTTTGTGTTTTGTGTTGCTAGCTAGTATGGTTTATGACTGACTATGGTATTGTATCCTACTTGGATCATATTCTTTTGGTTTGGGTTTGCTTCAGAGGATGAGTATGGTTAATGTTTTGGATTTCACCTTGGTGTGTGTAGATCCATATTATGCAATTTGCATTGGAGATTTTTTTTTTTACTAACTAGGTAACATGGTTTGTAGGAATTATCAATTTCCCAATACCTACAAACAGCTATAAACCTTCACAATAGAGAATATGATATTTCACCAATAGATGAATGATATTGAGATAAAATAAAATATACATGAGATTTTCTTATAAGGCAATCTAGCAGTTATGAGAGAACCAATGAGGTGCAAGGGTAGGTACAACTACCTGCCAACTAATGGCATAAAATACTAAATGTTGGTAACTAATAGAATAATATTAACCTTACCTAACACCTAGGAAATGATAATTTGCCTAAGTAAACTTAATCATGTGATTAAATATTAATTTATTCCAACACCCACCCCCCCCCCTCAAGCGCAACTTAGGAAGTACAATTATTATGCAAATATGTAATATGGGTCCTGACTACTGGGCCATGTTAGGTACCTATGTACAATGCAAATGTAAATAAATGAATCTTTCACAAAGTGGAGAAAAGGAAAAAACCATGTGGGATAAAACTCCTCTCCAAAAGAGAGAAAACAAACAAACAAATCATGATGCACGAAGGACTCAAGATCCCCCGAGAACTACATACATCATGTATATACAATCAAGTATCCCCCCATAGAAAGGAAAGAAGGAGACTACATACCCCCCCCCCAAAAGAACAATATCCCATTGAAATGGTGAGTGTTTGAAGGCAAAACATAGTCCAATGCCTACAAACAACATTTCTTCCCTTGGGAAGAAGATAGACCAAGTAAAAATTCAGGAAAGCTTCCCATTTTGTATAAGAATTGGTAGGAAGAAAAATCCAAATGTAGGATGATGTTTCTAAAATTTGCTCATGTGTTGCCAAGACCTTGGAAGATGATGCTACAAACCAATTAGGTGCATACCCAATCATAAAAGAAGGAGACAAACAAAGAACCACTAAAATTCGATCTTGAACAAGTTCCCAAGACAAAGATGAAGTGACAATGTTGGCACCACAACTATCATTAAATAGGATATATGCCTCTAAAAAATGAATAGGATTCTCCAACCTCAAAGAAGACATCACATAAGAATGATCAAACTAGACCATAGAATATGATAAATCAAGTGAAGGGGGGGGCTCATGATTTTCAATGTCCAAAGACAATGTAGAAGAATCTCCAAATTTGATGAAACTGTCATCAAAGAGAAGAAAAACCCCCTCAAATGTGTCCCCTAAATTTGAAATGTGAGACTCCACAAACAAAGTACCAATGTCTGGAAGTAGGAATCCCAATCAAGAAGACAAATAGATACCTTCTACTCAAGAATGATGGATCCCAAGTGAAGGTGAAGGTTGGTTAACTATCTCTGATGAAGAATCAGGAAGCTTTGAAGCATTTGCAAACTCCTCCAAAGGATCACAAACATGGGTTATTGACTATGAAAAATGAAGAGGCACAATGGGGTTGGATGTTAGGGTTCCCATAGATACTGAGAGGGGGGGGTGAATCAGTATCTGACCAGTAATGAGATTTTCTTAAAATAGAACATGCAGAACATAAAGTAACAGTATACTGGTATGCAAGAATTAATGTAAATAACAGAATCAAAAACATCCACATGAAAAGAACACCATAACACAAGATGTTTAACGAGGAAACTCGGTGTGGGAAAAACCTCTGTGGGATTTGTGACTCACAATATTCACTTACTGGCCAATAAGAGAATATTACTTACAATAGGGGCCTGCACATGCAGGAAGGCCAACTGCCTAGAGCACACTGCTCAATAAGAAGTCACACTGACTTACAATGAGGATTATGCAAATCCAATGATCTATACTGCTTTACAATAGCATATTCAATGCCAAATTCAGTACCGATTCTTGCTTTGTTCTTTACATATACCCTTGACCCACAATTCGCACATTAGGTCTGCCTTATAATTTTCTTTATGCTTCCTATCCATATCCTACAAATGACTACAATGATATCTTTTATATACAAGAGTCATTTTACAATTTGCCAAGTCGGCTTACAATAATAAACAAAATATTACATTTCAAAAATCCTGTCAGCCTCTATGCCGGTATACATGTTCTCTTCTATGCTGGTGTACATCTTCTGTGTCGGTGCCGGTGTAGATTGATCTTGCTGATGTCAGTGCACTGTCTTGTTTGAATAATGCTTTGCCGGTATAATGTCTTGCCGGTGCCATAGGATTGCAAGGTTGCCATCAATGACAAAACCTTCAATCACATACAATGTCTCATTGGAGTGTCCATATGCCAGCATTGGAAAGAGGAGCATTGAGAGATGGCGGGGTATCATGATCACCATATGTCTTTCGAATATGAGTCCAAAGAGAATGAGGGCATTCAAAGGGAATAAGTGATTCCAAAATGTCATCATATAAATTTTCAAAAATAACTATAAAAACTACAACTCTAAACCCTTTTCCAAATACTATACTCACAAGGTGTGCTAAGACAAGGAGCTTCATTATACAAATATGGCAATAGTTGACAATCACTAAGATGAGTGAGAATAAAATCACTCCAGTGCCTATAGTTTCCCCTCTCCAAAATAATTAAAAAATCCATTACAATGATAATTCTTCAAAAATCACAAAGATAGTACCATCACAAATAATAGAAACCTCCAAAAAATAGATAAACCTGATTTTTCAGCAGAATATGATAGCACCACAAAAGCGGATAGAAGCGACGGGCTAGTGGGTCAATCTGCTAATGATATAAACTTGCCACCAACAGATCAACAATACTAACAAAGGCAAATTGTTACCTATTTAAAGTTGATAGAGGAATTTATAAAGATGGCCAATCAACATCAAGTTGTGCAACCTCCTCAAAGATTTGATCACCTATCAATAAACAACTCCAAAAACAATCGTTGCCAACGGCTATAGCTATTCTAGTTCCAAAATGTTATATCTGTACGTTGTGTTATATGACATTTGCATGCTATTGACCATCGATAACGTGATTAATGACTGTGATTTTTACAAATGTCATATAACACTACATAGGAATATAACATTTTGGACCCAGAATAGTTGTGTCCATTGCCAACTGCAAAAAGATATACTAATAGGTGATACCACTTCTTAAAAAAAACTAATCTAGACAAACATGAGCCAAATCAGCTTTCACATGAATAGAAGAGTTTGATTTGTGAGTAGCCATAGAGGGTGATCACACAATGCTTGTTGAATGAGGACAAAAATCTCACATGTTAAATCATGCACAACAAAAACCTAATGTCGAACAACTCTGATACGACCTATGTAGCCAATAATGATCGAAACACCATTGTAGGAATCACGGATTTGAAATGGAAAACATAAGATCCACAAACTATAGAAAATAATAATGAAAAATCCAACCACAAACAAGTAAACCGTTGGTAAGAAAACAGTGCAAAATGATATAACTGGGAATTAAATTTGAAATTGGCAGAGTTGCACCAATGAAATGGTGCTTATATTTCTAATCAATTCTCTTGGGACCTCAAGAATCTGATGAATGCTTCTTAGAAGAAAACAGGAAGGAGCTGCTAGATGTTTGCTCCGATACCATGTACATATTATCAATTTCTAAAGACTTATGAACAACTATAAAGATTCACAATAGAGAATGTGATATTTCACCAATAGATGAATGATATTGATATAAAATGAAATGTACATGAGTTCTACTTATAAGGCAAGAGCAGTTATGAGAGCACCAATGAGATGCAAGGGTCGGTATAGCTACTTGCCAACTAATGGCACAAAATAATATTAACCTTACCTAACACCTAGGAAATGATAATTTGCCTAAGTAAACTTAAGTATGTGAATTAATATTAATTTAGTCCAACATGTTTTGATTCTTATCAAGATGTTTTGTTTGATAGACCAACCTTAGAGAATGTTTTAGCATGTGCAGATTATTATAATTGTTTGGAAAGGATGTGTTGTGATGTATTTGGGTCCCCTTTGTCTCCTGGAGTGGATCGTAATAATTGTTATTGGTCTAGGTGGCCAAATTTATGTAATTGTGTCTATTCTATCTGTGGCTGACCTAGCTAAGGGTTTTGATGATTATCTTTTATATAAAGGAGTACGAATGTATGAGTGAATGTTTGGAATGTGTGTGGATTAAGGTGAAGAAGTGTGCATGTGATTTGCAAGTAGATTCAGTGTTGGAGATGTACAAAAGATTGTTGTGAAGTACTTCAATGATGATATCTTATGTATTCAGAGATTATGTTTGAATACAGATGAGTATACCATGATATTGATCACTTGACACATTGGTTCAAGGATGATTTCATGATCAAGAGATCTTGTTCAACTCAATTTAGCTATTCCTCTCTCCATCGGAAGACAATGAGTCTATTGGCATCTTTATGTATCTTGCTCTAAAACAATGTGTTCCAGCTTTGCAAGTCTTTTGTATCGTTTCCTAAGTTTGTTCATCTTAGTTCTACAAGTCCTCTCAAGAGAAAAGGATTCTGGAAGCAACATTGTAACTAATTATATTTATATTGTGAGTCTCATTTTCATCATGGTTTTTCCCTACTTGAGTTTTCCATGTAAATCTAGTGTTCATGTGTTTGTTTTTGAATAAGGGAAAACAGGTTTTAAGGGGACTAGAAACCCCATACAACAGATTTTGAAGGAACCCGAAACCCAAAACATTTTACTAGGATCTAGAACCCAACAAAGCAGGTTGTGCAAAGATATTAACAATGAAAACCATGGCCAAAAACCAGCACAATTAACCCAACAGCTTCCAACAAAAGCAACGAAGTTGTGAAAAAGAATAGACATAGAAAACCATCAGGCCTACAAGATAAAGAAATGGTAGAAACCCTAAAGAGACAAGCTGTCTGGGGAACTACATGCACCCCAAAACAAACAGAGCACAACTGCCCACAAGGGTTAAGACAACCCCCTCACTTAGGGTTTCCCTTTGGGACCCTTCATGTGGGATTGAAGGGTCATGTCAAAAGAAGGCGAGGACCTCTTAGACCATTTACCTTTTACCGTTATCCAACCATCTTCAACTTTAGCAGCCTCATCTTGCCACTCCAACGAATTTAATGTAATAAAATCAGCAGCTAAGGGATAGCCAGCAAGCAACGAAGCTCCAGCAGGCATAGCGGGACTTGGGTCAGAAACACCCCTGGAAGCAAGCACAGGGTGCCATATGCTTTCATGATTTATCTCTATTGTGATTGTCATGTATTTGTGTGGTGTACCTATTATACCTGTTCCTGCAGCACAAAACACTCAATAAATCATTGCAAGCATGGTTAGTAGATTAAATCAATGAAACGTAAAACCATAGCTAATTGACTTATTGCCTCCTAGTAAATGCGAGTGTGGATTTTGCTCTTAGATCTTAGTATGCAAATTCTAGTGACTTGACTACACTTAGATGGAGGATTTGAATGATTAAGATGCATGATCTAGCATGATATCATGATTAAGCTATATGAATTCATGATTATCCTAGCATGATTAAGCTAAGAGTTAAGCTGAAATGAGCATGATAACATGCTAAAACTGATAAACTATAAGCTAGATGCCTATAGTAATAATGCAAATGAGCTAAAATTGAGCATGAATTAGTAAAGTGGCTGAATTCGTGGATTGGTCATTTGTTCTCCAAAATAGGGTCTATTTATAGGATTTTCCAAGGCTAGGGGTGAGTTGGCATGAATCAACGGTTGAGATTGATCTGAAGATATCAATGGTTAAATTGGAGGAGGTTGGCAAAGGGGGTTGGATTAAAGGGAACACTTAGTGACAAGTGTCACAAAGGTTCTAGAAGATGTTGGATGAAAGGGGACATGGTGGTAGGTAGAATGGGTTAGGTTTAGGAATGGTTAGGTTTAGGAGTGGTAGAAGTTAGGAGAATTTGAATTTAGAAATTCAAATAATACGAAAAGGATAATTAATCTCAACAATTCATGAATGATTTGTTTTAATTAATTAGGAGTTGGAAGAAATGATTTTGGTGGAGGGAATTAATTAATTTGAATTAATTAATTAAAGGGGTGAAATGAAATGAACCTATTTAATAAATCCTTAGATTTATTAATAAGTAGATGAATGAGAGATTTAATCAAATTGCTTAGTGAATTCAATTAAATTGGGGAGGAGGGATTAATTAAATAATTGCTTATTTAATTAATTATCTTCAGACCATTTTTAGGTGTATACAGTGATTATCAAGTTTTGGTTTAAAGTTTAAAGATCATAAATTAAGTACTTTTGAGGTCTAGGCTAATTCACGCCCCTCTTAGTCTTGTGGTGTATTCAGCAAAGATGAGGGTGCAACTCATTGTCACTTGTTATTTGAATGATACCTATTACAATAAATTATTAAATTTACACCCCAAATCATGGTATTCACTAGTGGAATGACAATGAATAAGATAATACTTACAAAGAGAAAGAATTTCTTGATTTTGTTTATGATATTTTCTTATATTTTTCAAAGGGAGTAATCGATTTGGCTTGAAGGTCAAACAAACTACTCTCTTGTTGTGATGAAAAGTTAGGAGAGGAAGATATAGATGTTTTAGACAATGGAGGAGACGATGTCAACAAAGGAGGAGGTTGCAAACCTACACCCTCTCTAGAAACCTAGCAAAATTAGACATAAATTAAACACATCCAACAAAGTGGGTCCAAACCTAGTGTTAATGTATACAATTTATGACACTATAGTAACCAATGCCACAAATTTGGTCTTTTTATTAAGTGTAATGGTGGGAAAATAGGGTTCACAAGTTTAGGCATGCAAACTAGGAACTAGACCTATATCCACCATTTACATAAAGGTGAGGGTGAATCTACTTGGCTCAATCACAAACCTGATTGAAAAGGATTGAGAACAAGAGGGATTAAGCTCTACTTTGTTTGAGTTGAAAATGAACTATGGAAAGTTGTAAATTAAATGCAAGATCTAGGGCTAAAAGTGTGAAATTGACATAAATTAACATGAACAAGTAGTTTTAGATTTGATATGCAACCATAAACATGGATCTGGATAAAGAAGTTAAGGAGAACCTATGTCTAGAATCTGGACCTGAAAGTGTGAAACAAGAATGCTCCAGGCAACCTTGTCCTCAGAATATCAAATGTGGACAACAAATATATTGTCAGGATCAAAATGCAGTCTAGAATGATATCCTAAAGATTTGTCGAACATAGGTGTGTGGGGCAACCTTGTCCTTCACTTTTTACTCTTGTAAAAACTAGATTTGATTGAGATTGAAATTGAAATAAAATGAAAGTGTAAAGCATACTTTTTGAGGGCATAGGCTAGATCTAAATTGGAACATTAAATTCAGTATGTGATACTTCATGGAACTTTCCTTGAAGTCTTCATGCAAAGGTTGATGTTGTCATGTAGGAATGTAGGATGTCTTCATAATGTCTTGATCATCGATGTCATCTTGAATACTTAAAATCTGAATACTTGACCTTTCCTTCTCTTCCTTGATAATGCTTGATTGCTTGATCATTTGAATTTGAATAATTGAGTGGTGAAATGTAAGATGGATGTTCAAATGAGGGGGTGAAGCTTGCTTTTATACCTCTCCTTATCAAACGTGTGTGAATTTTCGAGACAAGCCAACACAGGAAGGAAATTCCTGCTCAAATTTTATGATCATTGTCAGGTCCAAACTGGGCCCCTTTAAGTGGGACAAGGGCATCAAGGGTGTCATTGTCCAAGGACAAGGGTGCATGGGGTGTCCTCGTCCAACCTATTAGGACTGAAATAAAGACCAGTGAACAAATGCTAGGTGACGATTGAGATTTGAAATCAGTGTGAATAGAATCAAATATGGTCAAAGCATGGAAACCCAAAACGCTAAAGTAAGGCCTAAATAAGGATAAAATTGTATAGGAATGCAATTTACAACACTACATTAAGAAGACCAACTAGATCATGTAAATCAACTAGATAAGGCATTTACTCTATACAATAAAATTTTCAATTTTGATTCTGTGTCAGCAAGATATACTCATGTGATATTCTAGTCAAATATGTGTGGCGTGTCTATTGTTATTTTATTGCTTTAAATTTTTCCTTTCATCAAACAAAAACTGGAACCTCTCCACACTTTATCCTTGGGGAATAGGATTGTGGAAGAGCAAAGGATAGAGATATAGGATAGAGATATATAGCATTATGTGGATATGTGAAGAAGGCCCACATGAGGATCAATTTCAACTTTAGAACATTATCAGAATGTTGAATTTACTTAAATTCTTTACATTGCATCCAATAGCCATATCCATTTGATATCAATCTGTCAAGACAATATAGAAAAGAAAAAGATCAACCAGATTACTAGATAGGCCACCAAACGGAACGATATCATTCAAACCCTTGACAATGAAGGGAAGATCAATAGAATCAACTACCATTATGTTTATACTATGTAAGCCTATGGTGGACATGTTTGAACTGTAGGCTATTTTTCTATGTACAGTTAAACCTTTATGGACTGTTTAGCAGATACATGTTTCAGTTTTAGTTTATACGACTGCTTCGTATTGGCAGTTCTTTGTCTTGGTGTTCTTAGACTATAGACTGCTCAGTATTTCATTTCAGCTTTAGACTACATGACTGCTCCACGCGGTCAGTATCAGTTGTCTTTGCTATGTATGGGTTCGTATTATTTTATTTTGGTTGTCATACTTCTCCATAGCCATGTGGGTATTTTGATTTTTTGGATTTTTTTTTTCTTTGGCAAATCCATTTTGCTCTGAACTCTTTATGATATTTATTAAGATTTGATACACATAATGGCTCATTAATTAGTATGGGTACCAGTAATATTACTGCGAGACCCATCTTCACATATAATGAACGGCAGAGGTCAGACACTAGTAGCGAGTTAAACTTATCAAATTCTCCTTCATAAACTTTATACATTGTATAAAACATTTCTTCTCAGATCTTTCACCACTATATTGGCTCTAGTAATTTTAAAAACAAGGCTTGACAGCACATGAGAGGCATGCAAACTATTGACAAGTGTCAAAGAAGTGTGATTTCATGTATTGCAGTGATTGCAAAAAATGCACAAAATGGTCTGGTTGTAGAGACTTTGAACTTACCAGCAAATTAAAAGTTCCTCTAGCACAAATCCCTCCCCATGAGCACTACAATTTGAAAGAAGTCGAACATGGAGCATCCTTACAGGGCCCCTTTTTTCCTAGTCTCTAATCTCTTTCCTCTTTGTGTGTTATCTCCTCTCGTCCATTCTCTTCCTTTAATTTTTATTTTTTGGTTTAAACTCGTCTCTTGCGTACAAATCTAATAACTAACTTATATTTCCCCTCACACCAAACTTCATTGCCTTATTGTAGAACAAGGGCGGAAGATTTAATGCAATGCACGATTTGTATCCTCTAAACTATGGACAACGAAAAATTGGGGGAGCTACTTCAAGCGGGTGCAGTGCTTCACGATAACTATGTTATCTCCCCAAGGGCCCAAACACAGGTCCCATTCTTCTAATATTTGTATTGAATTTACTTATTCCTCCATGACATTATGGATTCTATTTTGAGTTATCTCATGGAACTTTGACTTGATGATCATATAAATAATTATCAATTTGACTTTATAATGCACATGTAGTTGTATTATCAATTTGACCTTATAACGCACATTTAGTTGTATAGAAACCTTGTATTACCAATTTGACCTTATTTAACACACATCTAGTTGTATAGACACCTTGCAAGGAGAGACACATGTAGAGAGAAGCATATTGGAGATATAGATAAGTACAAAGGGAAGGAGAGAGATAGAGAGAGGTGAGATAGAGAGAAGTGGAGAAGAGGGAGGTATGGAGGCAAGGAGAGGTGTGTAGAGAAAGAGAGGGGGGGGTATAGAGAACTAGAGTAGGGAGGGAGTGAGAGAGAGGTAGGTAGGTAGAGAGAGATAGAGAAAAGTGGCGAGGGAAGGAGAGAGAGTGGGGGGAGTAAGTAGAGAGAGGGAGAGAAAGAGGGAGAGGAGGGAGGGAGAGGAATGCAAAGAGAGGCAAGGAGGAGAGAGGGTAGAGAGAGGTGAGATAGAGATAAGCAACAAGAGAAGGGAGAGAGAGGGAGGGGGAGGGAGAGGTATGTGAAGATAGAGGAGGAGAGAAGATAGAGATAAGTAGAGAGGGATTGGGAGAGAGAGATATAGAAAGAGGTGAGATAGAGAGAAGTGGAGAGGGAAGGAGGGTGGGTGGGAGAAATGGTGTGCTTGACATTGTTAGGCTATGGACCCTTGATGTAGTATGGGATAAATCAAATCCACTTTCCAATTGCCTATTTATTAGAAGAGTAGAGAAAATAATGTGATCCACGAAGTAGTGCACAATGCACTAACATTCCTTTTCTATTTGGCATGCACTATGGGCAAGTGGTAGTTAGCCATTGTGGATTCGATAGTCTCTCACTATGTATATGATCACCACTATGTATATGTGATGTATGCTGGAGTTAATCACATGTATATTTGATGTAGGTTGCAACTAGTCATTTTATACTTGTGATGTATGTTGGAGCTAGTCACTATGTATTGTGATACAACTATATGTTTGAGCTATTCACTATGTATATGTGGTGTATTCTAGATCTAGTATCTTGTATATATGTTATGTGTATGTGTGATGTACATACACTTAATTCAATCAGTATGGGTTTGAAGGATTATGGATAATATGAGTCCTATGTATTTGTGTACTTGTGTACACTAGTGACTCATGATGTTTGGTAGAGAACCAACAATTGATGAAAAATAGTAATTATTCTACTATAATTGGACTAAGTTGATAGGTTATCCTTAATGAATGGTTATGGTTTAAAGGTGAAATCAAAGATATCATACAAGAGAAGAAAATGAACTCTCTCTAGCATTGACATGCAAACTATAAGGCCTGTGATTTCCCAAAGAAATACACAGGCAAGGTCGTCATGGACGAACCCTCAAGGTTTAGGTTTGGGTCTAAGGATGATCCTGACCCTAACATTTGGGAGCTTACCACCTTCAAGTGTAAGCATAAGTAGTGTAGAATTGTTGCCACTAGGGTTATTAGAGAAATTATGAATTGAACACTTCTAATCTAGAATGAAGATGCTTGTTTGATTAAGTTAGTAATTGTTGGTAATCATTGTGTAAACAATTGTAGTGACCAAGGGTCAAAATTCACCCTCAATGATGATAAAATTTTTTTAATTAAATTCAATAAAACAAAAAGAGTTTATATAAAAAACCACTACGATTCTTAAAATATATTATACTCCTCATTACAAGTTTAAAACTTAAATATTATTTATTTTCTACATACCCTATCTTTAAATTCTTGATGAAAATAGATGTTGAATAAATTCATAGCTTTCAAATTGTGTATGTTTTTTTCTAAATGTGATGAATGCATTGCATCTAGGTTTAATTGGCTATATATTTTTTACTTTTAATGTCATGTAGAAAAATTATAAATATTTTTTTATTTAAAAAATGTGTCAAACCCACTTGTGCCATTAATTTATATACAAAATGTGATGAAGGACAATTTATGTCATTATTAGATTGAACAAAATAACACCTATTTGTATTGTTTTTCACAATATTTAGTAATGTTTCAACAAATTAATTTAAAATATTAAAAAAATCTTTAAATTAAATTCAATTTCTGATCATTTATATTATTAGATAACTCATTCAAATTATCTCATAAAATTATTTAAATCTTTTTTTATTGCTTTTGCCATTGTTTGACCTACCATACCATTGCGCTTGCCTTTAAATTTTTTAAATTCATTCTTATGTATCTATTATATATATAGATATAGATATAGATAAAACTTATCTTTTGTCTCTATATATATGATTCAAGATAAATTAAGACATTCAAATGAACACTCAAACATCATTTGTTTCAATAATTCAACAATCACATAGCAATTTACACCCTTCTTCAAAATAAAGGATAAAGAAAAGTCCTGTTTTTCTTTTGTTATCTCCTATCCCATGGTGCCTTGAATTGAATGATGAAATCATTTGAAGGCTTTTAAAGTACCACGAATGGTAAGATATTAAATCACACTTTGGGACGAAAATATGCAGTTACACGCTATTTCTTCACTGGTATTGATTTGAAACTTTAAATATGTTCATCATAATTAGAAACACTCCAGGAAGCCAAGTGTCCAAAAATGTGAAGCCTGACCCATGGTATCAAATCAAAACCAGCAAAGCTTCGTGGTTTGAAACTGTGAACTCTCAGTATGCAGGGATTGCTTTTCATCATCATATTAGAAAGCTGATATTATCATACCACCTATTTTCCATCAACATTAATTGATCTCACAGTGTACTCTGAAACAAGTTTGGCAAATGAAGAAGATTTGTTCTCCAGTAGTTTGGTTGGAGAGTCATATTCAATAATATTTCCTAATCAAAAACAAGTATTCAATAAATTTCATCATGTTTTCATAATCTATTAGTTTATCTAATAGTTGTTTCTAGATTTGATTGTATCCATATTTCAGATCACATTTCATGATCCATCATCTCCTGACACTCTCTTACATTCTGTTGATAGATCACAAAATGTGATCCAAAACTATGATGAAAAAAAGACAATCAAATCCAAAAACAACTATTTTATGAACAAATATTCAATTCATAAACTAAATGAAGGGAAAATGTTTTTTCATTTTTATTTTTTTTTAAAAAGGGGATTTGCAATCTCAAACATACGAAATTAGAAAGGCTAAGATTTCATACCATCACTCAATACTAGGACCAAGTCACTATTGCAAACGGATGGAATTCGATGTGCTATGGTAATTACTGTGCAGTCAGTAAATTGGTTCCGTATAGTTTGTTGAATAAGGCCATCTGTTGCAGTGTCCACTGAAGCAGTTGCTTCATCCAATACCAATACGCGGCTTTGCTTTAGTAACACCCTTCCCAAGCACACAAGCTGTCTTTGTCCCATACTCCAGTTCTCTCCATTCTCAGTTACTGCAGAACAGATCAGTGCAGTACATTTAATACACTTACCCTAAGTGGGAATATAAGTAGTAGAATAAGATGCTAAAAGGATTCTGTGTTTCCCATTTCAAATATATGTGACAGGATAGATATAAACCGAGAGAATCGAGCTTCTCTTTCGACCGGACGATTTCCCCTAGCTGACATTTCTCCAAAGCCTGAGGCATGGGCACAAGCAATTTAAATATTTAGTAGCAAAAAAACCCACTTTCATCGTTTGAGCACTTATAGTCTTTTATCCAAGAACAAGAGAAAATTAAAATCCAAACATCCATAGCCCACCTTCTGAATCTGATCATCTGAATAGTCTCCCAATGGATCTAGATTATTCCTTGTAGTGCCGTCAAACATTGTTGGGTCTTGCGGAATGATGCTTAGTGTGGATCTTAGATCATGTAGACCTATTGTTAAGATATCAATTCCATCAATAACTATTCTGCCTCCTACCGGATCTACAATTCGAAAGAGTGATTTAATCAGAGTAGATTTTCCACAGCCTGTCCGCCCTACGATCCCAACATTCTTCCCTCCAGGGAAAGTGCATGAAATTCCTTTTAATACAAGTGGGAGATGTGGCCCATAACGCACCTGATTGTGTGCATCAAGTTTAAAAGTTGAATAATGAGTGAGAATACAATAACTAGTTTACATTCGTGAAAGTCAAAGATTGCTACAAGTAAAACCTGAAGATTGGTGATATCAATTGTTCCTCTTGATGGCCAGCAAGAATTTGGTCTACAGTTGTCTATGATCAATGGAGGTTCACTAGGTATGCGTAAGTACTGCACTATTCTCTCTACAGAGATCATATTGTTTTCCAAATTACATAAGTATCTTATCAGCAAGGCTTGTGCAAGGTTCAAAGTGAGACCATATGTTATTGCCAAACCCGCAATGCCTGTTGAGGTCCCATATAGTCGGTCAACTTTCATGAATCGCGGTATCTATCTTGCTCGTTCAGAATAGTCTGATCAAGAATAAATGCATCCCAAATCAATGACTTTTTACTTACTTGGATTAATTACACTTTCTGGCAAGCAAAGTAGGAGCACCATAGTGAACACAACTATAAGATTTGATAAAAGATCCAACCGAAAGCAAAGCCACTGCAAGGCCCCATTCTTGTGGAATCTGGGTTTAGAAGATCCATCAATCAAATGTAGATTTCTATTCATGAATGGAGTCTCCTGGTCAAAACTCCTGATTGTAGCTGCTCCGGATATTGATTCTGCAAAATGTTGTATGATAGGAGCCTTACAAACTCCAATTAACCTAGAAAGTTCTCTAGATGTCACTATGTAATATTGCTGCATGCAATGAAAGGAAACATATTTAGAAAAAAAACCTTTTGTCTCTAGTGATCAGGACCCAAAATCATGAAACAGAAAATCATATAAAAATATGAAATGCAATTCTTACACTTGATATTATGGCATTTTTTTCAGTAAATTGTCATCTCTTTCAAGACCTAGCTTTCAGATAAACTTAACTATTGACTACTCCCTCTCTGTTTTTTACCAGAAGGATATTTTGCATGGTGGTGAAAATCCATGAGAGATAGACCATACCTGATACCATATACAAATTGCAAGCACGGGTATGAACATAATAAAGACCTGCCAAGCAACCTGAGACATGACTGCAATAATTCCCAAAATCTCTATAAACGTAAAAGCTACAGATCCTAGTTGAAAAGGAATGACTTGGTCCACCTGACTCTGATCATTTGATGCCTGCCAACAAACAGCATTCTCTTTTTATCTTCAAATGGTTCTCTCTATTTTGCTTTTAAAATAAGATATAAGAGTCGAATCTACTAACCCGATTCAGTATACGGCCAGTTGGAGTTGCATCGAAAAAGGACGTCGGTGCCCGAAATATGCAGCTGTGCATTTTACTGAAAAGTTGTTTGGCACTTTCAAACCCAGTTAGACAAAGCAGGATAGTCCTCGCAAGAATACATAATGAGCTGCATAATGCCAAAGTTATATAAACTAGAATGAGGAAGGACTTGGTAACAGGGGGCCTTTGGTCTTCAGTCAAAGGAGTTGCCCATGCAATCCAGTAATTGCTACCTATTTGGAGCAGCTCAAATACTGTGTGCGCCAATAAAATGATAGGAATCAAAGCTCCTTTGTATGCAGCAGAAATGTAAGACCAGTACACCCACATACTCACCCTGCCTTTCTCTCTTTCTTCTTCTTGCACAAGCTGTGAACTTCTATCTTCTTTATCTTTTTCATTCTCTCTCTGATTTTGCGATTCAATCTCTTCATGTACCTTTTGTGCTTTCTGGAGCTTTTCATGATTAACATCTTTCACACTAGTCTTTTTATCAGTAGATGATCCTTCAAAGAGTACCTGTGATGAGAGGATCTCAGAGTTCTCCATGTCATCGATGGATTTCAATGCCTTCTTATGTGCACCCACTAATTCCTCAAAATGTGTGTTTGATTGTAATATATCTTCATATTTTCCAGTCTGCGTAATTTCACCATCCCGCATTACCTATAAGAAAGTTTAATAAGTACCAGTTGTCAACATAGTTTAAATTCTTTTATTTTATTCTCTTTGAATATGAAATCTGATAACGTTTAAAATTGGACTAAAGTTCAAACTCACCAGAATGAGGTCAGCTGCAAATAAAAACTCGACTTGGTGTGTGACATAGACTACAGTTTTTGAGCCCAGAATACCAAGTAGACATTCCTGTAACAGAAGAAAATGATTTTGAGATATTTTGGAATTATGAACATAAAACATTAAAGTACACAATTCTATTGCTTCATTTCTAAAAAAATGAATTAATAAAATAGAATATTAACATCTATGAAATTCAAGATAGTCATGGGACAGTACACCTTGCTATTTTTTTAGCTTTGTGAAGTGCAGGTTTTTTCTATTCAATTTGATAATTAAACTAACAAATTCAAGAGTATTATCTCTTGTAAAGACTAAATAAAAATACCTGAAAAATTGTATATCTCTACATATACAAACCCTACTATTTTTACTTTGTGAAGTGTTGATTTTTTTTGGTTCAATTATCAGAGCATTATACCTGGAAAATGTGTGTCCCGGTATGTGCGTCAACAGCACTGAAAGAATCATCGAAAAGATAAATGTCGGCATCTTGATATAAAGCACGCGCAATCTGTATCCTTTGCTTTTGCCCTCCACTCAGATTTATTCCTCTTTCTCCAATTTCTGTTTGGTCTCCATAAGGAAACAATTCAAGATCCTTTTTAAATGCACAAGCCTGTAGTACACTCTCATACCTGGTTTTGTCCCATTCCTTCCCAAAGAGAACATTGTCTCTGATTTTCCCGCTTGGTATCCACGGAGACTGACTAACATATGCCTTGGTGCCACTTATCTTGACAACACCTGACATTTTGGATATTTCCCCTAGCATGCAGGATAGGAAGCTTGATTTTCCTGAACCAACAGTTCCACACACTGCAACCCTTATGCCTTTCCTTATATGGACATCTAAGCCTCTTATAGTTGGAGTAGGTGCTGCAGGATCCCAAGAGAATACCCCTTCTTGGATCTCAATTGCGTAGTCAGTTGAATCTTTGGAGACTTTTTCTACTGCATCTTGTTGCAGTTCTTCCTGATTCAAAAAGTCAGCTATACGATCTAATGACACTTTGCTTTGAGCAATCACAGATATAAAGTCCGGAAGGCTGTTTATGGGTTCCTGGAGTATCTTGAAAGTTGCAAGTGCAGAGAGAATTCTGCCTGTTGTTAAAGGCACACCTAGTATTATGCATGAACCAAAAGAGACAACAGACACAAATGTGGGTGCTCCCCAAAAGATAAATGTTGTCACAGAAAGTGCATAAAAATACTTTTTCAGCCAACCACATTCTTCCCTCCTCAATGTTTCGAGTTTCAGCAGAAATCTGGACTCCCAGGCTTGCAATTTTAAGATTCTCATATTTCTCAGTGTCTCTGATGTAGCCTTCATCCGTTTGTCTTTTTCTTCCATGATCTTTTCATTATACTTTTCTTGCATTTTCACTAATGGAGAATTTGCCATCATGACTAGCACTGTGGCTGCCACTCCTGCAAGAGAGGCCAATCCCAAGGTCTGATATAGAATAACCATCGCCAGAAGAATTTGCAGAGGTACAGCCCAAATGTCATGAACATACCAACTGAGCTCTTCAATACGCTGAGCATCAACACTCATGTAATTGATTATCTCACCACTCGTATGTTTTTGTCTTGCCTGATTGGAAAGCATCAAGCCTTTCTTGTATAAAGCAGCTGTGAGTGCTGCCTTAACACATATGCATATGTGAACTGTTGTGAAGGTTAAATGGCGTTCTGACAAAGATCCCACAAGCTTTGCAAGAAGAAATACAAAAGCTAGAATAATGCCTTCACTAGCAAACTGTTCCTTTTTAGCAAGACACTGAACAAAGTTATCTATGAAGTAAGGACCTATATACGATGAACAAGATCTTATTAAAATCAGCAATCCTGTAAAGAGTACATCCTTCAGAACAATGAGAAACAATATTTTTGCTATTGATGAGCCACTGCCTTTGGCATCTAATTGATTTCTAAATTTACGGTAAACATGGTCAGCCTTGTGAACATCTACAACTTGGGGTACATCATCTATGTCCAAAGGCTTCTTATGGCCAACATCAAGCAAAGGCTTCATCCAAGAAAATGACATCCGGCTGAGAAAGCTTGCTGTTGCATAAGGAGTGACTTTTGGCTTAAGGTTTTCAGAAATTTCTGAAACATCGTTCAAGAGAGGTTCTTCAATGCTTTGAGTTAAAAAGCTCTCACCAGTTCTGCCGCAAAAACTAGCATAACCCAAAAAGGCTGAAAGAAAGAGAGCCAGAATTTCAACCACAATACTGAGGGTAATGTGATTTTGTTCCTTCATCTCATGAATATTGAGGAACAAGAAGAACGCATAAAGAATCAACAACAATATCCACCACATCCGAAGTAAAAGTGGAAACTTCTCTTTACTTTCTTTCAGAAGGGAATAATATGCATAGGCTGAGATGATAGCCCAAGCCATGGCCTGAAAAACATACTCTCCTTCGGCTCCAAAATCTTTAGGCCTTGCCCTTAGCCACCAATATAAAGGGCTCCATATTCCAAGTATGCAATACAACACTAACAGAGATACACAAGTAAGTAGAGCCATTTTATACGTAATCACATATTGCAACTTCTTGGAATAAGTAGTTATCAAAACAGAGGATTTTGGCTCTTGCGTGCAAACTCTACATCTTTTCCAGAAAAAGGGAAGGATAAGACTAACAACAAAGACCGGGTGAGGAACAATTGCAAGCGCAAACCGCATGTAAACTCCAAAGATACTATCGCCAAGTTCTCCCCGTTGCTTATCTTCGCCTAGCCCCAACAATTGCTTTGCCCAAATGGACTCCATCACTGCAAGCAATGTAGCAACTTTGTCACAGAATTGTTCATACGGTGGATATATGGGAAAAAAATCTATATATTTAATTGAAATACCATACATTTGTATGTGTGTATGTATTAGTTCTTAAATTATGATATATAATTTGAGAAGAAAAACATCTCTGGACAAAGAAAACACCTATAATTAGTTTTATTATAAGTTGGAAAATGTATCAAACTTGAATTGAAGATGGACTCATCAGTAAGAAGATCAATAATTCAGTGGTAAAGCGCCCTGCAGAAAATGGGAGGTCTTAAATTCAACTATTAAACTTAAAGGCTCAAGTCAGCGGAGCTTGAATCCCCAAAGTGCCTGCAGTAGAGTCAAGGGGAAGATGGAAAATGAGCTAGATCCAAATCAAAGATTAATTGGTCACCAAGAAGGCTGGTAACAGGTTGGTAGCTTAGTGTTAGAGCGTTGGATTAATAAATGAGAGATCTTAAGTTTAGCTTCTAATTGATCCAAGAAAAAATTAAGAATATATGCAATAATACCAGCTAAGATACAGAATTATCAATGATATTAAATTTCCATAGTTTATGATAAATATTATGATAAGCTTTCGGATTCAACTGAGCATCAACGGATCAAATTTCATGAACCATCATCAGAATGAGAGAGAACTGTTGGGAGAAAGTACACAACATCCATGCAAACAAAATACACACAGTTAAATCCAAAAACTTACTTATTTCAACAATAAAATCAATTGTTCACTAACTACTTTTTTGGCGGCAAATAGCATGAGCTGCTCCCCTGTTGATGCTGTTATTGTTAGCATGAGCTTCTCTGTTCTTTGACTTGAGCTCTTCTATGTTGGATTGGGATTATCAAACATTTACTGATAATTATGGAGACACTGGTTGTAGACAACTAAACAGAAGAGGGAATCTCCGATGGTTGGGCTTGCTCTAAGCATTGACCGCTTAAGTGGGCCCCTTAACTCATCCCCTTCGCCATTTCATGTCACAGTCAATCCCACGCAAGCTTTAATTTTTTTTAAACCGGATTTTCCCGCCTGTAACATCTCCGTATACATTAAACAGGTTTCCAACCCTAACAGCACGCATGCTCCCGGCTTGTGACAAAATGGGAGCTTTAATACAGGTTATGGACGTCCATAATTACAGCTGGAAATGCTCTAGTAAACATGCTTCCAAAATATGGAAGCATAGACAACGCACCTGAACTGTTTGAGAGGATATCTCAAAGAAATGCGGTCTCTTTGAATGCTCTAGTTGCAGGATATGCACAAAATGAGTCTGTTGAAAAGGATTTAGAACTTTCAATCGAATGTAATCGGCTAGTGTAAAGTCATACTCTGCAATCTTTACCAGCATCCTCTCTGCCTGTGCCTAAAATTGAAAGATGCGAGTTGTACAGGATACCCAGGCAGCCCTACCTGGGGCCACATTATCATGTTTGATATATAGATTTTTACCTACTATTGTTATATCTATGGATAAAATATTATGTGATGTCTGAATACTAGATAATATTATTTGATAATTCAAAAATTAAATTATTTTTTTATAATACATAGATAGATATGTAGATTTGCATTTTATTGTTATGTCTATGGATAAAACATTATTGTGTGATGTCATTATATTAGACAATTTAATTTGACAACTCAAAAATTAAATCATTTTTTTATAATATATCTGTTATGTTTGATATCCATGACATATAGATTTACTTTTTATTATTATATCTATGGATAAAACGTTATCATGTGATGTCAATACATTAGATAATTTAATTTGACAACTAAAAAATTAATTCATTTTTTTTATAATAAAATTAACTAATAAAATTTTGATGCATCATACATTATTTCAAACAAGATCAAGCACATAAATACTTGTAGGGAAGATTTTTACTTGTGAGAATCATCACTAATTTCAATTACAAATTGAAAATTACATGTTGGGCTAAATAGATCTAGTGCAACGTGAAGGAGTGAGTATGTTATATTGATGTGGTCAACAGGGACATGGGTATCACTTTAATTGGCTCTATAAGTCCAAGTGATCATCCATGTCGATAAGCTCATCTAATCATTAATAAACTATAAGGCATAGGAGAATTTAGGTTTTAAATGTTGTTTTATGAGCCTTAAAAATTATAGCTCTAATAGCATTCAAAGATGTAAGATCTTTGAACATATTTTATATTTTAAGGGTCTCAATTGTGAATTGATCTCAACCACTCATAGAGGCCTGGACAATTTTAATAATTATTACTAAGAAAACTTCATAATATGTGAGCTCTTCACCACGTTAGTATGTAGTTTTTCCTAGAACCCTCCTGTTTGCATGCAATATAATAACAAGAGATTCTCATTGATAGAGGACACAATGGATCTTGTGAACATGGCTTGTTTACCTAGACAATGTGCACAACATTTTATAGAGCCACATGATCTTTGTATCTTGTACAAGTGTTATGGGTTACACTATCTTTTTTAGAAGAGGGTTATTTCATGTAAAATGAGATCAATGATGACAACAATTTCATAATGATGACGACAAGGCTTAGGGATGACAACTTTGAGATGCCTACCTTGTAGGTAAGACATCAAATAGTGGTACCTAGGTCTTTTGTTTTATCCTACATAAGAGAGAACTAAACACTTTGGTGGTATGTAAGATTAATTGGTCTTTAATATTTTTTAATTTTAATTTTACATTTTGGACTTTTCATTTTGATTTCACATTAAGGTTTTGAGTTCTAGTTTTATATTTGGATTTTTTCAAGTTTAGTTTCAAATTTAAGATTTTAGTTTTAGTGGCAAATTTAGGTATTTTATTTTTAGTTTGATATTTAAGGTTTCAATTTTAGTTTGATATTAAGGGTTAATATTTTATATGAGTATAAATATATAACACAAAATTAGGAGGTCATGAAGTGCTACCTATGCTAAGAAAAAATCTACATAGATGCCTAGCTACTATTGGAAGCTAGCAAATGTTGGAGAATGAAACCACTTCACTCAACATCATTTTGAATGAGATTATGTTTTTTTCTTCTTTTTTATTTATTTGGCAAATATTGCCTAAAACATTATGGCCTAAAAAGAGTTCAAAAAAATATTCTTACCTAAAAATATACCATTCATATATGTTCCAACATCATTTTGAATGAAATTATGATTTTTTCTTCTTTTTTATTTATTTGGAAAATATTGTCTAAAACATTATGGTCTAAAAAGAGTTAAAAAAAATATTCTTACCTAAAAATATACCATCCATATATGTTCCATGATGTTTCAATTCACATTTTTAGAAAAAAAATAAAAAATTGATGAAATCATTTTGTTAGAAACTACTTTTTGGCTCGAACTTTGATACAATTTTTAACACTTACTGAAGCTTGGATGATAAAACCCTCAAATGGAACTATAGTGATGTAACATCATAAAGGGATAAAGTAAGAAATGTGTTCAATGAAACATTTCATAAATGATATAAAATTAATGAAAATAAGATTATGTCTAGTGCAAAATAATTCATGGTAGGTAGAAAAGCAGCTAAATCAATAAAATCACAAGTATGTATTATATGTCAAGAGATGACATTGTAGGAAAATTGATTTTAGCTTCCACGATCTTTTAATTAGTATAATTAAGTTTTTAAAACTAATATATGTACCTAAATTATTTTTTGGATTTGATTGTAACTTCACAAGACAATTCAAGTTTGCAAAAACGTTCAATTGGTTATCATAACAACATGCTAAACGTAACATAAGGTTTTTGTGGAACTTTTTCGAGAGTGGACATGGAAAAGGAGAGCATGATAGAGCAGGAGCATGTGTGAAGTGTGCACTTCACCAACATGAACTTGTGGGTACATGTTCAACATATATATGTGTACCTCATTCTAGAAATCTCTTGAATTTACAAGTATGTATCTTATGGGTCCACTAAATTGCTAAAATGAGTTCTTGCAAGTAACACCATACAAAATTTAAATGAAAAAGTTGAACAGTGGAAAGGTCATTTTGGTGCTCATGACATGTTATCCTCAATTTTCACCTTGTGAAAATCTTAGCGTAACCCATAATTTTTTTTCCCATTTGTGGTCTTTATGCTCTACGAACGCTTTACGATATGTTTTGTCATTGTAAGCATGTTTTTTCTCCCTTGTATGTCCTTTTTCACTTAAGTGTGAAATTCGGGTGCAAATCAGGCTTATAAGCTCGATTTACACCAAGTATGCCTTTTAGGTGCAAATCAGGTTTATAAACCCGATTTACACCTCATTTCACTTGTTTTGCCCTTTAGGTGCAAATCAGGTTTGTAAAACCGATTTACACCTTGTAGGTGCAAATCGAGTTTATAAACCTGATTTGCACATATTTATTACACTTGAATTATTAAATGCCCATTTGTTTTATTTGAATAGGATTTTATATCTTTTGATTTCAAAAGCTTTTTAATCATTTTAGACTATGATTATATTTGGTTGAGCTTGTTGAAAGTTAAGAGAAGAAGACTTATTCGACTTTCTTTATCCAAATGTGTCTTCATATTTTCCAATCATTTAGGGTTTTGAAAGCCCTTTTTATTTTCGAATGCATATTGTTTTTTCTGTTCGATTTGAATTAAGTATTTCCATCTTTTTTGTGTGATGTCGCTCGGGATCTTCGGCCCAAACGAAATCACATTGTGGTTTCATCTAGGTTGAAGGGCTCGAGCGGCATTTCTTTTTACTTCTCTTTCCATTATGGTGTTGGGCGGGGCCATAGCCCCACCACACACCATATTGTGGTGCGTGGTAGATCTGTGGCCTTGCCCCACACCCACTTTTACCTTGCATTTGATGTGTGTTTTGAACTTCCTTTATGTCGTGTGTGGCAAGGTCGTAGGCCTGCCACACACCACATTTTGGAGTGTGGTGGGTATATGACCTCATCACACACCATATTTATTTATCCTTGTGTTGTTATACCATTGTGGTGTTGGGCGGGGCCGTCTAATGCCTACCACGCACCACATTGTGGTGCGTGGCAGTTCTGCAACCCCAACCTACACCACTATTATTCATTATTTTATTTTCGCTATGACAAACCAAGTTTATAGTGTTTGGCGGGGTCATAGGCCCGCCATCCACCAAACATGGTGTATGGTCGGTCTATCACCTCGCCAAACACCTGATGAATAATGATGAATAGTAAGTACTCAACAAATACTGAGAGGGGGGGGTGAATCAGTATAGACAAAAACTTCCTTAAACCACTTTGACTGCAAAGACTGAACTAACTGGTAAACAATATCACCGATCTAAAACATGGTGCTACCGGTAAAAAACAGTGTGACTGTGAAAGACATAAACCGGTAACACTTAGATCATCACCACACCTAATATCTCTTCTCCACTTCACCCATATGCATAAACAAGTAATACATCAGAAATATAAAGACCACTGGATCAACATGCATTACCGCTTAACAAAAAATACTAATCATCACATTAAAAGGCATCACACATGACACACTGATTTTTCACATGGAAACCCAACTAGGAAAAACCACGGTGGGGATGAATACCCACAAGTTGTACTTTGAACTCTTCTGAAGTCCGCTCTGTTAGGATCCTAGTCCGGTTAAGGACTTTACAATAGGTTCTGCTAAGAACTAATCCTTCTAGGGATCACTCAGTTAAGGGATGGCTAAATACCCGGTTAAAGGTTAGAACCCTGTTAAATGTTACCTCGCAAGAGGATTTGAAGAACTCATTGATTTGAGTCACCCTGTTAAAGGATCTACACAAAGCCTATTAAAGCTACCCGATTAAGGGATTTTCCAACTGCTGAAATGGTTAGAAATCAACAGGTAATACACTGATCTGATAACAACACTCAATGCCAATGCAGATCCATTTTAGTACCTTTGCATCTGCAGTCACACTCTACAAGTATCAACACACTTCTTCGGTCTGGCAAGAATCAATTATCTCTTCACTTGGATAGACACATAATATTTGCCAACAACTTCACAATGCAAATCATCATCAACCTTATAGGAAACAGATAGGTCGGTAGCATAAACCCTAATCCCTAAACATTTAGGTTATCAATATAGTTGGTCCAATTCTGACCATACAATCACATCGCATTGTATAAAACAGTCTTGAACAAATCTCAAAATGTTCTCCATCATTCGTTCTTTGTCACTTTTGGAAACTGATAACCCATCACGCATTCTCCATCATTTACTAAGACTTCGCACATTCCTGAGGTAGATAGGATCAATCTTCTTCATGCAAGATCCTTAAGGAAATTCTTCACGCGCACAAGGCTGACGTGGCAACACAATCTGATCTCCATTTCAATGTTAACCCATCATAGAATATCGTCTGTCGAATCACACAGACTTGAAATGCATCAACCGAAAACCCTAAAGCTGAGACTATGAACCGATAGTCATACCAAATGAGACCCCGATTCAAAACTTTCCATATATCGATTCACATTCCAACATACCAGTTCACTTTGAACAGACATACCGCTTCACTTTTTCACATATACCAGTTCTCTTGCCAGTTTGCTTACTTCAATATACCGGTTCATACTTCAACATATTGACATCAATGACAACATACAATATCATCATGTCATCATACTCTGTACATATGCCAACAACACCAACGCCCTTCATGTCTATCTCTTGGTGTCAGGCGGGGTTTTAAACCCTCTCTCCATCAAAACACTGCCTTCCTCTAAGGTGTAAGGTAGGGTTGTAAACCTGACCTATACCATTTTGTATTATTGTTAAGGTGTGTGGTGGGTTTATAACCCCTCCCTACACCTCATTTGTAATTGCACTTTTTTATGGATAAATCGGGTTTCTAAACCTATTTTACACCTATGTTTGTTTTTCCAAGTGCAATTCAAGTTTAGAAACCTGAATTACACCTCTAATTGACACTTTCATAAGTGAATTTTTCAAGCTTATAAACTTAAAAATTCACTTATTGCAAACATGTAAATTATGATTTTGTGTCCAATTTACCTTGGAGATATCAAATTATCTATGAGGGTTTTTGAAACCCTAATGGCTTTAAGTACATCATTTTCTGAAGATTGTTCAATTTAGATGAACAAAATTGTTGGTCAGTTGTATCATTGTAATACTGATGATTTCCTTTTTCTTAATGTTACCTTTATACAAATGACAGAAACTTCTCCACGCAAGAAGGCAATGAAGTTCAAGAAGGAAGACCCACATCCGGTCTTCCCATATTCTTCTGTTACCTCAAATATTGATCACATAAAAGATATAGAAATAGGTCATGTTGACCAATCTAAGTTTCTAAAGAGGGTTGAGCAGCTATCTTCCTACCGTCATATGGAATCTATCATCAACAGTAGTATCCACTAGTGGTGACTTTCCCATGTCTTCTCAGGACCCCAACTTCATGATGGCGATTGCAAACCACTTTGATCCGGTCAGTAGAAGTGTAAAACATGAAATTGGAAAGAAGTTGATTAGGATTGATGAGGAATTCTTCGACACTATTTTCAAGTTTCCCAATATTGAGAAGTATTTTGATATTACAATGTAATAGTTATAGCATACTTTGATAGAAACTCTGACAAGTGTAGGTGAAATATGAATGATAACTGGCTAAAGACTCCAAGGCCTACCATTGCTAGATGGAAAAACACTCTTCCAAGCTGTGAATTCATTGAAGAAGTCAATGATTCGATAACTCTTTTGATCAAGGTGAAAGGTCTTCCCACCTCCAACACCTACTACAAATAGGTGTATCATTACATTCATGTGATTAGACAAAATAAGGAGAAGATATTTGGGGAAAACAAATCGGTGATGTTATTTGTGAGAAGCTTACCAAGGTGCCTACCACACTCAAGTTCTACACGACTTCATACTTGGTCTCTGAAATGAGCAGTTTGGTGTGGATAACTTTCATGTTATTGATCATCTTTGAAGGGAATTGAATAACCTTTGTGTTATTGACAAAGCAGTTGAATAACCTTCATGTTATATACTAGCCTGTGAAGCAGTGTGCAGAGTGTTGCGAGGTAGCAGGAAAGGAAGTTTAGTTCTTCTCGTGTAACCCCGCAGTGTGACTTAGATGCAACAAATAGGGTTGCGGGATAGTGGGATGAAGGAGACTTGGTCTTCATCCCACCACCCTGTGGGACTCTAAGGGTCTAGTAAGATGACTTACATGATAGCAGAAGATGGTTTATTTTGTCTTCCCCATCACCCCGTGAGAGTTTTCTTGTGATTGTTGATGTAGTGCAGGGTAAAGACGGGTGGCAAAGGGACACTTCCTCCCATTACCTTGCTTGATACTAAGGACCTAATAAAAAGACATGCAGGATAGTGGAAGATGAATGACTTGTCTTCCTCTCCATCCTGTGAGGAGTGTCTAGATAGGACAATGGTAGTGCGAGATAAAGACGAAGGGTGAAGGGATGGTCTCCCCGCCACCCCGCGTGGTGAATAACGGTCAAAAGGTGGTGTTGTAGGATAACATGGAAACAATGAGATTTACTTACCCCGCTAACCCGCAAGTAATATAAGGGTTCCCAAGGAGTTGTGCAAGCTAAGTAGGGGAGCATGAGACATTCTCTTCCCACCATCTCGCATAGATGTCAAAAGTGAGTTCGATGATAAGTTGAGCTGAAAGCGACAGAGGTTGGGACCATGGTCAAATGTCCAACGACTTGCTAAGCTATGTATAGATGATTGGTGGAAAATGGAACGATTTAGAGGAGTCGATGGAGATAACTTGGCATCTTATTGACAATCTGAGGAAGTTCGATAGTTGGAGATGTGGTAACTGAATTGAATCCTATTTCGACAGACATATAAATGTCTGAAAAATGGTTGAAGAGAAGGTTGATTGGTCATGTTGGATGATTGGTAATTTTGGAACGTTGAATTAAAAACCCAATTGTGAACATAATCTTTTGATCAAATACTGTTGCCTGAACAGAGACCAAATCAAAGCTTGAAAATCTATAACTTGTATGTAAATAGTTTTTACTGTAATACAAGAGATTTATTTTGTGTGTGATATTTTCACCTGTAAGGGTTTTCCTAGGTGAATTTCGGTGTACTACTTTGTGATTGTGTTTTTCATGTTTCTCTATTTATCTCATATTGTGCATCTTAAGTTGTTGTAATTAGAATTGAATACATATATGTTTTTCTCCTCTAAGAAATTAACATTAGGAAAGCATTTTGTGCACTCTGCTTTCCCTACAACTTTCCTAAGCTATCTACACCTGGAAACGGGAAGCAGGTTGAGGAACATAAATACTATTCCCAGATGGTTCTTCATAGTAGTCATAATCATTTTTGAAGAGTGAATGATGCTTTCTTTGGATATTACATGGTTATGTTGAATAAGAATTTGTATAATAGGAGAGTATTTGATCATGCTTGGGAGGTAGTCAACCAATATGGATGCATGTTTCTACAATTTCCGACCTTCACATATATTAGGGTTGGTTGTTTCAATGGCAATCCTCTCATGCTCCCTAGATATCCATTTGACAAATTGTGTTGATGGAGCTAGCTTATCAAATGAATACATTACATGAGGCACAATCTGGTTCTCATAAAACAGGTTTGAAATTCTCTCTTACGATTGGTAGATATCCCATCAACTCTATCTTAAAAGCCAGAGCAATGGAAGAGGAGATGAGAAGAGTTACCATGAGGTTCCTCAAGGCTAGGAAGGACTTTGACTATAGGGGGATGAGAAATAAGTTGAAGAAGGCATATGTTCACATGCATAGAACTGAAGATGTTTGGGTTGATTGTAGGTCTAAGTAAGATATTAAAAAACTTGACTATTGTCAGTTAATAGTTGATTAGATCAGGGATTTTTACCTCGCTAATATTCCAGATGATTTGGAGGATGATGCAAATGTCTTAGACCTTGCCTATGTTGACAACAAAGTTTCCTCTACTCCTTTACCTCTCATCCAATGGTTGCAAAAGGAATGCACTTCAATCAAAGATCGGTTTCAAAGTATTCTTATGAATACAAATGTGTGGCTTGCAAGAAAAGGTATTTCATTGAAACCCTTCTCTTTTGGTTCTCGTGATGACACTGCTGGCCCAATGGGAAGAAGATCAAAACTTAGAACCAAGAACAAACAAGATATCACGACTCCAACCAAGGCTCCCAAACTAAATTTCACAATTGGAACTAAGAAAGGGAAAGCCCAAGGAGAGCCATCGACCTCTAATGTTCATGAGACACAAGAGTCTGGAGTACTAGATGAACAATTAGAAGGAGAGAATCCTGATGAAGAACCAATTGATGTTGACTAGCTAGAAGAAGGTTAAGAAGGTGACTGGGAACAAGGTGAATTTAATGAAGAAGAATTGTTGCAAGAGGATAATTCCTTACCCCAAGTACGTCCTTCCTAATCTACATTACATGTTCCTTTTTCTACTTCCGAGTTTGAGCCTTTAGTAGTCACTTGTGTTTCCCCCACCAACATTATTCATGTATCTTCTACCAGTGCAAGTGAGTCTACCCTAGATGCTCCTCATGACAACATCAAGAATTTTTTCTCTACTTTTCCCACATTGTTTGAAGTATTTGCAACCATGCTAGATGATTTTGAAAAGTTCATGAATGACTTAGCCCCTAGATCTAATGAATCATCCCTTGAAAATACTTCCCATGTTGTCACAATGACATCACCTATTGTAACCACCATCATTTAGGATTCTATCAATCCCTCTCAATATGTGGTAGTAGGTGAGGATGATGATTCAACTTTGACACCATGGTTAACTTCTAATGCATCAAAGAGGAAGAAGCAGTCAGTTTCTCCCGAGGATTTTGATTTCAGTCAACTTGTTCCTATCAAACCAAAAACTACCAAGAAGGCTAAAACTCTATCAAGGGTGAAGGTTGACAAAGAAAGGAACAAGTATGCTAAAGTTGCTATGCCTCCTCCAGACATGGATATTGATAAGATCCAAGTGTTAGACTATGTGATCCATAGGATTGAACTAGAAAAGAAAAATCATGATTCGACTTGAGGTGATGTCATATCAGCTTTGGAGGCTCTTGTTGCCATATATGATGAAGATAAAGTTAAAGAGGATCAACTCAAGGCATGAATTGAATAGCTCACTTCAATTATTATCAAGGTAACTAAGTCCGCAGAAGCTATTGAGCCAGTAGCCCCATCTCTGGATGAATTGGTTGTGAAAAGAGTTGAACAAGCAACATCACAAAGAAGAGCTATAGGAGAATGGATGGATTAGATGTCGAGCCGAGGCACGTGACTCATAATTTCAGCCTGCACCATTGGCAACAATCTTAATGTTGTGAGGACAAAGGTAGATAGCACCATAGACATCTTCTCCTAGGAACTTGAAACACAAGAAAAGGATTTTGAAGCATGGTTGAAATTTGAAGACTAGGATCCAGATGATCTCATACAAAATGGTGTTATCTCTTTACGATACATGTACATTGAGCAGCGAGAAGTATTGGAGCATCAAATGAATATCCTATAGCACCTAATCAAGGATATGATGAGGCCTCAAAAAGAATGTGCAGATAAGAAGAAAGAGATTGTTACAAAAATCTCTAAAATTCTATGTACTTTCCTCGATGAGAATGGGAAGGTGCTTGATGTGGATGAAACCGTCAAAGAATTCAGCTTGCTTGTAATTGTCGAGATTGATAAGGAGGATTTATCTTTGTCTTCAATTAACAAATTACTTGTTCTTCAGTTTATCTTGGATTTTTTGGATTCACTTTTGAAGAAACATAACAAGTATTGCACCGACTTAGAATATTCCATCACCAAGGTCAAGGTCATCACCAACAATACTCAAGGACCCGATGGAGTTCAAATAAAGAATTCTTTGCAGAAGTTCGAGGAATTCTAGAAGTGAAATTTGGCTTTTAGTCATTTTCATGTTTTTCGTAGTGGCATTTTATTATGCATATCAACACTTTAGGTGTCATTTTGTAGTTGCACGTAAGGTGTAAATTAGGTTTACAATCTTGATTTACACCTAAAGGGCAAAACAAGTGAAATGAGGTGTAAATCTGATTTGCACCTAAAGGCATACTTGGTGTAAATCGGGCTTATAAGCCCAATTTGCACTTGAATTTCACACTTAACTGAAAAGGACATACAAGGAGGGGGAAAACACTTACAATGACAAAACGTATCGTTAAGCATGCATAGAGCATAAAGACCACAAATGGGCAAAAAATTGTGGGGTGCCCTCAGATTTTTACAGTACGAAAAATCAAGGATAACACATGACACGACATACAACAAAGGTTATTTTTTGAGAAGTTAAAGATATTGTTCGATCTTATCCTTATAATTGTTAAACAATTAATGGTATTAGAAGTTTGCATCAAGTTTGTTGGTGTTTTCCACTGAAGTCTCAGAAGTACTTCAAAATTAGCCTTCTTCTTTCAACAAAATTTTTGAGCTCATTGGCCAATTGACGAGATTTTCTTATGAACTAAGCAACCCTTTTACACTTCAGACTCTGCAAAATCTAGGCTGGTAGACCTTTAGCAACATTTACAAAATCTAGCACAATGTAAGACAAATGTTGCATACAGCAGATAGCTCTCAGCTTAAATATCCAGAACATATAAAACACTATCTAGAATTGGCTCTATTTTGGTCATATTTCGTTTATGCACATCTGAGAGAGCAAATAATTAGAAATAACTTATAAGAGAAGATAGGGCTACAAGAAAGATTAATCAAATGTAAGATTTGGTCCCTCGGGATTTGCACAGAAAAACCCAATTGATCATCAACTTGAAATAACCATTCATGACAATGACAATAACACAAAGCTAGTGATGTTTCCAACCATCAATACATTATAAAGATGAGATCTCTAATGGCATGCTAATAATAGTCTTCCTAATCTTAAGATGCATTAGAGTAGTCTCCAACATTCAATTGAAAGCCAAATTTAACACATTCCTTGAATATGAGCCTTCAATTCAACATTTATTACAACAAATGTGTAACATAAATAATTCAAATCCTTGATTATCCTTATTTAAGAGAAAAACTAAACACACTCAGGAGACATTACAACATGTTTTCACATTATCGTTGCAAACTAACTTGTTTGCCATTATCTCAAACTTAATTACAATATGATAAAACCAACCTAACAAAATAATTACATCTACTTAGAAAACTAGAAGTTGGAACCCCAAAATGAGAAGAGAAGAAGAATAAATGGGAAGAGAAGAAACTCCAGAATTAACTGACTGCTGCCACATGTCTTCGCGCAAATCTGATTTGGGCTTGACACCTGTCTCTTTTCTCTCCTCTATCTACAACTGAAAACATATCCTGCTCCTTTAATCTGCACTTCTCCTTTCTGTAATCAGCATACACAAATGAATAAATTGGGATACGCGTGGAATTTGGCTTTACTCCTGCCAATTAATATTTGCTAAAAGTTTCCATTAATGCTTTACCCACCAATCTATTTTGTGCATAACCTGCAAATAGTATTGGCAAGAGAGTCTAAAAGCACTTTCAACAAAATTAACTGATATGTATTTTTGCAGCCATGATATCTTTGAGACCATGCTTCCTGTGGGCATGGTGCCAAACAACTCCCACATTGGCATTTGCAATCAATGTTGCCCAAGGATCGTACTTCTGCAACACCTCACATACCTTGTCTCTGCTTTCATATTTTGCTTACATATCTGCATAGGACTTTGCAATTATAGCAGCGACCATGGCACTGGTAAAGTTACTCTATATTTAATGCTTCAACCTTGCACTTCCATATCGGCCCAGACAAGGGCGATGCTGATAAAAGCATGGAGCTTGACACCACTTTGATCCATTGAAACAATTTCAATGCTTCCATATTTTCCTTGCATATCGATCATGCCATTACACCCACGACATTTGATAGAATTCCTCCATCCATTTTCTTTGATGGTTGTCGATACTTGATATGCTTCCCACGCACAGCCAATGAGGATGCTAACAAATCTTGCCCCCAATCTACCATAGCCAAGAGAGAACCTTAAACGCTGCACAAAAACTATGGAAAAAATTAATAAATTTTAAATTTTTGGTGACCAATTTGAAGGAATTTCACCCTGGGTCAATCGAGCATCCTGGAGCCGTAAAAATTTGCAAGTGGCTATGATAATTAAAATAAAATATGGGTTTTTGTCAGATCTTGAACAGCTGGCAAATTTAATTTACTTCCTTTGTAAAATGACTTGTGGAGGCTAGCAATAAAATGCAAACTTAAAAATAATACATGAAACGGGCTCAGAATTTGGTGAGATTGATACTGGAGACTTTTGAGACCATATCAAGACACGTGACATTTTCTATTTTTTAATTTTTGTAACTTTTTCAGGATGCCAAATTTAGCTGGGAGCCTCTATAAACCGCCTTCAAAATCTGGTCAAATGGCCTCATGAGACCATGCCACCTAACAAGAATATAGTCTCATATAATGTGTATCACTCTACAAAGTGGATTCTCTTAATTATTTTTGAGTTTCAATATTTGAATCGCCAAAGATCACTCCTCAATTGTTTCTGCACTGTCATCTGTCAAAACCCTCTTCAAATCCCGTTTCAAATCTATTTTGAAAAAATAGCAAATAACATCGTGAAGTCGATCTCATTTAGTTCTCATTTAGTTATAAGGAATCACAAGAACTACTTGTCTTGATGAAACAATCATTTGGGTGAAAGTTATAAGTGCTCAAAGTGAGCTCTACTGAAAAACATCACTGTGCAAAGTGTAAACATTGACAAATTGCAAATGATTTGACCTTAGAAAATATGTCAAACAAGATCATGGGAATTTGAGAACGGACATGAAGGAAAAAAATTTAGGGAATATTAAAGAATAAACGGTTCATCATAAAAATCAACTGAGTGCAAGATGCAAGCCTCCAAAGTAAGCTACTCAGGCTTTTCTGGAAATGTGCACATAGTGACCCTTTATAGACCCCTCAAATCAAGTGCTTCAAAAAATTGTTAAATATGGCCACGGGAGGCTACAAGATGACCTATCCCACCTCTGATAAGTGCTCAATACTTTCTCAGAGGCACTTTGCATGACATTCAATGGGTTCAAAAATATTAGCCTTCCAAGTGGGCTACTTGCGTAAGATTTTTTAGTTGCTTTTCTGAATGTCGCTAACAAACATTTTGTTATTCAAGTAAGAGAAAAATCATGTTTTTTGTGTTAATTGCATTGAAAACAACACATATTCTACAATGTCAAAACATTAGAGATGAATATGTTTCACAATGGGAAATGAAACAATTAGTTGTAATGCCTCCTTATGAAGATAGTGACGTTGTAGATATTTGTGATCCTCTATATTTAGCTAATTACGAACATGTTTTTTATTTAGTTGTTATAGGTACACTTGCATTTTATTTAAATATTCTTGTTTAATTTCATGTTGTTTATTTAAAATTAAATTAAATTTGACTTGTTTATGTGTAGCATTAAATTTATAAAATTATTTGTAATTTGTGGTCTACAGAGTGATATTTTTGTCGTGGTTGTAGATCCCAACAATATAGAAGGTGTTGACTATTATCTACTAGGATTCATGAAACCAAAATGCAAATTGTCAATATTAGAGGAAGATGATGATGGCCAACAATATCCCACTGGATTAGTCGTTGTTAAAGGTACCTATTATCAATAAACCAAGATAGATAATAATGGTGTTACATTTACTGATTGAGACCAAAAAGTTTTGCATTACAACCACTTAGTTATAGCAACAAGATTACATTTCAAGACTTTACCAAAAAAAAGGGTGTGACCCCCAAAAGTGGAAGTTGCCTCTTGAAGATCATGAAATGATTTTAGAGATAATAAAAGATAGAGAGGATACAGATTATATATGTACCATGGGTTCACTTAAGTTATTAATACTGTAAGTCAACTCATTATTTTTTTTGGACCATGATATATACATCTCTCTGTGTGTGTACACACATGTACATATGAGTTATTTTTTTGGACCATGTCATATACACACACACACACATATATATTTTGTATGGATGATTAAGTTTTTAAATTTAATTGAGTGCTCTTTTCCATATTATATGTTGTAGATCATAATTTGACATTAGATGTATAATTTGTCATGTGTTGAATGTGGTGTTTATTAGCTCATTGGAAACATTGCATTGATGGTTTGAATATATGGTAGTTTGAAACAACCCTTTCCTTCATGCTTGTTAACTCAATTTAACTTCATGGTCTTTTTCATATTACATGTTTGTTTGGATTATTAAATTTGACTTATGCATATTGTTTGATTTTTTTTTTTAAAGTTATCCTTTTAGATGTGGATCATTATTCTATGTTTTCTTTCAAGACAATTAATTTAATACTTAAATCAATGTCTTATAATTTAATTACTACTATATAATTTTATTAAGTCTTTTAAGACACTAACTTAAATTCAATTCCAATAAAAAATTCTAGAATATAATTATGTATTCCAATTCCAATGAACAAACTAAGCGCACTAACTTTAATATTTAAATGAAAACATGTACATGAACACACTAACTAAAATTTAATGAAAATATGCACATGGACACACTAAATTAATACTTTAATTTAATGTAAAATATACATGAACTTTAATAACTTTGTATTTCAATTCTAGTCTTAAATTCTAGAATATAATTAAATATAAATATTTCTCATCTAAAATAATTGCTATTTTTTTAGATCAACTATTCTACAAAATGCTAATTATAAAAATCTAACATGATCTCATAAAAAATGTAAAAACCATGTATAAAACAAAATACTAATAAAATGTCTAGAGATGTATGCACTAAAGGAGCTCATAAAACATGTATAAAACAATATACAATGTATCAAATAAAACATCATGTACATGCAACATATATGTATAAAGTAAAGTTCTCAACTAATCAAAGATACTAAAATGTCAAGATAAATGTATGTAGTGGACAAGCTCATAAAATATGTATAAAACTAGGTCAGTGGGCCTTGCAGTGATCCATGTCCTAAACACTGTCCCTACACAAGAAATTTCACACACACACACACACACACACATATAAGCACATGGTAGAAATAAATATTACTTCAACATGAGTATGTACAAAAATTTAAAATTTTGGACCTACAAATTTTACTCGGCATCCAACATTTGCATCATCTTACCATACACAATGAACATGAATATGAGCTGAAGAACTGAGACATGATCCACGAGCCTACACACACACACACACACATATATCTATATACGTATACATATACATATACATATACATATATATGTATATGTATATGTATATGTATATGTATATGTATATGTATATATATGTATGTATATATGTATATGTATATGTATATGTATATGTATATGTATATGTATATGTATATATTTATATATATGTATATATGTGTATATATATACATACATATACATACATATATGTGTGTGTGTGTGTGTATTGTGTATATATGCCTATACGTATATGTATATATGTATATATATGTATGTATGTATATAAATATATATATATGCCTATACGTCTACATATGTATATGTATATATGTATATCTATATATACAGATACATACATACATACATACATACATACATACATACATACATACATACATATATATATATATATATATAGTACTTGTTGTCATGAAGATTTCACCCGATGCAAGCTTAAATTTACTACAATCCCATGACACATTGGGCTGCTCTCATGCTATGGGTATCCTATTACGAGGGCAGACCTCCAGATTATAAGTTGGCTTCCTATTTGATCACCTAAAACTTAATTGAATTTTTGAGAAAAGGGAAAAAGGATATGCATAAAACTGAAAATCCTACTTAAAAAGGTGATCCACCAATGACTGAAACTGACTTGAAAATGCTTATAAAACTCACAAAATACTCAGATAATGAAGCCTTGTATTCTCACAACTCAAATATGCATGCTTGCAAAAATGATTCATATGAAAGGTCTAAACTTTTATATGCTTGCAGGAGGAAAACACTGATATTTTCAAACATTAAATATAACAACACATTCGTTGACCTGCACTATAACATGTTGCATATGATCATAACACTAAAGCTATAAGATGAAAAAATGGATTCTATAAAAATCACAAAAATTCACTCTAAGAACTCACACACAATGCTTGAACAACACAAATCTGAGAAGGAAATGAACTTCTTTATTGATCAATAGGAGGTATCTGTATTACAAATCTGAAAAATCATAAGAAATGAGTTACATGAGCATGAATATCTATTGCTACATAATCCCCAAACTCCATAACTAGAGAAAGAAGAGTGACAAACAGTCACTTATACAAAAGCTTGCCAAAATTCAAATTTTGAATTTTTGGCTCCAAGAAAGATGTGCTATCACAACTCTAAGCCTCCCCTCAAAATCAGGACCTAACTGAAAGTGAACTCCTCTCAAACTACAAAAAGAGAAGTCAAAATGAATGCAAAGTCCTTGGGCGGATACAACTGGAAATCCCTAAAAATTAGGGGTAGAACTAGAAGAATCAAAGAGAAGAGTATTTCAAAACACTTCTTGACTGATACTCTATACATTAGGACTCTCTAACTGACAGTAAACTGCCTATTAGGTGACAAATCTCCTGATTTTACTCCTCATTCTTACACATTAACTCAAAGATGACAAGGCTCTCTCCTTTGACTAACTGCCACAACTCAAAAACAACACAAACTCTATTATGCATTCAAAAAGAAAATATCTTTTATTTTAAGTGATTAATAACCATCACTTTAAAACATCAAATTTGGAGAATGAAAGGGGAGGAAAGGGAATGGAATTTAATTTGGAAAAAGAAATACCTTTACGTGCAACCATCTAAGGAAGAATTTATGGAAAAATCTTTTTTTGTGGAAGGCTCTGCAATTTTAAATGCAGTTCAAATGGCTAAAGCTTGGGCTGCAGTTGGAAGAAAGTGGAAAATGGGGAATGGGAGAATTATTAGATTCTGGGAGGACAAATGGCTTACGGATAAACTGCTGGAGGAAATCCCCATCCTTAAGGAATGGAAAGACTGGTTCAAAAGAAGGTATGGAGTCTTTGTTAGAGACTATTGGAGAAATGAGAAGTGGATTGAGTTCAGCCAGCTTTGTCCGGGATTAAAAATTTTAGAGATCTTGTTTTCTTCTAAAATTTTTATGGACAATTCTGAGGATTGTTTGATTTGGAGGGAAACTTCTGATGGGAAATATTCTATGTCTTCAGCGGTGTCCATCCACAAAAAAGTTTCGAAAGAGATCCCTTTGTGGGCTAAAGTGTGGATAAAGAAGTTGATGCCCAAAATTAATATCTTCTTTTGGATTTTTATCCAAAATAAGGTGCTAACTCTTGATAATCTCCATAAGCGTGGATTTGTTTTTCCTAACAGGTGTTCTCTTTGTTGCAGGGAGGAGGAGTCTGTTTGTCATATCCTCTACTAGTGTATTTTCAGTCAGGAAATTTGGAATATTATTTTTAGTAGGTGGAAGTTGAGTTGGGTTTCCCGAACTCTCTAGAAGAGTTTTGGTAGAAATGGTATTGCCATAGTTCCAATTCTAAGAATGTTGAGCTTTGGAAACTAACTCTCCCTAATGTCATATGGAACATCTGGAAGGACCGCAACAACAAGATTTTTAGGGATAAAAGTGTGAACCTTGAAGTGGTGGTGGATAAAATCTATAGAGGGATATTTGAATGTTTATATGGAATTGATAATGGTTTAGCTGCTAAAGAAGACTTTAATGAAAGATGGAACCTCTCCAATAACAGAAACAATAAGGATAAGGGTAATGATGGTCTTTTCTAGTGCTTTCCTTCACAGGGATGGATCAAGGCCAACTTTGATGGGGCTTCTAAGGGGAACCCGGGGAAAGTTGGTTATGGGGGCATTGTCAGGAATTTTGCTGGAAGTTGCCTTGTGGTTGTTGTTGGCCCTTTGGGTAACCAAACTAGTCATTATGTTGAAGCCTCGGCGGCTTTGAATACTTTGATTATAGCAAAAAATCTCAATAATGATAATCTATGGTTGGAAGGAGACTCACTTAACATTATTAAATGCCTTAAGGGAGAAATTGAGCCTTCATGGACTATTAAAAATATAATTTTTAAAGCTAGAGAAATTATTTCAAGCGTAATTTCCGAAGCTCAAAGTATATGGAATGAGGAAGTTAATATTGATTTTAATATTAAAGAACTCATCAGAAAGGACAAATTTATGGGGAAAGATGGATCACACGTTAATCATGAAAGTATTGATGAGTAATCTTCAAATTTTTAGAAAGGTGATGATGACACATCAGAAGGGTAGAGTCCTTAACAAGAATATTAATTTTCCACACTCTTTGTGGGTATGCATTTTCAAAAAGCTGAGTGTCATTTGGAAGAAAGCTCTAAAGTTGCAGAAGCAGAGAAATTGTAAAACGAAATCTAAAATGGGGGGGGATCTAACAAGAGAGGAACCTGATAATATTTCTAGATGGCGGGAGATGCCTAAGGTTTGGACAAAGATGGAGAAAGGATTCATGATGAATTTCATGGAAAAATTGGTCGACTATGACAAAGGCAGAGTTAATCTAGCGGTTACCAAAGTTACTGAAAATTGGATAAATGGCTCCTTCAAAATTCATGGTGTTAGGTTTAAGCTGGATGTAGACCTCGTTTCGATGGTCACAGGTATGCCCCATTTTGGACTTAACTTCTTTAGAGACCTAAAAGTGTCTAATAATGCAGTTGAGATTTTTCCGCGTAAAGAGAAGGAGATAACGAAACTAGGAAAAGCCATGGGGGGTATTATGATCCTTCTAATATTAAGAAAATCTGGGGCTGCGTGCTTAATGCAATTATGGAATATATTAATGTGGAGGTTTGTTTTAATAGGGTCCACACATACCATTTTGTGCTTTTAAATCATTTTAGACATGAGAAGAAGATTTCTCTGCCCTATTACCTCTTTAGGTCTCTGTCGCGGTCTCTGAATAAGCATAGCAAGAACCCTTCTTCGCCCGTTCTTCATTACGGCCTTATTTTGCTCATTTATGAGCATTGCAAGATTTTGGCTATCCAGGTAAACAAGAGATTGTCGGTGTCACCGGGGAAAGGAAAGAGGAAGATGGAGGAAGGTGGGCCTAGCAAGGATGAGTTGACATAGAGCAAAATGGGTGAAAAAGCCATTGTGGAGAAAATTCAAGAGGACATGGGTAAACAAAAGGATACAGAGGTTGATTCTGAGGACATGGGAAAATATGGAAGCGAAATGGAGACCGATGAGTCTGACGGAGAGGAGAGCTCGAAAGAAGAGGAAGTGGGGGAAGAGGAAAGAGGAGCTGAGGATGTTTCTGATCAAAATAGCCCTACCCATAGTGTGAGTATAGGTAATGTTAACAACCAACCAATGGAGGAGTAGGACAATTAGATTAATAAGGAGGAAAGGGAAATGGAAACTGAGCAAGAGAAGGATAAGGAGAAATCAAGCATGGATCAGGATAAAGCTGGAGATGGGATTATTCTGGATAAACTCAAAAACTAGTTCGTGGCTCGAATGGGTTTTGACAGGTGGGTATATGAAAGAATCAAGAATCTGGAAAAATTTGATAAGCAGTAGGAAGAGAAGGGAAAGAAAGTTGAAAGTAACTAGGAGTAGTGGAAAAAGGGTATGGAGGAAAAAGTGGAGAAGCTGGAAGCTCAGATTAGTAAACTGGAGGAAGGAAAAACAACCATGAAAAACTTTTTGGTAATGATTCTGGATATCCTTACCTCTGTGACCAAGAATTTAGAAGAAATTAGCAAGTTCCTTGATGGCTCCAGCACTTCCAAACCTATTGTGGACCTAGATATTGATGAGGATGCTATTGAGGCAAGGACAGTGGAAAGTGCTCCTGGTGGTGCGACAAAAAGAACTAGGGCGAGTATGAAAAAAGCTACTTTGGCCTCTTCCAAGGATATCCCTATGCTCAGGGATAATATTAAAGATTTGCAAGGGATTAGCGGAAATTTGGCTAATGCCCTTAAAAACATTAAGTAGTTTGTCTTTTGTCTTTTTTCTGTTTTGGCTGGATGTTGTTGGTTTGTTAGGCTTTTATGCTGATTTTTGTGCATAACTGTGTTGGTTTTTTGACAGAATGTCTTTTCTTGTTTCTTAATGCTATTATCTTTTAAGGATCTTTTGTAAAGGGTTTCAGGATCCCTTCAAAACCTGTTTTTCCCATAATAAAAAACCATCACTTTAAAACAAAAGACTTACAAGCTTTGTGCATATATGAAAGAGTTCTAAGATCTATCGGCTTAATTTATAAGTGTTTATTAACACTTAAAGAAATACAAAAAAGAAGAGCCATGCCATGAAAGATGAATAAATATTTTATTTTTAAATGCAAAAGCTAAAAGATTTTGCCTTGTTGGGCCTTCTTTAGGGTTTTGAAACCCAAAAGCAAAAACAAAAGATGAAAAACTTGTGCATCTTTTTCATTCTTCTTTTTTCCTTCGAATTCTGCCTCCATGAAGAACTAGGGTTTGAGTTGAAGCATCTTTGTAGCCAAAGTCTCTATTACTTGAGGATTTCCAGGAGGACGACTATAGGGAAATACGTGGCAAGACCACCACACTTCTGATTTGTTCTTTGTTATGTGCATTTACACTCTGAGGGTGATGATTTAGTAGATTTTCACAAGATTTTGGAGATCTCACGGGAATATAAGGTAAGATCATGTCTTGTATGAATCTGGTCATGGCTATGAACCCCTTTTGTTTTTCAGTCATAACTTTATTCTTTGCTACTCTTAGCGGGTCTAAATCTCTTTTGGGCATTACACTTTCTGGGTATGATTGCAATGGGGTAGATTTGAAGTGCATTTCCTCACTATTTTTGTCGAGGTCTGATCATTATCTGTGAATGGCTGCTCTGAGCATGGAACTATCTTTTTTTTCTCTTTTAAAATGTTGTTCCAGTTTAGTAGAGAATGAATCTTTTGAGAAAATAATCTATATTTTCTTCTTTGTTTTAGTCCTTTCAAATGACTGAGTTTGATTCACTATCATAGTCTTTTTTATATGACTATTCTTCAAAGGACAAAGCCATATTCCTTTTGTTGCTCTATACTTCTAAAAGACATTTGCTCCTTTCATGGTTGTATGATTGTGAGTTAGCTTGTATACATTTTATGCCCATTAGAACTGAGAATGAATTCATTCATCATATAATGAAAGCTATTACACTCACTATGCCTCTTTATATGCATGATGGCTGAGATATTGATGTGTCTTTTTCTTGCATTTAAAAATGCCTATTGAGTGTACATTAATGACATAACTACAACTAGACAGTGAACATGATCATTGAATCCTGCTAGTTGGCTGACTTGAAGTTATGTGGGTGACTTACTCCTACTGTCATAATGAAGAAGTATACTATTTATGAATATCTTTCCCTGTCCATGCTTTGGACCTGCTCTATGAAACTCTTTAGATCTGACAGTGTTTAGATTTATCCATTTTTGTATTCATGCTTTTCATTTACATAAGAATGTCATGTTGGCTATTATCTCTTGCAAATTCGTCATACCTTTGAATATATCTGGCACTGATTGTAATGATGACTGCAATGATTCATGGATTGTTCTTTGCATACTGTGTATATGAATGCTCATCATCTCAGTGACCCTATGCTGGTTTGTGACAATGAACTCCATTTTGACAATGAAAACACATCTTTAGATCAATGGATACATACTCTTATGTTATTGTGTAGATCCATTATCTTTATTTTACCTGATTCTAAACCAATAACTGAATGCACCTGGATGATTTCATTTTCACTGTATCTTTCATCCTTGATGACTGTTCTTTTATCCTTATTCTTGACACCTCTAGCATTAATCATGATGTGTATGTCTCTTCTCTTGGAGGCTAAAAGGTGTATGTGAGAGGTTTTCTATTAAAGATCATTTTACTTTCCTACATTGGATTGTGATAGTGTTATACCCCTGTCAATTTTGATAGTTGTTGTGCCTTCCATATTGAAAGATCCTTTGTTCATCTTTTATAGGGCTGCTAAATTATAAAAAGTTACTCACATAGAATAGACTATATGTAAGTTTCTATTGAAGATTGTGTTTTATGAGAAATAACCATACCATCATTACTTTCAACTAGACTTGCATCTTTTGCTTGATCCACTCCATCCTCCATTGCTTAATACTACCTTTGAGAAAGCATTACACACCTATGATTGTCCTAACTGTATTTATCTTGAATGCCCACATGTTTTATGTTTGATCTTCACTTAAGGTATCTGTGGATTGTATTAATCTTGATATTTATTCCTTTATTCTCTATCTTGAGAATGATATTCTTTTGTTGAAGCTACTCACTACTGGCATTGACTATGGCTATGGATTTTCCTTACTTTATGACAGTCAAATGACTATCACCTTCATTGTAATCCACTGAGTTCTATATTGCTTTGGACCATCAAGATCAGGAGTTTCAAATATCATGGTTGTGATTGTTTTGAGAGGATCAATTGGCCTGCTAGGATTGTCATAATCTTTCCTCATATGACTACAACATTCTAAATATAGGCTCCCCTATTCATTATCACCTATTTATTGGGCTAGAGAACTCAATGCTTCTTATCACTGACTTTTGCAACATGATTGTTATTACTCTCAACAACAAATTAACTCTGTCACCATTATCTTGGAGTGATGCTACATAAGGAAGATCAATTTAACTTCAAGGTATGATTGAATGTTTTCCCTTAAGCCTTGGACTGAGCTAATCACTGTAATCTCTAATTTACACCTTATGATTTCAGTCATGGTTGAGGTTTTACTATCAAAACCCCTAAGCATGATACATATGACTCCTTGAGATGAATAGTTATATAGGCTACTCTCTTTCTCTTTGGATGAGCTTTGGCTTTGACTGTCCTTTGATAGTGGTCTTTAAAAACTGTAAGGCTGCAAAAAATTGCATCCACATGCTCAAAACTTGCTATATTCTCTATCATCTTGTTGTTTTGAAATATTTACATGAGCTGGGCTCAACCCTCGTGCGAGCTACATTCCTCCCCACTCATGTAAAACAACCACATTACTTTTCCTGTATCTGCACATGAAACAAACAAGCTAGATAAAAACAATGCATAATGTGATTTCTTGCTAATGATTTGACCTAATATTTACTGATTTGCTTGGCATACTAGCTGTTGTGATTCACATGAGGGATGGACTGTATGTTTTCAGATGCATGTGTAGATAACAAATGATATCTCTCATTGCTCTAACAATATTTTCAAATGCAGGTACTCAGGGTAGTGAAGAGGCAACAAACTAGATGTTGGATGGGCAGAAGACTTATAGATGCACAAAACAACTTAGAGAGGGCTCATCATTTAGGCAATGATGAGTCACCCTTCTTTATTATTCTTTTACTTTATTCGTCATTCAGGCAAATGCATAATGTGTTCCTTATTTGCACCATATCAGTCAATTCATGGCTTGTGTGAGATATTGTACATTCATCAATTAACGATTACTTTTGTCAAAAAATTGTGTTCTCTCTATTTCATATGAATCTGAAAAAATGAAACATGATATTGCAATATTTTGTCTTTCTTTTCAAATAATTATGAATGCAATTCAGGAGAATAAAAATGCACATTCTTTCTCATGAATGAAACATCATATCTCTACCTGATTGAGCTAGTAGGGAAAATAGGTAACAGTAGTAGAGCACAAAGCATTGTGCTACAATGTCATTTCGGCTGTCTCCGCACGCCACAGTTTTGGTGAAAGGGAATTCCCTTTCCATTTACCCTGTAGTTTGTGGAATTGCAAGTTGGGCTTTTGTGGTAAGGGGCAGAGGAAATAGATTATTGAAGGAGTCTGTGTCGAGTTGAGGCAAGTATGGCGGTTATGGAAGGTGAAACTGACAGGTTCTGGATTTTTATGATGACAATATGTTTGATCAATGGTGAATGGGGGTTCATTCCCATTCTTGACCCTTTGCATGGTTTGAATGGTTCATGGGTGGGGGAAATAGGGGTGGTTTGGATGATAAAATCAGGTGTTGATGACATGCATTGAAATGCAGTCTTTTGGGATGAATATTCAAGATCCCCCTGTTACGACTATGGTCTCTATGGCCAAGCCCATTGTTGTCAATTTGATTGAGGAGATGGAGAAGGAGGTTTCACATAATGAGAGGGTCTTTGCTGATTTAGGGCTTATTGGGATCTTTAGAGGTTTTTGGCTAAGCCTTGGTGACCTCCATAAATGGATATCAGATCATTGGGAACCCCTTGTGGATGGTTGTCTGCAGAAAAACCAACATGCGCATGGATTTTTCATTGTGGTGTTTGAGAAAGAGGTGGATAGGAACAATGTCCTTGGGGGTGGTCATTGGTGTTGGGAGGATAGTCATCCTTTGATGTTGAAACCTTGGCATCCAACTTTCAACCGTATGACGAAATCCTTTGATCACACCCCTCTCTAGATTAGGCTTCCAAACCTTCCAATGTAGTTTTGGTTTGATTCATGTTTTGAAGCTATTGGGAACACCATAGGCAAGTTTTAAATGACTAATGAAAACTCTCTCAATTTGTTGCATACTAATTTTTCTTGTGTTCAAGTTGAGGTGGATGTTCCCAGGGATCTCCCTTTAGAGATCTATATTTCGACTTCAAAAGGTTGCTGGCTTTAGGCTGTGGACTATGAAGGGATTACTTTTAGGTGTTGGTGGCATTTCAATATTGGATATAATATTGATTTATGTGCCAAACGTAGGGTGAAGAGACCAGCATCATGGTGGAAAGAGGTCAACCCACAATTCTATATGATGGATAAGGTGGAGGAGAATTCAGTTTCCCCCTAGGAGCTGGGTGATCTACCCAAAAAAACCACTGCAATAGTTTTAGAACTAGCAAATGTGGAACAATGTTTGATTTGCTTGAATGGTGTGGTGGAAGGTGGTTCACATTCGAATGGCAGCTCCACTATGGTTGTTAGTGGGGTTGCATAGAAGATGGAATGTGGTTTTGGCTCTATAGGGGGTAATGTTGCAAGGTTGGTTGATGGGTTTCAGTCAAAACAACATTCTAGGGTTTGTCAAGGTTTGGATGGTGTGGGGGTTCAAAATTTGAAATTATTGGAGAATGCCTGAGCAGAGGGTTGGGTAGAGGTGAAATGGAAAAAAGGGAAAAGGGGATGGGGGGAGTATTTGTAATGTTCCTATTGTTGAAGGGGGAGACGGAGATGTATCTGGGGGGCTGGCTCCCTAATTGTAGCCCCACCTTGTCCGAGCCAATTCAAATCCCAACTTATTAATAAAATAACTGCTATTACCAACCAATATATATATGTGTGTGTGTGTGTGTGTGTGTGTGTGTGTGTGTGTGTGTGTGTGTGTGTGTGTGTGTGTGTGTGTGTGTGTGTGTGTTTGTGTGTGTGTGTGTGTGTTTGTGTATGTATATGTATATATTTATATATATATGTATATGTATATATATGTTTGTATATATGTATATATATGTATGTATATATGTATATATATACATATATACATATATATATATATGCATGCATGCATACATATATATACACATACACACATAAACATACACATACAAATACACATACACATACGCCTATGCATAGGCCTACGCATACGCATACGCATACACATACGCATACACATACACATACATACATACATAATTATAAAGATATGTGTGTGTGTCTGGGTGTGTGTGTGTGTGTGTGTGTGTGTGTGTGTGTGTGTGTGTGTGTGATCAATAAATATCATCATTATAAATATTGGGTTTCAAATCTTGGCCTAACTAGGTGGGGCTACAACCAAGGAGCCACCTCCCCAAAATACATCGTATCAAAGATCAAAGACCCATCAATGGGTCAAAACACCAAATCATATGCAAGCTCCACTTGAGACAAAAAATTTGAATGACAGGTCAAACCCTCTTTCAACATTTTCATGTTCTTCTTCCCCAGCACCTCTATCTATCCAACCTCCTTCTTAGTTAAATCCTGATAGAGTCACAAGAAGGAGCCACATTTCCCTTCTTCATACTAAGTGAACCAACATGATTACCACTCATGAAAAAATCATAACCAACACGGTTATTATTTCCTAATAATGACTTCAAATCCCCTGAGGCCTCCTTAAACACCTGATTGACTTCAGCTTCTTAATTTCATTAGCAACAAACCTCTCCATAGCCTAGCTCATTTTATCCTTAATATAATTTCCAAATTTCTTATCGGTTCCCCCATTCCGAATGGAAGCATCCTCCTTCTCCATAGAATATTGATGGGGGGAGACCTCCTTCCACTAGGTAACCACATCCTTCGATTTTTGTTTGGCACTATAGACGTATAAAAATGACCATATTCCTAAATGAATATTTTATGTTCATTTCTCTATTTGATTAAATCCAATTTAATTAAACTATCCACATTCTTCTATTTTATTAAGTAAATTACTCAATTTATTTAAATAAAATTCACTATACCCATTTAATGAATAAATCATTTTATTCAATTAAAAATCCCCCCTATCCACTTTTAATTAAATTCAAATTTAATTAAATAGTTATCCTAAAATTGAATAAATCTAATTTATTTAATTTCCCCAAATTGCAACCAAATTGAATTAAATTACTTTATTTCAATTAAATCCTATTATCCCTCCATCCACTTGCAAAATCCTAAACCCCTTTCTAATCCCTTCTAGAATCTTCTAATCGCTTCTAATTAGCCTAACCCATCATTCTAAACTTTTTCACATCCTTAAGCAAAGGGAAGTCACTTCTCAAACCTCAAAGTCTTTGATAACCATTAAAGGCTTCCAACCTTCAACCACTTAATTCCTCAAAGTCTTTGATAGCCATTAAAAGCTTCCAACCCTCAACCACTAAATTCCCCAAAGTCTCCAATAACCATTAATGGTTAACTCAAACCCTCTTACATGGTTAAATCATTTGTTTTAACTCAACCTTTATCCAACCCAAGGGTCTCATCAGACCTTTAATGCTTTGACCATGATTATCTCTTAATCATTTGCACAAAGGTTTATCCTTGGATTAAATCTTAATCCATTGGGTAAACTTAACTTAAGCTTGACCCTTACCCTCTAGATAACCATGAGGTCTCCTCAGGCATTTAATGCCTCCAACCCCTTCCCTCAACCCAACCCTATGTTGACACTTGTCACCATTTCATTGGTGCAAATTGCAAACATGGATCCCCAACTTTCAAACTCAACCCTTGATTGAATCTTTCAATCCTGGCCATCCATTGCCCTGTTTTTGCTATAAATAGAGCTCTCATTCCTCCATTTTAATCATCCTTCAAATTTGTAGTATCATATTTATGCTCAAATATATTCAAGCTTCCATATCATTTTATGCTCCTCATTTCAGCCTCTCTTTAGAACATGAATTAGTCTAAATATGCAAGTTTAGAACACTTTCTTTATCATTTAGCTCAATCAAAGACTAATATATATCATGTTAGGATAGTATTTATACTAATCTTGTCATCTTATCATTTAGTTTATTGCATTTTAAGATCATGCATAGCTTAGGATGCATTTCATTCTAAAAACTATCAAAGCATCCCTCGTTCTTGCATTTGCCATCCCTAAACCATTTTGCTCAATGATTTGAGGGCAAAAACATTGGTTTGAGGGACATTGTGAGATAGAGAACTATGGGACCCACCTTGGGAAGCTGAGTAACACATTATTACTCCATAGCTTGCACCAAGAAGTCCTCTGTGTGTGTGTGGACAAGTAGTATAGAACATTTTTCACATATTGAGTTCTATCGACCCGCTTTTCCCGCATACATTTCTGGCGCCCACCGTGAGGCCCTACCCCATATATCAAATCGGTTTTTAAAATTAACCACTTTTGCAGGTCCGCGGGAAATAGGAATCAGCGCGTGGAGTCTCTACTATAGTGCGTAAAGTCCATTCTTTAGCGCATAGCCTCGACTAATTTTTCCTGTAGGTCTCAGCGCGGAAGAAAAAAAGAGTAGCGCATCTGAAAAATAGATTGGCGCTTTGGATCTGTCAGATAACGCATCCAGTTTACCATCTAGCACTTTAAGTCCATCATCCAGCGCTTACAAACCATCTTTTAGCGCATCAAATCAACACTTTTCCTGCAGGTCTCAATGCAAAAGAAAACTAGAGCAGCGCTTTCGGCGTACATAGTAGCACGTTCAGCAAACATTGTAGCGCGTTGATATTTAATTTTAGCGCATCAAGGGTATATTGTAGCACATAAAGTCTGTTATGTAGCGCATCGAAGACAGAAACAAAAATTGTAACCGAAAATTAAATTTTAGACTTGTTGAAGTCCACAAAATCCTCTGTTTTTCTAACTACTGTGGTGGTATTTTGCAGGATTTCTGACATTTTATTGCAGGGAGGAGCTTAGTGTTCTTTTTTTTTTTTTAGAACTATAAATTGTTTAAATTTTACTAGCTTGTTCAAGTTAGTTAAAATTTAAAGTCTTTTTAATTCTAGTTAAATAAAATTGAACTCACCTTATTTGGGCTATAAAACGAACCACAAAAACAATCTTTTCATGCTTTTCTTAGGAGGGCAAAATTTTCATTTTGGGCTTTAAAAGGAACAAGTAGAATTTTCAGTTTTCCAAACAAAGGGATTTAAAACGAACTTCACCATCCTTTGGTGCATAAAAGGATTTACTTCAAATTTTTGCAAAGTAAAAGAATCACATATGTCCAGAGTCATTTGCAACTAAAGAGGGAAGATCTTCCCCTTTTGATCGATTTCTTTTGTTGAAAAAACATCGAATTTACTTTGTTGACCAAATTCATTTTCATAGATCAGAAAATCATTGCCTTGAAAGGATAAAATAAACACCATGTTTTCGTGGAGCAACATTTCCATATAGATTTTAGCAAATCACTGAATTGAAAGGCTAAAAAGAACCAACTTGATTGCTTTGTCTCGAAAGTGGAAGGAATATGCTCTCCCCTTAACTGGGTGATCAAAAATCCAGACCACTCTTAAGCTTTCTGTACTTCAAGCATTTACATCCTTTAGCAGGCCTGCCTTCCTGAGGAGTTGCAATCAACTCTTAAAGCCGTTTATGGCCGGTGTGAAGGGAAGGACCTAAGTGGGGAATGACTTTGACGTCAAGAATTCCAACCCACTATAATCAAACGTGGAAAGTGACGAAAGTCCTTTTCAACGGTTGAGCGCAGCGATTAGCCTTCCCCCAGTATCCTTGAGATACGTAAAGCCTTTATTCTAAAGGTTGGGAAGCCTCCTGAGGGAGTTTATCACTGACGGCCGAACGGGAAGCCTGATTACGAACCATAGAAATAGAAGCTTTGAACCGAGTCAGTAACCAGACATTTATAACATCATAGTGCAAGGGTGGGGAAGAATCCGCCCCCAAGATTACTCACCATATATCTCCCAAGATAACTACTCAACTATGAAGCGATTCACTTTGGGTTACTTTCTGGCAAAAGGCAAAAAAACGGGCGCCCTCTAGGGGGTGACATGGCTGTTTGAGTTGACGGAGTATCGAGACTAGTGGGCTATGATGTTATTTATGACCCTTGACTAAAGAGTCTTTCTGACATGTATTTATTTATATCAAAACCTGTTAAAACATTGAGGATTTGAACACATCCTCAGAGAACATACACTCTTTGTTAGATTAGGCAAAATGGTTATACTTTTTGTGCTGTGTTTGCATTTATTACTTCAAAAAATCATCCATCAAACTTGAAAAATTCACAACAAAAATTCAAAATTCACAAAAACCAAACCAAAGAAAAAAATCAGGGCAGATTAGCGCATAAGAGCAACTTCTTAGCGCTTAAGGTATTTATATTAGCGCATCCAAACATCTAGTTAGCGCGTCGGTTCCAAACAACAGCGTTTTATCTCAGGTCAAAACAGTGTAAAATCCTTTAGCGCATCAAAGAAACAGTATAGCGCGTGGAAACAATAGCTTAGCGCATGGAATCCAAACATTAGCACATAAAGTTCAATAGTTAGCACGTGACAGGCCTAGAATAGCACATATCTTTTTCAAACAACCAGAAAATAATTTCAAACAGTCAAAACTTTAGCGCGTGTCTGGGGGCAGCCTAGCGCGTGTGGTTATTATTTTAGCGCATAGAGGAATTTCAATAGCGCATGTAGTCTCTGTTCTAGCGCGTGATCCAAAATAGAAAAACAGAGAGCAAAACCGAGAAAATTTTTGAAATTTTCAAAAACATTTTTTAAAGCCCTTTTTCCATCAACATCATCTTTCATCAAAACAGAGTGACAAACAAACCATTAAAACTATTTCTTGCGTTAAATTTGTGTCAAAACAAACGTTGTCAGAATCCGAAATGAATCGAGCCATAAAGGATGTCTCTCCTATCATAATCCAAAAATTTCATCATCAGTATCAATAGAATCTTTTACCATCTTACGGATTTTTACTTCAAAACACTTGTTTAAAACTTTCAAATTGTCAAATCAAATTTCCAGATCGGGAGACTTTTATCCATATCATTTGACACACTTTGTTATGAAGGGGCATCTAAACCTTCACTTTGATAGAGTAAGATTTGAAATTTTCAAAAACAAGAATCAACTGAATCCAAACCAATCAAAGGAAACCATTGATCACTCATGCATGACTAATCCCCTTATTCTGAGAAGAAGGAACCTTTATCGTAACATCACGTTGAAGAAACAACAACCTAGTTTTTCCAAATTCATCAAGAGAAATAAGTTTTTATACATCAATCGTCAACTCTTCAAATCTCATCGGGTATTCCTTCATCACGTCAAATGGTATATCCAAAACAAATCCAACGAATTTGACAAAGAACCCTTGAAGACAAGAGCCTACTGTCAAAAATCTGCTTTTAATCAAATCATAAACCGCGGAGGAAAGATCAATCCAACATTCTTGCCCAACGAGTGCATCACGTATAACACATCTCGACTAGAACCACCCACCCCCAAGCAACACATCGAAGAGGATTTTGTCCCCTTCGTCACCGAAAGTTTCTACTAAAATGCCTGTTACTCGCTCTTAAAAGAACCAACAAAGCGAGACACACGAAGAATCAAGTATGAATCGCAGACTGTCAAATCCTTTTGAAGTTCCACACTCAGAAGAGCCTGAAATTACTGAAGCACTTCTTCAAGAATGTCAAGAAAATCTTTCATTCCAAAAACTTGTAGAAAGACTCATGGAAAATGACAAAAAAAAATATCTACTCATGCTTACAAGTAAAGGCGTTAAACTTCCCAAAGATTTCGACTCAAACATCTTTAAAACTGGATCTCAACAATATGCATACCAAGAACAACAAAGAGAAGAAGAAACTCGTAACTTTGAACAACACATACCTGAGCAACGCATTCCAAAACAAGGCATACTAGAAATACGTATACCCGAACTAGAAACACCAGAGCAACATATACCATTTACCACACCTTTTCAGCTGAGAACAACTACAAGGGAAGAACTTTTCCCTGGACAAGAAAGTATACCTTTAGCTGCCCTTACTCAACAAATGCAAATGTTGCAAAGGCAAATACAAGATATGCAACAAGGGACAACAGTGCAGTACTCTTTGAACAAAATCTGTCCTTATCCATTTGATAGAAGATTGAACATGGTGCCTTTTCCTCCAAACTCAGATGTTCCCAAATTTGATAAATATGATGGGAAAAGTGATCCCCGAGACCATGTTCGAGAATTTTGCACATTGAGCCTTGAATTTGCTCATAATGACACCTATTTGATGAGTTTATTCCCCAGAAGCTTGGGAGGGAAAACCATGGAATGGTTATCCAAAATTACGTCGCCTGTTAGCTCATTTGATGAATTGGTTAACAAATTCATAACCCAATATTCCTATAACATCCAACATGCCATAACCATGCTAGATGTTTGCAACACCAAACAAAAGAACAACGAAACATTCATGGTATTCCTTCAACGCTGGCGACGTATGGTCTCTAGATATCCTCGAGATATTCCCGAAAAGGAGAAAATGGAAATCTTCATCGATAACTTGAATAGTGAAATGAGTTACAGACTAAAACTTCAGTGCATACCATCTTTCGCTAAATTGATTGAAAATGGCATTCAAGTAGAAGAAGCCTGTGTCAAAAAGGGAACACTCAAATTCTACAAGGAAGGAACCAATTCATCAAACTACAATAACCAGAACAACACCAACCTTGACAAATCTAGATTTTGGACTCGAAACAAAAACGAAGGCACTAATGAAACACATGATCCTAAATCTAAACAACCAGTGCTTGCATTATCTGGAAATCCTCAAAGCACGAAAAATCCTAAAAATTCTAATCCAAATGCTAACAAATATGCACAAAACACCGATCAAGGACAACTCAACACAAACAACACCAATGATACTCAAAACAAAAACATGAATCCAGGACCTAACAACATTTCATGCAACAACACAAACAATTTCCAAAAGCGTATCTTCACACCACTGGGGCAATCACTAGAATCAGCCTTCAGAGAACTTTTGGCACACAAGATTCTTTTCTTGCCTCCAATCAGCAACTATGAACCTCAAATCAAACCACCTTGGTGGAATGATTCACACTATTGTGATTATCATCGTAACAAGGGTCATAGGACAAACGAGTGCATGAGATTGAAACACCTGGTGCAAGATATGATTGATCAAGGTGACTTAACAATAGATGGTCTCAAAACAAATGGTGATCATGGAGCCTTTAAAAATCCTCTTCCAAATTACAACAAAGATGGAGCTTCAACCTCGAATGATACATGCGGAGCTCGTATCAACCATATTTACAACAACACCATCAATCACATATCAGCTGAAGATCATCAAGTAAATGTCGTCACCATCCGAGATCAGCGTGATCATGAATCTGTCAATGTAACAACCCGAATTCAGAAATATGTCTTGAAAGGACATACTGCACCTACAACTACCACACCAAAAATCCAATATGACTTGGTCAGCCAACTACGTAAAACTCCGACACAGATATCTATACTAGAATTGTTGAAACTATCATCAAAGCACAAGGACATATTAGAACAAGCGCTATTGGAAACCAATGTACCTCAAAATTTGGATATGGACAGATTTCAAGCCATGGTCGCCCATATGACTGGACCGCATAACCTCACCTTTTCAGAACATGACGATGCTTCCTTAATCCATCCGCATAATACTCCTCTCCATATCGAAGTCATTGTTTGCAAACACCGAGTAAAAAGAGTCCTAATAGATGGAGGAGCCTGCCTTAATATATATACTTTAAAGCTTATTTGTGCATTAGGCTTCTCAGAAGAATCTATTGATCCCTACAAGAAGATTACCATAAAGGCATATGATGATGAGGAAAGGTCCTCTAAAGGAACCGTGATATTACCTATTCAAGTGGGACCAATACAAAAAGATACTATATGTCAGGTCTTGGACATAGACCTTACCTACAATATTTTATTAGGGCGACCCTGGATACATGAAATGCAAGCAGTACCTTCTACATACCACCAGTGTGTTAAATTTCCTTATGATGGACAAGAAGTCTCCATATCTGCTGATCACAATCCATTTCAACATTGCAACACAATGGGGGCAGCCCAAGACAGTTTGGTTCCTCATAATAGAGAAAAGCAGTGATCTTCAACATCAGATCAACAAACAGCAAAATCTAACTCCTTATGGGGAGACTTCAAATAGAAAATGCAAATCAAAGACCAAGGTATCGGAGAATACTCTTTGGAGCCTTTATGTTTGGCCAAATTTCCAATATCACCTAGATCTCATGGATTGCCTACTACATCAACACATCTGGTCACTCAGCCCATCACCAAATTTGTGGTACCTTCATCCAATTGGGCACTCTGGAACATGAATAAGAAGATAAGGATATTCTTAGCTGGTTATACAAAGATGAGAAAGAAGATAATAGAGCAGCCGCTCTGGACATTGTTCTACTTACACACCTATATGGAAAAGGATACTTAATCATGCAGCAAATGGGATATGACGGTAAAGGACCTATTGGGAAACGCCAGGAAGGAGTCACTGAACCTATAAATCTTCCTTCCCAACCCAATAGAAACAAAATAGGATTGGGTTGTGAGCTCACCTTTCTATTAAAAAAGCCACCCCACCTAACTACCAAACTTCAATGGAAAGTAAAGACAAAGTACAAAGAAGAATCCTGGCAGGAAGCACTCTTTGAATCAGCAAAAACAATCCGCAAGGCACGGGAACGTCAGGATCAGAAGTTACATCAGGAAAAGCTTCTAAAACACAAAAAGGCCATATCTGCAGCAGTAGCTCATATTCAGACACCAATATCTCAAGAAACAATGAAATCATCTCCGGATACCATTATTCCTCCCCAAGGAAGCACAGTCTATGAACAAATACAGAAAATAGAAGACGGATCTGACACAGAATCAACAAAAACTATCAAAATGGTATCTATCGTCAAAGATTTGTTTTCACCATACAACATACCAGTTTATAGTACTGATAGAATCTGGGATGATGCCTCGGAGACTGATTCCAATGAATATGAATGGGGTACCTGCTCTAATGTTACTACAGATATCCCTAATGATACTGATTCTATATCTCTTTCCCAAGAAGAACATAACGCAGAAGATAGACCTCTTGAATTTGGACCGCAAAATATCTATGACGCCATGGAAAGCGAATAGGAACATTATGAACAAGTCTATGTAGAGGATAATACCATCGAAGACCTCGACGAAATCCTGAACTTCTTTAAAACCAAGAACAATCACGATGAAAACTCTGTCCTAACACTCACAGTAGCCGAACTTGATCCACCTAATGATTCCTTACCACTTGTCTTTCCTGACCTCATCGACTGGGATGAACCTGAAATCCATGATATACCAATTTTCCCAAATGATGAATCTATTATCCATTACCTATGTACCGTAAATCCGGAAATAGGCTCTACCAGTGAACAAAATAACGATGTCTACAAACCAGGGAGTGCCAAGTCTCTCAGTCGCAAAAATGAACCAAATAAAGGATCTAATGCTGAAAACCAGTCAATGGAAGCTCTAGATCACAAAAAAGTAAAAATAAAGGACGCATCTGAGGGTGAAAACCTTTTTAAGGCACCTAACGATGGGAGACTTGACACTCTTCCTGAGCACTTTCATGAGCGATCACCCATATTGATTGGGCCCACTCAATCAATCAACATTGGTACCGTGGAAGCAATCAGAAACCTACATCTTGCAGAATCTCTAACAGAGGAAGAAAGATCAACATTCATCATTTTCTTTAAAGAAAAGCAAATTAATTTTGCTTGGTCATATGCTGATATGCCTGGAGTAGATCCACACTTAATCATGCATCACTTGTCCATCTCTTCAGGAGTTAAACCAGTCAAGCAAAAGCTACGAAAAATGAATCCACAAGTGGCACTCATGGTCAAAACTGAACTAAAGAAATTATTAGACGTCGGATTCATCTGACCCATTGACTATGCATAATGGATTTCCAACATCGTTCCAGTATCAAAACCATATGGTAATATCAGAATATGCACTGACTTCAGGGACGTCAACAAAGCTTGTCCAAAAGATGACTTTCCTCTGCCCAGTATCGACATCATTGTAGATCTCACAGTAGGCTACGCAATGCTCTCACTAATGGATGGTTTCTCAGGCTATAATCAAATCAAAATAGCTCCTGAAGATCAAGATAAAACCGCGTTCACCTGTCCTTGGGGAACGTATTGTTGGAATGTTATGCCTTTTGGCTTGAAGAATGCAAGGGCCACTTATCAAAGAGCAATGACCACAATATTTCATGACATGATGCATACATTTATGGAAGACTATGTGGATGATTTACTAGCTAAATCCTTCACCAGAGCAGAACATTTTGGCATCCTAACAAAGATCTTTGATTGATTGGAAAAATTCCAAGTCAGGCTCAACCCTAAGAAGTGTGTCTTCGGGGTTACAACAGGCAAGTTACTAGGCTACATTGTCTCAGCTAAAGGTATTGAAGTAGATCCAGCAAAGGTACAAGCCATTATGGACATGCCACCACCGAAGAATATCAGCCAACTCAGATCTCTACAAGGACGACTTCAATCAATCAGGCGATTCATCGCTCAGCTAGCAGATAAAAGTCTACCATTTAACCATTTACTACAAAAAAATGTACCCTTCAAATGAGAGGCCAAGTGTGCAGAATCTTTTTACCAAATCAAACAATACCTGATGAATCCACCAGTTCTGGTACCACCAGTCGTAGGAAAGCCTCTTATCTTATATATCTCAACAACAGATATATCGCTGGGGGCACTATTGGCACAAGAAGATCAACAAGGGAAGGAATGCGCCATATATTACATCAGTAGGACATTGAATGGCTATGAACTCAACTATACATTCATTGAAAAAGCATGCCTAACAGTGGTCTTCGCATCTCAGAAGTTCCGACATTATATGCTAGCACACACCATCAAGCTAGTCGCAAAAATTGATCCTCTCAAATATCTACTCAGCAAGGCAGCTCTTACAGGCCGATTGGCTAAATGGGTCATGATTCTCAGTGAATTTGACATTTAGTACACAGAAAGATGAGCAATCAAAGGACAAGCAATTGCAGATTAGCTGGCTGAAGCACCGCTACCAGGAAAACACACCATGGAGATTGAATTTCCGGACAGGGACATGCTTGCTCTTTCTACTAAACAATGGACCCTATACTTTGATGGATCCTATACACAACATGGTTTCGGTGTTGGCATTTTGTTCATCACTCCTGGAGGACACACTATACCAAGATCATATAGGCTTATGTTTCCATGCACAAATAATGTGGCTGAATATGAGGCATTGGTTATAGGCATCAAAATGGCCGTAGAATGGAAAATCACAGAGTTAAAGGTCTATGGAGACTCGCAATTGGTCGTCCATCAAATTAACAACAACTATCAGACAAAGGATGACAAGCTACTACCCTACAAGCAAATGGTGGATGACTTCAAACAGTATTTTGTGCACATCACCTTCGAGCAAATACCAAGGTTAAACAACAAAGCAGCCAATGCAATGGCTACTATCGCTTCATTACTACAAATTCCAAAGCAATAGAGTCATTACGAGTTCTTGGTAGAGCAACTGTTCTCCCCCGCCTATGACCACTCTGAATCCCAGGTTATCTATGCCTTGACTGGTTCAGATTCTCCGTTATATGGACCAATATACGACTACCTCAAGCACAATATCTTACCCATTGACCAAACCCGTAACCAAAAATGTAACTTTATCCGACAAGCTGCCCGTTACACCCTTACCGCTGATACTTTATATCGTCGAGGTCTAGATGGTACTCTTCTTCATTGCCTTGATCGTAATGATTCTGATTCTGCTTTACACGAGCTTCACGAAGGTATTTGTGGCACACATTCAAGTGGCACTACTCTTGCTAAAAAGCTTCCACGGATGGGATACTACTGGCCTACAATGGAGAAAGACTCATACCACTTCGCCAAGAAATGTCCTAAATGCCAGATCCATGGTAATCTGATACATGCACCAGCACAGGAACTGCAGCCATTTACAACATCTTGGCCCTTTTGTCAGTGGGGACTGGACTTAGTTGGAAAAATTCATCCTTCATCTTCAAATGGACACAAGTTCATTATAACTGCAACAAAGTACTTTACCAAATGGATAGAAGCAGTTCCCATGACCACAGTAACAGGGAAACAAATTGCCTCTTTTATCTTCAATTATCTGATCTGCAGATATGGTATTCCAAGTTTAATCATCATAGATAATGGACGGCCTTTCAAAAATCAAGATGTCCACGAACTATGTGAAAAATTCAAAATCCAACATAGGTTCTCTATACCATACTACCCACAGGGAAATGGTCAAGCAGAAACATCTAACAAGACAATCTTGAAAATCCTAAAGAAAACAGTAAATGATGTAGGCAAAGATTGGCACTCACAACTCAATCCAACACTTTGGGCATACAGAACCAACATCCACACACCTACAGGAGCAACACCATACTCATTAGTATATGGATTAGAGGCCATTTTACCCCTAGAAGTAGAAATCCCATCTCCCAGAGTCTCTTTGAAAGGCTTAATCCCAGATGAAGAGTATCGAGTTAACCGACTACAAGAGCTTGAACTATTAGATGAAAGACGTCAGCATGCTTATACTCATCTCAAAGCATATCAACAATGCATGTACAGGAGCTACAATCACAAAGTGATCCCTCGTAATTTCAAAGTTGGTGACCTAGTCCTCAAAGAAAATCCAAGAAATCAGCAAGATCGAGAAAAGAAAGGGAAATTTGAACCTAATTGGTTGGGTCCCTATGTTATCATATCAGTCTATGGATCAGGTGCCTATCAGCTCACAAATTCAGAAGGAGATGTGCTCGACGAACCAACTAACAACATCCATCTAAAAAGGTACTACACTTAAGTAACCTAGTGCACGGAAAAAGCCAAAAAAAGCAACAAAAAAAAAAAAAATCCAGAAAATGCAAAAACAAAAAGTACAAACAAAGGGTGAAAACCTGTTAAACAGGCGCTCTTGTGAAAGAATGGCTCCTCTATCTATCTCTATACCATTTTATCCGTCAAAATACTATCAACCATCACCCGACACTTAGCACATATCCATTCAGGACATACTTAGCGTAGTCACTATCCTGGTTTGTCTATATATATCCTCTTACCACAAATCCACCATGGCTTGGAAATCACTGTACATATTCACATCAAGAGGCACACTCAGCTAGGGGCATTCCAATCATCTAAACATGGTAAACACTCAAGACATTAAGGCTATTTGCAAAACTCAATAGCTTGACATCCAACAACAAAAACTGTGCTTCATCGCAAAACCAAACAAAACAATTCACAAAACTACCAAGGATGGATGATTTTCTGAAGTATTAAATGTTGCACTCTAGCATAAAATCTTAACTAGTTTTGCATTTTGAACTTTATGAATTATTGGATTCTCTTCCTTGTCTCACTAAATGCTTCACAGCTAGAGATCATGAGGAACTTCCAATATTTTCTTAGTCTTCTGTCTGTGAGGCGATCACTTGTACTATGTGAATATTGGCCTCGAGACGTGATACATCGAATATCGTTAAAGGCCTGATTCCACTTCACGCATACAAATGATTCAATCTTGTCTGTTTACGCAATACGCACTTAGGTCGTCCTGGTTCAATTATACCTTGACGCTTGTGCTATCTTGCAAAATCAAATATCATGTAAATTTTTCTCAGGTCATTATGGTTCATTTATACCATTATGCTTGTATAAATTTTCAACATATCCTAAAAAAATCAATGCTCAATGATGATATCTACAAAGAAGGAAAACAAATGGCTATATCGGATGGCAAATGCAGAATGAGGATGCTACCAAAAACATTAGTTGCATATCATTTTACAATTAGTTGCATATCATTTTACATTTAGCATCATATCAAATCACACATCTCATTTTCAAGATATATCTCATAGCACATAAAAGCATACATCCTGCATCATACATTATATCATATATTTAAGCATTGCATCATCACATAAACAAAATAACCCACATAACATGCATCCATATAAACACACCACATGATCAAGGAAAATGGGGCCGTATATATATATATATATATATATCTCAAAAATGATCAAAATGTACAAAATGTGTCAAAACACTATGTCCAGTACAAAGAATACAATGCTCAAAAATGCAACGGAGACCATGTCTCTCAAGTATGACTATCCCCTAACGGAGATGGTCTCGCTCCAGATGTCCCTGCTCCTGGATCTCCAGGAGGGTCCTATCTCAGTGGCCCCGTAACACCTCGGCTCTCAGATCGCGACCCAGTATCTCGAGATTGACTAGATCTCGACTGTGCAAAACTCTGTACTCGGCGATCCCTGGGTACTGCAGCCTCATAGTGCCGCCTATAATACTCTGCCTCCTGAGCTCTCAACGCTAGCTCTCTCAGGGTGTCTCTCATAGGACCACCCGCCACTGCTCTCTACATACTCAACACCACCTCCTCCGCTCATCCCCTCTGCTCTATCTTAGTGTCCCGCTCAGTGGTCAACTGAGAAATCTGTCGCTGATAAGTCAAAATCTGTGCCTACAGCTGCTGTACAGTAATCTGTAGGGTCCGCATCTAAGCATCCTCCATATGACCTGGGACCCAAACCCGTAGCGGTACCTGTGCTGGAGGAACCCCTCCCACTCGGCCTGTCCTCGGTGCTGGAGGTGGGAGTACATCCGTCCTCCTCCTCTGCGCTGGTCGCCTAGCCTCCTCCGTACCACCCACTGCAGCTAACACCTCCCCCACTCTCCCCTCTCCACCGGCTCCAATAGCCAATCCACCTCTCCCCCTGTCTATCACCGTCTGTCTCACCACTCTATCCACACCTCTATCCCCTCTCCTCCCTCTATCTCCTCGCCTCCCTCTGGCTCCTCTCCCTTGTCCTCCTCCTCTATCATCCCCATCATCTCCATTGTCTCCCCCGTCTCCCTCCTCCTCATCCGAATCAAAAGATGGCCTCATCTCATCAGGATCAGATATCCTGGCCACTGCCCACGCAACAAACAATCGGGCAAACTCATCCGTCATGCCCGCATCCTGAATCTCAGGGGCATAATCCCATATCTGCCTGGCCAACCCCACAAACTCCTCCACCGCCACTGCACTATCAATGGTCGGCCCCCAATCTGCTACATCCTGCCGCCACCGTGCATATAAGCATGCTCCCTGTGGAATACCCTGCTGGCGCCCAAACTACCTCAAAACTCGGGTCACCACAAACCTCTCAATCACGAATGGGGTCCTCCCGATCAGGTATCTGGTCATGAATACAAAGGGCATCTCCAGCCCATCCTCAGTCCACACCTCACATCCTGTATACAGTCGCCATGTAACCATATCAATATCATCAAGCACTCTCCTCTAGTGCTCTAGTTTGCCCAGCTTACGCTGGACAACTAGACCCCTATATCCATACGCATATGTGCAACCCACAGGCCTGTCCCTGTCTACTAGTGGCCTCGCCGCTGGAATGTGCTCCCAGCACCATACCTGTAATAATGTCACGCCAGCTGACAAACTGTCGTAACCGAGGTATACCACCTCATGCAAACCCCTGTATAGATGGGCCAACATAGCTGACCCCCATGAAAACCTCCGACCCTGTGTGACCATCTCCTCCAAAACCAGCCCCCATCCCACCGAAAATCCCTTTGACCTGCGATTAGGACAAAGGAATCCACCAATGAACCCTGCTAGTACGGATGGTAGTGGTGCGTAATCCAGGTCTAGAAACTCCTGCCATGGGATCTCATAGCCACAGACTGTATCATCCTAAAAAATGCGGCCCAGTGCCTCTATCCCACCCTCCTCCGACTGCTCATATGGTAGTAGTGCCCCTACTACAGGGATGCGCAGGATCCTGTAACAGTCCTCTGGTGTGACTGTCATCTCTCCAGTGGCAAAATGGAAGGTGTTTGTATCACTGTGCCACCTCTCCGCAAGTGCTGTCAATAGCCCCCAGTTCATCGTGAACCGAGGCATATCTAAGAGCGAAGTCAGCCCACATCTCTCGATGATGTCCAGATCAGCCTGCGACAACCGCGGTATCAATGTCCATGGCCTCGGAAATCTCTCCCATGACTGGACCACACCCAATCACTCTTGTCAACAAGCAAAACAAATCCAATATCAGTTTCCACATCAAACAAAGATATCAAAATCAAACTCACATCAACAACATGAAATAATTTGCTCATCTATATCAAGTTCAAAATCCTATCATTTCATATCAACTTGTAACACAACTCAAGTTATCAAAAACCATATCAAAACTTGTAATACAACTCAAGTCTCCACAATCACATAAACTTGTAAAACAACTCAAGTTTCCCACCCATATCAGCTTGTAACACAACTCAAGTTTCCAACCCATATCAGCTTGTAACACAAATCAGGCTTCACACATTGAATTTGAAACACGGTACGCAAACAAATCATATTTTGAACAAAACACCACATTGATATCTATACATAACTTGAAAAATCGCAAATCAAAAACAAGTTATATCGGCACTCATATTGGAAAAATCCATAAAATCATGACAGACAAAGCAAACAAATTTACATTTCGGCTCATCTCCCAAAATTTTTCTAGATGCGCTAAAACAGACTCCCGCTATGCTAAAACTCCCCTACGCGCTAGGCTGTTTTTCCTACGTGCTAATCTATCTACCCTATGCACTAGACTGGCTCTACGCGCTAACTCTTTCCCCCCATGCGTCACCTAACCCACCCTATGCGCTAGACTGACTCTACGCGCTAATCTATCCCTCCCAGGCGCTACTTGTTTCACCCTATGCGCTAGGTTAGCCCTAAGCACTAAACCCCCTTACCAATGCGAACCCCTGTGACCCCAATGAGCTAGGTCTACCCTATGTGCTACCCTGCTGACCCTACATGCTACCCAACTGTTGCCATGCGCTATTCTACATATATGCGCTAACTTATTTTTTTTATGCGCTATCCTATCTATTTCGGACGTGACCCCTAATATTCGACTTGATGCACTACTTAAAACTTTGTATGCGCTAATATATACCCTAGACGCGCTAAACCGTTAAACCCGACCTTTGAAAATCAAAAAATGACTAAAAACGACCAAATGAAAAGTCAAAAAAGGGTAAAAAATGTTGACTTACTGGTGGTCCATACGCTGCAGGTCTCCGGTACCTCCGAACGTGCTCGAAACGGTGTCTATGATAAGGAAACGACATTTTCTCTGCAGACCAAATTCTCTTTCTCCAAAGTCAACAAAGCACAAATGAATCTAATTCAAGCCCTTTTCCCCTTTTATAGGAGGAAAATGAAATTAGGGTTAGCCGAATGGACCTGTAATATGGTCACGGTCTCCCCTATACCATAACATTTGTAACTTATCGAGAGATGAATCAATTTCCCCACATTTCACATGCATGAAATCATACACATCATACGCAACTCATCAAATTAAATCAAAAAATTTCAAAATATTGATTCATCTCCCGAGGGGGCATCACCATCAAATATCGAATCTGGGGCATCACACATCAAATCAAATCCTGGGCACGACTTGCAAATTAAAAGAGTGACACAAAAATTGCATTTGATCATAAATCATGATAAAACATCATTTTCTTTGAAATAACATGTGCACACACGTCACTTCAAAGAGGGGCAAAATGTAGACATATAAAAATGACCATATTCCTAAATGAATATTTTATGTTCATTTCTCTATTTGATCAAATCCAATTTAATTAAATTATCCACATTCTTCTATTTTATTAAGTAAATTATTCAATTTATTTAAATAAAATTCACTATACCCATTTAATGAATAAATCATTTTATTCAATTAAAAATCCCCCCTATCCACTTTTAATTAAATTCAAATTTAATTAAATAGTTATCCTAAAATTGAATAAATCTAATATATTTAATTTCCCCAAATTGCAACCAAATTGAATTAAATTACTTTATTTCAATTAAATCCTATTATCCCTCCATCCACTTGCAAAATCCTAAACCCCTTTCTAATCCCTTCTAGAATCTTCTAATCGCTTCTAATTAGCCTAACCCATTATTCTAAACTTTGTCAAATCCCTAAGCAAAGGGAAGTCACTTCTCAAACCTCAAAGTCTTTGATAACCATTAAAGGCTTCCAACCTTCAACCACTTAATTCCTCAAAGTCTTTGATAGCAATTAAAGGCTTCCAACCTTCAACCACTAAATTCCCCGAAGTCTCCAATAACCATTAATGGTTAACTCAAACCCTCTTACATGGTTAAATCATTTGTTTTAACTCAACCTTTATCCAACCCAAGGGTCTCATCAGACCTTTAATGCTTTGACCATGATTATCTCTTAATCATTTGCACAAAGGTTTATCCTTGGATTAAATCTTAATCCATTGGGTAAACCTAACTTAAGCTTGACCCTTACCCTCTAGATAACCATGAGGTCTCCTCGGGCATTTAATGCCTCCAACCCCTTCTCTCAACCCAACCCTATGTTGACACTTGTCACCATTTCATTGGTGCAAATTGCAAACATGGATCCCCAACTTTCAAACTCAACCCTTGATTGAATCTTTCAATCCTGGCCATCCATTGCCCTATTTTTGCTATAAATAGAGCTCTCATTCCTCCATTTTAATCATCCTTCAAATTTGTAGTATCATACTTATGCTCAAATACATTCAAGCTTCCATATCATTTTATGCTCCTCATTTCAGCCTCTCTTTAGAACGGGAATTAGTCTAAATATGCATGTTTAGAACACTTTCTTTATCATTTAGCTCAATCATAGACTAATAGATATCATGTTAGGATAGTATTTATACTAATCTTGTCATCTTATCATTTAGTTTATTGCATTTTAAGATCATGCATAGCTTAGGATGCATTTCATTCTAAAAACTATCAAAGCATCCCTCGTTCTTGCATTTGCCATCCCTAAACCATTTTGCTCAGTGATCCGAGGGCAAAAACATTGATTTGAGGGACATTGTGAAATAGAGAACCATGGGACCCACCTTGGGAAGCTGAGTAACACGTTATTACTCCATAGCTTGCACCAAGAAGTCCTGTATGTGTGTGTGGACAGGTAGTATAGAACATTTTTCACATATTGAGTTCTATCGACCCGCTTTTCCCGCATACAGGCACAATTAGCTACCATATGACCAGTTTGATAACACCTTTTACATCTTAATGAGATGTTTTTTTAATCTACTGATTGAACCCAGTTCCCATTTGCTAGCTTCAAATACATCTCAATAGGAGGAGCAACAAAATAATCCATCTCAACTAAAATGCGTGCATAATTTGTATGTATAAATAATCTAAAGAACCCCATCCACACCCAAAAATTTCCCTACAGTATTACCTATAACTTTAAAACAAGCTTCAAACAAGAATCGTAAAGGCAAATTGGGTAGCCTTACCCATATTGGGATTTTATCAAATGGTTTTGTAGTAGGATTAAAAGCAGGATACCAAGGTTTTAGAAGCAAAATATGCTTCTCCTCCCAGCACCACAACTACTCATAAAGGATTCTCTTTCATTCCTACTCGTTATCAAAAACCACCACGAAAAACCCTCGGGCGCTAGGGTAAATATGCACATCTCCTTTCAGTATGGGCTTCCAACATTTTGTGATCCATTTGTGTAAATTTGCTAAGATTGGCCAAAGACTCTAGAACTGCCCAATCAGCCCCATCTCAGCAAAGTAGAGTTACTTCTCCTTCACTTCATCAGAGATTTCAACATCAAATCTTACCATCTTCCTGTTAGATGTTAAAACCTGTCGATCAAAGGGCAACAAAGTTTCTTTGAAATCCCTTCTATCATGACCACCTAGGAAGGAAAACACCTTGTTCATTCCATTCACTTGTTTCAAATGATTTCCCCTTCAAGATGGTGAAAACCCACACTCATTACGCTCCTTACAAAGAGCAGCAAAACCTGCAACATCACTGAACCCACTGTCATTGCTTGTAAAGAAAGAGTAAACCCCAACAAAAGCATTTGAACACTCGAAGAGATGGGCAACACAATTAAAAGGAGCAGAAGACTCACTAGAAATCCTAGTCAGAACCATAGAATACGGTAGCATTGCAATGGCTCACGCTATATGATATCCTTGTATTTAGAACAAGAGTAATGCCTTCCCAAGTTGTTGGTTGTATAACTAGTAGTGGCACTATGGACACTTAAAAATTATTATTATTTTAATTATTTTAAGTTCCTGAAATAATTAATTTATTAATTATGCCAATTTTTAATTCCTCGTCAATATTAATTAATTATAATTAATATTGTCACTATAGTCTGTTGATTGATTGATTTAATAAATCAATCCCCTTTTATTCTTCTAAAAATTCTTAATATTAAATCTCCTCAAATTCCTCCTCTTAACTAATTAATTTCAAGTAATTAGTTAACCTAGGTGATTCCTACAAATCACCTTTTTGCTAATCCATCATTAGCCTAATCAATTCTTCTAGAAAATCCCTGAACTCACTTAGCATTATTCTTATAATTTTTAATTCCCTCCACTCATTCTCTCTCCTAGTCAAATCCTCCTACAAATCTCATCTACCCTAATCATTCTTCTAATCCCTCTCCTAACGAGTTGCTAGTGGCTAATCATCATGATTAGCCACAAAGTCAACTCCATGTCCCTTCCATCCAACCACTCTCCTTAAATGCTCTTTTCCTAGGTGAATGTCACATTCCTCTAGGCATCTCATCTTCTAAGGAATTTTTAATTCATCCTTATTCCTCCAATCCCCATGAGCATTTGAAGAATTTTTAATTCTTCCTTTCCATCCCTCAATAAACATCTTATCCTTTGCTCAAGGCACATTGGGAAGTCTTCCCAATGAACCTTGAGGACTATGGAGACAAGAAATGCTTGTAAGGCATATCTCTTGGTCTCCACACCTCCTCTTAGGCCTTGTGTGGGTTCACAAGGAATCCTCACCCTCCATCTTGGATCAATCCTAGCCCTTCATTTCTCCTCCTCTCTCCCTATAAATTGAGGACTCCATCCCCTCATATTTCATCTCCAATTTTAGCAAATTCATGTTGCTAGTTTGTGTCTAGGAAACCATCCTTACCATGCCAAAACTACTTCTCATCCATACTTAGCCATATCATCCTTCAATCCTTAATCCATCACATCCATTTGTGCACAATATTGGAGAGCCAACCGCATCAAGAAATCTAGGAGCAAATCAACATCACATTGGAGGAACTTGGGTGCACTTCGACTTCATCCAAGCTCCATCCGTGGGAGAAGGTAAAGGTTTTCAAGGTATAAGCATTGTCTTCATGTTTTCATGTGGTTTGATTCATGTTTCATGTTTTAATATGTTTTAGTGTTTTGTTTGCATCCTAACCATCTGAATTCACCTTGCTGCTTTTTACCATCTTCATTCTGGCACGCTTGGTGGAACCCACGTCCCTAAATCTAACATTTTTTTTTGAGTTTGCAAGTCGCAGGTATCGGAACAACACGAGCACCTGCAAATCAATGCAAGTGATTCGGGTTCAGCATGACAGATAGACCTCTTCAGCGTGAGCGCAAGTACACTAGCGCAAGCAAACTTAAAATTCAAAAAAAAAAAATCCCGCTGTCATTTTTGAAATTTACGAACTCTTTTGTCTTTCTAGCATAGGCGCATGCATTTCAGCATGAGAAGAAGCATTTCAACGCGGGAGTAACTACATCAGCGCTGCTATTTTCAAAAATCTCGCCCTCTGCCAAAAAAAATTTAAATTTGAATTTTGAAATCTAACCACTAACTTTTATTCCAAGTTTCAATGTTTTAGCGCGAGCGTGGGCGTTTCAACGTGAGCGAATGCGTGTGCATGCACTTCAGTGCGACCGATCCAGAACAACATGACTGACAAGTATAAAATCATGATTTCTTTTTGTGATTAATTGCTTTTTATTTGTTTAGGTTTCTGCTAGTTGCAGCGCATACGCAGGTGTTTTGGTGCCTACGTGGGTGCTTTAGCGTGACTGACTGCATTTCAACGCGTGCACTGTTTCTGCAGGCCAGTAACTATTGATTTTTCTTTTTTTTTGAGTGTTGCAGCTTCTTCGATTGTCCAAGACCTAAGAAACACAAAAAACTATTAATCCAAATTGTTTTGCAGGTTGCCTAGGAGTTCAAACCAAATATTGTCTTTTTCTTAACTAGGCACCTAGATCTAATTAGAGGATAAATGAACCATTGTCTTTTGTGTTTTGTGAAAAGCATAAAGGTAGGAGAGTATGCTCTCATCTAGCTAGATGATCAGAAATCCAGAACCTTCAAGTTTTTCATATTTGTTGCATGCTTACCCTTAGCGGGCCTGCCCTCCTAACTTGCTCTTTGAGAAGGTAAGAGGGGAACGACCCAAGTGAGTACACCCGGACCTGGGGTTCCCAACTCACTATAATAAATAGGCCATTGATGATGAAAGGGTCAATGGTTGGGGCTATATGAGAGTTCACTCTCACATTGGGTGCTTAGTAGGATCCTAGAGATCTCAATCACGCTTTCGTGACTACTAAGTTCTTGGTGCTTCGTTGGGCTATACGCCTCAATTGCACTTGCACAACTGTGAAGGGTAGCTCCTAATGGGAAGAAATACTAAACACCTCGTGCATAGTGGCCAAAAACCTTCTAATCATTGGTGTAGGAGGTCGGACCTCCGAAGCCGCCCGTATTTTTACGGCTCTTAGTAGTGACACAAAGTTTTCCATGAGGATTTTTCATGGGAATTGATGCTTGGCTGCCCCGGAGAAGTGAGTGTCGTGGAGGGGAGCCAGTGGGGTCAAGCATCTAAGTGTCTGCTCTGGGTAAGCGTAGCTAGGAAACCGATTGGGATCCAAGGACTATTGTCCTTTCCATCCTTAAGATTATTGTACATGAGCATGAGTGTCTTTGAGATAAAATTCATTTGATAATTCTGTTTGCTTTGCTTAATACTTTCTTGCCAAGAGTAGACTAAAAACACATCATTATCCTCAAACACTGTGCAAAAACATTTGTCTAAAAGCAAACAATCATCCAAGTCACATCCTAATCACTATCCACATAAAGTCCTAATTGCGTTGAAACTCCGTCTGTCTCATATTTCATAAACCTAAGTTGTATAAGCATCCTAAGAAGTCCATTCACTGACCTATCAAGAAGAGGAAGCTCACACAAGCACAACTCATTAGACGTCAGAAATTTTGGTATACAAACCGCAAACTCTTGCTTAAACATAGGACATCCTTGCATGATTACCATGATAACGTCCATGGTCATAGCAATGAGTTTGATGGTAGTGATGAATTAAGAGTTTGTGCCCTCCATCAAGGTTCAGGTTTGTCTTTTAACACCAACTATCGTCAAAATTAGGGTGGTCATGTCCCTTCGTACAACTTGCCATCTGAACCAATCATCTATTGAGTAATGTTCATACCAAGGATAGCCTAGTCACCAAATTTCTTCTAATCATCACTATCATCCATGTTCAATCAATCATCCTCAATCTTTTCCTAAGGACTTAGCACATCAATCAATCACAAAATCAATCACCTTCAATTATCAAATCAATTCTCAAAATCCAAATCAAATCATCCTTTAATCCAATTTAAACTCACGTTAAGGTTGCATGCCTTGTGAAGTTTCATTTAGACCTCATCCTTAATCACTTGGCTTTTGTGCTTGAAGAAGAATCCTCCCCAAGTACCTTTGCCTTATCCTTTGAGTCAATCAAGACTCTTAACTTACGTCTTTGCTTTGCTTAGGTTCATTAGTCAACCCTTAGTGGAATAAAGTCTTTTAATCATCATTCCAAGGTCTAAATTCTACCCAACTTGGTCATTTCCTCTCTTGTGGTTTCATCTCCCGCCTAAGATCCTCATTCAAGGACTAAGGTGCAAATCCTAATCAAATCCGTGTCCTAATCCAAGGACCCTATCAATCAGCAAAAATCCATTTTTCATCAAATTCAAATCCTAAGATCCAAGAGCCTTACTAAGTCCTATCATAAAAAATTTCCTCCTCCAATCTTTTCTAAGGTTATTCTTGTATGGTCACAACTCAATCTCAAAAGAAAAAGATCCCCGAACAACAATATGGTATATCCGACATTAGTCTCCTATATGAAGATCCTACACAAGATCCTACACAAGGTGTGCAACCTAGCATTCAAAATCAAACACAAAATCCTAATATGGTTGACCAAGATGAACTCTCTCCGGAAGTGCAAACTTTCCTAGCAAACTCTTATAATCAAGAGATGTTGGAGAAATTTATGCAACACAACCCTACTGCGCTTCTAAAGACCCTCCTTGAAAATGGAGCTTAACTCCCACCCGATTTCGATAAATTCACCCTTTGTCAATAACCACAAGGAGACCTCACTCCCACTCAGAATGTTGCACCTATTATTCAAACTCAATCGATTGCAGCCTCGCCAATCATTCAACCCCAATCAATAGCACCCACGACACCTCCCCCCGTGGTCTCCATCCCACCTTCTTCCTCCTTACCATTTATACCACTATCAAATCCAATCTCATATATTCTCCAACATGCCTCTATACCATCTTCTTCTACTCAACCATATATTTCTATTCCACAAGCCTCCATACCTGTCAATAATGTCGCTAACCTCATTCAAGCCGCACTTAATCCTGTCACAACAGTTCGTGGGTCGCAACCAACTGTCACTCAGGTCCCTGTGATGTTGGTCATCACATCTCACATTCCTGCTTCCTCGTCATATCTATACATTAGTAATGGTGCACCTTCCATGAATCATCCAATTCTAGGAGCGAACACAATCCATCATTTGCAAAATCCACAACAAGACCTCATTAAAAAAATCCATGACATGAAAAACATCATCAAGGACATGAAAGAAGGGACCAACAAAAGGAAACCTTACTCATTTGAGGAATTTTGTCCTTGTCCTTATGACCCATCTATATTAGTTGCACCTTACCCCCAGGGTTTGAGATCCCTAAATTCACCAAGTATGAGGGAAAAGGGGAACCCCATGACCATGTTCAGGAATTTCACATCATATGCCAAGAAGTCTCCTATAGTGATCTATACCTTTGAAGGCTCTTCCCTAAGAGTCTCATGGGAGATTCCCTTGCATGGTTCTCATCCTTACCACGAGGTTCCATTATCTCCTTCCCAGACTTGGCAGAAAAGTTTGTGGCTCACTATGCCTACAACATGGCTAATGATGTTTCCATAATGGACCTGTGTAACACAAAGCGAAGGTCCGGAGAGACTTTTGCTAACTTCTTGCAAATATGGCAACACCTCATCAAGAAATTCCAATGGCACATGCTAGAACAACACCAAATTGAATTATTTCAAAAGAATTTGGTGCTTGAACTATCAAGGTCTTTGACATCTCAATGTATTAAATATTTCCAAAAATTGAAAAAAATGACTGATAAGGGCATAGCCCTTGAACGTGTCTTATTAGAGGAAGGAACCTTGAAATACTACCAAAGATCAAGTCAAAATTCTTCCTCTTATCATAATGATAAACCAAAATTCTGGTCCAAGAATAAGAACGTAGTCAATGACGATGTAACTAATGCAAAATGGGTCCAGACTGTGGCCGCTCCTCCAAGACCCACCACCACCAATCATCAATTCAACAATCAAAATAATCAAAATCAATCCCAAAATCCTCACAAAAATGTCTCAATCCAGGGGCGACCACCCCGATCCAATAACAGGACTCCAAGAGACTTCACTCCTCTTGCTGAGCCTATTGAAGTGGTGTTTCAAAAACTTGTTCAAAGAGGCGTAGTGGTTTTCCTGATCACTCACCTGTTTGATCCCAATCAACCCAAACCTAGGTGGTATAATGAGAATGAATATTGTGAGTATCATCATATCAAAGGACAGATACACGAAAATGCATGAAGCTTAAAATCTACATACAAGATCTCATTGATAGGGGAGAAATTGAAGTAGCAAATGCAAAACCTGGTAATAACAATGACAAACTCAAAATATACCAAGAACCCTTCCCGAAACATGATAAAGGAAAAGGCTCATCATCTAACGCAGTGAACTATGACTACACTAATCACATAACCGGATTTGACTCTTTAGTAGGTCGCATTGAGCCTGCAGACAATCATGTCAATGTCATAACTATCCAAGGAGTTAACCCCCCCCCTTCCTAAAGTAGACCTAACCCTACTAGGATAGTCATCCAAGGTGCTAAACCTTCCTCCCCCTACTCTTAGAATGACTACAATGTAGCCACTCGTCGAGGTAGAGTAACCGTGCAAGGAGCTCTTCCCCCACCAAACCCTCCCCCCATGTTTTCCACCCGCTGATATGACCTCCTTGACCAACTTGGGAAGACCCCCGCACAGATCTCCATTCTATAACTTCTCAAGACTTCCCCTATCCATAAAGAAATTTTATCAATGCTACCCAATTCCAAGCTCTCATTGGAAACCTTGCTGCTTAGCAACACCTTGTGTTCACTTCCAATGATGCTCCTGCAGATGAAGACCATAATAAACCTTTGCACATCGAAGCCCTTATCCAAAAGCACAAGGTCAAACGTATCCTGATAGACAATGGATTCAGACTCAATTTTTGTACATACAAGTTAATAAAACAATTGAGACTTTCTAAGGACCTGGTAGACACATCAGGAAGGATCACAATAAAAGCATATGATGATGTAGAAAGAGTTTCAAAGGGCATGATCACCTTACCTCTTCAAGTGGGCCCTATCACAATTGAAACCCCTTGCCAAGTACTAGATCTTGATCTCCCCTACAACATCCTTCTGGGTTGGCCATGGATTCACTCCTTGCAAGCCGTACCCTCTACTTATCACCAATGCATCAAATTCCCCTTCAATGGAAGAGAGATCACTATCAAAGGTGGTCCACAACCTTTTCAATATTGCAAGCTCTTAGAGAAGAAGCACCCATATCATTTCCCACTAAATAGACCCTCGCCAACTCCTCCATCTGACACATCAAATGTTGCCTCCACCTCATCCCAAGCAGACACACAAATCAAGATCCTAGATAATTGCTATGGAGAATACAAATTGTCCTATTAATAGGCAACCTCCCCTTATCTCCTAAGTCATTTGGCAAACCAAAAGAACTCAAAAAATATCAAAAAATGGTTATACATTGCAAAGATACCACCTTCCAACAATGGGGCCCACTTGATGAGGAAATCTTTGACACAAATGTCTCTTCATGGTTGTACCAAGAATAAGATGAAGACCTGGCAAAAATACCTAAAAAATGTATCCAAAAGCATTAGCTATAGTTGAAAAATGGGTTACAAAGGACACGCTTGGGACCAAAGGAGAAAGGAAGAAAAGCACCCATAAATCCTATCTCCTACAAGTACAACAGAGGCTTGGGGTACACCCCAGTGCCTAAGATTACTATCGTTGCTGCCCCTTCAAGTCCTTCTTTAAATATCAAAAGGTCTGATGAAGAGGAGTTCCATGAAATACCTTATGAATACGAAAATGACATCTTCTTTGACACTCGTGTCAATGCCATCACCCCCATAACCCCTCCCATTTCACACGAGCTACATCTTGTCCATCTTGAACTCATAGACTGGGGCCAACAAGACAAACCCAGTTTAGATATTTGAGTCGATGATAATGCTCCCATTACTCTCCTGACTATACGAAATTTGGAAGACTACAACAGAGTACATGGTATTCAACTACATGAAAATGGATACTTTGGTAGTCAGGTCAATGCCCTTAGCCACAAAAAAGAAAAAAAAAGAAAAAAAATGATTCCCTAGGTGAAAACCTCTTCGAGGCACCTTTGGATGAGCAAAAAGAAAAAACAAAGGGCGTATCCGAAAGTGAAAACCTGGAAAAGGCACTTGACAATGAGGGAATTGACCTCCCTACCATTGGTTATCTTCCACAAGATAGGTCAAATTTGCTAATAGAAGAAACAAAAAATATCAACATGGGCATCAAAGACATTCCAAAAAATGTGCTCATTGCCAAGTCCCTCACAGAACAAGAGAAACAAGACTTCATCAATTTCCTCATAGAGGTAAAAATCAATTTTGCATGGTCCTGTGCTGATATGCCAAGTTTAGATCCTGACTTGGTGGTTCATAATCTCATTGTCCGCCCAGATGCAAAACCTGTAAAACAGAAGTTGCACAAAATACATCCACATATCGCACTCCTAGTCAAGGTAGAACTCCAAAAGATGTTGGATGTAGAATTCATCAAACCAATAGACTACGTTGAATGGGTGTCCAACATTGTACCTATCGGCAAACTTGTTGGGGGCATCCGCATCTGCATTGATTTCTGAGATCTAAACAAGGCTTGTCCTAAAGATGATTTCCTTCTCCCCAACATAGATATGATTATGGACCTTACAACAGGACATGAGATGCTATCACTTATGGATGGATTTTTTGGATATAATCAAATTAGGATTGCAGACGAAGATCAACATAAAACTGCATTCACAACACCATGGGGGACTTTCTGCTACCAGGTTATGCCTTTTAGCCTCAAAAATGCTGGAGCCACATATCAACGTGCCATGACAACAATTTTTCATGACCTCTTGCATAAAATTATGGAGGACTATGTGGATGATCTGCTAGGCAAATCAAAGACAAGATAGGAACACATCCCTATCTTAAAGCAGATCTTTGAAAGATTGGAAAAATACAAATTGCGCCTAAATCCTAAGAAGTGTGTTTTTGGTGTGACATCAGGAGAACTACTAGGTTTCATTGTTTCTCGCAGAGGCATCAAGGTCAATCCTGCAAAGGTGAAAGCCATCATGGAAATGCCTCCATCGAAAACTCTCAGATAGTTGCAGAGCCTCTAGGGGAAACTCCAATCTGTTAGACGTTTTATTTTACAATTGATAGATAAGTGCCATCCATTTGCACACCTATTTCTCAAAGACACAAAATTCAAATGGGACTGCTTGTGTCAAAAGGCCTTTGAAAAACTCAAAGAATATCTGGCGTCACCTCCAATGCTTATGCCTCGTACTCCTAGAAAACCTCTTATTTTGTACATATGTGCTACCACAATGGTATTGGGGGCATTGTTGGCACAAACAAATGATCAAGGGAAGGAACATGCCATATATTACATCAGTCGGACACTAGTGGGGTATGAACTCAATTATACCCCAATTGAAAGAGCATGCCTGGCATTGGTGTTTAGTAAATAGAAACTCTGACACTATATGCTAAACAACAAAACAAAACTGATTGCTAAAATTGACCCGCTTAAATATCTCTTGTCAAAAGTTGCCCTCGCTGGCAGAACCACTAAATGGGTCATGTTGTTAAGCGAGTTTGATATTGAATATGTAGATAGAAAAGCAATCAAGGGACAAGTCATCGCAGATCAACTCGCTAACGCTCCACTTTCAGGTGACCATCCTATTCTCACAGAACTACCGGATGATTCATTATGAATGTCACCACATCCTCCACATGGCAGTTATACTTTGATGGCCCTTGCATACAAAATGGATTAGGGGCAGGATTACTACTAATCATACCTCAAGGAGATTATATCCCAAAGTCATACAAGATAGCTTTGCATGGACCGACAACATCACAGAATATGAGGCACTCATTACAGGATTACGCTTGGCTATCCAGTGGAAGATAAGGGAATTACAAGTCTATGGTGATTCCCAACTCGTCATAAAACAAGTCAATGCGGAATACCAAACAAAAGATGACAAACTTCTCCCATATCGTAGCATGGTTGAAGATCTTAAGCAACACTTCATAATGATCAAGTTTGATCAAGTCCCGTGAACAAACAATAGGGTTGTAGATGTAATGGCCACCATTTGCTCCCTCCTTCAGATGCCAGCACATAGTCAGAAGTGTGAGTTCTTGGTCAAGAAACTATTCATACCAGCATATGATCTACCGGAGTCTGAAATGGTGTGTGTACTCATTTGTCCTCAGTCCCCCTGGTACCAAGAAACCTTTGCTTTCCTAAAAGACAATGTCATTCCCCCACACCTTACCAAAACCCAACAACAAACCTTCATTCGTCGATGTGCTCGTTACACCATCCTTGGAGACACCCTATTCAGAAGGCATTTTGATGGTTCCCTCCTAAGGTGTTTAGATAAACAAGAGGTGGAATGGGCATTACATGAAGTACACAAAGGAATCTATGGGGCACACACAAGTGGGCTCACCTTGGCTAAAAATATTTTGAGAATAGGATATTATTGGCCTAAAATGGAAGTAGATGCATATAACTATGTGAAGAAATGCATCCCTTGCCAAGATTCATGCGCCATCACAAGAATTGTAGTCGTTCATTACACCCTTGCCCTTCTCATTGTGGGGGCTCGATCTCATTGGAAAAATCCACCCTTCATCCTCCAACAGGCATAAATTCATTATCACTGCCACCGAGTATTTCACCAAGTGGGTAGAAGCTATCACTCTTACTTTTACCACTAGTAAGAAGATATCCAAATTCATCCTGAACTACTTGATCTGTCGATATGGTATTCCAAAAGTTATCATTACAGATAATGGCAGACAATTTAAAAACCAGGATGTCAATGAACTCTACCAGAAATTCGACATCCAACATCGCTTCTCCACCCCATATTACCCCCAAGGTAATGGCCAAGCTAAGGCTTCTAACAAAACCCTAATCAAAATCCTCAAAAAGACAATCAATGAGGCTAGTCGTGGTTGGCACCTCCAACTCCATCCTGCTTTGTGGGCCTACTACACACCCATAGGTGCCACCCCCTATCCCCTTATCTTTGGCTCCAAAGTTGTCCTCCCCCTTGAGATTGAGATCCCCTCTTTAAGGGTATCGCTGCAAAATATCCTACTAGATGAAGAATATAGAATTGCCTGCCTACAAGAGCTAGAATTATTAGATGAAAGGCGCCTCAAGGCCTTGAACCATCTCTGGGTATATCAGAACCATCTACTCATGAGTTACCACAAGAAAGTCAGAACCTGAGAACTTCAAATTGGTGATCTTGTCCTCATGGAGAACCAAAAAAACCTTCAAGAAAGAGAAAAGAAAGGCAAGTTCGAGCCTAATTGGCTTGGACCATATGTAATCACAAAAAAATATGGATCAGGGGCCTATCAGTTGGCTACTCTTGAAGGAGATCCTCTGGATGATCCAATGAATATCATGCACCTCAAAAGATTCTATGCCTAGTCCTCAAAAGGTCTTAAATTGTCAAAAAATAAAAAAATCATGAAAAATACATAAAAATGAGAAAAAGATCCTAAAAAAAGAACATCACTCTGGTGAAAACCTGGCAAACAGGCACCCTGTGACACCCAAAAATAAATAAAAATCAATTCGTCCATCAGTGAAAACCACTTCGTGGTGCTATGGACAAGTACCTTGGTGAAAACCTCTGTGTAGGCGCCAAGGTAAATAAACTGGATCCATTGTCTATTAGGTCGGTGCTCCATCACCCTCACTATCCAAATCTATCCATTGCAACATTCCTTCCCTTCCACCTCTGAATAAATCATGCGTATGATGATGAGTCTTCACCTAAATCATGAATAAGGAATATCCCATCAAACTGAGCTTGTGTGCCTCTGTGTGAGATTCATTAAGTCTTCAGAATAGTCCTAAATCCACAAGTTAATCTTCAAGGCCATATGATTAGTTGCCTAATCCAAAAAGTCCACCTGCTTTGTCCTTTTCCCTAGGGATGAATCCTTCCCTTGCCTGGAAACTTAATCCTCCACCCTAATCCTACTCTTGGCAAGTGGTGTCAGTTGGTCATGAGTGAATGACTTGTTTGGTTTCTTGGATTTTTCTTTTTAGACTTGCATTTTTTGCCCTACGACTGTATCTATCTATGACTTCCTGGATTTTCCATATCTAGGTATGTTTACAATAGGTGCATATTGGGGCATATTTTCATAGCATGGCATATTTTGGATCTCTCTTGTATAAAACAATGACCTGGTACTAGTGTTTATCAACACTTACCCTCTCATGTACAAGAGGTATCGGTGTGTTTGAGGGTTTCCTTGCACATACCCACAACTTTGTATTAGTGTTTCTCAACACTTACATAGCTGTGTGTAAGGAATTCCCATTTGACTGTGAGTCAGTCCACACCTTGGGTTTCTCATGGCATCCTGATTCCTATAATCAGTGGTGCAGGTCACCCAGGGCAATATCAAACTAGGTTGGCTCTCCACATTTTTGTGCACAACTTTCACCATCATTCCATAAAATCCTAATCTAATAATCAAATGGAGTCCTCAATTTACCCCATTCCCCTTCTATTCCTTATTCTTCTATTTTCTATCTAAGATCATTGTATTATTATCGACATATTCCCTCTTTGCATTCTTCATTCACTTTATCCGTCTAGGTGGCATTATTCATATAGATTGCATTACTTATTCATTTCATTACATTACTCATTTAGATCGTCATTTTGCACAAACATTTACCACATAGGTTGCACTTAGATTTCATCGCATACATCATTTATAATAAATGACATCAATTCATCCACGTAGATTACATTACATTACTCATTTAGATCACATCATTTACATATCATTGGCGACTCATATTGCAATATCTGTATAAATGACATTACATTCATCCCTCATATAGATTGCACCTACGCTAATTATTCATTCATCATAAATCATCTACATCTACATATCCATCATACATTTGCATATGCAGCATATATACCCATCAAAAAACATGATCACTCATCCTGCATCCATAAACATGTCAGCAGCATATCATAGGCATATATATATAAGCATCCACACTACATCACAAATAGGTCAGCACGACATATCCATAATTACATCCATACATCACATCACAAGAAAATAAAGAGAATCCATCATAATAAAGTACACACATCATCCATCACCACAAATCATATATATACATATAAGCTCAAAAAGATGAATATGTCTGTCATAATACAATGATCACCCCAAAGGGTCAAAATATGATACACAAGCCAAAATGGAGCTAACTCTCCCCTCCTGTCTCTCCACCCCCCTCCTTTGTGCCTCCTCCACTTGATCCTCCTACTTCCCCTCCTCTCAGTGGCCTAAAACCCATCGATCCACCTATCTGTTGGCTATGTGTCCTGTGAGATCGCACACTCTCAATGTATGAAGCTGCTCATTGTGCCGCAGGTACTACTCCATGATATAATTCCCTATAATACCCTACCTCCTGAATTTCCCTCTCTTCCCTATCTCATTATTGCATCATATCAGAGTACATCTACCTAAGCCCTACAGGAACCAACATCTGAAGGGCTGCATCCCTCTCCCCCCGCAGTCGTGTCACATCCGCCTCTGCCCTCTGCACTCTATCCCATAGCACCTCTAGCTCATCATCCTGCCCATGAATAACATACTAAAGGGCCTCTATAGCTATCCCTATCCATGCCTCCTCCATCATCCGCTCAACCTCCTCTCTCTCCTCTCTCAGAGCATCCACCTCTGTCCTCACTGTATGGAGGCTCTCCGTCAAATCCGCTATCTCCCACTGCAACCGGTCCACCTCTGCCTCCAGACTCTCCCTCCCAGCTCTCTCTATATGTATCTCATCCTCAAGAGAATGGAGCCTTTCCCGAGTCGCATCTCTCTCCTATTGCACTCTCTCAAGGTCAGCCTGTGATACTCCTACCCTCCCCTCCACCTGTACCAAGTACAACATCCTCTCCCCTGCCACCAACTGCTTCTTCGGCCTCTCTTGCTGGTACTCCCTCTCCCTCTCCCTCCTCTGGATCCCTCCTCCATACCACCCTAAATCTCCTTTGTTGTCCGCCAGCACCATGCCCTGCACCAATCATAACTCTCTCACCTGGACCATCATCCTCCCTGTCGACCACCTGATCTATGGCTGGCAGCAACTCATCCTCCTCCAAAACCCTAGGAATGGTAAGATGTACTTGAAAGTACCCCTCCCACTAGCTCCTGTATCCCCCTGTCATCCCTGGATCCTCGCCTGCCCCCATCCACTCATCCCATACCGAATGAGACACTGTCTGAAAACTAGTCCTACCCTCCAATGGACTCATTATCGAGCCCCAAAATCTCACCTCCCATGTAATCCGAGGATATACTAGGATGTCCCCCACTATATCTCGAACCTATCCAAGTTGTCTCGCCACCCTCTAGGGTGCATAATACTCCATAATATACATTGATATGCCAAATATACACATCTCCACCTCAGTCTAGTGTAGCTATCAATCCCCCCTCCATCTCTCACACCCCAAAAATGGGCACCATGTAAATTGCATAAGCTCATCAAGAATCTAGTGCCAAAACCATACAGACCCTATCTGAGTATACTGCAACAACCCCTTGTACCTATCTACATATGGCTAATGAGCCCACCTATCCTATACACCTAGTGGCCGAGTAACTGCAATGTTCTCCCAAGCCCAGATATGGAGAAGTGTCACTCCTGTGGATAAACTAGCATACTCCCTATACACCACCAGATGCATATCATGATATAACTAAGCTAACATCAATGCTCCCCATGCATACTGCAAGCCATCATGAACCATGAAATAAAGGCACCTACTCCATCCAACAAGAAATCCATGCCCGCCTAGATCAGGTATAATCCATCCACTCAAGAATCCATAAATCACCAGTACCACGTGAGGAATACGCTGAATACCCATCTCCCTACCCAAGTACATCCTACTCCTATCCAACATTGGTGAAGTCTCATACTCGCAAACCTACCGAAGATAAAAATCTGCTGCATCCAAATGGTAGTTTGGGATGACACCACGAACGGAGATCTTCAAGATCCTCCATACATCCAGAAGGGTCATTGTTGCCTCGCTAGTAGGAAGACGGAAGGTATTATACCTGCTATCCCACCTCTCAACTAATGCCATCATCATCACAGTATGCGCTCGTATCCTTGACCACCTACCCACATAATGCAACCCTAGAGCAGCTAACACCTCCAACTCATCACGCCCAAACTCTCGATATAAACTCATAGTAGCAGGCCAATGCTCCCTCGAAGCCAACGACCCCAACTCAGCCTGCATCCAACAAACCAATTTATTATTTCGGTATCCTCAAGTCCTATTCTACCCTCCAAGACCAGCCATACCCTCACCCTATCCCCCAAAAATCTAAACCTACCTCTAACCCCTCCCTTTTGAGCGCACACACTGTTTTGCCCTATGCTCATGCCAAAATTGTGGTGCACGCGCTAACAGAGAAACTTAATCCTCACCCACCCCTGCTTATAACCTCCATCAACATGAGCACCCACACAACAATGCGAGCACCCGCATAGGACCTTGAGCACCCACACGGAAGCACGAGCGCCCTCGTCGATGCACGACCACCCAAGCTAAACATTTCCCCTCCCCCCAAAACCTATTCTAACCACCTTCTCCTAGCGAGTGCCCACATTGTTCACTAGCACTCCCACTAACCCATTGGCCCGCGCGCTGAAACGACAATCAACGCGTGCACCTCACCAATTCTATGCCCTATATTAAGCCCTAATTATACCCCTACCCTAAAAAATCAAAAGGGGGGATAGTCCTACATACCAGTGGTCCATAGCTGGTGGGTCTGTCATACCGTCAGATTCTCTCAATGCGATGATCATTTGTCGGAATGGGATCCATCTCTCCTTCTACACTCTAATTGGCTCCAAGGTTTGTGTGTAACAATGACTCCTCATTGGGCCCTTTGTGGCTTATATGGGCCCCCTCGAGGGCCCATTCCCTCCGCAGTCTCTTTTTTTCTACTTTCTCTTCTAGTTTTTCTACATCTGCTTCCTCTTTCTCTTTCACTTATCTCCTCCACTCAAATTCTTCTTCTTTATTTTGAGAATTTTTCGTCAATTTTTCTTTTGACAAAATTCTCAAGGGGGCATACACCTCCCATGCTTTACGTCGGGGCATATATTTCTTCTTTTTCTATCTTTTACCCACCATGAAATTTGACGTTGTGTAAAAGAGGGGCAAAATGTAGACACTTAAAAATAATTATAATTTTAATTATTTAAAGTTCCTGACATAATTAATTTATTAATTATGCCAATTTTTAATTCCTCCTCAATATTAATTAATTATAATTAATATTGTCACTATAGTTTGTTCCTTTTATTCTTCGAAAAATCCTCAATATTAAATCTCCTCAAATTCCTCCTCTTAACTAATTAATTTCAATTAATTAGTTAACCTAGGTGATTCCTACAAATCACCTTTTTGCTAATCCATCATTAACCTAATCAATTCTTCTAGAAATTCCCTAAACTCACTTAGCATTATTCTTTTAATTTTTAATTCCCTCCACTCATTCTCTCTCCTAGCCAAATCTTCTACAAATATCATCTACCCTTATCCCACCTAATCTTTCTTCTAATCCCTCTCCTAATGAGTTGCTAGTGGCTAATCATCATGATTAGCCGCAAAGTCAACTCCTTGTCCCTTCCATCTAACTACTCTCCTTAAATGCTCTTTTCCTAGGTGAATGTGAGATTTTCAAAATCTCACATTCCTCTAGGCATCTCATCTTCCAAGGAATTTTTAATTCCTCCTTATTCCTCCAATCCCCATGAGCATCCCTTTTGAAGAATTTTTAATTCTTCCTTTCCATCCCTCAAGAAATATCCTATCCCTTGCTCTTCTCAAGGCACATTGGGAAGTCTTCCCAATGAACCTTTAGGAGTTTGGAGACAAGAAATGCCTTTAAGGCATATCTCTTGGTCTCCACACCTCCTCTTGGGCCTTGTGTGGGCTCACAAGGAATCGTGACCCTCCATCTTGGGTCAATCCTAGCCCTTTATTTCTCCTCCTCTCTCCCTATAAATTAAGGACTTCATCCCCTCATATTTCATCTCCAATTTTAGAAAATTCATGCTGCTAGTTTGTGCCTAGGAAACCATCCTTGCATCCTTACCATGCCAAAACTACTTCTCATCCATACTTAGCCATATCATCCTTCAATCTTTAATCCAACACATCCATTTGTGCACAATATTGGAGAGCCAACGACATCAAGCAATCTAGGAGCAAATCAATATCACATTGGAGGCACTTGGGCACACTTCGACTTCATCCAAGCTCCATCCGAGGGAGAAGGTAAAGGTTTTCAAGGTATAAGCATTGTCTTCATGTTTTCATGTGGTTTGATTCATGTTTCATGTTTTAATATGTTTTAGTGTTTTGTTTGCATCCTAACCATTTGAATTCACCTTGCTTCTTTTTACCGTCTTCAGGTACATACATACATAATGTATGTATGTATGTATGCATGTATATATATATATATGTGTGTGTGTGTGTGTGTGTGTGTGTATAATATATATATGTATATGTATATATATGTACACACACACACACACATATATGTATATGTATGTATGTACACACACACACACACATATGTATATGTATGTATGTACACACACACACACAAATATATATATATATATGTGTGTGTGTGTGTGTGTGTGTGTACATATATATATGTGTACATATATACATACATATATATATACATATATATGCACACACACACACACATATATATATACACACACACACACATATATACATATACATATATATATATATATACATATATATACATATATATACACATATACATATATATAAACATATACATATATACATATGTATGTACACACACACATACCATTACTAGATATATGCCTAACAACCTGGGAAGGCATTACCCTTGTTCTAAATACAAGGATGTCATATAGCATGAGTCGTTGCGATGTTGTCGTCTTCTAGGGTTCTGACTGGGGTTTCATGTGAGTCTTTTTCTCCTTTTAATGGTGTTGTACATCTCTCAGGGTGTTCAAATGCTCGTGTTGAGGTTTACTCTTTCTCTGCTGGCAATGACAGTACATATACATATACATATACATATACATATACCTATACATATACATATACATATACATATACATATACATATACATATACATATACATATACATATACATATACACACAAATCACAAATTTTGTTAAAAAAATTGTACATGTAATTGAGTTTAACAAAATTAACATGTATGCCTTCATTGGAATGAGCTCTCTAGACACATATATTTAAATCTTAAAATACTTAAGTGTGAGGATGAATATGATCATCAGGAAGTTGCAAATCTCTCAATGTTGCCAACATAATACAAAACTATATATAATCAAAAATTCAAATTATGTTAACAATTTTGAAGTTGAAATATCCTCTTTTAAATAAATTTAAAAATATCATAAAAATTTATGTACCTCATGATGTGACTCAAAGGCTCTCCCGATCCTACTAATCTCACAAGAATCAAAGGACACATGGTCAACATCTATATCTAGTCATTCCTCATTTGTATTTGTAAGCCAAATGGTAAAAAGACCTCAACCTCAAACAAGAGGTGTAGAATCATGTTGCATATGATGTGGGGGATTTGCAGGAACATGTGGCGGTGGTGTAAGCTGAGGGGGATCAAGTGTAGGATCAACTAGTATAAGCTGAGGAGGTGTGAGGTTAATTGATGTATGATTAGGAGGGGATATAAGATATACTGAAATACCCTTTTGTCTCATCATGTCACCCTAAGAAGCTTTTCCATAATGGATACTAGAAGCGGTTCTACCAAGACATTGTTTGACATGTGGTGATACAACATGGAGAGGGATCCCATACTCAGAAGCAATAATCTAATAGGCATCTAATAAATCACTTGAGAGACATGCACTCATATGATGCAAAGGATCAACCTCAATGGTGCAAGAGCACCCAAAGACACAAATGAATCCTAAAGAGTCTAATATCTCCCATGAGGCAAAAATGATCATATGTAGTAGGTTGATAGGTTTGTGAGTCAATAAGACCCAATTCATGTAAGGCATTGTCATGGTTGCATTTTATAAGCCACCATGGACAAATGACCATGTGGGTTAGTAGGATTCTAGGCATGAGTCAGGAAATAAATATTTGTCTTAGAAACATCAGACCAATCCTTAGAATAGGCCGAATATAGCTTGGAGTCGCCAAATTTGAAAAGTGCAAGTTGACAACTTTTGTTGTCATTGCAAAATGTTGTAAAAAGGGGTAACTAATCCTCCAATGGTTCTAAAGTTTGAAAAATGGTTGGAAACCATTAGGGAGGCTATATTAGGCCTACTTGGATCAATTTTAGGGTTGTTTTTGTTGAAGTTTTTGAAATTGGTGATGTTTTGGAGTTTTGGAGCATTACAATATACTTGGAGTTTCTTAAAATTCTGCATGTTTGATGTTTATTTTTGACCTGTATGGATTTGTCGATGACTAAAACTAATTGGATGAGTTAGGGAAGTATCTTAAATTTCATTTGAATCAAGTTGAGGTCTTTAAATAATCAAGTTGTAGAGATCCATCAAAACCTATTAGGACTAGTCACAAACCCTGCCAACACCTAGGGTTTCACTAAAAAGATGCCCTTAATCTGGCACTTTCATCAGATGAACAAACAACCTGTGGGAAAATTTTAGGATGGGCCATTGTACCATAATATTTTTGTGTTGGTTTTTAGGGAGGCTCCAAGCCCAAAGAGATTGAATTGACCCTAGGTGGGCATCTGTATGTGACTGACTGAACTATAGAAGTGAAAATCACTTGCAGTAGGCAAAGGAGATGGGTTAAAGTCCTGAAACCTTGGATTTGGTGGTTTGACACCTTATCCCACATTTAAAAATTGTTGGTTTAGTTGAGGGACTAATACAAGGGGCACTTGTAAATTAGGCCTAATTGGCTTAATTAGGTCTGTAAGGACAATAAGGATACAAACCCTCAAAACCGGGGTTAGCATCTAAGACTTTGAGGACTTGTGTAACTTTATAAAGGGTATCTTAATCTTCCCTTATTTTTTCAAATAAGTTTTGTGTGGAGAACTCAATTGGTAGGGCTACTAATCAGCTGATAGGGCTACTAGACAAATAGGACAGTTGTGAGACAAGTACCCCTAACACATTTGATAGTTAGATCTTACGTATGTTTTGTGTTGGTTGGAACACAAATAGACAAAATCCAAAAATGTTTCGATCCCACCAGTACCAGATGATTGTCTACCATTCACACAAGGGTTGAGCGTTTCCATTCCACTGGTACCGGAAGATAATAATCCTTTATGGATCCTGTCACACAAAATGTTGTGTGAGTTGAGAACTTGGTAGATGTATTATTTGACACCTTGAAAAAACAAAACAACTTGATTTAGACATAGTTGTTTTGGGTGAGAGAAGGGTATCACCTAGTTTGTTGCCTGGCTCTACATCATATTGGTATCAGAGCAAGTTGGATCACTTGGGGAAAGTGATTTTTGGTGTATATATGTAGAAGGAAGTGAGGGAGAGGCTAAAACATGCCTCCTAAGAGTATGTCTCAAGATTCCATCAAGAAGTTGTTTGAGGAGATTTTTGAAAACAGAGTGAGGGAGTTAGAGAAGTCGAAGGGCAAAGGAAAGGAGGGTGAATGTGACTCTGATGGCGAAGAAGAATAGGGGGGAGAAGAAGAAACCCCAAGGAAGGAACATGAGTTGCCTATAGATCAAAGAGAATTTGTTGAGGTCCTAAAGTCCATTGGCAGAGAATCCTCATCAAGTAAAGATGACATCCCTATGTTTAGTGGGAAAATGAATGCAAAAGAAGTGATGGATTGGATTGAGGCATTGAACAACCATTTTGAATGCAAGGAGACCCCTGAGAATAAGAAGGTTATCTTTTCTAAGTGTAAGATGAAAGGAGCAACACTCACTTGGTGTAATTATCTCCAATGTGAGAGGGTGAAGGAAGGTAGAGGTATGATAACCTCATGGGATAGAATGTTATCAAAAGTGAAGGTGCAATTCATCCCAGTAGACTATGAAGTCCAAGTCTACAAGAAGTTACAAGGTTTGAGACAAAAAGACCTTGATGTGAGTGCATATATTGAGGAGTTCCATAGGTTGAGTCTAAGGACCTAACACCATGAGGAGGAACCAGAGAAAGTGGCAAGGTATCTTAGTGGATTGAAATATAGTATCCAAGATGAGATAGACATTCTAGCACCAAAGATAATAAACAAGTACTTTCAACTAGAACTAAGGGTAGAGGATAAATTAAAGAGAAAGATTGATCAAAATAACAGAGGTAGAGGGGGCAAAAAATTCAGAGGCAAAGTCCATACAAATGGTAAAGGACAGAGTCCTAGGCCACAAGGAGAGGTTAATCAAGAAAGTCAGCATGGAGATGGTAACACAAGAGGGGGTTTCAGAGGAAGAAGACCCAATCATAGAGGTAGATTTGGTGGAAGAAGCTCAGATCCTTTTAGATGCTACAACTGCAATCAAGTAGATCATACCGCGGTCGAGTGCCTTGAGAAGACCGGATCAAGTTCCTAAGGAGAAAGGGGAAAACATTTGGTTGAAGAGATTGATTGCCAGAGTGTCAATTCACCCGATTCCTATAGACTTCCACAGAGAGGAGAAGCCTTGATGATGAGGAGAACCTTGTTGAAAGTACCGAGCCATATTGAACCTCCACAAAGGAAGACACTCTTGTAGACCACATGCAAAGCAAGAGGCAAGGTATGTAAGGTTATAATAGATTCAGGTCCAACTGAAAATTTAGTATCCTTAGAAATGGTAGAGAAATTAAAATTGAGAAGAATTCCTCATCCATTTTCATATAAAGTTTCTTGTCTTACTAAAGGAAAACAAACCTTGGTAGAGGAGAAATCATGGGTTGAATTTTAGATAGGAGCATACAAAGACAAGATTCTATTTGATATTATTGAGATGTATATATGTCATCTTATTTTTGGGAGGCCATGGCAATATGACCTCAAGGCCCATCATGATGGATATAAAAACACCTACTCCATCACCAAAGATGAAAAGGTGATTGAATTGATACCCTTGCCTGATAACAATGAGGATCAAAAGGAGCAGGAGGCCAAGATTATGATCATGGAAGGAAAAGAGTTCCTCAAGGCAATCAAGGAAGAAGGGGAACCTTGGTTTGAAATGATGCTAGTACCAAGGCAAGAATAAGAGCCCACTGCAGGTGGAAAGGTAGAAAATAAAAGGGTGACAGTCCCTAAGGAGGTGAAGGAAATGTTGAGAAAATACAAGGACATAGTTGCAAAAGAGTTGCCAAGGACCCTACCACCAATAAGGGAGATAAGCCATTGCATTGACTTCATTCCTTGTGCCACCTTACCAAACAAGCCAACCTACAAAATTACTCCCCAACAAAATTAGGAAGTTGCGGATCCAAGAGCTACTTGATAAAGGTTTGATAGGGAACATCTTGAGCCCTTGTACATTCTTGACTGTCTTAGCACCAAAGAAGGAGGGAACATGGAGATTATGCACTAATTCCCATGCCATTAACAAGATAACCATTAGGTATAGATTCCTTATGCCTAGAATAGAGGATTTGATTGATTATTTAGGAGGTGCAAGATATTATTCCAAGATTGACTTAAAAAGTGGTTATCACCAAATGAGGATTAGAGTAGGTGATGAATCGAAAACTACTTTTAAAACAAATGAAAGATTGTATAAATGGAGGGTGATACAATTTGGGTTGTCAAATGCCCCTAGCACTTTCATGAGACTCATGAATGAGGTGTTGAAGGAGTTAATTGGTAAGTTTGTCATAGTATATCTAGACGACATCCTAGTGTTTAGCAAGACAAAGGAGGAACACCTAAAACATTTGAATATGGTCTTGAGAAGGTTGAATGAAGAGAAACTAATGATAAACATGGAAAAGTGTGTGTTTTTGCAGGAAGAGCTGAGTTACCTTGGGTTTGTGATTTCTAGAGAAAATATGAAAATGAATGCTAATAAAGTGAATGCCATTCTCACATGGCCAACTCCTAGAACAATTGGTGATTTAAGGATTTTTCACGGGCTTGCTACCTTTATACGAAGTTTATCCAAAATTTTAGCCAGATTTGTGCTCCCATGTTAGAGACCATTAGGGGTGGACAAAAGTGCAAATTTTCATGGACCAAGGAGGCAGATAAAGCATTTGAAATGTTGAAGAAAAAGGTATCCCAACAACTAGTTCTTACATTACCTGATTTTGAGAAAATCTTTCAGATTGAATGTGATGCAAGTCATTTAGAAATAGGTGTAGTACTCAGCCAAGAAGGTAGACCAATTACATTTTTTAGTGAAAAGTTGAATGATGCTAAGAAGAAATATTATTCCTATGATTTGGGGATATATGCATTAGTTCAAGCACTAAAAAAGTGGAGGCACTATTTGCTTCCCAAAGAGTTTTTTGTGTATACAGATAATCAGGCACTATGCTTCCTAAATAGTCAGAAGAAATTGAGCCATAAATATATGAAGTGGGTTGAGTCCATTCAGGCCTACACCTTTACAATCAAACACAAGAAAGGTGTCTTAAACAAAGTTGTAGGTTATCTTAGTAGGACGACACTAACAGTTTCAGAAATCTAGTTGGAGATTGTGGGAGTTGATTCCCTCAAGGGTATGTATGTTGTAGATGAATATTTCAAAGACATCTACAAGGTATGCACTAAGTTTGGTAGCAGGTCTCATTTAGAGTATTCTAATTATTTGATTCAAGATGGCCTTCTTTTAAAAGGATGTTAGTTATGCATCCCTAAATGTTTAATGAGGGATAACATAATTAAGGAGAATCATAGTGGTTGTATGGGAGGACACTTTGGACTAGACAAAACTCTTGAGTTGGTGAGGAGATTTTTTTTACTAGACTAAATTGCAGACAAATGTCAAAAAATTTGTGGATTCATGCATGGTGTGTCAAAAGGCCAAGGGGACAAAAACAAACACAACACTATACCAGCCATTGCCCATTCCTTCAAGACCTTAGGAAACTATGACCATGGACTTTGTGATGGGTTTGCCAAGAACTCAAAAAGGTTTTGATAGTGTTTTTGTGGTTGTTGACAGGTTTAGCAAGATGGCACATTTATTTCCATGCAAGAGCACAAGTTATGCTACATATGTTGCAAACCTTTTCTTTAATGAGGTTGTGAGAATATATGGTCTACCCTTGAACATTGTGTTAGAAAAAGATTTGAAATTTGTAAGAAATTTTTGGAGGACTTTATGGAGGAAGTTAGGCACAAACTTGTCTTTAAGTTCATCTTATCATCCCAAATGGATGGCCAAATAGAAGCGGTCAATAGGTCACTTGGAAACTTGTTAAGGTGCCTCACCAAGCAGTAAGGTGAAAAGTGGGATTCCATCATCTCCCAAGTAGAATATTCCTATAATGACTCCGTTAATAGGAGTACAAGAAGAAGGCCTTTCCAAATTGTCTATGGGTTGAATTCAAGAGGTGTGCTGGAATTGAGAAACCTACCCTCAACTGAACATATCAATGCTTGTGGAGAAGAATTTATTGAAGGGATAAAGGAGATTCTTGACCAAGTCGGGATGCAATTGTAGAAAAGTATATAGAAGTACAAGGAGCAAGCTGATAGGAGAAAGAGAGATGTGCAGTTCCAAGTTGGAGACATGGTATGGGAAAATCCGAAAAAAGGAGAGATTAACAAAAGGGAAACAAACAAAGCTCATGATGATGAAGGTTGGACCTTGTAAAATACTCAGAAGTTTGGGAACAATACATATGAAATCTAATTACCTTCAGATATAGGAATATCCCCAATCTTTAATGTTGCAGCTCTGACACCATTCAAAGGTACAAAGCAGAAAGATGGTACATTCTCGGTAGAAGATGTTGAAGTCATCCTCAAAGACTTTCCAAGTCAAGGGCCACCCAAACTTGAGAGGATCTTGGACACCAAGGTCATGAAGAAAAATAGGAACAAGGTCTACGAACAATACCTTGTCAAGTGGCAAGGACTCCCTGAGGTAGATGTAGTATGGATGGATGAAGACAAAATGAAGAAACATGGGACTACATTACAGAAAATCATCTCAAGTGGACTTGAGATTCAACCACTTGTGGAGTATGATGCAGAAGCACCCAAAGATAATAATGAAGCCTAAAGAGTCTAATATCGCCCATGAGGTTGAAATGATCATATGTAGTAGGTTGATAGGTTTGTGAGTCAATAAGACCCAATTGATGTAAGGCATTGTCATGGTTGCATTTTACAAGCCACCATGGACAAATGACCATGTGGTTCAGTAGGAGTCTAGGCATGAATTAGGAAATAAATATTGGTCTTAGAAACATCAGACCAATCCTTGGAATAGGCTGAATACATCTTTGAGTTGCCAAATTTGAAAAGTGCAAGTTGACAACTTTTGTTGTCATTGCAAAATGTTGTAAAAAGGGGTAACTAATCCTCCCTCGGTTCCAAAATTTGAAAATTCATTGGAAAATGTTAGGGAGGCTATATTAGGCCCACTTGGATTGATTCTAGGGTTTTTGTTGTTTAAGTTGTTGAAATTGGTGATGTTTTGGAGTTTTGGAGCAATACAATATACTTGGAGTTTCCTGAAATTCTGCATGTTTGATGTTCATTTATGACCTGTACAGATTACTGAATTCCTGAAACCAATTGGATGAGTTAGGGAAGTCTGTTACCTTTTATTTGAATCAATTTAAGGTCTTAAAATAATTGGGTTGTAGAGATCCATCAAAACCTATCCGGACTCGTCACAAACCCTACCAATAGTTAGGCTTTCACCGAAAAGATGCCCTTAATCTGACATTTTCACCAAAGGACCAAACAACAAGTGGGAAAATGTTAGGGGGGGAATTGTACCATAATATTTTGGTTTTGGTTTACAGGGAGGCTCCAATCCTAAAGAGATTTAATTGACCCTAGGTGGGCATCTCTATGTGACCACCTGAACTGTAGAAGTGAAAATCACTTGCAGTAGGAAAAGGAGATCGGATCAAGTCTTGAAACCTTGGGTTTGGTGGTTTGACACCTTACCCCACCTTGAAATAGTGTTTTTTTAGTCAGGGGACTAATACAAGGGGCACTTGCTTTGTAAATTAGGCCTAATTGGCTTAATTAGGTCTATAAGGATAGTAAGGGTACATACCCTCAAAACTGGGGTTAGAGTCTAACACTTTGGGGAATTGTGTAACTTGATAAAGGGTATCTAAATCTTCCCTTATTTTGTCTTTTCCTTTGAAATTTTATTAAGTTGTGTGTGGAGAACTCAGCTGGTAGGGATACTAGACAAATAGGACAGTTGTGAGACAAGTACCCCATAACACATTTGATAGTCAGATCTTATGGATGTTTTGTGTTGGTTGGACCACCAATAGACAAAATCCAACAGGTTTCCTTCTCACCCATACCGCATGATTGTCTACCATTCACACAAGGGTTGAGTGTTTCCATCCCACTGGTACCAGAAGATACTAATCCTTTATGGATCCGATCACACAAATTGTTGTGTGAGTTTATAACTTGGTAGGTTTGTTGTTTTACACCTTGAGAAAACAAAACAACTTGATTTGGACATAGTAGTTGTGGGTGAGAGAAGGGTATCACCTAGTTTGTTGCTTGGCTCTGCATCACTCAGACAATTGTGCAACATCAATAAAAAATGGTATGTTGGCACAAATATAAGGATCATAACTAGTAGATGTACTATCTATAGGAGGAATGGTAGCATGTGAGAATAAAAAGTATCTCCTAAAACAATCAGATGACATCTAATCAACTTGAGTGGCAATAGTCACAATGCTAGAAAATATGTCTCGCCTAGAATTATCAATTGTTGCATCTATTGCCTTTAGTAGTTATAAACATTTTGGAAAAACCAAAAGGCTTATACCAACTAATGCCCGATTGTTAATGGGTATCAGTGAATCATTTGGTTTAAACTTGTCACAAAGCCCACCTCTCCCCTACCCAGTATGTGATGTAAAATTTGTATAATCTACATCATAGTGTAAATGAAACTCTACAAACTATTGTTTGCAAAAATAAAGTGGTAACTCATGTCCTTTTGTGGCCATATATGGTGAGCTGACAACCATCTAGGATATATGAATGGGGCCACAAGTGGATCAATGCACCTAGTGATGAGATAACTCCTGACTCTATCTTTCTCCACATAATAGGGAAAATGGTATGAACATGTGTAGTAGAAACATCCTTTGAGATGGTTTTTCATCTCTCCCTACCAACAACACTATGTGAAAGACAACTATAAAAAGAATAAATACTAATATCATCATAGGGATTACATGAACAAACAATGTCAATTATATTTAATAGCTCATCCCTACTGCTAAGTTCCCTATCCCTATTTGGTAGGACAGGGGTGTTTTGTAATGTCTGCTCAAGTTGATTTAATGCACATTGTAATGTCTCAATGATTTTGGCATAAAGCAAAGTGTTTCATGCTTGAAATAATTAATCTAATATGCTTAATCAGAGAATAAGGACAATCACATATCCTTAACTAATTAAACAAAATCAAACATAAACCAATAGAATAAATGTAAATATCAAAGCACTAAAAAATTAAATAATTGAAAAACCCTCTCAATCGCATTGTAGCTTCCATTGTTCTTCTCCAAATTTCTGGTGTAGGTGACTCTTGGGTATTGCACTAAAATTCCTACATATATTAGCAATTGCTTTGAAGAGTGTGATCTATGATTCTGGATTCTAGATTCTAGATTGATTTGAGAAATTGATGTTGTTTATATAGATTTTCGTGAGAGATGGGGAGGGATTTTGAACTCAAGTCCTAATTGGGAGTGAACTAATTTAGATTGATCAGTTAAAAGAGTTTATTTATTTGTTAACTCTGATGGACTTGAAAAGCACTGAGAGGGGGGGGGGGGGGGGTGAATCAGTCACACCAAAAGTAAAACTACTTCAAACACTGACCGGTAGATGAACTTAACAAAACTTATAAACACAATGCCTACAATCCAAAATGATATAACAACATCCACAATAAGTAAAACATCCACCATAACACAAGTGTTTGTATGTGGACAACCCAAATAGGTAAAAACCATGGTGAGATGGAACTCACAAATTAACTATATGCAGAAATAAACAACTAACCGGTTAAGGTCTACAAAGTGCTATGCTAGGAGTGAATCTTGTTAAAGATCCCAAAGTTTGATTTAAAAGCTATACCCTATAAAATGTAGTACCCTCTTAGGAGTAACCTCAGTAGAGGATTTCTAAATCCAAACTAATGGATCACCTTGTTAGAGGATTTGAACAGTGAAGCTTGTTAGAGTTTACCAGGTTAGGGGATTTTAATTCTACTGTAATTGTTAGAAGACAACATGATTTGCTTGATCTGTCTGAATAGCACAACACTTGCTTGATCAGATCCTTTTGAGTTCACTCAACACTACTTTTCCAACATACTCTACAACTTTACACTTTTACCTTCGCTTCTCATCATCATCATACATAATAATTCATTGTGTTGACAATATATAGATATTTAGATTTCATGTTAGCCACAAGTAATCAATACACAATTTCCTAGGTGTAGTGTATCTTGTCAAGTAATCATAACTCATCACAAAAATATCGCCAAAACGTGTCGGTAAGGGTAACTCATCACAACTTGTGATAACTCATCACATAAACAATGAATACCGGTTGGAACACTAATACTGGTTTGAGTTAAACCGCTTGACCTTGATGCTTTTGAGATTGTCTCCACTGGATCCTCATGTTGATGTTGAGACATGTATAACCAAGTGGTTATCTTCATTCATATACCGGTTGTCACCAAGTACCGATTATAAATAAACCTCTAGTATACTGGCTATAATATAAACAACTTGAAGTCACACCGGTAGACAATATGAACATATGTGTGTGTATGTGTTTCATCAATGACAATATATGATGAATTCATTACAACCATCATCATGCCAACAATCTCCCCCTTTGGCATTGATGGAAACACTTAGAAAATTTTACAAAAATATCGCTAAGTGTGCTTACAACAAAAATTTATACACATATACACATACTCCCCCTTACTACATACATCATACAAAATTTTCAAAACACACATACATATTTCTACTCCCCATTTGACAACAATGCCAATTGAAAAAGTAATATATATATATATATATATATATATATATATATATATATATATATATATATATATATATATATATATATATATATATATATATATATATATATATATAATTTGTATCAAAGTGTTTTTCATATACAATAACTTTAAAAAGTGAATCAAGATTCAGATATTAGCAATCCTTAGAAAAATTGCACTAAAATTCCTCTTCAACTACGATAAAGCATGTTCCCATGTTTCTAGAAAATTCTCAGTGAACTCAAGTGTAGACATAATCTGAGTATGAAATTCTTCCATGGAATCAAGTGAACAAATTTCTGGAGTAGCTAAAATAGCTTTTGCATTCGGGTAGGCTCTCTATAGTATGTCCACTTGGGATGTGAGTTGACTCTTCAATTTGTTTAGTGACCAAAGTATTTTTTCTTTCTCAATATCATAGGTGTATAACATGTTGTGCAAATCATCCACAGATTTGCTAAAAGCAAAAACAAAGTCTTGAAGTGGTACGTATGCATTGCATATCTTCTCTAGCTCCTACTCAGTTTCAGTTCGTCTGCTATTGATATCAACAAAAGAGAATGAAACATTAGAAGTAGATGCAAGATATTTCCCTCTTGTTTCAATAGCTTGCCTTAGTAAATCTTTATTAAGTGATAGAGCTAGTTTCCCTTTATCAATTTCCTTCATAAGATGCTCTCCATGCTTCTTCCTATAATTCTTCTCAGCATATGTCTATGCTGCTTCTTCAAGTGACAACATTTGGTCAGATGCATCAACAACTAATTGACCAAGTTTACTAATGGGTATTGATAGGTGCCCTGTAGCAGTTTTTGGTAGCAGACTTGTCAGAATATCTATTGCTTTCTAAATGGTTTCTACTTCCATCTTTTGTTCTTTAAGTCTCTTTTTGTGTGCCCTAGATTGCATGACAATTGCAATCTTCATCATTTCAAATACACTCATATTATCAACATTTATAGGCCCTGAGATGCCTAATGAGTCATCATCATCTTCATCAGTCTATTGTATGACTACTACTTTTACCAGTTCAAAAGATGTTACCTTAACAATTTCTTTTTCTTGCCCTTTCTCTGTTTCCTGCTCAGAAGTCTGTGTAACAAAATATTCTGTGAAACCGATGGAGATTGGGGTTTCTTACGTTGAGTGGTCGGTTTCTTAACAGAAGTAATCTGCAAATTAGTGATTGCAGGTGGCTGCATATCTGGTGTAATGATGTCTCCAGATAGATCAATTGAATCCTAAATATCATCAATAAATTGGATAATAGTATCATCCTTCTTCTTGACAGGATAAACAACATCAGCTTGCACAATTTCTTCGTCATCCATTTCAGGTCGATCCACAGTATCTTGCTCATCCTTAGGAGAATGTATAAGATCTTCCACGTGTTTGATATTACGATCAATATGATGAGTCTCAGTCTCAATAGGTTGTACTTTTCCATTGATCCGCTTCAATCTTCTTGATTTGTAAGCAAATGGGCTTTGTACTTATCGACCAATTCATTCACCTCATCCTTTGACAAATTAGGAAAATATTGCACAAATACATTATTTATGATTCCTTTTTCTTTCTTAATTGCTTCCTCCCATTTATTCAAAAGAATAGTATACAAGGAATTAGAGATATCTTTCTGAAGATCATGTGGTAATCTATTATAATGGCACAAATAATTGATTACCCATTGAATGATTTGTTCCTTTTCAACTTCACTGAAAGAATCAAAATGTTCTTTGGTATTTTCAAATCTGTTTCTTCTTAATGCCTTCATTGTCCTCTCAAATGTAGTCTCAGGCTTGTAAGTTGAAATATCAATAGACACAGTTGCCTTTAGCACATTTTTGACCGACTTCAATATTCTACCAGCTGCTTTCATCTTCTTAGGTTCTTCCTCAGTGTCAGTTCCTTCAAATTATTCTTGAAGAATTAACTTCCAACCTCTCTTCTTTGTCTCCTTTTTCATATACACCTTAGGTTCCAGTTCCTTTTTGTTTTGGACACTTCGTGTCATTCTAGTAGTTTTCATCACCGGAGGTGCTTTCCTCAACCTTCTTTTTCTTACCTTTACCACTTATGCCAAAGGCACTACTGGTTTCAGTTTGTGCATTTTGATCTTTAATTGAACTAAATTTTGCCCTTTTTATCTACAGGAGATGACAACAGATTATTGGCATAACCAATCAGTAAGTCATAGTTAACCTCATAACTCATATCCTCCATTTCTTCCTCTCTAGCCTCAATTGCCTCCATTAAACAAAAATAAGTGGTAACTATAAAAACAATGTCTTTAGCAAAATGTTTTACCACATCCTCAAGAAATATTACTCTCATACTCATCTTCTTCTGAAATTCATTGAAGTATTTGTTCATTGTGGCGGAAAAAGTATTCCTCACAATCTTGATACTGTTCTTGATTTGAGAAGATATCGGTAGATCCTTAAACTATTCAAGATCACTGATTCTAGGTAGGAAATTCTGAAAATAAAAGAATAGACCGATCAATAACTGCCCAAATTTAAACTTTAGACTGCTATCCTTCTTGATAGATTGTAGATTTAACAATAATTGGCTCCTTATGGCCTCACATAGGTCATAATTTGCATTTTCAGCTATCATCTTGCAAGTAGTATGCACTTTTAATCTGCTAGAATAAAATACCCGATAGCCTATCACCATAGCTGCCAATTTTATCGTTGGGTCTCTGATATTGTTGACAAAAAAGGTACAACCATCAGAGGTTGAACCGGTTAGAGTATTTACTGTCTCTTTTAAAATACGTCTCAGTTGAGGTACTTCACTGGTTGAGTAAAAACTAGTTATAGCCTGAATGGCTTCCTTGGTTATAGTATGAGTTCGTTCTAAATACATGTTCTCCCCATGATCCCCATGAACTTGACTCAGGATAATTCGAATATGCTCTTCTTCAAAATATTCAAGAAAGTAAGTTGCGTTATGAAAACCTTTCTCGTAAACCCTAATATATTTTGTTCGAATTTTCCCATTTTCATCACAAAGGGATTTCAACTAAGAATATATTGACAATGATCCTAAATCCTTAATTTTTTAGTTAATGTAGCTGGACAAATCTACTTTCACTATGACACCACTAGGAACTTGTGACAAAGCATTATAAGACACAATCTTTTCTGCTTTTACAATTTCCATAGGTTCTGACGTGATCATCAATTTCTCTACTGACTTAGAAGATGATGCCATTCCAAATAAACTAGATTTCAAAGCAAGATTATCAAGAAATACCTTATTTCATACGCTGCCTCATTGACCGGTTGAATGCCCAAGTGCACACCAGTTCTCCAACCTTCAAATCAGCTTGATTACTCAAATCTCAATGCAACTTCGACTGAAATCAACTAACAATCTTGACTTAGCTCTACAAGTGCTAAATAATTCTTTCTCGAAAGCGTTAGGGTAAAAATAATAAAGTGAAAACCCACTCTTATTCTTTTTACCAACTGCAACAAATGCTCACTCGTTAGGGTTACAAACCATAATTACACCGATAAAGGAAAAACCGGTTGATAACTAAATGATAGAAAGTTATCAAAATTTCATTCTTTCAAATTCTCTTACCACATATTCACTTCAAGGGGTCTGAAGGTGGATTTACCATTATGCTCCCCTTAGCCATATGAAAAAGGCTTAATTCACCAGTGTAGGATTCACCACGTTGGATGAAAGAATAGTTTGTTCTCCAGGTGAATCATCACTCTTCTTTTTCCAAGTTTGATTCATTTCCTCTCTTGTTTCTTCAATATTGACCTTATGCTTGCCTTTCTGATCTTTAGAAGGGTTGACCGGTTTTCTCTTCCTGAATCTACAGAATTTTGCCATATGTCCTGGTTTATGACAATGATAGCAAGCCATACCAGTTGATCTCCAAGGTCTCACATTACCTCTCCCAGTTCTTCTTCTACAATTCATAGCCACATGACCAAAGTTGTTACAGATGGTGCATATGACATTTGTTACCTTTTCCATCTCAAATGGACTAAACCAGTTGTTGAAGGGTCTTTGCTAGTTCTTGTTTCCCTGGTTATCATAATTTCTCATCCAGTTGCCATTTGGTCTTGGATGCATGTGAGGCACAAGATTATTTACCCCATATCTACATTCAACTAATCTATGTCCATGCATTTTGCATGTAAAACAATGACCTTCAAATTTCTTAGACACATACCTGGCATTAGAATTGTAGCTTGCATTTCCATTGGGTTTGTTCCTACAAACATTTGTAGTATGACCAGGTTTAAGACAAACAAAGAAAACAGGTTTGAAAACCTTTTTACCACTGGGATTTTTGGCCTTATGAATGTTGCTCTTTGTACCAGAGGATTCTCCTTTCTCAGATGTATTAAAACAAAGTCCAGAGGTATCACCTTTCATCCTTTGTCATTGGATTTGTTCATCTAGCAAGGTAGAAATCTTGTTGAACTTTTCCAGTTTCTCATTAGCTTCGGTGAGCTGCCTGGTGAGATCTTCATTATGTTTTGACAGGCTCTCCCTCAGAGATGATGCTAGTTCAAGAAAAAACTGTAAGTTCCCTTTTTCTTCTCTTTTTGCATCTAAATGCTCATTCATAGTGACATTTTCCCTCTTGATCTTGGAAATCTCTTGATCTCTTTCCTTGATAAGATCTTCAGTTGTCCTTCTGGTTTCCAGTTCCTGACTTATGTGAATAGTTAAACTTTCTAACTCTCTCCTTAGATTTAGCTTCTCACTATTTAGCTTTTCAACTTCCTCGGCTAAAGCATCAATATTGGCCTCATCTGAAGAATTGTTATCAAATATTTCCAACAGTTGTTCAGTTAGCTCTCTCCTTTTGACTTATGAAGCTTTCAATTTGACCCTTAGGGTTTCAAGCTCATTTCTACTGGCTTCAAGCTCTCTAGCCATCTCAAAGTAGCTTATGTCCCCTATGGTGGTTTCAAGGCTTCCTTCTAAGTGATTAGGTTTTAAAGAAGTTAGGCTTTGATACCAATTGATGGACTTGAAAAGAACTGAGAGGAGGGGGGGAGTGAATCAGTGACACCAAAAGTAAAACTACTTCAAACACTGATCGATAGATGAACTTAACAAAACTTTTAAACACAATGCATGCAATCCAAAATGATATAACAACATTCACAATAGGTAAAAAATCCACCATAACACAAGTGTTTGTACGTGGAAAACCCAAATAGGTAAAAACCACGGTGAGATGGAACTCATAAGTTAACTATCTGCAAAAATAGATAACTGACTTGTTAAGGTCTACAAAGTGCTCTAGTAGGAGTGAATCTTGTTAAAGATCCCAAAGCTTGATTTAAAAGCTATACACTATAAAAGGTAGTACCCTATTAGGAGTAACCTCGGTAGATGATTTCTAAATCCAAACTAATGGATCACCTTGTTAGAGGATTTGAACAGTGAATCTTGTTAGAGCTTACCTAGTTAGGAGATTTTAATTTTACTGTAATTATTAGAAGACAATGGGATTTGCTTGATTTGTCTGAATACCACAACACTTGCTTGATCAGATCCTCTTAAGCACACTCAATACTGCTTTTCCAATATACTCTGCAACTTAATACTTTTGCCTTCACTTCTCATCATCATCATACATAATAATTCATTGTGTTGACAATATATAGATATTTAGATTTCATGTTGGCCACAAGAAATCATAACACAATTTCCTAGGTGCAGTGTATCTAGTCAAGTAATCATAACTCATCACAAAAATACCACCAAAACATGTCGGTAAGGGTAACTCATCATATAAAAAATGAATACCGGTTGGAACACTAATACTGGTTTGAGTTAAACCGCTTGACCTTGATGCTTCTGAGATAGTCTCCACTAGATCCTCATGTTGATGCTGAGACATGTATAACCAAGTGGTTATCTTCATGAATATATTGGTTGTCACCAAGTATTGGTTAGAAATAAACCTCTAGTATACTATTTGTAGTATAAACAACTTGAAGTCACACCGGTAGACAATATGAACATATGTGTGTGTATGTGTTTCATCAATGACAATATATGATGAATTCATTACAATCATCATCAAGCCAATAAACTCATTTGATTGAGTAGTCAACTAGATTGATTGGCTAGATGACTCAATTTATTAGTCAGTTGACTGATTTGGTTGAATAGAATACTGAATTGCTTACAGAGAAGTGGATTGATTGATCAGCCAGGAAAGGTGATTTGGAGTGAAAAGGGGCGATTGGCGAGTTAACCAAGTTAACTAATTAGTAAAGTGATTTGATCAATCAGTTATGATTTCAACATGTGTTGTAGGATTTTGAAGTTGAATTTGATTTTCATTTTCAATTTGGATTTGAATTTGGACTTTCGAATGCTGAAATGCACATGAAATTAGCCAAAATTCAGATTTGGTGAAATGTTAATTTGATGATTTAGAATTAGATAAAATTAATTGAAATTCACATTTAGGGAATTATAAATTTGAGAGAAATGAAATTAAATGGAATCATTTAAAATTCAAATTTGGGGAAATGTGAATTTGATGATTTGAAATTAGATGAAATTAATTGAAATTCACATTTGGGGAATTGTGAATTTGAGAGAAATGAAATTAAATGGAATTATTTGAAATTCAGATTCGAGGAATTGGAGGAATAAGTTAATTAATTTAAATAATTTAAATGAAATTATTTAAATGTTATAAATATAATTAATTAAATAATAAAGATTATTTAATTAAAGAAATTAATTGTATTTAATTAAATAATTAATATTTAATTAATATTTGAGAAAGGGTTAATTGATTAATTAAAGAATATAAATTCGATAATTAGAAATGTTGAATGTGTTGATTAGAAGAATAGTTAGTTTAATCAAATAATTAAAGAATTACTTAATTATATAGACGAATAATTAATGTATGATCAATGAGACATTTTTAGGTGTCTACACCAAGCCCTAAAATCGCTACTATCAGAGGGTAATTGACCAGACTGACTATAAGTCTAGTCATTATCATGGTGAACACTACCCTTAGACTAATAAGCAATTTGAAATATATTTGAATGTAGTTATTGTTGGTTGTTAGAGTTTTTTCCCTTTAAAAATATAATAATATGACTCTATGCCCAAAAAAGATATTGAATTATCATTCAACAATTGGATAAGTTGCAGATGTTCCTACAATTTTCCTTTGAATTTTAGAGGTATAGCTCCCTCTTATGATATGATTTTGAGGTTTTTTGGGGTATGCTATGGCAGGAATCAACAGTCAAGATTAAGTCTGAAGATATCAATGGTTAAATTGGAGGTGGTTGGTGAAGAGGTTGGTGGAAAGGGAACATCTACCATCTCTATGGTGACAAGTGTCAAGAATATTTGCTCATGAGAGGGTAAGTGTCTAAGAAAAGGGGACATGTAGTTAGATGGAATGGGTTAGGTTTAAGAGTGATTAGGTTTAGGAATGGTTAGGTTAGGTGGTTAGAAGTTAGGAGTCATGTGGGGAATTTGAATTTAAAAATTCAAATAATAAGAAAAGGCTAATTAATTTCAACAAATCATTAATTGATTTGTTTTAATTAATTAGGAGATTAGAAGAAATAGATTTGATGGGGAGGAATTAATTAATTTGAATTAATTAATCAAAGGGGACTATTGAAATGAACCTATTAAATAAATCCTTAGATTTTTTAATAAGCGGATGAGTGGGAGAATTTAATCAAATTGTTTAATGAATTCAATTAAATTGGGAAGGAGGATTAATTAAATAATTGCTTATTCAATTAATTATCTTCAGACCATTTTTAGGTGTATACATGAACAATTCTGTGAGAAAGTTAATACATTCCTTGCAGTGATGGAATCCATTTTGGCAAAGCAATTCTTGGGGCTAGGCAAAGATAAGCAGCAGGGAGAACTTACAGATGCTATCTTTGGAGTTTACATGCGAAATGCACTTGCAATTGTGCTTCACCCGGTCTTTGTTGTTAGTCTTATCCTTACCTTTTTTCTGCAAAAGATCCAGATTTTGCACACATAGGCCAAAATCCTCTGTTTTGAAACCCACTTATTCCAAGAAATTGCAATATGGGATTACACATAGAATGGTTTTACTTAGTTGTATATCTCTATCAGTGTTGTATTGCATACTTGGAATATGGAGCCCTTTATATTGGTAGCTAGGGCAAGGCCTAAAGATTTTGGAGCCAAAAGAGAGTATGTTTTTCAGGCCATGGCTTGGGCTATCATCTCAGCTTATGCATAAACCACACACAAATTGTGTCTTTCGTATCGATTCTCAAGAATTACAGAGTTACAACAATCTCAAAACCTATCCATCAAAACATGACTCTGAGCAGCCTAAAACAACTGAGTTGTAGAGTCCTACTTAAATTCAACTTACTAAATATAGTATGACTCGCACAACTACATGTAAAACACATGTTGAAATTACTATTTATAAAAAGTTTATTAACAAAACTTTCTATTTATAGTAAGTCTCAAAAAAAATTGTGCCTTCGGTGTGTTGCCTAATAGCAAGCACCTAACGGCACACTAGTGGACAATCCATGATGACATAACCATGCTAGCTAAGAGTCCAATTTGGACTTCACATTCCAACAATTCTCTTATGAAAGAAAGTAAAGAGAAGCTCCCACTTTTACTTTGAATGTGGTGGATTTTGTTGTTGATTATATATGTATTCTTCTTGTTCCTTAATATTCATGAGATGAGGGAACAAAATCACATCACCCTCAGTATTGCAATTGAAATTCTTGCTCGTTTGCTTTTAGCCTTTTTGAGCTATGCTGGTTTTTGTAGTAGAATTGGTGAGAGCTCCTTAACTCAAAACATTGAAGAACCTCTCTTGAATGACTTTCCAGAAAATTTTGAAAACCTTAAGCCAAAAGTTACTCCTTATGCAACAACAAGCTTCCTCAGCTGAATGTCATTTGCCTGGATGAAGCCTCTGCTTGATGTTGTCCATACGAAGCCTTTGGACATAGATGATGTACCCCAACTTGTAGATGTTCTCAAGGTTGACCATGTTTACCCTAAATCTAGAAATCAATTAGATGCCAAAGACAGTGGCTCATCAATAGAAAAAGTGCTATTTCACATTGTTATGAAGGATCTACTCTTTACAAGATTGCTGATGTTTATATTTCTTGTTCATCATTCATAGGTCCTTACTTTACAAATAACTTTGTTTAGTGCCTTGCTAAAAAGGAACAATTAGCTAGTGAAGGCATTATTCTAGCTTGTGTATTTCTTCTTACAAAGCTTGTGGGATCTTTGTCACAACGTCATTTTACCTTCAAAACAATTCAAATATGCATATGTATTAATGCAACACTCAAACCTGCTTTATACAAGAAAGGCTTGACGCTTTCCAGTTAGTCAAGACAAAATCATACGAGTGGTGAGATAATAAATTGCATGAGTGTTGATTCTCAGTGTATTGAAGAGTTTAGTGGGTATGTTGTACCTTTGAAAATTCTTATGGGGATGGTTATTCTATACCAGAACTTGGGATTGGCCTCTCTTGCAAGAGTGGCAGCCACAGTGCTAGTCATGATGGCAAATACTCCTTTAGTAAAAATGAAAGAAAAGTATAATGGAAAGATCATGAAAGAAAAAGACAAAAGGATGAAAGCTACATCAGAGACACTCATAAATATGAGAATCTTAAAATTGAAAGCTTGGGAGTCCACATTTCTCCTAAAACTCAAAACATTGAGGGGGAAAGAATGTAGTTGGCTGAAAAAGTATTTTTATGCACTTTCTGGGACAACATTTATTTTTTGGGTAGCACCTAGATTTGTGTTTGTTGTCACTTTTGGTAAATGCATAATAATAGGTCTGCCTTTAACAATAGGAAAAATTCTCTCTACACTTGCAACCTTCAAGATACTCCAGGAACCCATAAACAGCCTTCTTGACTTAATAACTGTGATTGCTCAAACTAAAGTGTCCTTAGATCATGTAGCTAATTTTTTGAAGCGGGAAGAGCTGCAACAAGATGCAGTAGAAAAAGTCTTCAAAGATTCAACTGACTTCGCAATTAAGATCCAACTGTTAGGATAATCGATGGACAACTAAGAGGGGGGTGAATCAGTTTTCAACAAATTATATCAATAAAACCACTTTAAAACCTTTAACCAAAGCACATAAACATTGAATACCAGAATAGCAAAAATAGATACTGGTAAGCAATAAAACTTAAGAATGAAACAGAGAATTAACACAATGCAACCATACCACATAACACCATGATTTGTATGTGGAAAACCTGGTAAAGGGAAAAACCACGGTGGGAATCCTACCCACAGTCAGATGATACTTCTGCAGAAAGTATGTGATATAATGAGGGGCCTACATATGCAGGAAGGCACATTGCCTAGAGCGTACTGCTCATTAAAAAAGAGTCTCACTAACTACAAAGAGGTTATAACCACCTCAAGATAATTGGACAACAATCCAGAATAATGAACTGCCAGAGATAGCATCTACCATGCCTGATTACAGTCCTGGTTAAGCTCAATACTGGAGGCCTTTGACCTCTTACTTAAACCTAATTTGATCACCTATGATCGATCGGATCTCCTTCACATATGATATTATCATTCCACGACCACAAACATACTTTGCATTCCCATTCCATGATCTACAATGAGATCTTACATAACTTTATACAAATCCTAAGTCCTAAACCAATTAGGTCAACCCCCTAAAAGATATTACAATAAGATCAATACATACATTCATATTACAATGAAATGTCATGTCAGCTTTAGACCAAAACAACAATAACCAATCCATAAAACATCCCGATAATGTGTAGATAACACGTTACCATGATACCGGTCCATAACCTAGATAGGTACCGGACCTAATCTGGGTCCACCATGCCAAAGTGATGTCTCCAATCAATTGAGGCATGATCAAAGATCACCTTCTACATCCTGAATTCCATCTAGAAGCCGCACCAACACCACTTAGCATTCTGTCAAGGTTTCTCAGTGAAAGTGTTGTTGGTTAAACCTTAAACCCTTAAAGGCAACACAAGATCTTCTACCGGTAACCAAAACCTGTCTGCCGGTAACCAACCAAAATAGATAGTGTTGACATCAATGATAAAACATCAATACAACACATAATCAATTCATCCATATTGCCAACAATCTCCCCCTTTGGCATTGATGGAAACACTAGATGTAAAAAACATCTAAGTACCAAGAAATGCCAAACAAGTCTCCCCCTATGGAAGACAACCAACAATCTCCTTAATATCAAGAACTCTCCCCCTGTGAATAATATCTCTGTGAAGTTCTGAATTTATTTTTCACATCACTATCTCTCTCCCTTTGACAACAATGCCCAAAATCTGACAATAATATCAAAGCAAGAATATAAGCCTCTGAATCTCAAAGTTGACTACTCCCCCTGAGAAGTAGCACCACTACATCAATTCAGAGCAAAGGATAAAGCTAATGATGCATACCAGACTGATGGTCTACTTCATCAATTAAGTTTTTGTTGGAGGGGTAGATACCCCTAACTTGTCTCTTAAACACTCAAATGATTCCTTAAACAACGGTTTAGTGAATATATCTGCAATCTGCTCTTTAGTGTTCACATAAACCAATTTGACTTCCCTTTCTTCCACCTTGTCCTTGTATTTTATTGATATGTGTTTAGTCTTAGAGTGAAATATCGGATTCTTAGACATGTGAATAGCTGCAGAGTTATCACAGTAGATAACTATCGATTCACTACAATTTACCTTGATATCCTTCAACATTTGCTTCATCCACAAGACTTGAGTGCAATTAGTTGTTGCTGCAACATACTCAACTTCCGCAGTAGATAAAGAAATACATAACTATTTTTTGTTGATCCATGAAACCAATTTCTTTCTAAGAAAGAAAGCTCCACCAGAAGTGCTCTTCCTGTCATCAGTATCTCCTGCCCAATCTGAATCTGTATATGCACATAAAGTGAAGTTATCATCTCTAGAATACCACAACCCATATTTTGTTGTTCCTTCCAAATACCAGAATATCCTCTTTACTGCACATTCATGATTTTATTTAGGATTAATTTGATATCTTGAAATAATACCCACTGCACTCGTAATATCTGGTCTAGTCTGAGTTAGATATAACAAGCCACTAATCTTAGACTTATACCTTATCGGATTTACTGGTGTAGATGTATCCTTGATATATAATTTATCACTTGTCACCATAGGAGTACTTACCAGTTTGGAATTATCCATACCAAACTTTTTCAACAATTCCCTCAGATACTTAGTTTGATAGATAAAAATGCCTTTGTCAGTTTGAGTAATCTCCAAACCTAAGAAAAATCTCATTTCACCAATCATGAACATTTCAAATTCATTCTTCATATTATTAGAGAATTCCATACACAATTTATCTTCACCTCCAAAAATGATATCATCAACAAATACTTCAATAATCAGAATATCATCATCAGTAATGTTATAATATAAATTACTATCAGCACTGCCTTTAGTAAAACCAAGCTTCAAAAGATATTTATCCAACCTTGCATACCAATCTCTAGGAGCTTGTTTCAATCCATATAAAGCTTTCCTCAATCTACAAACCATATCTTTATCATCTATCAATGAAAATACATCAGTTTTCTCAATGTATACCTCTTCCTCAAATTCACCATTCAAAAATTCACATTTAACATCCATTTGATAGACCTTATAGTTCTTATAAGTTGCATAGGCAAGAAATAGTCTAACATCTTCAATTCTAGCTACAAGTGCAAATGTCTCACCATAATCAATTCCTTCCATTTGAGAATATTCTTTACAAACCAATTTAGCCTTGTTTGTTACAACTTGACCATCCTCATTCAGTTTATTCCTAAAAACCCATTTAGTTCCAATAACATTCTTATTTTTAGGTTAGGGAACTAAACTCCAAGTCTCATTCTTCTCTATCTGATCTAATTCATCTTCCATAGCCTTTAACCATTGTTTATCTTTATAAGCTTCAATAACAGATGCCGGTTCAATTTGAGAAATAAGACATACCTCTTCATTTTCCAATCTTCTTCTTGTCATAACTCCCTTGTTCTTATTTCTAATGATTTGATCTTTAGAATGATTTAACCTTACATACCTTGGTGTCTTCTGAACTTTAGGTTCACTATTCTGATCATTAGTCATAGTTGAATTTTCTTATTGTGTCGGTGTAACTATGTCAGTGTCTTGTACCGGTTGAGGTATTGTTGGTTCAGTTATGATCATTTCTACTATTGGTTCCCTATCATATGATATAGATTGATTTTTGTATTGTTCATCCACTTTCACATTAGCACTCTCCACAATTTTCTGCAATCTTTTGTTATAACATCTATATGATTTTCTTTGAATTGAATATCCAATAAATATCCCTTCATCACATCTAGGATCAAACTTCCCAATTGAATCATCTCTTTTGATATAAAATTTACTTCCAAAAATTCTGAAATATTTAACAGTAGGTGTATGTCCAAACCATAATTCATAAGGGGTCTTACCGGTTTCACCTTTGATGTGAACTCTATTGAATGTATAGACTATTGTTATCATTGCTTCTCTCCAGTAGATGTGAGGAAATTTGGCTTCCATCATCATAGGTCTTGCTGCATCCAAAATGGTTCTATTCTTCCTTTCCACGATATTTTGTTGAGGAGTCTGAGGTGCAAATAACTGTCTTCTAATTCCATTTGTCTAACAATAACTATTAAATTCATGAGAAGTGAACTCACTGCCTTGATCTGATCTTAGACATTCGATTTTTAATCCAGTTTCTGTTTCCACCTTTTCTTTAAAGATCTTGAATTTCTCAAAGGCTTCAGACTTCTCCCTAAGAAAAGTCACCCATATCATTCTAGAATAGTCATCAATTATCAACATGAAATACCTATCACCTTGAAAGCTTCTAGTCCTTGTTGGACCACATAAGTCAGTGTGAATCAAATCAAGCACATCATTAGATTTATCATGTATCCTCTTAATATAGGTTCTAACTTGCTTTCCCAATTGACATTCCTTACATACCAGATTATGCGGCTTTATAATCTTAGGTATATCTCTAACTACCTTTGTTGAACTGATCTTAACAATACAATCAAAATTAACATGACACAACCTCTTATGCCATAACCAACTCTCATCAATATGAGAAATCAAACATGTCTTATTACCAGTGTTCAAAAGAAAGATATTACCTCCAGTCTGAGTATCGGTTGCAATCTCCAAACCAATTTTGTTAATGATTTTGCATTTTCTATCTTTAAACTGAAGTTACAAACCCTTGTCCACCAATTGACCAACACTTAAAAGATTATGCTTTCCATCCAGAGAAATAATACCTCTACCTTTGATCATACATACTTTGTCATCTCCAAATCTGACTTGACCACCATTGTATTCTTCCAGGGATAAAATATTTCTTTTATCTCCAGTCATATGATGTGAGCGTCCACTATCAATTACCCATTCATCCTTGTCTTCAACTTTTCTTGCCAGGGCCTTTTCTTCATTCATGATAGCCGGTTTCAGTTCATCTTCCTTTAAAGCATAGAACACCCATTTCTTTCCATTGTCGGATCCACTAGCAAAGTCTGTTGTCGGTTCATCCTCAGAGTCATCACTTACTCCTTCCTCATCCACTATGTAGCATTGTTTACTTTTATTGAATCTATATCTGTTCTGATTAGGCTTAAATGATTTCTTAACTCTTTCTTCAAATCTTGCATTCCTTTCAGGACATCTAGATTTAAAATGACCAATCTTATTACATGCAAAACATTTAAAAGGTGCTTTTCCTTCATACTTACTTCATGTCGGTCCTTTAGGTACTCTTCTAGCAAATAAGGCTTCAAGTTGCTCAAATTATTCATCCTCTTTCCTCATATCTTCCAATTCTTTTGCATATAAGGCTTTCCAATCACTTTTACTAGTAGATGATGATGCATGAAAAGCAGGTTCAAATTTTGTAGCTCCAGAAGGTCCAAATTCTTCAAGCTCAAAAGCAAATAATTTCCCAAATAGAATGTCTTTATTAATTGAAGTGTTTGCCATTGTTCTTAGTTCATTAATTGCAGTTTCCTTCATCTTGTAAGCCGGTGGAAGGGCTCTCAAGACTTTGGAAACTATTTCATCTTCACTCAGAGATCCTCCACAACATTGAATTCCCATGACAATCTCATTTACTCTTTCCATAAATGTAGCAATTCTTTCATTATCTTCCATCTTCAAATTCTCATATCTTACCCGGTAACCATCAATTTTAGCAATTTTGACAGTAGGATCACCTTCATTCAAAGTTTTCAATTTATCCCACATAACCTTTGCCAATGGTTTATCAGTCAATCCCATGATTGTCTGATCAGTAAGTGCACACAAGAGGGCTTCTCTAGCTCTGCAATCATTTTTAATATTCTTGTCCAGGTCTGCAGGAGAAGGATTTCCAGATGTCAGATTATAAGGTGTATATCCTTTCTCATTGATCTCCTAAATATCCTTGCCAAGACATCTAAGATGAGTCTCCATTTGGATTTTCTATATCCCATAATTTGTTCCATCAAGCTTAGGGATTTCTCTTTTGAAAATAGTTGTCGATGGATTTGATGTATTAGCTGCCATAGGATCTACCTCAAGTGGTTAAGCATCTGCAAAAGAGGACAAAAGCTCTGATACCAATTGTTAGGATAACCGATGGACAACTGAGACGGGGGGGGGGGGGGGGGGGTGAATTAGTTGTCAACAGATTATATCAATCAAACCACTTTAAAACCTTTAACTAGAGCACATAAAAATTGAATATCGAAATAGAAGAAACAGATACCGGTAAGCAATATAAATTAAGAATGAAATAGAGAATTAACACAATGCAACCATACCACATAACACCATGATTTGTACGTGGAAAACCCAGTAAAGGGAAAAACCACGGTGGGAAGCCTACCCACAATCAGATGATACTTCTATAGAAAGTATGTGATACAATGAGGGGCCTGCACATGCAGGAAGGCACACTGCCTAGAGCATACTGCTCATTACAAAAGAGTCTTACTGACTATAGAGAGGTTATAACCACCTCAAGATAATTGGCCAACAACCCAGAATAATGAACTGCCAAAGATAGCATCCACCATGCTTGATTACAGTCCTAGTTAAGCTCAATACAGAAGGCCTTTGACCTCTTACTTAAACCCAATTCGATCACCTATGATCAACCAGATCTCCTTCACATATGATATATCATTCCACGACCATGAACATACTTTTCATTCCCATTCCATGATCTACAATGAGATCTTACATCACTTTATACAAATCCTAAGGCCTAAACTAATTAGGTCGGCCACCTAAAAGATATTACAATAAGATCGATACATACATTCATATTACAATGATATGTCATGTCGGCTAATCCATAAAACATCCCAGTAACATGTAAAGAACACGTTATTATGATACCGGTCCACAACCTAGATAGGTACTAGATCTAATATGGGTCCACCACACCAAAGTGATGTCTCCAATCAATTGAGGCATGATCAAAGATCACCTTCTGCATCCTGAATTCCATCTAGAAGCCGCACCAACACCACTTAGCATTTTGTCAAGGTTTCTCAGTGAAAGCTTTGTCGGTTAAGCTTTAAACCCTTACTGGTAACACAAGATCTTCTACCAGTAACCAACCAAAATAGATAGTGTTGACATCAATGACAAAACATCAATGCAACACATAATCAATTTACCCATATTGCCAACATGAACAAGGGGTATTCTCTTGGGATCCTGCAACACCTACTCGAACTCTAAGAGGATTAGATGTCCATATAAAGAGAGGCATGAGGGTTGCAGTGTGTGGATCTGTTGGTTTAGGGAAATCAAGCTTCCTATCCTGCATACTAGGGGAAATAACCAAAATATCAGGTGTTGTCAAGATAAGTGGCACCAAATCATATGTTAGTCAGACTCCATGGATACCAAGCAGAAAAATTAGAGAATATTCTCTTGGGAAGGAATGGAAAAAAACTAGGTATGAGAGTGTTCTACAGGCTTGCACATTTAAAAAAGATCTTGAATTGTTCCCTTACGGTGACTGAACAAAAATTGGAGAAAGAGGAATAAATCTAAGTTGGGGGAAAAAGAAAACGATATAGATTGCATGTTCTTTATATCAAAATGCATATATTTATATTTTCGATGATCCTTTCAGTGTTGTTGACGCACATACAAGGACACACATTTTCCATGTATGATGTTCTTGAATTTGTTAGTTTAATTATCAAATTGAATAGAAGATAACCAACACTTCACAACGTAAAATAGAAGGGTTTGCATATGTCAAGATATATATTTTAGGTATTCTTATCTTAGTCTTTACAAGAGATAAATTCTTTGAATTTGATAATTTAATTATCAAATTAAAGAGCAGAAAACCAGTTTAATTATCAAATTTAATAGCAGAAAACCAACATTTCACAGAAGAAAAAAATAAGAAGATACATTGTTCCATATGAATTAATATAATTAACGTATGGTTTTCCGTTTCATGTTTATAATTCCAAAATATCTTGAAATTATTTTCTTCTGTTACAGGAATGTCTACTTGGTTTTCTGGGTTCAAAAATTGTAGTCTATGTCACTCACCAAGTCGAGTTTTTATTTGCAGTTGACCACATTATGGTGAGTTTGAAATTTAGTCCAATTTTATAGATTATCAGATTTCATATTCAAAGAGAATAACTAAAGGGATTTAATCTATGTTCACATTGCGCAATTGATATTTATTAAACTTTATTATAGGTAATGCGAGATGGTGAGAATACCCAAGCTGGAAACTATGAAGATATATTACAATCAAATACACATTTTGAGGAATTGGTGACTGCACATAAGAAAGCATTGAAATCTATTGATGACATGGAGAACTCTGAGATCCTCTCATCACAAGTACCCATTGAAGGATCATCCATTGATAACGAGACTAGTGTGGAAGATGTTAACCATGAATAGCTCCAAGAAGAAGAAGATGCACTTGAAGAGATTGAATCAAAAAATCAGAGAGAGAATGAAAATGATAAAGAAGATAGAAGTTCACAGCTTGTGCAAGAAGAAGAAAGGGAAAAAGGCAGGGTGAGTATGTGGGTGTATTGGTCTTACATTATTGCTGCATACAAAGAATTTTTGATTCCTATCATTTTATTAGTGCACACATTATTTCAGCTTCTCCAAATAGGTAGCAATTACTAGATGGCATTAGAAACTCCTTGGACTGAAGATCAAAGGCCCCTTGTTACCAAGTCCTTCCTCATTCTGGTTTATATAATTTTGGCATCATGCAGCTCATTATGTATTCTTGTGAGGACTATCATGCTTTGTCTAACTGGATTTAAAAGTGCTAAACAAATTTTCAGCAAAATGGACAGCTACATATTTCGGGCACCGATGTCCTTCTTCGATGCAACTCCAAGTGGTCGTATATTGAATCGGGTTAGTAGATTTTACAATTGTATCCTATTCTAATAGAAAATTAGAGAGAACCATTTGAAGAAAATGTTGTTTGTTGGCAACCATCAAATGATCAGAGTCAAGTGGACCAAGTCATTTCTTTTGGATTAGGATCTCTCGCTTTTACATTTATAGAGCTTTTGGGAATTATTGCAGTCATGTCTCAGGTTGCTTGGCAGGTATTTATTATGTCCATACCTATGCTTTCCATTTGTATATGGTATTAGGTATGCTCTTATCTCTAATAGATTTTCACCATCATGCAGCATATCCTTTTGGTTAGAAACAGAGAGGGAGTAGTCGATATTTAAGTTTATCTGAAAGTTGGTTCTAGAAAGAAATTTTTCTAAACATGTTTCCTTTCATTGCATGCATCAATATGACATAGTGACATCCAGAGAACTTTCTAGGTTAATTGGAGTTTGTAAATCTCCTATTATACAACATTTTGTAGAATCAATCTCTGGAGCAGCCACAATCAGGAGTTTTGACTAGGAGTCTGCATTCATGAATACAAATCTACATTTGATTGATGGATCTTCTAGACCCAGATTCCATAGGAGTGGAGTCATGCAGTGGCTTTACTTTCGGCTTGACCTTTTATCAAATCTTATATTCGTGTTCACTATGGTGCTCCTGATTTTCTTGCCAGAAAGTGTAATTAATCCAAGTACAAAGACATTGATTTGGGAAGTAATTATTCTTGATAAGGCTAAATTAAACAAGCTAGATAGATACCACAATTCATGAAAGTTGAACGACTATATGCAACTATAACAACCATTGCAAGCTTGGCAATAACATATGGTCTCACTATGAACAAGTACACAAGCCTTGCTAATATGGTACCTTTGTGATGTGGAAAACAATATGATCTCTGTAGAAAGAATAGTGCAATATTCACACATACCTAGTGAACCTCCATTGATCATAATTGTAGACCAAATTCCTACTATCCATCAAGAGGAAAAATTGATATCAATGACCTTCAGGCTATACCTACTAGTAACAATCTTTAAGTTTTCACTAATTTCAACTAGTTATTGCATTCTTAGTTAATATTCAACTTTTAAACTTGATGCACAAAATCAGGTGTGTTATGGGCCACATCTCCCACTTGTGTTAAAAGGAATTTCATGCACTTTTCATGGAGGGAAGAAGGTTGGGATCGTAGGGCGGATAGGTTGTGGTAAATCTACTCTGATTCAATCACTCTTTCAAATTGTAGATCTAGTAGGAGGTAGAATAGTTATTGATGGAATTAATATCTTAACAATAGGCCTGCATGATCTAAGATCCAGACTAAGCATCATTCCACAAGACCCAAGAATGTTTGAAGGCAATATAAGGAATAATCTAGATCCATTGGGAGACTATTTAGATGACCAGAGTTGGAAGGTGGGCTATATATGTTTGATTTTTAATTTTATCTTATTCTTGGATAATTGAAATATAAGTGCTCAGACATATGAAGGTGGGGCTTTTTGTTAGTAAATATTTACATTGCTTGTTCCTATGCTCTAGGCTTTGGAAAAATGCCAGCTAGGGGAAATCGTCTGGTCTAAAGAGGAAAATCTTGATTCTCTTGGTTTATATATATCCTATCAAATATTTTTGAAATGGGAAACACAAAATTCTTTTAACATCTTATTTTGCTACTTATATTCCCACTTAGGGTAAATATGTTAAACATACTGCACTGATATGATTTGCAGTAACTGTGAATGGAGAGAACTAGAGTGTGGGGCAAAGACAACTTGTGTGCTTGGGAAGGGTGCTACTAAAGCAAAGTCACATATTGGTACTGGATGAAGCAACTGCTTTAGTGGACACTTCCACAGATGGGATTATTCAACAAACTATAAGGATGAAATCTTAACCCTTCTATTTTCCTATGTTTGAGATTGTAAATCCTCTTCTTTTGCTTAGTCTATGAGCTGAATACTTGTTTTTAATAAGGAAATATTGTTGATTATGACTCCCCAAGCAAACTACTAGAGAACAAATCTTCTTCATTTGCCAAACTTGTTTCAGAGTACACTGTGAGATCAACTATTGTTGTTGGAAAATGGACAGTGTGATAATATCAGCTTTCAAATATGATGACGAAAAGCAATCTCTGCCTACTGAGATTTCAAGGTTTCAACCATTAAGTTTTGTTGGTTTTGATACCATGGGTCAGGCTTCATATTTATGGATATTTAGCTTCCCGGAGTATTTCTAATTAATGATAAACATATTTAAAGTTTCAAATCAATACCAGGTTGACAAAAGAAGGCTTGATGGTTACTTACAAGAATGAAGATTTTTCATTAAGAATAATGGATATGACTATGAATATGCACAAATATATGAAAATTAAAATCAAAATGAACATGAATATGAAAATATTGAAACTTGTCATGAAATATTGAATAACAAGAGTTGTATCATAGATGAAAAAGATAAATGTTTGCCAATTTTTTGAAGAAGGCAAATATAAATTAAATGAGATTGAAAATGCACTCTTTATTCCAAATTTTTAATAGCACCAAGGAAATTATATGGTTAAAATGAATTCATTTCTAAATTATTTATGTAGGGAGGAACTTCATTAGAAAGAAATTAAAATCCCACATCTATCATCTTTGAATGAACTTGATGAAATTATAAAACATCCTAGAATCCACAAATCACTAGTTGAAATTGATGAGAACATAATGTAAATTTTTAAGGAAAGAGGCCTTCATGTATTGTTATTGTGAGATTTTAAATTTTTGAATAAATATTTTATAATTAAATTATTAACTAAACAATGTAAACTTTTTGTATGAATTCTAAAAAATGTACAAAAATGAGACTTAAAAAATGAACAAAGTGTGGGGATTAAGGTGTCTCAACCTTTGCAAATCCTAACATTAATTTTGCATTTAGTTATTTATTATTTGACTACAAATGTCTAATCATCTAGTGGGAGCCACATGCTTGGTGGCATCCTACTTGGCGATGACTGTATGACACATATGTTGCACATGTGGAGGTAGGTTTCCCACTTTGAGGATCTTGACAAGTGTAAGCCTATGAAAAATTCTATGATATATTGGACAAGTGGTAGGAGATAACTTTTGCATGAAGAAGGTGGGTTCCCAAGTTGTGTTCTGATGAGTTGTAAGAGAATAAGCTAATATTAGTCATTTATGACAGATTCTCTTACAACTGTAAGTGTTGTAAGTGTAAGGAAGTTAAGTAGCAGAACAACTTCCTACACTAACCTTGAGAGGAGAGTAATGCAAAAAAATTTACAGATCCTCACAACAGTTACAGAAAAAAATAGATATAACAACATTCAAACCATAACACAACAATTTACGTGTGGAAAATCCTTTTGGGAGAAAACCCCCACACTCCAAAAGCCGCCCAATATATTATTTTACAATAAAAAACATATTACAATATACTTGCAAAGAAAGCTCTTCGCAAGAGTACCACTAACCAGAGATTCAGAGGCAACTCAATAGTTATAAGACTCTTACACACAACCTCTATCTCACGCACCTCATATATAGGAGATACAGTACAAAAAACCGTCAAATGGTATTACAAAACTATGGTTTAAACTACCCAATAAGGTGTAGCCAACCTTATCTCCCTTTTAGATGCCCTATGATGTGTCCCTCCCTTTTTATAGCTCATTTATGTGTCCGATGTATTTTATATTTCTTATTTCAGGAGTACAGACTTCAGGAGGCCATAAATTGAGAACTGTGTCTTATTGACGAACCGGTTGAAGTGTCAAAAAACTCGCGAAGTTCTCTATTGCCTCGTAAACCACTATGTCATTTACACCCATTTTTTAGGGTGCTTCGGGACCTCCAAAGTCCTCAAAATCAAATTTAAACCTTTCATTGGACCCCTCCAAAATGGAAAATTTAATATCTTCAAAACTAGTCGTGATCTTGGGACGTAACTTTACAGGAATGCTTATCTAGCCAACTAGAAGCTTCGGGAAAAAAATTGCACCATTAGGTGCTCAAATAAAAACTTACTATAAATAGTAACCTTATGTAAATGCAAGGTTGAGACACCATTTTCCCAACAAATATCCCACTTGTCGAACACCTTCCAAGAGCAAAGGGAGTATCAACACACTAAATCAATTGCTAGGGGCCATGAGGCCCATAGACTCTGAGCACCATCTGTAATGTCCCCTTTTTAGCACAACATGATATGGGGTGTCATTAGCCTATTATGACATGGTCCTGAAGGCTAACAAGGACATTGGTGGGATCCTGAGGTGTTTTGGCCTAGGTGTTTTCAGTTTCAGGCCAATCGGTGTTGTTCTGACAGGGTTTCTAGACACTTACTATTTATAGTAAGTTAGTCTCCAAGCAGTGACTTGAAATTTTTAGTGTTTCCCTGGTTGGCATAATTATCAGTAAAAAATATTTGAAGGCGACAATGATTTAAAGGGATTATCAACAATGTTTTAATATTTAACGATAAAGTGTAAAGTTAAATTAAATATTTAACTTTATCATTATATTATAAGGTTGGGAATATAAAGTAATGTTTAAAATATTAAAAGTTCCCTTTAATGTGTACATTGTGGGAAATAATATTTTATTCTAAAATGTATTATCCCACATTTAGGAAATGAAGTGTTTGCATCTAGGAAGAAGATATAAATTGAGGTTGAGAGCTCTCTTTTGGGGTATGCTTGGATGAGATTAATGTTATGCTATTGGATTTCGTAGAGATCTGATTATTGGGCTTGGAGGACGGAATCCCTCTTTGCTAGCATTCTCTTCGCTATTGAAAGACACAGTTAGGAGGATTAATGGTGTTTTCATTCAGGAAACACATTGGGCTTCATCTGTTGCTCTCGCATGAAGTTTTTACAGGGGTTTGAAAGTGCAGATTTGAAGATAGTGATTTTGCTACAGTACCGCCTGAATAGTGTTTTTACTACAGTACCACGTGAATAGTGTTTTGCTACAGTGCCGTGTGAATAGTGTTTTTGCTACAGTGCCATGAATAGTGCTGCTATAGTGCATGAACAATGTTGGTATGAAGTTTACTTGTTTTTCCTGCTGATTAGAAGTTTGGAAGGCTACCATTACATTTGCAGACCACTACAACATTCAACTCCAAGTTTTTTCTATCATATTTTCATAAATAAGCATTGTAATTGTTGAATACAAACCTGAATAATTGTCGCAACCCATAAGGCAGTTGAATGTGCACATTTATATTGCAAATCAGTATTTAACAACAAATAAGAAGTTTTGGGTTTTGCATATATTGTTGTATGTTTGTCAAGTGTTTGATAAAATGCCATGTTGATTATTAAGCAATTTAATCGATATCACATAGTAGTTTGCAAGTCTCTTTCAAAATGAAAATAGGGGTGGTCATTTCAGTGGTATCAGAGCTATAAGTCCTACCATCCTGTGGAGGTCTTACAAAGACTTTGGAATAGCTGGATAGAGGGAAAAGTGTTTGACAAAATATCAAAACACTAAAATCAGAAATTAATGAATTAAAAAACATGCTAAGCGTGTATGTTTAAGCATGCAACAGGGGCCTTATAACTTCTGCCATACCAAAGCAAGACAAAACATAAATTTGAACTCACAGAGTGAGAAGTCTAGTTCATCCGTGCAGGTGGACATAGAATCAAGTCATACAGACATAGAGGAGATATTCTTTGATCAGGACAATAGTATGGGTGACCGAGATGATAGGAATATCGGTCCAGATCAGGGGGAGGTAATGTTCAGACAGTTACTGGGTACGTTAGAGCAAGGACAGCGTATGCAGCAGGAGTAGAATAGGCGAATGGACATGATGTTGCAGCTTATGGCTAGATAGATGGGCGTCAATATTAATCCAGGTGATTCCAACAATGGAAACAATAACAATGGGGGAAACGATAACAATAGGGGCAATGATAATAATGGAGATCGAGGCAACAACAATGGCCCTGAGAATAACATTAATGGTAATAATGGACATGGCAACAATGGGAATGAGGCAGATAACTTTAGACACGTTGTATGCCTAGCTCGAACAGTGAGCTCGAGACCTCTTCTACCCACCTTCCCACCTAGGGATCCGATTCAACCAGTGAACGAACCGCAGATTATTGAGTTACAGGTTCAGTTCAGGAGGGACTGGGAGGCCAGTGGACCCAAGTTTCAGGCAAATATTTCCCTTAGAGATTATATGGACCTGAGGATGAGACATATGCCTAGAGCAGGAGGGAGGAATCAGAATTTTGAGCTGAGAAAGAAAATTGGAAAAATTTCCTTGCCTTATTATGATGCTTTAGGGAAGATGACCGCACGAGCTTGGGTGCAGAAGGTAGATACATACTTGCAGCTAAATCCTATGCCTGAGGAGGAGGCTATCAAGTATGCGGCTATGCATTTGGAAGGTGTTGCGCATGAATGGTGGCATCATGGCATGGTGACTCTGGGGCATAATCAGATTACATCTTATGAGGAATTCACAGAAAGATTAATTGAGAGATTTGACACTAGGGATCCCGAGTTACATTTCAAGGAGCTAGCATAGTTAAAACAGTCAGGTTCTGTGGATGCTTACGTCGCCGAGTTTCAGCGTTTGTCTATACTTGTTACTGATATCTCTCCTAGGAGATTGGTGGTGTTATTTTGTGATGGGCTTGCTGATCCATTACATGGTTGGGTGAAGGGACATGATCCACTCACCTTAGCAGAAGCAACTAAAAAGGCACGAGATTTAGCCCCTTTGGTATACAAAGGAAAATACCATTCAACAGATTCTTCCTACCGCAAGGACAAAGACAAAAAACCATTTCAGAAAGAGTATAACAAACCCAAAGAAGGATCAAAAGGACTAGACAGTGAAACCTTGAATGAACTTTGAAAGAAGAAACTGTGCTTCCAGTGTAGAGAGCCTTGGGACTTATCTCATAAATGCCCTCTCAAGGCTAAGGCAAATCAAATGGAGTATTTTTCAGTAGAGGAGTCAAAGTCAGAGGGGGAGGATCAGCACTTCGATTCAGATGAGGGTAACACGATAGAGGAGAGCAGCATTCCTAAGGATGATAGATCGTTGGCACGCTTGATAGGGGCCCAAAAGGCAATCACATTTAAGGTCAGGGGTACTATCCAGGGGCAGAAAGTGATATCTCTCATTGACACTAGGGCTACACATAACTTTATAGATACACAGTTGGTAACCAGGAGAGGCTTACAGACAGAGGAGCATGATGGTTTTAGAGTCATGGTGGCTAACGGCCAAAAGCTATTAAGTACTCAGAAGGTTTCAAATCTTCACATTAGATTTGGAGATGGCTATGAGTTGGAGAATGATTTCTATGTTGTGGACATGGGAGATTACGACGTCATCCTCGGTATGACATGGATGGCATCACTGGTTGAGTTCACTTTCAACCTATCGAAGTTGGAAATGAGGTTTCAGCATGAGGGTAGGACTGTTGTTCTCAGGGGACTTTCAGATGGGAGTTGCAGGGTAGTCTCTTTGAGGAGAATGGAGAGACTTTTTCGGCATAATGACATAGAGTGGGCAACAGAGTTCTTAGTTATGCCATCTTCACTGGAGCCTCGGGTGAAGAGTCATCCACCAGATATACAGGAGATTCTTGACAGACATGCCAAGGTATTCAATGATATTCCTCACGAGGTTCCTCTTGACAGGGGTGTAGAGCATGTTATTGAGCTCGAGGAGGGAGCCAAACCAGTGATGATCACTCCCTATCGTCATCCTAAGAAACATAAAGATGAGATAGAGAAGGCAATTAAGGAGTTGTTGGAAATGGGGCACATCAGGCCTAGCAAAAGCCCCTTTGCTTCCGCTGTAGTTCTGGTAAAGAAGAAGGATGGGACAATGCGCACGTGCATCGATTATAGGGCATTGAATAAGAAAACAATAAAAAATAGATATCCCATTCCTCGGATTGATGAGTTGATTGATGAATTGCATGGAGCATGCTTTTTCACCAAAATAGACTTACGGTCTAGATACCATCAGGTCAGGATGAGGGTAGAGGACATTGAGAAAACTGCCTTCTGATGTCACTATGGCCACTTTGAGTTTATGGTTATGCCATTTGGACTAACCAATGCACCCGCTAAATTTCAAAGTTGTATGAACCAGGTATTCAGGGAGCAGTTGAGGAGATTTGTCTTGATCTTCTTTGATGACATCTTGGTCTTCAGTAAGACCTGGGAGGAACATTCACAACATTTGGACGAGGTATTATCTATCCTAGAGAGAGAGTCTTTGTATGCCAAGGAGTCTAAGTGTGAGTTTGGTATGACAAAATTACTATACCTTGGGCATATTATTAGTGCAGATGGAGTTCGAGTAGACCCTGAAAAGATTAGAGCTATAGTTGATTGGCCTACTCCTACGAACCTCACATAGCTTAAGGGATTCTTTGGTCTTTGCGGATTCTACAGAAGGTTTGTTAAGGGTTTTTCACAGACGGCAGCACCTTTGACAGATCTCACCAAGAAGGGGGCTTTCGTGTGGACAGGGGCAGCATAGAGGTGTTTTGAGCATTTCAAGCAGGTAATGTCTTCATGTCCAATTCTAGCTCTGCCAGATTTCACGAAGCCTTTTGAGCTTCATTGTGATGCATTGGGTGATGGGATTGGAGCAGTATTGATGCAGGAGAAGCATCCCATTACATTCGAGAGTAGGAAGCTCCGGGGAGTTGAGAGGAGTAATTCTATCTATGACCAGGAGATGTTGGCCATAATGCATGCATTGGCCAAATTCTGATCATATTTGGTAGGTGGGCGTTTTGTGATCAAAACTGATCACAACAGTATTAAATACTTCATGAACCAATGTGATCTTAATGAGCGGCAACAGAAATGGGTTACTAAATTGCAGGCTTATGACTTTGACATAGAGTTTGTCAAAGGTAAGAAAAACGTGGTGGCTGATGCCTTATCTCGGAGACCTCACTTATGTGCTCTGGCAGAGATTTCAAGAGATTGGAGAGATTGGATTATAGAAGAGTATGTCGAAGATGCTTGGGCTTCTAGATTGATTTCAGGTACTATACAGGATGATCGCTATGAGGTGATAGATGGATTGATCAGAGTTCAGGACAGGGTTTATTTGATTACGTCATCACATTTGAGAGAGGTGATACTGAAGGCATTTCATGATGCACCCACAGCTGGGCATCCGGGGATCTTCAAGACCTACAGGCAGATCCAAGAGCGGTTCTCATGGAGAGGGCTCAAGGATGATGTTCAGAGGTATGTCAGGGAGTGTGCGGTTTGTCAATAGAATAAGGGAGAGCACACATTTCCTACAGGTTTATTATAGCCCTTGCCCATTCTTGATAGGAAATGGGAAAGTATTTAGATGGACTTCATCACTGGTTTACCATGAGTGCAAGGAAGGGATTGCATCTATGTGGTGGTGGACCGCTTGACAAAGTTCGCTCACTTATTTGCTATTCCGTCCATTTACACAGCAGCACAGGTGGCAGATCTTTTCTTTAGAGAGATATTCAGGTTACATGGGTTGCCCAGATTCATTGTCAGTGATCGGGATAGTAAGTTTATGAGTGTTTTTTGGCAGGAGTTGTTTAGGTTATGTGGTACAGATCTTACACCTAGCACTAGTTATCATCCGCAGACAGATGGGCAAACAGAGATTATGAATAAATGGGTGGAGGGATATTTGAGGAACTATGTAACTGCACAACAAAAGGCTTGGGTCAGATGGTTGCATATGGGAGAGTATTGTTATAACACCACTTATTATATGTCCATCAGGATGACTCCTTTCATGGCATTCTATGGTTATGACGCACCTAGCTTCATGGATTTAGTTTTGGGGGACAACAGAGTGCCCAAAGCCAAAAACTTATTGTAGGATAGTCAGGACATCCTGAAAGTGCTCAAGGAGAATATACAGCAGGCCCAAAATCAACAGAAATTGTACGCTGACTAGCACCGAATAGAGCACAGTTTCGAGGTAGGGGATATGGTTTACTTGAGGCTACAACCATATAGACAGTCATCACTCAAGAAGAGCGGAGCTAAAAAGTTGAAGCCTAGATTTTATGGTCCCTATAGGGTGATTCGCAGAGTGGGCGAAGTCGCCTATGAGCTTGAGCTTCCAGAGGGCAGTCGGGTGCACAATGTGTTTCATGTGTCTACGCTTAAGAAAGCCATTGGTCAGAGTGTAGTGCCTTCTGTAGATTTACCCCCTTTGGATGAGGAGGGGAAGCTTGTGTTAGTACTCAAAGCTATTCTGGATGTCAGGGAAAGGACACTCAGGAACATAATCGTTAAGGAATACTTGGTGAAATGGAGAGACCTGCCAGATGAGGATGCTACATGGGAGAATGAGCAGGTATTGCAACATTCAGGACCAAATTTGCTTGAGGACAAGCAATTTCAAGGGGGGCAGATTGTAATGTCCCCTTTTTAGCGCAACATGATATGGGGTGTCGTTAGCCTATTCTGACACGGTCTCGAAGGCTAACAAGGACATTGGTGGGATCTTGAGGTGTTTTGGCCTAGGTTTTTTCAGTTTCAGGCCAATTGGTGCTGCTCTGATAGGGTTTCTAGACACTTACTATTTATAGTAAGTTAGTCTCCAAGCAGTGACTTGAAATTTTTAGTGTTTCCCTGGTTGGCATAATTATCAGTAAAAAATATTTGAAGGCGACAATGATTTAAAGGGATTATCAACAATGTTTTAATATTTAATGATAAAGTGTAAAGTTAAATTAAATATTTAACTTTATCGTTATATTATAAGGTTGGGAATATAAAGTAATGTTTAAAATATTAAAAGTTCCCTTTAATGTGTACATTGTGGGAAATAATATTTTATTCTAAAATGTATTATCCCACATTTAGGAAATGAAGTGTTTGCATCCAGGAAGAAGATATAAATTGAGGTTGAGAGCTCTCTTTTGGGGTATGCTTGGATGAGATTAATGTTATGCTGTTGGATTTCGTAGAGATCTGATTATTGGGCTTGGAGGACGGACTCCCTCTTTGCTAGCATTCTCTTTGTTGTTGAAAGACACAGTCAGGAGGATTAATGGTGTTTTCATTCAGGAAACACATTGGGCTTCATCTGGTGCTCTCGCATGAAGTTTTTACAGGGGTTTGAAAGTGTAGATTTGAAGATAGTGATTTTGCTACAGTACTGCGTGAATAGTGTTTTTGCTATAGTACCGCATGAATAGTGTTTTGCTACAGTGCCGCGTGAATAGTGTTTTTGCTACAGTACCACGTGAATAGTAAAAATGCTACAGTGCCACGAATAGTGCTGCTATAGTGCATGAACAATGTTGGTATGAAGTTTACTTGTTTTTCCTACTGATTAGAAGTTTGGAAGGCTACCATTACATCTGCAGACCACTACAACATTCAATTCTAGGTTTTTTCTATCATATTTTCATAACTAAGCATTGTAATTGTTGAATACAAACCTGAATAATTGTCGCAGCCCATAAGGCAGTTGAATGTGCACATTTATATTGCAAATCAGTATTTAACAACAAATAAGAAGTTTCGGGTTTTGCATATATTGTTGTATGTTTGTCAAGTGTTTGATAAAATGCCATGTTGATTATTAAGCAATTTAATCGATATCACATAGTAGTTTGCAAGTCTCTTTCAAAATGAAAATAGGGGTGGTCATTTCACCATCTGAACTTCTCTGGGCTCATAACCTTAGTTAAGGAATCTGCAAAATTCATCAAAGTTTCTACCTTAACCAACTTCAACCTACCATCTTCGACCATATCTCTAACAAAATGATACTGAACATCAATGTGCTTGGTTCGAGCATGAAATGTCGGGTTCTTAGTGTAATACCCTGAATATGGTCATCTAGACCATGGGCCCCTAGTCTCGATTTCATCACCAAGGTCCTAACCAAAGGCAATTAAAATTAATCTTGAGCACACAATTAATTTCTTAAATCATGAAATGTCACATGGCAAATTAATCACTCTGAATTAATTACATATTTATTTAATTAATTTATCATTTCAAGTAAATTTTTTTTAAACAATTATCTTATTTATTTTATTAAATATCCTAGTATATTTAATTTTAATTTGCCATTAAATCATCAAAAAGGAATAAATTGGAAAAAAAGAATTAAAATTTGAAAAATATCAAAGAAAGCAATTAAAGCAATTAAATCTCAAAATTGAATGAAATATAGAATAAATCAGTTTTTTTTAATTTTATCTTAATTTTAGTTCAATTTCCTTTAAAATTGAGAAAAGCAACCAATCACATCAATTCACCTGGATTGTGCTTCTTCTTGGAAAATCTTGACCGCTCATCATCATTTGATCTCAGCCATTGGTTTCTCTCTGAATTTTCTAAAAATTTAGGCTCTCATCTCTCATTCAAGGATCCTGGAGAATATATTGTTATCATGTTGTTTTTGCTCTAGGTTCATTGAGATTTGTGCATTGAGATATTACATATTAATTATTGCATACTTATTAAATCATCTAGCTTAATATTTCTTAAATCATGTTAGATTAATCTTGCATATCTAGCTTAAATCTTGCATATTGAAATCTGAGAGCAAGACTAAACTCACATCTACTATATGGCAATAGGTCGCTTTGTGATGGTTTATTATTCATTATTGATTGATTTACTAACCATGCATCTAATGACTTAATTGAAGTGTTGTGTATTCCAGATATAGGTCCACTTTTCACACAAACATTTTTGGTGCCCACCATGGGGCTTGAAATTCAATCATTTGGCCTCAAAATCACTTCTTTATCTTTCAGATCTCGTCCGTACAGCCTCTACAAAATATTGTACGAGTATATATCCTTCATCATACGACATTCTATCAAAAATTGTCTTTTATCGTGCACTTCAAAGAGAATACTCGTATGAGTTTCTACTCTGACTATTTGGTTATGTGTTTTGTCATTTGGGCCTGTGAGAATACTCATACGGGAAGGTATACATTGTCGTACGAATTTTTGTTTTATCATTTCAAAAACAATATACTTTCTAGGGTTTTTCGTGAATTAAATTTGGATTTTACTAACACTGATGCTAACCCTGGTCTGTCTTTTGTCTACCTGAAATTTTTACAGCCTAGCTAATTTTCTGCAGAAATCTTGTCAAAAAATCTATCAATCAAACATACACCTGTCAAAGAATCAAAAGCAAAATGACACTAATGCGTTGTTCTTGTAGGTTGCCTAAAAAGAATCGACCAAACATCGTGTATTTTTTAAAGTTTAATTTTTTTAGGCACTTAAATTTCTATCTATTTAATGAACAAATATGTCTTTTGTGCTTGAAAAAAATCTGAGAGGTAGGAGAGTATGCTCTTGTCTTTTACAGACAATCGGAAATCTAGACCCTCAATACTTTTTCTAAGTTTTGAGATTTGTGTACCTTTAGTGGGCCTATCACAGTGGGAAAAAGTAATCACCCTATGAGAACGATCCAAGTTAGTACAGCTGGATCTGAGCATTCCAACTCACAATAATAAATAGACCTCTGGTGATTAAAGTCTCAAAGGATGGGATTATTTGATTTTTCTCTTTAAGATCTCTCATATTGAGCATTTTGTAGGGCCTTGCGGTCTCAATCACGTTTACATGACTACAACTTGTTTCGGTACCTTGTTGGGCTATAGGCCTCAATCATGCTGTGTGACTTCAAGGGGTAATTTTGAATGGAATTCCTAACTAAGAACTATAAGATAGAGGCTACCCGATTCACCTTCGAAAGGGGGATAATCTTTTTGCAAGAGAGATAGTAACTCTCCCAAGACACTTGCCATATCGTGCCCCCATTAGTGTTTGGAGTCGGCTAATATGACGTTGAGAATCCATTGCATGAGACTCAACAGTCGTATTCTGATTAGCTATTGGGTGTGTACCTAAGTTAGCAAGCAAAGATTTTCTTCTCTAAGACAACTTCTGTAGGGTTAGCATGTTGTGATTGAAGTCATTATAAATCTTGTGTGTTTACTATGTTTTCATCCCTGAAACTGAAATTGAAATACTGAAACTAGAGAAAACAAATCAAAAACATCAAAAAATCAGTGATCAAAACTCTGTCTGTGTCCAAAACTGGTCTTTGTCGGTCATCAAAAACTGGTCTTTGTCAGTCGTTGAAACTTTATCTGTCAGAATCTTGTCTCTGTCTAGTACCCTGTCGAAAGAGTATGCTGAATTATCGTACGAGACTTCACTGATCCTATCAGTTTGTCGTCTGGCTCTTTATAAATTGTTGTACGACGTCTAAAATATTATCGTCTGGCCCTTGAAATACTATCGTACGAATACAACTTATACTCGATATATTATCGTCTAGAGGCCACTAAACTATCATATAAGTTTAGGCAACAACTCGTACAAGGACCTGTCTTTATCGTTCGGTAGCTGCTAAATTGTCGTTTGGGTCTGAAAACTCTGTCATACAAATTCCTGATTTTGTCAGTCCAAGAACAGTCAAACTTTCCTAAATCAGTCTACAACGAGCATAAAACTAGTCATCATAATCCTAAGCATAAACAATCTTGATAGCGTACCCCTATCATTGTGTTGCATGATTTTGTCGATCATCTCTCAGCTAGTTCAATCAACTACTTGTCAAACTTAAGTCACTTAGACCACATCTTATACAGGATAGATCATTCCTGAAACCAGACTGAGTCATAGTCACTTCTCTCAAATCAAACTAAGCTACCTAGATCACATATTATATAGGGTAGATATTTCCTGAAACCAGACTAAATCTTAGTTACTTCTCTCAATCACTACGTTAAATGAACAACTAGCTTCAATTTGATCTTGACTTCTGCATCACGTCTAGCTCTTGGTCCCGTCGGTTGTAAAGGCCAGTTCAAACCAGAAGCTCTTCTAAAAATTCTAAAAAAGTAAGAAGCCCATGGCTACCTTCTCTCAACAAATTCAAGATCTCAAAAAAGAAATATATGACATTCAAGCCCAACAAAAAGATTCCATGACACCTCTTGAGATAAAATTTCATGATATTAAGACCACCAGGCTTCAAGAAATGCTAAAAAAATTACATAAGGTGGAACATAAAGTAATTGAAAATCAAAAGCCAAATCTTATACAAGATCACAAGACATCTTCACCAAGACAAAAGAACATCTATCCCCTAGATAGACAGTTTACACCTTTGGGGCAATCTATCGAGTCAGCTTTGGAAGAGCTTCTTGAGCATAATCTTATCATATTGCCTAAAAAGACCACATGGGGATGTGAAATTTTGAGTAATTACTATGCATACCATAGACATAACAAACATGACTTAAATGTGTGTGGAATTAAAACATAAAGATCAAGACCTCCTTGATGATGGTGTTATTGAAATCGAAGATCCTAAAAATTTACCTAAAGAGAAACCAGATGTCATTTCCAAGCATGATCAAAATTATGAACCTGTGTCTAGCAATGGCCCACATGTAGCCTCCATCTCTTCCATGATGCCTCCATCTCCTAAGGCTTCTCAACAACAATCCATATCATATCCCTCAAATAATAAACCTAATGATGAAACTTTTCATGTTGATCCTCAAGGGCTATCTCAAGGGCCGTCCTATCCAATGGTTGAAAAAGATCCTGTATCACTGGAATCCCATCATGATCCCCTTATACCTTTCCATTTCTTCCAAGATTATCCCCTTCCATCTCAAGAGAAAAGAATCCTTCCTAAACAAGATCATGATGCCTCTTCCACCTTTTCAAGCAATCCTATTCAAAATGCAGAGTCAAACACCATTCCTACTCTATCCAGTGGTCCTCTTGGATGTCAGGATCAAAGTATACCTTCATCTCCTTGTCATAATCCTCCATGTTCACCTAAAGGATCTGTCATGCCTACAAAGCCCTCTCATGATCCTACAAGTCAAAATATTTATAAACGCAAAGGGGTATACCTTCACAAGCAAGAATCCCTCCATGTTAAAGAAATTATTGGGAGTCATGGTCTCAGTGAAATTCCTCAAAATTTTGGTACCCTTACTAAACCAAAATCCAAGTACACACCTTCCCCTTCATCTCTTCCATCCATTTTAGGACCCTATATTCCTCCATCCCTTGTGCAACATCAACAAAGGCGTACATCTTCGCATACCTTCCATCCATCTAGAAGAGCACAAAGGCTCACTGAGAAAAATAAAGCAAAATCAAAAGCTATATGGGTTCCTAAGGAACTTGTAGAAGAAATGTGTTCTAAGAAACTGCAAAAGCATGAAAAATCAAAAACCCGTGGATCCCTAAGCATCTCCTTGAAGCACAACAGTCTAAAGAAAAATCCAAATCAACAACCAAGATTGTTGTTCCTCCATCCAAACCATCCAAATCTATTTCTCCATCACCTCCTTTATTCATTTTGGATCCTTATGTCCCAAAATCCTTGATTGTTCCTCCATCCAAATCTCAAAATATGAGATCCACTTTTCCTCCATCAATCCACCATCCCTAAAGATGTGTGCCAATGGTGATCCCACAAACGTCTCCATTCGCTCATGCACCAAACTTTCAATATCTGATCCATTATCCAACACCTCTTTTTCATCCTTCCATACCCCTTATCCAATCCTTTGCATAAGGCTTTTCCTAGTTTCATCACAAAATCAAAAAACTAAGGAAATCAACATTGGAGATGTTGGATGTCATGCCCAAACTTTTGGGCACAAACGGAATAATTTTTTTTTTAAATACTTAACCTAGTACAACTAACTTAATTAAAATATTGCAAGACTAGTTTAGTCTTAACTATGTTTTGAGTGAATCAACACAACTAAATTAATTTGGCGATAAATTATCTAAGTTATAAGCGGGGTAATAATCCTCCAAAGTTTTTCTATTATCGCATTATAAAATTAATAAATTCGTTTAAACCCAAAAATCTCTAAATTAAACTGCAAGGGATAATTCCAAATCTCAACTAGTCTTTTAATTACCTAGGGACTAACTAATTAATCCTTAGCTTATTTTAACAATAAGAATAATTTGTCTAACACTTGACTAGAGGGTCAAATTAAACCCATAATAGCATTTGTGCTATAAAATTATTTTAATGAAGGCCAAAATAATTTAACTTCTAAAGCTTCCTAGTGCAAGGGTAATTATTAATATTTCTCCCTAGTCTCGACTAAAAAATGAATCTAAATCTAGCTCTTAAATAAAACCTTTAAAAAAAAACTCTACTTAGAACAATAAATTTTCACTATTGGAAGCTTAATTCAATAAAAATCCCCAATCTTAAAAAAAACTAATATATATATATGTAGCCACTAAACCATAAATGGGTATGGGTATATATATATATATATATATATATATATATAACTACATATAATATATAGTTAAAATTATTATGTCACTTTATTTACAAGGCCTTATGGGAATACCCTATTTAAAATTCAAATAGGGTTTTCCCACCCCCTTTTTTCCCCATTCTGTTTTCCCTATTTTTTTTCTTTTTTTTTAATTTAAACCTACCCCCACACACCTCCTTATTTTAAAACTTTGTTATGAGTTTTGCCCTGACCCGAAAATTGGGTTAGGGCTTTATGTGTGTGTGTGTGCAGGAAATGAAGCAGCGGCCATGGAATCCCCGAAGGGCGGCAACCAAGAGAGACGACGGCAGAATGGTGAACGGTAGTGGCGGAGGTTTTCCCCGGGCGTCACTGTGTTTATCCACAATGTGGCCCAACCCCGTCCACTATGGGTAAACACAGTGGTAGCCAGGAGCCACCACCACTGTGGTTGCCCACAGTGGGGGACACGGTGCCGTCCACTGTGGTTGCCCACAATGAAGGCACGGTCGCGCCGTCCCCTGTGTTCACAGGGGTTCAGCCTTCACCGAACATGGTGATATATTTTTTTATTTTTATTTTTATTTTATGCGCTAACATTTATATATATATATATATATATATAGTTTTTTTTTTTGTTTAAGAGATATAAGTTTCCAGATTACTATATTTTAATGTGTAAATATATATATATATATATATATATATATATATATATATATATATATATATATATATATATATATATATATATATATATATATATATATATATATATATATATATATATATATATGCAGAAAACTAATAAATGATTTGCAGCATAAAATAGATATAATATACATTTTCTAGTTTGTCAATAATTAGGCTTTAAATTTTTGCCCTTATCCTTTTTATATACAAAACTCAAACTAATTATTTCCTTAGCATATTAGACCTAGTTTAGTGGAAAGAAGATAACTATATTGTTTCTTTGCTTAAAGCATTCTGTAACTAATATCTACAATGCATTCTAACAACAAGCTTAAAATATAATCCTTTTTGGTAAACAAAATAAAACTAAAACTGAATGCTAATCTTTTTTTTTTTTAAACATAAGCTACTACTATAGGAATTAATTTCTGCATTAAATGAAAGAATAAATGGCTGATTTATTTTATTTGCAGCAGCATAAATAACATAATAAACATGTAGTAATAAGAATAAATTTATTTGCAGAATACACAAAAATGCAACAACTTCATTTCTTTCTTTTTTTTAAATGAAGATTTAGATACAAGTTCATATATTCCATCTTCCTTTTTGCAAAACTAACCAAAGTAGGAGAAATATATTTCTTTAGCAAATTTAAATACAAAGTAAATAATAATACAAATGGGTTTGAAAACCCAACTAATATTTCCCTTCCATAGGAGCATGAATAAAATAAATACACTTCTTTTCTTTTGGAAATTAAAAATAACAATAGCTCTTTTTTTTTTTTTGCTACAAATTAAATACATTCTTTTTCTTTGAACTATTTCTGCAACTTAGAACATCAACTAATCCCTTTATCCTTTATTTTCCATCCCAAGCAACCTACAATAAAAATACAACTTGACCATGGAGAGCTCACCTCCCAGCCTAGGCTTACTAGAAGCCACCCCCAAGCTTGGAGAACCAAGCACTAGACAGGTCACAAACAAACAAACAAACAACACAACAACAAAGGCAAACACTCCAACATGCATTTTCCCATCCCAAGCTACACTCTCACCACAACTTGTGATGAACTTTCCACGGGTGGAAGTGGACCAAGTACCATTGGGGAGATTACAAGCATAATACAACTCAAGCCACCTCATGGCAAAACAAAATACAACAAATTTCATCTCCACCCCTTATGCCCCCCCCAAAGACATAAAAGCCATATTTTCTCCCCTTATGACCCCCAAATGCATACACAAGGCTATGCAGCAAGGGTCACAAAGGACACCCTTGAGATCACTCTCCATAAGGAGAGCCTCTCACCCAAGGTTGTCATACTTCTTCCACCCCAAGACCATCCTACTCTCCCAAGAGTAGGAGGCCTTGGACACTCCCAAAACAAGAACACATAAACAAAGAACATGGAAATGAAAATTTACATTTTTCTCCTACAAAAACAAATTACATATACACATCTCTTCATACAAGCATTTCTTTCTTTCAAAAACAACATAAACAACATAAACAAAAGGAAGTAAAACCAACCTTAATCTACCAAAAGGTATGTTAGACTTAGTTGGGGATGAGCTGCCCAAATCCACACAAACTTTCCTCCAACACTTCACCAAAATTCTATCCTACAACTAATTTTCAAAAAAATGCATAATCTCCAACAATGGAGAGTGGGTGATTACTCACTAAGTCCCTAATCCTTTCCTAAGAAGGCCTCTCACACACTTCCCAACCCCTTGGGTAAGGTGAGAGTTCCCATTGGTTTCTCTTCCCAACCTCTTACATATTACTAAAACTAGAAAGGGAAAAGGTGAGAGAGGATGGGGAAGAGAGTTTGACATCAAAAGGGAAGGTTGTCTATCCTAGGAGGAACCTTCTAAGTTGAATTTTCGCTCACCTAGGGAAAACCACTTTTTGAGGTGACTAAACAGTCACATGGGAGTAGTCACATGTTTCAAAATACCCCTAACCCATAGGTATACCCTTTGAACCTTTGGAAAAGCCCTAAAACTGACCCTAGGAGTCCATTTGACCCCTTAGAAACCCAACTGAAGTTAACCTACGGGTCAAACCTGAGTTGACCACTCCCAAGACTCCCTACCCAAGGCAAATTTGGGACCACACTCTTGTGTTTGAATGGCTTTGGTAGAAACAAAACTCCCTCCAAGAGACAAGTCAAAATCAATGACACTAATCAGCACATGTGTCAAGTGACACAATAAAATACAATATAAAAATCACACATGGAATTTGTCTCTTGTAGGTTTACACAATTAAATAAAATCAAATTAACACACATGCATCATTTGCTTTCACAAATAAAATACATTACAAACGGGGTGTTGTCTCTCCAAATAGACAACCCCTAGCTTAACAAATGTACATTGGTCTAGGTTTGGTTCTCCATATTTATTCCATGGTCACATGGATAATTTTCCTGCGCATCTCAATTAAAACATTAGTAATTCCAAATAATCACAATTATACATAATTAAATACATAGATTTCATTGCACATCAAACACTCATACATTTGACAATAATAATTCAATATCCCATTCATTCAAATTCAATTCCACATAAGCAATTATCATAATTCTCAAAATTGAACTGATGCCCTCCTAAATGGCACAAGGTTAGCAAATGACAAATAACACAAAAGACATGAAACCGTTAGTGTTAGTCAATCAAAAACTAATCTAAAAAGGCATACCAAGAGAGATACTAAAAATATGCAAGCATATTTAACTATCAAAGCAAACATGATGAGGCATCTCCAAATACCTCCTAACATGCTCTTAGTTTCTTTCTCCCTTGTTCCTCTCCTCTCCAAGTTCCAAAATAGTGTAGCTCTCAGCAGCTTTTTGCACTATGGATGCTTATTGAGGATTGAGATTGTAGTATAGCTCTAAATGTGAAATGAAAAGCTAATACTATGCTATTGATGCTAAAATGATTTATTTTATCTAAAATGACAAGATATTAGTTGATTATGCTAAAATGCTCTCTAAAAATGCCTATAGCTTAAATGCATGCAAGTTTTCAGGATCTGGATTATGAAGAAATGGGCTCTATTTATAGGGAAAATAGAGCAATGGATGGTTGAGATTGAGCAATCTCAACAAGGGTCAGGATTAAATGATTTCCAATCCATGTGAGGGCTTTCAACCCAATCCCAGGATGACAAGTGTCAATATGAGATAGGTTGAGAGGGGAGGGAATAAGCATTAAATGCCTGATATGACTTTGAGATTTAGAGTCAAGGTTGGTTGAATGAATAAACTCTTTATTCAAAGAATAAAAGCTTTTATCCAATGGATAAACTCTTGTGCAAATGTGAAATGGATGAATATGGTCAAAACAATAAATGTTTGGGGGGACAAGTTTTGAAATAACCATAAATGGTTATGTAAGAGCCATAAATGGTCATGTAAGAGCCATTAGTGGTTTTTGAAGACTTTGGGGGTTAATTTGTTGAACACACAAAGCATTAAATGCTTTTCAAAGACTTTGGAGTCTTTGAGAAGTGACTCCATTTTGCTTAGGAATGTGACAATAATTAGGGGATGGATTAGGCTAATTAGGAAGGGGTTAGAAGAATCTAGAAGGGGATTAGATTTTGCAAGTGGATTTGGTGGGTGAGGGAAAATAAGATTTTATTAAAATAAAAATTCATTTATTTCAATAAATGTGTGCAAGTTGCATTTGTAGGAAAATGCAAGTGGGGTGGGGATAATGATTTAAATAAATGTTTTATTTAATTTATTTAAAAGAGGAAAAGGGGAATTTAATTAAATAAATAGATTTTATTTATTTAATTGATTTGAATTTGATTTAATGAATTAATTAAGATAAATTGAATAATTTATTTAATTAATAGAAGAATGTTTTGGAGATGAATTAATTAAATATTAATTTAATTAACTGATGGCTAGTGGATTTTTAATCAAATAAATAGCGAATATTTATTTAGTTAAGCTGGACATATTTGTGTGACTACATGAACCATTCATAAAATAAGCATCCTTTTTTATCATCAAAATGAAGTCCTGCAATTCCTATAATGACATTCACCATTTCAAAGTAATTCTATTCTAGTAACATATAAAGTTTCTTAATCATAATGCATAAAATAAAGCATCAATATACATCAATGTGATCCAAATCATGGAATCATATAGGTTCTAAATCCACAAAGCATAAAATAAAGCATCCATAATAGTCTCAATATGTAAATAATAGAAAATGTCAAGCAGAGTCGGGGTAGGGCCTCACATTGGACATGTACACTTAACTGAGTCCTTCTTGGAAATACATCTTTATGCTGGAACAATGAACTACCTACGCAAAACTCCCTAAACCTATGAACAACATACACCTTAAACAATATTATATCTAAGGGTTGGGTTAGTTCAAGTTTTGCTTTTTGGATTGCATATAATTTTATTCAAAGCACTGCATCGCATTCACAAAATTTTTGCATTAGCATATAGCAACTCATCAATAAAACAAGGCAACTGTCCACATTTATCATTTGTTTGCATTCAGGATAAACAAGGGTCGTCTCCTTTCTTAGATATTCAGACATGAAGTCCTTGAGGTCATAAGGTCATTCATTTTCAACATTACCCTATGACGATGCTTTACTTATGGTTGGGTATTGATTTCACTATTTGAGACTTGTTAGCCCAAAATCTATCAATTGCTATATCTCAAACATATTAGTAAAATCTCATTCATTCTAGACACCTAGTTGATCATATGACTAGTGAAAAATCTAAAATTCTACTTCAGCGCCACTGTAATTGTCACACCCAAGTAGGTTTCATTACTTACAAGTCAAGGCAAGAAAAAAAATAGAGAAAAAGTGCTATGCCAAATATTCATCTCAAGGCAAAAGAGCAATGATATATAATTGAAATATCAGGCATACAAGTGTGACAAAAGGCTTGACTATGGGAACATGCGATTAACTCCATCAGAGCTATGGACGCCTACTAGAAATGGAGCAATATTCAAGAAATTATAGTCTATAACCTCGTCGGAGCTCTAAAAGCTTTCTAACAGCGAGACTCTATTCAGAATGTTTTTAAAGTTAGAATAATCCACGTAGCTAGTCATATAGGATGCTAAGGATATTTTGTGAACACAAGAGTAGGAGTTAACTCATTTGCTCTCGGAAAAAGAAGATCAAAGTTTCAAGAATCTATGGGGAAGTTTTCTGCATCTCCATTTGTAAATCCTAGTCACTAAGTGTGTTAATTTGGATGTTCCAAGGGACCTTACAGATCGATTGACCGCTTATCTATGAAATGTTTTGTACCTCCAAGTCAATTGGTGTATTACAAAATGCCGAACAAACACATTCATCCTTGTTTGAATAGGAAATGCATCTTCATCATGCATATTGCATTAACATATATCATATCAAAAATTCATTGTCTCCACATGCATTCTATAGATCATCATGTCATATAGGAATGTATACTAGGGGCATAGTTGAAAAAATCATAAAAATCATAAAATGTCTTGAACAAAATCCTAAAAAATAAAAAAACACACAAAAAAAAAACTGAAAAATCAAAGCAAGAAAGCATAGACCATCCATCAAACCAAATCAATAATAGACAAAATATCAAGGTCTGCAATCAGACTTATTGCATGTTTTGTTAATCAATCTATCAAACTCTATCAAACATCAACATGTCATATAAGGAAGGGTACACTCGAAACCATACATATAGGTCTTATACGGGGTACTTACTCTTTGAAACCAAACATTCCTATCAATGATCATACAAATCAAAACAATATCATAGATCAGTATGGCTGCCGGATTTTGTCTAGATTCATCTTATCTCCTATACTAAAGTGATGCATTTTTTCTTTCTCTTGTACATAACTTTTAGTTGCTTTTGTGACATCCTTGGTTCTATTGGAACCCTCATGACTTGAAACTGGTCAATGCCCTAGTCTTAGGGTAGTCGACTGAGAAATTTACATGTCCTAAGTAGTATCAATCACGTCATCTTTCTGCCAGTGGTATCTGGTCATCCACTCTGAGTCAGTCACCTGTCTCCTAACTACTAAAGAGTCCTATCACTGAGTAAACAAGCAAAACAAGACTACTGAAAACAATCACTAAACTATTTGAGATATGCATGAAATTTTCTATGTGTTTTCTTTTACATTGGCTTTCGATTATAATTCTCTATGAGTAACTCAAGGAATTCTATCTTGACTAAGAGGAGCAAGGATTGGGGGCATAATACTTTTTTTCTTCTTCTTGTAGGAATGAATCTGATGATCTGGAAACATCTAATCAACTGGGTGTTTGTGATAAGTGCCTTCACATCAAGGTGAAATCGCCACACATACCTCGACTCCACTTATTTGTATGCTACAAGGAGGTTGGAGTCATTTATTTGTTTGTTTGAGGAAATTTCTTTAATATACAATCCAGAAGCATGCGTAATCTGTCCAAGGATATGAACGAAAAAAGGATCATTGTGGACAAGATAATTAATATTGCATATGAAAAGGAAGGAACTCTATGTTGCCTATTCTATTTGTAAAATTCTCAGTGATGAAAATTAAGCATACCAAATCCAGTGACTAGGTTTAGGTTGCATTCATTCTAAATTTTATGCATTTTTTAGTGATTTCGGTATGATAACAATGATCTGTTAATCTTTTGAATGAGAGTTTGAAGCATCATCATTTCTCAGCTAAGTGGTTTCTTTTTCATCATCATTTCTCTGATCGAGTACTTGTGTATTGAGATGTTAGTTGCATACATAAGAATCTTATATATATCCATACATTTCATTATTACTCATTTGCCTTCATATTATTGCAAAAAAAAATAAACATTTTCATTACTAGTTACTCATTTTCATCATCCATTTGCATATGAAAATAAATAAAAAATCAACAACATCCATACACATCTCCATTGCCTACATCCAAATTGAAAATATATGCATACATATAGAATAAAGCATATAGAAAGACATCTCATAATCAATCAACACAAGTATGATGAAATCAAATCAAGATCTCATATATATCACCATAATCTCAGAGTACAAATGATATCCATTAACAAATACAATGTCTCATCGGAGCAAGAATCGTATATGCTACAAAAAAATGGGGTACATAACAAAAATCTAAGAGATATAAAATCTATCTCTCTACCTCTCCCTCATCACCAGGTGGAGGAGGTGGTGCCTACTGACCGACATCCTATCTGGGTGCCCTAGATCCCTCAGATTGAGTCATATACTATGAATACAAGACAACCTACTGCGCTACTGGGACCGCTACACTATACACAACAACATAATATGCTGCCTGACTCGTCTGATGTAACACCTCTTGCTGAAGTGCATCCCACTCTGCTCTGACCTCTACAAGTTATCAGTCTCGCTCTGCCAGCTGGGTTTGTGTCACTGTCAACTATAACTGCAAACTTGCCAATATAGTCCTCAGAGATCGTATTGCATCTGGTGCTCCCTGCTCTCTCCCAGCACCTCTACCCCCCTCTCCACCTCCCTCTTCGCCTCCCTGCTCATTCCTCTGTTGCCTCACCTGCCTAGGAGCTGCTCTCTCCTCCTCACCTCCACCCTCTGCTTCCCTGACACCGCCAACCTCAACACCAACAACTCCCAAGGATCCACCCTCCCCTCTCTATCGTTGTCTCACTCTAGTTGGTACTCTGTTGCTACTAGTCCCGAGATCACCTCCTACTCGCCTACGCACCTCTGCTCTATGTCCATGTGCCTACCCTCATCCCTATCCCTGTACTTGGCCTAGTACCTATGCCTGTGTTGGTGCCTCATCCTCAGCCTCCTCTATAAGAGGTGCATACTCTTCGGGATCCATAAATTAAGGAAAAGGATGTCTCTAAAACCAATCTCTGTATTAGGGAAATACACCCATGTCTTCTACATCCTCTAGGTAATCCCACCTCTGTCACTATGAACTGAATAACTCCTGCATGCTTAGCGCATATGATAGTCTCGAGGCCCATCCTCATCTCTCCTCCTCTCCATATCAGGCATAGGCTGCGAACTCCTGGGATATACCATGTGGTCTCCCATACTGCCTCATCATCCAGATACTACAAATCGCTCAATGATAGACATTGATCGGCTAATGAGAGGTCAAGTCATGAACATGTCCTTCTTCTGCGCTCTCCAATCATCCCATAGCTCCAGACCCCTATACGGTCTCCATACTATGATGATCAAATCATCCAGCTGCCTCCTCCAATAATTTGTCTTGCCCAGATGGGGCTGAGTAACATAACTTGAATAACAATGCACAATCAGCTGGTGTGCCTCTCTCAAATCATCTACTATAGGCCTACATACTGGGATATGCTCCCATTCCCATATCTGTAAAACTAGAACACCTGCTACCATTCTCTTACCCTCCCGATACACAATATCGTGCATCTTGTGATACATATGGGCAAGCAAACACGATCCCCACCCTAATCTCTCAAGCTGAGCCAATAGTCTCTCAAGCATCCTAGCCCAACCACAAATAAAACCCTGTTGTCCTCTATCAAGCATAACAAAACATCCAATAATACCCGCTAGAACACATGCCAGAGGATATTGATCACCATATCTACTCATCATATCATCCCAAGTGATGGCACACTCCAGAATGGTCTCATCATGAAATATCTGTCTTAATGCTAAGACACCTGGTCCCTAAGTAGAATCATAGTCAACCTTGTCTCCAGCAAATGAAATCCTCATAATCCTATACACATCCTCTGGTGTAATCGTCATCTCTCCAACTGGTAGATGGAAGGTGTTATGCTCAAAATGAAACCGCTCTACTAACATAGTCAACATCCCATTATTCACACGGATATCTGGCATCTGTAAAAGGTACCCAAAACTGCATAAATCAATGTGTGCTCTATCTGCATCTGATAAACCATAGACTAGCCTCATCGTTGGTAGATATACACACCGAAACAAGATATCTGGCAACCAAATTTGCAAAATAAAACATACAAATTGTCAACACGTAATCCAAATTGCGCTCAAAATGTGTTAAAAATGCTCGCAAATCCAAATATGCAAAAAATGCCAAATCAAAAATTCATGTTTTGACCTTGAATAATGCTTGTTGTTTTTCATACGAGTTTTCACCAGACAAGCAGAAACTTGTATGAGTAAGGATTATAGTCCGCACGATAAATTATCCCCATATGATAAAACATAAAATATCCCACGATATAATGGGCACTCGAGAACAATCTCATACGAGACATGCGACGAGATCAAACGACAAACCCTATATGACCATACGATAAAACACTAAAGGGACAGTTTGTCGTACGATAAACTGTGTCTCACCGCACGACAAAACAAGGCAAACCAACTTTGAACGAAAATAAAATGCAAAAAATTCACCAAAAATTTAAAATTCAAGTAATGCTTAGGCCTAAGATGGATCACTTACCACTAGGTCGTAGTTCCGCAGTCGATTATATCATCTCTGGCACTTGAATTGATGATCCTAGATTGGAATGGCCATTTTTCTTCACAGGGGGCTTTTCAAATTTCAAACTTTGGGAGGTTAAAATGAATTGAAAATGACACATGAACCCCTTATATAGCTTAAACCCTAATTTTCTAACTTTCTCCAATGGACATGAAAATTGTACCCTAAACTAATTTGCCCATCCTGATTCCATTTTCGGGATTGAAATTGAAATCCGATATCATCTTCCTAGTCAATTTCACAACTGTGACCACTTAGCGCTTTCATCAATTGCCCATTCTTTTCTTCAATTTGTGCTCAATTTCTCATCAATCAATGCTACATCTTCAAATGGCCCTCTCAATCATTCTTTGCACTCAAATCATTAATCGCTTCATCTTTTTATTAAATTGCTTAAAATCACTGCGCAACTTGTCAATCTTTTGATTTCGCTCCCGAGGGGGCATACTCATGACATCATTATCAGTGATCACATCCTCAAAGTCGAGAATTTCTTTCAAAATCTTCATTACAAGTCGAGCAACTAATCTTTACCAAACATCAAATAAGACCCTATCACTAGGGGCATCTCAGCTTCAACGCTTCATATCAAGTCAAAATTTCTCAATCATCTAAATCAAATCAATCTCTAGGGGCATATCAGTTTTGTCGCATCAAATCAAGTTGATGTTGTCTTCATCTGAAACAGTCTCTTAACATTAATCAATTTCATCGCTTTTCAAGCTAATTGTTCATTTAAACTCAATCAAGGGTTTAAATACTATCTTTTACCACACGCTCAATCTAAGAAGGTGTTTAGTTTCATCGCATTAAATCAAGTTGGATAGTTTATCTTCACTCATAGTGTCTTGATCCATCAAGTTCAAGATCAGTTTTTTCTTCGCTCACTGTGTCTAGTTCAATTAAGTTCTAGATCAGTAAGATCTACTTCTTGATCCATCAAGTTCAAGTTCTATATCTTTTCTCTTCATTGGTCCTAGTTCAATCAAGTTTGGGATCGGTATCGCTTTCAATCAGTCTATCCAGTTTCATCGCTTCAAAACAAACTGAATACCTCGCTCTTCATCTAGTTCGTGATCAATCTTGATTTCAAAACTAGTATCTCCTAGACATCAATTGTTCTTTGAATCAACACGTTGCTTTCACATTAATTCAAAGAGGGGCAAATGTAATACCCTAAAAATGGTCATCTAAACCATGGGCCCCTAGTCTCGATTTCATCACCAAGGTCCTAACCAAAGGCAATTTAAATTAATCTCGAGCACACAATTAATTTCTTAAATCATCAAATGTCACATGGCAAATTAATCACTCTGAATTAATTAAATATTTATTTAATTAATTGATCATTTCAAGTAAATCATTTTTAAACAATTATCTTATTTATTTTATTAAATATCCTAGTATATTTAATTAAATAAATCAATTTGCCTTTAAATCATCAAAAAAGGAATTAATTGGAAAAAAAGAATTAAAAATTGAAAAATATCAAAGAAAGCAATTAAAACAATTAAATCTCAAAATTGAACGAAATGGAGAATAAATCAGTTTTTTTTATTTTATCCTAATTTTAGTTCAATTTCCTTTAAAACTGAGAAAAGCGGTCGATCACATCAATTCACCTGGATTGTGCTTCTTCTTGGAAAATCTTGACCGCTCATCATCATTTGATCTCAGCCATTGGTTTCTCTCTGAATTTTCTATAAATTCAGGCTCTCATCTCTCTTTCAAGGATCCTAGAGAATATATTGTTATCATGTTGTTTTTGCTCTAGGTTCATTGAGATTTGTGCATTGAGATATTACATATTAGTTATTGCATACTTATTAAATCATCTAGCTTAATATTGCTTAAATCATGTTAGATTAATCTTGCATATCTAGCTTAAATATTGCACTCATTTAGCTCAGTTTAATACATATAGATTAAATCCTTCATTTAGGTGTCATCTAGTCACTGGTATTGCATATGGAAATTTGAGAGCAAGACTAAACTCGTATCTACTAGAAGGCAATAGGTCACTTTGTGATGGTTTATTGTTCATTATTGATTGATTTACTAACCATGCACCTAATGACTTAATTGAAGTGTTGTGTATTCCAGATATAGATACAGGTCCACTTTTCACACACGCACACACACACACACACACACACTTAGCTAGGAAGATCGCACTCTGACTGTCACAATAAACTATCATGGCTCCTTGTTTTTGCAGTGTCCTAAAATTACGACACTTGAAATTTCGACTGTATTTCAGTCTTCACGATGGCGACACAACACGCAACCTGAATGGAGACCCCGAAACCTGATTATGACACTGAAAACTGCATTTTCTTGCACCCTGGCCTGAACCTCCTTTGCACCCTGCTGTCCCAGGAGGTGGGACCAGAGCGCCCAGCGCCCTGGTCCCCTAGGACCATGGCGCCCAGCGCCCTGGTCCCTGGGTCCTATTTTGGGCCCGGTCTCTTTTGGACTTCGGGTCTTTATGTTTGCAAATTGGAAAATTGTCTTTCCTGGTCAGCCTAAGGTCAGGAAAATCAGTCTATCAGCCCTAAATGACAAGTATATAAACTACATTTTCCTCTTTCATTTGACATGATGGGAAAAAGCGTGGAAATTATACTCAAGTATTCAAGCATTCAAGCATTCCTTCAAGCAATTGATCATTTCAAGTCTCCATTCAAGGCTAAGTGTTGCATTCAAGACAAGGATTCAACCATTGAAGAGGAGATCACTTACTACATACTACTACAACATACAACATACAACATCTATACCTTTGCACATAAGGATACAAACATCCTTACAACAAGGTTGCAGGTACGCGGCTGAAATTGAAGATCTGGAATCCTTGTGCAGAGACGAACAGATCCCCCTTCGTTTCACGGATTTTTCGGAGGACCGTGTGCACGCCGGGCGCCATCGTCCTGTCAACTTTCGCTCAAATTTGCAGGACAGTGCCGTATCGACATTTTACTGTTAATTCCAGGTCCGCAGCTTCATCCTATATCCCTATCTTAGTTTATAAGCGAATCTTTCTCACTTTCTATGCATTCCTAGCTTAATTCTTCTATGCACATTCTTTACAAAAGAGGGTAGCCTTGCTGTCTTAACCCTTGAAACGCATTTAGCATCCAATCTTGCATTGTGTGGGATTGGATCTTGTGGGTTTCAACCCCTCTTTTGAATGTAAAGTCTCCCAAGTGAAAACCATCAACCCTAGCAACCTCCCTTCTCTCTCCTTGGAGTTGGAAGAGGGGAGAGCAACTAGGGTTCGATCGATTTTCCGCTTTACATTTTGGTGAACCCGACGTGAACATCCTTTCTGATTATTCATAGTTAGATCTGAAAATTGGATTTCTTGATTACATTTCCATGTTTGATCTTTTGCAAAATTTTAGAGGTTAATTGCATAAAAACCCTAAATTTTCTTTTTAGTAATTAAGCTTGTGAAATGTCTAAATGTTGATGCTTGTTTCAGATTTGCCCTTCTATTACAAATTATCAATTCATATTTGTGCTTTAATTCTGAAAATTAAGTGGTTAAGTGTCAAAACCCTAATTTTTGAAACCCTCTTGATTCAACCTTTGTCCGACAATTTCACTGATCAAAACATCTCCAAATCAGCTGTAACTTTGGATTCCGCAATAAAATCACAATATCTTTCATCCCTGAAAATTTGGAAAAAAGTTGCGAGGACCGTGTGCACTCCGAGCGCCATCGTCCCCGACCTTTTTTCCGAAATTTCGGGAGCGAGATCTTACTGTATTTTCCTGCTAAAATCCAGAATTTTGGCTGATTTTATCAAATCTAACACTTTCAAAATTACAGTCAAAGTTGGTCTTGTGATTGCTTGGATTAAGGCTTCTAAACATTCAAAAATCATCGAAATTGAAATTTTGTGTCAAAATTGTGTTCTTACTGTCCTAAATCTGAAAAGTGTGTTTTCATTCATTCGAAATTTCAGTGCTTTATTCAAATTCTTACAATTTGTGACTTTTGAAATTAAGTGCTCAATTACAACAACTTTAATTTCCGCTTTCAAAATTGAATTTTGCGTGAAATTGAGTCAATTTTTAAATTTCAAAACTTGCATTGCTTTTGGTATTCCCTCTAAAATCATAAAATTCAAAATTTCAGTTTCCCTCTCTTTTTCAAAATTCAAATTTTGCATTTTTCGACAATCTTGGTAGGGTTCAATTTCGAGATCACAAATTTAATTTGGCCTATCTACAGATCGTAAAATCACTCAATTTTTTCAGATTAGCTCTAAAACCATCATAACTTTCATCCCTGCAAATTTCGAAAAAAGTTGCTGGGACTGTGTGCACTCCGAAGCGCCACGGTCCCTGACATTTTTTCTGAAATTTCGGGAGATTGTCCTGATTATATTTAACAGCTTAAATCCAGAAGATTGGCTGATTTTACTGAAAATTGCTACCTCTAAATTCAAAAACTTTCTCTCTCTCTCTAGTGCATGAGTTTTACAACAATAAGCCCTACTTACACTATTCCCGTTAGACGAAGCCGTAGAATTAAGTCTTTCCGAGGTTTAACTACTGAGGAGATGGAACCTAATTTGAATAGCCTTTTTAACGAGGACATGGGTAATTCCTCTAATCCTCCTAATGATGAAGAAGCTCTCCATGAGGTTTCTGAAGAACAACTTTCGAAATTGGATAACCAATTTGATGATTTTCGACAATGGATGTCTCAAGAATACCCTGATAGTCAAGCTCTTCCTTTAATTGAGGGTCTAAAACGTATGCTTCAAAGTGATAAGAATGGAATTGATATTTTGCATGGTATTGCACACATTGTGGATTCGAATGTGATGCCTATGAAGAGTTGTGCTGAAAATTTGGGTTATACACAACCTCCTACTCAAGTCAATCATTCTATTCCTTTGATGACTTCTATTGCTAGCGTACCTACCTTTACATCAAACATAATGGCTACTTCTACACAAGACATTCCTCCTATGATCACCAGTCATGGGGGCAACCCTTCTTCTTCAATTAACCCTCTTCCTTCATTTAATCCGACTTCTTCATTCACTCCTTCAATGAGTGTCCCTATTATATCTCCACAAATGAACATGACGCAAGGGGGCAATTCATTTAACCATTCCAATCCTCCTTGTAGTGTTCCTCCTGTCCAATCATCTCCTATGACTAATTATCATAGAGTCCCACCACCTTACTCTTTACCTTCTTTCAATAACATAACACCTCCATCTCAATCTAACACATCTAATATGAATTCTTCGACTGAAGCGACCATTAACAATCTTGCACAAACTGTCTCTTCTTTACAGCAACAAATTGCCTCTATGAATCAATCTAAGTTTAGTGTGCCCACATTTGATGTTGCGAGCCCACTTTCTCTTGACATTGTTCGAGCTATCCCTCCTAAACATGTTGAAATCCCGCATTTGGAGCTTTATAATGGTAAAGGTGATCCTCTAACACATGTTAAGACTTTTCAAACAATATGTACTGATTTTGCTTATGACCAAAGGTTGCTTGCAAAACTGTTCTCTAGAACATTAAGAGACAAAGCCCTACAATGGTATTGCTCGTTGCCTTCTTATTCTATTACTTCTTTCGAACAACTTGCAAATGCTTTCATTCAACAATTTCAAAACAATATAAGTCCTAAAGTTACTTTGATTGATTTAATGCATTGTAAACAAGGTGTTAAAGAAAAAGTGACTGATTTCATTGGTAGATATAAGCATTTGTATGCTCAAATTTCTTTTCCAGTGCCTGACAATGATATTCAAAGAATCTTTATTTCTAATTTACAAAAAGATATTCGAGACAAACTTCTGTTTTCTGAGTTTACTTATTTCCAACAGTTGTGTGCAACTCTTCACAATTATCAACTGACTGTGAGTCAAATGGAACAATCACATCCTATTGCTCCGAGTGCTAAGGGTGATAGCAGTCAACAACCATTTGGGAAGTTTAAACCGAATAGAGATTCCATCAAATTCAATGAAAACATCATCAACAACAATGTGAATGCAGCATCAGGTGTGCCTCCTATTTCTAAATTTTTCAAGAGAGAAAGAAAGTATACTCCTTTGAATGAATCATTGCATAGTATTATGAATAAGTTATTGGAACAAAATGTGCTTACTCTTCCTCCTATAAGACAAATTGATCCTACAAAGATTACTTCACCTTATTTTGATAACAAAGCCTTTTGTCAATTTCATCGTCAGCCTGGGCATGATACTGAAAAATGTTTTTCTTTAAAGGGTAAAATTCAAGATTTGATTGATAATAATACTATTTCTATTTCTGGAGTGAATGATAAAGGCAATACATCTGTAGCTCCTCCTAATCAAAATCTTCAGATTTTCACTGATCCATTACCTTCTCATACCTCTAATGCAATTGAGGCTAATGATTCCTCTCTCTCATCTGATGGTCTTGTGTCTATGACTCCGAATGTGATTAACTTTGTAGAGCAGCGAGAAAACCCTAAAGAACCTTCCATCACATTTGATTCCAGTGAAACCATTAGGGCACCTGATGGTCCTTTATACATAGTTGCAAAAGTCAAGAATACACCTTGCCGTGGAGTGCTTATTGATCCTTCGTGCATGGTTAATGTTATTACTGAAGAATTTCTTTTTACTTTGCAATTGAATCAAGTGATTTATGACAAAATAGATGTGATTGTGAAACTATTTGATGCATTTTCTTCTCCTACAATTGGTTCTATTACATTGCCTATTGAGGTCCATAACAAATCCCTTGATGTGAACTTTGCTATTATTCCTTCATCCGAACAATTTCGTGTGAAGCTTGGCTATCCTTGGCTATCTTCCATGAAAGCTATTGCTTCTCCTATTCATAAGTGTTTGAAATTTCCCCATAATGGTGAAGTTGTTACTGTCAATCATAGTCTCTTTAAACCAGCTGAAAGAACTTCTAGCGTTCCTATTGATTACTTTTGGCCTAAACAATTCCAATCGCTTCCTCCGCGAAGTGATCATCTTTTCAAATCTTATCAAAAGTGGAAAATAGATATGATCCTATCTCTAAGTGAACCTAGAACACCTAAACTTGATATTCCTATCATTCTTGAGAAGGAAGTTCTTCCTTTGAAAGATAAAACTAATGTCTTTCCTCAAGAAGATTCCCAACCCATCCCTATGGATGTGACTATGTCTATATCTAATAAACTTCCTAAAAGTAGACCTATCCCTCCTCATCATGATGGACTTGGTCTCCTTCCTAAACCAAAAATTCCTCCTTTATATGGAGCAGTTCCTCCTCCTTCCTTTTATAGAGAGAAGAGACCTTCTTCTTCTCCTATTATCCAGCTTAAGAGACCACAACCCAAACACCCAAGTGATAAGGATGAGAACATTCCTCCTCCTCAATCTTCTCCACTTCCTACTAAGACTAGACGAAATCGTTCTGCACGTGAATGCCGACGAAAGCGTCATCTTAGAGCTCAAGCAGCTACTTCTCAAACTTTGCAATCTCCAAAAACACCTTCAATAAGCATTATTCCATTTTCTCCAAAATCTCCAAAACATAAGATGCATGATGGTCTTGATCCTGTGCGAATTAAAGACCCTATTTTTATAAATCTTGATGATGCTATAGATGAAAATGTTATTCATGATGAAAATGTTACTTCTCTTGCTTCTGATAGTGAATATGAACTTGTTGATATTGATAACCATTTATCTAATGAATTTTCTAAAGCACTTATCCTAGCTCCTAGACAAGAACAACGTGGCTTGGAACATGAACATAGCCCTTGTTTGGATCTTGTGATAGCTCCATCTGCTGTGTTGGATGTTCCTCCTCTAGCGTGTTCCCTGCCTTCCCGAAACATTGATCAACAAGATCGGGGGGTAGATGACGTGCTAGACTAGTTACATTAGCATAGCAGATTCTCTCCTCCTCTCTTGTGTTACTTCTTCTATGTGTTATTCTCATTCTTCTATTTGTTGTCCTTAGTGTTGTCTACTTGAGGACGATGCAAAGCATTGAGATATCTCGATCTCTCTCATGTTGACTTAAAAGACACATGTGTTCCCTTCTTCTAGGTGACCTTCCTTGATTGGGAAATGAAGAACAATTATGCATACATACATATGATATACATGAATTATCATACAGCATACTGACCCCAAGGAAGGCGAAGTCACCTTGTGCTTTGTGTTTTGTGTCTATTATCCTTGGGTTTATCTCACACTTGGGGGCTAAATCCTTGTGATAACGTGCTCCTTTCTCATTTCTTATATGTATCACTACCTTAAAGCAATCACCCCCGGTGAGGTGTGTACGATCGCTTTAACGTAGGGGGGCATACATCCCGTCCATATCTTTTCAAGATACTTGAAAATTTCTTGACAAATTTAGCTTTGCCTTGAAAATTTTTGATATCTTTCTTGCATGACTCATAGTGAGGGAACCTTACTACTGACAGTCATGGTTCTCCCTCGTGATCTTCCCTTTTACTTTGTCAATCGAAGTCATAAGATCCTTAGTCCACTGGGGGCTTGGTGTATCTTGCCTCCTTGACGTGGTGAAAGTTTTTCAATGTTGTTTCCTTGTACTTTACCAGAAGTATGAGCGTACGCTTATACTCTCGCTAAAGTGGGGGCTAAATGTAGCGTCCTAAAATTGTGATACTTGCAATTTCGACTGCATTTCGATCTTCATGATGGCGACGCAACACGCAACCTGAATGGAGACCCCGAAACCTGATTATGACACTGAAAACTGCATTTTCTTGCACCCTGGCCTGAACCTCCTTTGCACCCTGCTATCCCGGGAGGTGGGACCAGAGCGCCCAACGCCCTGGTCCTTCAGGACCAAGGCGCCCAGCGACCTGGTCCTTGGGTCCTATTTTGGGCCCGGTCTCTTTTGGACTTCGGGTCTTTATGTTTGCAAATTGGAAAATTGTCTTTCCTGGTCGGCCTAAGGTCGGGAAAATCAGTCTATCAGCCCTAAATGACAAGTATATAAACTACATTTTCCTCTTTCATTCGACATGATGGGAAAAAGCATGGAAATTATACTCAAGTATTCAAGCATTCAAGCATTCCTTCAAGCAATTGATCATTTCAAGTCTCCATTCAAGGCTAAGTGTTGCATTCAAGACAAGGATTCAACCATTGAAGAGGAGATCACTTACTACATACTACTACAACATACAACATACAACATCTATACCTTCGCACATAAGGATACAAACATCCTTACAACAAGGTTGCAGGTACGCGGCTGAAATTGAAGATCTGGAATCCTTGTGCAGAGACGAACAGATCCCCCTTCGTTTCGTGGATTTTTCGGAGGACCGTGTGCACGCCGGGCGCCATCGTCCTGTCAACTTTCGCTCAAATTTGCAGGACAGCGCCGTATCAACATTTTACTACTAATTCCAGGTCCGCAGCTTCATCCTATATCCCTATCTCAGTTTATAAGCGAATCTTTCTCACTTTCTATGCATTCCTAGCTTAATTCTTCTATGCACATTCTTTACAAAAGAGGGTAGCCTTGCTGTCTTAACCCTTGAAACGCATTTAGCATCCAATCTTGCATTGTGTGGGATTGGATCTTGTGGGTTTCAACCCCTCTTTTGAATGTAAAGTCTCCCAAGTGAAAACCATAAACCCTAGCAACCTCCCTTCTCTCTCCTTGGAGTTGGAAGAGGGGAGAGCAACTAGGGTTCGATCGATTTTCTGCTTTACAGTTTTATTCCAATGTTTGAAAAAAATCTCTTAAGCCAAATGACCTCTTTACAAGCATGAGTGGATGTCATAGACTCTGCTTTAGTAGTGGACAAAGCAACCACATCTCGTCGCTTACTCATCCAACTAATTGCACCACCAAATAAAGTAAACACATAAGCACTGGTGGATCTTCTACTATCAATATTACCCGCCTAGTCTAAATCCACATAACCATGAATATCAAGGGAAATCATGTCTCCAACTAAATTACCATGATAACACAAAGAATACTCGAAGGTACCCTTCAAATATTTAAAGACTCTTTTGACTGCATCCCAATGAACTCTACCAGGATTAGACATATATCTGGGTAGAACTCCCACTGCTTGGGTAATGTCTGCTCTAGTACAAACCATAGCATACATCAAACTTGCAATTGCACTTTGTTAAGGCACTCTGGTCATGTCTTCCATCTTCGATGGGGATTTAGGACAATCTGCAACAGATAATTTTGTTTCAACTGTAAAAGGAACACACAATGGTCTACAATCCTGCATGTTGAACCCCTATAACACTAAATTCACATACTTACTCTAGCCTAGCCATGGATTTTTTTTCACTCTATCTCTTTTAATTTCCATCCCAAGAATGTGTTTCGCTGCACCAAGATCTTTCATTTCAAATTCAGTAGTGAGCTGAGACTTTAATTCCAAAATCATACATTTCCCTTTACCAATGAATAACATATCGTCAACATACAATGCAATGTATAGGAAATGACCACCATCAGTTTTATAATAAATACAATGATTTGATTTAGAACGCTCAAATCTCAGACTCAGCACATATGTATCAAATTTCTGGTACCACATCCTAGGACTCTGTTTGAGGTCACAAAGGAATTTCTTTAATTTACAAACCAAATTACTTTTACCTTTCACCACATAGTGCTCCGACTGTGTCATATAAATATCCTCCTCCAAATCACTATGAAGGAAAGCAGTTTTCACATCCATTTGCTCAACCTCTAAATCATAAGTAGCAGCAATAGAAAGCAAAAATCTCATGGATGTCATTTTGGCAATAGGAGAAAATATCTCACCATAATCAACACTCTCAACCTGAGAGTAGCCTTTTGCAACCAACCTTTCTTTATACTTCTTAATGATTCCATTTGAACCAATCTTTTTCTTGAACACCCATTTGCAACCAACATGTTTTCGTCCTTCAGGAAATGGTACAAGATCCCATGTATCATGATTCTTTTTCAAATCTAGCATTTCTTCTTCCATAGCAATCTTCCAGGATTCTGCATCATTCATGCCTAATGCCTCTTCTACAAATTTTGGTTCATCCATATTAGTATTCAAAGAAAAAATAAATCTCCAATTATCAGGTGAATACTTTTCAAGTGGTTGTCTATGTCTTGTAGACCTTTGAACAACCTGAGTTGGAGGTTCTTCCTCCTCTTCTGAAGATTTAGAGCTAGACGGGCTCTCCTCAAATTCTTGCCTATCTAGGGGTCTCAATTCAACTCTTTCACGTGTCAAAGGAAATTGAATCACATCTTCCTTTTTAGTTTGTTCTAGCTGCAATGTAACAAAAGAAGACTTAAAGTCTCTAAAAATAACACTTCTACTATGAATTACCTTTTGTGCAACAAGGTCCCAAAGCTTGTATCCTTTCACACCATAACTATACCCGATGAAGATACATTTCACAGTCGTGTTCTCCAACTTTGTCCACTTCTCCTTTGGCAAATGGGCATATGCCTCACAACCAAAAACTCTAAGATGTCTCAATGAAGGCTTGTGACTTGACCATGCTTCCATAGGTGTTTTATCAACAAGGGGTGATGTAGGAGACTTGTTAATCAGGTAGCAAGAAGTGGCAACAACTTCAACCCAAAACTTTTTTTCTAGACTAGCACCAAGTAGATCAACATACCCCTAGCCTTCTCCATAGTGTCCTGTTCATTCTTTATGAAACTCCATTCTGTTGTGGAGAATACAGAGTTGTCTTTTGTCTGTAAATGCCACAGTCCTTACATAATCTATCAAAATCATTAGAGAAAAATTGACCGCCATTATTAGTCCTCAAACTTTTAATTTTCTTTCCAGTCTGCAACTCAACCATTGCTTTAAATTCTTTAAATCGACTGAAGACTTCAGATATACTCTTTAGAAAATATACCCATGTCCTTCTACTAAAATCATCAATAAATGAAACAGAATATGTGGATTTTCCAATTGAAGGAACATCTACAGGACCAAACACATTAGAATGAATAAGATCCAAAACACCACAAGTTTTATGAGAACTCGAATAAAACTGAACGCAGTGTTGTTTTTCATAAATTCAATGCTCATAGAGATCAAAGTCAAGATTACAATCATTCAAACCTTCGATAAGGTTTTTATTTTTAAAGGTCCTTAGACCCTTTTCTCCAATTTGCCCAAGCCTTTGGTGCCATAACATAGTCTTCTTTAAAGGTAACTTTGCTTCAAAAGAAAGAGCACCCTTAGGTACCCAAAAGTCATTTCCATCTGCTAAAGGTGAAACCCTCAAATATTCCATAGAATTACTTTTTATAGAAGTGCTATTACACTCAATAGTGTATGCGTATGTTGGCATTTTGATGATGTTGTGATTGTCATTGATGGACACACACTTGCTTTGTGTACACTTTCTTGATGTATGAGTTATGCTCAACCAGTATTTGTTCCAACCGGTATTATGTATTATAGTCTTTAGACTATCGGTGTTTTGCAGAAGATGTCTACCAGTCACAAACTGACTGAAGACCCAAAGCAGTTTGAGGATCTCTAGCAGTACGAAGGAACAAAGCACCAGTTAACATTTTTTCAGTCTTCATTTTTGACAACTGGTAATCGGTAAATTGTATGAACCGGTATTACTCTGTGATGAGTTACCGACCAGTATTTCTGTGATGAGTTATCTTCCACCGACACTTTGGTGGTGATTTTGGGCCATGTTACCAAATGTGTCTAGATGCACTGAACCTAGGAACTTGTAATGTAATCCTATTGGACTGACATGAAATCAGACTCCTTTATAAGTGCTGGTGTAAATAAATATTCATTATGGATATTATTACACTTTACTTAAGTTAACTTAGGATAATGCATCTCTTCGTAGTTTGGATTTGAGACACTTAGGGAAGTGTGCACATAGGGATAGAGCTTGTAGGAGAAATTCCACCTTTTGTGGTCTTATTTTGTTGTTACACTCCACATTCGGTGGGTCATCCACCTCTTGTGGAATATTATATTATTTCTCCTACCTACCCCTAGTATTTCTTACCTACCTTTGTTTCTCATTGAGCCACATGTCATGATTGTGTGCTCATACATCCATATGGCTTTGCCTATATAAGCAGGCCTATATTCATTATATTGTGAATCCAGTTGATCATTTGCATATTGATGACAATACAATTTGTTCTTGTCATTCTTTTGTCTCTATTTTATACTTTTCATTGTGCCCTTGATCTTGGCAAAATCTCACATGTAACAGAGTCATTGGGGCTTCATTGATTGGTTTTTGGAGACATCGTGGAAGACTTCTATTTTCGGATCTGAGGGACTACATTTTTTGGAGGTATCTTAGACCATTTTCGACCTCACCATTATGTCTGGGAGGCCGTTTCCATAAAAATCGACTATAAATTTGACCTATTTTGGCGAAAATCGATTTTTGGGTGTGGAGGAAATTTTCTGCCCAATTCAGGCAGTATGGTATGGAATTTTCGGATTTTTTTTCAAAAAAAAAAAATCTATTTTTTTCTGAAAATTATTTTATAGTTTGAAAAGATTTTTTTTGAAAATAAAAAAAAAATTGAAAATTGTTTTTGGGATCTATACCTTCTGCCCAGTCAGCAGTGCACAGTCAGCACCCAGTCAATGCCTAGTCAGCATTTTCTTTGGAAATTTTTAGACCCCTCTCCGTTGAGCAGTTTGGATTTTTGGGTCAACTTTGGAGGCCCATAACTTGCTCCATTTTGCTCCTTTTTGGGTGCATTTTTTTTTTATTTGGGCTAATTTTTTGTGCTCTTCGCAATGGTGTGGTTATTTTCTAGTTTTGGTGCACAGATGTTTTGAAATTTTCAGATTCTCTCAGCTGTACCTATCCAATCCTCAATTCTGCAACTTCAAAAGCCTCATTTGAGCTCATACGACCTCCTTTTCAGGTGCCATTTTTTTTAAAGTGCATGTTTTTTCATCTACTTTCATAATCTATGATCAGATTTTAGAGATTTTAAGTGGAAATTTTACTTTCAGATATTGGTCTTATTTGGCCTATTTGGTACTTGTAAATTGCTTGGATCTTATTTTAGATTTCTTACACTATTAGTTTGAGTCTCTTTTGGCCTTATTGAGGCAATTGTAAAATTGAAATCAAAAGTCCACTTTGTCATTTTTTGCAAGTGGCCCATTGTACACACACTAAGTATAAAGTGTCAAATCATCACTTTTGGGGGGGGTTCTTTGATTGAGTGAATTTGGGGGGGTGTCTTGTGTTATTGTGCCTCTCTTTCCTTGTGCTCTTTCATTTTTGTTGAAATGAGTCCTCATAAATTTCCACCTTTAACTCCATATATTTATGCATCATGGAAAATTAAAGTATGGAGCAAATTAATGGAAAAAGGTCTCACGCATTACATAGATGGAACAATAGCAGCACCACCTGATCCTAAGGCTGATCCTAATGCTTAGTTAGAATGGCTCACTAATAATTGCATGGCTCTTGGAACTTTGTGCAAGTATGTATCAGATGACCTCATCTTTCATGTTGAGAAGTGTACTACAATCAAAGATTCTTAGGACATGTTTAAGAAATTGTATGGTCAAGTTGATGAAATCAGAGGTTATAAGATTGACAATGAACTCACCAACTTGGATCCCAAGAGTTTTGATAAAATCCAAGATTATGTCACCAAAGCAAATGAGCTAAGAGCAAAGCTTAAGGATTGTGGAATTGACAAAAAGGATGCTCAGTTGATATTCAACTTGTTGGACAAGCTTGCACCAGAATATGCAACATTTGTGTCTAGCTTCCAAACTCATCGTTTGACAGTGGGGAGTTCCTATGTTATGCCTTCATTTGATGCTTTCAAAGAAATGTTGATATTGGAACAATCTAAGTTGTTGAACATGGGGCTTCTCAAGTCTTCAAAGTCCCAGGCTTTGGTGGCTAATCAAGGGAATCAAGGAAGTCAAGGCAAAGATTCCAACAAGAAGAAGAAGCAATCTAATTCAAAGCCACAACAGGAAAAAGGACAATCATCCTCTCCATCACAAGGCAATTTTTCATCCTCTTCCAAGAAGGGGACACCACCTAAGAAGGATAAACCAACTTGTGCATATTGCAAGAAGTATGGTCATGATGAGCATCGATGCCACACAAAGCAAGTTGATGAGTTAACTAATCTTCTTAAGAAAAACAACATCAACTTGCCATCCGCCTACACAAAGAAGGATTCATCTCCTTCCTCTTCCTCACATTCTAAGGGAAAAGGGAAAGCATTTGTGGCTACAACAGGTTCTTCACAGCAGTGGATACTTGACTCGGGTGTCTCATATCACATGGGTTCTACAAAGGAGCAGTTTTCTTCATTGGAGCCATCTAAGGTACCTCACATTTACATAGGTGATGATACACAAGTAGAGGTTGAAGGGAAAGGTTTAGTTGACATGGATGATGGAACATTTGAGAATGTTCTCTATGTTCCTAACTTGTCTACCAACCTTCTCTCTATCTACCAAATCACTCACTATGGGAATGGGAAAAAGGTTGAGTTTACACTAGATTCAATTGTGGTAAAGGAACTTGATGATGATGCCTTAGTAGTAGTGGGACAAGTCAATGACAACTCAAGGCTTTATTCATTCTCCCACTTTGTACCAAGTTCTCCTTCTAGAGCCTTGCTTACTCATTCAAATTCAGAAAGTAAGCTATGCCATGAACGGTTTGGTCACCTCAACTACCGCTATCTTCAGCAGCTCAACACTAAAGACATGGTCACAGGTCTACCTAGAATCAGTTTTTCAAAGGGTGTATGTTCAGGTTGTTCCATGGGCAAGCCTCCCGAAGAGAATTTTGATAAAGGGAAAGCTTGGAGAGCTTTGGAAGTTCTTCAACTTGTTCATAGCGATATAGCAGGTCCATTTCCAACACCTTTATTTAGTAAGGCCCGCTATGTCCTCACATTCATTGATGACTACTCTCGCTTCACTTGGGTCTGCTTTCTCATTCATAAGAGTGAAGTATTTGACAGATTTCAAGACTTCAAGACTCATGTGGAGAAGCAATCTGGGAAAGTGGTGAAGATTCTTCGCATAGATAATGGAAGGGAATATGTGAACAAAAGACTTGAGAATTTTTGTACATTTGAGGGGATTGATCTTCAGCATTCTATCGCATACACTCCACAACAGAATGGAGTTGCAGAGCACAAGAATCAAACTCTCAAAGAAATGGCTAGCTATATGATATATGCACGTTCTCTTGATCCCACCTTTTGGGCAGAGGCTATCAATTGTGCCACACACATCCAAAATCGGGTTCCTCACAAATCTTTGCAAGGTGTTACTCCTTTTGAGGCTTGGGCTAGTAGGAAACCAATTGTGAGACATTTTAGAGTCTTTGGGTGTCTAGCATGGGCTCACATACCTCCACAGAAACGCAAGGCATTGGAACCTCAGAGTCAGCCTTGCATATTTGTTGGATATCCTGAGGGTGTTAAGGCATACAAATTGATGGATCTTGAGACACATGAGGTGTTCATTGAGAGGAGTGTTCACTTTGAGGAAAGCTCACCTAGCTTAGCCTCTCTACCTGCTCCACCTTCCTCCATTGTGGATAGTGATGCTAGTGATTCAGATGATGAGACTCCTTCAACTCCAACTCGTAGGGTTACACCTTCGCAGGGTCCACTTGTAGTTGAGGAGCCTCGTTCTCCATCTCCATCTCGACCTCGTTGGGCTTGACAGATACTTGAGTCAGCGGGTTCTCTTGTTGTGGATCCTTCAGATACACAGAGGACTCAATCACAGCATCAGGATCTTCCACATGCACTCATTGCTACCACTTCCAGTCCACAAACATTTCAGGAAGCATCAGGGGTTCCTAAGTGGGACCAAGCTATGGAGGAAGAGTATAGTTCCTTGATGAGGAACAACACATGGGATTTAGTCCATCTCCCTAAGGGGAGAAAGATGGTTCGATGTAAGTGGATCTATCGGACCAAGTATGCAACGGATGGTTGTGTGGATAAGTACAAGGCTTGGCTTGTTGCGAAAGGTTTCTCCTAGGTAGCAGGTGTTGACTATAATGAGACCTTTGCTCCCATAGCCAAGATGAACTCCATTCACTTGACACTTGCTATTGCTGCAGCTCATGGTTGGGCTATACATCAGATGGATGTGAAGAGTGTTTTTCTTCATGGTGATCTTGATGAGGAGATTTATATGGAGTAGCCATAGGGTTTCATCTAGGATACTTCCTTCGTTTTCAGACTAAGGAAATCTCTCTATGGCCTTAAGCAGGCCCCCAAGGCTTGGTATGCCAAGATGGATTCCTTTCTTCTCTCCGCAAGGTTCACCAGGTGTCATTCCAATCTGAATGTCTACATTTTGCGACAGGATGACTCTCATTTGATACTTGTGCTCTATGTTGATGACTTGATCATTATAGGGAATACTGCATCCATCATTAGGAGGGTCAAATCTGCTTTGCATGATAGATTTTCTATGACTGACTTGGGTCTTTTGCACTACTTTCTCGGGATAGAGATTTCACAATCACCTTCCGGGATTACACTATCGCAGCCCAAGTATGCTCTTGATCTACTTGCACGCTTTCATATGGCTGATTGTAAGTCTACACTGACTCCCTTTCTTTCAGGAGTCAAGCTTGAGGCTCAGTGTTCTTCTCCACCAGTTGATGCCACTTTGTATTGTCAACTTGTGGGTAGTCTCATCTACTTGACTCATACATGCCCTGATATTTTATTTGCAGTTGGCATGGTTTCCCACTTCATGCAGGAACCACATGAGCTTCATTGGAAATCCGCCAAATGCTTCCTTCATTACATCCAGGGTACACATCACTATGGGATTCACTATGCAGCAGGCACAGGACTTCGCTTGGTTAGTTACACAAACTCCGATTGGGCTGGCAATCTTGATGATCATAAGTCTACTTTAGGTTATAGTTTTCATCTTGGTTTAGGCCCCATTTGTTGGCAGAGCAAGAAGCAACATGCTATTTCTCTCTCTTCGACTAAGGCTCAGTATCGAGGAGCTATTAACGCAGCGACTGAGACCATTTGGCTTCAATATATTCTCACAGAGTTTGGGTTCACCACTCCACAACCGAAAATTCTACATTGCGACAATCAGAGTGCTATTGCAATCTTGAAGAACCTGGTCCAGCACCAGTAGACCAAACACATTGAGATCCATATGCACTATATCCGAGAGCTGATTCGGGAGCAGGTCATTGATTTGCAATATTGTCCTACAGCGGAGTAGGTTGCAGACATATTGACCAAACCTTTCACCGAGAGTAAGTTACAGCAGTTGCGAGCTCTCTTGGGGGTGCGAGATGTGTCATTAGGGGGGGTCACCTGACTTCTCCTTCCTCTTTTATGGGGGGGACTTTTTCCTCTTTGAGGTTTTGTCCTTCTTTGAGAGTCTTTTGTACTTTCATCTCTCTTTTGGGGGGGGGGGGAGTTTTTTCCCACTGGGTTTTATCCCTTTCTCTATTTGTGAGAGATTGCATTGCATAGTTTTGTTTGCATTTGCATATTGTACATGGGTTCCTATCATGGCCTAGTAGTCGGGACCCATCTTGCATTGTTGACTTGAGTCTTCATTCCCCTAAGTTGCACTTAAGGGGGGGTGTTCGTGTAAATAAATATTCATTATGGATATTATTACACTTAAGTTAACTTAGGATAATGCGTCTCTTCATAGTTTGGATTTGAGACACTCAGGGAAGTGTGCACATAGGGATAGAGCTTGTAGGAGAAATTCCACCTTTTGTGGTCTTATTTTGCTGTTACACTCCACATTCAGTGGGTCATCCACCTCTTGTGGAATATTATATTATTTCTCCTACCTACCCCTAGTATTTCTTACCTACCCTTGTTTCTCATTGAACCACATGTCATGATTGTGTGCTCGTGCATCCATATGGGCTTGCCTATATAAGCATGCCTATATTCATTGTATTGTGAATCCAGTTGATCATTTGCATATTGACGAAAATACAGTTTTTTCTTGTCATTATTTTGTCTCTATTTTATACTTTTCATTGTGCCCTTGATCTTGGAAAAATCTCACAATAAGGACATCATGTCTAGGGTTTTAGTTGATGATGAGGGTTTTGTATGTGCGATCATAGAAGAGAAGATTAGGTCTGTGTGAAGAGTAGGAGTGTGGAGATATTGAAGACTGAAGTAATGCTGAAATGCATTAACAATGAGGTATCAAGGATCTAACCAAGCATATTGTGCTAGCATCTAGATCACTCACTTGTTGATTACTCACATCTTCAACAAGTTTGAAACCCTTAATTGGGTAGGCCTAGCAAAGCCTTTGTAAATCCTCTAACAAGGTGGTTCACAACTGTGAATCTTAAATCCTCTCACAAGGTAGTCTTTAACAGGACTTATTTCCTAACAAAGATCGATATTCCTAACAGGATCTGTTCTAGTGAAGAACATTGTATGACCTTAACCGGTCTGACCTTAACCAGTCTGGTTTCTATTCTACAGATAGTTACTTGTGAGTTTCTGCTCATCGTGGTTTTTCCCATTTGGGTTTCCACGTCAAAACATCTTGTGTTATGGTGATTGTGCTCTTGTGGGTGAATGCTTTGTTTTCTATTTGGTTTGCATTTATCTTAACCAGTTTATTAGTGAATTTGTCCTACCGATTATTTGCTAAACTATTTAGAAGTTTGAGTTCAATGTTTTTTGGTATACTAATTCACCCCCCCTCTTAGTATTTATCAATTGGTATCAGAGCCAACCTTTCTATAAGTCTAACCACTTGGAAGGAGATAGGGGGGAATACACTATGAGGGAACTTACTCATCATCTCACTTAGACTGAGAAAGCCTATGATGAACTCAAAGTCAAATATAAAGCCTCTCTGGCAAAAGAAGAGAGCATGCTGAGAAACTAATGGAGCTTACTGAAAATAGTTCTTCTGATGAAGTAGACATGGATTCCCTAGTTGAAGAAGTTGAAAAATTGAATGAATCCAATGCCAACCTGAGAAGGGAACTAGAAGGACTGGCTATCAGAATGTGTCAAGAGCTTGAGAACCGAAGGAAAGCTGAAGATTTGGTAAAAGAAAAAGATCATGAGATCTCCAAGCTGAAGCAAGAAATCAGTGCCCTTGCCGCTCATCTCCAAGAGAGTAAAGTGGAAAAAGAAGAAATGCAAGGTGAACTAAACATGGATATTTCTGAGAATGCAACCTTGAAGGAATCCAATGCTTCTATTTCCAAAGAACTCACTGAGACAAAGGAGATACTTGCCAAATTCAATCAAAGTACTGCTAAGCTAGAGCAAAAGCTTGAATTAGCAAAACTGGTAAAGAATACCACTGGACTTGGTTTTTCCGGTTATGAGGAAGGTGAGACCTCTGGAACAAAAGATGTAGCATCAAAGAAGCAACCAACATCAAAGGATAAAGGTAAGCAAAATTTTAAACTTGTTTGCTTTAATTGTCTCAAGGAAGGACATACTGCTAATGTGTGTAGAAAAAAGGCCTACAATAATTTTCCTTATTTTCTAAACAATAAGCCTAGATCCAATAAATTCAATGGAAACTATTGTGCATGCAACAAGTTTGGGCATAGAGCATTTGAGGGCAGGTTTGTTTTTCACAACACTGGGGGATACCCTCCAAGGACTCAAGGAGTTATCCCGGAACCCACTGTGAACCGGAATCCAAACCGGTATAATGCCTATGACCATCAGTCAGGTGGTGGTGGCTATCAACCAGCAACCGATTGGAGAGTAACATGTTTGATCTGTCATGGTAGCGGTCACACTGCTACAAAATGTAGAAGGAAGAATGGTAGAATGAACAATGGACCATGGAGAACACCTGGAATGGTATGCTATCATTGCAGCAAACCAGGACACACTGCCAGAACCTGCAGAATGAGAAAGAACCTATCGGATGATATATCGATCACTCTAGAAGGGAAGATTGATGTTGAAACCGTTCAAGCGGGAATGAATAAAACATGGAAAAGGAAACCTGAAGAAGTGTCACAAGATGAACCAATTTCTACACTTAGTGTGGAAGTCTCTGAACTGACAAATTGAGCTTTAGAAAAGCTTAGGGGGAGCATATCGGTGAAATATTTGAACCCCCAGTTTATATCGGTAAAGACCTTAACCGGTATACATTACCTATCAATCGGCAGAAGATTTTGAAGCGGTAAAAGGAAAAATTAGGGTTTGTACCCTAGCGGTGGAGCATTTATTATGGTAGGTGAAAGATCGTTTAAAAGGGATTTTTGACACCATTTTCACTTATCTATTTGCGAGTGAAGATTTTTCAAGTGCAGAGCGATAAAGAGCAATTCGTCAAGCGATTCAATGTGAATTCAAAAACTTTCAGAAGAATCCAGAGATCATTTTCAATCAATCAGGTGAAGAACATCAAAGCGGTAATCCAGCAACCGAAGTGGTGTGTTGTGAGCGACATTGCAAAACCCTAAATTCCAAAGTGTGAAGGTATTTCACAAAATTTCTATCTATCATTTAATCATGGCTTCTGCATTGCACTCCAGTCCTAGTGCACCTGTAGACTCAGCGAATTTTATTCAAAGGAAGATGAAATACAATGCCCTATCCCAGATACCCGTTGGAGTCATAGTTGAGGAAGATATTTCAACTTATATTGATTGCAAATTGGAAGACCTAGGATCCCTAGTGATCCACTCCTAGCTAGGTCTATTCTATGGGGATGACAAGAAAATCAAACCGAAATATAGCATCCTAGAGAGGAAGAAACTACACAATGCAATTTATTTTCTTGAAGAGTTCACGGAAGATCACATCCGCATTATCTTGAGCAAAGTACTTGGTGATAAAATGTACCTAGAGCGGACACATGATATCACACGGGAAGCAATTCATGTCATCACCAGTTTCTGTAACATTGGTGAGGTGCCAGCTTTAAGGAAGGTCATCAAGACTGAAATGACTAAGCTCACCAGTTCTCTGAGCGACCAACGGGGAATGACTGTCAACCCCATCAAAGATGACTTGGTTAAGCATGCCTGCATGGTGATTGGCTACTGGGTGTTTTATGCTAGCAGAATAAACTTTGTCCCCGCTGCTACAGTGAATGTCGCCTATAGAATGATTCAGGAAGATGCCTCTTTTGATTTGTGTACCTGTTTGTAGAAGCAAATACTATTGAATCTAAAGTCCATTAAACAGGATAATGCTTTAAGGTTCAGGTTCAGACAACTTTTGGTCGGTCTATTTTTCTACTTTCAAGGCTATTTTCTTAGAGTAGGTGATATTCAATGGTCTGCTGACCAACCGATTACTAAACAAATTAGGGAAAGTCTCCAAGCGGTAGGAACTGGATATCCTAAGGTTCTGAATAAATATTTTGATGAATTCAGGAGGAAAATGAGCCAAAGGATGAGGATTTTTGGAGATATTGTAAAGAAATATGAAGATGACATCTGCTTTATCATAAAGGTAGATGAATGCATAATGGAAGTGGTAGAGCCAAGAAAGGAAGCAGTATAACCTATGGGGTATGAAGTCTTGTATGACATGTTGGATGGGTATGCCTCTACCCTGATTGCCTCTCCTTTAGATGCAAAGAAAAAGTGAACCGACACCTACTTGGAAAGGGTAACACCGGTTGAAGATCCTTCAGTGAAAAAGGGAAAGGCAGTGCCATCGGTATCGACACCGATTACCTCAGCCAGCCCAAAAGTGACCAAGTGGTCACCTACCAAGAAGAAACTGGAAGTTGCACCTGCTAAAGTATTTGAGAGGAAGCGGAAGACCAAAAACAACTCACCGGAGTCCGAGGATACCGAACCGGAAGTGTAGCCTAGGAAAACCAAGCAATCAAGCAAGAAGGCTAAATCTACTGGTAATGCACCTGCATCGTCAGCACCGATAAATATAGACATCTCTTCTTATAAGCCTCTGACACATTGTCAAAGGACTGTAAAGAATATCAAGAGAAAGGTGCTTGATGACTTAAAAGAATATTTTGATGATTTTTCTGATAATGAGAAGGAAGAAGTAGAGAAGGAAATGATAAAATATCTGTGTGTAAATGACCGGTCGCCATCTGAAATTAGATCGGTGACACCTGATTCCTTATACAATTGTTTGGACAACAAATGGCACATTGCCATTAAGAAAGAACAGGAAATAAGGGAGAAAATCTTTGCTCAGTACTTTCCTGATGCCTCCAATTCTGAATTATTTGAAATTATGGACAAGAATAAAGGTCTCTTCTTCATGAGAAGAAGAAGACTCAGGCTACTAGAAGGTAGAACCTCTGAAGTGGAGAAGGACACTCATCTACATGCCAAAGCCGTTGTCCGGTTACATCAAGTGTCTGAGGCCAACAAGAAGGTCAAACAAGAACCTGACCTATCCTCAGCCAAACCGGATGAGGTATTTGATGGTGAAGGAGAAAGAGTTACAAAATAGGTGGACACTATTGATGTTGATGCATTGGATGGTGAAGATGTCACTCCAGATGTAAAGAAGGAAAAGGCTAATAAGGAAAAAGCAGAAAAGGAAAAACAAGACAAGGAAAAACAAGAAAAGGAAAAACTGGACAAGGAAAAGGCTAATAAGAAGAAAGCAGAAGAGAAAAAGAAAGCAAAAGAGAAAAAGAAAGAGGAAGAGAAAAAGAAAGAGGAGGAGAAAAAGAAAGTGGAAGACAAGAGGAAACAAGAAGAGGAGAAGAGGAAAGAAGAGGAGAAGAGGAAAGAAGAGGAGAAGAAGAAAGAAGAGGAGAAAAAGGAGGAAGAAGATAAGAAGAAGGAAGAACTGAAGAAGAAGCAAGAAGAGGAACAAAAGAAGAAAGAAGAAGAAAAGAAAAGAGCAACAAAGGAGAAGGAAGTAGAACAAGCCAAACAAGCGGAGACTCCCAAGGCAACCGGCGGTCAAGCCAAACTAGTTGACATCGCCAGTCCTATCGATCTCCAATCTGCAGAGGAATCAGAGCTATTGTAAAGCATAAAGCTTGAACATGAATGGTTGGAAGCATTGAGGAGGAAGAAGGAACAAGATGTTATTCAAACTGCGGTTGACACTCTCACCAGTTTGATTCCCGGTACTAACCTTCCCAGTACCGATTCCTCTCTGTCAAAGCTGAAACTTCTACTTCTAGGTCCAATGCCTGAAACAAGTTGCTGAAGCAAATGCAAAGAAGAAGCATGAAAAGGCACTAAACACTGCCTTAGTCAATAAACTGAATGAGCTCCGATCTCAACTTCAGAAACAATAGAAGGACATAAGTGTTGCTATGGATGAGGGCAAACTCCTGTTGAGAAAAATCAGCCAACCCCATCTATTCTGCGATGATGTGCTCACCCAAAAAGATAAACTCCAATCAGATTTGCAAGCATACATAAGAAAATTCAAGATGCCATATGATCCCTTCACTACATATGGGCAAACAGTTCATCGCTTTCAGCTTCAGTCTGCTAGGATAGAGTTAGAGATAAGCAACCAGTCAAGAGATTTGTAGGAGCTTCAACTGATATTATTTCCTAGACTGCAAATTCTTCAGAAGTGCTTTCTCAATTTGGAAGCCCTAATGGTAACTCAAGAGATGAGTACTATTGATGTCATGGAAGAACAAGTATCTCAGATGCATTCCGAAATTGAGGTTGCTACCTCATTACTTGAGTCATGGTCATTAGACATGAAGACTTTTTTGTAGGATTTTAAATTAGTTTTTGACAAGTTTCATTCCTTATTGTCATAAACATTTACTCAATTTTAATGATAATGAGAAACATGGGTTATTTTGCAGTACTTTGTCATTGTTGGCAAAGGGGGAGTAGTATTTAAAATTTTGGTGAATGTTATGTATACTTTAATGTTACCACTTTAAGGGAGTAGTATATATTGTAATTTCTGCAAAAGGGATAGTGTATATGCTTAGGGGGAGTAATTTTGCATATGGCATATTTTTGTTGTAAAAACACTTAGATGTCAAAATTTTCCTAAGTGTTGCCATCAATACCAAAAGGGGAGATTGTTGGAATTTTGATGATGTTTTGATTGTCATTGATGGACACACACTTGCTTTGTGTACACTTTCTTGATGTATGAGTTATGCTTAATCGGTATTTGTTCCAACTGGTATTATGTATTATAGTCTTTAGACTATCAGTGTTTTGCAGAAGATGTCTACCAATCACAAACTGACTGAAGAACCAAAGCGGTTCGGGGATCTCAAGCGATACAAAGGAACAAAGCGATAGTTAACATTTTTCCATTCTTCATTTTTGACAACTGGTAATCGATAAATTGTATGAACTAGTATTACTCTATGATGAGTTAGCAACCAGTATTTCTGTGATGAGTTATCTTCCACCGACACTTTGGCAGTGATTTTGTGTCGTGTTACCAAATGTATCTAGATGCACTAAACCTAGGAACTTGTAATGTAATCCTATTGGACCGACATGAAATCTGACTCCTTTATAAGGACAACATGTCTAGGGTTTTAGTTGATGATGAGGGTTTTGTATGTGCGATCATAGAAGAGAAGATTAGGTATGTGTGAAGAGTAGGAGTGTGGAGATATTGAAGACTGAAGTAATGCTAAAATGCATTTAAATGAGCTATCAAGGATCTAACCAAGCATACTGTGCTAGCATCTAGATCACTCACTTGTTGATTACTCACATCTTCGACAAGTTTGAAACCCTTAACCGGGTAGGCCTAGAAAAGCCTTTGTAAATCCTCTAACAAGGTGGTTCACAACTGTGAATCTGAAATCCTCTCACAAGGTAGTCTTTAATAGGACTTATCTCCTAACAAAGATCGATATTCCTAACAGGATTTGTTCTAGTGAAGAGCATTGTATGACCTTAACCAGTCTAGTTTCTATTTTGCAGATAGTTACTTGTGAGTTTCTGCTCACCATGGTTTTTCCCATTTGGGTTTCCACGTCAAAACATCTTGTGTTATGGTGATTGTGCTCTTGTGGGTGAATGCTTTGTTTTCTATTTGGTTTGCATTTATCTTAACCAGTTTATTAGTGAATCCATCATACCGGTTATCTGTTAAACTGTATAGAAGTTTGAGTTCAGTTTTTTTTGGTATACTAATTCACCTCCCCCCCCCCTCTTAGTATTCATCAATGTCTAGCTTATACAAAGCGTCGAACCTGACACCTCAAACAATTACCATAGCACCCTTAATCATCTTACATCTTGATCCATAAAAGACTACCTGCACACCCACACATCTATCAGTTTGCTCACAAATAACAGATTTCATTTTAAACTAGGGATATGCAGCACATCGTTAATCCATTTTATTCTACCATCAGAAAACCTGACTCTAAGTTTACCTCAACCAACAATGTCTGAATGTGAATCATCACACAAGTACACCTTACCTCCATTAAATTCTTTATATTCTAGAAAACCAATCTCTATTAGTAGTCATATGAAAAGATGCACCTGAGTCAATTAACCATGCATCATTACCTGCATGGGTCACCAAAGTTGCAATAAATACATCACCATCTTCCTTCTCGGTCTCAGAATTAGAATCAATCTTCTTCTTTTCTTCTTTGCAATCCTTATAGATGTGGCCTGGTTTACTGCAATTCCAGCAAATGACTTTGGACTTTCCAGGATATTTCGATCTCCCTCTCGATTTGGACTTATCACGTTTCTCATTCTTCTTTCCTTTCTACTTAGGTCTTCCACGAACAGTTAGGGCTTCCTTCGAACCGTGGGATACCTTCCTTCACATCTCTTCACCAAGTAGGGAACTGGTGCAGGAGCACCTAACCCAAACATACACCAGGAGGTTAAAGATCATGCCATTAATCATTTCACTCATATTTGAGTTTATATGGTCATTTTAATGTATTTTGAGTCATTATGAGGTCATATGTAAGGCTAAAAGAGCCAATTGTAATGAGTTGTCCAAGTTGTCCTAATAAAGTCTTGATTGGGTTTATGAGGTCAAATTTGTATAAAAAATTCATGGAAGGTTAAATAGGATGTAAAAGGTTGTTTTGAGTCCATCTAAATTTATTTGAAGTGCACAGGCAAAGATTAGGGGTCATATTTATCAAAATGTCAAAATTGTCAATTGTGTCAAAAATGTTGTTAGGCACAAATTGCATTATAAAGTTGCAAACCAAGCATGTAATTGGTCTTGGGTAGTTGTAACTGTGATATGGATGTGTGGAGGTTATAAAAACCATAATTTGGTCGAATCCAATGGGTGTGTGTAAGATTGGAGGAAGGAAATGAATAACATTTGAAGTTTTTACACACTCCACATTGTTTTCTGGGTATTGCAGTCTGCTCATTCATGTTTTTCTTTATGAAAAATAATTTGTCTCCATGGGAAATGTATTGGATATTATAATGGAATGAGTTAAATTTTTTTTCCCTTTGGTTTCATTTAATTTCAATCATTTTGAAGCAAGTTATGCAAGATTTGGTGAAAACTGTCAAAAAACGCTCCAAGTTGGGGTTTGTGCAGAGTGTCACTAAAATATTTTGATTGCACCATTGAAAATTGTTTTAACTTTGGTGTTTGATAGAGGGTTGAATTATGTTTCAAATTAATTCAGTTTCAATGTGATTTTTTAAGTATTTTATGAGATATTTGATACCCTAGTAGGCTAAATGGTGAATTTTTTTGAGTTGTTTATGACAGTAAAAATGGGTCTCAGTACGAGGAGAATAACTCAAAAATTAACCATCGGATTGTTCTAAATTTTGGATATGGTTTTATAAACCTATTTGTATAGAGCCTCACCAAAGAGATCTTAAAAATGTGTTCAGGTTTGAAAGTTATTAATAACTGAGTACGGGTCTATCAAACTGTCATTAATTGGGACAACATAATGCAATGTTTGGGTCTTGAATAATGTTAAAAGGGTTATAAATGATGTGAAATATTTGATATTGGATTGGTTGGTTGATATTAATCTTGCTATATGCCTCAAACATATCAAGGTTGCATATTGATGATTATTTTTGGGTCATTGCGCACCCTAGGATTGGGACTCCATGGTTGATTTGGGGTTCTTGGTTGGTTTTTCATGATGCTTTGCATCAGGCACCCACCACATTTTCAGACTTCAAAACAACAGAAGTACTACTGATAGCCATAACAAGATAATCTCATGAATCGGGCAAAGAACAAAGCAAGATCTGGAATTTCTCCTCTTCGTTCATCTTAACACCGACAAATACTAATTTAGCCACCAACATATTGAATGCTTCCAGGTGGTCTGCAAATCATCCACCCTCTTCCATCTTCAAGGAATACAATTTCTTCCTCAAGAAAATCTGATTTAATAAAGATTTCACTTGATACATATTTCACCAAGCTTATTCCATAGCTTCTTTGCAGTGTTTTCCTTGTAGACATTGATTAGAACAGAGTCTGTCAGGTGCAGTCTAATTAGACCCTTGGCTTTTTGGTACATAACATCATACTGAGCCGTCACAATAGGATCTGAGGGCCTTTGGACATTCACATCAACAACATCCCATAGATCTCGATCTATTAGTAGATCTTCCATCTTTAGCTTCCACATCTCAAAATTTGTTCCATTAAATTTCTCCACCTCTATTTTCCCTAACGAACTTGTCATCTAAAAATTCCTGCAACAATATCAACAAGTGTCTTCTGCAAAAGATCCCACTTAAATCTGGATTATTTCAAAATATCCAACAACCCACAACTGAAACCAAAGGTGATCAAGCTCTAATACCACTTGTAAGGAAGTTAAGTAGCAGAACAACTTCATACACTAACCTTGAGAGGAGGGTAATGCAAAAACTTTTATAGATCATCACAATAGTTACAAAAAATAAAAATAGATATAATAACATTCAAACCATAACATAGTGATTGAGGTGGGGAAAACCCTTTCGGGAGAAAAACGCCACACTCCAAAAGCCGCCCAATATATTATTCTGCAATAAAAAAATAGGTTACAATATACTTGCAGAGCAAGCTCTTCGTAGGAGTACCACTAACCAGAGATTTAGAGGTAACTCAATAGTTATAAGACTCTTACACACAACCTCTATCTCACGCACCTCATATATAGGAGATACAATACAAGAAACCATCAAATGGTGTTACAAAACCATGGGCTAAAACCACCCAATAAGGTGTAGCTGACCTTATCTCCCTTCTATATTCCCTATGACGTGTCCCTCCCTTTTTATAGCTCATTTATGTGTCCGATGTATTTTATATTTCCTATTTTAGGAGTACAAACTTCTGGAGGCCATAACTTGAGAACCGTGTGTCTTATTGACGAACTGTTTGAAGCACCAGAAAGCTCGGGAAGTTCTCTATTGCCTCATAAACTGCTACGCCATTTAAGAACACTTTTCAAGGTATTTTGGGGGCTCTAAAGTCCTCAAAATCAAATTTAAACCTTTCATTGGACCCCTCCAAAATGAAAAATTTAATATCTTCAAAACTAGCTGTGATCTTGCGACGTAACTTTACACGAATTCTTATCTAGCCAACCAGAAGCTTCGGGGAGAATTTTGCACCATTTCGTACTCAAATAAAAACTTACTATAAATAGTAACCTTATATAAATGCAAGGTTGAGACACCATTTTCCCAACAGTAAGTTATGATGATTGTAAAATGCGTAAGAGAATCTATCATACCTCCAAATAGTAAATTTTGTGTGCCCAACTTAGGAGGTTTGAATGGGGAGTCATTTGGAGATGTACACATGTCATTTGCATGCTTTTTGATGGCCAAAAAATAGGGCCAAATGTTTTGCACGACCTCATCTTATTACTTCATCTAGAAGCTTCCTCTTGAGTTGTATTTCTCTACAAAAGGTAGCCTTGGAGACTAGTAGTTATGTAATGTTTGCAAGTGAAGTGTTATGGTGCTGGAATTAATCCAGGTTGTGGGTTGTACTTGTAGACTCCTATTGAAGAAGCTAAGTGTTGGTATTGTATTGTAAGGATTTGATTAGTGGAATACAAAGTACTCTGCTTTTGGAGGGGTTTTTTATCCAAAAGGGTTTTCCCCACAATATATCTTGTGTTCATTGTGTTTATCTTTATGCATGTTTGTTATCTACTTGTAAATGTGTTTTTTTTTTTTGTAATTACAGAATATTTGTCAAAAAAATTTGCACAATCACTCCCACTAGATTAATGTTAGGAAGCGTTTTCCGCACCTTAGCTTCCTTTCACAAAGAAGGAAAATAATGATTAAATGTTAATAAATAGTCAATTCCTTGCTATTCAAATGCTCCCTCCAATTTATCTAAAGGGGAAGAACTTAGGTCCACAGATTAGATCTCCCAACTCCCCTTGATGTGATCTTTGTGTTGATGATGGAATGTGGGTGCTTCTCAAACCTATAACATAACTTTGCAATGCACAGTGTTCTTGATTTTGGATTGGAAGGGTCTGATTTATAGATTTCTTAGATAGAAAATGGATTATTGTGATTGGATTTGAATCAATGGTGAAGGGTTCAAGAGAGGTTAGAGTTGAGGATGCCAAGTGTCATCAAGTGATTGATACAATTGGGAGAAGAGATGATTGATTAAAGATAAAGGGTTAGGATTGGATTGACCAATCCAATGATGGATGATGATTCATGTCACATGTGTGAGATGATGTATGGGGAAGAGGGACCAAAGACAAGTGTTCTCTCATATGATTGAGGAGACCTTGGGAAGAGAAAGTTTAACATCTGATTCCTCTTGCATGTGTGAGAGATCACATGGTTATGGGAGATGAAGAAGTGACTTCTCACGAATGTGTTAGTCACATGGGCTAAATGAAGGGTGAGGAATTAAGATTCTATTGTAACATTTTAGAATAATTAGGATTAGGGGTTCTGATTAATTAAAATAATCAAATATAGGTATGTGCAAGGGTTAGTTTATTTAATTGATTGGTTTAACTAACTAATGGTATTTGAGGTGGAAAAGAGGAATTAAATAAATAGTTTATGTTTAATTAATTCTTGAGGGATAAGACTATAAGGTTGAATTTAACTAAATAAATATAAATTTATTTAATTATAGGTGACGAATAAAGATAACAAATGGATTAATTAAATAAATAAATAATTTAATTAATGCTCAAGATATGGTAAAGTTTAGTGTGGTGGTGTGGACAATTTTAAGTTTCTATAGAGACCTTTGCTAAAGTTACATATTAAGTTTAAATGACAAAGTATAAATGATTGTAATAAAATTACTATTAAAAATATTTTAAATGCACTTAATTCTATATTTTGAAAGGCTACTAAGGATAAAGATAAAAGAATGAATTGAAAAGTAAGAATAGTCTTAATAGTAAAAATAATATGTTTAGCATCATGGGAGCACTCCCATCCCTAAATAATAATCTTATTCCACTTGCTACAACAGTCATCCATTCATCCATGATTAGATCTTCATGCCTCTTAAGGGTGGTTCTCTTACTTTGGGTTATCATAAGGCTTCCTCTGTTAAGTTCTGATGCCAATAGCTAACAAGATGAGAGGGGGGGTGAATCATACAAATTTAATCTTCAATAAAATCAACAGATTCAACCTCGGTAACTTATACTTTAGCAATATAATAAAAAACTGCTAAACATGCGAACTCATAAACACATAATCATCATAACACATATAACACTAGATTTAATGTGGAAACCCAAATAGGGAAAAACCACTGAGGGATTTCGGACCCACTAACAAATATACTCTTCTAGAGTATGCTCGGTTAAAAGCAAATCCTATTAAAGATTACAAACACATTGCTAGATGTGACCCAGTTAAGGGATTTCCCTCAGATCTGTTAGGATCTTCACTTTGTTAGAAGTGACCTTGTCAAAGGATTTCAAACACTCATTTAGAATGTTACCTTGCTAGAGGGTTTACAAATAAGACTATTAAGTCCACTCGGTTAAGAGATTTTCTGTCACTTACAAAATAACAATAATAAAATATATCTGCAACTTCACATCTAAAATGCTAAAGAAGATTCTATTTTGCTCAAAACAATCTTGTCATAGGACTTATCTTGTCCCTCTGCTGGGCTCCCTACTCTGTTATTCAAACAGGTCTTCAAGCTTCTGTGCTCGGTAATCACTATGTAGCATCCTTGTGCTTACACTTGCTCGCATGCATTGTTTATCAACAATTCCTTATTTATAAACAATTTGCTAACCGCTTAATCTCCTTGATCACATTTCCCATGTTCAATCTTAGCCATCAGATCATTAATCTTTGACTAGGTTCAATGCATCCTTCGATCTGAAAACGTTTTACCTCACCTTGGGACTTGCATTCCTTTCTAGGAACTTGCACAAGGTTATTGCGTTTCAATATGAGTTGTAGATCTTCCTGTTGATCTTCCATTGTCGTAGATCCTTAACAAACTTCATGCGCAACATACCAATCATTTATACATCTCTAGCTTATCATTGTCCTTCATTAAATAATGCTTGTATTCATCCAATACGATCTGTCATAACTTGGTTGCAACTCGGTAAATACTAAACTTTACTCGGTAGACATTCTACCTTCATTAACCAATATCGATAACCTTAGGGTTTACCGACTAGGTTCCTTAGGGTTTACCGACTAGGTTCTTTGCTCGATGACATAGTATAGTATTAACCTTACAATCAACAACATATGTAGGATATCAAAACAATCTAAACATCATAATCTCATCTTTGTCTAACTCGGTAATAGTTTCCCATTGAATAACTTATTTCTCCCCTTATTCATCACATTCTTTCTATGTCTTTTACCGACATCTTAATTCTCTTCAAATCAATCTTCTCAAGATATGGCAACATCATGCTGAATCAGAAAATCAATTTCTTGACATCAATGACAAAATAATGTTATAAAGATAGTTATCATCCTTTTTCAGTTATATCAAATAATCTTCAACAACCTTCTCAATATCCTTAATGAATATCAACAATCTCCTTCTATTGAAATGCCAACAATCTCCCCCTTTGGCATTGATGGCAAAACCAACAATTAAATGGTAATACCAACAAGATATTCAAATTGATTTGGATTCAGATTGTTGTTAGACTTCTCCTGTTATCCTTGAGTTGTTAAAATCTTCTGAAGTCTTCTCCCTTTTCCATTAGGCTTTTGAGCTGTTGACTTGTATTTAGTCTTCTTCCCCTTTGTAGTCTTCTCCCCCTGTCATTAGTCTTCTGTTATCTTCTTCATTTATGGCTTCACCATTTAGTCAACCATTTAGTCTTCTCCCCCTTTGACAACAATGCCAAAAAGTAAAAGAACTAAATCATGATTTCTTCCTCTATGAAGTGATTTGCCTTGCTATGTATCATCTCAGTCTCGGTCAGAGCAACCTTGTCTTTATTCACTATTTCCTACACACCTTTAGAAAACCTTCTAAAGTGCGTAAATCAGCATCAATCCACACATAATATTCTGTAGATTCATCGAATTGATGCTTTCACCGAACTCTATTAGTGAGTAGAAGATAGGGGTAGGACCCCTAACTTGCTTCTGAGATACTCAAAAGTGTCCCTTGGTAGTGGCTTTGTGAAGATGTCTGCTATTTGCTCCTTTGAACTGATATATTCAAGCACAACTTTCTTCTCTTGAACTTCTTCTCTGAGATAATGATACTTTATAGAGATGTGCTTTGTCTTAGAGTGCATTACCGGATTCTTTGAAATGTTAATGGCACTTGTATAATCACAAAATATAGTTACTAGCTCGGTAACTTTCTCATTTATACCTTCCAACAGTTGTTTGATCCATGCTATATTGGTATAATTCAATGCTGCAGCAACATATTCAGCTTCTGCTATTGACTGTGAAATACATCCTTGTTTCTTGCTAAGCCAACTTACTAGTCTTTCTCCCAAAAAGAAAGCTCCACCACTTGTGCTTTTCCTATCATCTATGTTGCCTGCCCAACCAGCATCAGTATAAACTTTTAAATCAAAATCATTTCTCTTTTCATATACTAAGCCATAATCTTCAGTGCCTCTTAGGTATCTGAAAATTCTCTTGATTGCTGTCATATGGGTTTCCTTGGGATCTGCAGAAAATCTTGCAACAATACCTACTGCATGTGCTATATCCGGTCTACTGTACACAACATATTGCAACTTCCCAATCAGAGATCGGTAAAGTGTCTCATCAACAGATGCAAATTCATCATTCTTTGATAGTTTACAGTTAGTAGTCATAGGAGTACTTACTGGTTTAGAATCCTCCATTCCAAATTTCTTCAAGATTTCCTTTATGTACTTGGATTGAGTAATGAAAATCTCATCTTTCATTTGCAGTATCTGTAAACCTATAAAATACTTTATCTCACTGATTAATGACATCTCAAATTCTTTGTTCATTTCATTTCCAAAGTTCTTGCATAAGGAGTCATTACCACAAAAAATAATATCATCAACAAATATGGCTGAGATCAGTATTCCATTGTTCTCATCATTCTTCATGTACATATTGTTATTTTCACTTGTCCTTATAAAACCAACCTTGATCAAATAAGATTGCAGTCTCTCATACCATGCTCTAGGTGCTTGTTTCAAACCATATAAAGCTTTGTTTAGTTTGCATACCTGATCTTTACTCTTGTCTTCAACAAATCCTTCAGGTTGTTCAATGTAAACTTCTTGAGCATAACCTTTGCAAACTAGTCTTGCTTTGTTCCGAATGACTTCACCTTTTTCATTCAGCTTGTTTATGAAAATCCACTTTGTACCGATTACTTTTTTGTCCTTTGGTCTTGGGATCAGTGTCCATGTGTCATTCTTCTTGATTTGTTCAATCTCTTCTGTCATAGAATTTACCCAATCTTCACTATTAAATGCCTCTTTTACTATTCTTGGTTCAAATTCAGATATCAGACATGTGTTCTGTCTCAGTTTGTTCCTTGTCATCACTGGATCATCCTTATCTCCAATAATATAACTTGATGCATGATGTCTTCTAACATATTTGGCTAATATAGGCTCGGTAGGCTTTGTATGATCTTCTTCATCACTCGGTAACTGGACATTATCTTCATTTTCTTCAGTAGCTTTCTCGGTAGGACTTCTCGGTTGAACATAAACAAATTCTTCATAATCTTCTGGTTCTTTGGAATTTCCTTCATCATTTCTTTCTACAAATTCATCAATTTTCACATTTGCACTTTCTACTATTTTGTTAGATGATTTGATCAGACATTTAAATGCTTTACTTCTAGAAGAATAACCAAGAAATGTTCCTTCCTCACTTTTTTGGTCAAACTTTCCATTTCTGTCATCTTTGTGAACATAACATCTACTTCCAAAGATTTTAAAATAACTTACATTAGGTTTCTTGTCATACCAGATTTCATATGGTGTCTTCATAGTTCCTTTCTTAAGTTGTACTCGGTTCAGGGTGTAAACTGCAGTGCTGATTGCTTCTCTCCAAAATGTTTGAGGTACCCTCTTTTCTATGATCAAGGTTCTGGCACAATCTACAATTGATCTATTTCTTCTCTCAGCTATCCCATTTTGCTGAGGTGTTCTCACTGCAGACACTTGCCTTTTTATACCATGATCATTGCAAAATAAGTTAAATTCATCAGAAATGAACTCTCCTCCTCTATCAGATCTAAGACATTTCAACTGTCTTCCTATTTCATTTTCAACTCTTGCCTTGTACCATTTAAACATTTGAAAAGCTTCTAATTTTTCTTTTAAAAACATAACTGACATCATCCTTGAGTAATCATCCACAAATAATATGAAATATTTATCACCATAATAACTTTGAACTTTCATAGGACCACAAAGATCAATATGCACAAGATCTAAAATTCCTTTTGAAATGTAGGACTTACTTGTAAAGCTTGATCTTGTCATCTTACCCATCTGGCATCCTCGGCACATAGCATTCTTAGGTTTTTCTAAGCTCGGTAGACCTCTTACTCGGTGCTTCTTACTTATTTTGATCAAATTACCAAAATTTACATGACAAAACCTTTTATGTCATAACAAAGTATCTTCTATCTTTGCATAAAGACACTTGTTCCGAGTTGAGTCAAGATGAAATGTATTACCTTTTGTTTGTGTCCTGGTAGCAGCTAACTTTCCATGTTTGTCATGAACTTTGACACATCCTTTTTGAAATTCTATTCAGTATCCTGTATTGTTTAGCTGTGCTACACTCAACAAATTGTATTTCAAACCTTCAACCCAATACACATCATCACATTTAGCATTGTCAAGAAGTGTGATAAAGCCTTTACCTTTCACCGGACATGGTGCATCATTACCAAATCTTACATAGCCTCCATCATAGTCTTGTAATTTAACAAACTTGTGTTTATCACCTGTCATGTGATGTAAGCATCCACTGTCTATGATCCAAGAATCATTATTATTTATGTGAGATATTAGGGCTTTTTCTTCATACCTTTCTTCATCTGATCCATCTTTAATAGCCACATAAACAACTTCCTCTGTATCAGTTTCATTAGATTTATCATCGTTGGATTCCTCATCAGCTACTAGGCATGTCTTTCTGTCTCTCCTTCTAAAATCTCGGTGTCTTCTGTATTGGTTGTCTTTCTTCCTGTTATCTCGACATTCTCTCTTTTCACTAGATTCTTTGTCAGGGCAGTTAGAAGCCATATGACCTATTTTATCACAATTGAAACATTTCAAAGGTAGCTTTCCTTTATACTTACCTTTGCCTCTCGGTAACCTTCTGGCTAATAATGCTTCAAACTCTTCTTGCTTCTTGATTTCCTCATACAGTTTGTGCACTTCTTCCATGTTTTTGTGAAATCTTTCACTTGTTCCACTCTGATTCCCTTCAGAGTACTTACTCATTCTATCATTGCAATCATTAGATTCACTAATATGAAAAGAACTGAATGCAGATTCTACTTTATTTACCGAAGACCCACTATTATCAAAATTACTTAACTCAAATGCATGTAGCTTACCAATAGTAGCATCCAAAGAAACTGGCATGTTAGGTATAGACCTCAATTCATTGATTGCAGAGACTCGAATGGCATAAGTAGGTAGAAGGGTTCTTAACAACTTACTTGTTACATCCTTCTCTTCAATAGTTCCTCCTGCTCCTTTGATTTGATTGACAGTCTCCTTTAACCTTGTACTGTATTGGGTTATGTTCTCACCTTCATTCATTCTCATGGATTCAAGTTGTCCTCTTAGACTATCTACCTTTGCTCTTTGGACATGTTCATCACCGCCATATACAGATATGAGCTTGGTCCACATTGCTTTTGCATCATTACAGCCTTCTAGATCATTAAACTCTGAGTCGGTCAATGCTGATGTTATTTCAATCATAGCTTGAATGTGTTCTTGCTTTGCCTTTATCTCTTCCAAGGTCAATAGGTTGGTGCTTGGTGGTATGTAATCATTCTCCAAATAATATGTTGCATATTCTCCAATTCCTGATAAATGCAGCTTCATCCTTTTCTGCCATGTGGAGAAACTTGACTTGTTCAGCTTTGGTGCATTCCTTTTATACATCTTCGGATCTTTGCCTCAAGTTCCTTTAAACTTTTCTTCCAGAGTCCAAAGCTCCGATACCAATTGTTAAGTTCTGATGCCAATAGCTAACAAGATGAGAGGAGGGGGGGGGGGGTTGAATCGTACAAACTTAATCTTCAATAAAATCAATTACCTCAGTAACTTATACTTCAGCAATATAATAAAAAACTGCTAAACATGCTAACTCATAAACACATAATCATCATAACACATATAACACCAGATTTAATGTGGAAACCCAAATAGGGAAAAACCACTGTGGGATTTCGGACCCACTAACAAATATACTCTTCTAGACTATGCTCAGTTAAAAGAAAACCCTGTTAAAGATTGCAAACACATTGCTAGATGTGACCCTGTTAAGGGATTTCCCTCAGATCTGTTAGGATCTTCACTTTGTTAGAAGTGGCCTTGTCAAAGGATTTCAAACACTCATTTAGAATGTTACCTTGCTAGAGGGTTTACAAATAAGACTGTTAAGTCCACTCGGTTAAGAGATTTTCTGTCACTTACAAAATAATAGTAATAAAATATATCTGCAACTTCACATCTAAAATGCTAAAGCAGATTCTATTTTGCTCAAAACAATCTTGTCATAGGACTTATCTTGTCCCTTTGCTGGGCTCCCTACTCTATTATTCAAACAGGTCTTCAAGCTTCTGTGCTCGGTAATCACTATGTAGCATCCTTGTGCTTACACTTGCCCGCATGCATTGTTTATCGACAATTCCTTATTTATAAACAATTTGCTAACCGCTTAATCTCCTTGATCACATTTCCCATGATCAATCTTAGCCATCAGATCATTAATCTTTGACTAGGTTCAATGCATCCTTCAATCTGAAAATGTTTTACCTCACCTTGGGACTTGCATTCCTTTCTAGGAACTTGCACAAGGTTATTGCGGTTCAATCTGAGCTGTAGATCTTCCTGCCGATCTTCCATTGCCGTAGATCCTTAACAAACTTCATGCGTGACATACCAATCATTTATACATCTCCAGCTTATCATTGTCCTTCATTAAATAATGCTTGTATTCATCCAATACGATCTGTCATAACTCGATTGCAACTCGGTAAATACTAAACTTTACTCGGTAGACATTCCGCCTTCATTAACCAGTATTGATAACCTTAGGGTTTACCGACTAGGTTCCTTAGGGTTTACCGAATAGGTTCTTTGCTCGGTGACATAGTATAGTATTAACCTTACAATCAACAACATATGTAGGATATCAAAACAATCTAAACATCATGATCTCATCATTGTCTAACTCGGTAATAGTTTCCCATTGAATAACTTATTTATCCCCTTATTCATCACATTATTTCTGTGTCTTTTACCGACATCTTAATTCTCTTCAAATCAATCTTCTCAAGATACTGCAACATCATACTGAATCAGAAAATCAATTTCTTGACATCAATGACAATATAATGTTATAAAGATAGTTATCATCCTTTTTCAGTTATATCAAATAATCTTCAACAACCTTCTCAATATCCTTAATGAATATCAACAATCTCCTTCTATTGAAATGCCAACATCCTCTTGTGATCAATATTTTGTCATTGCCCTTTTGTGGGGTGTTGCACATAATTCTTCAATATGCACTCAGCATAGTTGCTCTAATCTCAAGTGACAAAGATTTTGGAGATACAAACACCTTTGATTCGTATTACATGCTCACAAACCTCTACAAGGTAATTTTTCCTCTTATGTCTCTTAATAGTGACATTGAGTTTTTAAATGAAGGTTTCACCCCTCCTTTGGTGCCTTTTCTTGCCTCTATTGCCATTCCTAATGGTGCAATAAAGGCTTATGTTGTTGGTAGTAGGAGGCCTTTTGTAAATGTTATAGGTGTTTAAGGTACTACTAGCCCTTTGAAAGAGAAAATACAATCCATCCCTTGTGAAAAATCATCCCCGATAGTTATTGGTAGTCAAAATGTGGTGGAAAATAAGGACTTCTATCAATGGAGGGGCCTAGGGCACTGATTCTACAATCTTTGGTATTCTCTGGTTAACCTTCATAAATAGGTCTTGGATTCTTAGAGACCTCTTTTTTAGGAAAATATTTAGCTCTTCCATGTGCAAAGGGTTTCTTTATTACTTCCTTTACCTCTTCAAAGGCTAGATATTTGGTGCTTCATGGTAAGATGTGTTCTTGGGAAGAGCTCTCTCTCTCTCTCTCTCTCTCTCTCTCTCTCTCTCTCTCTCTCTCTCTCTCTCTCTCTCTCTCTCTCTCTCTCTCTCTCTCCACAAAACCTTGATCAACTTCCTTTAACTCCTTTATAAAGCCTCTAAACACGCATCTAGTGTGGGTTTTACTTTTGAATCCCCATATCTAGTTTTGGAAGGATTAATGCTATGAAGTCATCTCATAGGCAATTATATTGGATGGTTCTTGAAGGTTGACAATTTCACTTCCTATATTTGGCACTATAATTTTGCTTTCATTTTAGTAGACATTAACATCTCCATGCCTATTCATGGGAATGCGATCTTGATGGTGGGGAATAAGCCTTGGACTCAACCACTTGACTATGAGGGTCTCCCTTTTAGATGTAAATGATATTTTACCATTAATCACTTAGCTACATATTATACTCTTTTGATGCAAGAGCATGATTACTTGGTGGCAAAATGCCAATGTAGATCACTTGACTATTTATGGCCCTAATTCCACAATAGATGGCTCCCATTAGGATGATAAATTTTCTCAAAAGGAAGAATCTTTAGCTTTTGATGCGGCTTTGATGTCCCCTACTCTTTTTTCTCCTTTATATTCCATTGATGAACCTGTTTATCCTTTTTCTCCTTTATACTCCTTCACTCTATTTGGGAACATTAGAGCCACACCACACTTTTATAGGCTTTTTGTGGGAGAATCTCCCCTACTTCCTCGTATTTTGAAGAACTGAAAAATAATATCTCTTAAAGACTATTGTTAGAAGGAAGAAAGGTCTTCCCAAATTTTCATCCTAAAATCATACTATGGTGAAGGGTGTATGGCTAATTAGAGTAAGGTATATTGGTTTCTAAGTGGGGCCCTAAGGGCCCTAGCTTTATCTTTTGATTGTAGTTATTTTTGGTAGCTTGGTTATAGTTGCACCTGACTCTTTTTGGTCTTCTTGAGTGGTTTTCTTTGTCTCATTTCTCGTGGAACAATTTTCATCTACCTTTTAACCATGCTTTTGTATAACGGTTTGGACCCTTTGAATCATGCTTATAAATATCAAACATGGTCGTAATAGTAAGTAATCTCTCAGTAAAGTTTCAGTTATGAAGGGAAACTTGTCTAACCTTAAACCCAAATCATAAAAATTTATCAAAAGCATTAACATTAATTAAGATAAAAACTATATAAATCTTCTTCTAAATAATACTTGACCTTTAAGTGGTAGGATCCCATGATTTGATGGGAAGCTATCCTTAATGTCACAAAGGATGTAACGAAACAATTTTCACACTCTTTAAAACTAGAGTTTCCCTAGTATACAATGTGTTTTAAAATTAAGATAGAGTAGTAATGACCAAGCACTAAATCCCAAGAAATCCAACTACCTAAGTCTTCTAGGATAGTGTTAGATTTATGATTTTGTGGCATAGATGATAATTATCTTTGCAAGTGCCTATAGTGTGGTGGAATGCCAAAGTTTACATCAAATCTACTCATGAAGACTTTGAGCATGATTTTGTAAATTCTATGGTTGAGAAAATATATATATGAGATGGTGAAATATAATTTGAAGAGTGGTGATGAAGGATTTGAATGTGAGTTGGTTATTAGAGATGTAGGCTTTGTTGATTATGTTAAATTTCAAGAAAAAACTATTTTAAAAGTATGTTATATACACAACCACAATAGCTAGATTAAAAGTTCAAGATGTGTAAATATTTATTTCTATTTGAAACTATTTATTATATAGTTGATTTAGTACTAAAATTTGATTCATATTTTAATTTTTATTCACATTACATATAGACATGCCACTGAGAGTATAACATAGAACACAAAAATTATCATTCTAGGTATATTTTTTACATGAGGGATAATCCATCTCACCCATCATGTCCAATATTATTTTTAATGATTTTATGATTTCTTTCAAGACAAAAAATTGAATGGTTCAATAATTTATTTAATTAGATAAATTCTAGTTCAATAGTAATCTTATATTTTATTGGTTGAAAATAATGCATGTAGAGAAGGGTATGCCTCATATTTGGAGTGGGTACAATGAATATATCTATAACTAAAGATTAATTAATGATATAAGTTGGTGCTACATTTAGCAATATAAATTCTATTGTGAAGTGGTGTAACTATGTATTTTCGTAAGGAATGAAATATGATTTAGAAGTATGTAGTTATTTTGGTTGGTTGATGAGGGGATAATGTGAGATAGATTTTATTGTGATATAATTAGTCATTTGTCAAACATTAATTCATTTCAAATCTCTATATATTGCCTTGGGATTGCTTTGGGATTTGGCTTGGGGGTGTTAAACCTAAAAAGTCAACCGCCCCAACATATTTAGAAGTTTTTATAATTGGTTTTTCAAACTTCGCCCTTTGTGTTGAAAAACTCTTTTATCCAAATTTGATGAAATAAAAAGAGTTTATTGAGGAAATTGTTATCTTTCCACCGATATAGAATATGCCTTATTTTGAATTCAATTGATAATTATTATTGATTTTCTACATGCTTTAGGTCTAAAGTCTTGATTGATAGTTTGATTCAAAAACATCTATAACTTTCAAATTGTTTCACATTTTTTGATCCCGAAAGATGTGTCACACTCTATGCTTCACAAACTATAGGTTTAAAAAATTGAATTTCATAAATCTTTTACCAAGTTAGGGTGTCCACACAAACATTTTTTAATATTTTTGAAAAGTCCTGATAAAAATTCATAACTAGTCATTCACTTATAAAAAGATCACAAATTTTATGCAACATCTAAGCATGTGTCCTCTACTTATATCGAAAGTTTCGAAAAAAGAAATTATTTTTTGCTTGTACTTAGGTTGGGAAAACATACAATTTCTTTTTATTTTTTTCAAAAAAATTAGTGCTATTGTATTGAAATTTCAAAATTTCGCCAAATAAATTTACTTTTCTTCTAAAAAGACAACTAGTATCTTAGAAACTACATTCAATTTGTTACAAATATTATTCTTATAGATTTTTTAAAATATGTTAATAACCCATTCAAAATTTTATGTGAAGTTGCCTGACTCTATTTTTTCTGAATTTCCAATGCCATTTAAGGGTCTAGTTTGGATCCCCATGACCTTGCATTGACCCAATATCACTAAGGTCACCAAGTGGCATATGTGTGAGGCTACTTATTCATGGTGGACGAACTTGTCAGCAGTGGCCTATAGGTGATTGAGGTAGGAATCCATTAGCTTAGATTGGCTTATAGCTTGTATAAATCCTTGGGATTGAGAATGGAATGCCATTATAGTATGTGTTACATTGAGTCCCCTTCTCGATTGACAATTGGTATACTTGACCTTATTGGGCTGAAGATGAACCCTCAATGTAGTATGGTATATACTTAATCCTCTTCTAAATTTCCTATTGGTGCAAAAGTATAGAGATAAGAATAGGATCCACAATATAGTGCATGATACATTAACATTCCTTTTCTACTTGACATGCACTATGGGTGGGTTATAGTTAGCTATTATGGATTTGTTAGTCTCTCATCATGCATATGATAGTTTTGTGTATATGTTATGTATGTTGGAGATAGTCACTTTGTATTTGTGATATATGTTAGAGCTAGTCACTATGTATATTTAATGTATGCTAGAGCTAGTCACTATATATATGCAGTGTATGATGGATCTAGTCATCATGTGTATATGTGATGTGTATGAGATAGACATATTGTGTAAATGTGATGTACAAATTATGGAATGTTTGATATGACCCTTGTGTATTTGTATATGTTTGTACACTACTGATTGGTGATAATGGGTATAGAACCAATTATTGATGGCAAATAGTTATCATTATGTTATAATTAAACTAACTTAATAGATTATGTGTAATGAATAATTATAGTCTAATGGCGAGGTTAGAGATCTCATACAAGAGGAAAGAATGAACTCCCTCCTACATTGACATGTGAAATGAAGCCTTCAATTTTCCAAAGAGAATTGTAACTTCCTCAAAGTTTAGGTTTAGGTCTAGGGATGACCCCAACACTTGGGAGCTTACCATCTTTTAGTGTAAACATAAGTAGTGGCACAAAGCTATCGCCACCATGTTTATTGGAGAAACTATGAATTTGATAACTGCAAGCTAAAACAAAGATGCTTGGTTTATTAAGTTAGTAGTTATTGGTAATCATTGTGAGAAAAAAAATTGTACTGACTAAGAGGCAAAATTCACATTCACCCTCAATGTTGAAAGACATTTTTTAACTAAATTCAATAAAACAAAAAGAGTTTATACAAGAAGCTCCTAATATTCTAAAAATATAATATACTACTCACTACAAGTTTTAACGCTTAATATTATTTATTCTCTTCATACACTATCTTTAAATTCTTGATAAAAATGCATGTTGAATAAATTCTTAACTTAGATTTATCATATTTATTTGTAACTTCATAACTTAAATTCATAACCTAGATTTATTTGTAAATTCATAACTCTCAAATTATGTATCTTTCTCCAAATCTAAAAGATAAATTGCATTTAGGTTTAATTGGCTAATATTTTTTAATTCTAATGTCATGTAAAAAAAATCATATATAATTTTTTATTTACAAAATGTGCCACATCCACTGGTGTCATTTATTGATATACAAAATTTGATGAAAGATATATTTTTTGTTCATAATTAGATTGGCCAAAATAATACCATTTATTTTGTTTTCCAAGATATTTAGTGGCACCCCCTTGATTTTCACCAAATTGATTTAAATTATTAGGAAATCTATAATTACATTCAATTTCCTATTACTTATATATATATTTTATTAATTTTTATAGATAACTCATTCAAATTATCTCATAAAATTATTTAAATATTTTGTTTTTAGTTTTTTTCACTATCGATTGACCTATCATAACGTTGCACTCACCTTTAGAATTCATAAACTAGTCCTTCAGTCCATAGTGGAAGTTGTGTGTCTACAAAATATTTATCTTTGTTTAAAATTTAAAAATTCAAATAAACGGTCTACTTCTACAATGGCAACAAAAGTATTGGTAAATGTTGTCACAAAAGTCCGCCCACTTGATGACCAACCTTGATCATCAACCCTGTGACACATTGAAACAACCTCCAAGTGTGGGACCTTGATAAATGTGAGGTTGAATCTCCGGAGAAGGTCGGCTTCCTTATCAATCTGATGCAGGTGTTGGTCTAACCCAACACAAAATAAATCCTAATCTATTGATCTGAGGGGAAAAGGGGAAGAAGGAATGCTTGAAGGGGAAAAGGAGGTTTGCACCTAGATTGAAATTGATCTCTTCGCCTGTAACTGCACAAAACATCAATAGGACTGCACAAGATTATATTCTAACTAGTGCCCTAAGAATGAGTGGAGGTTGGAATTCTTGCAAGATGGCAAGAGGAATTGATTTAGTCCACAGATGACATCTGCAAAGGGATCAACACAATCACCTATGCTAAGGAAAACAAATTAGAATGCATCTAAACAACAAGGTAAACACTTGTTACACATTTTGTGAGAACTGAATGAAGGCAAAATAGGTAAATTCTATTAATGCATAGGTAAGACAACATTTTACAATTGCAGAGAAACCTAAGTTTTATGCCAAAGAAAAGAAGAGAGATCCTAAAAATGATTACAAAATTCGCCTTTGTAGTTTAGGCATAACTCTAATTGGACTGTAGTTAGAAACCCTAACCCTACCTGGGGTTAGGTTACAAAATATCAGAGGGGGAAATCCAATCAAGAATTGATTTGATCTGCATGCAACACTCTGGAAGATCTCCTCTGCAAACTAGGAGGAAACAAAATCATCACAGAAGGAGAAACCCCTACGCATAGATGCATCACGGTGGTACTGCAAAGCACAAAGTCATCAATCCACATAGAAGGGTTGTAGATAGCATTTGGAATCGGTCTGCAGAGTCAATTTTGGAATAATGACGAAGACTCCTAGTGGTTGGATCAAAATCCAATCAAATATTGGTCACCGACTAGGTCTTCAATCAGTTGTCGACCGTCTAGTCAACAAATACCCTCTAGCAGAGATTTGAATTTTAATTGTCTATGAGATTTGAATATCGGTCGTAGGATCCTCCATGTTGCGCACAGATGGATGCGCAAGATATCGCCACATAGTCGTCCATTAGACCCATCGAGAGATTAAAACATCACCATCAGATCCTTCCTTTATGAAAATTTGACAACCTCAAATGTGCCACGCATCGGGCTGGACCCACCAGATCTATCTCTATGCACGGAAGGGGCCCCACTATGGGCTGTGGCCTTTTTGGCAAGACATGGCCTTTCAACTAGACTCATTTTCACCCTTGTTGCCCATAGAAGGTATGGGCAAAAAGGACTTGCCACTGTGAAAGGTGGCCCCACCATGTCCACCTAGGATGGCATGCCAGCGGGTCCCATCGGTCTTAGGATGTTGCTGAGAGAAAGGCTTTCGGCAAGACCCAAAAGACCTTTCTCCACCTTGTAGAACCTTGGCCGAAAAGGCCATGTCACCAGGACCCTGCTCGCATCCTGTTGAAAAGACTTCGAGTTTGCTGTGAGAAGGGGCTTCGCCAAGACCCTAAAATCCTTTCGGCGCCAAGAAGAAGTTATGTCGAAAAAGGGTTCAGCATCGACAAGACAACGCCCGAGGTCTTGCTAACAAAGGTAGGAGTTTGCCAAGAGAAACCTTTCGACAAGACCCAAATCTCGCCTTGTCGGCCTTGGAAGCTATGTCAAAACAAGGGGAAGCCTTTTGGCCAAGCAATAGAAGAAGAAAGGGAATCGGCCCGCCATGACACAAAGACCCTCCAGCCAATATGTTAAGTGATTTGACCAGTTGACCCAGTCAATGTCTGATTAGAATCTAGAGCCCGAATAGGATTTAAAAGGCTTAAAATTCTTAGCAATTAGGGTTTAGGGTTTAAGGGCCAAAAGGAGGTTTCCCTCAGGGTTTAGTAGGATCTCTTAACCAACTAGGTTTTCTTAGATTGATAATTTCTTCAGGGCTAAGGTTGACAAGAATTTAGTCAACAGTAAATATTTTCAATTGTAAGAAAATTTGACAGTCATTTGCATGTCTTATGCAATTTTAGTTGTTCGGGTAGTGGACGTGGTGGATGTGAGAAACTAATAAGTCATCAGTCTAGTGGTTACAAAAGAGATTAAATCTGACAAAAGTGATTAGTGCTAGTAGACATAACTGGTAAATTTGACACATGAAACAACTTGCTAAAACTATGAAGAGTGGCTTACTTGTTTTAGAGGTGCCTATTTACATCAATTTCTAAGATGTCTTGTTAAATAATTTTTTGATAAAAATGCAATAGACACCTCAAAAAGATCTCTCCATATATAATATATATATGTTTTTTTTTAATTAGTAAAGGCAGAGCTGAGTTTTTATATTAATTATGGATAATTACAGTACTAACATAGCTAATTGATGAAGGATCAAAAAACTTATTGTATGCTTCTGAAACCATTCTCAGCACTTTCGAGAAAGAGGGTTTCCAAGCAAACAGAAAACTATATGCATCATCATCTATCATTCCAAAATCTAACAAGTTTATGTCATCGAGGATCATATAAACTATAGAAAGTTTGAATAGCAAATTCTCAACTGCCAAATTAATAGAGATTTTAACCATGATTATGTAGCCAAAAAATGAACTATTATCAGTGTCTAGCGATAAGCAACGAAATGTCTTAAAAACAAAACCAAATTAAGAAACCTAGCTTTCAATTTCATCCAAGAGCTCGGTTGGAGAAGAATTTCTCACTCTCCCACGACCTCTACCTGAAGGACAGCCACGGCCACGGCCACGACCAAACCCATATATTATATATATATTAATTAAACCATCAATAGCAATTTACAAATCTTCAAAGTAAAGCCTAAAGAAATGTCCGTTTTTCCTGTGTTATGTCATGTCCCATGGTGCCTTGAATTGAATGAAGGCGAATAAGCTACCACCAAAGGTAAGATATAAAATCACACATTGAGACGAAAATTTGCAGTCGCACGGTACTATTTCTGAATTGTTGTTTTGGGTACTCATTGCCATGGTGGATTAATTATTTATTTAAATCCATCGGATTGTAGAAAAGTATTACAAAGACTTTGGTTGTAGAAGATCTGAAATAGTTTTTAATAACAATATTTTTTTTAATTATAATTGATAATGCATATTATTTTGCAACATAAAAAAATTCACTAGAATTGATTTGAAACTCTAAATATGTTTATCATAATTAGAAATACTCTAGGAAGTTAAGTGTCCATAAATATGAAGCCTGACCCATGGTATCAAAACCAGCTAAACTTCATGGTTTGAAACTTTGAACTCTCAGTATGCAGAGATTGCTTTTCGTCATCATATTTGAAGGCTGATATTAACAGACAGCCTATTTTCCATCTACATTAGTTGATCTCACAGTGTACTCTGAAACAAGTTTGGCAAATGAAGAAAATTTGTTCTCCAGTAGTTTACTTGGAGAGTCATATTCAACAATATTTCCTGATTAAAAACAAGAATTCAGCTCATAGACTAAGCAAAAGAAGAGGGATTTGCAATCTCAAACATAAGAAAATAGAAGGGTTAAGATTTGATACCATCACTCAATACTAGGACCAAGTCACTATCACAGACGGATGGAATTCGATGTGCTATGGTGATTACTGTGCAATCAGAAAATTGGTTCCGTATAGTTTGTTGAATAAGCCCATCAGTTGCAGTGTCCACTGAAGCAGTTGCTTCATCCAGTACCAATATGCGGCTTTGCTTTAGTAACACCCTTCCCAAGCACACAAGCTGTCTTTGCCCCATACTCCAGTTCTCTCCATTCTCAGTTACTGCAGAACAGATCAGTGCAGTACATTTAATACATTTATCCTAAGTGAGAATATAAGCAGTAGAATAAGATGCTAAAAGGATTCTGTGTTTCCCGTTTCAAAATTATATGACAGGAAAGATATAAACCGAGAGAATCAAGCTTCTCCTCTTTAGACCGGACGATTTCCCCTAGCTGGCATTTCTCCAAAGCCTGGAGCATGGGCACAAACAATGTAAATATTTAGTAACAGAAAGCCCCACTTTCATACTTTTGAGCACTTATATTCTTTTGTCCAAGAATAAGAGGAAATTAAAAACCAAACATATATAACCCACCTTCCAAATCTGGTCATCTGAATAGTCTCCCAATGGATCTAGATTATTCCTTATAGTGCCTTCAAACATTGTTGGGTCTTGTGGAATGATGCTTAGTCTGGATCTTAAATCATGCAGGCCTATTGTTAAGATATCAATTCCATCAATAACTATTCTGCCTCCTACTGGGTCTACAATTCGAAAGAGTGATTGAATCAGAGTAGATTTCCCACAGCCTGTCCGCCCTACGATGCCAACCTTCTTCCCTCCAGGGAAAGTGCATGAAATTCCTTTTAACACAAGTGGGAGATGTGGCCCATAACGCACCTGATCGTGTGCATCAAGTTTAAAAGTTGAATAATGAATGAGAATGCAATAACTAGTTGACAATCGTGAAAACTCAAAGATTGTTACTAACCTGAAGATCGGTGATATCAATTGTTCCTCTTGATGGCCAGCAAGAATTTGGTCCACAGTTGTCTATGATCAATGGAGGTTCACTAGGTATGCGTGAGTACTGCACTATTCTCTCTACAGAGACCATATTGTTTTCCAAATTATTTAAGTGCCATATCAGCAAGGTTTGTGTAAGGTTCAGAGAAAGACCATATGTTATTGCGAAACCTGCAATGGCTGTTAAAGTCGCATATAGTCGGTCAACTTTCATGAATCGTGGTTTCTATCTTGCTTGTTCAAATTAGACCTATCAAGAATAATTACTTCCCAAATCAATGTCTTTCTACTTACTGGGATTAATTACACTTTCTGGCAAGCAAAGAAGGAACACCATAGTGAACACAAATATAAGATTTGATAAAAGATCTAACCGAAAGCAAAGCCACTGCGTGGCCCCACTCTTGTGGAATCTGGTTTTAGAATATCCATCAAACAAATGTAGATTTGAATTCATGAATGGAGTCTCCTGGTCAAAACTCCTGATTGTAGCTGCTCCGGAGATTGATTCTGCAAAATGTTGTATGATAGGAGCCTTACAAACTCCAATTAACCTAGAAAGTTCTCTAGATGTCACTATGTAATATTGCTGCATGAATGAAATAAAACACATTTAGAAATATATATTTTGTCTGTAGTGATCAGAACTCAAAATCATGAAACAGAAAATCATATAAAAAAACATTACTCTTAGTAAAATCTGAAATGTAATTCTTACACCTGATATTATAGCATTTTTTTCAGTAAATTGTCATTTCTTTCTAGACCTAGCTTTCAGATATAAATATTGACTGCCCCCTCTCTGTTTTTTACCAGAAGGATATTTTGCATGAAGGTGAAAATCAATGTGAGAGACCATACCTGATACCATAAACAAATTGCAAGCACGGGTATGAACATAATAAAGACCTGCCAAGCAACCTGAGACATGACTGCAATAATCCCCAAAAGCTGTATAAATGTAAAAGCTACAGATCCTAGTTGAAAAGGAATGGCTTGGTCCACCTGACTCTGATCATTTGATGCCTGCCAACATGAACAAACAGCATTCGCTTTCTAGCTTCAAATATATTTCTCTTATTTGCTATTAAAATAGGATACAACAGTAAAATCTACTGACCCGATTCAGTATACGGCCACTAGGAGTTGCATCGAAGAAGGACATCGGTGCCCGAAATATGCAGCTGTGCATTTTGCTAAAAAATTGTTTGGCACTTTCAAATCCAGTTAGACAAAGCAGGATAGTCCTCACAAGTATACATAATGAGCTGCATAATGCCAAAGTTATATAAACCAGAATGAGGAAGGACTTGGTAACAGGGGGCCTTTGTTCTTCAGTTAAAGGTGTTGCCCATGCCATCCAGTAATTGCTACCTATTTGGAGTAGCTGATATACTATGTGCGCCAATAAAATGATAGGAATCAAAACTCCTTTGTATGCAGCAGTAATGTAAGACCAGTACACCCACATACTCACCCTGCCTTTCTCCCTTTCTTCTTCTTGCACAAGCTGTGAACTTCTGTCTTCTTTATCTTTTTCATTCTCTTTCTGATCTTTTGATTCAATCTCTTCATATGCCTTTTCTGCTTCCTGGAGCTGTTCATGGTTAACGTCTTCCACACTAGTCTCGTTATCAACAGATGATCCTTTAACGGGTACCTGTGATGAGAGGATCTCAGAGTTCTCCATGTCATCGATGGATTTCAATGCTTTCTTATGTGCACCCACCAATTCGTCAAAATGTGTGTTTGATTGTAATATATCTTCATATTTTCCAGCCTGGGTAATCTCACCATCTCGCATTACCTATAAGAAAGTTTAATAAATACCAGTTGTCAACATAGTTATATTTTATTCTATTTGAACATGAAATCTGAATAGTGTTTAAAATTGGAATAAAGTTCAAACACACCAGAATAAGGTCAGCTGCAAATAAAAATTCGACTTGGTGTGTGACATAGACTACAGTTTTTGAACCCAGAATACCAAGTAGACATTCCTGTAAAAGAAGAAAATAATTTTGAGATATTTTGGAGTTATGAACATGAAACAGTAAACTACACATTAATTATATTAATACATAGTCTATTTTCTGCTATTCAATTTGATAACTAAGTTAACAAATTCAAGAATTTATTTCTTATAAAGACTAAAATAAGACCGGCTATTTTAGTTATTTTAGTTTGTGTAAGTGTTGGTTTTCTTCTATTCAATTTGATAATTAAACTAAAAAATTCAGAAACCCATACCTGGAAAATGTGTGTCCCTGTATGTGCGTCAACAGCACTGAAAGGATCATCGAAAAGATAAATGTCGGCATCTTGATATAAAGCACGTGCAATCTGTATCCTTTGCTTTTGCCCTCCACTCAAATTTATTCCTCTTTCTCCAATTTCTGTTTGGTCCCCATAAGGAAACAATTCGAGATCTTTTTTAAATGCACAGGCCTGTAGTACACTCTCATACCTGCTTTTCTCCAATTCCTTCCCAAAGAGAATATTGTCTCTGATTTTTCCGCTTTGTATCCACGGCGTCTGACTAACATATGCTTTGGTGCCACTTATCTTGACAACACCTGATATTTTGGGTATTTCCCCTAGTATACAGGATAGGAAGCTTGATTTTCCTGAACCAACGGTTCCACACACCGCAACCTTCATGCCTCTCTTTATATGGACATCTAAGCCTCTTATAGTTGGAGTAGGTACTGCAGGATCCCAAGAGAATACCCCTTCTTGGATCTCAATTGCGTAGTCAGTTGAATTTTTGGAGACTTTTTCTACTGCATCTTGTTGCAGCTCTTCTTGCTTCAAAAAATTATCTACACGATCTAATGACACTTTGCTTTGAGCAATCACAGATATTAAGTCAGGAAGGCCGGATATGGGTTCCTGGAGAATCTGGAAAGTTGCAAGTGCAGAGAGAATTTTACCTGTTGTTAAAGGCACACCTAGTATTACGCATGTACCAAAAGTGACAACAGACACAAATGTAGGCGCTGCCCAAAAAATAAATGTTGTCCCAGAAAGTGCATAAAAATACTTTTTCAGCCAACTACATTCTTCCCCCCTCAATGTTTCGAGTTTCATGAGAAATCTGGACTCCCAGGCTTGCAATTTTAAGATTCTCATATTTTTCAGTGTCTCTGATGTAGCCTTCATCCTTTTGTCTTTTTCTTCCATGATATTTTTATTATACTTCTGTTGCATTTTCACTAGTGGATAATTTGCCATCATGATTAGCACTGTGGCTGCCACTCCTGCAAGAGAAGCCAATCCCAAATTCTGATAAAGAATAACCAGGGCCAGAAGAATTTGCAAAGGTAGAGCCCAAATGTCATGAAGATACCAACTGAACTCTTCAATACGCTGAGCATCAACGCTCATGTAATTGATTATCTCACCACTGGTATGATCTTGTCTTGACTGACTGGAAAGCATCAAGCCTTTCTTGTATAAAGCAGCTGTCAGTGCTGCCCTAACACATATGCATATGTGAACTGTAGTGAAGGTCCAATGGCATTGTGACAGAGAATTTACAAGCTTTGCAAGAAGAAATACACAAGCTAGAATAATGCCTTCACTAGCAAACTGTTCCTTTTTAGCAAGACACTGAACAAAGTTATTTATAAAGTAAGGACCTACATATGATGTACAAGACGTTATTAATAACAGCAATCCTGTAAAGAGTACATCCTTCAGATCAATGAGAAACAATATTTTTGCTATTGATGAGCCACTGCCTTTGGCATCTAATTGATTTCTAAATTTACAGTAAACATGGTCAGCCTTGTGAACATCTGCAACTTGGGGTACATCATCTATGTCCAAAGGCTTCTTATGGCCAACATCAAGGAGAGGCTTCATCCAAAAAAATGACATCCGGCTGAGAAAGCTTGCTGTTGCATAAGGAGTGACTTTTGGCTTAAGGTTTTCAGAATTTTCTGGAATATCATTTGGCTTAAGGTTTTCAGAATTTTCTGGAATATCATTTAAGAGAGGTTCTTCAATGCTTTGAGTTAAGGAGCTCTCGCCAGTTCTGCCACAAAAACTGGCATAACTCAAAAAGGCTGAAAGTAGGAGAGCCAGAATTTCAACCACAATACTGAAGGTAATGTGATTTTGTTCCCTCATCTCATGAATATTGAGGAATAAGAAGAATGCATAAAGAATCAACAACAATATCCACCACATCCGAAGCAAAAGTGGAAACTTCTCATTACTTTCTTTCGTAAGGGAGTAATATGCATAGGCTAAGATGATAGCCCAAGCCATGGCCTGAAAAACATACTCTCCTTCGGCTCCAATATCTTTAGGCCTTGCCCTTAGCCACCAATATAAAGGGCTCCATATTCCAAGTATGCAATACAACACTGATAGAGATACACAACTAAGTAGAGCCAGTTTATGCGTAATCCCATATTGCAACTTCTTGGAATAAGTAGGTTTCAAAACAGAGGATCTTGGCCTTTGTGTGCAAAATCTACATCTTTTCCAGAAAAAGGGAACGATAAGACTAACAACAAAGACCATGTGAAGCGCAATTGCGAGTACATGCCTAATGTAAACTCCAAAGATACTATCTGCAGGTTCTCCCCGATACTTATTTTCGCCTAGCCCCAACAATTGCTTTGCCCAAATGGACTCCATCACTGCAAGCAACGCAGCAACTTTGTCACAGAATTGTTCTTACGGTGTATATATATATATAAAATTGAATCAAATATGGACTGGTCCTTCAGAAGAGATCAATAATTTAGCTGTAAAGCACCCTGCAACAAATGGGAGGTCTTAAATTCAATTCTTAAATTTAACATCCTATCCGAACCCAAGTCAGCAGAACCTAACTAAGCTAGAATTCCCAAGTGCCTGTAGTAGAGTCAGGAAGATGATGAAAACTGAGCTAGATCCAAACAAAAGATTAATTGGTCCCAAAAAGACTGGTATCTCAGTGTTAGAGCATCGGACTAACAAAAGAGAGATCATAAGTTTAACTCTAATTAATCCATGAAAAACTCAACCATATTGCTAAGATACAGACATTATGTCAAAAATAAAATCAATCGTTCACTTACAATTTTTGGCGGCAATTGCCATGAGCTGCTCCCCTGTTGATGCTGGTGGTGTTGGCATGAGCTTCCCTGTTCTTTGAATTGAGCTCTTCTATGTTGGATTGGCATTATATAACATTTACCTAGAATTATGGAGACATTGGTTGTAGATAAATGAACAGAAATGGGAATCCCCGTCTCTTTCAACATACTGTGAAAAAGAAGCAGGAACAAACAATTCCATGCCTCTCAAAATTCAAATTGTCAAACTGATAGTGATAGGCGAAAGAAGTTGTGGCCTGCACACCAAGCAAAGGATGAGAGGATTTATTGAAATTCACAGTGAGAATGGTCAACACGGGAGGCAGGCAAATGTGGAAAACTTAATGAGCAAGAAATTGAGGTCTCCAGCTTTGACGGGTAAACAGCGCAATAGTGCAGGTCCTCCATAGAGAAGTCAAGCAATTCCAGTATATTTGGATTGTACTAGACAATCAGATCTTCTTGTGTAATGGGTATTGTCAATGTCAATGTTTTTGTCGAGTATAATATGTGTTTAGTATAGCAGTAAATAAGTGGGACTCTTATTTATTTATTTATTTTATAAATAAAACTGTGATATACAAATTATATTTAAAGATTTAATTATTTATATTTATTATCATAAATTTCATAAAAATAAATTATATTTATTGGTTAAATCTTTTAAATTGTAAGATGATAAATAAATTTTGTGTAGTCAAAATAGATTTCATATTGAAAAAAACATTAAACAATAATAGACAATAAAAAAATCATTAAGTAGCGATAACTTGTACAAAAGAAGATATAATAAGAAATATATTGCAAATATTATGCCACTTTGAGGGGCAACCTCTTAATTCACTTTGAGGGGGATACCTCCAATAGTCTTCACCAAGAACACAATAGTCAACATGGTGATGATAACTAACCTATACCTCCTATATACACCATACTTATGCCTTGGATACCAACATCTTGTTCTTTTTCTTGCTCTTATCTTACTCTTGCTCTTTTTTTTTTCTCTTAATCTTATTTTTGTTATTGCTCTTGTTCTTTTTCTTTTTATTTCTTTTTAAGCTTCTTATTGTGAAGAAGTTCTAACAAACTAATTTTGCAATAAATCAGACAAATAAAATCAAAATGATCTAAATTTTATACTATAACTTACCACAACCAATATCTCAATTTTCCAAAAAATAATCCAAGAAATTAGTTGACTTGCAGCCTTCAGAGCAAATAATTGAAAACTCTAAGTCATCAATAAATAGCTTAGTTCTACTCCACTTTCTCTACAACTTTTACTGTAGACTCTTCAATATTCGCCTAACAAACCCTTTAAAATTAGGAATAAATTCAATCAAATATGAGAGATATATGTTTCCCAAACAAATTGGGTAGAAACCATAATTTGGTAATAAACCCCTTAGTACTACTCTACTTTATATGAAATATGAATTGTAGATGTTTTAGTATGTTCTTCAAAAACCTTTTAAAAATTAGATAAAAATTTGTCAAGATTTGAAATATACGGGTTTCACAAAATGAACTCCAAAATTGAAAATTGAAAAAAATGTCTTGCCTTCACAATGTCAAGATCATGAATTGTAATACCGCTTGTAATGAAATAAATTGTATAGTAGAAGATATGTTGCAAACAATATTTCATCTCAAGGGATACACACACACACACACACACACACACACACCAATGAACAAGACAACTGAGACGGGGGCGAATCCATTGTATAAAATATTAAACTTATTTCCCAAATCAGATCTACAACAATTAAAATTTAACACACATTCCACAAAAAGAAATGAACGTCAAACATCAAACACACCATGCACAATGAGGCACTAGATTTATGTGGAAAATCCTATTAGGGGAAAAGCCATGGAAAAAATATTCTCAAGATATGAACGCCTATTAAGGTGACACTGGTTAAGGTGATTTTTACAAAGAAAGACTCGTTGCCTAAGAGAAAGAAAGAAGAGGCTCACTGTCGGGATGAAGAAAAATAAAAGAGAAAGAATCTACCACAAATGCACTTTTGCAACCACAAGATTTGTAGATACCTTCGACTCACTACTTCTGGTAGCTAACACATGAAAGCTCACACAACTCAACTCCTTTCACCAACTCAACACCAATTGTCAAAATGTCAGGAAGATAGATCCTCTTTCATACATCTTCATCACATCTCACTTTCTTTCACCCATACACACACACACACCATTTACATTATCCAAGCATCAATATATATATCATCCTCTCAAACACAAAATCTCGCAAGTTTGGCTAAGCAACTTAACTGAACACAATTCAAATTAGGTCGACACTAAACATTTCGTGGTAGAAAATGATGTAAAGTGGACCATAACACATCTTAATCAAGACCAAAATAATCAGCAAACACGTTATACAAAAGTCCACAATCATCAGCGCAACAAAGTAGAGTGTAAACACTCGAGGTCGGCCAAACCCAAAGTAAACACCATCAAACTTGAAAATCATACTTCTGAAGCCCAAACACACATGTCAATTGAATAGAATGAAGCTAAGGACATTATCATCCTAGCTCCAAAAATGCAATGCTAGAAACCATAATGTAGAGAAATACATTGCATGCATTTCACATGGAAACATTGTCAAATACTATCAATCATATTAGTAAACACAACTTCCTCATCATAGCAATCAAGAGCACCAAATCCAGAATATAACATCTCCAAACATATCTTAATAACATATCAAAACTAAAAGAATATATTTGCAACATAAAAGATATGTGGAGCAAACTAACCCAACACAATTGCACAAAAAACTCAGTAACACTTGATCGAGCAATCACTAATGATAATCAAAGCATGTTGACATCAATGACAACACATAAGTAGCTCTTGTTGGCCATTTGGTGGAATTGATTATTTGTTGCATTAATGTTTTGTCATTAATATCAACACTAGCTATTTGGATGCGTTATCGACACCCTTCTAGTCCCGGTAGGTTGAGTAGTTTTTGGTTAACTTGGATCCGGCATGATCCAGTTGACTCTGGTATAATCTAGTGATGGAATTGACTTGTTCATAATGCTTATACTCATATTTGGTTAGCTAATTTTGATCTGGTGATTAGGTGCTATCCTTCTTGCTATGAAGATTGGTTTCTGGTTCCGGCAAGGATTTCATCGACAGAGCTTTTGGTGGAGATCTTTGGTGCATTGCATAATTGGTGTTGGTGCAACTTCTGATGGAGTTTCAGGATGTTGTTGGTGATCATGTTCGAGACTTGACGTTTGGAGATCATTGCTGAGCGTGTGGACCTATACTTGGTCCCGGTTGATCTCGGTTATGGACCGACATTAATGTTGTTAGAATAATCAGTGGACAGCTGAGAGGGGGGGTGAAATAGTTGTCAATAGATTATATCAATCAAACCACTTTATAACCTTTAACAAGAGCACATAAACATTGAATACTGGAATAGCAGAAATAGATACCGGTAAGCAATAAAACTTAAGTATGAAACATAGAATCAACACAATGCAACCATACCACATAACTCCATGATTTGTACATGGAAAACTAGGTAAAGGGAAAAACCACGGTGGGAACCCTACCCACAATGAGATGATACTCTTGCAGAAAGTATGTGATACAATAAGGGGCCTGCACATGCAGGAAGGCACACTGCCTAGATCGTACTGCTCATTACAAAGAAGTCTCACTGACTACACAGAGGTTATAACCACCTCAATATAATTGTACAACAATTCAAAGGAATGAACTGCCAATGATAGCATCTACCATGCCTGATTATAGTCCCGGTTAAGCTCAACACCGGAGGCTTTTGACCTCTTACATAAACCCAATCCAATCACCTATGATCGACCAAATCCCCTTCGCATATGATCTTTTCATTATTCGCATATTTCATTCCATGACCATGATCTACAATGAGATCTTACATCAATTTATACAAACCCTAAGGCCTAAACCAATTAGGTCGGCCATCTAAAATATATTACAATAAGATCATTATATACATCCACATTACAATGATATACCATGTCGGCTTTAGACCAAAACAACATTAACCAATCCATAAATCATCCCAATATCATGTAGAGAACACTTAATAGCACGTTACATGATACCGGTCCATAACCTAGATAGGTATCGGACCCAATAGATCCACCACGCCAAAGCGATGTCTCCAACCAACCGAGGCATGAACAAAGATCACCTTCTGCATCCTAAATTCCATCTAGAAGCCACACCAACACCACTTATGCACCCTGTAAAAGATTCTCAGTAAAAGTTATGCTGGCAGAACCCTAAACCCTTACTGGTATAGGCTTACTAGAATGTATGACAGGATCTAATCATCAAGTCAATACCAACTGACTAAAACATACTCCAGAAACATGCAACACATAAAACCAAACATATTCCATTGATCCAAACATGTCGATAGTATCCAACTGATAGTCCCTTCTACTGCTAACACTAGTTCTTCTACCGGTAATCAAAATCTATCTGTCGATAACCAATCATAATAGCTAGTGTTGACATCAATGCAACACATAATCAATTCTTTCATATTGCCAACAATCTCCCCCTTTGGCATTGATGGCAACACTAGATGTGAAAAAGAAAACATCTAAGTGCCAAGAAATGCCAAAAATTTCTCATAGAAAATATAACAATGAAAAATTGAAAAATCCCAGCAACTCCCCCTGAGGAGTGCAATCCAATATAAAACTAGTCTAAATCTCTCCCCCATATGACATATTATGACATTATTTTTCACATCATATAACTCTCCCCCTTTGACATCAATGCCAAAGATATGACATAGATATCAAAATCTTGTGAATCTCAAAGCTGACTACTCCCCCCTGAGTAGTAGCACCACTACATCAATCCGGAGCAAGGATAAAGTTGATGATACATATCGGACTGATGCTCTACTCCATCAATTAAGTTTATGTTGGAGGGGTAGACAAACCTAACCTGTCTCTCAAATATTCAAATGATTCCCAAGATAGAGGTTTAGTGAATATATCTGCAATCTGCTCTTTAGTGTTCACATAAACCAATTTGACTTCCTTTTCTTCCACCTTTTCCTTCATAAGTTATATTTTATTGATATGTGCTTAGTCTTAGAGTGAAATACCAGATTCTTAGACATGTCAATAGCTGCAGAGTTATCACAATAGATAACTACCGGTTCACTGCAATTTACCTTGATATCCTTCAACATTTGCTTCATCCACAAGGCTTGTGTGCAATTAGTTGTTGCTGCAACATATTCATCTTCTGTAGTAGATAAAGAAATGCATGGTTGTGCTGATCCATGAAACCAATTTCTTTCCAAGAAAGAAAGCTCCACTGGAAGTTCTCTTCCGGTCATCAGTATCTCCTGCCCAATTTGCATCTGTATATGCACATAAAGTGAAGTTATCATCTCTAGAGTACCATAAGCCATATTATGTTTTTCCTTGCAAATACCAGAATATCCTCTTTACTGCATATTCATGATTTTCTCTAGGATTACTTTGATATCTTGAAACAATACTTACTGCATTCATAATATCTGGTCTAGTTTGAGTTAGATATAACAAGCCATCAATCATAGACTTATACCTTGTCGAATTTACCGCTGCAAATGTGTCTTTGATAGATAATTTTTCACTTGTCACCATAGGAGTACTTACCGGTTTGGAATTATCCATACCAAACTTCTTCAACAATTCCCTTAGATACTTAGTTTGACAAATAAAAATGTCTTTGTTAGTTTGAGTAATCTGCAAACCTAAGAAAAATCTCATCTCACCAGTCATAGACATTTCAAATTCATCCTTCATATTATTAGAGAATTACATGCACAATTTATCTTCATCTCCAAAAATGATATCATCAACAAATACTTCAATAATCAGAATATCATCATCAGTGATCTTGTAATATAAATTATTGTCAGCATTACCTTTTGTATAACCAATCTTTAAAAGATATCTATCCAACCTTGCATACCAAGCTCTAGGAGCTTGTTTCAATCCATATAATGCTTTCCTTAACCTCAAACCATATCTTTGTCATCTGTCAGTGAAAATCCATCAGGCTGCTCAATGTATACTTCTTCCTCAAGTTCACCATTCAAAAATGCACATTTAACATCTATTTGATAGACCTTATAGTTCTTGTATGCTGCATAGGCAAGAAATAGTCTAACAACTTCAATTCTAGCTACTTGTGCAAATGTCTCACCATAATCAATTGCTTCCATTTGAGAATGTCCTTTACAAACCAGTCTAGCCTTGTTTCTTACAACTTGACCATCCTCATTTAGTTTATTTCTAAAAACCCATTTAGTTCCAATAACATTCTTATTTTTTAGGTCGGGGAACTAAAGTCCAAGTCTTATTCTTCTCTATCTGATCTAATCCATCTTCCATAGCCTTTAACCAATATTCATCTTTACAAGCTTCCATAACAAATGTCGGTTCAATTTGAGAAATAAGACATACCTCTTCATTTGCCAGTCTTCTTCTTGTCATAACTCCCTTGTTCCTATCTCCAATGATTTGATCTTCAAAATGATTTAATCTTACATACCTTGGTGTCTTCTAAACTTCACGTTCTCTGTTCTGATCACCAGTCATAGTTGAATTTTTTAATTGTACCGGTGTAATTATCCCAGTGTCTTGTACCAGTTGAGGCATTACCGGATCAGTTATGATCATTTCCACTACCGTTTCTTTTTCATATGATATAGATTGATCTTTGTATTGCTCATCCACTTTCACATTTGTGCTCTCCACAATTTTTTGCAATCTTTTGTTATAACATCTATATTCTTTTCTCTGAATTGAATATCCAAGAAATATCCCTTCATCACATCTAGGATCAAACTTCCCAATTGAATTATCCCTTTTGATATAACATTTACTTCCAAAAATTCTAAAATATTTAAGAGTAGGTGTATATCCAAACAATAATTCATAAGCAGTCTTACTGGTTTCACCTTTGATATGAACTATGTTGAATGTGTAGACTATTGTACTCACTACTTCTCTCCAATAGATGTGAGGCAATTTGGCTTCCATCATCATGGTTCTTGTTGCATCCAAAATGGTTATATTCTTCTTTTCCACTACTCCATTCCGCTGAGGAGTCCGAGGTGTAGATAACTATCTTCTAATTCCATTTATCTCACAATAACTATTAAATTCATGAGATGTGAACTCACCGCCTTGATCTGATATGAGACATTTGATTTTCAATCAAGTTTTTGTTTCCACCGTTGCTTTAAAGATCTTGAATTTCTCAAAAGCTTCAGACTTCTCCCTTAGAAAAGTCACCCACATCATTCTAGAATAATCATCAATTATTAGCATGAAGTACCTATCACCTTGAAAGCTTCTGGTCCTTGCTAGACCACATAAGTCAATATGAATCAAATCAAGAACATCATTTGATTTATCATGTATGCTCTTAAAAGATGTTCTAACTTACTTTCCCAATTGACATTCCTTACATACCAGATTATGAGGCTTTATAATCTTAGGTATATCTCTAACTGCCTTTGTTGAACTGATCTTAACAATAAAATAAAAACTAACATGACACAACCTCTTATGCCATAACCAACTCTCATCAATATGAGTAATCAAATATGTCTTATCGCCGGTGTTCAGGTGAAAGATATCACCTCTAGTTTGAGTACTGGTTGCAATCTCCAAGCTAGTTATGTCAATGATTTTGCATTTTATATCTTTGAAGTGAAGTTGGAATCCCTTATCCACCAATTGACCGACACTTAAAAGATTATGCTTCAAACCTTCTACATAGTAGACATTATCATTATTATGCTTACCATCCAGAGAAATAATACCTCTACCTTTAATCATACATGCTTTGTCATCTCCAAATCTGACTTGACCGCCATTTTATTCTTGTAGGGACAAAATTTTTCTTTTATCTCCAGTTATATGATGTGAGCATCCACTATCAATTACCCATTCATCCTTGTCTTCAACTTTTCCTGCTAGGGCCTTTTCTTCATTCTTGATAACTGGTTCTGATTCATCTTCCTTTATAGCATAGAACACCCATTCCTTTCCGCTGTCGGATCCTCTAGTAGATTCTCTTGTCGGTTCTTCCTCTGAGTGATCACTTACTCCTTCATCATCAACATAGTAGCATGATTTATCTTTGTTTCTCTTGTACTTATTCTTGAACTGATATTCATGGTTAGGCTTAAAAGATCTTTTAACTCTTTCTTCAAATCTTGAATTCCTTTTAGGACATCTAGATGCAAAATGACCAATCTTATTACATGTAAAACATTTAAAAGGTGCTTTTCCTTCATACTTACTTCCTGTCAATCCTTTAGGTACTCTTCTAGAAAATAGGGCTTCTCATCCTCTTTTCTCATATCTTCCAATTATTTTTCATATAGGGCTTTCCAATCACTTTTGTCGGTAGATGATGATGCATGAAAAGCAGGATCAGACTTTGCAGCTCCAAAGGGTCCAAATTCTTCAAGCTCAAAAGCAAATAATTTCCCAATTAGAATGTCTTTGTTAACTAAAGTGTTTTCCATTGATCTCAATTCATTAATTGCAGTAGCCTTCATCTTGTAAGCCAGTGGTAGGGCTCTCAAAACTTTAGAAATTATTTCATCTTCACTCAAAGATCCTCCACAACATTGAATTCCCATGACAATCTCATTTACTCTTTCCATAAATGTAGCAATTCTTTCATTATCTTCCATCTTCAAGTTCTCATATCTTACCCAGTAACCATCAAGTTTAGCAATTTTGATAGTAGGGTCACCTTCATTCAGACTTTATAATTTATCCCACATAACCTTTGCAAATGATTTATCAGTCAATCCCATGATTTTCTTATCAGTGAGTGCACACAAGAAGGCTTTCATTAAGCTTAGGGATTTCTCTTCTGAAAATAGCTATCAGTGGATTTGAATTATTAGGTGTCATTGGATCTACCTTAAGCGGTTAAGCTTCTGTAAAAGAGGACCAAAGTTCTGATACAAATTTTTATAATAACCGATGAACAACTTAGAGGGGGGGGTGAATCAGTTGTCAAAAGATTATATCAATCAAACCACTTTATAACCTTTAACCAGAGCACATAAACATTGAATAATGAAATAGCAAAAATAGATACCGATAAGAAATAAAACTTAAGTATGAAAAATAGAATCAACATAATGCAACCATGCCACATAACACCATGATTTGTATGTGGAAAAATTGGTAAAGGGAAAAACCATGGTGGGAACCCTACCCACAATGAGATGATATTCCTACAGAAAGTATGTGATACAATAAGGGGCATGCACATGCAGGAAGGCACACTTCCTAGAGCCTACTGCTCATTACAAAGAAGTCTCACTGACTATAGAGAGGTTATAACCACCGCAATATAATTGTACAACAATTCGGGGGAATGAACTGCCAATGATAGCATCTACCATGCCTAATTACAGTCTTGATTAAGCTTAATACCAGAGGCCTTTGACCTCTTACATAAACCCAATCCGATCGCCTATGATCGACCAAATCTCATTCGCATATGATCTTTTCATTATTCGCACATTTCATTCCATGGCCATGATCTACAATGAGATCCTACATCAATTTATACAAACTCTAAGGCCTAAACCAATTAGATCGGCCACCTAAAAGATATTACAATAAGATCATTACATACATCCACATTACAATGATATACCATGTTAGCTTTAGACCAAAACAACATTAACCAATCCATAAATCATCTCAGTAACGCGTGTAGACACCTAAAATTGTCATGTCTAATTAAATAAATATTTTTATTTATTTAATTACTTTAGCCTAATTCTTCTATTAATTAAATAAATCTTTATTTATTTAATTAATTCATTTATCCTCTTCTAGCTTTATTTCTCATTTAAATAAATACATTTATTTATTTAAATTATCATTTTTCCTAAATTAAATAAATATTTTATTTATTTAATTGATCCCACTTCTTCTATTAATTAAATAAATCTTTATTTATTTAATTAATTCATTAGCCTTTTCCATCCATGACACATGTCATTCATCTCTTAATTCATACACTACCTACCCTCTCATTATTTTCTTATTTCCTCTACCTACCCTCTAATCATAGCCGGCCATTTATCTTTTACACCTCTCAATCTTATCCCTCCATTTCTTTTAGTGTCTTCTATATAAGGAGATGCTTCCTTCATTATCAACCCTAATCAATCTAGGCATCCTGATCAATTGACTACACTCTTTCATATGCGATCATGCCTACTTGCAACCACACTTCCATTCTTTGTTGAGCTCTTATGCACATAAAATCTGAGAGCAAATATATGAAGCAAGATCAATGGAGATAGGAAGAATGGAGATTCAAACCCTATTGGACATGTGATGGTATAATCTTTGTGATTTCATTTGATTTGCATTATCTTAGGTAATCTTCATATGTTATGGTGGATCTTTGTTGTTGTTAGGCCAGGGTTTTGTGGTTGAATTCATTTAGTCTTTCAATATCGTTGGTATCCATTTTCACCGTATACATTTTGGCACGCCCGATGGGACTCTTGTCCCTTTTGCATTTAACATCTTTTGTTGCAGATTTTGTGTTTTGAAGTTGCAGATCTGACATTTCTGACAACATTTTGATATTTTTGCATCTGCATGCTTTCAGATCGCGTTTTTGGTTTTTTGTCTCGTTTGTGATATCTGGAATCGCATCTGCACCCTCAACAATATTTTTTTTTTTTGCAAATTTCGGGAAACGCGTGTGTTCCCTAGTCGCGTTTGTGTTCTGGAACCGCGTTTGTGTCGGATCTAAGCGCATCTATGAAGTTATATAGCGTTTGTGTTTCTGATAACAGCGTCTGTGTGAGGTTGTTACATTTTGGATTTCTTTGATTCAATTTTTCATCATTTAGATTTTCAGATCTGGTTTATTTTGGGCTAACATCTTTAGATCTACCTAACGAAATTGGTGCTACTTGTCTTGAAAGCAAAATCGTTTTGTTGAAGGCCCCTATTTTCACAAAGTCTTTTGGATCTAAAATTTACCTAACTTGTGTGCTTGCAGGAAAGGGGTGATCATTTGAAACAATCCAAACTACTAACAAATCTTTGTTGCAGGATCTTGACAAGGGTTTTTTATTTTTATTGTGTGCCTTGTTTTCATAAACTAGCAAACACTCCAATTGGTGCACTAAAATTGAACCATTGTCTTTTGTATCTTGAGCAATAGGCTCTTTTTGTTTAATCTTTAGAGGGTGTATCTCCCTGTGTGGTCATTAGGACTACTAGTGAAGAGAGAACGACCCAAGTGGTAGCGAGAAAAACCCACCTCTTCCGAACCACTATAAACAAATGTATTCATGGTGAAAACTATGGATAACGTGTGTTCATTAGTTCATACCGGCACTATGTCTCCCCATAAACCCGTTTGATCAAATTTATTTAATCATTTGTAGGGCGTAACCCCTACCGGTTGGGAGCCTTCTGTATTTACAGAGCTGAAAGTGTCGCATGTATGGCCACACGAGCAGATGCCCTTACTAGCACCTTTTTGTTTTAGAAGCCAAAATCCTTCTAGTTGTTGGGGCAGGAGGTCGGACCTCTGGTAGCGGCCCACACACATACGGTTCTTAGTAGAGATACAAAGTTTACCACGAGGAGTTTTCATGGGGATTGATGCTTGGCTGCCCCGAGAAGTGAGTGTTGAGGGTGGATCCAGTGGGGTCAAGCATCTAAATATCCGCTCTGAATAGCATAGCCTTGGGGGAAACTCCATGTGGGATCAACAACTATTGTCTTGGCCAGCCATAAGAATTGTGCTTGACTTATTTTAAACATTCAAACATTCAAGACCAAACATCAAAACATTGTGTCTTTTGTGTCTTCAAGTGTATGCAAAACAAATTTTACATCAAACAAACACACTTTTCTTTGGAGTCATTTTGAGTCTAAACACTTAAAAACATTGAGTCTTCATCAACACTGTGTCCTCTTGTCACGAAAAATAGTCAAACATTCAGATTTGGTCACAACAAGCAACTTCATAGATTGAAAAAATTGCACAAAGTTTGCAGAAACGTGTATGTGTCTAACAAAGCCATGTCTGTGTCATTTAACCGCGTCTGTGAAGGGTAGAAACACGTCTATGTCTTTTGAGCAACTTTGCATTTTCAACATCTCAGAAATGCGTCTATGTCTTTTGAGCAACTTTGCATTTTCAACATCTCAGAAACACATCGGTGTCTGACAAAATAGCGTATGTGTCGTCTAAGCGCGTCTGTGAAGTATACAGGCATGTCTGTGTTCAGGAGTGAAAACTTTCATAATTCAGCAAACAAGAACAGTCAATTTCAGACTTATTGAGCTTCCTAGGTTATCTCTCTGGGCTTTTCATCTAGCATTCAACCTGTCTTTGGGTCTCACAAAGTCCATCATTGCTTTACACCTTGCATTACATTCACATTTGTCTAAACTTGAGTCAAAAGGTCACTTGCTTGTCCTCATCTTACTTTGTCAACACACTACATACAACAACATTTTGCTAAGTGGTCCCTCATCAAGGTCTGTCACCTTTGGGTCTCATTTGGTCTTACTTAGAGTCAAGGTCAACTTACCTCATCAAGAGAAACTATCATCTCTTTGGAAGCCACACCTACTCTACTACATACATATTTGGTCTTACACTTTGGACATTGCAAGAACACCTCAGATTCATTTACATTCCATCCAACTCTTAGTCTTCCATAATCTTTCCATTTTCATCTAGTCTCTCACATCTTGGTCAATACCTAGTTCATGGTTGAAACCCGTCCCCAAAAATCTAGGAGAGAAACTAAAGAGGCTCAAGAGTCCACAAATATGAGTGTCTATGATTATGACAATGATATCTTTTTCAATTCTGATCATAACACATTACCTGACATGGATGCCTATAGAAACATTCCAAATGTTGAGAACATGGACACTACAAACAATAGTGATACACACATTGACAATATGGACATCATTTCAGTACATTCAGCAGAAGTGGAAGACTCCATTATGGATCCCCGTTTCAGTCGATTGGTTGAGGAAATAATGAGGAGAGATAGACAATACTTTTTACAAGTGATGGCACAAAGTGGAGCCAAGATACCTCATGATTTTGACATGTCTCAAATAATGGAAAATCGACCTTTGCAACAAACTCACTCCAACATGAATCAAAGGAGACCTAATAGTGGAGGCAATAGAGGACCACATCTTGTGCCTGAATCACCATCATCTTTGTTTCAAAAACCAGAGGTCCCATACACACATGGTCAAGCATATGATACTCACCTTCGCAGACCATTATGGAAGTCTTATGCAGAAAAATATACTCAATCACATACCAATGCTGAGGACCAACCACCAAAGCAATTGGATATCCAAAGGCATGTTCAAAATTTCGACACAAGGAAACCCCACATCAAATTTGGGGGCAACACACTAGAAAAAACTCATGACATGCCTATAGAGTATGGTATACATGGACAAAGCAGATATTCCATTCCTCAACATGACTCTATACCAAGTGGTCCATATACGCAACATCATTATAGACCTCCTCCATACGAACATGTGTATGATCAATATCATCCATATATGCAACATGCTCCTCCTCCACCCGGTGGTTTAGGCATGGGGTATGGTCCAAGAAGTCGGTCTCTATCTAAGAACAATTTGGAACAACAAATAAAGGACTTACAAAAGAAAATGGAGGACATAAATACACTGAAGCCAACATACACACTGAGAGACATATGTCCTTATCCATTTGACAAGAGCATTCCAATGCCTCCTTTCCCTACACATTTCGTGATGCCTAAGTTCGATAAGTACAGAGGAAAAGGGGATCCTAAGGCACATATAAGACAATTTTTCACAGCTTGCATTGAGGTAGAAGCAAAAGAGACATATTTGATGAGATTATTTCCACAGAGCTTAGGTGATCAAGCTATGGAATGGTTCTCCCAACTTCCACCTAGTATTAAGTCATGGGGTGATCTAGCAGAGGCATTTATCCAACATTTCTCATACAACATAGAGATAGACATATCGGTGACTACTTTGTGCAACACCAAACAAAAGGATGGAGAATCTTTTTCATCATTTTTACAAAGATGGAGAAATCTAGCCAGCAGATGCTCTTGTGAAATTCCACAAAAACAAATGGTAGAGATGTTCACTCAAAATGTTAACAAAGACATTGGTTATGACTTAAGAAAAGCTTGTTTGTCCACCTTCAAGGATGTCATTGAAAAAGGCTTAGCGATAGAAAAGGTCCTAACTGAGCAAGGCATCGTCAAAATATTCAAGGAAAACAAAGATGACTTTAAAGGAAAAGATAAGCCAAGATTTTGGAATAAAAACAAGAACACAGTCAATGATGGTGTTGTTGATGCCAATATAGTACGACCCAAAATCATTTTTTCTGGATCAAGCTCTAGAAACAATCAAGTGAATACTCAAACAATTTCCAAATCACGAAGGAAGTACACCCCATTGGGAGAACCACTTGAGTCAGTTTTCAAGAAGCTAGTGGCAAACAAGATAATCACAATTCCAAATTTTCCTCCATATGAGCCAAAGGTCAAACTAAATTGGTGGAATGATGATGAATATTATGAATTTCATAAGAGCAACGGGCATAAAACAAGAAATTGTCATCGACTGAAGAACATCATACAAGATCTCATTGATAGAGGTGACATTGAGATTGAAGGACACTCATCCAATCAAGAACATGAGATGTTTAAGGAACCATTCCCAAAACATGACAAGGGAAAAGCTAAGGCCACAGATGACCAAACCAACTGTACCAGAGCATCTTATAACTATGATTCAACTATCAATCACATCTCGATGGACAATTATGTCTCTACCATTATCATCAAAGACAAAACGCTTGAGAATTCTAGCCAAAGACCCAAGATTGTCCTAAAAGGAATTGGATCTTCTTTTGAACCTACCTCTGAATGTGATGTTACAAGTCATCGAGGTAAACTCACTTTACAAGGTGCTCCAGCTAAAAACATTGCTTCCTCAACAACCAAACCTGAGTATGACCTTGTAGAACAGTTAGGGAAGACACCTGCGCTTATCTCAATCCTTGAGTTCTTACGCATATCCCCCGCACATAAAGCCATTCTTGACAAAATCTTGAGAGACACTTCTGTCCCTACTGATCTGGACGTGGACCAATTTCAAGCCATGGTGGGATACCTTTCCATTCCACACTCCCTCACATTTACAGAAGTTGATGACGCCTCCGTAAGTCAACCACATAATGCACCTTTCCACATTGAAGCATTCCTACGCAAACATTGAATAAAATGAGTCCTGATAGATGGAGGAGCAGGCCTAAACATTTGTACATTGAGCACTATTAAACAATTGGGATATTTTGATAAAGTGGTGAATTCTACAAATAAAATTAACATCAAGGCATATGATGATGAAGAGCTCTCATCCAAGGGCGCAGTCACCCTACCTCTCAGAGTTGGGCTAGTTACAAAGGATGTGGTTTGTCAAGTCCTAGACCTAGATCTCACATACAATATATTACTAGGACGTCCTTGGATTCATGAAATGAGGGCAGTCCCATCTACATATCACCAATGCATTAAGTTTCCTCACAACGGAGTTGAAATAACAATTAATGGTGATCCTAATCCATTCAAATATTGCAACAATATGCGACCTAGATCAGAAATAACAATCCCAGTCAATCGAGAAGCTATTCCTTCATCAACATATGTGGATCCAGAATCATTAAAAGCTTCAACATCAAAGCAAACAAAGCTAAAAGAAAAGTTCAAGATTAAAGACATGGGATGTGGTGAGTATATCTTTCATGTTGATCAATTCCCACTATCTCCTAAGACATTCAGTCAACAGGAACAGTCTACAAGCAACTTCCAATACCAAGGAATTGGGTATGAACCACCTAGTGTTGTGGCTACTAAGTCTGAATGCAAATCTCCTTTAGTGGTGCAAGCAGCTCTTGATATCAATAGTCCTAAGAGTGGTTCCGGTGAAGAATCTATTGAGTGTATTGCCAGCCCTCTTGAGAAATCATATAACCTTACCATTTCATCCACTCATTCCATTTCCACTCCTCTCCTAGACTTGGATCAACAAGAATCACAAAAGCCCTTACTAATTGGGGATCAAAAATCAAGCCTTGAAAAGAAAAATCTAAAAGTCAATAATAAAGAAAAGTCATTCAGTCCAAATCAAAATAAAAAGCTATTGGACTCTGAAAAAATCAAGGTCAAGGATAAAAATCCTATGAAAGAAAAAGAGCAAGAGATGATATCCCCTAATACCAAAATAACTGGGGGCAAAAGTTCTAAAATTTTAAGTCAAAAAGCACACTTGTTGATCCTAAGTCTCCATCATGCTATCCTACTTTCACTTCGTTTGGCAATCATAAGCCTTCATCACTCATCCACTTGTTCCACACATCCATTCCCTTCTGGTGATACATCATGGACCTTTAATGGAGCTTCTTCGAAGGACTTTGTTATCAAGGATGCCTAAACTTCTTTAGGTGACACGCATACAGGCCTGTGTAGTCCACACACTAGTAATTCTATCTCAGTTCCTTCATCAAGGAAGATAGTCACTCGAGCTACACATCATTCAGTCAAGGAACGATGCAAGTACAATCATAAAGTTAAGCCTCGCACATTTGAGGTAGGCGACTTAGTTCTCAGAGAAAATCCTAAAAATCAACAAAACAGAGAGAAGAAGGGCAAGTTCGAACTGAACTGGCTTGGTCCTTACATCATCACAGCAGCCTATGGATCTGGTGCATATCAGCTCTCAACCACAGAGGGTGAACCTTTGGATGATCCTATCAACAACATGCACCTTCGCAGGTTTTACACATAGCTCTTCAGAGTATCCCAATTCAAAAATACAAAAAAAAAAAAAATCAAAAAAATTCAAAAATACAAAAAAATCATAAAACATAACAAAATTGTTACTTGGTGAAAACTTGGGCAACAGGCGCCTTGTGACACAATTTTTTTTTTGAAAAATCAAAAAAGTAAAGAAAAAACATTTCATTCAATGGTGAAAACCACTTCGGTGGCGCCCTGGGCAAGTACCATGGTGAAAACCGGGTCACCGACGCCATGTGTAGAGACATTGCTCCTCCCTCCTTCAAGATTCCATTTCATCCTTTCACTTTGCACACACTCACAACCTATTCATTCATAATAAACTTACCCATTCCTATCATGGCTTGTTATTGATCTACCCAAGATTGGTAAGCCATTCATAATAAAACATTCATTTTCACCCCTTTGCATCCATAATAAATCAACTCCTATCTGTGGCTAAGGCAAATCCTACGTCTAGTGATGGGTGTGGAACGAAGAGCATCACATGTTTCGAGGAGTTCATGAGTTTCTTCCAATTTTCTTCAGTCTATCTGCACACAATCCACATTAAAGTAGCACTTGCATCATCATCTGCCATAAAGTTTCGTCTTCTCCGCAATAACATATCGGTTTCATGGATTCAGTCAGTTTCAGATGGGACACAGCAACAATGGGCTTCAACAAATCATATCTTTCAACAGACTCAAACAACATTATGGTTCAATGCTTTCTATCCTTTTTGTGAAAGTAAACATTGTGACCACAATTGAATAAGACTTATACAAGTGACAAGAGACACTAAACTTGAGGACTACAGTTGATTGTGGTGTTGAGTCTTGGTTTTCTTTTTTATTTTATCTTTTTGGTGACATGTCTTTTAGCTTTTCCAGGATGTCTTTGACTAGAAAGGCGAGGATGGGGTATTGTCACCTATTTGTCTTTGTTGTCTGTGGATTGTCTCTTAGTAATGCTATGACTTGTCCAAGGATATGAGGACACTGAGAGTCTAGTGTGAACTGGGGCATTCCTTGTTTGTGACTGTCTTATCTCCATGCAAACAGGTACAATGACTTTCTGGGTCGAACATATGTCTCAATTGTCATAACCTACTTGCCATAATAAAGCTCAATGATGATAACACACAAGAAGCTCTTTCACTTTCATATCTTATGTCTTTCATCCCCCTTTCTTGATTGACTTCCATCGTTCTTCCTGAGTCCGTGTAGCCTGCTATCACATGACTGAGTATAATGACACACCAAAAACATTTGCATTTCATATAGTTTGCACCTACATTACCACATATAAACATTTCATACATACATATAGATATCACAATTGCATCACATTCTGCACACAACACATGTTAGCACATTTTACATTCTCATCATGAAAATAATCATTTGCAGTATCATATTCATTTGCATTTCATACATTCACATTTGCATTTGCATAACATATAAAACATAAAAGATCAAAAATATTGCATTTGATTATGTACATATTTGCATCCATATCATAATCATCATCATAAAACATAACATAACCATCACATAGAAACATACATCGCATAGGTACACATGCATATAGCTACCGCAAAGATGAATCATCTCATATATATATATATATATATATATATATATATTTATATCATAAGTGTCATGATACAATGATGTCAAAATCATATGGCTACAATCACCTGAAGGTGTCATCATACAAAATAGTACAAGACCGATACATAGGAACCCACTGATCACTCCTACCAATACTATTGGTAGTGTCAATCATGTCCGTGTCATCATGTCCCATGCCACGTGTCCAGCCCTCATCTCCAGTCCCGAATCCCAGAACACTCGTCTCAATGCCTCCTTGTCTCTATCTCGATCATAGGGTATCAACTCCCCATCAATCGATATCCTCAGAATCCTGTACACATCCTCCAAGGTGACTATCATCTCACCCATCGGCAAATGGAACGTACAAGTCTCTAAGTGCCATCTCTCAGCAAGTGCAGTCAACAAACCCATGTTCGCCCGAAACTCAGGCACATACAAAATAAATGTCAAACCCATAACCTCAATGGCAGCTCAGTCCTCAAATGTCAGCTCTGGTCATAACCTCTGAGTCGACGGGAATCTCTCACGTGACTCTAGCATAGGCAAGTACTCCTACAATCAAGCAAATCAATCATGTCAGTCAAAGTGGCATTCACTATTCATCACAAAATGCTGCTTATTATACTAAGTGCTTATGATACTCTATCCTAGTGACACTCACTGTTCATCACAAAGTGTTGCTTCTATCCTAGTGACACTCATTGTTCATCACAAAGTGTTGCTTCTATCCTAGTGACACTCACTGTTCATCACAAAGTGCTACTTCTATCCTAGTGGCATTCCCTATTCATCACAAAATGCTTCTTTTTATCCTAGTGGTACTCACTGTTCATCACAAAGTACTACGTATTTTTGCACTCCCTGTTCATCACAAAGTGTTGCTCATATTTTCACTCACTGTTCATCACAAAGTGCTGCTCTTTTAGTACTCCCTGCTCATCACAAAGTACTATGTCTTGGTACTCCTTGTTCATCACGAAGTGCCTCAATCTATCCTAGTCTTCCCTAGAGGACCTGCTTGAGTGTATCCTCTCAGCAACTTATCCAATCGACAGTGTATGTTCATCACAAAATTGCTGATTTGCCCTAGAAGACATAAATGCACATTTTTGACACAAACACGCCTTCATAACATAAATGCACTTACATATTGCACAAATGTGCCTGCTCTGCACAAACACGCCTAAAATACATAGACGTGCCTATGCTCTGCACAGACACGCCTAGCTAACCTAGACGCGCTTGGCACCAGCACAGACGCACCTCGACATTTTTTGACATTTTTTGATATTACCTAAAAGTGCATTTATTGCACTACCTAAGATGCATTAATGACAACAATTAATGCGACAAAGTACAAAGAGGTTTTGTGGTACTCACCGGCTCTCCTGCATCGGCTGGCCTCTGAAATTGGCGAACTTGATCGAATCTATGCACCAATGTCATTGTTGCTGACTGCTGCTACTCTATTCTCTCTCTGCACTCTGATCTCTTGGATGTGTGGATGAAAATGAGGATGTATTCCCCTCATGGTCTATTTTATAGACTGCCCTAGCCCTAGCCCTAGCCCTCATTTCTCAAGTTAGTCTTCTTTATCCTGTGACTCTGTCACTCTATCCAGTCAGTCCATTCTAGCCTTTCTTTCTTATCGAGAGATTGTCTGCGATATTTCTAGACATTTTCATCCAATCTCTCGAGGGGGCATATCATTCCCATCTTGGGGCAACTTTGTATCAGTTCATATTATCTTCTTTGAAATAATGCGACAAGTTGCATTGTCTCAAAGAGGGGCAAAATGTAGACACCTTAAATTGTCATGTCTAATTAAATAAATATTTTTATTTATTTAATTACTTTAGCCTAATTCTTCTATTAATTAAATAAATCTTTATTTATTTAATTAATTCACTTATCCTCTTCTATCTTTATTTCTCATTTAAATAAATACATTTATTTATTTAAATTATCCTTTTTCCTAAATTAAATAAATATTTTATTTATTTAATTGATCCCACTTCTTCTATTAATTAAATAAATCTTTATTTATTTAACTAATTCATTAGCCTTTTCCACCCATGACACATGTCATTCATCTCTTAATTCATACACTACCTAACCTCTCATTATTTTCTTATTTCCTCTATCTACCCTCTAATCATAGCCGACCATTTATCTTTTACACCTCTCAATCTTATCTATCCATTTCTTTTAGTGTCTTCTATATAAGGAGATGATTCCTTCATAATCAACCCTAATCAATCTAGGCATCCTGATCAATTAACTACACTCTTTCATATGTGATCACGCCTACTTGCAACCACACTTCCGTTCTTTGTTGAGCTCTTGTGCACATAAAATCTGAGAGCAAATATATCAAGCAAGATCAATGGAGATAGGAAGAATGAAGATTAAAACCCTATTGGACATGTGATGGTATAATCTTTGTGATTTCATTTGATTTACATTGTCTTAGGTAATCTTCATATGTTATGGTGGATCTTTATTGTTGTTAGGCTAGGGTTTTGTGGTTGAATTCATTTAGTCTTTCAATATTGTTGGTATCCATTTTCACCGTATACGTGTAGAGAACACTTAATAGCACGTTACATGATAGCGATCCGTAACCTAGATAGGTACCGGACCCAAATAGATCCACCATGCCAAAGCGATGTCTCCAATCAGTCGAGGCACGAACAAAGATCACCTTCTGCATCCTGAATTCCATCTAGAAGCTGCACCAACACCACTTATGCATCCTGCCAAAGATTCTCAGCAAAATTTTTGTTGGTAGAACCATAAACCTTACCGGTATAGGCTTACTAGAATGTATGATAGCATCCGATCGTCAAGTCAATAACAACTAACTAAAACATAATCTAGAAACATGCAACACATCAAACCAAATATATTTCATTGATCCAAACATGTCAGTAGTATCCAACTGATAGTCCCTTCTACCAGTAACACTAGTTCTTCTACTGATAATCAAAATCTGTATGTCGGTAACCAATCATAATAGCTAGTGTTGACATCAATGACAAAACATCAATGCAACACATAATCAATTCTTTCACATTACCAACAAATATAATGTGTGGATAGGACCTATTGTTGTATCTCTGGGATATCTTATGTGTAGATATTATTTGTTTGGTCTAAGGCTGACATGGTTTGTAATTATGTAATCGGTTTATTGTCCGATAGCTGACCTGATTGTTTATGGTCGAGTGTTTGTATAAATAAGATGTAAGATCTCATTGTAGATCATCATGGTTATTGTAAGAGGTCATGATCAAGGAATGTAATGTGCAAATAATGTAATATCATTTAGGCAGATGAGTTGGTTGATCATTGGAGATCGAATGGGGTTTATAGAAGAGGATTTAGTCCTTTGGTATTGAGCTTAACCAGAACTTTACTCAGGCATAAGGGATGATATCTTTTGCAGTTCAACACTTCTCCGGATTGTAGTCTGGATTTGTATGTAGTTAGTGAGACTCCTTTTGTGATGAGCAGTGTGCTCGAGGTTGTTGGCCTTCCTACAAGTGCAAGCCCCTTCATTGTAAATTCACATACTTACTGCAAAAGTATTATCTGACTGTGGGTAGGCTTCCCACCATGTTTTTTCCTTTATCGGGTTTTCCACATACAAATCTTGGTGTTGTGTGGATGGCTTTTATTCTGTGATTAAATATTTTTAATGCTTAATTGGATTAACTTCTATTTCAGTATTGTTGTTTTAAATTGCTAATGCTTCCAGTAATGTTTGACAACTGATTCACCCCCCCCCCTCAGTTGTCTTTCGGTTATTTGAACTATCTAACAATTGGTATCAGATCTTTGGTCCTCTCTGCATAAAGCTTAACCACTTGAGGAAGATCCTATGGCGGCTAACAATTCGAGTTCTTCTAGAGATATCTTTTGAAGGGATACACCAAGGCTTGAAGGAACAAATTATACAATATGGAAGATTCAAATGGAGACTCATCTAAGATGTCTTGGCAAGGATATTTGGGAAATCACACAGAATGGTGTCACACCCTATAATCTAGAATCTGCCAATCCTTCTCTGACTAACTTGGACAAGGAGCTTGAGAATGATTGTAGAGAAAGAGAAGCCCTCTTGTGTGCACTTTTTGATCAACAAATTATGGGATTAACTGACAAATCATCTAGAAAGGCTATATGGGATAAGTTGCAGACTCTTAATGAAGGTGACCCTATAGTAAAGATTGCTAAACTTGATGGTTACCGAGTGAGATATGAAAACCTAAAGATGGAAGAAGATGAAAGAATTACTGCATTCATGGAAAGGATAAGTGAGATTGTTATGGGAATTCAATTTTGTGGTGGAACTCTAAGCGAAGATGAAATCATTTCTAAAGTCCTGAGAGCCCTACCACCGGCTTACAAAATGAAGGCTACTGCTATTAATGAGTTGAGAAAAATAGCTAATGCATTTGTCAACAGAGATTCTTTGGTTGGGAAACTATATGCTTTTGAGCTTGAGGAATTTGGACCTTCTAGAGCTGTGAAGACTGAACCTGCTTTTCATGCATCTACATCTGCAACCGATAAGCAAGATTGGAGAGATTTATATGCAAAAGAATTAGAAGATATGAAGAGAGAAGATTATGAGTTTGAGCAACTCGAATCACTATTTGCTAGAAGAGTAGCAAAAGGACCGGTAGGAAGTAAGTATGAAGGAAAAATACCTTTTAAATGTTTGGCATGTAATAAGATTGGTCATTTTGCATCTAGATGTCCTCAAAGAAATTCAAGATTTGAAGAAAGAGTTAAAAGATCATTTAAGCCTAACCCTGGATACCAGAACAAGTATAGATTTAAGAAAAACAGAGACAAATCATGCTACATAGTGGATGAGGAAGGCATTACTGATTCAGATAATGAACCAACATAAGACTCTGCTAGTGGGTCCGACAATGGGAAAGAATGGGTATTCTTGGCTATCAAGGAAGATGATCCATCATTAGGAAAGAATGTACCTAAGGAGAAGGCACTTGCTGCTAAAATTGAGGATAAGGATGAATGGGTAATTTACAGTGGTTGTTCACATCATATGACTGGAGATAAAGGGAAGTTCATGTCTTTGCAAGAAATTGATGGTGGACTAGTTAGCTTTGGAGATGACAAGGCATGTATGATCAAAGGAAAAGGGACTATATCATTGGATAGTAAGAACAATACTGACAATGTTTATTATGTTGAAGGTTTAAAGCATAATATTTTGAGTGTAGGACAATTCGTAGATAAGAGATTTCAATTATAGTTCAAGGATGGAAAATGCAAAATCATTAACAGGTCTAGCTTGGAGATTGCAACCGGTAAATAGACAAAAGGTAACATATTTCATTTGAACTTCAGTGAGAAAACATGTTTGATTACACAGATTGATGAGAGTTGGTTATGGCATAAAAGGTTGTGTTATGTGAATTTTGATTGCATTGTAAAGATCAGTTCAACTAAAGTTGTTAGAGATATACCTAAGATTATGAAGCCCTATAATCTGGTATGTAAAGATTGTAAAATGGGTAAACATGTCAGAACCTCTTTTAGGAATATACAAGATAAATCAAATGATGTTCTTGATCTTATTCATACTGATTTGTGTGGCCCTGCTAGAGTTAAAAGTTTTCATGGTGATAGATATTTCATGCTAATCATTGATGATTATTCTAGAATGATGTGGGTAAATTTTTTGAGAGAAAAATCAGAAGCATTTGAAAACTTTAAAATTTTTAAGGCTAAAGTGGAAACTGAGACAAGATTGATGATTAAATGTTTGAGATCAGATCATGGTGGAAAATTCACTTCTGGTGAGTTTAATAACTTTTGTGACAAGCATGGTATTAGAAGACAATTTTCTGCTCCTCAGACACCTCAACAAAATGGAGTTGTGGAAAAGAAAAACAAAACTATCTTGGATGTGGCTATAACAATGATGATCGAAGCTAATCTACCTCATATCTACTAGAGAGAAGCAGTGAGTATAGTGGTTTATTTATTCAATAGAGTACATATCAAAGGAGAAACCGATAAGACACCTTATGAATTATGGTTTGGCAATACACCTACAGTTAAGTATTTCAAAATTTTGGGTAGTAAATTTTATATTAGCAAAGATGGTACTATTGGGAAATTTGATCCTAGAAGTGATGAACGCATATTTCTTGGCTATTCTAATGAAAGAAAAGCATATATATGTTATAACAAGAGATTGCAAAAAATAGTGGAGAGTGCTAATGTCAAAGTAGATGAACTAAGAAAAAGTCAGAATTTATGAGAAGGAATCGACAGTGGAAACTATTATATATGAACCGGTAGCACCTTTACTAGAACAAAGAGTTGAACCAGTTACTTCAGCAACATCAGAAGATTCTACAGTAACTAAAGAAAAGGGAAGAGGAACATAGAGTCAGAAGACTCCTAGGTATGTGAGATTGAATCATTCTGAAGATCAAATCATTGGGGATAAAAACAATGGAGTGATGACAAGAAGAAGACTAGCAACTAATGAGGTATGTTTAATTTCACAAGTTGAACTGGTATTAGTAATTGAGGCATGTAAAGATGAATTTTGGTTAAAAGCTATGGAAGAAGAGTTAGATCGGATTGAGAAAAATAACAAATGGACTTTGGTTCCCCAACCTAAAAATAAAAATGTTATTGGAACTAAATGGTTTTTAGGAATAAATTGAATGAGGATGGTAAAATTATAAGGAATAATGCTAGATTGGTTTGTAAAGGATATTCTCAGAAGGAAGCAATTGATTATGGAGAAAATTTTGCACCGGTAGCTAGGATTGAAGCTATAAGATTATTTATTGTCTACGTTGCTTATAAAAACTACAAGGTTTGTCAGATGGATGTTAAATATGCATTCTTGAATGGGGATCTTGATGGGGAAGTTTATATTGAGCAACTTGATGGTTTTTCACTATCAGATGATACTAATATGGTTTGCAGGTTAAGGAAAGCTTTATATGGATTGAAACAAGCACCTAGAGCTTGTATGAAAGGTTGGATAAATATCTTTTGAAGCTTGGTTTTACTAAGGGCAGTGCTAACAGTAATTTATATTATAAAATCATTGATGATGATATACTGATTGTTGAAGTATTTGTTGATGACATTATTTTTGGAGGTGAAGATAAATTATGAATAAAATTTTCTAAAAACATGGAGAAAGAATTTGAGATGTCTATGATTGGTGAGATGAAATCTTTATTAGGTTTGCAGATTACTTAGACTGACAAAAGGTATTTTTATCTGTCAAACTAAATATGCTAAGGAATTATTGAAGAAATTTGGTATGAGAGATTCTGAACCAGTAAGTACACCTATGGTTACAAGTGAGAAATTGACAAGGAAAGATGTTTGTGCACCGATAAATCCTACAAGATACAAATCTATGATTGGAGGTCTACTTTATTTGACTCAGACTAGGCCTGACATTATGAATGTTGTTTGTATTGTTTCAAGATTTCAGAGTGATCCTAGAGAAAATCATGAGATGGCGGTGAAAAATCTTTTTAGATATTTTCAAGGTACATTAGAATATGGTTTGTGGTATCCTAAGGATGATAACTTTACTTTTTGTGCATATACAGATGTTGATTAGGCTGGAGATGTTGATGACTGGAAAATTACATCCAATGGAGCTTTCTTTCTTGGAAAGAAGTCGGTTTAATGGATCAACAAGAAACAATCATGTACTTCTTTATCTACTCCTGAAGCTGAGTATGTTGTTGCTACTACTAATTGTACACAAGTTTTATGGATGAAGCAAATGTTGAAGTATATAAAGGTGGATTGTGAAACACCAGTAGTTATTCACTATGATAAATCTGCTGCTATTGATATATCAAAGAATCTGGTATTTCAATCTAACACAAATCACATATCTATCAAGTATAACTTTTTGAAAGAGAAGGTGGAAGAAAATAAAGTTAAACTGGTTTATGTGAACACTAAAGAACAGATTGCAAATATTTTCACTAAACCTCTATCCAAGGAATCATTTGAGTACCTAAGAGATAGATTGGGGGTTTCTTCCCCTCCGATAGAGACTTGATTGATGTGGTTTGGCATTAGTCCGGTATGTATTATCATAGATACTATTCATTCTAGCACTGATGTGGGATGTTACTGCTCAGGGGGAGTAGCCAGCTTTGAGATTCAGAGGCTTATGTTTTTGCTTTGATATTTCTGTTAGATTTTTGGCATTGATGTCAAAGGGGGAGAGATAGTGATGTGAAAAAGAAATTCAGAACTTTACAAAGATATTGTTCAAAGGGGGAGAGATAGTGATGTGAAAAATAAATTTAGAACTTTACAAAGATATTGTTCAAAGGGGGAGAGATAGTGATGTGAAAAATAAATTTAGAACTTTACAAAGATATTGTTCAAAGGGGGAGAGTCATTGGTATTCAGAGTTATATGCAGGAGATTGTTGGTTGTCTTCCACAAGGGGAGATTTATTTGGCATTTCTTGGTACTTAGATGTTTTTCACATCTAGTATTGCCATCAATGCCAAAGGGGGAGATTGTTGGCCATTTGGTGGAATTGATTATGTGTTGCATTAATGTTTTGTCATTGATTTCAACACTAGTTGTTTGGATTCTTTACTGACACCCTTTTGGTTATGGTAGGTTGAGTAGTTTTTGGTTAACTTGGATCCGACATGATCCAGTTGACTCTGGTATAATCTGATGAAGGAATTGACTTGTTCATAATTCTTATACTCATATTTGGTCAACTAATTTTGGTCTGGTGATTGGATGCTATCCTGCTTACTATGAAGATTGGTTTCTGGTTTCGGCGAGGGTTTCACCGCTAGAGCTTTTGGTGGACATCTTTGATGCATTGCATAATTTGTGTTGGTGCATCTTCTAATGGAGTTTCAGGATGTTGTTGGTGATCATGTTCAATACTTGGCGTTTGGAAATCATTGTTGAGCGTGTGGACCTATACTTGGTCCCGATTGATCTAGTTTGTGGACCAACATTAATGTAACATGTGGATATGACCTATTGTTGTATCTCTGGGATATCTTATGTGTGGATATTATTTGTTTGGTCTAAGGCTGACATGGTTGGTAATTATGTAATCGGTTTATTGTTTGGTAGCCGACCTAATTGTTTATGGTCGATGGTTTGTATAAATAAGATGTAAGAACTCATTATAGATCATCATGGTTATTGTAAGAGGTCATGGTCAAGGAATGTAATGTGTGAATAATGTAATATCATTCAAGAAGAAGAGTTGGTTGATCATTGAAGATTGAATTGGGTTTATAGAAGAGGATTTAGTCCTCTGGTATTGAGCTTAACCGGAATTGTACTCAAGCATATGAGATGCTATCTTTTGCAGTTCAACACTTCTCCGGATTGTAGTCTAGATTTGTATGTAGTTAGTGAGACTCCTTTTGTGATGAGCAGTGCGCTCTAGGTTGTTGGCTTTCCTGCAAGTGCAAGCCCCTTCATTGTAAATTCATATGCTTACTGTAGAAATATTATCTAACTGTGGGTAGGCTTTTCACCGTGATTTTTCCCTTTACTAATTTTTCCACGTACAAATCTTTGTGTTGTGTGGATGGCTTTTATTATGTGATTATTGTTTATGCTTAATTGGATTAACTGCTATTCTAGTATTGTTGTTTTAAATTTCTAATGCTTCTGGTAATCTATGACAACTGATTCACCCCTCCCCCTCTCAGTTGTCTTCCGGTTATCTGAACTATCTAACAACTCCTTCTAATTAACCTTGCAATAATACCCCCCTTTTCCATTGATGGAAACACATCAACAACAACACCAACAACTATCACACCAGAAATAAGAAACCAATCCATGTTCTCTTCACTTTCCAGATATCAACAACTCTCATTCTCTCCCCCTTTTTCATCAAGAACAAAGATCAGATACAAAATTGTTAGCTCATTCTGCTCAATTCTTCAAAACTTACAACTACACCAAGCTCCCCCTAATAATTAGAACAAATTCATTAATGTAGAACAACAATTTTCATGAAGTTTACTAGACTAATGCATCTCTATATGCATTTAGTTCAAAAAGGAGGGGCAATAACCCCCAATTTCTCCCAAAGATATTCAAAAGTATCTTTAGCAAGAGGTCTAGTGTATAAATCAACAATTTGTTCCTTTTTAGGAACATAATCGAGTTTTACTTCATTCTCCAAAACTTTCTCCCTTAAGAATTGATATTGAATTGAAATATGTTTCATTCTTGAATGTAGTACTGAATTCTTAGAAATGTTAATTGCGGGTTGGTATTATCACAAAAGATAGAAATGGGTTCTGTATGCAGGAAAAGTGAGTCGATGGAACTCAATATGTGAAAAATGGAGCTCTATGGAGCTTTGCTCACACACCCACAGGACTTCTTGGTGCAAGCTATGGAGTTATGAAGCATAACTCAGCTTCCCAAGGATGGTTCCATGGTTCTCTATCTTACACGGTCCCTCAAACCAATGTTTTTGCTCTCAGATCACTGAGCAAAATGGTTTAGGGATGGCAAATGCAAGAACGAGGGATGTTTTTTGTTGATTTAATATGAGATGCATCCTAAGCTATGCATGATTCTAGAAATGCAATAAACTAACTATAAGATGACAAGGTTAGTAAACAAACTATCCTAGCATACCATATTAGTTCAATGATTTAAGCTAATGATAATAGAAAGTATTCTAAACATGCATATTTAGACTAATTTCTATCTAAAAGAGAGGCTAAAATGATGAGCATCTATGAAATGTGAAAGCTTGAATGTATTTGAGCATAAGTATGATATTCCAAACTTGGATGATCTATCAAAATGGAGGAATGAGGGCTCTATTTATAGCAAAAATAGGGCAATGGATGGTCAGGATTGAAAGAGTTGATCAAGGGTTGAGTTTGAAAGTTGGGAATCCATGTTTGCAATTTGCACCAATGAAATGATGACAAATGTCAACATAGGGTTGGGTTGAGAGAAGGGGTTGGAGACATTAAATTCCTGAGAAGACCTCATGGTTATCCAGAGGGTAAGGGTCAAGCTTAAGTTAAGATTACCCATTGGATTAAGAGTTAATCCAAGGATAAACTCTTGTGCAAATGATTAAGGAATAACCATGGTCAAAGCAATAAATGCTTGAAGAGACCCTTGGGTTGGATGAAGGTTAAGTTAGGCAAAAAATCTCTAACCATGTAAGAGGGTTGAATTAACCATTAATGGTTTGGGAGACTTTGGGGATATTAAATGGTTGAAGATTTGAAGCCTTTAATGGTTATCAAAGACTTTAAGGGTTTGAGAAGTGACTTCCCTTTGCTTAGGGATGTGACAAAGTTTAGAAGATGGGTTAGGCTAATTAGAAGCGATTAGAAGAGTCTAGAAGGGATTAGAAATAGGTTTTAGGATGCAAGTGGGAGATGTAGGAAAATGCAAGTGGATGGAGGGATAATAGGATTTAATTGAAATAAAGTTAATTTAATTCAATTTGGTTGTAATTTGGGGAAATTAAATAAATTAGATTTATTCAATTTAGGATAACTATTTAATTAAATTTGAATTTAATTAAAAGTGGATAGGGGGGATTTAATTGAATAAAATGATTTATTCATTAAATGGGTATAGTGAATTTAATTGAGTAATTTACTTAATTAAATAGAGGAATGTGGGTAATTTAATTAAATTGGATTTAATTAAATAGAGAAATGAACATAAAATATTCATTTAGGAATATGGTCATTTTTATACATCTACATTTTGCCCCTCTTTGAAGTGACGTGTGTGCACATGTTATTTCAAAGAAAATGATGTTTTATCGTGATTTATGATCAAATGAAATTTTTGTGTTGCTCTTATGATTTGCAAGTCGTGCCCCAGATTTGATTTGATGCGTGATGCCCCTCGGGAGATGAATCAATATTTTGAAAATTTTGATTGGATTTGATGATTTGTGTGTGGTATGTATGATTTTGTCTATGTGAAATGTTGAAATTGATTCATCTCCTGATAATGTACATTGTGTAGGGTATAAGGGAGACCGCGAGCAAATTACATGCCCGGTTTCCTGACCCTAATTTCATTTTCCTCCTATAAAAGGGGAAAAGGGCTTTGATTTGATTCATTTGTGCATTGTTGACTTTGGAGAAAGAGAATTTGGAGAGAAGTCAAAATGCCTATTCCGTATTCCAGGCATCGTTTTGAGCGTGTTCGGAGGTACCGGAGACCTGTCGCATATGGACCACCAATAAGTCAACACTTTTGACCCTTTTTTTATTTTTTATTTTCTTGTTTTTGGTCATTTTTTTTATTTTTGAAATTCAGTTTTAGCGTTTTAGCATGTCAAAGTCGCAAATTAGCACATACGAAAATTTAGGTAGCGCATGAAGCTTAATTTTAGGGCTGCGTCCGAAACAAAATAGCGTAGCGCATAGAAAGTCTAGGGTAGCGCAGGGAGTGAAAATAGCGCATGCCAAATGTAGGGTAACGCATCAGGTTAACAGGGTAGCGCATAGGGTAGACCTAGCGCATAGGGGTCATAGGGGTTCGCATGGGTAATGGGTGTTAGCGCGTAGGGTAGACCTAGTGCATAGGGTTAAATAGGTAGAGCCAGCAAGGTCTAGGTTAGCGCATAGGGTAGGTTAGGTGGCGCATGGAGGGAAAAGATTAGCGCGTAGAGTCAGTCTAGCGCATAGGGTAAATAGATTAGCACGTAAGAAAAACAACTTAGTGCATGGGTATATTTTAGTGCGTAGACAACCTGTTTTAGCGCATTTGGAAAAATTTTGCGAGATGAGGTGATTTGTGAAATTGTTGTGTTTTGTTGTCATGGGTTTTATTGATTTGTCCAATATGAGTGTCGATATAACTTGTTTTGATTTGCGATATTTCAAGTTGTGCATAGATATCAATGTGTTGTGTTAATCAAAATATGATTTGTTTTTGCACTTTGTTTCAAGTTCAATGTGTGAAGCCTGATTTGTGTTACAAGTTGATATGGGTTGAAAACTTAAGTTGTTTTACAAGCTGATATGGGTGGGAAAATTGAGTTTTTTTACAAGTTTATGTGATTTGGAGACTTGAGTTGTGTTACAAGTTTTGATATGGTTTTTGATAACTTGAGTTGTGTTACAAGTTGATATGAAATGATAGGATGTTGAACTTGATGTAGATGAGCAAATTGTTTCATGTTGTTGATGTGAGTTTGATTTTGATATCTTTGTTTTGATGTAGAAACTGATATTGGACTTGTTTTGCTGGTTGACAGAAGTGATTGGGCGTGGTGCAGTAGCGTGAGCGATTTCCTAGGCTTTGGACTCTGATACCATGGTTGACACAGGCCGACCTGGATATCATTAAGAGATGCGGTTTGACGTCCCTTTTGGATATGCCTCGGTTCACTGTGAACCAAGGGCTACTTACAGCACTCGTAGAGAGGTGGCACAGCGACACGAACACCTTTCACTTTGCCACAAGTGAGATGACAGTCGCACTAGAGGGCTGTTACAAGATTCTGCGCATACCAGTAGTAGGTGCACTACTACCATATGAGCAGTCGGAGGAGGGTGGCACAGAGGCACTTCGTCCTATTTTTCACGATGAGACAGTATGTGGATACGAGATCCCATGGCAGAAGTTTTTAGACCTGGATTATGCACCGCTTCCATCAGTACTGGCAGGGTTTATCGATGGATTCCTTTGTCCTGATCGCAGGTCAAAGGGATTCTCTGTGGGATGGGGGCTAGTGTTAGAAGACATGGTTATACAGGGCCGTAGGTTCGCGTGGAGATCAGCTATGCTAGCCCATCTGTACAGGGACTTGCATGAGGTGGTATACCTAGGTTACGGCAGTTTGTCAGCTAGTGTGACGCTCTTACAGGTATGGTGCTGGGAGCACATTCCGGTTGCTAGGCCATTAGCAGATACAGATAGGCCCATTGGACGTGCCTATTCTTATGGATATAGGGGTCTAGTTGTCTGGCGGAAGCTGGGCAAACTAGAGCATTGGAGGAGAGTTTTGGATGACATCGATACGGTCACATGGCGACCGTATACAGGGTGTGAGGTGTGGGCAGAGGACGGGCTGGAGATGCCCTACGTGTTTATGACGAGATATCTGATTAGGAGGACCCCATTTGTTATTGAGAGGTTTGTGGTGACCAAAGTTTTGTGACAGTTTGGTCGACAGTAGGGTATACCTCAGGGGGCTTGTTTATATGCACGGCGGAGGCAGGATATATCCGATTGGGGCCTGACCATTGATAGTGCAGTGGAGGTGGAGGAGTTTGTTGGTTTGGCAAGCCAGATATGGGATTATGCCCCGAAGATTTTGGATGTTGGCATGACCGATGAGTTCGTGAGATTGTTTGCTGCGTGGGCAGTGGCTAGGATATCGAATCCCGAGGAGATGCGGCCGGCATTCGATGAGGATAATGAGGAGGGAGAGGGAGATGATGAGGATGATGGAGATGGTGGAGGAGGACAATGAGGGAGAGGAGTTAGAGGGAGGAAGGGAGATAGAGGGAGGAGAGGAGATAGAGGTGTGGAGAGAGAGTCAAATAGGCAGTGATAGACGAGGGGAGAGGCAGATTGGCTATTGGAGCCGATGGAGAGGGGAGGCTGGGGGAGGTTCTAGCTACAGTGGGGGGTACTGATGAGGTGATTCGACTAGCGTAGAGGAGGAGGACGAATGTGCTCCCACCTCCAGCACCGAGGACAGGCAGAGTTAGAGGGGATGTCCCTGCACAGGTACCACTACGGGTTCGGATCCCTACTCATGTTGAGGATGCACAGATTCGGACCCTGCAGGTGACTGTACAATAGCTGTAGGCACAGGTTTTGACATATCAGTCATAGATTGCGCCGTTGACCACTGAGCGGGACATAGAGATAGAGTGGAGGGGGTGAGTAGAGGAGCTTGCAGCCAGTGTGCAGAGAGCAGCGGTGGATGGTCCGATGAGGTACACCCTGAGAGAGCTATCATTGAGAGCTCAGGAGGCGGAGTACTACCGACGGCATTATGAGGCTGCGGTACCCAGGGATCGTCGAGTACAGAGCTTTACACAGTCGAGATCTATTTGATCTCAAGATATTGGGTCGCGGTCCGAGAGCCGAGGTGTGACAGGGCCATCGAGACAAGATCCCCCTGGAGATCCAGGGGTGGGGACATCTGGAGCCAGGCCATCTCCGTCAGGGGATAGTCATACTTGAGAGACGTGGTCTCTGTTTTATTTTTGATCATTGTATTCTTTGTACTGAACACAAAGATGATAGATTTTGTACATTTTGATCATTTTTGGAGATATATATATACAACATCATTATCTTTGATCATGTGGTGCGTTTATATGGATGGATGTTCTTATGTGTTCTTTTCGTTATGTGATGATGATGCAATGCTTAAATATATGATATAATGTATGATGCAGGATGTATGCTTTTAATATGTTTGTGAGATGTATCTTGAAAATGAGATGTATGATTTTATATGCTGTGAAATGTATCTTTGAGATGTATGATAATGATATGCAACTAATTGTAAAATGATATGCAACTATGTTAAAATGATATGCAATTAATTGGAAAATGATATGCAACTATTTTAAAATGATATGCAGCTATGTTAAAATGATATGCAATTAATTGTAAAATGATATGTAGCTATTTTAAAATGATATGCAACTATGTGTTTGGTAGCATCCTTATTCTGTATTTGCCATCTGATATAGCCATATGTTGTTTGCTTTCTTTGTAGGTATCATCATTGAGCATTGATTTGTTTAGGATATGTTGAAAATTTATACAAGCATAATGGTATAATTGAACCATAATGACTTGAGAAAAATTTAAATGATGTTTGATTTTGCAAGATAGCACAAGCATCAAGGTATAATTGAACTAGGATGACTTGAGTGCAAATTGCGTAAACAGACATGATTAAATCATTTATATGCGTGAAGTGGAATAAGGCCTTCAGTGATATTCGATGTATCACATCTCGAGGCAAGTATTCACACAGTACAAGTGATCACCTCCCAGACAGAAGACTAAGAAAATATTGGAAGTTCCCCATGATCTCTAGCTTTGAAGCATTTAGTGAGAAAAGGAAGAGACTCCAATAATTGAAAAAGTTCAAAATGCAAAACTAATCAAGATTTTTATGCGATAATGCAACATTCAGTACTTCAAAAAATCATCCATCCTTGGTATTTTTGGGATTTTTTTATTTTTTTTGTGATGAAGCGTAGTTTTGGTTGTTGGATGCCATGCTGCGGAGTTTTGCTTCTAGTTTTGACATCTTGAATGTTCACAAGTTTTGATGATTTTAATGCCCCTAGCTGAGTGTGCCTCTTGATGTGAACATGTATAGTGATTTCCAAGCCATGGTGGAATGTGTTAAGAGGATATGTATGGATAAACCAGGATAGTGACTACACTAAGTATGTCCTGAATGGATATGTGCTAAGTGTCGGGCGATGGCCGATAGTGTTTGTATAGATAAAATGGTATGGAGATAGATAGAGGAGCCATTCTTTCACAAGAGCGCCTATTTACCAGGTTTTCACCATTTGTTTTTATTGTACTTTGTTTTGTTTTTTTTGGTTTTTTCTAGATTTTTTTTATTTTTTTGCTTGTTTTGGCTTTTTTCGTGCACTAGGCTACTTAAGTGCAGTAATTCTTCAGATGGATGTTGTTAGTTGGATCATCGAGCACATCTCCTTCTGAAGTTGTTAGCTGGTAGGCACCTGATCCATAGACTGATATGATGACATAGGGACCCAACCAGTTAGGTTCAAATTTCCCTTTCTTTTCTCGATCTTGCTAATTTCTTGGATTTTCTTTGAGGACTAGGTTACCAACTTTGAAGTTGCGAGGGATGACCTTGTGATTGTAGCTCTTGCACATGCGTTGTTGATATGCTTTGAGATGAGTGTAAGCATGCTGACGTCTTTCATCTAATAGTTTGAGTTCTTGCAGTCGGTTAACTCGATACTCTTCATTTGGGATTAAACCTTTCAAAGAGACTCTGAGAGATGGGATTTCTACTTGCAGGGGTAAAATGGCTTCTGATCCAAATACCAATGAGTATGGTGTTGCTCCTGGAGGTGTGCAGATGCTAGTTATGTATGCCCAAAGTGCTGGATTAAGTTGTACGTGCCAATCTTTGCCTGCATCATTCACTATTTTCTTTAGGATTTTTAGTATTGTCTTGTTGGATGCTTCTGCTTGACCATTTCCTTGTGGGTAGTATGGTGTAGAGAACCGATGTTGGATATTGAATTTTTCACATAGTTCTTGTACATCTTGGTTTTTGAAAGGTCGTCCATTATCTGTGATGATTGAACTTGGAATACCATATCTACAGATCAGATAATTGAGGATAAAAGAGGCAATTTGTTTCCCAGTCACTGTGGTCATGGGAACTACTTCTATCCATTTGGTAAAGTATTCTATTGCCGTTATAATAAACTTGTGTCCATTTGAAGATGAAGGATGAATTTTGCCAACTAAGTCTAGTCCCCACTGACAAAAGGGCTAGGATGTTGTAAATGGCTGTAGTTCCTGTGCTAGTGCATGTATCAGATTACCATGGATCTGGCATTGAGGACATTTCTTGGTGAAGTGATATGAGTCTTTCTCCATTGTAGGCCAGTAGTATTCCATCCTTAGAAGTTTTTTAGCAAGAGTAGTACCACTTGAATGTGTGCCACAAATACCTTCGTGAAGCTCGTGTATAGCGGAATCAGAATCATTACGATCAAGTCAACGAAGAAGAGTACCATCTAGACCTTGACGATACAAAGTATCAGCGGTAAGGTATAATGAGCAACTTGCCGGATAAAGTTACGCTTTTGGTTACGGGATTGGTCAATTGGTAAGATATTGTTCTTGAGGTAGTCGTATATTGGTCCATATAACGGAGAATCTGAACAAGTCGTGGCATAGATAACATGGGATTGAGAGTGGTCATAGGCGGGGGAGAATAGTTGCTCTACCAGAAACTCATAACGACTTTGTTGCTCTGGAATTTGTAGTAATGAAGCGATAGTAGCCATTGCATCGGCTACTTTTTTGTTCAACCTTGGTATTTGCTCGAAGGTGATATGCATAAAATACTGTTTGAAGTCATCCACCATTCGCTTGTAGGGTAGCAGCTTGTCATCCTTTGTCTAATAGTCATTAATGATTTGATTGACGACTAGTTGTGAGTCTCCATAGACCTTTAACTCTATGATTTTCCATTCGACAACCATCTTGATGCCTATAACCAATGCCTCATATTCAGCCACATTATTTGTGCATGGGAACATAAGCCTATATGATCTTGGTATAGTGTGTCTGTCAGGAGTGATGAATAGAATGCCAGCACCTGAACCATGTTGTGTGTAGGATCCGTCAAAGTATAGGGTCCATTGTTTGGTAGAAAGAGAAAGAATGTCCATGTCTGGAAACTCAATCTCCATGGTTTGGTTTCCTGGTAGCGGTGCTTCAACCAGCTGATCTGCAATTTCTTGTCCTTTGATGGCTCATCTTTCTGTGTATTGGATGTCGAATTCACTGAGAATCATGACCCATTTAGCCAATCGACCTATAAGAGCTGCCTTGCTAAGTAGATATTTGAGAGGATCAATTTTTGCAACTAGCTTAATGGTGTGTGCTAGCATATAATGTCGGAACTTCTGAGATGCGAAGACCACTGTTAGGCAAGCCTTTTCAATGAAGGTATAGTTGAGTTCATAGCCATTCAATGTCCTACTGATATAATATATGGTTCATTCCTTTCCTTGTTGATCTTCTTGTGCCAATAGTGCCCCCAGCGATATATCTGTTGTTGAGATATATAGGATAAGTGGCTTTCTTGTGACTGGTGGTACTAGAACTGGTGGATTCATCAGGTACTGTTTGATTTGGTAAAAAGATTCTGCACACTTGGTCTCCCATCTGAATGGTACATTTTTGTGTAGTAAATGGTTAAATGGTAGAGTTTTATCTGCTAGCTGAGCGATGAATTGCCTGATTGATTGAAGTCATCCTTGTAGAGATCTGAGTTGACTGATATTCTTTGGTGGTGGCATTTCCATAATGGCTTGTACCTTTGCTGGATCTACTTCGATACCTTTTGCTGAGACTATGTAGCCTAGTAACTTGCCTGATGTAACCCCGAAGACACACTTCTTAGGGTTGATTCTGACTTGGAATTTCTCCAATCAATCAAAGATCTTTGTCAGGATGCTGAGATGTTTCGCTCTAGTGAAGGATTTAGCTAGTAAATCATCCACGTAATCTTCCATAAATGTGTGCATCATGTCATGAAAGATTGTTGTCATTGCTCTTTGATAAGTGGCCCCTGCATTCTTTAAGCCAAAAAGTATAACATTCCAATAGTACATTCCCCAAGGACAGGTGAACGCAGTTTTATCTTGATCTTCTGGGGCTATTTTGATTTGATTATAGCCTGAGAAACTATCCATTAGTGAGAGCATTGCATGGCCTGCTGTGAGATCTACAATTATGTCGATACTAGACAGAGGAAAGTCATCTTTTGGACAAGCTTTGTTGACGTCTCTGAAGTCAGTGCATATTCTGATACTACCATCTAATTTTTTTACTGGAACAATGTTGGAAATCCATTTTGCATAGTCAATGGGTCGGATGAATCCGACATCTAATAGTTTCTTTAGTTCAGTTTTGACCATGAGTGCTACCTATGGATTCATCTTTTGTAGCTTTTGCTTGACTGGTTTAACTCCTGAAGAGATGGACAAGTGATGCATGATCAAGTGTGGATCCACTCCGGGCATATCGGCATATGACCAGGCAAAGTTAATTTGTTGTTCTTTAAAGAAAATGATGAATGCTGATCTTTCCTCCTTTGTCAAAGATTCTGCAAGGTGTATGTTTTTGACTGCTTCTATGGTACCAATGTTGATTGATTGAGTGGGCTCAATCAATATGGGTGATCACTCATGAAAGTGTTCAGGAAGAGTGTCAAGTCTCCCATCGTTAGGTGCCTTAAAAAGGTTTTCACCCTCAGATGCATCCTTTATTTTTACTTTTTTGTGATCTAGAGCTGCCATTGACTGGTTTTCAGCACCAGATCTTTTATTTGGTTTATTTTTGCGACTGAGAGACTTGGCACTCCCTGATTGGCAAACATCGTTACTTTGTTCACTAGTAGAGCCTGTTTTCGGATTTACAGTACATAGGTAATGGATAATAGATTCATCATCTGGGAAAATTGGTATATCATGGATTTCAAGTTCATCCCAGTCGATGAGGTCAGGAAAGACAAGCTGTAAGGAATCGTTAGGTGGATCAAGCTCTGCTACTATAAGTGTTAGGACAGAGTTTTCATTGTGATTGTTCTTGGTTTTAAAGAAGTCCAGGATTTCATCAAGGTCTTCGATGGTATTATCTTCCGTATAGAATTGTTCATAATGTTTCTTTTCTCTTTCCTTGGCATCATAGATATTCTATGGTCCAAATTCAAGAGGTCTATCTTCTGCGTTATGTTCTTCTTGAGAAAGGGATATGGAATCAGTATCATTAGGGATATATGTAGTAGCATTTGAACAAGTACCCCATTCATATTCATTGGAATCAGTCTCTGAGGCATCATCCCAGATTCTATTAGTGCTGTAAATAGGTATGTTGTATGGTGAAAACAAATCTTTGATGATGGATACCATTTTAATATTTTTTGTTGATTCTGTGTCAGATCCTGCTTCTACTTTCTGTATTTGTTCATAGACTGTGCTTCCTCAGGGAGGAATAATGGTATCCGAAGATGATATTATTTGTTCTTGAGATATTGGTGTTTGAATATGAGTTACTGTTGCAGATATGGCCTTCTTGTGGCTTAGAACCTTTCCCTGATGTAACTTCTGATCTTGACGTTCCCGTGCCTTGCGGATTGTTTCTACTAATTCAAAGAGTGTTTCCTGCCAGAATTCTTCTTTGTACTTCTTCTTTACTTTCCATTGAGGTTTTGCAGTTATGTGGGGCGACTTTCTTAATAGGAAAATGAGCTTACAACCCAATTCTGCTTTGTTTCTACTGGGCTGTGAAGGAAGATCTATGGGTTCAGTGACTCCTTCTTTGCATTTCCCAATAGGTCCTTTACCATCATATCCCATTTGCTGCATGATTAAGTATCCTTTTCCATACAAGTGTGTAGGTAGAACAATGTCTAGAGTAGCTGCCCTATTACCTTCTTCCTCATCTTTGTATAACTAGCTAAGAACATCCTTGTCTTCTGATTCATGCGCTAGAGTGCCCAATTGGATGAAGGTACCATCAAATTTGGTGATGGGCTGAGTGGCCAGATGTGTTGATGTAGTAGGCAATCCATGAGATCTAGGTGATGTTGGCAATTTGGTCAAACATAAAGGCTCCAAAGAGTATTCTCCCATACCTTGGTCTTTGATTTGCATTTGTTGCTTGAAATCTCCAAACAAGGAGTTGGGCTTTGTTGTTTGTAGATTTGATGTTGAAGATCACTGCTTTTCTCTATTATGAGGAACCAAATTGTCTTGGGCTGCCCCCATTGCGTTGCAATGTTGAAATGGATTGTGATCAGCAGATATGAAGATTTCTTGTCCATCATAAGTAAATTTGACATACTTGTGATACATAGAATGTACTGCTTGCATTTCATGTATCCGAGGTCGCCCTAACAAAATATTGTAGGTGAGATCTATGTCTAAGACCTAACACATAGTATCCTTTTGCACTGGTCCCACTTGAATGGGTAATATCACAGTTCCTTTAGAGGACCTTTCCTCATCATCATATGCCTTTATGGTAATCTTCTTGCAAGGATCAATAGACTCTTCTGAGAAGCTTAATGCAGGGATAAGCTTTAAAGTACATATATTAAGTCCGGCTCCTCCATCTATTAAGACTCTTTTTACTCGGTGTTTGCAAACAATGACTTCGATATGGAGAGGAGTGTTATGCGGATGGCTTAAGGAAGCATTGTCATGCTCTAAGAAGGTGAGGTTATGAGGTCCTGTCATATGGGCGACCATGGCTTGAAATCTATCTGTATCCAGATTTTGAGGTACATTGGTTTCCAATAGTGCTTGTTCCAATATGTCTTTGTGCTTCGGTAATAGTTTCAGCAATTCTAGTATAGATATCTGAGCTGGAGTTTTGCGTAGTTGGCTAACTAAGTCATATTGGATTTTTGGTGTGGTAGTTGTCGGTGACGTATGTCCTTTTAAGACATATTTTTGAGTTCGGGTTGTTACATTGACAAATTCATGATCACGCCGATCTCGGATGGTGATGACAGTTACTTGATGATCTTCAGCTGATATGTGATTTATGGTGTTGTTGTAGATATGGTTGATACAAGCTCTGTGTGTATCATCTGAGGTTGAAGCTCCTTCTTTGTTATAATTTGGAAGAGGATTTTTAAAGGCTCCATGATCACCATTTGTTTTGAGACCATCTACCGTTAAGTCACCTCGATCAATCATGTCTTGCACCATGTGTTTTAATCTCATGCAATCGTTCGTCTGATGACCCTTGTTACGATGGAAATCACAATAGTGTGAATCATTCCACCAAGGTGGTTTGATTTGGGGTTCATAGTTGCTGATTAGAGGCAAAGAAAGAATCTTGTTTGCCAAAAGTTCTCTGAATGTTGATTCTAGTGATTGCCCTAGTGGTGTGAAGATACGCTTTTGGAAATTGTTCGTGTTGTTGCGTGAATTGTTATTAGGTCCTGAATTCATGTTTTTGCTTTGAGTATCATTGGTGTTGTTTGTGTTGAGTTGTCCTTGATCAGTGTTTGGTGCATATGTGTTAGCATTTGGATTAGCATTTTTAGGATTTTTCGTATTTTGAGGATTTCTGGATAATGCAAGCACTGGTTGCTTAGATTTGGGATCATGTGATTCATTGTTGCCTTCGTTTTTGTTTCGAGTCCCAAATCAAGATTTGTCTAGGTTGGTGTTGTTCTGGTTATTGTAGTTTGATGAGTTTGTTCCTTCCTTGTAGAATTTGAGTGTTCCCTTTTTGACACACGCTTCCTCTACTTGAATGCCATTTTCAATCAATTTAGCGAAAGACGGTATGCATTGAAGTTTTATCCTGTAACTCATTTCACCATTCAAATTGTCAATGAAGATTTCCATTTTCTCCTTTTCAGGAATATCTCGAGGATATCTAGAGACCATACGTCACCAGCGTTGAAGGAATATCATGAATGTTTCGTTGTTCTTTTGTTTGGTGTTGCAAACATCTAGCATAGTTATGGCATGTTGGATGTTATAGGAGTATTGGGTTATGAATTTATTAACCAATTCATCAAATGATCTGACAAGTGGTGTAATTTTGGATAACCATTCCATTGTTTGCCCTCCCAGGCTTCTTGGGAATAACCTCATCAGATAGGTGTCATCATGAGAAAACTCAAGACTCATGGTACAGAATTCTCTAACATGATCACAGGGATCACTTTTTCCATCGTATTTGTCAAATTTAGGCACATCTGAGTTTGGAGGAAAAGGCACCATGTTCAATCTTCTGTCAAATGGATAAGGATAGATTTCGTTTAAAGAGTACCACACTGTTGTCCCTTGTTGCATGTCATGTATTTGTCTTTGTAACATTTGCATTTGTTGAGTAAGAGCAACCAAAGGTGCATTATTTTGCCGAGGAAGAAACTCTTCCCTTGTATTAGTTCTCAGTTGAAAAGGTATGTTAAATGGTATATTTTGCTCTGGAGTTTCTAGCTTGGGTATACACATTTCTGGTATACGTTGTTCTGGAATGTGTTGCTCAGGTATGTGTTGTTCAAGGTTATGAGTTTCTTCTTCTCTTTGTTGTTCTTGACATGCATATTGTCGAGATCCAGTTCTAAAGATGTTTGTGTCTAAATCTTCAGGAAGTTTAATGCCTTTACTTGTGAGCATGAGCAAATACTTTTCTTTGTCATTTTCCATAAGCCTTTCTACAAGTTTTTGGAATGAAGGGTTTTCCTGACATTCCTGAAGAAGCGCTTCAGAAATTTCAGTTTCTTCTAAGTGTGGAACTTCAAAAGGATTTGACAATCTTCGATTCATACTAGACTCTGCGTATGTCTCGCTTTGTTGGTTTCTTTGAGAGCGAGTAACAGACATTTTAGTAAAAACTTTCTGTGACAAAGGGGACAAAATCCTCTTTGATGTGTTGCTTAGGGGTAGGTGGTTCTGGTCGAGATGTGTTATAAGTGATACACTCGTCGGGCAGGAATGCCAGATTGATCTTTCCTCCGCGATTTATGATTTGATTAAAAGCAGACTTTTGACAGTATGCTCTTGTTTTTAAGGGCTCTTTGTCAAATTCGTTGGATTTGTTTTGGATATAACGTTTGACGTGATGAAGGAATACCCGATGAGATTTGAAGAGTTGATGATTGATGTATAAAAACTTATTTCTCTTGATGAACTTGGAAAAACTAGGTTGTTGTTTCTTCAACGTGATGTTACGATAAAGGTTCTTTCTTATCAGACTATGGGAATTAGTCATGCATGAGTGATCAATGGTTTCCTTTGATTTGTTTGGATTCAGTTGATCTTGTTTAGAAAATTTTAAGTCTTACTCTATCAAAATGAAGGTTTAGATGCCCCTTCATGACAAAGCGTGTTAAATGATATGGATAAAAGCCTCCCGATATGGAGACTTGATTTGACAACTTGAGATTTTTAAACAAGTGTTTTTGAGATGAAATCCATAAGATGGTAAAGGATTTTGTTGATACTGATGATGAGGTTTCCGGATTATGATAAGATAGACATGTTTTATCGTGCAATCAGTTTAGGATTTTTACAATGTTTGTTTTGACACAAATTTAGCTCAAGAAATAGTTTTAACGGTTTGTTTTCGCTAACTGTTTTGGTGAAAAATGTTGTTTGATAATGAGAGGCTTTTGAAAATGTTTTCAAAAAAATTTTAAAATTCCTCACTGTTTTTTCCTCTGTCTATATGTTTTTGATCACACGCTAAAATAGGGATGAAATGCGCTACCAAAATTACTCCAAGCGCTAAAATTATGACCACACGCACTAAGCTGCCCCCAGACACGCGCTAAAGTTTTGACTGTTCAAAAAATTGTTTTCTACCTGTTTAAAAAGTCATGCGCTAGCCTGGGCCTATGACGCGCTAACTTGTGAACCTGATGCGCTAATGTTTAGCTTCCACTCGCTAAGCTAATGCTTTCACGCGCTAGACTGTTTTTCTGATGCACTAAATGTTTTGACACTGGTTTGATTTTAGGATAGAACGCTATTGTTTGGAACCGACGCACTAACTTGATGGTTGGATGCGCTAACAAAAGTACCTTACACGCTAAGAAGTTGCTCTTATGCGCTAAATTGCCCTGATTTTTCCTTTGGTTGTTTTTTTGTGAATTTTTTAGGTTTGATGGACGATTTTCTGAAGTAGTAAATGCAAGCACGGCACAAAAAGTACAACCATTTTGCATAATCTAACAAAAAGTGTATGTTCTATGAGGATGTGTTCAAATCCCCAATATTTTAACAGGTTTGGATACGAATAATACACTTCAGAAAGACTCTTTATTCAAAGGTCATAAATAACATCATAGCCCACTAGTCTTGATACTCCATCAGCTCAAACAACCGTGTCACCCCCTAGAGGGTGCCCGTTTTTTTGCCTTTTGCCAGAAATTAACTCAAAGTGAATTGCTTCATAGTTGAGTAGTTATCTTGGGAGATATATGGTGAGTAATCTTGGGGGTAGATTCTTCCCCACCCTTGCACTATGATGTTATAAATGTTTGGTTACTGACTCAGTTCAAAGCTTCTATTTCTATGGTTTGTAATCAGGCTTCCTGTTCGGCCGTCAGTGATAAACTCCCTCAGGAGGCTTCCCAACCTTTAGAACAAAGGCTTTACATATCTCGAGGATACTGGGAGAAGGCTAATCACTGCGTGCAACCATTGAAAAGGACTTTCATCACTTTCCATGTTTGATTATAGTGGGTTGGAATTCTTGGCGTCAAAGTCATTCCCCACTTAGGTCGTTCCCTTCACACCGACCATAAACGGATTTAAGAGTTGATTTCAACTCCTCGGGAAGGCAGGCCTGCTAAAGGATGTAAAATGCTTTGAAGGAAAGAAAGCTTTTTAAGAGAGGTCTGGTTTTTTGAATCACCCAGTTAAGGGGAGAGCATATACCTTCCTCTTTCGATTCAAGGCAATCACAATTTCTTTTTAAACCTTCAATTCAGTGATTTTCTAACCTCTACTGGGAGATGCTGCTCCAAGAAAAAGCATGGTGTTAATTTTACTTTTTCAAAGCAATGATTATTTAATCTAAGGAAATAACTACGTCAACAAAGCAAAAGATTCGATTTGGTCAACAAATAAAAATTGGTAAACAAAAGGGGAATCACTTCCCTCTTTAATTGTAACAAAACTTTTGAGGTGAGGTTCTTTCCCTTTGCAAAAATGAAAGTGGATCCTTTTATGCACCAAAGGATGGTGAGGTTCTTTTTAAGCTCTATTTTTGCGAAAAAGAAAATTTTGTGTTGTTCTTTTTAGAGCCCAAATTGAGAAATTTTCTCCTAGGAAAGCAAGAAAAGATTTTGATTTGTTGTTCGTTTTACTTGCCCAAAATAGAAGTGAGTTCAATTTTATTTAAGCAAGAAAAGAAAGAAATTTGAACTTTTGCCTAGCTTAGAAAAGTTAGTAAAAATTTAAACTACTTTAACTCTAGCCTAAATAAAAATGGATTCGAAACTTGCAGTCAACTATTAGTAACCTACAGAAAACCAGTCAATTTGTTAGCAAAAAGGCGAATTCCGTGGACTTCCATAAGTCTAAATTTTAGTTTCTGTTACAAATTAGTTTTTTTTTTCTTTTCTGTCTGTGATGCGCTACAGAACAAACTATACGTGCTACAATATAACAACGATGCGCTAAAAGAAGGTTTTAACATGCTATACTATTTTCGGGATGCGCTACTCTATGCGCCGAAAGCGCTGCTCTCTTTTTCTCCCATGCTGAGACCTACAGGAAATTAGTAATCTAATGCGCTGATAGATGTACTTTACGTGCTAGATTATGGACTCCACGCGCTGAACAGTAAACCGAATGCACTAGGCTGTTAACCGGATGCGCTAAACAGTGAACTTAACGTGCTAATTCATTTTTCTTGCGTGCCTGCAAAAATGGATATATTTCAAAACTGATTAGATATATGGGGTTAAGCCCCACGGTGGGCACCAGAAATGTATGCAGGAAAAGCGGGTCGATAGAACTCAATATGTGAAAAATGGAGCTCTATGGAGCTTTGCTCACACACCCACAAGACTTCTTGGTGCAAGCTATGGAGTTATGAAGCATTAATCAGCCTCCCAAGGATGGTTCCATGGTTCTCTATCTTACATGGTCCCTCAAACCAATGTTTTTTCTTTCAGATCACTGAGCAAAATGGTTTAGGGATGGCAAATGCAAGAACGAGGGATGTTTTTTGTTGATTTAATATGAGATGCATCCTAAGCTATGCATGACTCTAGAAATGCAATAAACTAACTATAAGATGACAAGGTTAGTAAACAAACTATCCTAGCATACCATATTAGTTCAATGATTTAAGCTAATGATAATAGAAAGTATTATAAACATGCATATTTAGACTAATTTCTATCTAAAAGAGAGGCTAAAATGATGAGCATATATGAAATGTGAAAGCTTGAATGTATTTGAGCATAAGTATGATATTCCAAACTTGGATGATCTATCAAAATGGAGGAATGAGAGCTCTATTTATAGCAAAAATAGGGCAATGGATGGTCAGGATTGAAAGAGTTGATCAAGGGTTGAGTTTGAAAGTTGGGAATCCATGTTTGCAATTTGCACCAATGAAATGATGACAAATGTCAACATAGGGTTGGGTTGAGAGAAGGGGTTGGAGACATTAAATGCTTGAGAAGACCTCATGGTTATCCAGAGGGTAAGGGTCAAGCTTAAGTTAAGATTACCCATTGGATTAAGAGTTAATCCAAGGATAAACTCTTGTGCAAATGATTAAGGAATAACCATGGTCAAAGCAATAAATGCTTGAAGAGACCCTTGGGTTGGATGAAGGTTAAGTTAGGCAAAAAGTCTCTAACCATGTAAGAGGGTTGAATTAACCATTAATGGTTTGGGAGACTTTGGGGATATTAAGTGGTTGAAGATTTGAAGCCTTTAATGGTTATCAAAGACTTTAAGGGTTTGAGAAGTGACTTCCCTTTGCTTAGGGATGTGACAAAGTTTAGAAGATGGGTTAGGCTAATTAGAAGCGATTAGAAGAGTCTAGAAGGGATTAGAAATAGGTTTTAGGATGCAAGTGGGAGATGTAGGAAAATGCAAGTGGATGGAGGGATAATAGGATTTAATTGAAATAAAGTTAATTTAATTCAATTTGGTTGTAATTTGGGGAAATTAAATAAATTAGATTTATTCAATTTAGGATAACTATTTAATTAAATTTGAATTTAATTAAAAGTGGATAGGGGGGATTTAATTGAATAGAATAATTTATTCATTAAATGGGTATAGTGAATTTAATTGAGTAATTTACTTAATTAAATAGAGGAATGTGGGTAATTTAATTAAATAGAGAAATGAACATAAAATATTCATTTAGGAATATGGTCATTTTTATACATCTACAGGTTCATCAAATAATGTCCCAATGTCCTTCAAAGTTTGTTTCATCCATAGCACCTAAGTACAAAAAGTAGCAAAAACAATATACTCAACTTAAGTGGTAGATAGAGATACTAGATCCTATTTCTTACTTGACGAAGCAACCAAACGAGGTCCAAGGAAAAATCCACCTCCACTATTTCTTTTCTTGTCATCCACACAGCTAGCCCAATTTGCATTTGTGTAAGCAATCAAAGTGAAATTAGATCTTTCAAGGTACCATAGACCATAGTATTTTGTTCCTTTCAAGTATATGGAAATTCTTTTCATAGGAACAACATGTGTCTCTCTAGGGTCTTGTTGAAATCTAACCACAAGACATACTGTGTGCCTGATATCTAGTCTAGTAGTAGTCAAATATAACAAACTTCCAATAATTGATCTATATATGCTCTGATCAATCTTCGATGATTCAACATCTTTTTTCAACTTACAACCAATAGTCATAGGACTACATACAGGTTTAACATTTTCCATTCCAAAATTCTTCAACAGTTCTTTAATATACTTAGATTGTGAAATAAATATACAATCATCTTTCTAATTAACTTATAAACCAAGAAAAAAAATCATCTCCCCAATCATTGACATTTGAAACTCTTCTTGCATCTCATTAAAAAACTTCCTGGACATATAATCATTTCCTCCAAAGATTATATCATCCACATAAACAACTACAATCAAGATATCATTTTCTACAACCATAAAATAGAGATTGTTGTCAGTAGTACCTTTTAGAAATCATTGCTTTAGCAAATACTTTTCAATCCTTGCATACCAAGTTCTTGGAGATTTCTTGTCCATACAACAGATTATTTAGTTTGCAAACCATATCCAAAGTATGGGTAAGTGCACAAAGTTGTGTCCACTTAGTGTGGAAGTTTTACACTTAGAAAAAAATGGCAAATCTCACAGAGTGCATGAGAAACGAAACGAGATCTCGTTTCACGTCGGGATCCCAAGCCAAAATTTGAAACGAGATCCCGTTTAGCTTCAGGATCTCGAGCCTAGATCTAAGAAACGGGATCCCGTTTCAAAAACAAAATGGGATCACATTTCCTTTTTTTAATTTTTTTTTTATTTTATATTTTTATTTTATATTTTTTAAAAATACAAGCTATATATACATGAAATATAAAATTTATATATAAGTCACATTTCTCTTTGTCTTTTTTTCCTTTCTATCTCACTTTGTCCCCTCTCTCCCAAAATCTAAAACTATGTCTCTACCTCTCTCTCACGTCCTTAACTCTTTACTCTTTATCTTTGTTATCTCTATACACATCCCCTTACCCCCTACCTACCTATATTTCTCTATATATACATCTCTAACTCTCTCTTAACGTACCATCTCTCTCTCCCAACCAACTTATCTTTCTCTAAATATGTCATAATAGGTCCTACTAAGGGGTCTTATGTCATAATAGGTCCTAGTAAGAGGTATAATGTCTTAATAGATCCTCTTAAGGGGTCTTATGACATAATAGGTCGTATTATGTCATAATAGGACCTATTATGTCATAATAGGTCGTATTATGTCATAATAGGTCGTATTATGTCATAATAGGTCATATTATGTCATAATAGGTCATATTATGTCATAATAGGACCTATTATGTCACAATGGAACCTATTATGACATAATAGGTCGCACTATGACATTATAGGTCCTATTATGACATAATACCCCTTACCAAGTCCTAGTAAGGGGTATAAAGTCATAATAGGTCTTCTTAAGGGGTTTTATGACATAATATGACCTATGATGTCATAATAGGACCTATGATGACATAATAGGACCTATTACATCATCATAGATCTTATTATGTCTTTATTAGTCCTATTATGACATAATACCCTTTAGCAGGTCCTACTAATGTCATAATAGGTCCTCTTAAGGGGTCTTATGACATTATAGGACCTATTATGACATAATAGGTCCTATTATGTGATAATCGATCTTATTATGTCATAATAGATCCTACTAAGGGGTCTTATGTCATAATAGGTCCGCTTAAGGGGTCTTATGACATGATAGGACACTATTATGACATAATAGGTTGTATTATGTCACAATAGGACCTATTATGTCACAATAGGTCATTTTATGTCACAATGTGACCTATTATGACATAATAGGTCGTATTGTGACATTATAGGTCTTATTATGTCATAATGTGACCTATTATGACATAATAGGTCGTATTATGATATTATAGGTCCTATTATGTCACAATAGGTCATGTTATGACATAATACCCCTTAAATCTCTCTAAAAGTACCATCTCTCTCTCTCAACCAACTTATCTTTCTCTACATATGTCATAATAGGTCCTACTAAGGGGTCTTATGTCATAATAGGTCCTAGTAAGAGGCATAATGTCATAATAGGTCCTCTTAAGGGGTATTATGACATAATAGGATATAATAGGTTGTATTATGTCACAATAGGTTGTATTATGTCACAACGGGACCTATTGTGACATAATAGGACCTATAATGTCATAATACCCCTAAACTCTCTCTAAACATACAATCTCTCTCTTCCAACCAACTTATCTTTCTCTACATATGTCATAATAGGTCCTACTAAGGGGTCTTATGTCATAATAGGTCCTCTTGAGGGTTCTTATGACATAATAGGTCATATTATGACATAATAAGTCGTATTATGTCATAATAGGACCTATTATGTCACAATGAGACCTATTATGACATAATAGGTCGTATTATGACATTATAAGTCCTATTATGTCACAATAGGTCATATTATGACATAATACCCCTTAACATGTCCTAGTAAGGGGTATAAAGTCATAATAGGTCCTCTTAAGGGGTTTTATGACATAATATGACCCACAATGACATAATAGGACCTATTACATCATCATAGATTCTATTATGTCATAATTGGTCCTTTTATGACATAATACCCTTTAACAGGTCCTACTAAGGGGCATAATGTTATAATAGGTCCTCTTAAGGGGTCTTATAACATAATAGGACCAATTATGACATGACAGGTTCTCTTAAGGGGTCTTATGACATTATAGGACCTATATGACATAATAGGTCCTATTATATGATAATCGATCCTATTATGTCACTATAGGTCCTACTAAGGGGTCTTATGTCATAATAGGTCCTAGTAAGAGGTATAATGTCATAATAGGTCCTCTTAAGGGGTATTATGACATAATAGGACCTATTATGACACAAAAGGACCTATTATGTCACAATGAGACCTATTATGACATAATAGGTCCTATTATGACATAATAGGTCCTATTATGACATAATAGGTCCTATTATGACATAATAGGTCCTATTATGACATTATAGGTCCTATTATGTCACAATAGGTCTTGTTATGACATAATACCCCTTAACAAGTCCTACTAAGGGGTATAAAGTCATAATAGGTCCTCTTAAGGGATTTTATGACATAATATGACCTATGATGTCATAATAGGACCTATTATGTCATAATCAGTCCTATTATATCATAATCAATCCTATTATGGCATAATACCCTTCAATAGGTCCTACTAAGGGGTATAATGTCATAATATGTCCTCTTAAGGGGTCTTATGACATAATAGTACCTATTATGACATGACATGTCCTCTTAAGGGGTCTTATGACATTATATGACCTATTATGACATAATAGATCCTACTAAGGGGTCTTAAGTCATAATAGTTTATATTAAGAGGTATAATGTCATAATAGGTCCTTTTGAGAGGTTTTATGACATAATAGGACCTATTATGGCTTAATAGGTCGTATTATGTCATAATAGGACCTATTATGACTTAATAGGTTGTATTATGTCATAATAGGACCTATTATGACACAATAGAACCTATTATGTCACAATAGGACCTATTATGACACATTAGGACCTATTATGTCACAAGGGGACTTATTATGACATAATAGGTTGTATTATGACATTATAGGTTTTATTACATCACAATTTATAAGATCTTCTAAAATCTAGAATCTATATTATAACTCCTAGAGATTTGAAACCACTCTCAAACATCATACCAATATATACATGAAATATAACTTGAAGTATAAGAAAGGAAAAAGACAAAGGGAAATGTGACTTAAACATAAATTTTATATTTCATGTATATATAGTTTGTTTATTTTTTTTAAATTTTTTTTTTTTTTAAATGTATATATAGTTTATTTAAAAAAATTAAATTAAATTTTTAAAAATTAAAAAAAAAAAAAAAAGGAAACAGGATCCCGTTTTGTTTTTGAAACAGGATCCCGTTTGCTAAATGTTTTTTTAATTATTTTAAAAAATGAAACGAGATCCCGTTTCGTAAACGGGATTCCATTTTTAAAAATTTCAAACTTTGGTTCGGTTGTAGCTTCGGTTTTGGCTTGAGAAATGGCTTGGAGAACCGACCCTTTGGCTTGGACCTAGTTTGACCTGCAACTTGAAGGCCAAATCAATCTTCATATAGAATAATGACTTCAAAAATATATCTGAACCAATGAAAACCCATTATAGTAGAGACTGTCGAGATCCGAAATATGTAATTTAAAAAAAAATGATCAATATTTTTATTTTTAAAATAATTACTAATGAAAGAAGTCTATAAACTCGAAATAACATGGTTTTTTAGTTTTTTAATAACTTTTTTGTCTCTAAGTTTTTTGAAAAAAAAATTATATGGAATCACCTAGAGACAATTCTATACATTTAAAAAAAAAAAAAAACCAAAAAATGTTAAGTTTAGGTCAAATTATGCTCATCGTACACAAGAATTTTTCAAAACAATGATTATGCCCAATAAAAAATTAACAAAAAAAAAAATGCACAAAAAAAAATTCTCATCAAAGGTGAGTGAGTTATAGATCTTTTCCCTAAAGGATTTATAAAAATAATTTCATTTAGGTCAAATTATGCTTGTCATTCATGGGCATGGTATGGTCCTGAAAAGTGACTTTTAAACTATAGGTTTTAGTAATGCCTATTCAAACTTAATTTTTAAGATCTGGGTACTAAAATAAATTACATATTTGGAAAGTAGACTTCGAGCACTACATTTTTTATTACTGAAGTTTTTCAAGATTCATTTTTTAGGTGCCTCAAATATTTAGGTCAAACGGGATGAAATTGAAAAAAATGGGAAAACACTTCCACTTTTTGGCCAAAAAGTGGACACAACTTCTTGCAAGTACCCGTATTTGATAGATTGAATCCTTTCAGTTGTTCAATGTATACTTCCTCTTTTAGTTCCCCATTCAAAAATTCAAACTTTGCATCCATTTGATAGACCTTGAAATCCTTCTGTGTTGCAAAAGCCAAAAATATTCTGATAGCTTCCATTCTTGCTATAGGAGCATAAGTCTCCTGAAAACCTATTCCTTCTACCTATGAGTATCCTTACATACAAGTCTTGCTTTTTTTCTCACTATGTGACCATCCTCATCCAATTTGTTCTGAAATACCCATTTAGTTCCTATCACATTCTTGTCAGTCAATCTTGGGACAAGTTCCCAAGGCCAATTCTTCTCAATTTGTTCCAGTTCTTCTTGCATAGCTTTCATCCAATACTGATCACTATAAGCATCCTTCATTGTTTTCAGTTATGTCTATGAAATTAAGCATAAGTTTACTTGTTCATCAATAGCTTTAATTCTAGTCATAATGTCTATGTTCTTGTCTCCAATAATTCATTTCTTTGAGTGATTCTTTTGCACATATCTCGGAGTCTTAGGAGCAATTTTCGAAGCATCTTCCTTATCATCCTATACTTTTGTTTCTTCAGTCTTTTCTTCATCTAGTTTTGTGGTAGACTCATCAAATTTATATCCTATTTTTGTAACTATACTTTTTGAAGTGTCTTCATCAACTTTCACATTTGTGCTTTCAACAATTCTTCAAAGTCTTCTGTTATAACATCTGGGAGATTATCTTTTAGTAGAGTAGCCAAGAAAAATTCCTACATTATCTCTTATGTCAAACTTACCTAAATTTTCTTCATCACTCCTCATATAGTATTTACTACAAATACTCTGAAATATTTCACAAATGGAGTCCTTCCATACCAAAGTTCATAAGATGTCTTCCCATGATTCCATCTAATTTGTACTCTGTTAAGAGTGTAAACTATGGCGAATATTGCTTCTTTCTAATTGATTTCCAATAAACTTGATTCATCCATCATTGTTCTAGCAACCTCTTGAAGTGTTCTATTCATTCTTTCAACTACACCATTCTGGTAAGGTGTCATAGGAGTAAACAAGTGTCTTCTTATCCCATGATTCTCACAAAAGTTATTGAGCTCATCAGAAGTAAACTCTCCACCTTTGTTAGATCTCAATAATTTGATTCTTCTATCTATCTCATTCTCAACCATGATCTTGAATTTCTTAGAAAAATTAGAGATTTAAATTTTTTCTCTTAAGAAAGTAACCCAAGTCATTCTAGAGTAATCATCAATTAAGAGAATGAAATGCATGTCACCTTGTTGACTTCTAGTTCTAATTGGTCAACAAAGATTAGTGTGCACTAATTCCAACAAACCAGTAGAAGATTGTTCTTTAATGTATTGAAGGTTCTCCTTGTTTATATTCTATCTTGACATTCCTTGAAAATAGTATTAACAGGTTTTGTGATCTTTGGTAAATCTCTCATAGCTTGAATTGAACCGATCCTTACCAGATTATCAAAGTTAATGTGACACATCCTCTGATGCCATAGCCAACTTTCAGTAATCTGCACCATCAAGTAGTATCCACCAATAGTCTTCAATTGATATACATTTCCATTTGTCCTCTTCTTAGCTGCAATTAGAGTTTTGAACCTATTTCTGATCTCACATCCATCATCCCAAAAAATAAGATTATATCCATTTCTACACATTTGACCAACACTCAAATGGTTATGATTCAAGCCATTAACATAGAAAACATTGTGAGTATTATGTATTCCATCAAAGTTGATTGAACCAATTCCAACTATCTTAGTTGTCTAATCATCTCCAAATCTAACAACTCCTCCATCAAGTTTCTCAAGCTTTACAAACTTACTTTTATCACTAGTTATATGATTTGAACATCCACTATCAATAATCCATTCATCCTTATCTCTTCTAGCATGAAAAGAAAATACAACAATACCTTTTGTTTTAGAATTGTCTTCCACAGCTTTTTCTATCTCAACTTTAGTAGAGTTATCAGAATAAGAATCTTCCTTTATAGCCAAGAACAAACATTCATTGCCTTCTTCTGAATCAGATTCATCATTAGTGATATTAACATCTTCTTTAACATAATAAGCCTTCCTATTGAATTTTCCTTTGAATTCCTTAATCTTTTTATTTACAATTCTATCGGGACATCTAGAAGCATAATGACCAATCTTTCCACAGTTGAAACATTTAAAGGGAAATTTACCTTTGTAATTTCTAGTTCCTTTCTTCATCCTTCTCACAAAGTTTGCCTCATCAGATTCTTCATCTCTTGCTAATCTAGTAGCCTTGAATGATGTTTATGTTCTCACGCTAGTAGCACCAAATTTTCTCATCTCAAAAGCAATTAAGGAGCCATACAAGTATTCTTTAGTGTGATTATTATTTTGAGATTCTTCTATTGTAGAAACTTTAGAGCTATAAGGTTTAGTAAGATTTCTAAGTACCTTTTTTAACAACTTCACCTTTCATTAAGTCACCTCCAAGACCTCTAATCTCATTTACAACATCATCCGTCTTTTGTAGGTAGCTAGTTATATTGTCTTCTTCTTCCATCTGCATGCATTCATACTTAATCTTAGCATTTTGCAACTTAACATTTTTAACAGTATCATCTACTTCATGAGTCTTTTTTAATTTATCCCAAACTTCATAAGTAGATCCCAAAGATACAACCTTTGTCAATTCTATTTTAGAAAGAGCACTAAAGATAGAATACCTTGTCTTTTCATTATCTTCAAAATCCTTAATCTCATCTGGAATGTTCACCCCAGTCTGTGGTTTAACATGCTACTTAGTAACAAACTTCCATACTTCATAGCCAAGAGAAATCAGACAACCTTTCATCTTCACTTTCCAGAAAGCATAGTCAGATCCATCAAACATAGGGATTGTCAATTTGTGCACCATCAATATCTCCTTAAGTAGTTAAACTCTTCCTCAAGGAACCAGAACATTGATATCAATTGTTGAATATACCAATGCAAAAAACACCTGAGTGGGGGGGGGGGGGTGAATCAGTTGTATACAATCTTAAACTTATTTCCCAAATTAGATTTGCAACAACTTAACTTTAACACATAATCCACATAAATAAATGAACATGAATTATCAAACACACCATGCACAATGAGACACTAGATTTATGTGGAAAGCCCTATTAGGGGAAAAACAATGAAGAAGCTATTCTCAAGATATGAACACTTATTAGGGTGGCACCGGTTAAGGTTATTTTTACAAAGAAAGGCTCATTAGCCTAAGAGAAAGAAAGAAAAATATCACTGGCAAAATGAAGAAGAATAAAAGAGAAAGAATCCATCACCAATGCATTTTTGCAACCACAAGATCTAGAGATACCTTCTGCTCATTTCTTCTGGTAGCTAACACATCAAAACTCATACAACTCAACTTTTTTCACCAACTCAACACCAGTTATCAAAATGTCAAGAAGATAGATCCTCTTTCATACATTTTCATCACATCTCACTTTCTTTCGCCCATACACACACCATTTACATTACCCAAGCATCACTATATATATCATCCTCTCAAATGCAAAATCTCCCAAGGTCGGTTAAGCAACTTAACCAAACATAATTAAAATAAGGTTGACACTAAACATTCTATGGTGGAAAAGAATGTAAAGTGGACTATAACAAATCTTATCAAGACCAAAATAATCATCAAACATGTTATACAAAATTCCATAATCATCAGAGCAACAAAGTAGAGTGTAAACAGTTGAGATCAAATAAAATTGGAGAATTGGCCAAGTAAGATAATTAGCTAGAGAGGCAAAGGATGAAGAAACACAAAGATTAGTGTGTGGAAGTTGTTTAGAGGGAAGAACAAAACAAAGTCGAGGTGGGTTGGTGTCACCCAAAAGAGAACTGAATGTTAGGGTCCTTAGCCCTAGGATTAGAGCGAGTGTTGATCACAAGTTCTTCAGTGGCTAGGCAATACTATATCGTGTGCATTCATATTGGGGGGTTTAATATCCCAAAAATGAGGTTGCAATATATTGCTTATTGATGAAAATAGGGTGGGTTTTAATTCTGGCTATGAAAAATACAATATTTGGTGAAAATAGAGGGCTTTTAATTTGGGCTATGTATCGGGAGGGGTTGACAAAAAAGGAATTTAGGGCAATATTTTTTGAAAATAAAGGGATTTGTTAGTATTCCATGAATGCATGTGCTACAACCTAGGCTCACTAAGGATGCAAATTTTGTCAAGAGTTAGCAGAGAGAAGAGAGGAGTAGAGTGGACATTTGATGCAAAGTGAAAAAGAAAAAAGTGTGGATGAGTGGTCTATAAGAGGTGTAGTGTCCCTCCCTAATTCATCTTTTGATTTATGCATTGATAGACTTATCTAGACTCTTATGTGATGTTTTGATTGATACTTATGACTTTTTAGATGCTTATTGATGATGCTAGACATTTTATATGGCTATTTAATACATGGTGATCTATGTGGATGATGACTTATCCTAGGTGGATGGATTTATATTTGATGGTGTTATACACTCATTAATCATGAATGGATTATATTTCTTATGATATTATGATGGTATCTTGATTATACTAACCCCATTTCATGGTTATATTTGATGAGTTGGTGCTATGGTTGTCATGACTATCTTACTACTGTGTTCATGATAAGGACGATGTCATATCACTCATTATGAGCATGATATGACATTGTGATTCTCGTTCACTTGCCCGATTATTTATGATATATGATATTGTATATGTTGTTTTGTGGATATTGGTGGTTACAAGATTGCAGGTACTAGATATCGACTCCACTTGGTCTCACAAGTCTGAGAGTGTCTTCATCCCAATGGCAAGTTGATTGGAGATGGAATGAGCTCCTTCTACACACTCTAGGTTTAGGTTGTTATCCTTGTCAGTTAGTGGCATGGCTTGAGTCGATGGTTGGAGTCTTGTGTTGTGATGTTTGACCTATGTTGAGTTGCCTTGAGGTGTTGTGAGTATTTGATTATTTAATTAATTGATATTGATATGTATAGTTTGTTAATGTTAAATTAAATTAATGCATAAATTTTGATATTTAATTATTATTAAGTGATTTATTAATATTTATTATGTTATTTTGATTAGTGATTGATTTATTGATGTAGTGGTTATATTTAATTGGTGTTTTTATGTTTATTTATGATTTAATGCTTATTTGATATTTATTTACTATTTATTTATTGTTTAATTATTTACGATTTTATGTTGTTATGGTTTTAGATTTAATTGGGTATTTGTTTATTATACCCATATGGTTATTTATTTATTAGGCTTTTATATTTTATTGAGCCCTTAATTTATTTAATTATAGGCTATTCATATTATTATATCCCTTTTTACTAATTGGGTTAATTAAATATTCTATTTTCTACCTACCCTATTATATTATTGGTTGTGAGAATTGGGTAAGTAAATAATATTATTTTAAATTTCTTACCTCGAATTCAGGAAGGGTTGGTATGAAATAAAGTATTTTCGATTATTCTGATTAACTAGATTTGGGCTATAGTTTTGATTTAATTTTTATAAATATATCTTCTTGAGTTTTGAGGGGGGTTAGCTTGTTGGAGAATTTGCTTGTATTCTAAATATTATCGTTTGGCGTTGTAGTTTCATGATAGAGGATGATAGATCCTAATGAGAAACTATGTTTTGATTGATCAGTTTATCAAAGAGGGTGATAATGCACTTTGAGATGTTTAGATCTTGAACTTGTTGAAGGTGAATACTTGAAAATCTTGAGGTGTCTATTTCGAGAATCCAATTTGATAGAAGATAACTTGACCAAGCGAACCAAGAAGACAATCTAAGCACAAAATGATAGATATCAGGTGTTTATGCTCACTATAAATTGACCAAGCAAACATGACAGATCCGAAAAAGACATGCAAGAAGACAGTTCTGGACTAGCATAGACAGAAATTTGTATGACAGTTTAGACAATCCCAAACGATAATTTAGACAGGTCCATACGATAAACTAGAAATCTTGCATGACAAAGGCATAAACTCGTATGACACTTACCATAGACCCAAATGACAAAAGATAACAAAATTGCTTCTGCTAAACTGACTCGTATGACAATTCTCACCAAACCAGATGATAAACTAGATTTCTCATACGACAAACTAGAAAACTCATACGACTGAGGATAGAGCAGAGACAAAAAAAATTATTTGGACTGATTTTTTATCAATGAAGTTTGATGTTTTGCTTCTGTTTTCCAGTTTTCAAATGTCTAATTTTCTATTTTAGGGATGAAGACACAGTAAACACGTGATATGATAAATGACCTCAAGCACAACATGTTAAATCCTAAGGAAGTTGGCTGAGAGAGAAAACCTTTGCTTGAAAACTTAGGTACACACCCAATAGCTAATCAGAATACGGCCGTGGAGTCTCATGCAATGGATTCTCAATGTGGTATTATCCAACTCCAAACGCTAATGGGGGCACGATATGACAAGTGTCCTGGGAGAGTTACTATCTTTCTTGCACAAAGATTATCCCCCTTTCAGAGGTGAATCAAGTAGCTTATATCTTAGGGTTCGTAGTAAGGGTTTCCATTTGAAATTTCCCCTTGCAGTCGCACAAGCGCAATTGAGGCCTATAGCCCAACAAGGTACCAAAACAAGAAGTAGTCATGCAAGCGTGATTGAGACCATGAGGCCCTACTAAATGTATGATATGAGAGATCTCAAAAGAGAAAACTCAAATAATCCCATCCTCTGAGACTTTAATCCCAAGAGGCCTATTTTTTAGAGTGAGTCAGAAAGCTTAGGTCTAGTTGTACTCACTTGGGTCATTCTCACAGGGTGATTACTTTTTCCCACTGTGACAGGCCCGCTAAAGGTAATCAAATCTCAAACATAGAAGTGCTTCAAGGGTCATGATTTCTAATTGTACAAATGGACAAGAGCATACTCTCCTACCTTTTAGACAACTTCTAAAACATAGAAAATAAGATGTTCATTTACCATTAGCAAAATAAGTGTGCCTAGAAAACTTAAAGAAAACACAAAGTTTGGTTGAGTTCTCTTAGGAAACCTGCAAAACAAATACGTTAGTAGTCATGTTGTTTTGATGAAATGAAGCTTTAACAAGCATAATCTTCAACAATCGTCCTGCAAAAACTAGTTAGGCTGCCAAAAAACTCACAAACAAACCAGGGTTAGCATTATTAATAACCAAATTGAAGCATGAAAACCCTAAAATGTAATTTGTTTTGAAAACACAGAAGCAAAAAATCATACAAGTATTCTCACATACCCGTATGAGTGCACAAAGAAACTCATACGGTACTATAAAGGTACTCGTACAAGATTATGAATTAGACCTAGCCAGAAATCTGTGAGATTGAAAATTTGATGATGCTACGAGGCCAAAAATGAGATTTCCAACCCTACGATGGGCGCCAAAATGTCGTGTGTGTGAAGTAGGGTACTTGCAGCTACAACACAAATACTCAATAGATCATTACAAGCATGATTAGAAAATTAAAATCAAATGAAAGATAAACCATGACAAAGTGACCTATCACCTCCTAAGAGATGCGAGTATGGATTTACTCTCAGATCTAGATAAGCAATCCCAGTGACTTGACTACACCTAGACAGAGGATTTGAAATGATATGATGATATGCAAGCTATATGAGATTGATTATGATAGATTGATCCAAGAATATAATTAAGATAATGATATGCATGATTAAGCTAAGATGATGATGCAATTAAGCTAGAAAATAGATTGATTAAGCTACATGATTCAACAATTATGCTAGAAAATGATCAAATTAAACTAGATCTAAGATGCTATTGCCTATACTAACAATGCTCAAATGATATTCTAGAATGGATATGCCTATAGTAACAATGCCTAAATTGATATGAGATGGGATCCTTTGTGCTCCAAAATGGGGGATATTTATAGGATTTCCAAGTTCAGGGGTGAGGTGGCAGGAATCAACAATCAAGATTGAGTCTGAAAATATCAAGGGTGAAATTGGAGGAGGTTGGAGAAGAGGTTGGAGGAAGGGACACTTGTCATCTTTGTGGTGACAAGTGTCAAGGAGCCTTGCTCATGAGAGGGCAAGTGTCCAAGGGAGGAGACATGTGGCCTAAGTGCCACGTGTCTCAAGGGGAGAATATCCACACCATAGGAGGTTAGGATAAGGAGGTTAGGATGGAGGCATGTGGGTAATTTTAATTTAAAAATACAAATATTAGGAAAAGGCTAACTAACTTTCAAGAACTGATAAATTGATTTGTTTTAATTAATTAGGGGATTAGAAGAAATGAATTAAATGGGGGGAGGATTAATTAATCAAGGGGACTATTGAAATGAACCTATTAAATAAATCCTTAGATTTATTAATAAGTATATGAAAGAGATTTAATCAAATTGCTAATGAATTCAATTAAATTAGGAAGGGGGATTAATTAAATAATTGCTTATTTAATTAATTATGTTTAGACCATTTTTAGGTGTATACAGTATTAATCTTTCGGAAGTAGAGAAGAAGTTGTTATGTGCTTAACCGAAACTATAACCAGGCATTAAGGAGATGCTATTTTCCAACTCATGACCTTCTCGATGTGATCTGAATCAATTTGTAAGACAGTGAGTCTTCCTTGGGTGTTAGTCCTTGTTGTTTTCGAGCAATGAGCTCTAGGCAGTGTGCCTGAATGCATGTGTGTTGTAATCATTCTATACTTATAACAGAGTATAATCTTACTGTGGGTGTATTACCACCATGGTTTTTCCCTTGACCGGGTTTTCCACATCAAAAATCTTGGTGTTATGTGTGTTCATATTGTGTTGTTGATTTATGCTTTCATGCTTAATTAACAGAAATGAGAATAAGTTTAAGTTGTGTAAGCTTTTGTGATAATTGATTCACCACCCATGCCGCCGCCCTCTCAGTTGTCTGCCCTATTTCCATCACTAAAGACAAGTGTTCTCTCACATGATTGAGGACATCTTGGAAAGAGAAAGTTTAACATGTGTTTCCTCTCACATGTGTGAGAGATAACATGGGTAAGGGAGTCGGGAGATGAAGACATGACTTCTCACATGTGTTAGTTGAACGGGCTAAATGAAGGGTGAGGGTTTTATTGATCAGATGAATGGTTAAGATTTTATTGTAACTTTTTATGATAAGTAGGATTAGGGTTGTGATTAATTAAATAATCACATTTAGGTATGTGCAAGGGATTAGTTTAGTAAATTAATTGGTTTAATTAACTAATGATGTTTGAGGTGGAAAAGAGGAATTAAATAAATAATAAATATATTTATTTAATTCTTGTGGGATAAGACTATAAGGTTGAATTTAATTAAATAAATATAAATTTATTTAATCAAAGGTGAAGAATAAAGATAACAAATGGATTAATTAAATAAATATTTTATTTAATTAATGCTCAAGATATGTCAAAGTTTACCATGGTAAGGTGTGTACAACTTTAGGTTTCTAAAGAGGCCATTGCTAAAGTTAAAGATTAAGTTTTGACAAAGTATAAATGATTGTAATAAATTTACTATTAAAAATATTTTAAATGCACTTAAATCTATATTTTGAAAGGCTACTAAGGATAAAGATAAAAGAATGAATTGAAGAGTAATAATAGTCTTATTAGTGAAAAAATTAATATGTTTAGCATCATGGGAGCACTCTCATCCCCTGTTGTTGGAGTTCCAAATAATAATCTTATTCCAGTTGCTACAATAGTCATGCCATTCATCCATGGTCAAATCTTTATGCCTCTTATGGATGGTTCTGTTACTCTAGGTCATCATAGGGATTCCTCTTGTGACCAATATTGTGGAATTACCCTTTTGTGGTGTGTTGTACATAATTCTTCAATGTGCACTCAACATGGTTGCTATGATCTTGACAAAGATTTTGGAGATACAAAAACCTATGATTCATATTCCATGCTTATGAACCTCTACAAGGTGAGTTTTCCTCTTATGTCTACTAATAGTGGAATTGAGTTTTGAAACAAAGGTTGAACCCCTTCTTTGGTGCCTTCAATTACCTCCTTTGCCATTCCCAATGGTGCAATAAAAGCTCAAGTTGTTGTAGTGGGAGGTCTTTTGTAAATGTTATAGGTGTTGAAGGTACTACTCGCCCTTTGAAAGAGAAAATACAATCCATCTTTTGTGCAAAATCCTCCCTGGTGGTTATCAATGACCAAAATGTGATGGAAAATAAGGACTTCTATCAATGTAGGGGCCTAGTGCATAGATTCTACAATCGTTGGCCTTCTCTTCTTAACCTTTACAAATGGGTCTTGGATTCTTGGAGCCCTCTTTTTTAGGACAATATTTAGCTCTTCCCTATGAAAAGGGTTTCTTCATGACTTCTTTTACCTCTTCAATGGATAGAGATTTGGTGCTTGATTGTAAAATGTGGTCTTGGGATGAGCACTATCTCTCTCTCTCTCCACAAAGCCTTCGCCAAAGTCCTTTAACCCTTTATAAAGCCTCTAAACATGCATCTAGTGTGGGTTATACTTTTGAATCTCCATATCTAGTTTTGGGAGGATTAATATGATAAAGCCAAAGGCAATTCTATTGGGTGGTTCTTGAAGGTTGATAATTCCACTTCCTAACATTAGGCACTATAATTTTTATAAAATTTTGGTAGACATTAACATCTCCAAGCCACTTCATGGGAATGTGGTCTTGATGGTGGGGAATAAGCCTTGGACTCAACCACTTGACTATGAGGGTGTCCCTTTTAGATGTAAATGATATTTTACCATCAGTCACTTAGCTACATATTATACTATCTTGATGCAAGGGTGAAAGATCTCCCTAGTCCGATGACTGCAAATTCTAATTTTTGGGGGGGTATTTTGGGGTTCTCTGATTTTTTTTTTGTGTTTTGATGATTATGCAATTAACTAATATTAAAAAAAGTTCAAGATGAAAAGAAATTGAGAACTACTACTGTCCTAAGCATTAAATCACGAGAAACTCATAATTTGGGGAAAACATGTTATACCCATTTCATTAGATGACTTGTAAATGAATTAATACATATTTGATTTGAATTTTCGAGTTGGATCTTAGTTCTGGACAGCATCGAGTCACTGTTACAGATCTAATATGTAATTTCCAACTACCTATGTATTGTTGTTGACCAAAGGGAGGTGTGGTTGGGTTATTTTGGTGTCGAAGATGGATGTGTAGGCCTCAAACAACCCCGATTTAAAGTTTGATCCCTTAGATCTGCTCTCCAAGTGGAATGATCTAATAGTTTCTTCTCCCAATAGGTTGAGAATGATGCCAATCTACTCAATTATGAATATTGAATAAATTAACCCTTCAAGAAATGTTGGGGTTTCATCCAACCTTCCAATATCTAGAGAGTTTTCGTTCCCAGAAGTTTGATATGTTGATGAAACTCTCCCTCAGAGCTCAAATTCTAATTTTCTGATGTAAAAATGAATACTTGAATGATTAAATGAGGCCTCCAAATGTTCTTTTATTGACTCCAAACCCTAATCAACCACTTTAGGGTTTCCTGGCTTTATTTTAATAAAGTTTATTCAAATGTATCTCTCCTAGAGAGTTCAACCACTTGAAGGGTCTTATTATTCATTAATCAAGAGACCATCTTTTATAACAACATTAAGCCTCCTATAGATGCATGTCATGGGGGGCCACTTAATGTAATATTATATTATAAAGTAATTTCTATTAAAAAATCACTTTATTTTATTTTAAATGAAACATTAAAGTAATAACTTTAATTTTTCAAATTTATTCTTGGATCCATCACCTGAACTCCAAATTAAAAATTGAGTGTTGCTACCAGTCCAAGGATGATTTCTACATATAGCAAGGCCACTGTCAATCCCCTCCTAAAATTTAGGAAACTATCTCAAACCATCTGGAATGACTCAAAATGCCTTCTAGACAATCTCCGAGTCTCCTCTAAAAAAATAGGGATCCTCCTAAAAAATAGGAGTATGCATCTGCATATTTGGAAAGGTTTGTAAAGCCCCCTAAAAGGCTAAACCCTGGTTGAGTCCCCTAACCACTCTACTGGCCTACATGAACCCTTGATTATAGGCCAACCTTTGTTGTAGTCTAAATTTCCTATGGATAGGACATTACAAAGGGCATGATTACTTGGTGAAAAAATGCCAATGTAGATCACTTGACTATTTATGCCCCTAATTCCACAATAGATGGCTCCCTTTAGGATAACGAGTCTTTTTAGAAGAATGAATCTTTAGCTTTTGACGTGGCTCGGATTTCCCCTACTCTTTTTGCTTCTTTGTACTCCATTAATGAACCTATTACTCCATTTTTTCCTTTATACTCCTCTCTATTTGGGGACATTAGAGCCACATCACACTTTTACGGGCCCTGTGGGGGGGAATCCCCTCTACTTCCCCTCATTTTGAGAAATTGAAGGATAATATCTCTTAGACTATTGTTAGAAGAAGGAAGAAAGGTCTTCTAAAATATTTATTCTATACTCATACTATGGTGAAGGGTGTATGGCCAATTAGAGTAAGGTATATTGTTTTCTAAGTGGGGCCCCAAGGATCCTAGCTTTATCTTTTGATTGTAGTTATTTTTGGTAGCTTGGTTATAGTTGCACCTCACTCTTTTTGGACTTTTTGAGTGGTTTGGCTTGTCTCATTTCTCATGGCACAATTTTCATCTACCTTTTAACCATGTTTTCATTTAACAGTTTAGGCCCTTTGAATCATGCTTACAAATATCAAATATAGTCATAATAGTAAGTAATCTCTTAGTAAGGGGATGTCCTCATAGTACAACGATAGTTGTGAATCCCTGTGGATAGGGTGATCATTGGTTCGAGTCCCTTCTTTCATGTGCTCCTGGTTGGTGATGCGACGTACATGTGGTCTGCGGTCAAAGGTGCTGATCAAAGGGGTGTTGATGCTCGACAAAGTATGCAGACACAGTGGAGGTTGGTTTGAGGTGTTAAGGCCTCGACTTTGGGCACAACCAGTCGAGAAATACGATGGAGCAGCTGTCGATGAACCAACATGGAGAGATAAGGAGACCCGAGCTTTAGGGATAGAGAGATAAGGTGGTGCCGCAATTCATGGAGTGATAAGGTGTTCTTGCTCATGGGAAACAATGTGGAGAGGTAAGCCACAAGAGTCAAATCTTGGAGGTGTTAATACCTCGGCAGTGTCATCATGGGGATGGGATCCCCCAATGTGATCCCATTGGTTCAAATCTCTAGTCAAAAGCATAAGAGACCCAATTAACGATAAAAAAAAAAAAGTAATCTCTTAGTAAAGTTTCAGCTATGAAGGGAAACTTGTCTTGCCTTAAACCCAAATCATAAATATTTATCAAAATCACTAACATTAAGATAAAAACTATATAAATCTTCTTCTAAATGATACTTGACCTTTTAGTGGTAGGATTTCATGATTTTATAGGAAGCTAACCTTAATGTCACAAAGGATGTAATTGAACAATTTTGACACTCTTAAAACTAGAGTATTGCCTAATATAAAAGATTTTTAAAAATTAAGATAGAATAGTAATGACCAAGAACTACATCCCAAGCATTACTTAGAATCTATTCAAACTGTGTTGTAGGAAAAAATTTATGATAGACATCCATGTTTGACAATTACATAAAGAACATTTGAATAGTATAAGCCCTTTTACTATGCACGTGTTAAAAAAATTAGTACATGTTGAAAATACCAAATTGACTTATCTATGTATCATGTGTTATTATATCTTAAATAGATACAAACAAACTACCTAAGTGTTCTAGGGATAGTGTTAGATTTATGCTTTTGTGGCATAGATGATAATTGTCTTTACAAGTGCTTATAGTGTGGTGGATTGTCAAAGTTTACATCATCTACTCATAAGGACTTTGAGCATGATTTTGTAAATTCTATGGCTAAGAAAATATATATGAGATGGTGAAATATAACTTGAAGAGTGGTGATGAAGGCTTTGAGTGTGAGTTGGCTACTAGAGAAGTAGGCTTTGTTAATTTTATGTTAGATTTCAAGAAAAAACTATTTTAAAAGTATGTTATACACAACCACAATAGCTAAATCAAAAGTTCAAGATGTGTAAATATTCTTTCTATTTTGAACTATTTCTTATATAGTTGAAATAGTACTAAAATTTGGTTCATATTTTTTTTTTAATTCTCATCACATATAAACATGCCCTTGAGAGTATAAAATAGAACACAGAAGTTATCATAGCCCTAAGGGACAATCAATCTCACATCATGTGCAATATTATTTTTAATGATTTTATAATATCTTTCAAGAAAATGAATTTGAATGGTTCAACCTTTTATTTGATTAGATAAATGCTAGTTCAATGGTATTCTTATATTTTATTGGTTGAAAATAATGAAAGTAGAGAAGGGTATGCCTCATATTTGGAGTTTTTTTTTAAATATATGCATGTAAAATGGAAACACATTGGAGTGGGTAGAATGAATATATCTATAATTAAAGTGTAATTAATGGTATAGGGTGGTGCTACATTTAGCAATATATATTCTATTGTGAAGTGGTGTAACTATGTATTTTTCGTAAGGAATGAAATATGATTTAGAATTATGTAAGTCATTTTGGTTGGTTGATGAGGGGATATTTTGAGGTAGATTTTATTGTGATACGATTAGTGATTTGTCAAACATTAATTCATTTCAAATCTCTAATATAGGATTTTCCTTGGGATTGCTTTGGGATTTGGCTTAGGGTTGTCAAACCTAAAAATTCAATTGCCCCAACATGTTTAGAAGTTTTCATTGGTTTTTCAAACTTTGCCCTTCGTGTTAATGATTTTTTAATCCAAATTTGATGAAATGAAAAGGATTTATTAAGGAAATTGTTAGCTTTCCATGGATATAGGATATTCCCATTTTTTAATTCAATTGATAATTATTTTTAATTTTCTACACATATTAGGTCTAAAATCTCGATTGATAGGCTGATTCAAAAACATCTATAACTTTCAAATACTTCCACATTTTTTTACCAGGCTAGGATGTCCAAGCAAATAGTTTTTAATATTCTTGAAAAGTCCTAATAAAAGTTCATTACTAATTATTTACTTGTAAAAAGTCACAAAAAAATTATGTGTCACATCTAGGCATTTGTCCTCTACTTATATTGAAAGTTTCGAAAAAAAATATTATTTTTTGCTTTTATTATGGTTGGAAAAACATACACTAGCTTTAAATTATTCAAAAAAGTTAATACTATTGCATTGAAATTTCAAAATTTCGCTAAATAAATTTATTTTTCTTCCAAAAACAACTAGTATCTTAGAAACTACATTCAATTTGTTACAAATTTCATTCTTACATATTTTTCAAATTATTTGAATGACATATTCAAAATTTTATGTGTTCAATTGCCTAGCTCTATTTTATTTTTTTAATTTTCATTGTCATTTAAGGCTCTAGTTTGGACCCCCATGACCTTGCATTGACCCAATATCACTAAGGTCACCAAGTGGGATATGTTTGTGGCTACATATTCATGGGTGGACAAACTTATTAGCAATGGCCTATAGGTGATTGAAGTAAGAATCTATTAGCTTAGATTAGTTTGTTGCTTGTAGAAATCATTGGGATTGAGGATGTAACCCCATTATAGTATGGGATATATTGAATCCCCTTCTCGATTGTCATATGGTATACTTGACCCTTTTGGGCTAAGGATGGACTCTCAATTTAGTATGGGATACACTTAATCCTCTTTTCACTTTCCTATTGGTGCAAAAGCCAGAGAAAAGAATGGGATCCATAGTGTAGTGCATGATACATTAACATTCCTTTTCTATTTGACATGCATTGTGGGTGGGTGATAGCTATCTATTGTAGATTTGTTAGTCTCTCACTGTGCATATGATAGTTTTGTGTGTATGTGATGTATGATAAAGCTAGTCACTTTGATTTTTTTATGTATGCTGGAGCTAGCCACTATGTATTTTTTATGTATGTTAGAGCTAGTCACTGTGTATATTTAATGTATGCTAGAGCTACTCGCCATGTATATGTGGTGTATGATGAATCTAGTCATGTGTACATTTGATGTGTATGAGCTAGACATGTTGGGTAAATGTGATGTACACTCAAGTTAATCACAATTGTATTAGAAGGATTATAGAATGGTTGATAGTACCCCTATGTATTTGTATATGTTTGTACACTACTGATTGATGATGATTGGTATAGAACCAACAATTGATGACAAATAGTCATCATTCTATTATAATTAGACTAAGTTAATAGATTATGTATAATGAATAATTATAGTTTAAAGATGAGGGTAGAGATCTCATGCAAGAGGAGAGAATGAACTCCCTATAGCATTGACATGCGAAATGAAGCCTCTAATTTTCCAAAAGGGATTGTAGCCCTCAAGGTTTAGGTATGGGCTAGGAACGACTCCAACACTTGGGAGCTTACCATCTTTTAGTGTAATCATAAGTAGTGGTGTAGAGTTGTCGCCACCATGGTTATCGAAGAAACTATGAATTTGAAACTTGTAAGCTAAAACAAAGATGACTGATTAATAAAATTAGTAGTTGTTGGTAATTATTGTGAAAAAAAAAAAGTATAGTGACCAAGGGACAAAATTCACATTCACCCTCAATGCTAGTAGAAAGTTTTAAACTAAATTCAATAAAACAAAAAGAGCTTATATAAGAAGCTCCTAAGATACTAAAAATATAATATACTCCTCACTACAAGTTTAATGCTTAATATTATTTACTTTCTATACACACTATCTTTAATTTTTTTATAAAAATGCATGTTGAATAAATTCATAGCTCTCAAATTATGTATCTTTCTCCAAATCTAAAAGATACATTACATCTAGGTTTAACTGGCTAATATTTTTTAATTCTAATATCATGTAAAAAAAATTGTATATAATTTATTATTTACAAAATGTGTTACGTCCACTTGTGTCATTTATTTATATACAAAATTTGATGAAAGATTTTTTTTTTTCACAATTAGATTGGCCAAAGTAACACCTAATTATTTTGTTTTCCAAAATATTTAGTAGCGTCTCATTGATTTTGACCAAATTAATTTAAATTATTAGAAAATCTATAATTGCATTCAATTTCCTATAACTTATATACCTTTTTTTCTTAAATTTTATAGATAACTCATTCAAATTATCTCATAAAATCATTTAAATCTATTTTTTTTAGTGTTTTGGTTATTGTTTGACTTATCATAACATTGCACTCACCTTTAGAATTCATAAACTAGTCCTTCAATCCATTGTGGAAGTTGTGTGTTGTTTGACTTACCATAACATTGCAATCACCTTTAGAATTCATAAATTAGTCCTTCAATCTATGGTGGAAGTTGTGTCTATTAAATACTCATCTTTTGTTTCAAATTTAAACATTCAAATAAATGCTCTACTTACACATCATTTGTTTCAATTATTAAGCAGAGGGGCTTCCTACAATGGCAACAAAAGTATTGGTAAACATTTTCAATTGTGAGAAAATTTGGCAATCATTTGCATGTCTTATGCAATTTTAGTTGTTGGGGTAGTGAATGTGGTGGATGTGAGAAACTGATAAGTCATCAATCTAGTGGTTATAAAAGGGATTAATTCTAACAAAAGGGATTAGTGATGGTGAACGCGAGTAACTGATAAATCTAGCACATGAAACAACTTGCTAAAACTATGAAGAGTGGCTTACTTGTTTTTGAGGTGTGTATTTCCATCAATTTCTAAGATGTCTTGTTTAATAATTTTTTGATAAAAATGCAATAGACACCTCAAAGAGATCTCTCCATCTATATTATATATATTATTATTAAATATGTATGTTAATTAAACCATCAATAGCAATTTACAAATCTTCAAAATAAAGCCTAAAGAAATGTCCATTTTTGCTATGTTACGTCCTGTCCCAAGGTGCCTTGAATTCAATAGTGAAATCATTTGAAGTCTTTTAAACTACCATGAATGGTAAGACATAAAATGACACTCTGAGACAAAAATTTGCAGTCTCGCAATACTATTTCTTAATTGTTGTTTTAGGTACTCATTGTCACGGAGTAATTATTTATTTAAATCCTTGGGATTGTAGAAAAGTATTGCAAAGACTTTGGTTCTAGAAGATCTAAAATAGCTTTTAATAGCAATAGTTTTTTAATTATAATTGAAAATGCATATTATTTTGCAACATAAATATTTTGCTTCACTGATATTGATTTGAAACTCTAACTAGTATATCTATATTTTAAAAATATAGGTAAATTATGCCGAGAGATATCTAATAATAAAAGAGAATTTGACGATTGCAAAAATATTAGTAGTATACAAGAGTTTCAAAAATATGGATAATAATAGAGTTGCTTAAGTATGTACCAGCATTATCTAAGATGACAACAAGAACCTGGAACTTAGAATGTAACGGTTTCATATAGTTGGAGACAAGTGGTGAGGGTTCTATTTTATTTGGAGTAATAAAATAACACCTCCGGAAAAACCAAAAGATGGTCTATTTCATACATTTACCCATCATTTGCATGTCAAATTGTTTCAAAATTGAATTTTTATTTAAGGACATTTTGATGTCATTGTAGATGACACCTCCACAAAAATCAAAAGATGCCATATTTCATATATTTACCCATCATTTACATGTCAAAAAAATTGAATTTTTATTTAGGAACATAAATAGAAATACTCCAAAAAGAGAAGTGTCCATAAATATGAAGCCTGACCCATGGTATCAAAACCAGCAAAACTTCATGGCTTGAAACTTTGAAATCTCAGTAGGCAGAGATTACTTTTCGTCATCATATTTGAAAGCTGATATTAAAAGACCACCTATTTGCCATCAACATTAGTTGATCTCACAGTGTACTCTGAAACAAGTTTGGCAAATGAAGAAGATTTGTTCTCCAGTAGTTTGGTTGGAGAGTCATATTCAACAATATTTCCTGATTAATAACAAGTATTCAGCTCATAGACTAAGCGAAAGAAGAGGATTTGCAATCTCAAAGATAGGAAAATAGAATGTTTAAGATTTCATACCATCACTCAGTACGAGGACCAAGTCACTATCACAGACGGATGGAATTCGATGGGCAATGGTGATTACTGTGCAGTCAGTAAATTGGTTCCGTATAGTTTGTTGAATGAGCCCATCTGTTGCAGTGTCCACTGAAGCAGTTGCTTCATCCAGTACCAATATGCGGCTTTGCTTTAGTAACACCCTTCCCAAGCACACAAGCTGTCTTTGCCCCATACTCCAGTTCTCCCCATTCTCAATTACTGCAGAACAGATCAGTGCAGTACATTTAATACATTTATCCTAAGTGGGAATATAAGTAGTAGAATAAGATGCTAAAAGGATTCTGTGTTTCCCATTTCAAAAATATGTAACAGGATAGATATAAACCGAGAGAATCAAGCTTCTCCTCTTTTGACTGGACGATTTCCCCTAGCTGGCATTTCTCCAAAGCCTGGAGCATGGGCACAAACAATGTAAATATTTAGTAACAGAAATCCCCACTTTCATACTTTTGAGCACTTATATTCTTTTGTCCAAGAGTAAGAGAAAATTAAAAACCAAACATATATAACCCACCTTCCAAATCTGGTCATCTGAATAGTCTCCCAATGGATCTATATTATTCCTTATAGTGCCTTCAAACATTGTTGGGTCTTGTGGAATGATGCTTAGTCTGGATCTTAAATCATGCAGGCCTATTGTTAAGATATCAACTCCATCAATAACTATTCTGCCTCCTACTGGGTCTACAATTCGAAAGAGTGATTGAATCAGAGTAGATTTCCCACAGCCTGTCCGCCCTACGATCCCAACCTTCTTCCCTCCAGGAAAAGTGCATGAAATTCCTTTTAACACAAGTGGTAGATGTGGCCCATAACGCACCTGATTGTGTACATCAAGTTTAAAATTTGAATAACGAGTGAGAATGCAATAACTAGTTGACATTCTTGAAAACTCAAAGATTGTTACAAGTATAACCTGAAGATCGAAAATATCAATTGTTCCTCTTGATGGCCAGCAAGAATTCGGTCCACAGCTGTCTATGATCAATGGAGGTTCACTAGGTATGCGTGAGTACTGCACTATTCTCTCTACAGAGACCATATTATTTTCCAAATTATTTAAGTGCCATATCAGCAAGGTTTGTGTAACGTTCAGAGTGAGACCATATGTTATTGCTAAACCTGCAGTGGCTGTTAAGGTCGCAAATAGTCGGTCAACTTTCATGAATCGTGGTTTCTATCTTGCTTGTTCAAATTAGTCTTATCAAGAATGATTATATCCCAAATCAATGTATTTCTACTTACTTGGATTAATTACACTTTCTGGCAGGCAAAGCAGGAGCACCATAGTGAACACAAATATAAGATTTGATAAAAGATCCAACCGAAAGCAAAGCCACTGCGTGCCCCCAGTCTTGTGGAATCTGGTTTTAGAATATCCATCAAACAAATGTAGATTTGTATTCATGAATGGAGTCTCCTGGTCAAAACTCCTGATTGTAGCTGCTCCGGAGATTGATTCTGCAAAATGTTGTATGATAGGAGCCTTACAAACTCCAATTAACCTAGAAAGTTCTCTAGATGTCACTATGTAATATTGCTGCATGCATGAAAGAAAACACATTAAGAAAAATATATCTTGTCTGTAGTGATCAGCACTGAAAATCATGAAACAGAAAATCATATAAAAAACATTACTCTTAGTAAAATCTGAAATGCAATTCTTACACCTGATATTATAGCATTTTTTTCAGTAAATTGTCATTTCTTTCTAGACCTAGCTTTCAGATAAACTTAAATATTGACTGCTCCCTCTCTGTTTTTTACCAGAAGGATATTTTGCATGATGGTAAAAAGCCATGAGAGATTGACCATACCTGATACCATATACAAATTGCAAGCAAAGGTATGAACATAATAAAGACCTGCCAAGCAACCTGAGACATGACTGCAATAGTCCCGAAAAGCTCTATAAATGTAAAAGCTACAGATCCTAGTTGAAAAGGAATGGCTTGGTCCACCTGACTCTGATCATTTGATGCCTGCCAACATGAACAAACAGCATTCGCTTTCTAGCTTCAAATGGATTTCTCTTATTTGCTTTTAAAATAGGATACAACAGTAAAATCTTCTAACCCGATTCAGTATACGGCCACTTGGAGTTGCATCGAAGAAGGACATCGTTGCCCGAAATATGCAGCTGTGCATTTTGCTAAAAAATTGTTTGGCACTTTCAAATCCAGTTAGACAAAGCAGGATAGTCCTCATAAGTATACATAATGAGCTGCATAATGCCAAAGTTATATAAACCAGAATGAGGAAGGACTTGGTAACAGGGGGCCTTTGTTCTTCAGTCAAAGGAGTTGCCCATGCCATCCAGTAATTGCTACCTATTTGGAGCAGCTGATATGCTATGTCCGCCAATAAAATGATAGGAATCAAAGCTCCTTTGTATGCAGCAGTAATGTAAGACCAGTACACCCACATAGTCACCCTGCCTTTCTCCCTTTCTTCTTCTTGCACAAGCTGTGAACTTCTGTCTTCTTTATCTTTTTCATTCTCTCTCTGATCTTTTGATTCAATCTCTTCATGTGCCTTTTCTGCTTCCTGGAGCTGTTCATGGTTAACGTCTTCCACACTAGTCTCGTTATCCATAGATGATCCTTCAACGGGTACCTGTGATGAGAGGATCTCAGAGTTCTCCATGTCATCGATGGATTTCAATGCTTTCTTATGTGCACCCACCAATTCGTCAAAATGTGTGTTTGATTGTAATATATCTTCATATTTTCCAGCCTGGGTAATCTCACCATCTCGCATTACCTATAAGAAAGTTTAATAAATACCAGTTGTCAACATAGTTTATATTTTATTCTCTTTGAACATGAAATCTGAATAACGTTTAGAATTGAACTGAAGTTCAAACAAACCAGAATGAGGTCAGCTGCAAATAAAAATTCGACTTGGTGTGTGACATAGACTACAGTTTTTGAACCCAGAATACCAAGTAGACATTCCTGTAACAGAAGAAAATAATTTTGAGATATTTTGGAGTTATTAACATGAAACAAACTACACATTAATTATATTAATACATAGTCTATAAAACAACATACTCTGTTTTTTTCTTTATGAAATGTTGATTTTCTGCTATTCAATTTGATAATTAAGCTAACAAATTCATGAATTTATTTCTTATAAAGACTAAAATAAGACCGACTATTTTAGTTTGTGTAAGAGTTGGTTTTCTTCTATTCAATTTGATAATTAAACTAAAAAATTCAGAACCCCATACCTGGAAAATGTGTGTCCCTGTATGTGCGTCAACAGCACTGAAAGGATCATCGAAAAGATAAATGTCGGCATCTTGATATAAAGCACGTGCAATCTGTATCCTTTGCTTTTGCCCTCCACTCAAATTTATTCCTCTTTCTCCAATTTCTGTTTGGTCCCCATACGGAAACAATTCGAGATCTTTTTTAAATGCACAGGCCTGTAGTACACTCTCATACCTGGTTTTCTCCCATTCCTTCCCAAAGAGAATATTGTCTCTGATTTTTCCGCTCTGTATCCACGGCGTCTGACTAACATATGCTTTGGTGCCACTTATCTTGACAACACCTGACATTTTGGGTATTTCCCCTAGTATGCAGGATAGGAAGCTTGATTTTCCTGAACCAACGGTTCCACACACCGCAACCTTCATGCCTCTCTTTATATGGACATCTAAGCCTCTTATAGTTAGAGTAGGTACTGTAGGATCCCAAGAGAATATCCCTTCTTGGATCTCAATTGCGTAGTCAGTTGAATCTTTGGAGACTTTTTCTACTGCATCTTGTTGCAGCTCTTCTTGCTTCAAAAAATTATCTACACGATCTAATGACACTTTGCTTTGAGCAATCACAGATATTAAGTTAGGAAGGCCGTTTATGGGTTCCTGGAGAATCTGGAAAGTTGCAAGTGCAGAGAAAATTTTTCCTGTTGTTAAAGGCACACCTAGTATTATGCATGTACCAAAAGTGACAACAGACACAAATGTAGGTGCTGCCCAAAAAATAAATGTTGTCCCAGAAAGTGCGTAAAAATACTTTTTCAGCCAACTACATTCTTCCGCCCTCAATGTTTCGAGTTTCATGAGAAATCTGGACTCCCACGCTTGCAATTTTAAGATTCTCATATTTTTCAGTGTCTCTGATGTAGCCTTCATCCTTTTGTCTTTTTCTTCCATGATATTTTTATCATACTTCTGTTCCATTTTCACTAGTGGATAATTTGCCATCATGATTAGCACTGTGGCTGCCACTCCTGCAAGAGAGGCCAATCCCAAGTTCTGATAAAGAATAACCAGCGCCAGAAGAATTTGCAAAGGTACAGCCCAAATGTCATGAACATACCAACTGAACTCTTCAATATGCTGAGCATCAACACTCATGTAATTAATTATCTCACCACTGGTATGATCTTGTCTTGACTGACCAGAAAGCATCAAGCCTTTCTTGTATAAAGCAGCTGTCAGTGCTGCCCTAACACATATGCATATGTGAACTGTAATGAAGGTGCAATGGCGTTGTGACAAAGAATTTACAAGCTTTGCAAGAAGAAACACACAAGCTAGAATAATGCCTTCACTAGCAAACTGTTCCTTTTTAGCAAGACACTGAACAAAGTTATCTATAAAGTAAGGACCTACATATGATGTACAAGAAGTTATTAATAACAGCAATCCTGTAAAGAGCACATCCTTCAGGTCAACGAGAAATAACATTTTTGCAATTGATGAGCCACTGCCCTTGGCATTTAATTGATTTCTAAATTTATGGTAAACATGGTCAGCTTTGTGAACATCTACAACTTCGGGTACATCATCAATGTCCAAAGGCTTCTTATGGCCAACATCAAGGAGAGGCTTCATCCAGGCAAATGACATCCGGCTGAGAAAGCTTGCTGTTGCATAAGGAGTGACTTTTGTCTTAAGGTTTTCATTATTTTCTGGAATATCATTTAAGAGAGGTTCTTCAATGCTTTGAGTTAAGAAGCTCTCACCAGTTCTGCCACAAAAACTGGCATAACTCAAAAAGGCTGAAAGTAAGAGAGCCAGAATTTCAACCACAATACTAAAGGTAATGTGATTTTGTTCCCTCATCTCATGAATATTGAGAAATAAAAAGAATGCATAAAGAATCAACAACAATATCCACCACAACCGAAGCAAAAGTGGGAACTTCTCATTACTTTCTTTCGTAAGGGAATAATATGCATAGGCTGAGATGATAGCCCAAGCCATGGCCTGAAAAACGTACTCTCCTTCGGCTCCAATATCTTTAGGCCTTGCCCTTAGCCACCAATATAAAGGGCTCCATATTCCAAGTATGCAATACAACACTGATAGAGATACACAACTAAGTATAGCCAGTTTATGCGTAATCCCATATTGCAACTTCTCGGAATAAGTAGGTTTCAAAACAGACGATTTGGCCCTTTGTGTGCAAAATCTACATCTTTTCAAGAAAAAGGGAAGGATAAGACTAACGACAAAGACCATCTGAAGCCCAATTGCAAGTACATGCCGCATGTAAACTCCAAAGATATTATCTGCAAGTTCTCCCCAATGCTTATCTTCGCCTAGCCCCAACAATTGCTTTGCCCAAATGGACTCCATCACTGCAAGCAAAGTAGCAACTCTGTCACAGAATTGTTAATACGGTGGATATATATATATATATATATATATATATATATATATATATATATATATAATCAAATATGAACTGATCTTTCAGAAGATCAATAATTTAGCCATAAAGAATCCTGCAACATATGGGGGGTCTTAAATTCAATTCTTAAATTTAACATCCTCGCAGAACCCAAGTCAGTAAAACCTAACTGAGCTATAATCCACAAGTGCCTGTAGAGTCAAGGGGACGATGAAAACTGAGCTAGATCCAAACCAAAGATTAATTGGCTACCAAAAAGTCTGGTATCTCAGTGTTAGAACACCGGACTAACAAAAAGAGATCATAAGTTCAACTCTAATTAATCCATGAAAAGTTTAACTATATATACAATAATAACAGCTAAGGTACAGAGATTATGTCAAAAATAAAATCAATTGTTCACTAACAATTTTTGGCGGCAATTGGCATGAGCTGCTCCCTGTTGATGCTGGTGGTGTTGGCGTGAGCTTCCCTCTTCTTTGAATTGAGCTCTTCTATGTTGGATTGGGATTACATAACATTTACCTAGAATTACGGAGACATTGGTTGTAGACAAATAAACAGAAAAGGGAATCCCCATCCCTTTCAACGGACAGTGACAAAGAATCAGGAACAAACAATTCTAAATCTCTCAAATTCAAATTGTCAAACTGATAGTGATAGGCGAAATAAGTTGTGGCCTGCACAGCAAGCAAAGGATGAGAGGACTTATTCAAATTCAGAGTGAGAATGGTCAACACAGGAGGCGGGCAAATGCGGAAAACTTAATGAGCAAGGAATTGAGGTCTCCAGCTTTGATTGTTCAACGGACGCGGTAAACAGCGCAATAATGCAGATGCTCCATAGAGAAGTCAAGTAAGATTGTACAAGACAAGCAGATCTTGGTGTGTAATGGGTATTGTCAACATCAATGTTTTTGTTGAGTGTAATATGTTTTTAGTATAGCAGTAAATGAGTTGGAACTCTTGTTTAAAAATGTGATATACAAATTATATTTAATGATTCAACTATTTATATTTATTTTCACAAATTTTATAAAATTAATTATATTTATCAGTTAAATCTTTTAAATTATGAGGTGCTAAATAATTTTTGTATAGTCAGGATATATTTCATATTGAAAAAGCATTAAATAATAATAGACATTTTTTTTTTAAAATCTCATTAAGTAGTGGTAACTTGCACAAAAGAAGATATAATAAGAAATATATGGCAAATAATATGCCACTTTGAGGGGGCAACCTCCCAATTCACTTTGAGAGAGATACCTCCAATAGTCTTCATGGAGAATACAATAGTCAACATGGTGATGATAACTAACCTATACATCCAATAGTCTTCACCAAGAACACAATAATCAACATGGTGATGATAACTAACCTATACCTCCTATATATACCATACTTATGCCTTGGATACCACCTAGTTCAACTTAAAAACTTAAGTATAACTTCTTTTTTTAACTTCCACTTCTTCTATTATTTCTTGTTCTTACTCTTTCTCTTGTTATTATTGTTGTTGAACATCTTGTTCTTTTTCTTGCTCTTCTCATTTGCAATAAATCACGCACATAAAATCAAAATGATCTAAATTTTTTACTATAACTTACCACAACCAATATCTCAATTTTCCAAAAAATAATCCAAGAAATTAGTTGATTTGCAACCAAGTGTAACTCCTTTTTTTAACTTCCACTTCTTCTATTATTTCTTGTTCTTACTCTTTCTCTTGTTATTATTGTTGTTGAACATCTTGTTCTTTTTCTTGCTCTTCTCATTTGCAATAAATCATGCACATAAAATCAAAATGATCTAAATTTTTTACTATAACTTACCACAACCAATATCTCAATTTTCCAAAAAATAATCCAAGAAATTAGTTGATTTGCGACCTTGAGAGCAAATTATTGAATACTCTAAGTCATCAATAAATCACTTAGTTCTACTCCACTCTCTCTACATTTTTTATTGTAGAATCTTCAATATTCTCGTAACAAACCCTTTAAAAAGTAGGAATAAATTCACTCATGTAAAAGAGATCTATGCTTCCCAAACAAATTGGGTAGAAACCCTAATTTGGTAATAAATCTCTTAATAGTACTCTAATTTATATAAAATGTAGATTGTAGATGTTTCAATATGCTCTTAAAAAACCCTTTAAAAATTAGATAAAAATTTGCCAAGATTTGAAATATATGTGTTTCACATAAGAACCTCCAAAATTGAAAAAAAATGTCTTACCTTCACAATGCCAAGATCATGAGTTGTAATACCACTTGTAATGAAATAACTTGTACAATAGAAGATATGCTTCGAGGGAGCAACCTCGTAACCCACTTTAAGAGACATGCCTCCAATAGTCATCACCAAGAACACAATACTAAACACGATGATGATAAATAACTAACCTATACCGCATATATATTGGATACCACCTAGGCCATCTCTCTCTCTCTCTCTCTCTCTCTCTCTCTCTCTCTTCGTGTATGTATGTATATGTATATGTATGTGTGTGTGTGTGTACACGTACATATATATATACATCTATCTATGTATTACATACATACATATATACATTCATAAATATGTATGTATGCATGTATTGGATACCACCTGAGATAACGCAAGAGATGATATATAATCATAATAATGATTATGTATCTTATTTAAGAGTTGAGGGTGTGATAAGTCAATTACTCATAACATAGTACACATTATACAATTAGGGGAATACATACATGATTAAAATAAGATAAATGATATAATATGTTTGAAAAATCAATAGTACATTAACTAGAATTGAGTAAACAAAAGAGTATATATATTATATTGACTCTTTGAAGATATATATATTTTGTGTGTATATATATCTAACTTTTGAAGATAAAAATATGAAACAAAAACCCTTACAAAACATGTCCTTTTTTAATCAAGCATACATAATTTGATATATGTGGTAAAAAAATCTATCACTAAATTCTATTATAGAGATTTCATATTAAAATAATAACAACAATAAGAATTATTTGTTGCTAATGTTCTTAAAAACAATCATTAATCGTGTTCATAAAAATGACAATACAAATGATCAAATTACAAGGATCTATAAAGAAAAACTAATTTTATATCATTTTAGGATTACAACACCTAAAATGAAGGACTAACTCAATAAAATAAAATTAGAGACAAGTGTGAATTGCTTATATGAAAAACAAATGGATTAGAATAAATATGCATACATGATCGTTAAAATATAGTTAAGTAAATAGAATGACAATGCTAAATATCATGAAGAAGATAAATGGTTATATAAAATACAAACCGTTTTAACTATTTCCATTTGAGATTCTCTTAAGAGGTCCCCTTCTTCTTTTCTCATTACAACATATGGGCTATCTTGCATGCATGAATTTATTTGGTATATAAATGTGGTGCATATATTTGCAAGGAAATGAGTTTAGATATAGTTGTCAATGTAATTCCTTGATGTCAATGTTGTTTCTCTTTTTGTCCACCTTAGCTTTTTGGTATAGATGGGAATAATTTTTAGTTGGACATGGTCTCAAGATGGGCTTATGTTTAATGTTTGAATTGTGCTAAAATAAAAGGAACATATAAAGTTTTTTTTTTTTTTTAATTGCTTCCATTTGTCTCATTTTACCATATACAAGACCTATTGATACTCACAAATTAGAACTTGGCATAACCTGTTGGGCTATGTCAAGAGAATCTTTGCATCAAGTTGTTCATTCTCTAGATTGGGAATGATAGGTGTTCTACATTGCATCTTGCAATGGAATTCCCAACATGGTTGTAGCAAACATTTTTTCAAGAAAGTGAAGAGAGAGAATCTGGGCAATAAAATGAAAGATAACATAACATGAAAATAGCCTTCTAATTTCCTTTTTCACTTTTTCATTAATTTTTTATTATTTTATTTTCATTTTGCAAATACTTATATGCTTAAGTTGTTTTTTCCCTTTCCAAAGATAAATGAAGTAATTCAAATTAATCATTTTACAAGAAATTTAAATAATTCAATTTAACTTTTGCAAGTAATGAATATTTTTCAATCACAATTTAACTAAATGTAATAAATTTAAATATGCTTTCAAATGCATTTAGCTTATAATATTCCTTTTCTCAATTTTTTGGCTTCACAAATGAATTTCATTTCATGAAAATGCAAGGATTTAACCTTTGAAATATAATTGAATGCAAAGAGAAAAATAAGCAACCACAATTACAAGGATGGTAATGTCTCTGGTTCGCACGGGCTAGGGGAAACCCTAGCCACGGTGTGTTTTTTTCCTTTCTTTCACTAAGGATGGTTCATGTGGGGGGGGGGGGGTGAGTTGGCTTGGGTTTGTTGCCATGGTGTGGGGTCTTTTTTTGTAGATTTGGTAGCATGTAGGACCTGGGCAGATTTTTTGTAGTCTGTGTGGGGTTGTGTGGGTGTTGCGAGAAGAGTTGGTGGTGCTTCTGGCTGGGGGTCGACCTCTTTTGTGTTGAAGATCTATGGGTTGACTTATCTGGCATTGTCTAGGTATTTTCCCCTACACTTGCAAGGGTTTTTGTGTGGCTAGTGTGATAGCCTGGGGGCCTTACATGGTGGCTCAATGAGATCCGATTGGAGAAACATGCATGCCATTTAGGGATGCAGTAATAAGGAATATCTCTTCACCATGCATGCGGGAAAATCCTATATTTGGGATGACTGGTACAGACATGAGTGAAATTTCTTCTCAAGCTGGAGGATTTAAGCCAATAAAGGTAAATGGATGCCTAGCTAGGAGGGAGAGTAGGTTGATCCTTGTGATTCCTCCTGACAATGTTGGAGAAGATATTGAATATTTATCTAATCATGCCTTGATTTATAAATTCATAGCCATTTGGGTGTCTTTGCCTTTTTTGGAGTCATGGGCTTGTCGCACATGGAATCTGGAGGGAGAAATGGAAGTTATGCTTTCTGTTGATGGGTATTTTCTGGTAGATTTCTCATGCATGTCGGATACAAATAGGGATTTTGAGGGGGGGCTATTTTTATAATCAAGTGGGCCTTTTTATCAAGACATGGCTTGTTGGTTTCAACCCTACAAAAGAAATTTTGTCAAGGGTTCCTATTTGGGTGAGACTTCCATGGTTCTCTTTGGAGTTCTAGAGAAATGATATCTTCAACCTAGTTGTTGCACAACTTGGGAAGCTAGTGGGCCCTTCACGACAAACGAAGCAAAAAAACATAATCACTTTTGCTCGGGTTTGTGTTGAAATTGATTTTAGCATGTTGTTACCTGATTCTATGAAAATTTAGTTGGGTTCAAACTATTGGATCCAACATCTTGACTACGAACTTTTCCATTTCGTTGTCGGCTATGTCATGAATATGGGCACTTGCAATGTCTGTGCCCTAAATCTAAACCTACAAGGGCTTCTAGAAGTGGTTTGTCTAATGCACCTCCAAAACAGGATAAAGGTAAGGCTCCTCTAGACGGAGACAATGAGGGTTTCATTTTGGTTAAATCTCATAATAAGGGAAGAGGTTTGAAGAGAACCTTAAATGACAGGCAGAATGATGAGGTTTTTAAAAGGTTTGATGTGTTGGATGATCTAGATCAATTTGATTGGGCTATTATGAATATTCCTATGGGCTAGGATCATTTGGAGTCCGGGGATCCAGTTGGGGAGCAAGGTAATAATGTTCAAGCTACTTCTTAAGAGGATGTCCTTGATGTACATATGGACACATATACTCTTCTAGGGATCTCTGGTGTATTGGGGGCAAGTGGTGGTAATGAGATTCAAGTAGGCCTAAGTCTCATATGTACTAGATCTATTGTGGAGAAAGATATGCAAGATAGTAGTAAGAGTAAGGGTACCCCATCTATCTTGGGACTTCAACAGAAAGCCCTCAAGAAGGGAATCCCAAAGAAGACTCGAAAGGTAGGTAGGAAGAAGGACCAAGAAAAGGTGAAGTTGGTGGGTGAGACGTTGGTTGAGTCTGGGTCTATGAAGACCATTAATTCCCACTTTTCTCCATCACAAAAATGATTGTCCTCTTATGGAATGTAAGGAGGTTGATTAGCATCCCTAGACAAAAGGCTATTCGAAAGTTGATTGTTTCTCATTCTCCTAATGCAATCTTTATTTAGGAAACTAAGTTGTCGATGGATGGTATACTCAATAAGGTATCAAAAATTTGGCCTCAAAGTAATTGTCAATGCATTAGGGACCAAAATTATCCTAGGGGCATGGCTTTCTTGTGGTATCCTTGTAAGATAATCCCTTTCTAGTGGATTGCTAGTAGGTCTTCTATCTCCTTGGTGGTCACGTGCTTTGAATCTGGTGAGAATATTATTTTTACAAATGTTTATGCCCCAACCGTTCTCATGGGGAAATCTCTACTTTGGTTACATATAAGATTTGATTTTTATTTAGCTCCTTTATTCCCGTAGATTTTGGCGGGGGATTTTAATGCAATCTCAAGTTTGGAGAAGAAAAGGGGGGGAAATCTCAATCTAGATCCTTCTGCAGGGCTTCTGAGGAGTAATATTGGGTTCTTGAGGGTGGTGGATGTTAAGCCCACCAATGGTTTATTAACTTGGAATAATAGAAGATGTGGAATAGAGGCAATAGTCGAGAGACTATACAGGTTACTAGTTTCTTGCTATTGGGTGGGGGATAGTTGGATTACTAGTTCAAATATTTTGGACTTGAGAGGGTCTGACCATTGGTCAATCAAATTCTCTACTAATAAGTTTCAAGTATCGAAGAATCCCTCTATCAAGTTTGAGATTAGGTGGCTTCAAGAGCCTTCTCTTCACAAACTCATGATTGACTGGTGGAGTGGGGGGAAGCCTTCTTATGGTAATGCAATGTATTCCTTTGCCAAGCAGTTGCAATTTATTAAGTATAATCTCAAAATATGGAATAGGATGAGTTTTGGTAATATCTTTCCTTGGGTTCATTTTATTTCTTGTCAAATTAGGGATTAAGGTTTATCTGATTCTTTTCTTAGGGAGGAGGTAGTAGTGAAATAATTGGAGGAATGTGAGCTCCTATAAGAGATCTATTGGAAGCAAAAGGCTCAGGTGGATTGGTTCTAGGAAGATGATAGAAACACAAATTTTTTCATAACTTAGTGAAGGACAAAAGGCATGGGAGTTCAATTACTTCTCTTATTTCCTATGAGGGGGTTATGCTATCCTCTCATAGAGAGATTACTCAAGAGGCCACTAGATTCTTTGTAGATTTGTTTTCTAGGGATTTTGATTCTGGTAAAGAGGAAGAAAGACTTGTGATGGACTGCATTCCTCCCCTTGTTTCTAATGAGATGAATGAGGATCTCATGAGACCTGTATCATTAAATGAAGCTGAGGAGGTGGTTTTTGGCATGAAGAAGGGTAAAGCTCCAAGGCTGGATGGTTTCCCCATAGAATTCTATCAGGAATTCTAGGAGATAATTAAGCTGGATCTCTTTGAGATTGTGTAGGAGTCTTTCAGGAACAAACATATTCTTAAAGCTCTGAATGCTACATTTCTAATGTTTATTCCTAAGAAGGAAGGAGAAAATACTCTTGATTCTTTTAGACCAATAGGTTTGTGAATGTGGTTTATAAAATTATCACAAAGTTGATTGCAGAAAGGCTCAAGCCATGGCTAAATAAATTAATCTTAGAAGAGCAAGGGGGTTTTGTTACTGGAAGGAAAATTATAGATGGGGTTATTATAGCAACAAAAGCTATGCACTCTATGGTAGTTTCTAAGGAGAAGGATATGTTTATAAAATTGGACATGGCCAAAGCTTACGATAGAGTTAAATGGAGTTTTTTGCATAAAGTACTCACTACCTTTGGCTTTGGGATTGAGTGGATCAGCTGGGTGATGAGTTGTATCACTTCCCCTTCTTTTGTTGTGCCCATTAATAGTGAGTTGACTTATTTATTTGGTGCTTCAAGAGGTCTTCAACAAGGGGATCCCCACTCTCTGTACCTTATCATTTTAATGGTTGAAGTTTGGGAAGATTATTAAAATATTGCATCAACCAAGGTTGGATTCAGAGTTGGAATTGGATACATGACATTCCTTCCTCTTCTTATCTTTAATTTGTGGATGATACTACTCTTATGGGGGTTGTTGAATCAATGAGGCTATCAATTTTAGAAAATATCTTGATATTTATTTGAAATCCTTTGGATAAAAGATTAATGAAATGAAATCTTTTATCTTCTTTTTTAATACTCCTATGCTCATCCAAGACAGGATTGCTAGAATCTTGAGGTTCCAAATTGGTTCACTCCCTTTTGTCTCCTCTCTCGGAAAGCCACTTACCAGGAGGATTTTGGTAGGATATTTTAGATGAGTTTCGGAGAAAGGTCAATCATTGGACTAATAGATGGCTATCAACTATCGGTAGAGTGACTCTCTTGAAACTTGTGGTCCAGGCACTCCCTATTTATAAATATTTTATACAGTCAGCTCCTACAAGATTTATCAAGCAATTTGATGGTCTTTCTAGATAGTTCTTTTGGACTGGTAACTTGCTTTCTTCAAAGTGGAGTTTAGTTAAAGGAGATTTGGTGTGTAGTTCAAAGCAGGATGGTAGACTAGGTTTGCATCAAGTAGGTATGAATGGGTGTGTCTTAGCTACTAATCTTTTCTGGAGATGGTGCATCAACCAAGATCAAAGGTGGGCAAAACTTCTCAATATAAAATATTTGGGGGTAGTGGATGGTAAGGAGGTTCCCCAGTATGGGCTACAAGGAAGTGGCTCCATGATTTAGCATACTCTTAAGAGAGGAGCGCAATTAGTGAAGCAAGGTTTGTTCTGGATTTATAATAAGGGTGTTGAAGCTCTGTTGTGGAAGGACTTTTGGGATGGATTCCCTTCTAGTATTTCTTAGTTTCCCCATTTGCAATCACTTTGCAATAGCTTTCTTGAAGCTAGATGGATTAGAGTGGAGGATTTTAAGGTTGCTACGAACTTGAGATAAAGAGAAGTGGCTAGATCAAAAGAACTGCATGAGTGGCCTCCTGGTGGTTCAGCTAGGAATAGGGAGGATCTTGTGGGTAGCTTAGCTAATAAATTGTGCAACTCACTCAAGGGTGTGGATATTCTTGCTTGGGATCCCATTTTGAAGGGGAAGTTTAATATGGCTTTGGGATATCAATAACTAGACAAGTTGGCTTTTGGTAGGGCAAATGTTCCTTGGGGGAAGCAGTTTTGGAACAAGATGGCTTGACCTAAGTGTAATTTTTTCTTGTGGTTAATTGTTTAGAATAGATGCCTCACTTGGGAGAATCTTCGTTAAAGAGGGTTTCAGGTGTCGTCTATTTGTGTTTTGTGTTAAAATTTTGAGTAGGTGAGCTCTCATATTTGTTTTTAGTGCCCCTTCACTAGAGAGATATGGCATTGGTGGTGGGGAGTTTGGAGGAATACTTGTATTCATGCCAACTCTTTGGTTGACTTTTGGAATAGTTTGGGTAGACCCCTGTCTAAGACTTCCTTTCTATAGGTGGCTTGGGATATTGGAACATGATTTATTCTTTAGCAATTGTGGCTTGAGAGAAATCATAGGATTTTTCAAGATAAAAGAATGTTGACAAATTAGTGTGTTTGTGTGTGTCACATATGATGCAAAAAACTCTAATGGCTAAGTGTGACCTCACTAAGGAAGTTGACCCTAGAGATGTACATGTTGCTCAAAACTTGAATATTTTTGGGAAGAATTTTAGAGATGATTGTTTAGGAGGTAGAAGGTAAGGTGTCAACATGCTAAATAGAAAGATCTTCGTGATAGAAAGTGGTCTCATCCTTCTTTGGGGATCCTTAAGGTCAATATTGATGGGTCTTATAGAGGTAATCTTGGCATGCAGGAGTTGGAGGAGTAGGAAAGGATAGTTTTGGTAATGTTTTGTTCTTATTCTCAATATATAAAGGCCATCAGACCAATAATTATATGGAGGCCCTTGTTGTTCTTTTGGCTCTTGAAAGAGGGTATGCTCTTGGATGGAGTAAGATTATCTATGAATCAGATTCCCAAGTAGTTGTGGATATTTTGAATAGACAGAGGATGGATGATTTTGATTGCCATTTAGTTGTGGTGGACCGACTGTAATACCCTAAAAATGGTCACCTAAACCATGGGCCCCTAATCTCGACTACATCACCAAGGTCCTAACCAAAGACAATTAAATTAATCTTAAGCACCTAATTAATTAATTCTCAGTCATCAATGTCACATGGCAAATAAATCATTCTATATTAATTAAATATTTATTTAATTAATTAATCATTCCAAGTAAATCATTTTAATTAATTATTCTATTTATTTAATTAAATATTCTAACATATTTAATTAATAAATCAATTTGCCATTAAATCATTAAAAAGGAATTAATTTCGAAAAAAAAGAATTAATTTGAAAAAGAATTAAAATTGAGAAAAGAAATAAAAAAGGAATTAAATTGAAAATATCAAAAAATCAATTACATGAATTAAATCAATTAATTAACGAAATTGAATAAAATATGGAATAAATCAATTTTTCTAATTTTATCTTAAATATAGTTCAATTTCCTTTAAAGCTGAGAAAAGTAGCCAATCACATCAATTCACCTAGATTGTGCTTCCTCTTGGAGAATCTTTATCGTTCATCATTGATCGATATTGATCGTTGGTCTCTCTCTAGATTTTCTATAAAATTCAGGCCCTCATCTCTGATAAAAAGAACCCTGGAGATTATTGTTATTATGTTGTTTTTCCTCTAGGTGTATTGAGAATATTGCATTAGCTTAATCATATTGCTTGAATCATGTTAGTTTGATTAAAATCATATAGATAGATAAATTGCTTAAATCATGTTAGCTTAATCTTGTTAGACAGTTCAAATAACCAGAAGACAACTAAGAGGATGGGTGAATCAGTTGTCACAGATTACTGGAACCATTAGCACTTAAAAATTTAATACTGGAACCCAAAACATTAATACCAGAATCGCAGTTAAACAAATTAAGCGTAAACAATAATCACGGAATAAAAAGCATCCACATGACACCAAAATTCATACATGGAAAACCTGGTAAAGGGAAAAACCACAGTGGGAAGCCTACCCACAGTCAGATAATACTTCTACAGTAAGTATGTGAATTACAATTGAGGGGCCTGCACTTGCAGGAAGGTCAACAGCCTAGACCGCACTGCTCATCACAAAAGGAGGCTCACTGACTACATAGAAATCCATACTACAATCCAGAGAAGTGTTGAACTACAAAAGATAGCATCTCCTATGCCTGAAAATGTTTCCGGTTAAGCTCAATATCGGAGGATTGAATCCTCTTACATAAAACCAATTCGATCTCTAATGATCGACCAAATCCTCTACCTAAATAATATTACATTATTCGCACATTACATTCCTTGACCCACTAGTACATTTGGGGCTGATTTCTGACGGCCTATCGTCGAAATTTCAACTATTTTTCGTCGGACTGTCGACAAATGAAGTCGTCAAAAACTCATCATCGATAATTCTAACGGTGCCATCTAACATCGGAATTCCAACGACATCCTGAACTCTTCCAACAATGGCCATGATTGCTCATTCGGCCAAAGATTGTCATCGGGCGTAAAGCATCCTTGTCGGATGGACGTCGAAACTCTGACACCTACCAAGAGTTTGCAGCGATGACGATTATGACGAGCATCCAACAATAAAGTATCGTCGGACATACTGCATCCTCATTGGATGTTTCTTCAATTGGCATTGAAATTCCAATGCATGCCAGGAACTTTGCACCGACGAGGATGTTGTTTGTCTGATGGTCTTGTCATCAGTGCAAAGTTGGGACGATGTCAAAATTCCGACGGTGATTTTTTTTTTTTTTAAATAATAATACGCATGCCAATTACAATGGTGCTTGTTGGTTCCCTTTTAGCATATCCTACTATATGGACCCAAGTATTTCAATTTCAAGTATACTGGGATGAATTTCAATGCTATTTGGAATCCCACATTAAGCCACATTGATATTTTATCGATAAGACTTCCTATGTACTACTTCATACAATACAAAATTTACTTGATTCTCAAATCTCTTATTCCAAATATATCATTAACACATCATTTTAGGAGAACAAAATCATCACAAAGTCCAAAAATTAGTAAATTCAAGAAGTATTGAGTCAAGTTCATCCTTGTGGTAGTTTGATTATGCTTGCACCCAAGAAAGACGACATATGGTGACTCTACATTGACTCTTATGTCTCAACAAGGTCTCAATGAAGAACATGTATCTCTTTCTACACATCAACAATCACTTGGGTCATCTCTAGGCACACTAAACCAAATCAACATATCATCAAGTTTCGATCCAATAAAAAAAAATTGGAAAACTATATTCAAAATGTGAGGACTCTATGAATGGATGGCTATTCCTTTTGACAGTTTCTAATGCTCTTGTGACACTTGTTCTTGATTAAAAATGTTATCATTGTCTACATGGATGACATCCTAATCTTTAACAAGATCTTAAAAGAATACATGCTACATGTTGCATAGGTACTAAATACACTACATCAACACAAGTTGCAAGATAACCTTGATAAATGCATTTTGGCACCACACAAAATTAACACCTTGGTTACATAATCAACCACACTTGCATTCATGTTGATCCAGAGAAAATCAAGGTGATTAAATACTAGCCTATCCCATACAGTATTGGAAGAACATATGTTACACATTGCACATGTACCGCATATGCTATGCCAACACAAGTTGCAAACCAACCTCAACAAATGAAATTTTGGCACCATGCAAATTTAGTTACATTATCAACCACTCCCTCATTCAAGTTGATCTTGAAAAAATCAAGGTGACATGATACTAGCAGACCCATGCAAACTCAAATAATTGTAAAGCTTTCTCAAACTTGAGAACTTCTATAAAAGGTTAGTCCTTGGATTTTCACATGTTCCTTGATCACTCAACAAGGTTATAGGCAGCAAGGCAACATTGCTATGGACTCCACAAAAAACATGCCTTTAATAGCCTCAAACAACACCTGTACTTTGTGCTGGCATTTACTCTAGTGAATATTACAAAATCATTTGATATTTAGATTGATGCATTTGATTATGTACTAGGCATCATGCTAATTTAGCATGGCCAACCTATTGACCATCACTCAAACTCTATTAATGATACCTTGTGGCACTATTCAACTTATGAAAAGGAGCCTGTACCCTCATACAAGTCATCAAACAATGGTTCCACTATATTCTTAACAAAGAGACTACCATTCAATTGATCATCGCCCACTTCAATTATTACACACAAAGTAAATTGGAAAATGTGTGGCATGTGAAGTGGATGATCTATTTAAAAAAATTCTCTTTGGCCATTAAGCATTTGAAGGGGCACAACAAGGCTACAAATTAATGTAGTCATTAATGGTATTCATAATGCCAAGGGTGGTAGGTTGAGAGGGGTAATAAAAAATGATAGGATTGTGGTTTAAAGGTAGGGGTTGGCAAAAGGGATCGATGATGGCATGTACAACTCTAAAGTACTAATGAAGAGATGAGTGAAAAAGAAAGTAATGTTGCAACCCTTTGGCAGAATGAGAGAGAAGAACAATATCATCAACAAGTAGATTAGCAATAACCCATCATGTAATAGTGAAGGCACCCAATAAAGAGCTAAAAACAGAAAGAGAAGTATGAAAAGAAAACTCATCTGGCACCAAATAGTGAAGGCATGAAACTACCTTCAGAATGAGAATCTTTGTTCTCATTTCAAATAGATCTAAGCATAAAAGCTTCTAATTAGATTGGCTATTTGAAAGCCATGGCTAATGCAAACTGTTATGTTGTGAACATTACAAAGACCAGTAGTTATATAGAAGATTGTGGCTTAAAGCCCATAGGAAGCATTCATACAAAAGGAGGACTATTGTGATAATACTAATCTTAAGCAAATCTTGAAAACATAACACAAATACTAGTTTCCAGAAAAGGGATCTGCTCTGCTGAAGATGGTAAAAACGGGATGAAAGGTCAAATGATCAAAATGACAATGAAATAAGCATGAAAACACTAAGACATAAAAAGATCATTTTATACCTTTTTCTATTTTACCTCTTCCTAGGATTGAGCCTTTAGTGAAGTTGAATAGCACCTCTCTTCAACTTGATTGGATGGGCTCCTTCTTGACGGATGTGGAATGCTCTCCAAATGCTCAACAAGATAAGTGTATTATTGGATTGGATTTGAGTGGTGGATAGGAGGATTTGGATTAGAATGTTATGAAGAGGATGAGAGAAGAATTAGGCAGCATGGCAATGCATGACAAGTGGATGATTTGTGAGGAGAATAGGCTACAATTTATAGATTGGAGAAGGCCAATGGAGGGCCAAGATTGATTTGATTATGAAGGGTTGAGATTGATTTAAGATAGAAGGCATGGGTCAAGGGTGCCTTTGGAAAATAAACAGGAATATAAAATTCCTTGAGAAAAAGGGGGGAGAAATTTGAATTTCAAATATGAGGAATTTAAAATTCCAAAATAAGGATGCATTGAGGGATTAAAAGAAATTTGAATTTCTTTGAGAGACTCAATGTTGATGTGACATGAGTGGGAATTAAAAATTGAAGGATAATGATAAGCATGATTAATGAGAGATTCTAGAAGGATTAATTAGGCTAAGGGGATTAGGAAAAGTGATTTGTAGGAATTATATGACTAGGTTAATTAATTAGAATTAATTAACTGAATGGGTTAAGAGGAAATAATTATTGGAGGGGACTTTAGAAGAATAGGGGAATAATTAATTTATTTGATAAATTAATTATTGGACAATAGTGATAGGATTAATTAAATTAGATTTAATTAATTCTAAGAGGGATAAGGATAACACAATTAAATTAATTAGTTATGTTGATAGGCTTAAATTAATCAAATATTAATTTTAGGTGTCTACATCTGCAAGTAGCCCACAAAAGAAAAGCATTCGACTAACATCAAGATCAAGATGAAAAAATCTAGTGTTTTCCTTGGTTTCAGTGAAACTTGTGATAGACGTCAAGATCACACACGAGATGCATGTATCTAAAGGCTATTTAATGTCATTTATAACCCACAATTTGAGATGATATGGAAAGCCATTCTTACACTAAGGATTAGAATGGTCATCTTCTTCACTTAGAGATTGTTTCTAATTCTTTGTGATTAGAATACTACTCATATTATGTGAGACTGTGAAGCACCCTTTCTTTTGGATTTGTGCTCATTTCTTATTGGGTGAGATAGATTTGTAATTATTTGATTTTACTATATGTAATATATGAAAATAAGATTATTGGTAATTATTTTTTTATAATTAACAAGAATGTGGTTTTTTAATGTTATTAGATAGATATAAGTTGAAAAATGAATCTAAAGTTTGAATGCCTCAAGAATATCAGGGGTCTTTTGGAAAATGCTTTACATTCAATCAATCATATATATTTGAAATACTAATGAAGGCATATGAGTATGTAGTCAAAGAAGCTCCACCAACTTGTCAATGTAGATGTTACAGAGGGTTGGAGATATGACACCCTTTTTTGACCCCAATTGTTCTCCTCATCAAGTTGAAGATATTGTAAGCATGAAGCTGCCCAATAAATTTCATAAAGCCTACAAGCAATGCTAATGAGAGAATCCAAAATGTTGACATCATGCTTTTGTTGGAAAAGCAAGTGTCTCCCAATTGAGTCAAAGTCCTTCGAAAAGTCTATAAACAACAAAAGACTATGGAAGAGCAGTGGTGAGCCTTCTCAACAATAGCCTAGAGTGTAAATATGTGGTCAATGGTTTGATAATCTCCCTTGAAGCTAGCTTTCCCAGAAGCTCAAACATTACCTTTCTCTAGGTACTCATTAAAAAATTGCATGTCTAACATTATGGCAAAATTTTTGATAAATGTATGACCAATCACTATAGTCCTATAGTTGCTAGGATTGGAGAGATTCCTAGAGCCATGAATAAAATGAATTTATGTTGAAGAAGGGCTTGAGGGAGTAAGATTTTGTGATTTAGTGTGATTCAAGGGTTGGAATACCTCAAGATAGATTTGGGAAAGGTGAGAATTCCCTATGTGATGTGTGTCAATGGTTGTATGGGACAAGAGAGTAGGAGTGAGTCTTTGGGGTGTTGAAGCAACTTGACGGGCTAGTAGGCTAGTGAGGGCTTGGGCTTTGTTCCCTATTAAATAGGTGAGTTAGGAGAAAGATCTCCCTAAGTGATTGATATTGGTGGATTCTCTGCATCACAATGCTCCAATGTTGACCTTACTTAATTCTTTGTTGCTCATTGAAGCTTACATAAATTCTACTGAGGATGTCATGGGAGCCATCTTGTTATAAGATGGTAAAATAGTATGCTACTATTCAAAGGTTTTATTTTCAACAATGAGGGACTATCTATCTTATGATAGAACTTTATGCATTAGTCTAGGCGATGAGAAAATGTATAAAAAATAGTATGAGAAAGACTAAAATTATGGGGAATACAAATAGCTAGAAAATACATGATCATCGAGGGAAAATCTAAGATTGGTTGACAAATATAAGATAGAAACCATGCAGATCATATAGCATTGATAAGGAGAATGCCTAAAAAATAGTCCATATGAATCACCAAGTAATAGCAGCATATAGTCATAATAATCCTCACACAGAGCAACCATGGAGTCAAAGAACTTTATATCCATCTATTCTATTGATACATTATCACTATTATCATGGGTCTGAGACAATATAAAATGATCAAAATATACAATTATTAGCAGTCATAAACTGTCTTAGAGGATTGGCAAAGAAAAACATAGGTGTTCTCCTCATAGAACATAGAGATATGAAGCAATAACAAGATGTGAGGTAACAGTTATAAAATTTGGATGAACTCAAAGAGATATTTACAAATACAACCTACCCTTTATAATACCTAATTGAAAAAATGGATGCAATGCAAGTCCTTGTATCAATAATGTCTGGTAGATAGTAAAAAACTACAACAATAAATTCCATATAAAAGTGGTTAGACTTAAAATGATAAGGAAAATTTAAAAATGCTAAAGAAAATATCAACTAATAAAAAAACTTACAAGGATGAGGCATATTCATAACTTTTGCAGTCCCGCCATGGATATCAACACTAGAAGAAACTCATACTCTTAGTGTACATACAAGACAATATGGGAGTTCATTATACCCAACAACTTGTGGTGTTGTTGTTCGTGTTGGCTCTGTTGGACCCTGCAATTAAGATTCAATATACATTATTCAATAAGATTAACTGTGCAACATAATGAAATATTAAAAAGTGTGTTATCTTATTGATCTTCACTTGGTTTGAGAATAGTTTAATAGGGCCAACCACATGAAGGTGGAAGCTCATTTGGCCCCTCCCCCCCCCCCCCCCTAACATCACTCTAAATTCCTCGTTAACATCTAACATTCATTCATTCTTTCTACCATTAATAAAATATAACATTCATTCATTAATATCACATAACGTTCATTAACACATAACATTGATTAACATTAATTAACATGTAACATTCATCAATATAAATTAACACATATCATTCATAACCATTCATTAGCACATAATTACATTCATTAACACATAAAAATCAGTCATTATCAAATAAGGTAGATTACAATCATTTCTTTTTTTGTTTTTTCTTTGAAGCTATGAAAAGAATAAGTGGAGTATCGTTTTCTTCATCATTTCCCCCCTCTTCAGTTGTTCTACCCTCTGCTCATGATCTCGATGTATGCCTACTCCTATACTAAGGACGAGGACACTAAAGCGAAGGGGGGTCCTCTGCAATACAAATAAATGGGTTAAATTCAAAATATTTTTTTAGTATTGTTACAAGTATTTTATTAATTTAGAGAACATAATTGTTGCAATCTTTACCTGATGGGGCCACATCATTTTGTCTAGCCTCAACCTCAACATGTTGAACACCCTCTAGATCCTCTGGAGTTGAAATACTAAAGGTTACATTAATGTTCTGATTAATTAAGAAAAATAGGTTTTCAGGACCCGAAACCTTTACATAGGAGAATAAGATAAGACAATAAAAAGTCCACAGCTTATAAACCACTTACAAAACGACTGGCAAAAAAGCCAGCAAACCAAAAGGATAGCTAAAGAAAAAAACAACAAAGAAACTATGAAAGCACTACACAGCTATAGTCTTCAGAAGGTCCTCCACCTTTTTCACCAACTGGTCATAGGTGGCCCCAATAGCTTTGAGATCTTCCAGGTCCTTGTTAGGTTTATTTTCTTTCTTTTTACCTCTGGTTCTGGTTCTGGGTCCTTGAGCATCTCTTGTGCCTTCAATGTTAGGGTCAATATACATAGTCTCCTTCTCCTCGTCCAATTTGCTGATGAGAGTATTAGTGTTGATAGTAGAAATCTTCAGGATGCTTAAACTCTGTTCTGCAATACTCTTGAGGCAATCCTCAATTTCACTGACTTTACTAGAAGTGCCTGAAATAGTTTGATCATTAGAGTCAACAAGATTTTTCCTTTCTAGTAGGTCTTTCTCTATTTTCTCAAATCTGGGGTTCAAGGAATCTCGTATGTTTTCAGATTTTGCAATGGTATTTTTCAGGTACTCAATGTAATCAGCCATAGTCTTCCCTTCCCCAGAGTTGATGGTTTCCAGAATTTGAATTCTGTGGCTGAGTTTTTTGTTATCATCCACAGCTTTCTTGTAACCAGTTATTAACCACTCCATAGTGTCCATGAAACCTTGCATACCCTCTGGAGGAGGGTTAGGGGGAGGATTAACCTTACTGGGGATATCATGTTCCTTTTTTGGAGTGACCCGAATAGTAGTTGTGTCTTCAACCCTAAGAGCCTTGCCAGTGGTCACCTACTCTAGGTTTTGTTCAGCTTCCGAGGTCCTTTCCTGCTTATAAACCTCCAGCTCCTTCACATTCTCCTCCTTCCTCTTATGCTTGTTTCTAGACTGATTGTGAACATTAGTTTTCTTTTTCGGAGAACCCTGAGGTTTCTCCTTCTTTGATTCTTCAGAGACCTCCTCCTCCGAGGAAGAGCTAATCTGGAGGATTCTGCCTTTATATTTTTTGCCCTTAGAGGAGGAAGGTCTTGTTTGCTTCCCCTTCTTACCAGTTTCAAAATCCAAAACATCCAAGCTCTCCTCAGAATCACTTGATGGGTCACTATCAGATTCCTCATCCACTGAAAACACAAAGTCAGACCCATCCTCCTCAAACTCTATAAAGGGTTGCGGGCGGGCTATTTGATTGGCCTTGAGATGGTCATAAATGAGGACCATTAAGCCTTGATGCATGACAGTGTCCCCCATGGGGTTCTCTTTGTAGGCCTTAATAGTGGCATTCATCGAGCATAACAGAAAATAAGGAAAATTAACCTTCTCATCATGCCTAAAATGATTCAGCAAGACGAAATGGTAACCGTAAACTTTGGTAAACCTACCATCTAATGTAATGTAGCACATTAAAACAAAAAGGACCTCCCGCCAAGGTTTAACAAAATCCCTAGGGGGATAGTATATTACTGAAGTATATGTTACCGAGGTTGAATCTGATGTTTTTATGGAAGATTAAGTTTGTATGATTCACCCCCCCTCTCATCTTATTAGCTTGGCATCTATACTTAACATTAAGTATCAGAACTATCAATTGGTATCAGAGCTTTGGTCTCCGAGAGAAAAAGTTTAAAGGCACTTGATGCAAAGATCCAAAGGTGTATAAGAGGGATGCACCGAAGCTGAACAAGTCAAGTTTCTCTACATGGTAGAAAAGGATGAAGCTGCACCTATCAGAAGTTGGAGAATATGTTGTATATTATCTGGAGAATGATTTCATCACACCAAGCACCTATCCATTGACAATGGAAGAGATAAAGGCAAAGCAAGAACATATTCAAGCAATGATTGAAATAACATCTGCATTGACCGATTCAGAGTTTAATGACCTAGAAGGTTGCAATGATGCAAAGGCAATGTGGGACAAGCTCATAGCTGTGTATGGTGGAGATGAACATGTTCAAAGAGAAAAAGTGGATAGTCTAAGAGGACAACTTGAATCTATGAGGATGAATGAAGGTGAGAACATAACCTAGTATAGTACAAGACTAAAGAAGATTGTCAATCAAATCAAAGGAGTAGGTGGAACTATTGAAGAAAAGGATATAACAAGTAAGTTGTTAAGAACTCTTCTACTAGCTTATGCAATCCGAGTCTCTGCAATCAATGAATTGAGGTCTGTACCCAATATGCCAGTTTCTTTAGATGCTACTATTGGTAAGCTACATGCTTTTGTGTTAAGTAACTTTGATAACAGTGGTTCATTGGTAAATAAAGTTGAATCTGCATTTAGTTCTTTTCATATTGGTGAATCTGATGATTACAATGATAGAATGAGTAAGTACACTAAAGGGGATCACAGTGGAGCAAGTGAAAGATTTCGCAAGAACATGGAGGAAGTACACAAACTATATGAGGAAATCAGAAAGCAAGAAGAGTTTGAAGCACTTTTAGCCAGAAGGTTACCGAGAAGAAAAGGTAAGTATAAAAGAAAATTACCTTTGAAATGTTTCAATTGTGATAAGATAGGACATATGGCTTCTAACTGTCCTGACAAAGATTCTACTGAAAAGAGAGATTACCGATATGATAGACACAAATATAATCATTACAGAGGACACCGAGACTTTAGAAGAAGAGATAGGAAGTCATGCTTAATAGCCGATGAGGAATCCAATAATGATAAATCAGATGAAACTAATATAGAGGAAGTAGTTTATGTGGCTATCAAAGATGGATCAGATGAAGAAAGGTATGAAGAAAAAGCCCTAATATCTCACATAAATACTAATGATTCTTGGATCATAGATAGTGGATGCTCACATCACATGACAGGTGATAAACACAAGTTTGTTATGTTAGAAGACTATGATGGAGGCTATGCAATATTTGGTAATGATGCACCATGTCTGGTAAAAGGTAAAGGATCCATAACACTTCTTGACAATGCAAAGTGCAATGATGTTTATTGGGTTGAAGGTTTGAAATATAATTTGTTGAGTGTAGCATAGCTAAACAATACAGGATACCGAATAGAATTTCATAAATGAATTGTCAAAGTTCATGACAAGCATTGAAAGTTAGCTACTACTGGGACACAAACAAAAGGTAACACATTTCACCTTGACTCAACTCGGAATAAATGTTTGTATGCAAAGATAGATGATACCTGGTTATGGCATAAAAGGTTTTGTCATGTAAATTTTGATAATCTGATCAAAATAAGTAAGAAGAACCGAGTATGAGGTCTGTCGAGTCTTGAGAAACCTGAGAATGCTATGTACCGAGGATGCCAGATGGGTAAAATAACAAGATCAAGCTTTACAAGTAAGTCTTACACTTCTAAGGGAATTTTAGATCTTCTGCACACTGATCTTTGTGGTCCTATGAAAGTTCAAAGTTATTATGGTGATAAATATTTCATACTAATTGTGGATGATTATTCAAGGATGATGTCAGTAATGTTTTTAAAAGAAAAATCAAAAGTTTTTCAAATGTTTAAATGGTACAAGGCAAGAGTTGAAAATGAAATAGGAAGACAACTGAAATGTCTTAGATCAGATAGAGGAGGAGAGTTCACATTTGATGAGTTCAACTTATTCTACAATGATCATGGTATAAAAAGACAAGTCTCTACACCGAGAACTCCACAACAAAATGGGACAGCTAAGAGAAGAAACAAATCTATTGTGGATTATGCCAGAACCCTGATTATTGAAAAGAAAGTGCCACAAACATTTTGGAGAGAAGCAATAAGCACAACAGTTTACACCCTGAACCGAGTACTGTTAGTGTAGGTTTTTTATTTTCCTTATGTTAGGGGGTATTTATTTTTCGTACACATATATTATTTAAGCTTCCTTAGGTTAATAGGAGTGGTTTATATGAGGACACGTGGTGAAATACTTTAGCTACATGTGTAACTCTCCACCTCACATGGGTAGTTGAGTTACACACCCTCTTTTGGTTTGTTGTGCCACCTCTCATAACCACTATTTTGTCATTTCCTAAGTGGGTTATGAGGTAGTTGGGTTTCACACCCTTTTTTGGCCTTATGTGCCAACTTTCTCAACTCCTTTTTTGTCTTCATGTAAGGAGGTTATGCCACATGTTTTGGCATTTACCAAGAAGGTAAAACCTCCCACTTTTTATAGGGAATAGGAGTTAATGCACCCCTTGGATGTATATGCTTATATTTTTCTATATAATAAGCAATATACTTTCACCTTCACTAGTCAAGTTAGTGGAGTGATAGCTCGGTGAGAGTCTTCTCCAAATTCTCCTCTTTGTCTCTATTTCTCTCTCATATTGAAATTATCTTCATTCAGTTATTTTGATCTTCGATCATCCGTTGTGTGAGGAGTTGCATGTGATCTACAACTGACATCAGATCTTGGCTCGATTCTCAGTTCTCGCAGAATCTCACATGGTATCAGAGCTTATTGTCTGGTATAGCTCATTGATTTTTTTTTAATTTATTTGAGGGATTTGAGACTTTTATATAGCTAATATTTTCCTTAAAAACTAAGTATGCTCTTCTCCTGCATTCTCGTGTGATCTGGAGAATCAGAACAGTTTAAAGGAAAATAGCTTCTAGTTAAATCTAGTTTACATGTATGTGTTCTTGTAAGATCTGGGTGATTACAGCTTTGTGGTAATATTGGAAGCTTAATAAGAATTTCCAGAGTGTTCATAAGGCTTGACAAAGTCAAAAGTGACTTTTACTTCACCAAAATCAGAGTAATTTTTTTTTTACTAGAGCTATTTTCATTTCGGCTCTAGTGTTCCAACTTTTGTTCACTTTCTTGAAAAATGATTTCTGGGTTTTCTTCCTAGCATCGAAAAACTTTTGGGTTTCGAATGGTATTTCTATACAATTAATAAATTTTGCAGAAATTGAGCTTGAATAGGGCCTAAGCCGTTTTTCTATCAGGGAAATTCGACAACATTTCTTAAAAGTTGCACAACTTTTATCTTGGGTGTCAGATTTTTGCAAACAAATACTTGACGGAAAGCTGGAAATGAGAACTCTCTATTATTGTAGGTATAATTAAAAAATTTTGCCCTTTTCTATTAGATATTAAAGGTTGTATCAGCTGCTTCTTTTTCTCTTCAACTAGTCATATCTTTCTCCTCACAACTCTATTTTTTTAAAACTAATAGTTGTTGGAAAGGTATTGAGATAAATTAAGCATTTATAAGGCTAATTTGTTTTAGATCTTGTCTCAAATTATTTGTATTTAAAATCTCTATTGGTTTCTAAAAAAAATTGTAATCTGATAAAAAGCCTTGTAAATGCACTAATTATAAAGTGCCAACCTTGTAATATTTGGGGGGGGGGGTGATTTTTGAGACTAGTGAAAAGGGGGTTTGTCACTTGTGCCTTCTTTCTTGCACTTTTCTTGATTCTTTGCAATCTTCTTTTCTACTATCATGGATGCATCTATAGTTCCACTTTTAACACCATATAATTATTTTGAATGGAAATCTAAGATGATAATATATCTGAAAAGACATGGATATCATCATGTTACTATGGGACTTGACATTGAACCTCAAGATGCTGCAGAAAAGATTAAATGGTTTAATAAATGTGATGAAGCTTTTGGTACTCTATGTATGTCAGTCTCTCTAGACCTTCTTTTTCACATTGAATTTGCCAGTACACCAAATGCAATGTGGACCACTTTGAAAAACCTCTTTGGTAAGCAGGATGAGCTAAGAGGTCATTAGTTAGAGAATGAACTCATAGGGTTGAATCCAACCAATTTTCATACTATACAAGACTTCTTCACTAAACTTAAGTTTATAAGATTGCAGTTGGAATGGTGTGGAACTAAGAAAGATGATAAACAACTGATCTTGAGTATTCTTTCTAAGCTTGGTCCTAACTATTCAGTGTTTGTTTCTACATTCTATGCTACAAAATGTGCCCTAGGTACCACATTCAAAATGCCTTCTTTGGATGAATTTGTTGCAGAACTCACTAGGGAGCAAGACAAATTGGTTCAAATGGGTACAATAAAACCCTCTAAGTCACATGCCTTAGTTGTAAATCAAGGCACAAAAGAACAAAAAGGGTCTAGTAAGCAAGATAAGAAACAAAAGAACCAAGGAGAAAAGAAAAAATATCAGAAATCTGCTACTTCAAAAGCAAATAATCACCTCTTCATCAAGAGGTGAACAACCTAAGAAGGAGAAGGTCAAGTGTTCTTATTGTAAGAGGCCTGGTCATGATGAACATAAATGTTTAAAGAAACAAATTAATCACCTTTCAAATCTTCTTGAAAAGAATAATATCGAGGTGTCTGATTCAGTCAAACAGAGTTCATCAAAAGGATCTTCTAAGGATACAGATAAGAGTAAAGGGAAAGGAAAGGGTAAGGCCCTAGTTGCTATTGTTTCACAACCTAATTCTTGGATAATTGACTCGGGTGCTTCGCACCACATGGCTTCTTCAAAAGATGATTTCACCTCTTTAGAGCCATGTTCTATGCCTTCCATACTAATGGGCGATGACACTTCTATTGAAGTGCATGGGAGAGGGTCTATTGATGTGGGCGAAGGAACATTTAAGGATGTCCATTGTGTTCCATCTTTATCAACTAATCTCCTATCTGTTTATCAGATCACTCACACTGGTTCTAGCAAGCGAGTTGAGTTCACACCAGATATAATGATAATCAGTGAAATGGATAATGGGTCTACTATTGCTATGGGAAAAGCAGATCATCAATCCAGATTATATCAGTTTTCTCACTTTGTTCCCAACTCTCTTTCGACAATTTTACTCACTCATGCAGATGAGATTAGTTGTTTGTGGCATCAAAGATTTGGCCACTTGAACTATCGTTACTTGCAACAACTCAATCAACAAGACATGGTTTCAAGGTTGCCTTCTATTTGATTTTCTGATGGAGTTTGCCAGGGATGTATTCTTGGTAAGCATCCTTAGGAGAAGTATGATAAAGGCAAAGCATGAAGAGCTCCACAGCTATTGGAGTTGGTACATAGTGACTTGGCAAGTCCATTTCCACAACCATCTTTCAGCAGGGCTAGATATGTCTTAACATTTATTGATGACTTTTCCAAATTTACATGGGTTTACTTTCTCAAACAAAAGTCTGAGGTATTTGAGAATTTTCTAGATTTCAAAGCTTTTGCAGAGAAATAATCTGGGAAGTTCATCAAGATTCTACGTACAGATAATGGGGGTGAATATGTTAATAATCAGTTTGAACAATTTTGTGCTTCAGAAGGTATCAACATGCAACACACAATTCCATAAAGTCCTCAGCAAAATGGTGTCACAGAACGGAAGAATAGGTCCTTGAAGGAGATGGCAAATTGTATGATTCACTCCAAGTCTTTGGCACCTCAATATTGGGCAGAGGCCATCAATTGTGCATGTTACATCCAGAACCGAGTTCCTCATAAAGTTGTGAAGGGGGTAACTCCTTTTCAAGCTTGGACCAGTCAGAAACCTACAGTTAAGCATTTCAGAGTGTTTGGTTCTCTTGCATGGGCCCACATTCCAGCAAAGAAATGCAAGGCTATGGATCTGCAGAGAAAGCTTTGCATATTTGTTGGGTATCTAGATGATGTCAAAGGGTATAGACTTCTCCATCCCTCTACACATGAGTTGTTCATTGAGAGAAGTGTTCGTTTTGAGGAGAGTTCTTCTATTTCTTCTCATACCACTTCTCCATCCACTATCACATTGGAGACATTACATGATGATGACAGTTCTTCTGAGGATCTTAATCCTCCTAATCCCATTGAGGAGTTTTCTTCCTCCACTTTAGATGGTGATAGTGATGGTGAGGATTCACATTCTTCTCATAGTCATCCTTCAGAGGTTGATGATTCTCCCCCAGACTCTCCAGCTTCAATGTCTCTTTAGGCTCGACAAACTTTTGAGTCAGCAAGAGACTGGCTTGGTGATCCATCAGATTCTAGAAGAACTAGGTCACAATTTCAGCAAACTCCACATCTCTTCATTGCTTCAGCTTCTGATCCACAGTCCTTTCGAGAAGCTACAGGTGTTCCTGAATGGGATGCTGTAATGCAAGAAGAGTTTAATTCCTTAGACAGGAATCACACATGGGATTTAGTTCCTCTTCCTAAGGGAAGGAAACTTGTTTGATGCAAGTGGATCTATCCAACAAAATTTGCAGCAAATGGGTCAGTTGATAAGTATAAGGCTCGCTTGGTAGCGAAATGCTTTTCCCAAGTTCCAGGGGTTGATTACTCTAAGACTTTTGCTCCAGTTGCTAAGATGAATTCCATCCGACTTATCCTTGATATTGCTGCAACCCATCATTGGGAAGTTCATCAGATGGATGTTAAGAGTGCATTTCTTCATGGTGACCTTCAGGAGGAAATCTACATGGAGCAGCCACAAGGGTTTGTTCAAGATCCTTCACTTGTGTGTTGACTTCGAAAGTCTCTCTATGGCCTCAAACAAGCTCCTCGAGCTTGGTATGCCAAGATGGACTCCTTCCTTCTGACAATTGGTTTTACTCGATGCCATTTTGATATGAACGTCTACATTCTGCACCAGGATGATACTCTCACATTTCTAGTTCTCTATGTTGATGACTTGTTGATCACAGGGAGTCACTCATCCACCATCAAGGTAGTGAAAACTGCTCTACATGATAGATTTCTGATGTCAAACTTGGGTCTTCTACATTACTTCTTGAGAATTGAGATTACTCAATCTTCTTTAGGCATCTTTCTTGGACAACCCAAGTATGCACTCGATATGCTCTCTAGATTTCGCATGGCTGACTATAAGCTTGCACCTACTCCTTTTTTGTCTAGGGTCAAACTTGAGGCTAAGTGCTCTTCACCCTTGGTTGATAGCACTTTATATCGACAAATTGTTGGGATCCTCATCTACTTGACTCATACGAGACCTGACATTTCATATGCGGTGGGCATGGTCTCTAGATTCATGTAGGAGCCACATGAGTTGCATTGGAAAGGAGCTAAGCAAATTCTCCACTACATTCAGGGTACTCACAATTATGGAATTCAGTATGCAACAGGCATAGATATTGACTTGGTGGGATATACAGATTCAGATTGGGCGGGTGATTCTCAGGATCGCAAATCCACTTCAGGGTATTGCTTCTCACTTGGTTCTGGTCTAGTTTGTTGGTCGAGTAAGAAGCAGTCTGCAATTGTTCTTTCATCAACAGAGGCTGAGTATCAAGGGGCAGTTAATGCCACCACTGAGGCCATTTGGCTTGAGAATATTCTCACTGAGTTTGGTATTCCGGTTAGGAAGCCTACTATCATCTTTTGTGATAATCAAAGTGCTATACGGATCTCAAGAAATCCAGTTCATCACCAGAGGATGAAACACATTGAGATATATATGCACTATATTCGGGAGCTCATTCAGGAAGGCATCATTGATCTTAATTATTGTTCTACAATGGAGAAAACCGTAGACATCTTCACCAAACCCTTCACCGACAGCAAGTTCCTTCATTTGCGATCTCTACTTGGGATACGACAAGTGTCTACTTCAGGAGGGACTTCTTAGTCCTCCTTTCTTTCTCTCCTTATTTAGGGGGGGGCTATTCCTCTTATGGGGGGGCTTCTTCTTTTGGGGGGGCTATCTATGTACATGGGTACCTAACATGGTTGCATTTGCTGGGACCCATATTTTCACCCACCTAAGCTACGCTTAAGGGGGGGTGTTAGTGTAGGTTTTTTATTTTCCTTATGTTAGGGGGTATTTATTTTTCCTACACATGTATTATTTAAGCTTGCTTAGGTTAATAGGAGTGGTTTATATGAGGACACGTGGTGAAATACTTCAGTTACATGTGTAACTCTCCACCTCACATGGGTAGTTGAGTTACACACCCTCTTTTGGCTTGTTGTGCCACCTCTCATAACCACTATTTTGTCATTTCCTAAGTGGGTTATGGGGTAGTTGGGTTTCACACCCTCTTTTGGCCTTATGTGCCAACTTTCTCAACTCCTTTTTTGTCTTCATGTAAGGAGGTTATGCCACATGTTTTGGCATTTACCAAGAAGGTAAAACCTCCCACTTTTTATGGGGAATAGGAGTTAATGCACCCCTTGGATGTATATGCTTATATTTTTCTATATAATAAGCACTATACTCTCACCTTCACTAGTCAAGTTAGTGGAGTGATAGCTCGATGAGAGTCTTCTCCAAATTCTCCTCTTTGTCTCTATTTCTCTCTCATATTGAAATTATCTTCATTTAGCTATTTTGATCTTCGATCGTCCGTTGTGTGAGGAGTTGCATGTGATCTACGACCGACATCAGATCCTGGCTCGATTCTCAGTTCTCGCAGAATCTCACAAGTACAACTGAAGAAAGGAACTTTGAAGACAACATATGAAATTTGGTATGACAAGAAACCTAATGTAAGTTATTTCAAAATCTTTGGAAGTAGATGCTATGTACACAATTTTCATTTAGCATATTTACTTGTGTGACGGATGCACCAGAATCTTGTGTTTGCCCACTCAATTCTCATAGTCGTTCAGCCACGGTTGTATAGCCTTGCTGGTAGGCAATTCTCTTGTCATCTTTTGTGGGCACTCTATTGAATTTAGAGCCCTGCATTTTTGCTTGGTATCGTGAATTTTGCTTGCATTGTTTGATTAAAAAAAATCATTTGCAATTGAAAAATATTTTGATGTGATATTTCATTTACTGATACTTACAATTCGTGCGACAAGTTTCATATAACCACTAGAGCCGTGTTTGTGTTACCTGTGCTTTTCTTGTCTTGCCTTGGTTGCCTTTGACGTATCACTTAGTCTATGAAAATTTTGAAATATGTTAGATTATATAAATATAAAGAGTAATTAATTAGTACATAATTACATTCTTAATAGTATCCCATACCTTCTTTTGGCATCTGGTGGTGTATTTCCTTTTTTCCTTTCAATTCTCTCATTGGCATCCAAAATCGGGTCCTTCCACTCCCTCTCTGGAATCATGGGGGGATGCTCATACTTTACATTCTTCTCTAAATGGGTCCTGTATTGGTCCCTCACGTACTTTAGATATGTGCCATCTTTTTCAAGGAGCTTGGTTTTGTCGAATGTGTCATTTCCAAACAACTCAACCATACAGTTTGTCAATTCATCTTTTAACCTTTTTTTCTTGGTCATTCCACCTTTTAAAGCAAAAACAAACCTGTTAGATTCAAAAATCAACTGAAGCTACATTTATTATAGTTCAAGAAATGGATCAAAGGAAAACTATTCTAGCAATGATATGAAATCAAAATAATGGATTAGGGTTAGTTCACATATGATGCTCCACCTTTGACGTATGGTGGACCCAAATATCTGTAATGCAATGTCATTAATTTTTTTATAAAAAATATGATTTCCTACAAAAAATTCATGGGATCATTAGTCCAAAACGAGTGATCAGAAAATAAATTAAATTAGACTATATATAATAATAATTTTAAAGTACCTGGAACCTTCTGTATCTTTAAGGGAATCATTTCTTCGTCGCTCACTACCAATGTGACCTGCAACGTTCCCGTACTAACAATACAAGAAGATCTAATAAATGATGGTATCTTATCAGTAGTAGTCACCTCTGGCACATCCTCATGTGCATCTCCTGCTGCAAAAAATGAATCTACTATGAAATGCCCCCAAGAAAGTATGCTTGAAGGGAAATAAACACAACAAAAGATAGAGAAAAAGAGGGATCTACCAATAGTGGGCAGGCCAATATGACATGCAGTAGAGGATGTATGCATGTTGCATGTTGCCAACATTGCAATCAGCAATACAAAGGCTAACCTCTGATGAGGCGGTGGCGGCATTTGCACAGGAACATTGACAGCACCTGAAGAATAATACATTAAATATATAAAACATTAAATATATGAAAAGTGCAAGAATTGTAAACAAGGATGAACCTTTATTATGAACATTGACAGTATCAAGTATGATGTATTTTGGGTACTCAAAGTGGCAAGCCAAGAAAGTGATAAGCCAAAAAAATCATCATCACCTGAACTACCTGCAATACCCTGATCATGGCCACCAGGTTGATGAGGACGCATAAATTGTTGTAAAAACAACACGTACATATTTTAGTTAATGACATAAAAGAGTATAAAATATAAACCATTATTGAACTTTTGTTATAATTAAAGCTTTCATTACTACTTACTTGCAAGTTTTATGTTGTCTGAATCAATTTTTGCACCCTCTCTCGTATCTCATCAGTCTGAGGCTCCACGGATGCCAAAGCAACAATCTCTTTGCTAATTTTTCTAATAGACCTTTTTATCAATTCTATAGGGTTTGTGGAATTTGAGATGTCATCATCACTTAATCCTGTTGATCCCACATCCCTAGAGAGGTGCTCAGGTACTGCAGCTCCCTTTCCCTTTCCCGAACATTTGTCTGTGACAAGAATATCATTAACAATTATAAAATTACTCTAAAACACTCAAGAAAAGAACATAATAATGTAACAATTTGCTTCTATCTAATTTGTACAATTACAATGAGGTTTACCTGCTCGATAGAAGTGTCGAGACCTACATCCCTATTTGTGCTATGTGATGGATCCATGTCACCCTGTGACAAAGAAAAAATATAAAAATGTTAGCGAAATGAAACCAATAGACTTAGCAAAAAAACTTCATAATAAAATGGTATATTAGAGTCATTAATTGGAGGTTGGTTAATTTAAATGATATATAGTACGTACTTACCCCATGATAGTAACTTTGCTTGTATCTATACGATTCAATTTGTAATCGATTAGCAGCTCTTCCCCTGCACTTATTGATTTTCTCGCACATACGAATACATGATTTCCCTAACGCGCCTCAAATATGCAATTGGGTTGTTTATTAGTTGACCCAGGTCACATACTATTTATAAAACCTACAATATTTTGTGTTGCTTTTGGCCTTTCATCAATGTATATAGCCACTCGTTTACTTTGATCATTATCTTTCTGTTGTATATAATTTGCTGACAGTGCATACCTACGCATACTTTTTTTATATCGAACAATCTGCATCCAATTGTTGTAATTGTAACAATGTCCAACAAACTTCATCAATTCAACAACTTTGTTGTAACAGACCTTTATGTCGTCCATGGAAAATAGGCCCAAACCATGTAACGACGAAGGTGTTATGCGATATATCCTATCGTTAACACAAAAATTGGTGTTTATTGGAGGAAGTTCCTTGGGTACCCATTGTTTCTATAGATGTTTGTACCTCAAGGGCACCTCAATGTCGCCTTTGGTCTCATCATCATAAGAACGTGACCCCCATTGAGCAAGGAAAAATTTCATGCGTTTATTGAATTTTCTTCTAATCTTTTGACCTCTAGTTGATCTCCCTATTGTAGACCTACTACATGTCTCACTTTCATTTTCTTTTCCTGCATTTCCCTCACTCAAGGAAGACACATCTGACAAATACCTATTTGGTGGTACCTACACTCCATCAAATGAGAGAGTTAGTTGGTAATGAGAGAGATATTTTGCAAATGAGGGTAATGTTGATGAAGAAGTCGGCCCTAAAGTTTATGTTGAGATTAAAATTTGAATAAGTCCAACTAGGGCCTCAAGTGTTGATAATGGTATTAGATTTACTGCTAATGCCGAGGTTTGAAAAACTGAGGAAGTTTGTTTTCCAAGTAATTTTTTAAAAATAAACTATTTCTATATGGTGTATTGACTTATACCTGTCGATCCATGAGACTGTGTAGGATCCTCGTGAAAGGGGTTCAGGTTCCTGCACATGTAATTCAATTATATTATGTTAGCTAAAAATTACATAGTACACAACATGAACTTTGTAGACAAAAAGAGTATTAAATAAAAACAATATGTTGCCATCATAATCATTGTAAATTTTTTAAATCCTTACCTTTACTTTATGCAGACTATGTAGGATCCTTCACTAAAGGATTGATGATGTCTGTAGTCAATGCCTTGTTCCCACCAAGGGTGACAACATCACACAAAATATATACATGAAATCAGCACCATCAATTGAGCATCATAAGCATTACATTTGTAAGTTGATAAACAATAAATACATATGTATCATAAGCATCATAAGCATCACATATGTATCATCATATATGTAATTGAGCATCATAAGCATCACATATGTGTCATCATAAACATATAATCCATCACATATGTATCATAAATCACCATCTATCACATAGGTAATAAATAATCCACATTATATAAATAAACACAAAGTTTAAAAAATGTCACATGTATCATCATAAACATGTAATCCATCACATATGTATTTTAAATCAACATCCATCACATAGCTAATAAATAATCCAAATTCCATAAATAAACATAGTTTGAAAATGTCACATAAATAGTCACTCTCCCTATCTCCATCTCTTCGGGGTGGCATAGTTCTGCTATTAGGACTTGCTAGAGGTGGAACATGAATTAAAAACGTTAAAAGGTGCATCATGAATTAATTATGTAATGGCATTAGAATTCAAAACATAATGAATTAATTATGTAACCATATAAGTCAAATAAATTTCTATCAAGAAATCAATATTAAATAGATAATATACTAATTGCATACCTCATACATTTCATTCATGTCATTGATCTTCTTCATCCAACTCATCATCATGACCATCATCATCATCATCATCATCATCATCATCATCATCATCATCATCATTATCATCATTATCATCATCATCATCATCATCATCATCACCACCACCACCATCATCATCGTCTTCGTCATCGTCATCACCATCATCATCACCATCACCATCATCAGCTTCTTCTTCTTCATCATCATCGAGTAATTGTCAATTGTCATCATCATCTACAACATCTTCTACTTCTTCGGTATCTTCTTCTTCCATCACATTATACTTTATCTACCTTCCTCTTGGATCATGTCTAACAACAAATGACCAACCCGGTTTATGTGGAACCTCTGAGTAAAATACCTGCTCACATTGGCTTGGAAGAACATAGGTCTCATCTCCAACTAGTTCAAACGACCTTGTATTAACCATTGTAAAACCATTATCATGTTTAATAACAATTCTATCAAGATCATTTTTATTCAATCGTAGTCTGTACCATTTGACGATAAACAAAACTAATTTGAAGGAATTAAAGTCACACTCAAATATATCATCCAAAATCTCATAGTATCAATTTTGAGACTCTTGAGGATGTATGTCGTTTCTCGATGAAATATTTGTTACCTCAAAGACTGCAGTTATCCTAGAATCACAAGTTTTCTTCGTGTCATCCAACTTTTTGATGCAAAATTTATGACCATTGCAACACATAGCATTGTGGTGTTTGACCTGCAATATGTCAAACATGAAAAAATTATTGCATCATGAGTTGATAAACATATGGGTGATTAATAAATTTATATGTACCTATTTATCTCTTAAACCATATGCTAAATCAATTTCCCTTTGCGTAACATTGGAATCTCCATTACGATGAGCTTCTTTAACCAATGAAGCCACACATTCCCATGTTAATGTGCAACTAGAATGTTGACAATGTTCAATCTATATCATCATCCAATCAAGATTGTTTGCAATATACAAATGTAGTGCATCCCACTCTCGACCAACTGTACAAAAAATAAATAGACGTCTTACAACCGATTTATTTTCAAGATTAAGAATTAATTAACTACAATAACATCTTATAATTACCTCTCACTTTCCTCAATCTACCTTTCCCCATCAAGTACCCCCTTTCAAATTTGTTAATGGGGTTGGGATCCCAAATGCAATCCACGTAGATCTTTGCTGCAAACTTAGGAAATGTAGACACCCAAAAATGGTCAACGCTTGCGAAGTCATACTTTAACATTTGCGCATTGCCTCATTTTAGGTTTTTGCGTCGCATTAACATTTCTCCTATGTCACGCACTTGATTTTTATCATTTGTGAGCATCGAGTCATTCTTCTGCATTCTTCAATCATCTCGTCCTCGAATTTGGTCTTGTCAACAATTTTATCCAGTCATGATTTTGATCGATTTTATCTTATTGCATCAATGAGCATGCTTATTTGTCATCATTTTGGACATCGTCAATCCTAATTAGGGTTTTGTCCTCCTGTCAATCTTATCAATCTTATCATCAATCTCATCATTTTGGACATCGTCAATCCTAATTAGGGTTTTGTCCTCTTATCGATCCTGTCAATCTTACGATCAATTTGTCATCGATCGTTGTCCTCTTATCAATCTTGTCGATTTATCATCAATCCTTCAATCTTGTCGTTTTACGATCAATTTGTCATTGATCGTGGTCATGTCTAATCTTGTCATCTTGCAATCTATTTTGTCAATTTTGTCATTTTGCAATCAATTTTGCTATCGATCATTGTTTGTCTCAATTATGTCAAGTTGGATCAGTTTGTCATTGTTCCTTGTCAATTGGCGCATCCATCAATCAAATCATTCTGTCGCATTGGTCCTTTATCAATTCAAAATCATGACATTAATTATCTCTAATCAAGACTTAATTGTCATCTTCGCATTTCTAATTCGTCTTCTAGGGTTTTATGATTTAGTCATTTAACCTGATTCGCCATTTCTTCCTCTAGGATTACTAAATTACTTGTTAATCCTAAGTCTTCTTATTACAATTAAATCTTTATTTAATTGGCTAATTATTCTTCTTTGTGAATTGATTAATAAATGAAAAAATTATTAATTAATTCACTAATTCCTAAATCCTATTTTTCATCAATTTCTAATTCCAATTTCCTAATTTGTCATCAATTTCAATTTCCTAATTTTCAAATTTCTAATTCTTTTTCCCTCCTATTTCATCTCCTAATTCTATGGGAGTGGCATGTCAATTTGTCATGAAATTGTCATAATTGATAATCAATCAATTTTGACATAGAATGTGTCATAATTTGTCATCAAATTGTCAATCAATCAAATTATGCATGGAAAGTGCATAATTTGTCATAATTTGTCATATTGATTTGCAATTTCCATTTGAATTGCATCATGCCAATTTTGTGATTTCTCCAATTTCTCTATAAATTGGATAATTTTTCTTCAATCATCCCCTTGAATTACTTCTTGAAATCCGAATTGCTGTCAAACTATCAAATCTTAGTTCTAGTACTCTTGAGCTTTTTGCTTTCAATTGTGAGGGCACTTGTAGGTGAGATCCACAAAACTATTGAAGAGGAAAGAACAACAATGGAGCCGCATGGAAGGAGTATTCAATCTTGGATCTGGTTTGCTTAATGTTTTCTTTTGAATGCTTCATTTTCATACCTCTATTGAATGTGCTTTGGAATTAGGTTCATTTGCAATGAATGTTCTTTTGATTAAGTTATCATGCCTTGTGTTTTTGATTGATATACTTATGTTTTGATGATTCCTAATTTCTATGCTACATTAACTGGTGAACCCGACGTGAATACTAACCTTCTAACCATCTTACTGTGTTTTGGAGTGCTTCTAAGCTGATTTGCAGGTCAAAAACTCAAAAACAGGGCCGTGCAGGGCATTCTGAAGACTTCTGCGCTTGTGTGAAGCATCTTGCGCCTGTGTTCAAACATCTTGCGCTTGTGTTGAAAACTTTTGCGCTTGTGTTGTACAACTTGCGCCTGTGTCATAACTTCTGCGCCTGTGTCAAGTCCAGAATAGAGGTGAAAAATGCAGTTTTTACTTGAAAAATTTTATATGTTTTAGTAAATTGTAATTTTGAGGGTCTTCGGTGCATTTGTGGACAAATATGGTGCTCGTAAACATGATGAGACATCATTAATGTTTCCGAAATTTGGTTCTAGATTATTTGAATACCTTTCCAACGCATTAAACGGTTTGTAATTCGGAGCTAGGATGAGAAAGTTATGCCTTCTCAAAGTGGACTGAAATTTTGATAGTTTTTATAAATCAGATCATTTGTGTTTTGGATTTTGGTACTAATTGTTGGTGCAGGATCTTGGCGTATGCATGAAAAAGACTACAAATCAAACTACTAACATGTGTTATGCAGATTCGATGGTCAAAGATAACAAATCAAACTTCTGACATGTGTTTTGCAGGTTGCCTTGGAGAAACAACCAAATCGTGTGTTTGATTTTTAATTAGGCATTTAGTGATTTATAAGTAGGTGGAAATGAACCCTTGTTTGCTTTGTTTGTTAAGTATGACATTGGAGTAGGAGAGTATGCTCTCATCCTTCGTAGGGTGATCAGAAATCCAGATCTTCGGTACCATACTTGTGTTGTTGATTGTTTGTCTCCATTAGAGGGCCTGCCTTCCCGACCACTTTGCTTTAGCAAGCGAGTGATAATCGTGAGAAGGGAACGACCCAAAGTGAGTACGGCTAGAATTCCTTGGCATTCTAACTCACTATAAACAAATACCTGATGAGCGAAAGCTTTGAAGGAAGTGTTACGTGGGAATTGCAGTTACTTGGGAAGTGATGCCCCTTGAAACTCTTTCTCATATCAACATCTAAGTAGGGCCTCTTGGTCTAAATCGTGCTTGCGCGACTACATTTGTTTGGTATCTTGATGGGCTTAATGTCTCAATCATGCTTGCATGACATCAAGGAGTAATGCTTAACAGAAATCCTTACTACATACCTTGTTTTTAGAAGCCAAAAACCCTTCTAGTTGCTTGAGAAGGACAAATTCGGATACTTGGAAGAGATACTAAGTTCGCCATGGGGAGATTCCATGGGAACTGATGCTTGGCTGCCCTGAGAAGTGAGTGTCGTGGAGGGGAGCCCGTGGGGTCAAGCATCTATGTATTCTCCTTGAATCCCATAATGAGTCTACCTCTCAAGTACCTAATGTCTTTGCCTACCCTAAGGAATGTGGAAATGAGCATGATTGCCTTGAGTCTAAGTTACAATATCTTGTATTCTTTGATTGTCAAAAGTTGAATACCATTTCAAGAGCCAACACATTGATATAACATAAGATCAAACACAAGAGACATTCATCCAACAAACATTCAACAAGGTTTGAAACACACCTTCAAGCATGGTTATCCAACGTTGTTCAAAAACTTGTCTCAACTCTTATGTCACTTACATTTAGGTTCATCCTAGGTTGCATTTTTCAAAAGTCATTATCAAATATCAAAGTGAGGTTTCACCTAAGTCATACTTCTTTTGCATACCAATTAGAGTCATCCATTTGCATGTGTCCTCTTGCATTAAAGTCATACCATTGTCATACATTTATATTTGCATACCCTAAGTCTCTTCATTAAGCTTGAAGCATTATCATATCATATTAGGGTCATTTTCATAGCAATTGTCTCTTTGCATATAGTGTCAAAACCTAGGTCTTGTCATACTTAAGCAATCCAAATCTTTGATAAACCCCAAGTCATTGTTAAGAAGTCTAGACCTCATCAAGTCTTTTGTCCTTTTTGTCATCAATATCATTTCGTCAAACCTAGCTTAGTATCCAAGCATATAGGTGAGACATTGTCAATTTGTCCTTTTGTCACTTAGTCCTTTTGTCCTTTGAGGTCTAGACATCATTCCAATTTCCCAAGGTTCCTCTCTTAGATTTGCATTTCAAAAAGTTTGTCAAAATCTTCAAAAACAACCAAAAACATAGATTGCATTTTCATATATTTAGTTTGCATTTAGTTGCATATCATATATTGTCTTTGAAAAAATTCCAAAAAAAAATTGCATTTGCATAAGTGACATGCCAATTGAGACAAGATCAAGATCTAAGAAGATGAGTGAATCAATGTATCAATCCATGGATAACATAGTAAATTCGTAGTTTCAAACTAGTCAAACAGTGCAAGTTGAAGGTTCATTAAACACATCTCTACCACCATATGGAATGGTTCAACTTGGACCACCTCTATTATATGAACCAGTGTTTGTACCGATGAAACCAGGAAATGCACCTTTCAATTGGAATCAGTCCAGCTTGCAACAGGAAATACAAACACTGTATGAATAACCAACTCTATCTCAAGGATTTGGTTCAGATCAAGGCATTCACCAAGAAACAAATCCAAATGTCCAACCAGACTCTTCATCCGATTTTGATGTCTCTGATGATGTTGTTATGTACCTTAAGGATCCAAAGTTGACAAAAAAGATGGATAAATTCTTGAATAAGCTCTTTAAGAGGTTCCCACAAAAATATCTTGACATGATGAGTAATGTGACCTCCTCAAGTAAGCAAATTAATGTGCAAAAACAAAAAGGTGATGAGTTGTTAGGTTTCTCTCCACATCCAAATGATGAAAATGTGCAACAAGAACTCCAACCCACCTTGATGAGTAAACATGCTTCAAAGGCATTGACAGTGACTATTCCTCAAAAGTCCACATTCAAAATAATAAACAATCCATTGTTTAATGCAACACCTTTAACACCAGATCAAATGAAGGCCACACAAATGTTGATGACAGGTGTCCCTCAACAAGAAGTGATTCCTCGAATACCAAAAAGTGGATCCAAATCTAAGATGCAAGAAAGCTTTACGATTGGAATGTCTGATCTTACAAATGTTCAAATTGCCTTTCCTTCATGCCAAAGCATTAATCCCTTGCCAAAATCCCCCATGCATATTCAAAGTCTAACTCCATGTCAAGAGAATAATTTAGAGCATGAAGAAATGAGTCCTAAAGAAGATCAAGATCAAGATCCCAAAACCTTATCATCCCATCCAATTGGTGACCAGGACCCCATCTTCCCACACATTCATAATGATTCCCCTATTCTTGTACATCCTATCCAAAGTCCTATCGGCACTCCATTCCCCAAGCAAGATCAAGATATCCCAGTTCATCCAATCCCAAACGATCCCATTCCATTTCATGAACACGATATCCTTTCAAATCCCATTGAAAATCAAGATATTCCCATCCTTTCTGATGATCCCATTGAAATTCAAGAGCAAAGCATCTTTAAAGAAGATACCAATGATCTTCCTCCTTGTCAAGATCAAATCATTCCTTCAGATCCTCCACAAGATCCACTTGTTCCTCCATCTCCTTGTCCTAATCCCGCATATCCACTCCAAGATTGCATTTCTTTTGACGATCCCATTATTTCTTCCATTCCATCTCTTGAAGAGCCTATCATTGAACCATGTCTACTACACAATCCTAGTCCCCCTCATGATCCTAATCCCCCTCATGATTCTAACGTGTCAGTGCAAGATGTTCATGAACCCTTGACATGCACAATGGGTTCTTCCACTTTGGTGCAATCTGATCCACTTCAAGATCTCATTATTTCTCTCATATCACGTCCACCTCATAATGGACTCGCGTCTTCTTCCCAAAGAAAAGAGTATCCTACAAGTCAAAATATTGATAAAGGCAAAGGAGTAGATCTCCATAAGCAAGAATCTCTCCATGTTAAAGAGTATACTAATGGTCATGGCTACAAAGCTCACACTCAAGGCGTTGGTATCCCTTCAAAGTCAAAATCCAAATGTCCACCTTCCCCATCATTGCTTCCATCCATTCTAGGTCCCTATATCCCTCCATCTCCTATGCAACGTCAGCAAAGGCACACATCTTGGAGAACCTTCCATCCATCCCACATGCCTCCATATCATTCCCATCCACACCGACATTCATTCCCTCCTCCAAGCAATTTGGATGCCAAGCATAAAAGTCATAAGTCTAGCAATCCATATGTATTCAAGGATCAACATGTCCAATATAATCGACATGTCAAAACAAAGAACAATATGATCTATAAAGAAAAAGAAATATCCAAAAGGCCACAAAGGCCCACTGAGCAAAATCAAGCAAAGTCAAAATATATATGGATTCCTAAATCCCTTGTGCAAGCAATGCACTCCAAGGAACCACAAAAGCATGAAAAATCAAAAACCATGTGGATCCCTAAGAAGCTCCTTGAAGCACAAAAAGAACCATCCAACTTGACATCCAAAATTGCTATTCCTCCATCCAACCCTCTCAAATTTGTTCCTCCATCACCTTCTTCATCCATTTTGGGCCCTTATGTCCCAAAATCCCAAGCCTTTCCTCCATCAAAATCTCAATATCCAAAATACATTTTTCCTCCATTAGTCCATCACCCTTCAAGGTGTGTGCCAATGTCGATCTTGCCTTCATTTCCATCCACTAAAGCCCAATTCTTCCAATGCCCTATCCATTATCCAATGCATATTTTCCATCCTCCCATCCCTCTCGTCCAATAAATACAAATCAAAACTAACTTAACCAAACTTAATGCTTAATGCCAGTAAACCAAACTTTAATGTCAGTAGACAGTTTAACAATTAATTGCAACATCAGTAAAGTTAAATGCATGAAACAGAAAGACAAATAGCATACACAACACATAACACAGTTATTTGTACGCGGAAACCCTATAAGAGGAAAAACCATGGTGGGAAACCTTACCCACAATCAAATGATACTACTGCAAATAGTATGTGTGTACGATATGGAGTCTGCACATGCAGAAAGGCCAACTGCCTAGAGCTCACTGCTCAATCACAAAATGGGAGTCACACTGACTACAATTGTATGGTTAAATCCAATGATAATGTACTGCTCAAAATAGCATCTTCATATGCTGGATTCAGTACTGGTTAAGTTCTGATTTGCCTTCTTCAAACCTTCCTTCAATCTTGAATGATGTCTACGTGTATAGCTCTGCTTATATTCGCATATACCTTATTACAATCCTTTTTCCAATCCTATATCAATCTTATAAATGAAATCTTACATTTATACCATAACCTAAGACCAAATGAGTAGGTCGGCTCACTAAAAGATATTACAATAAAATTAATTACAAATGAATTGATATGTGATGCATGATGTCGACTCAATGCATTTACACTAATAATAAATCATCTTCATGATGTGTCGTGCTAATCTCGAATAGATAAGCTTGCCGGTGCATATCTTGGACCTATTTGCAGGTAACAGCAAATATGCAAACCTGATTAGACCAATGAACAAATCACCAAGACTAAGTGTCCAAATGATGTCTTTGACATAACCAAGTAATCTCCAAGTCATTCCAAGTGTCGGTGAATAATATAACCTATCGGTGAACCAAATACCGGTGACTGTGCATAAGTCACTAAACATGTCGATGAACATAACCAAAGATATCCAAGTGTTGACAAATGTTGACATCAATGGCAAAACCATATCAACATATCCAAAATACCAACAATCCCCCCCTTTGGCATTGATGGCAACACAAGATGTAAAAACCATCAAAGTGCCAAAATAGAAATGCCAAAAACCAAAAACCAACAATCTCCCAAAGAGATCATCAAAATACAGATACAGAGAATAACAATCTCTCCCCCAATGAATAATCTCTCCCCAAAAGATAATGTATTTTTCCATAGATATCTCTCTCCCTTTGATATCAAAAGCCAAAGCAATACAAAACCAAGTACAATCAGTTCAAAGAACTTATCACAAAATACCAACTTATCAATTTATCCAACTACTCCCCCTGAGAAGTAGCTCTCCTCATCAAAGCCGGAAAAAGATTTATCTATTAATTATGTCTGTTGATGACAATCATCAACTATCTAAGTCTCTACCGATGGGGGTATAACCCCAAGCTTCTCTCTGCGATACTCAAAAGATTCTTTAGGCAAAGGCTTAGTAAAGATATGTGCAATGTGCTCTTTAGTATTCACATAAACCAATTTCACTTCCTTTGCTTCAACATTCTCTTTTAGAAAATTGAATTTGATAGAAACATGTTTAGTTTTTGAGTGAAATACCAGATTCTTTGATGTATCAATTGCTACCATATTATCATAGTAAATTGTTATAGGTTCCTTGCATTTTACCTTTATGTCCTTCAACATTTACTTGATCCATAATACTTGTGTACAGTTAGTTGTTGTTGCATCATATTTTGATTTTGTTGTTGATAAAGATGTGCAACTTTGTTTCTTGCTCAACCATGAAATTAATCTGCTACCAAGAAAGAATGCTTCGTCGGTGGTGTTTTTTCTGTCATCTACATCTCCTACCCAATTTGCATCTGTGTATGCACATAAGTCAAAGTTTTCATCTCTAGGATACCATAAACCAAGATTTGTAGTTCCTTGTAGATACCGGAAAATCCTTTTCACTATTGATTCATGATTTTCTTTAGGATTACTCTGAAATATTGAAACAATACATACTGCATTCATAATATCAGGTCTTGTTTGTGTCAAATACAGTAAACCTCCTATCATAGACTTGTACCTAATCGGATTAACAGGTGTTGATTCATTCTTCAAAGATAGTTTATTAGTTGTAGTCATAGGTGTGTTTACCGGTTTAGAGTTTTCCATGCCAAATTTATTAAGTAATTCCTTCAAGTACTTTGATTGATTTATGAATATACCTTTATCAGTTTGTGAAATTTGCAATCCTAAAAATAATTTTATCTCCCCAATCATAGACATTTCAAATTCTTTCTACATCTTTTTAGAAAAGTCTTTACATAATCCATCTTCTCCTCCAAAGATTATATCATCAACAAAAACTTCAATAACCAAGATGTCATCATTAGTTACTTTGTAATGTAGATTACTGTCAGCATTACCTTTAGTGAAACCAATCTTCAAAAGATATTTGTCCAATCTAGCATACCAAGCTCTAGGAGCTTGCTTCAATCCATATAAAGCTTTCCTTAACTTGCAAACCATATCTTTGTCATTTGTCAAAGAAAGTCCATCAGGTTGTTCAATGTAAACTTCCTCTTCAAGATCTCCATTCAAAAATGCACATTTAACATCCATTTGATATACTTTATAGTTATTGTGTGCTACAAAAGCTAAGAATAATCTGAATGCCTCAATTCTAGCTACCAGTGCAAAGGTTTCATTATAATCAATTCCTTCTTTCTGTGAATATCCCTTACACACTAATCTTGTTTTATTTCTGATTACCTTACCATCTTCATTAAGTTTATTTCTGAATACCCATTTAGTTCCAATTACATTTTTGTCTTTAGGTCAGGGAACTAATGTACATGTGTTATTATTTTCAATTTGTTCCAATTCATCTTCCATAGCTTTAATCCAGTGTTTATCTTCACATGCCTCATTAATTGATGCTGGTTTAATTTGAGAAATAAGACATACCTCTTCATTTTCTAGTCTTCCTCTAGTCATAACACCTTGATACTTGTTCCCAATTATCTGATTTTCAGAGTGATTCAATCTTACATTCCGGGGTATTTTCACTTGTTGTTGTTCTTCAGTCATTGTGGAATTCTCAGATGATGTCGGTGTGACTGGATCAACATTCTATATTGGTGTGCTCATAGTAGGTTCATTTGTGATTATCTCAACTGTCAGTTCAGAGTCTATGTACCTTGAATTATCTCTAAACTGTTCATTAATCTTCACATTTGCACTTTCAATGATTTTCTGCAATCTCTTATTAAAACACCTATATGCCTTGCTCTTAGATGAATAACCAAGAAATATTCCTTCATCACTTCTAGGATCAAATTTTCCAATATACTCATCTCTTCTAATATAGCATTTAATTCCAAATATTATGAAATATTTAAGAGTAGGAGTATTACCAAACCATAGTTCATGAGGGGTCTTACCAGTTTCACCTTTGATGTGAACTCTATTGAATGTATAAACAGTTGTATTGTATGCTTCTCTTCAATACACATGAGGTAGATTTGCTTTTGATATCATGCTTCTAGCTGCATCCAAAATAGTTTTGTTCTTTCTTTCCACAACTCCATTATGGTGGGGTGTCTGAGGTGCTGATAATTGTCTTTTAATTCCATTCACTTTACGGAATGTATTAAATTCCTTAGATGTGAATTCACCTTCTTGATCTGATCTCAAACATTTGATTTTCTTACCGGTTTCATTCTCTGCCATCACCTTGAATATTTTGAATTTCCCAAAAGCTTCTGATTTCTCCCTGAGAAAAGTAACCCAACACATTCTAGAATAATCATCAATGATTAGCATAAAATATCTATCACCTTGTAAACTTCTAGTTCTTGCTGGACCACATAAATCGGTATGAATTAAGTCAATAACATTATTGGATTTTTTTGGTATACTCTTAAAAGATGCTCTAACTTGCTTTCCAAATTGACATTCCTTACATACCAGATTGTGAGGCTTAACAATCTTAGGTAAATCTCTTACTGCCTTAATTGTACTGATTTTCACAATGTAATCAAAATTTACATGACACGGTCTCTTATGCCATAACCAACTTTCATCAATATGTGCAATCAAGCATGTCTTCTCATAGTTCTTCAAATGAAATATATTACCTCTAGTCTGATTACCACTTGCAATCTCTAAGCCAGTTTTGTTCATGATTTTGCATTTACCATTCTTGAATTGTAACTGAAACCATTTTTCAATTAATTGACCAACACTCAAAAGATTATGCTTCAAACCTTCAACATAGTAAACATTATCAGTATTATGCTTACCATCAAAAGATATAGTGTCGTTTCCTCTAATCAAACAAGCTTTGTCATCTCCAAATCTTACTAGACCTCCATTGTATTCCTAAAAGGTTAAGAATTTACTCTTATCACTAGTCATATATATGATGTGAAAATTCAAAATTAATAATCCATTCATCCTTATCTTCAATTTTAGCTGTCAGGGCCTGCTCTACCGGTTGAATAGTAGGTCTCGGTTGATCTTCTGTTATAGCAACAAAAGCCCATCCATTGTCTGTTGATTCCTCATCAGAATCATCAGTAACTCCTTCATCAGCACAGTAACATGATTTGTCTCTATTCTTCTTAAATCTGTATCTTTGATATTCAGGGTTAGGCTTATATGTTCTTTTAGCTTCTTCTTTCAATCTTGCATGTGTATCGGGACACCTAGATGCCATATGACCAATCTTATTGTAGTTAAAACATTTAAATGGTGCTTTACCTTCATACTTACTTCCAACTGGACCTTTAGGCATTTTCCTTGCAAATAGTGCTTCAAGTTCTTCCAGTTCTTCATTCTCCTTTCTAATTTCTTCAAGTTCTCTTACATAAAAGGCTTTCCAATCAAATTTTTCAGATGATGATGATTCTTTGAAAGCTAAATCTGTCTTAATAGTAGCAACAGGACCAAATTCCTCAAGTTCAAAAGCTGAAAGTTTTCCAACCAAAGTGTCTCTAGATACTGATGTATTAGGCATTGTTCTCAATTCATTAATAGCAGTAACTTTCATTTTATATACCAGTGGCAAAGCTCTTAAAACTTTAGAAACAATTTCATCTTCACTTAAGGTTCCTCCACAACATTGTATACCCAAAACAATTTTATTTACTCTTTCCATAAAATCAAAAATCCTTTCATCTTCTTCTATTTTTAGATTTTCATACTTGACCCGGAAGCATTCCAGTTTTGCAATTTTGACTATGGTATCACCTTCATTCAATGTTTCCAACTTGTCCCAAATAGCTTTAGTAGTAGATCTATCTACTAATCCCATGATTTGTTGATCTGACAATGCACTCAAAAGTGCTTCTCTTGCTTTGTAATCATTTTCCTCATCTTTAGCCAAGGTTGGTGGAATAGGTTGACCTTGAGTAGGAACAACATAGTCATTCTTTGTAACATCCCATATGTCCTTCCTAATGCAATTCAAATGTGTTTCATCTTGATCTTCCATATGCCATAGTTAGTTCCATCAAGCTTCGGACTGTCCTTCCTAAAATATTTAGAAGACATTGGATCTCCTCAAGTTGTTAAACTTCTACAAAAAGAGGACTAGGCTCTGATACCAATTGTTAGGTCCCAGAGGCAACTGAGAGGGGGGGGGGGGACGGTGAATTAGTTTTCCAATAAATACAAATCAAAACTAACTTAACCAAACTTAATGCTTAATGTCGATAAACAAAACTTTAATGTCGGTAGACAGTTTAACAGTTAATTGCAACATCGCTAAAGTTAAATGCATGAAATAGAAAGACAAATAACATACACAACACATAACACAGTTATTTGTATGTGGAAACCCTGTAAGGGTAAAAACCACAGTGGGAAACCTTACCCACAATCAGATGATACTACTGTAGATAGTATGTGTGTACAATCTGGAGTTTGCATGTGCAGAAAGGCCAACTGCCTAGAGCTCACTGCTCAATCACAAAATGGGAGTCACACTAACTACAATTGGATGGTTAAATCCAATGATAATTTACTACTCAAAATAGCATCTTCATATGTTGGATTCAGTACCAGTTAAGTTCTGACTTGCCTTCTTCAAACCTTCCTTCGATCTTGAATGATGTCTGCGTGTATATCTCTACTTATATTCACATATACCTTATTACAATCCTTTTTCCAACCCTATATCAATCTCATAAATGAGATCTTACATTTATACCATTACCTAAGACCAAATGAGTAGGTTGGCTCACTAAAAGATATTACAATAAAATTAATTACAAATGAATCGATATGTGATGCATGATGTCGACTCAATGCATTTACAATAATAATAAATCATCTTCATGACGTGTCATGCTGATCTGGAATAGATAATCTTGTCGGTACATATCCTAGACCTATTTGATGGTAACAACAAATAAGAAAACCCGATTAGACCAATGAACAAATCACCAAGACCAAGTGTCCGAATGATGTCTTCGACATAACCAAGTAATCTCCAAGTCATCTGTCGGTGAACCAAATACCGGTGACTGTGCATAAGTCACTGAACATGTCAGTGAACATAACCAAAGATCTCCAAGTACTGATAAGTGTTGACAAGTGTTGATATCAATGACAAAACCATATCAACATATCCAAAATACCAACAAATTCTTAGTATGAGCGAGGTAGAATATTTGATGGTGGTAACAAAAACTCACCTATCAATCTACAGCAAAAAAATATAATTTGTTAATATAAAGAATATTAATGGTACATGATTCACCATTTATTAACTATAATGACATATATGACATACCTTAACATACATGAGATTGTTATGTTGGATAAACCATTCATAACCGTCAACTTCACCAACAACAATACAGTGGAGAGAAGAGTTGTCTGGGAGCCTTCGTAAAAGGCCTCAAATGCCTTCTCAAGTAGAGGTAAACCATGAACAACATCAAGGTCATCTTCATCATCATGATCAGTTGCATCGGTACTAAATGTGTCATGGATCAATGCATTTGTACCATCATCTTCAATTGTGTTTTGTGGCTCATGATCATCATCTTCCGTGGGATCATTATCTTCAGCTTCGATATTCACACCTACATGTTCCTCCACTTTGAAAACCATATTCTCTGGGTTGTGTTGATCCATATCATGTGCTCCAGGGTGCTCAACCTATATAAAATTGATAAACATAAATAAACCATGATCATGATCTCATCATCAAGTGATTTCTTATGTATATAAATTGTTAAAACGATATAATGACAAACTTAACAATGGATGATAATCATGTCCCCCTTAAATGTGACCATGTAGCTTACAATATTTCTTACTTGTTTTGATTAGAAGTCTTATAGTCTTTAACCCCTTACAAATTTTGCAAGGACAATAACATTTTCCATCACCTTTTGTTTTCAAGTTAGACCATAATATAGCAATTGTCTCCTTATTTTGTTGTTCGCTGATATTGTCTGACATGGTCTTTCTACACAGGCAAAAAAATGAGGCTATAGAACTAGTTATATAGAAGTTGAAATGTTATTTATGAAATCACGTTTCAGTATAATATACTAAATTAAATTACTTGAACATAGAAATTATGCAAATTGAACCAAAACCATTTAACTCTTCTTTTTCATCTCAAAACATATCTAATGGCTTTGTGGTGATATAGAGCAGGTGATATGCTAATGGCTTTGTGGTATGCAATCCTTGTATCATATCTTAAGTTCACTAATGTCTAATTGGGGTAATACATGAGTGTCTAATGTGAATTCATTATCAATGTTGTGAAGTCATCAAGGGTATGGTGATAGTCATCCTTATAGGATCCTCTCAATACTATCCAAATCAGTCTAAAAGGAAAGTAACTATCCATTCCCATGCTCATGCATACTCACATGACTAATGCTTCCCTTGTGTATCCTAAACATTGGAGAGATCTTATTTGACTTGCCTAATCAATGTGGTTGTTGTCCTAATATGAAATACTGAGTTCTACCCTTTCCTCTGCATCAAACTTCTCACATCATGTTTCTTCAACAAAACACACTATTCCAATCCCAATCTTCCTCAATACCCTCAATGGAGGGGCATGTATAATGGCTTCAACATACAAAGTCAATGATCATACAGTCCATTCTTCTAGAAACCCTTGGATACATTACTTGGCTTCTAGGCTTGGGAAAACTAATATGAATTGAGCCAACACCATGAGGATAGGGTCAAGTATCATAGAAACTAATCATAATACGTGAAGACGGGGTTCACACCTAAGTGTTGGCTCTCAAAAATGCCACACTTCCAAAATTGTCAGTCTCAAGACTTCTCCTATTGGGTCAACACTCATTGATGGCCACAAGGCCAAATAAATGTATCTAGGATTTGAACTTCATACTCTAGGCTTGGAGGACCCTACACAAGGTTTATGAAAACTCACTTGGTATTACAATAGAAAGAGACTTCCAGTAGAACTTTGTTTGCAACACACACATCATTGGTAATCATTGTTATGATGGACGGTCTATTAGGATGGTAAATAAAATGCTTATTCTTTTTCCATCCTTTGAAACTACAACAAGGTATTTGACTTTGCAAGGTCCCCACACATCACTTCAACACCAAACATTAGGCAATTCAACCTTGTGTCTTCTCAATGCATTTTTTTTGTCTTTCACTGGTTTTCTCAGTCTGATACATAGGGATATTAGACCTTTCATGGCATCATCACACGCGCAAACTTCCCCATATGCCCCTACAAGTCTAATATATTAAATACATTTCACCTAGCACTATCTGGTACAGATTCTTGTGTCCTATCCATATAGGATGTTTACACACCACACTATCATCCTTGACTCATGTGTATGATGCAGAGGTAGGGGCATGTATAATGGTTTCAACATACAAAGTCAATGATCATACAGTCCATTCTTCTAGACACCCTTGGATACATTAATTGGCTTCTAGGCTTGGGAAAACTAATATAAATTGAGCCAACACCATGAGGATAGGTTCATTTTGCAACTCACCTTGAGTCTACATGAGCTGCAAAAGCTTGTGATAAGTATGGATGATTGTCTCCTTCCAATATGTAGTCCTTTAATATTTTAGGTTCCTACACACTATGTTGTTGTTAAGTACTGATGTAGTCTTCAGACATCTCATGACTCCATTACATGTCCACACTTGAGTTTACAAACACAACTCTTTCAAAATGAAAACAATATCACTAGTAAAACTATGACTGTGACAATTAATACCCTTACGACAGTCATAGAAATTTAATCTATTTCATTTGGTTTTGATCCAAAAACCCTTTCGAAGGTTGCATAGGGTCCCCTCACCCCTCTCTATCATCTACCACTTCAAAATACCAATCACTTGGTCTTCCCACCAAATTCTTCACTCAACTGTCTTTTATTGTCTGATACATAGAGATATCAACATGAGCCCAAAAATGTACCAAATCTAATTTGGAGACCTGTACACAACATAATATGATACATAGCATGAACACAGGTTTCCTAGTAACTATATAAGGATCTTACTAGTCCTAGATCTATGCCTTGTCTTTTTTATATGGTTCCTAGTGAGAATATATGAATCTTACTAGTTCTAAATGTCATAACTTTGTGTTTTTCATGCTCCATGTGTGTTACCAATGTTACTCATATTACTCACTTTGTACTTCCCTTTTATCTCAATATTGTAGATTGACAATATCATAAGTCTTGGGAGCTACCACCTTTCCAAACTTGTAGTCATCTTGACTCTTCAATATCTTGGTGAAAGAATATTTGGTTTCTCCATATTTTCCCAAGAGTACATGAGCATAATTTCATACTCTTTCTAAGAGGGGGTTAAATATTGCATCATAAGTTGTATCTCTTTATAAATATACACTAGGTTTGGACCCACTTTAGTGGTTGTGCCTTATTTATGCCTAATTGTACTTAGGTTTGAGAATGTTTCCATAAATTTGGTTCATTCCCTTATTAATGATGTTCCTCATGGCTCATTTTTTTAGGACTAGGGTCTTGGGAACCCTTATTCATGGAAATTGGACCTAAAGTTTGAAAGATGAATGTTGGATTCACAAATAATAGGAATTTCCTCTCCAAATTTGGACTTTTCCAAAAGTTCAATTTGAGAAGGTGCAAGTTGCATATAGATACAAGTCTATTTCTCATTTCAAACCCCTATCAACTCCAACCCACATCTACTAATTTTTCAATCAAGCAATTCAAATCAATTGAGCATAGATCTATAATCAAGGAACAAGTCATTCAAAGATACAACTTTGTTACATCACTTAGGATCAACTACATTATGTTTTTCCATGATGAAAGCATACACTAACATGTTCTAGAAACGTTAAGGCTTGTGTGGAACTTCAATTTTTTATTTACATTTATGTTTGGAATATATTAACACAAACTCTAATGTTATGAAGCTTCCTCTGCTAGATACCTCCCTAGAACTGGTTCAAGATGACTCTCACACACATTTGTAAATGTGCAAGGAAACAGAATAGACAAAAAAAAAGGTAGAAAAGGAAGATGGTTTTCTAGCTAAAGACCTTAACATAAAACATGAAAAAATTAAGTAACTATCTGGAACTACCTCACTGTTAAAGGGGGTGTGGTTGATAACTACAAAAATAGTTTGACAATGGCCTCTCCTACTCTATCTTCTAATGAGAAATGGAAACTCATCAATAGATTGGATAAAAAACAAAAAACATGTAGGTAAAATAAGTATGTATAGATAGAAAATATAACAACATACTTAGTTTATATGTATACTCACTTTGATCTTAATTGTGGAACAAATAGATTTCACATTAAAGCTATTGGGTGAAAGGTTCATGAATGTGATTGAAGGAGGGACTCCAATTTATAAGGAAGATGTACAAGAAGCTAACTTTTGGCCATAGGATTTAAGACAGATTGACAAGAAATTCTAGGAAGAGTATAATTGATTTTCAAAACAAGTAGTGCAAGGAACATCAATATGAAAAGAGAAGGGATGAAGCAGTCAGAGACCTTGAAATTATACATCAGAACTATGATACAACTAGCTGGCAAAGAATTTCCCCCTCATTGGGATAGCCATTTGACTCCTAGCAGGCTAGCTGAACAAAGCCAAAGAAGGTGGATAAAGACAAGGGAAAGAAGGTGGTTAATGAAGAGGGAGATTGGTGTAGGATCACCTTTCTAAGGTCTTTCCCCATGTGAGCTTTGTTGGAATTTTGCTTCTTTAAGAAGCCATGTGAATGTAATAAGAGCTAAGAGCTCATTTGTTTTGTTTAGGTCCTAGGTTCATGAGTCTAGGTTGAGTTTTCTTGTGCAGTAGAGGGTATGTGTTCCTTTGATGTGTTTGGGGTCCTTTTGACATGGTTGTGTCCATAGGATAGCCCAAGGTAGGCTCAAAAGCCAAGAAAAGCAACATTTTAGAAGTTGCTCAAAAGTTGTAAAAAGTTGCATGACAACTTTTCAAAGTTGTCATGCAACTTTCCCTCCAAATAGGTGATAACCTTAGTTTGGCATTAGGAACCCTAACTAGGGCACACCAACTGAGGAAGAGACACTATAAGCTGTTGCAAACCCTAAAATGAGGGGTTGGATGTCAGATTGTACGGCCCAAGAGAAAAGACCTTGACTGTGACTGTGTTTTTGTTGCCAATCGACACAAATGGAGCAATGAAGGATTGTTAATGGATTGTTCTGGAACTTAAATTGTATTGAGACTCTTGCTTAGTGTTGTTACATTCATTTTGAGTACATAGATTAAGTTTGTTTTCCAATTTTTGGTGTGTTTGTAAATACTTTGTAAGTTCCTTCTTTACTGTTCAGTTTTGGACTATTCTGTGTAAATGGGTTGACAACTCCTTTCCCCATTGTGGAAACACCATGAAACCATGGGGAATAGGAGTTCAAACCCTGTACAATATCACAAAGGAAGTAGGACCCTTGAAGATGCAAGAGAGGCTTTCAAAGACCCACTCCTAGGCGAGACTGGACTATGCCCGACTAGGAAGGGTTGAAGTTGCAGAGGTCCAAGAGAGCAAGGTAGGACAAGGAGGGAGGCACCCTTTGGAGGAGATATAGAGAGATTTGTGAAGCACCATTTCTGAGAAGGAGGAGCTTCCACCAATCCAGATAAGGTGGCAAAAATAGTAAACCATCACTGTGACCTAGGCAGGCCTTAAAACCCTTGTAAAAACCCTCTAAAACCCCAAAATTCACCTAGGGCAGTGTACGGACACATGGAGGCCCAAAATGAGGAAAATATTTGAGCCCTTGCCAAATGATTAGCAGCCCTTTTGGGGAGTTTCACAAGTTTGTGCATCATTTGAAGAGGGAGCCCTAAAAGTCCGGAATGGAGGCCTAATTGGGCACATTCCTTGTAGCCCTATTTTGTAGGAAAGAAGCAAAATATTAAAATTGGTAATAAAATGGAAGGTTAAAACCTCTTGGGGGCACATGAATGGATGGAAAACCATGTCAAAGACCTATCCTATCCTTTCTAGGACCTAAGAAGGTGAAGGAGGAACTAAACCCTTATTAGCCTATGTAAGGGTTACTTGGATCTTGTGAGTAGGTGAGACCTTTGGAGAAGAAACACATGTTGTTGGTGGGTGGATTGGGCAAAGTCAGGGGATTCCTCAGGCAAGGGAAGTCCTAAAGACCCTAGGGTGTGATTGGAACACCTAGTGATCCAAGGAGATGATCAAGGAGCATAGACTAGGCTAGTCTATCCCATAGCCATTCCCATCAGAGATGTTGAAGAGGAAGAAAATAACCAGAAAGATCAACAAGAAGAAAATGAAGAAGATTAAGATGTGTAACCCAGTTTAATGTTTTATCTATTTTTGGACTCGAAAATTATTTGTGCCTTGACAATATTTTATGTTTTATGACTCATGGAAACTCACAATCTAGTCACTACAGTATATATTATCATGGTTTGAATTGTTTCATGTGGATCTCTATGATGTAATTTTTTTTTGGAAGGATTACTAGTTGTGTTGTAAATGAGTGACCAACTTGGTCACTAACTATGTACCAAATCATATTTTGATATTATCTTTCATAATAGACATACAATTCAAAAAAAATATGCATAGGAGAAATAACCAACCTAACTAAGATATACAAAATAAAAAGGAAAAATCATTCATCTGAAACTTTGATGGATCGGGAAGAATTATTGCTCGTGCATGGTTACAAAAACTAGAGACGTACCTAACTCTTTTCCCCATGAGAGAGAAAGTTGTCATTACATTCACCATACTATATCTAGAAGGGGAGGCACATGATTGGTGACATCGTGGCCTAATTTCTCAAGAGCACGAAGGTATAAAGATCTATAATGCCTTGCAAAAAAGACTCATTGAAAGACTTGACCAAACTCTTCCCAAAAAAAAATTCAAAGAACTAAAGAATAAGGCAAAAGGGAACCCTTGAAGACTACATTAGGAAATTCCAAAGGTTAGTTGTTATGGTTTCTAGAATAGTTGAGGAGAGACTCACTTTTCTATTTATAGAAGAACTATTTGATGTCACTCGAGGTCTAGTAAGTGCCTTGGATCCAACTACACTCCAAGAGACAATCCTTAAAGCCACTCGGCTGGATTCCACCCAAGCAAAGTAAAAGGATCACTCTAAGAAAATGGCATCAAGAGATAAGAACTTCTACGAGAAGGAAAAGCACAAGAATATCAAACTCTCTCATGACAAATAAGAAGAACTAACGAAGAAAGGCCTATCTTTTGATTGAAGGAAGAAATGGGAAAGAGGACACACTTGTAAACAAGATGAAATACAAGAGGGGAAGATGTGTTTTTATGTGCAAATATCCATGGGCACCCAGGCATAAATGCAATGCAAGGAATAAATTGTGTTATAAATGCATAGAAAAATGGGAACTGGGACATATATGTGGAGACCAACTACAAAAAATAGAGGCAATATCTGATGAAGAAGAAAAAGGAAACTTAAGCAAAAAAGAAAGATATGGTGAAGGAGACCATAAGAGAATCCCATAAAAAGAAGAGGGGATAATTAACGAATGGAGTTTTGTGGAGGAACCAATCCAATAATCACAACACCCTCATAAATATGACAAAAGAAACCTCTTCATAGAACCTCAAGGTTTCATCATTAAGTAAATAGTGAATGCATTCTACTAAATAAGAAGGATCTAATAATAGTACATATATTGGCATGTGTATACTTCATACTTGGTTCATGCTCAATGTATTTTCAAGAATGATGCTCAACAACTAAGAGAATAAAAAGAAACAAGAATTTATTCAGAAGAGAACATTATGTTTAAGGTCATAGATGTGTGGCATGATTCTAGACAATATATGGAAAGTTTGCCCTTATTTTGTCTCATGATTACAATTGATGGGAGAAAACTTGTCTTAATATTACAAACCTTGGGAGGGGGCTGATACATTTGATCATCTAAACCTAAATTTTCTTGAGGACAAGCAAATTTGGGAGGGGAGGACTATGATGCCCCCGATTTGAACAACTAACATTTCTTCACAGAAGGTCCAAATGATGAAATTGTCTTGCACGGTAAGACTTCACAATTTCATGGAGGAAATCATTTTACTATAGTCAATCTTATATAGATTAAAGACAATAAAGATCAACCCTCACCATTAATCTCTAGCGATAGTGAATATTTAAGAGTGATAACATATTAAGGGTGTGTAATAATATGAAGAGGCATGCCAGTTGTTAGAAGGAGATGGGTGAACTCACAATAATGGTTCCCACTTTTTTGCCACTTTTGACACTGAGATGAACAATTTTAAAATAATCTTCAACTTCCACCAAATATAACTTTTAAACTATTAAGAATTTGAAGATGATGTAAATTAGTGATTTGTAGCATTTTGACTGTAGATTCTATTTTTTTTTTTTTCAAATTTTTTTTAAGGCTTTTTTTTTTTTCCATTTCCCTCGAAAAGTAGTTTTTTACAACAAACTACATGTTTTAATAGTGATGTGCCTCCCGAAACACATAACTTTTTTTCTATAAATGATAAAAACTCAATTCTTTCTAATTTTGGTTTGTAACATCAATATACAAGGCTTGAAGTTGGTTTGATAGTGATATGTTCAATATTTTTCATTTTATTAAGTTTTGAAGTCCAGCAAGTCATAATTCAGACATAGGTTTAAGTTTGAACACATAACTTGTTCTATATATATCAAAATTCAAATCTATTTTTTTTGTTAGAAGGAAGACATCAATACCCGGGGCTTAGATATTTTTCAGAATTTTTTTGAATTAGTTTCCTATTTTTCCCAATGCGTTGAACAGAGAAGTTTATGTTCAATGAAAAATCTATGTTTGATAAAATTAAAAAAACAAGTTCATAATAAACTCAATATGTAATAAAATTATAGTCATTGGAAAGCTTGCTTCGAGGACTACAATATTACATTTTGGGTTGTCAATATCATTCCATTTGAGCCTTCAACCAGAGGTTTCAAGGCTAAAAATCTACAAAAAAATGTAGAAATCTTCAGAGAAGTGTTAAAAAAGGGGTTCAAACGAAGGGGGGTTCGAGCGAACCCCCCATTCGAATGAAGGGGGGTTCGATCGAACCACCGCGCTATAATTGAAAAATGACATAAACAAGCATTAAAGGTGCTTCGCTCGAAAGAGGAGGTTCGAGCGAAGTGGGGGCTTCCCTCGAACCCCAAAGGGTATTCCGTTCGAACATCCCCACTTCACTCGAACCCCCCGTAAACAAAATTCTCCGCTTTCGCCAATTTCCATCGTTGGCAAAAGTGGGAACCATTAATGTGGGATAACCCAGACATCATGGTTTAGGAGGGGACACCACCACTCCAACAGTCACCCCTTATTGAGTGGTCACCTCTTTTGCACCCAATGAAGAGATATAAGTAGTGCACACCCAACAGTTAGAAGATCATCAAACCAAGCACTTAATACTTGATAAAGCACTAAATATAAAACAGATTGATTAATTAATGCTATTTGGTATGAATTTCTTTGTATATAATAAAATGGATGTTGGATTAATGAACATACTTCTACACACTAATGGTTGATAAATACATTGTTATTATGATTATATCCACAATAGCCATTAAATTGCATCTAATTTGTGAAATTTTGTAACTTATTTATTTTATGCTAAGTATATGTCTGATACTAGAATCTTTCATACTTTTTGAGTACTTCCAACCATGGTAGAAGAGAAGTAGGCTTGCAAGAGTGGTATGGTGATGGGGCATTCCTCTAGGTATGCAACCTTCATAAGGCGAGTAGATGGTTGTGTGTGGGCAAGGGGTTACAAAGTGTACTGCCCTTGGGCCTAGAGGAGATGGCTTCTAGGGCAACCTATTGTAACCTCTTTCCCTTATCATGGTGCATCAATACAAGGAAAGGATTGCAAGATGAGGGCGAACGAAAAGTGGATATACGTCCTAGTGCCATGGTAGGGGCAGGGTGGGAGAGAGAGAAAAGAGAAAGAGATGTTGATTGCCCTCCAGGTCGTATAGAATTTGTGGTGGCAAAAGGGGAAGACTGAACATCGACAACCGAGGCATGGGGACAACATTAAAATTATTTTGATGATGTTGACCTAGGAATGGCAAAGCACGGGTAGGTGCAAAATACAGTGGATAGCTCTAGCAATGGGTGGGATGCAAAGCAATTCCTCATATATGCAAATCAATGAATGAAGGTGAAGATTCAACTACCTCGAATGGTGAAGATTATACCCAAGCAATTCCTCATATTATGAAAATCCAAAATTCCTCATGCAAATATTATGCAAATCCAAAGATTCAATGAATGAAGGTGAAGATTCACCAATTCCTCATATTATGTAAATTCGAAATGAAGGTGAAGATTCTACCTCGAATGGTTAGTGTGCTTTTTGATCTTGCCAGGGGTTGAGGTCGACGTGGAATCCTATGTGGGATTGAATGCACAAATAACTTGCCCTCTTTTTTTTTTAAGTAATGCCCGTTGTCGTCAAAGTTTCGACTAACACGAGCACTTTTTTTGAAAAAAAACAAATTTCATTGCTAATGCCTTCCCTGTCAAAACCAAATGTGAAATTATTGTTGGAAATCTGACGAATTAGGGGATTTTTTCAAAAAGAAATCAAATTTTGTCACAATATACCTTCTACTTCGGAATTCTAGACCAAATGTATTAGTGACCATGACCATGATGATCTACAATGAGATCTTACATCTAGATACAAACCCTCAACCATAAACAATTAGGTCAGCCACCAAATAGTAAACCAATTACATAATTACAAACCATGTCGGCCTTAGATCGAACAAATAATATCCAACACATTAGACATACTGAAAACACATCGACAGGTCCAATCCACACATTACATTAAACCCGATCCATAGCCTAGATCAACCGGGACCCGGTATAGGTCCACACGCTATAGAAATGATCTCCATCTGCCAAGTCTCAAACATGATCACCAACAACATCCTAAAACTCCACCAAAAGATGCACCAACACCACTTATGCAATTCATCAAAGATCTTCATCAATAGCTCTATCGGTGAAACCCTCACCGGAACTAGAAACTAAGCTTCTAAGCAAGCAGGATAGCATCTGATCACCACACCAAAACCAACTGACCGAATATGAGCATGAGTATCATGAACAAGCCAATTCCATCACCAAACTATACCGTAGCCTACCAGTCATGCCAGATCCAAAACAACCAAAAACCACTCAACCTATCGAAACCAAAAGGGTGTCGGTAAAGCATCCAAACAGCTAGTATTGGCATTAATGACAAAACATCAATTCAACATATAATCAATTCCACTAAATGGCCAACAATCTCCCCCTTTGGCATTGATGGAAACACTAGATGTGAAAAATATCTAAGTACTAAGAAATGCCAAACAAGTATCCCCCAATGGAACACAACCAACAATCTCCCACATACAGTTTTGAATGTCAATATCTCTCCCCTTTACTTTTATTATTCATAACTCTCCCCCTTTGACTTTTTCATTTTCTTTCTTTGTCTTTTTCACATCAATATCTTTCCCCCTTTGACATCAATGCCAGAAATCTGACAAAAATATCAAAGCAAAAACATAAACCACTGAATCCCAAAGCTAACTACTCCCCTTGAGCAGTAGCATCCCACATCAGTGCTGGAATGAATAGTATCTTTGATAGTGCATGTCGGACTTATGCCAAACCGCATCAATCAAGTCTCTACCGGAGGGGCAGAAACTCCCAATCTGTCTCTCAGGTACTCAAATGATTCCTTGGGCAAAGGTTTAGTGAAAATATCTGCAATCTTCTCTTTGGTGTTCATATAAACCAATCTAACTTCATTTGCTTCCACCTTTTCCTTCAAAAAGTTATACTTGATAGATATGTGCTTTGTTTTAGAATGAAATACCGGATTCTTTGATATACTAATAGAAACAGATTTATCATAGTGAATAACTATCGGTGCATCACAATCCACCTTTATATCCTTCAACATTTGCTTCATCCATAAAACTTGTGTATAGTTAGTAGCAGCAGCAACATACTCAGCTTCAGCAGTAGATAAAGAAGTACATGGTTGTTTCTTGTTGATCCATGAAACCAGCTTCTTTCCACAAAAGAAAGCTCCACCGGAAGTGCTTTTCCAATCATCAATATCTCCAGCACAATCAATATTTGTATATGTACATAAAGTAAAGTTATCATCCTTAGGGTACCACAAACCATATTCTGATGTACCTTGCAAGTATCTAAAAATCCTTTTCACCGCAATCTCATGATTTTCTCTAGGATCACTTTGAAATCTTGAAACAATACAAACAACATCCATAATGTCAGGCCTAGTCTAAGTCAAATAAAGTAGACCTCCAATCATATATTTGTATCTTGTAGGATATACCGGTGCAAAAACATCTTTTCTTGTCAATTTCTCACTTGTAACCATAGGAGTATTTGCCGGATTAGAATCTCCCATACCAAATTTCTTCAACAATTCCTTTACATATTTAGTTTGACATATGAAAATAACTTTGTCAGTCTGAGTAATCTGCAAACCTAAGAAAAATTTCATCTCACCAATCATAGACATCTCAAATTCTTTCTCCACATTCTTAGAAAATTATATGCATAACTTATCTTCACCTCCAAAAATAATGTCATCAACAAATACTTCAATAATCATCATATCATCATCAGTGATCTTATAATATAAATTGATGTCAACACTGCCCTTAGTAAAACCAAGCTTCAAAATATATTTATCCAACCTTGCATACCAAGCTCTAGGTGCTCGTTTCAATCCATATAAAGCTTTCCTTAACCTACAAGCCATATTTATATTATCTGATAGTGAAAAACCATTAGGTTGCTCAATATAAACTTCCTCATCAAGATCCCCATTCAAAAATGCACATTTAACATCCATCTAATAAACCTTGTAGTTTTTATAAGCAAAATAGGCAAGAAATAATCTTACAGCTTCAATCCTAGCTAGAGGTGCAAAAGTTTCTCCATAATCAATTCCTTCCTTCTGAGAATATCCTTTAGAAACCAATCTAGCCTTATTCCTTATAACTTGACCATCCTCATTCAATTTATTCCTAAAAACCCATTTAGTTCCAATAACATTTTTATTTTTAGGTCGGGGAACCAAGGTCCATGTGTTATTTTTCTCATTCTGATCAAATTCTTCTTCCATAGCTTTCAACCAATATTCATCTTTACATGCCTCAATTACTAATACCTGTAGCGTCGTAAATTGTACGCACTTGCTAGGGTGGTACAATTTCACACCTAGTTTAGCACCCGCCTTGGCGCATTTTGCATTTTGCATTGCATTTCCCCTTTAGCACTTAATTAATTAAATTAATTAGGTCTAAGGTCCTACTTTATCATCTCCCATATCATAAAGTTGGGCCCTTTCATTAAAGTGTGCCCCTTTCATTTTATTCTTCCAATACATCATTTAATCAAAAACCCTAATTAGGTCCTATTTTGAACTTGGGGGCTTGATTTCAGGGGTCAAAACATCTCGAAATCACCTGTAACTTCGGGATTCTCTCTAAAATCATCATGTCTGACGGCCCTGAAAATTTGGTGAGAAGTTGTCGGGACCATGGCGCCCGTGCAACATGGTCCCAGACATTTTTCCCGAAATTTTGGGAGCACGATCCAATCATAAAATAAAGCTTAACCCCAAGAAATTGGCGGGATATTCAATCTCTAGGTCGGCCAAAAGTCGAAATTAAGACCTAGGGTTTCATACATAAGAGCTCTCTTTCTTCATTTGAAAGGATCCGATTTTTGGGCTTTCAAGGACCTTCTATGCAGCGAAAGAGCAGATCTTTGAAGACTTCAACAACATTCAACATTCCTCTATCAAGCACTTATCAAATTCATTCATCCACTTAGGGCTTGGAAGACATTGAAGAACAATAGGAAATTACCGACTGAAGATTGGCTTGTACTCCTCCCTTGAGGGTTGGGTATGATTTCATGTTGTTTTCATGTCTTTGCATAAGCTTCAATATATCCTTTATTCATGCTTTAGATCACTTTGCATCTTGATTTAGAGCATTTACATTATCATTTACAAGCAATTAGGGTTTACTTTCTAGGTTGCTCTAGTTTGCTTTCTTGCATTTAAGGACCTTGCACACACACTAGGTCTGCACACACAATACATTTTACAATACAACTTGGCTATTCGTGGAGGTGGAAATCACCGAAGTGGGGGTTTGACTAAGGCAAAACCCTATATAGCCGCCCAAACACCTTTTCAGATATAAGTGCAGGTTTCGGGACTCGGACGACGCCGCAGGTTGCAGATCCGAGAGAAGCAGACTGAGACCGACCTTCCCACCAAATTTCAGAGAAAAAGACCAGGACAGGGGCGTGGGGTGCCCTGGTCCTGCCAGGACAGGGGCGTTGGGCGCCCTGGTCCCTAGGACAGGGGCGCTGGGCGCCTTGGTCCGACAGCATTTTCAGCATTTTTGACAGCTTTTTCCAAAGTGCAAAAACAGCAGTTTTCGGAGCAGTTTCAGGGGCAGAATCAGGACAGTGGCGCCCGCGCCCCCATCCCGAACATTTTCAGTCAGATTTTAACTCCGGGTACGCATTTTCATTCTTGTCCTATCCTTGTGTTTACAGCTTTCCATTGTTTAAGTTCAATTCTGCAATCTTGTCATTAGTTCCTACTTGCATTTTGAGGTTAGGGATTGAACTTGCATCATTTGATCTTCCAATTTCAACAAAGGTATAGAAATCCTAATAGATATCCCGTGGCTCTCTCTTTCACAAAAAGAAGTAGCCAATTGTGCGATATCTCTAGGCTCTTTCGTATTCCGTAATGTGTGTCAAAAGGTAGGATTAGGGCATGTTAACCTAGTCTCGCTTTTTCCCCTACACATTTTGGTGAACCCGATGTGAATCTATCATTGCTTCCTCTTGCATTGCATTTGTTAGATCTAGATCTAGATTTAAGTGTGTTTTCCTTTCATTTTCATTAAAAAAAAAAAAAAAAAAGTGTGTTTCTTTGCATTGTGTGTTTAAATTTTATGCAATTTCAAAATGTTAGATTTTTATTTGCAAGATGATCATATTTGTGATGATTATGAGTTAGACAAAGCTTTAGATGAATTTTTGAAACCTAAATATACCAAACCTTCATTTTACCAAAAACTCATAAACCTTGTTACTATGCCATTTAGATGTGATGAGAAAGATAAGTCAAATGGTTCCTCTCAAGGGTACATTCCTATCAACTCTTCCACTGAATCTAGTAACATGGTTGTGTTCAATAATCCCCTCTATGAGGAAATATCTCCTTTTGAATCAAAAGATAAACCTTTTAATAGATATGATCATGCTTTGTGGGATGATGCCCTTGATGCCTTTGTGTCTCCTAAAAAATGCTCCCTTCATGAGGATCCTTGTGTGCAAGAAGATGACATTATCCCTACATTTCCTAGTAATGGCCTTTCCTTTTCCAACAAAATTCCCACTAGAGATGATGAATTAATGATAAATGCTTACGCTTCTCCTAAAGTTGGTCTTACCCATAAGCATCCCTTAGAGAAAGAAGATGAAATAATAAGCAATTTCCTTAATTCTCTCTCCCCTAAAGATCATATTGAACATATTTTGAGGAAAGAGGATGAGTTTAACAAATCTATTGATGCTTTCCCTCCTAAGGATGAGGAATTAATAAACAATGTTATCTCCTCTCCCGAAATTGACAATATTTTAAACATTCCTTTCAATGACCTCACTATTTGGGATGAACCATTAGAAGAAGGTATAGATTATTCTCTACCCCTAGCCAAAGGGGATGAAATCAAGATTGGAAACTCCCTTGATAGTTTCTCCCCTTCCTTGAATCTCAATTATTCTCCCTCTAAAAATAAAGCATCTCCCTCTCCTCAACTTGGTTCTACTCATAAGGAAACCCTAGTTCAAAGCAAGATGGTTAACATTTCTTTCAAAGATCTCCCTCTCAAAAGTGAGACTTTAGAGAGTAGTGTTGATCCTTCTCCTAGAGAGTTTATTCCCCATGTAGATCCTGTGATGATAGAGGATGATATGACCTTTCCTCTTCCTACTAGAACATCAATGCTTACCCCTTGTCTCTCTCCTAAAATTGATTTAATCCGTGATAAGATTTTAGTGCAAGAGAAGACTATCAATAATTCTTCCAACACTTTTGTTCATTCCTCTAAACCATCCTCAATCAATTTGATACATGTGAATGAGACACCTAACAAACCTCTCTTCACTGTCCAAGGTGCTTGTCCTTCTCAAAATTCTCAACCATTAAATAAGCCTATCTTAGTGGTTCAAGGTGGTCATGCTAATGATTCTTTTTGCACTCCTAAGAAACCTATTATTACTGTGCAAGGAGGATATTCTTCTAAGAGCCCTTATGAGTATGCTAAGCAACTAACTAGAGAGAGTTATCATGCAGTTGCTCATACCTATAACACAAGAAACAATAGGCAACCTAGTCCTCCTCCAGTTATCCCCACTTCATTTCCTCCTTCCCAACCTATTCTTCCTCAAGCGCCTCGTATTTCACAAATACTTAGTAAGGACTATGATCTCATAGAACAACTTAAAGCTACCCCTGCTAAGATATCCCTTTGGGATTTGATCCAAACTTCTTCTGCTCATCATGGAATGTTACAAGATGCCTTGAAAGATTTGAATGTTCCTCCACCTAATACATCTAGTAATATAGTGTCTTTGGTTAACTCTGTGATGAATCCTAAAGCTCAAATTGTGTTTACCCAAGATGAGTTGCATACTAGTGAAATTCAACAACAATATGATCCCTTGATGATTGTGGTTATCATAAATGACACTGCTATAAGATGAACACTGGTAGATAATGGCTCTGGCCTTAATGTGTGTAGCATTAATCTATTGCATAAGATGAATGTGGATACATCCCTTATTGAGCCTGACTCTCGTCCCATTCGAGGCTTTGATAATGTGGCTAAGTCTTCATTAGGTATTATCACCTTACCCGTCACAGTGGGACCTGTTACTTTGCCTACTCCTATCCATGTTATGTCGGGAAATCTATCATACAACTTGTTATTAGGGAGACCCTGGATTCACAGTATGCAAGCTATCCCCTCTACATTGCATAGACAAGTTAAATTCATTTATAACAATAAGACATATACCTTGATAGGCGATACTAATCTTCAGGCTTGTTTGCAAACATCTACTTCCAAAGGGAGTTCTTCTAAGCCTTCCTCTTCTAGTAATGACTCTTTGAACAAGATACCTATGGATAAATCATCACCCTCTAATAATCAAAATTCTTTGGATGAGCCTAAAGCTCCTGAAGAAGATCCTTCTGGACTTGAGTCTACACATGAAAAGGCTTTTGATCCTGAGAAGGTTCTCGCGGAAGACGATTGGGGATCTCTTGATTTTAATCCCACCTTTGTAGGTGAATATAGGGTTCCTCCTAGAGATCTTAAAGGTAAAAAGAAGGAAGAAACTAGAGATCAATCAGTCTTACCTGAATCTATGAGCAATAATTTTGTGGCCGCTTCTCAAACTTCTTCTCCTCACACCTCTAATTATGAAGAGTTTGATTCTTTGTCTTATGAAAAACCACCTTCTCTTCCTGAAATGGCTGATCGTTATGGTCGTGGTTTTCACATTTTTGCTAAGCATGGGTATCATGGAAATGGTTGTGGCGCTCATGAACAAGGGATAAAAGTTCCTCTAGAGACTAATTTTCACAATTATGCCTTTGGACTTGGCTATAATCCCTGCAAACGCACTAAAGCATCTAAAAGACCATCTCTCAATGTGAATGCTATATTTAGTAGTGATGATGATCTCACTTCAACTAAATCATCTTCTACTTCTATCAACTCTCATTCCCCTCATAAGGAAATCTTGGCAATGAACAAATCTCTTTATGAATCCCCTCAAATTTCTAAATCCACTTATGAATCTTTATCTCCTATTCATCATAAAGTCCTTTCCTCCAGGGATAAGGCTCTAATAAATTACACTCATCCCTCTTCTAAGAGTTCTTGTGACTTTTCTTCTTCAATTTTATACATGTTTTTGATCTCACTTATAGTTGAGCATTTAGCATGTCATATTCAAATACCTCATTCAATCTATCATGTCTTTAAATAACATTAATGGCTATTATGTTGCTCATCATTATGTGACATTGGTAGCTCATTTACTGGGGGCTCATTGTCATTCATGATGGTACAATGTCAAGTGCAATCATATTTTTTTTTAAGCAACATAATAGCCTAATTTTCTTGTTCCTATGGGGACAAGAGTGATTTCATATATCTCTTCTTTTGCTTATGTCCAAATCTCTCCCTAGAAGATTGTGTAAGTCCTTCTCATTGAGGCAATGATCTTTCCTTATTTTTATCTAAGGATCCACTTTTTTTCCTATTTCGTGGATGGTGTGAACTTTATTACTTGATGTTATTCCTTGTAGGCATTTGTTGTTTGTTCAAGGATTCTCTCTTACAAGAGGTGTAAGTCCTTGACTACAACCTCTTTTGCACTTGGTAAAATACATCTATAATGAATTCACTCTCCTAATTGCGTTAAAAGGAGCGTCATCCTTCATTAAGAATCACTTTCACCTCGCAAAAGAAGGAAGTATTGCATTCTTATTCTCTTCTTTGTCTTATTCTAGAAGATGTTATATTTGTCTAACTCATGGATCACCAATGTGTGTATTCATGCCTTTTTTTCCTTTCTTTTTCTTCTCTTTGCATTTTGTTTCCATGTACATCCTTCATCTTGTGTTAGAGAACTCTTGAATCCTCACACTCTTTGTTGTGTGGAAATTGAGATTTAGTCCTCTTTCTTACCAAATGATTTTCCATTAGTTTTTTATCTCATATCAAATCTTCTTGTGAGCATTTGTCATCAATATTCTTTAACAATTCGAAGTGGTAAACATGATACCCTGTTTCAACTCACTAAAATTAGCAAGCCGAAACAGGGGGGGGCATATAGCTACCCTCGAATTTTCATCACCTTCCTTAGTAAGCATTAGGTGATTTTGTGATCTAACGTGTGTTTTATAGGGTGTGGTTCCTAACTGTGTACTGCAGATACCGCTGGGGGCTTCGTTCGACAGACTTATGGATATATCCTTTTTCAAATAATGTTTACTTTTCTGTACTTTAGCTTGCATATGCACGTAGTGTTCATATGACCGCTAAAGTGGGGGCTAAATGTAGCGTCGTAAATTGTACGCACTTGCTAGGGTGGTACAATTTCACACCTAGTTTAGCACCCACCTTGGCGCATTTTGCATTTTGCATTGCATTTCCCCTTTAGCACTTAATTAATTAAATTAATTAGGTCTAAGGTCCTATTTTATCATCTCCCATATCATAAAGTTGGGCCCTTTCATTAAAGTGTGCCCCTTTCATTTTATTCTTCCAATACATCATTTAATCAAAAACCCTAATTAGGTCCTATTTTGAACTTGGGGGCTTGATTTCGAGGGTCAAAACATCTCGAAATCACCTGTAACTTCGGGATTCTCTCTAAAATCATCATGTCTGACGGCCCTGAAAATTTGGTGAAAAGTTGTCGGGACCATGGCGCCCGTGCAACATGGTCCCGGACATTTTTCCCGAAATTTTGGGAGCACGATCCAATCATAAAATAAAGCTTAACCCCAAGAAATTGGCGGGATATTCAATCTCTAGGTCGGCCAAAAGTCGAAATTAAGACCTAGGGTTTCATACATAAGAGCTCTCTTTCTTCATTTGAAAGGATCCGATTTTTGGGCTTTCAAGGACCTTCTATGCAGCGAAAGAGCAGATCTTTGAAGACTTCAACAACATTCAACATTCCTCTATCAAGCACTTATCAAATTCATTCATCCACTTAGGGCTTGGATGACATTGAAGAACAATAGGAAATTACCGACTGAAGATTGGCTTGTACTCCTCCCTTGAGGGTTAGGTATGATTTCATGTTGTTTTCATGTCTTTGCATAAGCTTCAATATATCCTTTATTCATGCTTTAAATCACTTTGCATCTTGATTTAGAGCATTTACATTATCATTTACAAGCAATTAGGGTTTACTTTCTAGGTTGCTCTAGTTTGCTTTCTTGCATTTAAGGACCTTGCACACACACTAGGTCTGCACACACAATACATTTTACAATACAACTTGGCTATTCATGGAGGTGGAAATCACCGAAGCGGGGGTTTGACTAAGGAAAAACCCTATATAGCCGCCCAAACACCTTTTCAGATATAAGTGCAGGTTTCGGGACTCGGACGACGCCGCAGGTTGCAGATCCGAGAGAAGCAGACTGAGACCGACCTTCCCACCAAATTTCAGAGAAAAAGACCAGGACAGGGGCGTGGGGCGCCCTGGTCCTGCCAGGACAGGGGCGTTGGGCGCCGTGGTCCCTTCTGGGTGCCCTGGTCCCTGGGACAGGGGCGCTGGGCACCCTGGTCCGACAGCATTTTCAGCATTTTTGACAGCTTTTTCCAAAGTGCAAAAACGGCAGTTTTCGGAGCAGTTTCAGGGGCAGAATCAAGACAGTGGCACCCGCGCCCCCGTCCCGAACATTTTCAGTCAGATTTTAACTCCGGGTACGCATTTTCATTCTTGTCTTATCCTTGTGTTTACAGCTTTCCATCATTTAAGTTCAATTCTGCAATCTTGTCATTAGTTCCTACTTGCATTTTGAGGTTAGGGATTGAACTTGCATCATTTGATCTTCCAATTTCAACAAAGGAATAGAAATCCTAATAGATATCCCGTGGCTCTCTCTTTCACAAAAAGAAGTAGCCAATTGTGCGATATCTCTAGGCTCTTTCATATTCCGTAATGTGTGTCAAAAGGTAGGATTAGGGCATGTTAACCTAGTCTCGCTTTTTCCCCTACACAATACCGGTTCCACTTGTGAAATTAAACATACCTCATTAGTTTTCAATCTTCTTCTTGTCATCACTCCATTGCTCTTATCCCCAATGATTTGATCTTATGAATGATTCAATCTCACATACCTAGGAGTCTTCTGAATTTTTGTTCCTCTTCCCTGCTCTTTAGTTATTGTAAAATTATCTGATACTACTGGAGTAACTGGTTCAACACTATGTTCTAGTAAAGGTGCTACCAGTTCAGATATAATCATTTCCACTGTCGATTCCTTCTCATAAACTCTGATTTGACTTATGTTCAGCTCATCTACTTTGACATTAGCACTCTCCACAATTATCTGCAATCTCTTGTTATAACATCTATATGCTTTGCTTTTTTAGAATAACCAAGAAATTTGCCTTCATCACATCTAGGATCAAATTTCCCAATGATATCATCTCTCCTGATATAACATTTACTATGAATAATTCTGAAATACTTAACTATAGGTGTATTGCCAAACCATAATTCATAAGGTTTTTTACCGGTTTCCTCTTTGATATGTACTTTATTGAATGTATAAACCATTGTGTTCACTCCTTCTCTCCAATAGATATGAGCTAGACTAGCTTCCATCATCATTGTTCTAGCAGCATCCAAGATAGTTCTATTCTTCCTTTCCACAACTCCATTCTGCTGAGGTGTTCGAGAAGCAGAAAATTGTCTTCTTATACCATGCTTCTCACAAATTTTATTAAACTCACTGGATGTGAATTCTCCACCATGATCTGACCTCAAACATTTAATCTTCAATCCTGTCTCAATTTCCACTTTAGCCTTCAAGATTTTAAACTTTTCAAATGCTTCAAATTTCTCTTTTAAAAAAGTAACCCACATGATTCTAAAATAATCATCAATGATTAGCATGAGATATCTATCACCTTGAAAAGTTTTAACTCTAGCAGACCCACACAAATCAGTATGAATAAGATTAAGAACATCATTTGATTTATCTTGTATACTCCTAAAAGAGGTTCTAACCTATTTACCTATTTGATATTATTTACATACTGGATTATAGGGCTTCATAATCTTAGGTATATCCCTAACTACCTTAGTTGAACTGATCTTCACAATGCAATCAAAATTTACATGACACAACCTTTTATGACATAGCCAACTCTCATCAATCTGTGTAATCAAACATGTCTTTTCACCAGATTTCAAGTGAAATATGTTACCTTTCGTCTGTGTACCGGTTGCAATCTCCAAACCATATCTGTTAATGATTTTGCATTTTCCATCCTTGAACTGTAATTGAAATCCTTTATCTACCAATTGTCCTACACTCAAAAGATTATGCCTTAAACCTTCAACATAATAAACATTGTCAGTATTGTTCTTACCATCCAATGATATAGTTCCTTTTCCTTTGATCATACATGCTTTGTCATCTCCAAATCTAACTAGACCACCATCAAATTCTTGCAAAGATAGAAACTTCCCTTTATCTGCAGTCATATGATGTGAACAACCATTGTCAATTACCCATTCATCCTTGTCTTCAATTTTAGTAGCAAGTGCCTTCTCTTCAGGTACATCCACTTCCAATGCTAGATCATCTTCCTTGATAGCCAAGAACACCTATTCCTTCCCATTGATGGAACCACTAGCAGAATTTTTTGTCGATTCATCATCAAAATCAGTAATGCCTTCCTCATCTGCTATGTAGCATGATTTGTCTATATTTTTCTTGTACTTGTACTTGTTCTGATATCCAGGGTTAGGCTTAAATGATCTTCTATCTCTTTCTTCAAATCTTGAATTACTTTCAAGACATCTAGATGCAAAATGACCAATCTTATTACATGCAAAACATTTAAAAGGTGCTTTTCCTTCATACTTACTTCCTACCGATCCTTTAGGTACTATTCTAGCAAATAGTGCTTCAAGTTGCTCAAACTCATCATCTTCTCTCTTCATATCTTCTAATTCCTTTGCATATAAAGCTTTACAGTCTTGCTTACCAGTTGTAGATGTAGATGCATGAAAAGTAGGTTCAAACTTCACAGCTCCAAAAAGTCCAAATTCTTCAAGCTCAAAAGTAGATAGTTTCCCAACCAAAGTATCTTTGTTGATAGATGTATTAGCCATTGTTCTCAACTCACTAATAGTAGTAGCCTTCATTTTGTAAGCCGGTGTTAGGGCTCTCAGGACTTTATAAGTAATTTCATCTTCGCTCATAGTTCCACCACAACATTGAATTCTCATAACAATCTCATTTACCCTTTCCATGAATGTAGTAATCCTTTCATCTTCTTCCATCTTTAGGTTTTCATATCTCACCCAGTAACCATCAAGTTTAGCAATCTTCACTGTAGGGTCACCTTCATTAAGAGTCTCCAACTTATCCCATATAGCCTTTCCAGATGATTTGTTGGTTAATCCCATTATTTGTTGATCAGAAAGTGCACACAAGAGGGTTTCTCTTTCTCTACAATCATTCGCAAGCTCCTTGTCTAGTTTGTCAGAGGAGGATTTCCAGGTCCTGGATTATAAGGTGTGACACCATTCTGTGTGATCTCCCAAATCTCCTTTCCAAGACATCTCAAATGAGTCTACATTTGAATCTTCCATACTGTGTAATTTGTTCCATCAAGCCTCGGAATATCCCTTCGAAAGATAGCTCCAGAAGTACTAGATGAACTTGAACTGTTCGTGATCTTCCTCAAGCAGTTAAGCTTTCTACAGAGAGGACCAATGCTCTCATACCAATTGTTAGAAAGTTCAAATAACCAGAAGACAACTGAGAGGGAGGGATGAATTAGTTGTCACAGATTACCGGAACCATTAGCACTTAAAAATTTAATATCGAAACCCAAAACATTAATACTAGAATAGCAGTTAAACCAATTAACCATAAACAATAATCACAGAATAAAAAATATCCACATGACACCAAGATTTATAAGTGGAAAACTCGGCAAAGGAAAAAACCATGGTGGGAAGCCTACCCACAATTAAATAATACTTCTGCAGTAAGTATGTGAATTACAATTGAGGGGCTTGCACTTGCAGGAAGGCCAACAGCCTAGAGGGCACTGCTCATCACAAAAGGAGCCTCAGTGACTACATAGAAATCCATACTACAATCCAGAGAAGTGTTGAACTACAAAAGATAGCATCTCCTATGCCTGAGTATAGTTCCGGCTAAGCTCAGTACTAGAGGATTGAATCCTCTTACATAAACCCAATTTGATCTCCAATAATTGACCAAATCCTCTACCTAAATGATATTACATTATTCGCACATTACATTCCTTAACCATGACCTCTAACATAACCATGATGATCTACAATGAGATCTTACATCTATATATACAAACCCTCAACCATAAACAGTTACCACCAAATAATAGACCAATTACATAATTACAAACCATGTCGACCTTAGACCAAACAAATAATATCCAATACATAAGACATCTCGGAAACACATCGAGAGGTCCAATCCAAATGTTACATTAAAGCCAGTCCATAACCTAGATCAACCGGGACCCAGTATAGGTCCGCATGCTATAGCAATGATCTCCATCCGCCAAGTCTTGAACATGATCACCAACAACATCCCGAAATTCCACCAAAAGCTGGACCAACACCACTTATGCAATTCATCAAAAATCTTCATCAATAGCTCTGTTGGTGAAACCCTCGTCGAAATTAGAAACTAAGCTTCTAATAAAGCATGATAGCATCTGATCACCAGACCAAAACCAACTGACCGAATATGAGCATGACTATCATGAACAACCCAATTCCATCACCAAACTATAGCAAAGCCTACCAGATCATATCGGATCCAAAACAACCAAAAACCACTCAACCTACCAGGACTAGAAGAGTGTCAGTAAAGCATCCAAACAACTAGTGTTGGCATCAATGACAAAACATCAATGCAACACATTATCAATTCCACCAAATGGCCAACAAATCTTTCATATTTTGCATCCATTTAGCTCAATTTCATACTCATATCGATTAAATCCTTCATTTAGGTGTTGTCTAGTCACTGGTGTTGCATAAAGAAATTCTAAGAGCAAAACTGAACTCACATCTACTAGAAGGCAATAGGTCGCTTTGTAATGGTTTCATTATTCATTGATTATTGATTTACTAAGCATGCATCTAATGACTTAATTGAAGTGTTGTGTATTCATATATAGATATAGATACAAATCCACTTTTCACACACACATTTTTGGTGCCCACCGTGGGGCTCGAGAATTTAATTTTTGGCCTTGCAATTTTTTATTTTTTATTTTTCAGGTTTCGTCCATACAGCCTCTGCAAAAAGGTCGTGCGAGTTTTTACAGCATATAGGATGAGTTCTGAGATTTGTTGTTCAGATTTGTGGGAATCATCGTACGAGTATCTTCTTTGTTATTTTCTTTTGGGGTTTACTCGTTCAGCTCAGTTAGAATACTCGTTTTGCTCTGTGAGAATTATCGTACGAATTTCTGATTTTCTCATTTTATAAACAATATACTTTGGTGGGTTTTCTTGATTTGGCTTTGGATTTCACTGATGCTAACCCTGAATTGTCTTCTGTCTACCTGAGATTTTTATAGCCTAACTTATTTTCTGTAGAATGTATGTCAAAGAATTTGTTAAATCAAACTCATGCATATCAAAAAATTGAAAACAATATGACTACTGATGCGTTGGTTTTGCAGGTTGCCTAAGGAGAATCGACCAAATATTGTGTATTCTTTAATTCATTTTAAGGCACTTAAATTGCTATTTGGTTAATGAAAAAAATTGTCTTTTGTGTTTGAAGAAAAATCTAAGAGGTAGGAGAGTATGCTCTTGTCTTCTCAGACAATCAAAAATCCAAACCCTTGAAGCTTTTTCTAATTTTGAGATTTGTGTATATTTTAGCTGGCCTGTCACAGTGGGAAAAAGTAATCACCCTATGAGAACGACCCAAGTGAGTAGAGCTAAACCCAAGCATTCCAACTCACTATAATAAATAGGCCTTTCGGGATTAAAGTCTCGGAGGACAAGATTATTTGAGTTTTCTCTTTTGAGATCTCTCATATCGGACATTTTGTAGGGCCTCACAGTCTCAATCATGCTTGCGTGACTACAACTTGTTTCGGTACCTTGTCGGGCTATGCGCCTTAATCTTGCTTGTGTGACTTCAAGGGGTAATTTTGAATGGAAATCCTTACTACGAACTTTAAAATAGAAGTTACCCAGTTCACCTCCAAAAGTGGGATAATCTTTGTGCAAGAGAGATAGTAACTTTCCCAAGATACTTGTCATTTCATGCCCCCATTAACATTTGCAGTCGGCTAATATGGTGTTGAGAATCCATTGCTAGAGACTCAGTAGTCGTATTCTGATTAGCTATTGGTTGTGTACATGAGTCTGCAAGAAAAGGTTTTCTCTCTTAGCCAACTTCCTTAGAATTAGCGTGTTGTGTTTGAAATCACTTTGGATCTTACATACTTGCTGTGTTTTTTTGGTCCAAAGCTAAAGACTGAAAATCTAAAAACTCAAAAAACTCAAAACAAATCAAAAAATCAATCAAATTCAGTGGTCACAAACTCAATTTCCTTGTCAATTTTTTATTTTTTGCCTCTAGTCATCATTGTCGTGTGAGCTTCCTAGTTCGTTGTTCGATTCATCATAATTATCGTACGAGTTACCTACATTGTCGATCGAGTCATCTAGTTTGCCATTCTATCTTCTTTAAATTGTCATTCTAGTCTCTGAAGATTGACATCTGAGCTTATAAACTTTGTTGTATGAGTCACACTGGCACTAATACATTTGGTCTAGCATTCTGACAGAGGTTTCCGACGGAGAAGGTATATTGTGACCAAATTTGATTTTTTTTTTGAAAAAGTGCTCGCATTCGTCGAAATTTCAACGGCAAATAATTTGATTTGCATCCAATCCCGCGTGCGCAAGCTTCCGCGTTGAGCTCAACTCCTGGCCAGATAAAACGACGACACACTCACCATTCGAGGTAGGATCTTCACCTTCATTTTGGATTTGGATAATATGAGGAACTAGTGAACTTCACTTTCATTTTGAATTTGCATAATATGCAGAATTGTTTAATCTTCACCTTCATTCATTGAATCTTCACATTTGAGGAATTTCGGATTTGCATAATATTTGCTTAATATTTGCATTGTGGAATTTCGGATTTGCATAATGTTTGGATGAGGAATTTCAGAATTTTGGATTTGAATGGTTACCATGACAGGGGAAAGAGGTTACAATAGGTTTCCATAGAAGCCATCTCCTCTACACCCAAGGGTAGCATGCGCTTTGTAACCCTTTGCCCACACAAAACCATCACCATACCACTCTTGCAACCCTACTTCCCTTCTGCCATGGTTGGAAGTACTCAATCGTATGAAAGAGGAAAACTATCAAACATATACTTAGCATAAAATAAATAAGTTGCAAAATTTCAAAATCTAGAGGGTGAACCCTGGTAACAGTAGACTAACTGGCAGTGAGACCTTGTGGTTTGATCGCAAGATGCTTCCCCAACAAGATCAGATCGATACTGGACTGGGTAATAACGGAACCGCCAACAATATATTTCTCAATGATTAGTGTGTAGAAGTATATTCATTAATCCAACATCCATTCTATATTAATTAATCAATCTATTTTATATTCAGTGCCTTATCAAGTATTTAGTGTTTGGTTTGATGATCTTCTAACAGTTGGGAGTTTCCATGAGCCATAAAACATAAAATATTGTCAAGGCATAAATATTTTTCAAGTCCAAAACTAGATAAAACATCAAACTAGTTTACACATCTTGATCTTCTTCATTTTCTTTTTTTTGATCTTTCTGGTTCTTTTCTTCCTCTTCAACATCTCCCTCTTCATTAACCTTCTTCGTGCCCTTGGCTTTGTTCAGCTATCCTGATAGGAGTCAAATGGCTATCCCAATGAGGGGGAAATTCTATCCCAACTAGTTGTATAATAGTTCTGATGTATAATTTCAAGGTCCCTGACTTCTTCATCCCTTCTCTTTTCATATTGATGTTCCTTGCACTACTGCAACCTTAAATGATATTAAATAATATCTCTTGCTGTAAGAATTTTTTTAGTTACAACACTTGGCATAGAATTTAAAGAACTAAGATGAACTAAGCCCTAGGAGTCATCTATCTCATCTCAAATAATAAATAGAATATAGGGTTGTATCTATGAAGAAACAAAATGTTGGAAAAGACTATTTCCACCTACTTGGCCACCTAGGAGTGGTTTTTGAGGTGTATGCAAAGATTTTACTCCTTTTGTTGCATTTTCACTTGAAATATGGTTGAATTGGCTTTGTAACCTCCTAGATACTTGGTACATGTTCTAAATGAGTTAAAAGAGTCTCAAGACTACCCTATAGTCATTCTCTACCTTATCGAGCTACTAAATTAGCTTCCCAAACTTATAGGACATATGGTTTTATTCCTTACTTTGAGTTGAAATTGTCTTGGGTTAGATATAACTAAAATAAGCCATTCCTTCAACTACTTCAAAAATCATCAAAAAGGCTTCATACTACTATCTACATGTGTTTCTATCCTTAAGAAGTCTAATTTATGCAAGTGAAAAACACCTAAGAGGTCATAGCTACTCCTTTTGACTTGGTAATATTCATGGTTTTTCTTTGTCTATTTAACTTCATTCCTTGCATCTTACCTACTATCTTGTACCATAATTTGTTTTCTTTTTTAGTGAATTGCATTTAGTGGACTGTTGTGCATCTTTAAAATCATTTGACAACTTCAAGAAATGGTTTTCCTTCTTTATTACCTGACTATATCATTTAATATGCATGGATGGTATTATCATCTAATTTTCAAGATGGACCTTATATGGATGGTCCTTGCACCTTTTCAAATTGAACTTTTACAAAAGTCCAAATTTGGAGAGGAAATTCCTACTATTTGTGAATCCAACATTCATCTTTCAAAATTTAGGTCCAATTTCCATGAATAAGGGTTCCCAAGACCCTAGTCCTATAAAAATGAGTCATGAGGAACATCATGAATAAAGAAATGAACCAAATTTATGGAAACATTGTCAAACCTAAGTACAATTAGGCATAAATAAGGCACAACCACTTAAATTGAGTCCAAACCTAGTGTATATTTTAAAGAGATACAACTTATGATGCAATATTTAGCCCCCTCTTAGCAAGAGTATGAAATTATGCTCATGTACTCTTGGGAAAATATGGAGAAACCAAATATTCTTTCACCAAGATATTGAAGAGTCAAGATGACTACAAGTTTGGAAAGGTGGTAGCTCCCAAGACTTATGATATTGTCAATCTACAATATTGAGATAAAAGGGAAGTACAAAGTGAGTAATATGAGTAACATTGGTAACACACATGGAGCATGCAAAACACAAAGTTATAAAATTTAGAACTAGTAAGATTCATATATTCTCACTAGGAACCATATCAAAAAGACAAGGCATAGATCTAGGACTCGTAAGATCCTTATATAGTTACTAGGAGTCATGTCAGAGACACATAAAAGTATGATACCCAAGTTAGTAAGATCCTCTAATACTTAGTCATAGATCGCATTCTAACAACAAATAGAGACCTAATTGTGAAAGTTTGAGGTCCATTGGGTAAAAAGTTGTCATATTGCCATGACAACTTTTGCATTTCTTGTAGAAAATTCTTAAAAATATGGTTGGAAAGTTAGTTTATGGATGGGAATAAATAGGCCTTTGGAATTCCATCCAAGAGTTTTGCCTAATGAAATTGGGGTTTTATGTGCATTTTTTGACATTTCGGTCTGATTCTCTTCATTTTTCATTGTGAAAATCATCATAATTTGATGGGAAGTCGATTGGATGTGGTAGAGAAGTGAGTTAACTTCATTTTTTCTTTTTGTGACATTGAATTTCATTGTGTTTTAAATTAGATATCATAGTTTTTCCCAAAAAATGTCAAAACCCTGCCTAGCTAGTGTTTACCGAGAGGAGTAAATAATGTATAGTTTGGTCTCCCATGCATATAAATTCACCCAAATATGTGGGAAGACCTTATTTCATGCTATGTATCATATCAAGGAAGAATTTGGTGGGAAGACCAAGTGATTGGTATTTTGAAGTGGTTGATGATAGAGAGAGGGGTGAGGGGACCCTATGCAACCTTTGGAAGGGTTTGTCGATCAAAACCAAATGAAATAGATTAAATTTCTATGTCTGTCCTAAGGGTATTGATTTTCACAGTCATAGTTTTACTACTGATATTGTTTTTGATTTGATAGAGTTGTGTTTGTAAACCCAAGTGTGGACATGTAATGGAGTCATGAGATGTCTTAAGACTACATTAATACTTAATAACAACATAGTGTGTAGGCACCTAAAATATGAAAGGACTACATATTGGAAGGCTCATGTGATGATGCCATCAAAGGTCTAATATCCCTATGTATCAAACTGAGAAAACCAGTGAAAGACAAAAAAAAATGCATTAAGAAGGCAAAGGTTGAATTGCCTAATGTTTGTTGTTGAAGTGATGTGTGGGGACCCTGCCAAGTCAAATACCTTGTTGTAGTTTCAAAGGGTGGAAAAATAATAAGCATTTTATTTACCATCCTAATAAACCATCCATCATAACAATTATTACCAATATTGATGTGTGCATTGCAAATAAAGTTCTAGAGGAAGACTCTTTCTATTGTAATATCAAGTGAGTGTTCATAGACCTTCTGTAGGGTCTTCCTAGCATAGAGTTAGGAGTTCGAAGCCTACATACGTTGATTTGGCCTTGTGGCCATCAATGAGTGCTCACCCAATAGGACAAGTCTTGAGACTGACAATTTTGGAAGTGTGGCATTGTTGAGAGCCAACACTTATGTGTGAACCCCGTCTTCACGTATTATGATTAGCTACCATGATGCTTGACCCTATCCTCATGGTGTTGGCTCAATTCATATTAGTGTGTTTTGTTGAAGAAACATGATGTGAGAAGTTTGATGTAGAGGCAAGGGTAGAACTCAGTATTTCATATCAGGATAGCAACCACATTGATTAAGCAAGTCAGATAAGGTCTCTCCAATGTTTAGGATATTGAATTCACATTAGACACTCATGGATTACCCCAATTAGACATTAGTCAACTTAATATATTATACAAGTATTGCATACCACAAAGCCATTAGATATGTTTTGAGATGAAAAAGAAGAGTTAAATGGTTTTGGTTTAACGATGATAATTTCTATTTTCGAGTAATTTAATTTGGTATATTATACTGAAACGTGATTTCATAACTAACATTTCAACTTCTGTATAACTAGTTCTATAGCCCAATTTTCTTGCCTATGAAGAAAGACCATGTCAGACAATATCAGCAAACAACAAAATAAGGAGACAATTGCTAGATTATGGTCTAACTTGAAAAGAAAAGGTGATGGAAAATGTTATTGTCCCTACAAAATTTGTAAGGGGTTAAAGACTAGAAGACTTCTAATCAAAACAACGAAGAAACATTGTAGGCTGCATGGTCACATTGAAGGTGGACATGATTATCATCCATTGGTAATTTTTTCATTATATCATTTTAACAATTTATATACATAATAAATCACGTGATGATGAGATAATGATCATGGTTTATTTATGTTTATCAATTCTATATAGGTTGAGCACCACAGAGCACATGGTATGGATCAACACAGCCCAGAGAAAATGGTTTTCGAAGTGGACGAACATGGAGGTGTGAATATCGAAGCTGAAGATAATGATCCCATGGAAGATGATGACCATGAGCCAGAAAACACAATTGAAGATGATGGCACAAATACATTGATCCATGACACATTTAGTACTTGCGCAGCTGATCATGATGATGAAGATGACCTTGATGTTGTTCATGATGTCCCTCTACTTGAGAAGGCATCTGAGGCCCTTTACAAAGGCCCACAGACAACTCTTCTCTCCGTTGTATTGTTGTTGGTGAACTTGAAGGTTATGAATGATTTATCCAACATAACAATGTCACGTATGTTAAGGTATGTCATATATGTCATAATAAACTGTGAATCATGTTGTACCATTAATATTATTTATATTAACAAATTATATTTTTTTGTTGTAGATTGATAGGTGAGTTTTTGTTACCACCATCAAATATTCTACCTCGCTCATACTGAGAATTATCTGTCGTTATGAAAGATATTGGAATGGAGTATCAAGCAATAGATTCTTGTCCCAATAATCATATTATATATCACAAACAACATGAATTTCAAACTAAATGCCTTGAATGCCATATCAGTAGATATCAAATAGATCAAATAACAAAAAGGGTTCCTCACAAGGTTCTTCACTATATTCCCATTATTCCACGTATGCAACGATTATTCAAGTCAATTAGCTTGGAACAATTTATGAATTACCATGCACGCAATAGAAGTCGAGATGACATTATTCAAATGCCTGCGGATGGTTCAACATTTATGGACATAGAGGAAAAGTGGCCACACTTTAAAGAAGAACCTCGTAATCTCAGGCTTTCATTGGCAGCAGACGGTGTCAATCCATTTGGAGAGATGAGATATGTTTACTCATTGTGGCCTATTTTTTGTTATCAACAATAACATTCCTCCATGGATGTCAATAAAGAGGGAGCACATAATGTTGGCAATGATTATTCTAGTTATTTTATCATTTAAATATAGTCGTCTAAATTTAATTATAAATATTACAGTAAAATGGTCATAATAATTATGTAATGTTTTTGTTCATTCGATTAGGTAAGTACCAAGTTAAAGATATGAATGTATATATCGAGCCTCTTATCGACGAGTTGTTGGAGTTATGGAATGGTGTCACTATGTATGACGTCTCTAGACCAATAGGACAAAGACAATTTCAATTCCATGTGATGCTTCTATGGACAATACACGATGCCCCAGGCCTAACACATTTTTGTGGTATGTTATAGAGTTTAAGTTTTGCATGAACATTATAATTCAAAAAATTATCATATTTAATCCAATTATATATTATCTTGTAGGTCTTCAAACAAAGGCAAAATTTGCATGTCCTGTTTGTGGTCCAAAGATGAAATCTCATCATTCAAAAAGTTTAGGAAAGTAGGTGTTTGATGAGTATAGGCACTTTCTCCACAAAAATCATAAGTATCAAAATACTAAAAAACATCTTTTCAAGGGGAAAGAAGAGAATACATCAAAGACACGAAGAATGACACCTCACCTGTGGAAGATGGAATATAATAGAATTAATCGTCAAGGTAATGCCATTCCATCTATTGGTTTGTCATAAGACATCTTTTCTATTTTATTTTGTTTACTGATGATGTGATTGATAATCATGAAGGTCATGAAGGCATAAATGACCACCTTCCTAAAGGACTAAAAAGTTATCCCTGACAATTTAGTAGGTTGCCCTACTATGAGTAGTTATAAATTGTTCATTTGTTTGATACTATGCATATTGGAAAGAATATAATAGAGACATTATGGAAAATATTGGATAGAAGGTGTGACAAAGAAAAAATTGTCAAAATATGTAGTGACATTCAGGATTCCAATCATGCAATGATAAATGTCATTCAATCAAATAGCCATGGAGACTAGATTAATATAAGTGAGCTTGCATTGTAGATATTTGGGCCCACCATACGTAAAAGGTGGTACATCATATGTGAACTAACCCTAATCCACTATTTTGATTTCATATCATTGCTAGAATAGTTTTCCTTTGATCCATTTCTTGAAGTGTAATAAATGTAGTTTCAATTCATTTCTGAATCTAACAGGTTTATTTTTGCTTTAAAAGGTGGAATGACCAAGAAAAAAGGTTAAAAGATGAATTGACAAACCAAATGGTTGAGTGGTTTGGAAATGACACCTTTGACAAAACCAAGCTCCTTGAAAAAATTGGCACATATCTAAAGTATGTGAGGAACCAATACAGGACCCATTTAGAGAGGAACCTAAAGTATGAGCGTTCCCCCATGATTCCAGAGAGGGAGTGGAAGGACTTGATTTTGGATGCCAAGGATAGAATTGAAAGGAAAAAAGGAAATACACCACCAAATGCCAAAAGAAGATATGAGATACTATTAAGAATGTAATTATGTACTAATTAATTACTCTTTATGTTTATATAATATAACATATTTCAAACTTTTTATAAACTGAGTGACACGTCAAAGGAAACCAAGGCAAGACAAGAAAAGCACGGGCAACACAAACTTGGCTCTGGTGGTCATATGAAACGTGATGCATGAATTGTAAGTATCTCATGTAAATGAAATATTGCATCAAAATATTAATAAATTGAAAACGTTTTTTTTAATCAAACGATGCAAGCAAAATTCATAGTACCAAGCAAAAATGCAGGGCTCTGAATTCAATAGAGCACCCATAGAAGATGACAAGAGAATTGCCTACCAGCAAAGCTATTCAATCGTGGCCGATTGGCTATGAGAATTGAGTGGGCATACACAACATTCGAGTGCATCCGTCATAGAGGTAAATATGCTAAATGGAAATTGTTTCAAATTGAATGCTTTACCAATAATCTAATTGAGTTCCAACATAAAGTGACTATATTTGTTTTAAATAAACAAGCAATGATAACAATGTGCATGACATTGGAATGCAACCTGCTAATCGTGAAACACCACCTGCACATGAAGGTCCGAATGTGCATCCCATTAGTGGAGGTATTCATTTGCTATTCAAATTTATTTATTTAGCTATTAATACAATTAAACATCTTAATTTGTAATTAGAGTAGTAATTAATGTAACCTTTTTTGTTAATATTTTAGAGCATGTAGTCGGTGGTGACCAAGTGGAGCATGATCTAGGTACACAACATCCGGAACGTGATGTTCCCCACTCAGGTAAAGAGGACCATTGTTATTCCTTTAAACAAATATAATTGCAATTGGTGTTCAACATTAATGTAACCTTCAGTATTTCAACTCCAGATGATCTAGAGGGTGTTCAACATTTTGAGGTTGAGGCTACACAAAATGATGTGGCCCCATCAGGTAAAGAGCGCAACAGTTATGTTCTCTAAATTAATGAAATACTTGTAACAATAATTTTTTTTTTTTTTGAATTTAACCCATTTATTTGTTATTGCAGAGGACCTCCCTTCGCTTTAGTGTCCTCGTCCTCAGTATAGGACTAGGCATACATCGAGATCACGAGTAGTTGGCAGAACATCTGCAGAGGGGGGAAATGATGAAGAAACCAATGTTCCACTTAGTCTTTTCATAGCTTCAAAGAAAAAACAAAAAATAAATGATTGTAATCTAACTTATTTGATAATGACTGATTTTTATGTGTTAGTGAATGTAATTATGTACTAATTAATGGTTATGGATGATATGTGTTAATTAATATTGATGAATGTTGCGTGTTAATTAATGTTAATCAATGTTATGTGTTAATGAATGTTATGTGATATTAATGAATGAATGCTATATTTTATTAATGGTAGAAAGAATGAATGAATGTTATAAGATGTTAACGGGGAATTTAGAGTGATGTTAGGGGAGGGGGGGAAAATGAGCTTCCACCTTTATGTGGTTGGCTCTGTTAAGTAAAGAATATTAAACTATTCTCAAAACCAAGCGAAGCTCAATAAGATAACACACTTTTCAATATTTCATTATGTTGCACAGTTATTCTTATTGAATAATGTATATTGAATCTTAATTGCAGGGTCCAACAGAGCCAACATGAACAACAACACCACAAGTTGCTGGGTATAATGAACTCCCATATTGTCTTGTATGTACACGAACAATATGAGTTGCTTCTAGTGTTGATATCCAAGGTGGGATTGCAAAAGTTATGAATATGCCTCATCCTTGTAAGTTTTTTTATTACTTGTCATTTTCTTTAGCATTTTGTTACTTCATGAATGAGATGTTTTTAGATGTATATTCCATGAATACCTCTCTATTGTATGCTTCATGATCTTGCATCTGATTCAACTCTTTATATGTCCTAAAATTGTATGAGCCTAATAGCTTCTACTCTTGTTGATAGTTTGGTGGCTCTGAACTATGGCTCCTTCGAAGAAGCATGATCCTTGTAATTTTGGCCTTCCATGATGTGAAAAAGAGGTTATGTTATGAATAATGGTCTAGATGATTTAGATATTTCTTATTATGTTGAGTATGAGTAAATTTGGGCTTCCTTGGCTATGGTCACTATTTTTTTCTAACTATTGTCATTTAGTGTGATTTGAGAATGGACTTCAAGTAATCATGAGGGTGGAAACAATATTCAAGTGTAAGGGGGTATGCGGCCTTGACCAAGGGATAAACAAGCAAAGAGGTATGTTGAGTGCATATATACATTTTATGTTGCCATGATATAAGTAAGATATCAAACATGTAACTTAGATTGATTTGCAATTTCATTCATAAATATTAGATCTTCCTTGCAATTTCATTCTTGGTATCTCTATCAATCATGTTGCTAAATGAAAATCCTAAAACTCTCTCATTGATGCATGGACATATAGAATGTTGTTGTTTTTACACAAGGGATTGTAGGAATTGCTTTCAAAAACTATCAAAAAATTGTTAAACCTTAATAGTCCAAGAATCCCTAAATTCATTGGTGAGAGACCTTCTCAAGTGAAAAATTCTAGTGAAGGTTGTGTAACATTATTTTGAGAATGTATGGTAGTGCATGAAGTTTGTATAATAGTGTTGGGAGAATTGATAGATGATTGACAACAATGACTGTGACAGCCAAGTCACTTAAGACAATCGGCAAGATATGATTTGTTTCCACTTATTAGGGCCTCCAAACCCCTTTAAAAGTTTCCAAGGATCACTACAACCCTATCTCAGATGTCCACCACATAATAAGATTGTTCATTTCATCATACTCCCAAAAACTTAGTCTTCATTTGTTCACTAGGACAGCCACACACTATCTAGGGATAGTCATAAAGTTCTTGATGTTTTTCCCTACCCAGGGCCACAATAGCTTGTAAAGGGTCTACACTAACCCTCTACACCCCTCACTACCTTCCTCCAAACACCAAGGGGGTCTATCTAGCACTTACAACTTCAAATCTGCCCTCGATGGTGAACTAGGTCTGATACATGACCAATATCATACCAACAGTCACCATTTGCATGTGCCAATGAATCTTGGAGACCTACAAAGAATGAAAACATGAAAGATAATACCAATATACATGTTGTTTTTCTTTAGATAATATGAAGTGTTGGTAATCACAATGTACACATATTGGTTTTAGTAGTAAATCCATAGAAGTAACCTTTCAAAGTAGTGCAGTTTCATTGTAGTCTAGTATGGCAATGTGAAAATCACAACCTATATGTTTCCTGCAAAACCTCAAAGCATAAGTTATTCCGTTTAGATATTTGAAAGTTGAAAAGCCAGAAAGTGAAAACTTATGTAATAGTTGTGCAGTTCTATGAATTTTTATTTCAAGCATGGGGAAGCATGTTGAAGGTACTTTAAGATACTACACATGTATTCTTTATTGTATGCCTTTACTATGATACCACAATTGCTTCCTTATTTGAACAAAAGTTTGCTTAATCTTAAGGAAATGAATATGAATTGTATGAGAGGGCATCTGTTATTTTCTTTACTATATTTCTAAGAAATATTTTTACTAGTGTTTGTATGCTACTATTGCTTTGGAGGGGTCCTCATTGTATAGGTTCATTTGGAACTAGATTAGATTTGCTTTGGTCTTTTTGTAATATTCAGATTTTGGGTGAGTATATACTATATAGACAGTGTATTAAGAGTTAGAGACCATTTCATTCTTAGATGCTTTTAAACAAGTTTTATGGGGGTTGAAGAGTTGGAGAGGAAGAGGCACATTTAGGTGTTATAATTGTAATGAACCAGGGCACCCATCATTCAAATGTCCTAAATGGAGTGAAGATAAGAAAGATAGGAGGGTAAACTTGACACAAGAAGTCACAAAAGGAGAAGAACAAGAACCTATGTTGGCATTTCCAGAGGAAGGAGAGTTATTACTCATGGGGAAAGTACAACCATCACAGCAAGAGAGGATCTTCAGGACAAATTGTCTAATCCATGGAAAGGTATGCAATTTGATTGTTGATTTGGGGGCTCGTCACAATTTGGTTTCTTATGAAGAAGTCAAAAAGATGAATTTACAAACCCTTGCACATCCTAAGCCATATTTTTCTACATGGGTTAGTGAAGGTCAGAATATGTTGGTAAAGGATCAAGTAGTCATAAATTTCTCCATTGGTAAGTATGTTGATAGTATTTTATGTGATGTCATAGATATGAGTTGTGGTCATTTAATATTCTAGAAGAATTATACATGATGGTTACACAAACACCTATTTGGTTCATAAGGGTAAGATGACATATAAGTTAAGCCCATTGATTCAAGGAAGAAAAGACAATATTGTTATGTGTTTTGGTGATAAGTTTTCTGTTCAAAGGCAGGGTACAAAGAGGACTGATTTGCAGCAATATGACAGTCTGGTTCATAGAGAAGGTTGGGATCTCAAACATGTGCAATTGGGTTCAGTACAATGTCCTGTCATTGGACAACAAAGGGGGAGCAGGTTTGATAAGTTGCAGATGCCTCAAGATAGAGAGAAGAAGGCATTCATAATAGCAACTTCAAACAAGAACACCAATGGTTTAGGGCAGCCAAATCATAAAGTTTGTATTTCTAATGATTGGTGTGTGAATGAAGGTGATCATAAGAAGAAGAAGGTCACTTTGGGGGACTATCTAGTTCATAAATGTCAAATAACAGCAAGCAAAACCAAAGGAAGGTCATGGATTACTTCTTGGGACAAGAGCTTTTTCAAGGTAGGGTGTGTGGTGCAGGGGCACCCAAGCAATCCAATGCAACCATGAAGCCATTAGAGGCCAAGGAGCAATTTAAAACATCAAGAAATGTCTACAAGATCAACTATGAGGTCTTAAAACCAATAATGGCCTTTGAGGCACAAAAATGTAAAAAAGTTGTCAATCTATCCTGAAAGTTGTAAAATGTTGGATATTGGGTCAAAACACCCAAAAAGGGATCTAGGAGGGTTTAGATGCATCTAGATAGGCAATAGGGATGAAAATCCATAAATTCCAATGTTTATTTCAAGATGGTTATGCAATTTCAATATGTTGCCAAATTCAAACATTTGAATTCCAACGGTTAGGAAGACTTAGGTGGGAAACTAGTTTTAAGTCTTTTTGTGTTAAATAAACAATGTAACCAACCATAAGTTGGTTTAACAGTCATAGAGGAAGGTTTATAAAGTCATTTTAATGCAATGTACGACATGGTGAATGCCTAGTGTACGGACAACATCTCGAAAAGTAATGAAACTCAGATTTTGAAGCCATTTCCTAATTTTCATGAACTTGTGAGGGTTTTACTTGGTATAATTTATATGATAGCATTTTTAGGGCATTGATTTCAACATTTAATACCTCTGTGAATGCTTTGAAGTCACTAATATAAAATTGATTTATTGCTGACTATCCCAAAATTTTGTTACTTTTTCCTTTAATAGTTTTGACAAATTCTAATACTATGGTCATTCCATGAATGATATGACTCTGATTCTCATGGAATGACTATAAAATGACATTAAAGTTCTCTCGCTATACAAAATTCCAAGACACCAGACAAACAAAATGCACTTTTAGATACCCTTTTGGCTTTTCTATAACATACTCAGAGCATTTAGCAAGTTGTTTTGGAAAGTATCTGTTGTTTTTAGACTGTCCTTTGTTTTCAATTAACTAGAATGGTGGATTAACAAAGAAGCTACAAGAAATATTACTCCGTGGTACTTCTAACTTCAAAACAATCTTAGCACATGAAAAATGATGAAGAAATCTACAATCAATTTCAAGGTATGAGGATCCCAACCCCAAAAGCCCTAAATTCTTCACTCAAACCCCTAAAACAAGGGTTTCTCCAATCTCACACTTCCACACACTTCTAGAATCAATTGGTTGTTGTCTCACCTTTAGATATCCAACATAAAACTATACAAATCCTAAGACATACCCCTCCAATGGGTAGATCTCTCCAACCTTCACCCTACCTAGCCTCTTCACTAGGCTTTCCCAGCAAGAGATCAACGTAAATTTGTCAACCTTCACCAAGAGATCACTGTAAATTTGTCAATCTTTCCTTCATTTAAACCAAGTAAACCTTTATGTATATGTATATTATCTTTTATGAATATAGAAAGCTTACTATTATATATACTAATTCAATAATCCAACAATTTTATTTTGAGAAGTAATTCATTCCTTTAAATATTATTAACAACCAAAGGGTTGTAGTTCAATCAATCGAGCATAATTGGTGTAGGTGATGGAATGTTTCTTAATTATACCATCCATAAAAGGCTTATACTATTATATATATATATATATATATATATATATATATTTATATATATATATATATATATATATATATATATATATATATATATATATATATATAAAATCAATAATTCAACAATTCTATGTTGAAAAGTACTCCCTTAATTTTAAAATTATAAACAATCAAATGGTTGTACTTAAATCAGTTGAGCATAATTGGTGAGGGTGATGATATGTTTCTTGATTATACCATCCACAAAATTCTCAAAATTAAATGAAAATATTTAATGAATACACAAAACTATATACATATGCATATACATATACATTTACATATACATATGCATATACATATACATATACATATACATATGTATGCATATCTATATGCATATGCATATTCATATACATAAAGGTTTACTTGGTTTAAATGAAGGAAAGGTTGAAAAATTTACGGTGATCTCTTGGTGACCACACCACAATTAGGACAATGATCTCAAACACACTTTTTACCGTTTTCTTGGTGATTGTGCCCAATTATGTATGTCTTGCTTATGTATGAAAATGGCATTTTGCAGCTTTCCACCGACGATGTATTTGAGATTTCTTTCATTTAGATATGGCATGAGCTTAGTCCTAGAGTGAGACTAGGGAGTTGGACCATCTCAACCATGGTGCGCCTGATCATATTAGCTTGAAACCAATGTGCCTCATATTAGCCTCAAACCTATGCCCCCTATTGGTAGGTGGTGGGGATAGAATATCATTCACTGTACATATCAATGACTGGATAATAATATTTTTTTTTTGATAAAAATATTATTATCGTCGGAATCATGACGAATACCAAGCTTTCCACCAATGACAAAATCGCCAGACATACAATGTTGTCGTCGGTGAAAAGGTTCTGGAGTCATCACACTTCCGACTAAAACTACACAAACATCCGATGAGGATGTTGATAGTTCTGATACTTAATATAAGTACAGATCCAATAGCCAACAAGATGAGAGGGGGGTGTGAATCATACAAACTTAATCTTCCATAAAAACATTAGATTCAACCTCAGTAACATATATTTTAGTAATATAACCAAAATTGTTAAACATGCAAACTCAAAAGCATATAAACATCATAAACCTCATAACACCAGATTTAACGTGGAAACCCAAATAGGGAAAAACCACTGTGGGATTTCGGACCCACTAAGAAATATACTCTTCTAGAGTATGCTCGGTTAAAAGGAAATCCTGTTAAAGATTACAAGCACATTGCTAGATGTGACCCGGTTAAGGGATTTCCCTCAAATCTATTAGGATCTTCACCTTGTTAGAAGTGACCTTGTTAAAGGATTTCAAACACTCAATCAAAATGTCACCTTGCTAGAGGATTTTACAAATAAGACTATTAAGTCCACTCGGTTAAGAAATTTTTTGTCACTTTCACTAAATAACAGTAATAAAATCTATCTGCAACTTTACATCTAAAATGCTAAAGTAGATTCCTATTTGTTCAATACAATCTAGACATAGAACTAATCTTGTCTATCTGTTGGGCTTCTATACTCTATTATTCAAATAGGTCTTCAAGATTCTGTGCTCGGTAATCACTATGTAGCATCCATGTGCATACACTTGCCCGCATACATTGTTTATCAACAGTTTCCTATTTATAAACAATTAGGTAACTGCACAATCTCCTTGATCACATTTCCCATGATCAATCATAGCCATCAGATCTTAGATCTTGTCCAGGTTCAATGCATCTTTTGATCTGTTTTACCCCGCTTAGGAACTTGCATATTAGTCTTGGAACTTGTGCCAGGGTATTGCAGTTCAATCTGAGTTGTAGATCTTCATGCCGACTTTCCTTTGCCTTAGATTCATTAACAAACTTCATCCATGGCTCACCAATCATTTAATTAGTTCCAACTCATCAGCTTCCTTCTTTAAATAACACATGTAACCATTTAATGCATTCTATTATAGCTCGGTTAAAACTCAATAACAACTCGGTAAATACTAAACTTCACTCAATAGACATTCCGCCTTCATTAACCGATAGCAATAACCTTAGGGTTTACCGACTAGGTTCTTTGCTTGATAACATAGTATAGTATTAACCTTTACAATTTAAAACATATGTATGATGTTTAAAACAATCTAAAACATCATGATCTCATCATTGTCTGACTCAGTACTAGTTGCCCATTGAATACCTTATTCATCCCCTTATTCATCATATTCTTTCCTGTGTCTTTTACCGACATCTTTATAATATTCAAATCATACTTCTCAAGATATGGCAACATCATACTGAATTAGAAAATCAATTTCTTGACATCAATGACAAAATAACAATATCAAGACAGTAAACATCCTTAATCAGTTATATCCATAATCATCAACAACCTTCTCAATATCCTTATGAAATGCCAACAATATTTCATTGTCTGTTATAATGCTATATTGCCAACAGATGTTGTATGTGCGACGGTACTTCGTAATTGGATGGTCGTCGATGCCTCCGAATGGACCGATGACACAAGCGTCGGACAAACAGCATCACCGTCGGTGCAAAGTTCCAAATTTCCGTCGACTTTCTGATGAAATCTACAGAAGCATCCAACAGGGATGCTGCATGTCCAATGACTTTTTTGAGCAAAAGAGTGATCATGCCCACCATGGGAAGATTCCATGGGATTGTCGTATTTCTGACAGTCAAGGGCATCGTCAACAAGTCCGAAGATGAGTTTTTGATGGCTACTTTCATCGGCACACCAATGAAAATTAGTCGCAATTCTGACAATCGCTCGTCGAAAATTAGCTCTGAATGTACTAGTGTGGTCTCTGGAGACTTTTCATCTGGTGAGCTTTAAATTATCGTTCAAGTATAGGCAACAACTCATACGATTATCTATCTTTATCATCTGGAAGTTACTAAACTATCATCTAGGTTGTTATATTTTGTTGTACGAGCCTCTGATTCTGTTAGCCTAGAAGTATGTCTTTTTGCGTCCTTTTCAAATCAGTCATACTTGCCTAATCAGTCTACAGTGAGCATAAATCTAGTCATTTTAATCTTGAGCATAAACAACCTTGATAGTGTACCTCTATCGTTGTGTTGCACGACTTTGTCGATCATCTCCCAACTAGTTCAATCAATCTCTTATCAAACTTAATCAACCTATGTTTCTTAGATTACATCTTATACATGATAGATCATTCCTAAAACCAAACTAGGTCTTAGTCACCTCTCTTAATCACTACGTTAAATGTGTAATTAGCTTTAATTTGATCTTGACATCTGCATCACATCTAACTCTCGGTCACGTCGATTGTAAATGCCTGTTCAAACCAAGAGCTCTTCTAAGAACAAAAATAAGAAAAAAGAAGAGACAATAACATTGCAAACTCATCCATTTTTCCAAGAGCAACCAAATTTTGATGAACCTTTTGAACAACAAACTTTAGACAAACCTTCATCTTCAAACAAACCAATTTTGGATCTATCCTTATCTTCCAATATGTCTAAAGGAAGACAAGAAAAAGAGGTTGGTAAACATAAAGCTTGTGATGACCTTAGCATCTAGGCTAATGATAGTGATTCTTCTTCTAGCGATTCTGAAGTTTCCGAATTTGGAGAAGATACAATACTAAAATGTCAAAAAGACAAAGACTTCAGAAAGATGCTGAAGATTATCATGGCCTGAGAAAAAGAAAAATACTTTCTAGAATTGGCCAAACAAGGAGCTAAACTCCCCCTGATTACAATGTTGAAAGTTTTATCACTAAAGAAGATGATACTCCACTACCATTGGTGACAAAACAATTACAAGAACTACAAACTAAGATTAAGGAAATGAAGGACAAAGATAAATCTCTTATGAAATATTCCTTGGATATGATTTGTCTATTTCCATTCGACAAGAGTCTTTACATGCCTTTGTTTCCTTCCAAAACAAAAATTCCTAAGTTTGATAAATATGATGGCAACTCGGATCCCCAGGACCATGTCTGAGAATTTTGTGTCCCATGTATGGAGTTCATGCATGAACAGACTTATCTCATGTGCCTCTTTCCAAGAAGTTTAGGAGGACAAGCTATGGAATGGTTTACAAGCCTGCCTGTAGGAATTAAATCTTTTGAAGAACTGGTTGAATTGTTTCTACAACAATACTCCTATAACATTCACCATTCAATCACAATGATTGAGCTTTGTAATACCAAATAGAAGACAAGAGAAGCCTTTCTTACTTTCCTTCAGCGTTGGGGAAAGAGATTCTCTAGATACTCACAACCCATTCTTGATTCTGAGAAAATGGACATCTTTGTTAATAATCCGATTCATGAGTTGAAATATAATATCCAAATACAAGTATACCCTTCATTCAAAAAAATGGTGGATAGGGCTCTCAAAATGGAAGACGTGCTTGTAAGGAAAGGAGATATATCACTTTATAAAAGAACACATCAAGGCTCTAGTTCCAAAGAAAAGAACAAATATTGGAAGTACGACAAAGATAATAACATAAATGTTGTTAATGACAAAGTAATTGATAATGTCAAAACAAAATCAAAACCCATAGTATTCAATTTGATTAGCGGAACACAAGCCCTCAAAGCAGCTGAAAGTGCTACAAAAAACCTACCTAAGAAATCAAAAGATTGGTTTAAAGAGAAACCTTGGGTTTCAAAACCTAAGTGTGATTTTACTCCTCTGGGTGAATCCTATGAGTCAGCTTTAAAAACTCTATTGGAAAATGAGATGATCACATTGCCTGACAACTTTAAGCCATATGATCCCGAAGTCAAACCTAAATAGTGGAGGGAAAACAAATACTGTGAATATCATTGAAACAAGGGTCATACAACAAATAACTGCATGAATATCAAACACAAGATTCAAGACCTCATCGATGCTAGCAAAATTGTTGTTGGAAATTGTAAAGCGGAAAATCGCGATTGAACCCTAGTTGCTCTCCCCTCTTCCAACTCCAAGGAGAGAGAAGGGAGATTCACTAGGGTTGATAGTTTTCACTTAGGGGAGAGACTTTACATTCAAAAGAGGGGTTGAAACTCACAAGATCCAATCCCACACAAGGCAAGATTGGATGCTAAATGTGTTTCAAGGGGTTAAGAAAGCAAGGCTACCCTCTTTTGTAAAGAATGTGCATAGAAGAATTAAGCTAGGAATGCATAAAAAGTGACAAAGATTCACTTTATAAACTGAGATAGGAATACAGTATGAAGCTACGGACCTGGAATTAGCAGTAAAATGTCGATACGGCGTTGTCCTGCAAATTTGAGCAAAAGTTGTCGGGACGATGGTGCCCGAGCGCCACGGTCCTCCGAAAAATCCGCGAAACGAAGGGGGATCTGTTCGTCTCTGCACAAGGATTCCAGATCTTCAATTTCCGCCGCGTACCTGCAACCTACACACAGAAAAGCGAAGACGATTGGGGGGTTAGGGATTAGGGGTTTGCCTTTAGGTCAAACCCCGGTTTTGGAATTAACCAAGAAATGAGCAAGTGCTGTAAATGTAAATGACTATAAAACAAGTACTAATACCTTGTTCTAAGGATGTTTGTATCCTTATGTGCGAAGGTATAGATGTTGTATGTTGTATGTTGTATGTTGTAGCATGTAGTATGTGATCTCCTCTTCAATGGTTGAATCCTTGTCTTGAATGCAACACTTAGCCTTGAATGGAGACTTGGAATGAATGCTTGAATGTTTGAATGCTTGAATGCTTGAGTATAGTTTCCACGCTTTGTACACATATCCTCTTCATGCCAAATGAGAGAGAAAAATGTAGTTTATATACTTGTCATTTAGGGCTGATAGACTGATTTTCCCGACCTTAGGCCGACCAGGGAATGTAATTTCCAATTTGCAAACAAAAAGACCCGAGACCCCTTAGGAGACCGGGCCCAAAATAGGACCCAGGGACCAAGGCGCTGGGCGCTCTGGTCCCACCTCCCGGCACAGCAGGGTGCAAGGAGGTTCAGGCCAGGGTGCTTGAAAAATGCAGTTTTCAGTGTCGTGGACAAGTTTCGGGGTCTCCATTCAGGTTGCGTGTTGCGTCGCCATCGTGAAGACCGAAATGCAGTCGAAATTGCAAGTGTCGCAATTTTAGGACGCTACATTTAGCCCCCACTTTAGCGGGAGTATGTATGCTCATACTTCCGGTAAAGTACAAGGAACAATCATTGAAAGACTTTCACCACGTCAAGGAGGCAAGATACACCAAGCCCCCAGTGGACTAAGGATCTTACGACTTCGATTGACAAAGTAAAAGGGAAGATCACGAGGGAGAACCATGACTGTCAGTAGTAAGGTTCCCTCACTATGAGTCATGCAAGAAAGATATCAAAAAATTTCAAGGCAAGGTTAAATTTGCCAAGAAATTTTCAAGTATCTTGAAAAGATATGAACGGGATGTATGCCCCCCTACGTTAAAGCGATCGCACATGCCTCACCGGGGGTGATTGCTTTAAGGTAGTGATACATATAAGAATGAGAAAGGAAAGGAGCACGTTATCACAAGGATTTAGACCCCAAGTGTGAGATAAGCCCAAGGATAATAGACACAAAACACAAAGCACAAGGTGACTTCGCTTTCCTCGGGGTTAGTATGCTGTGTGATAATTCATGTATATATATCATATGTATGTATGCATAATTGTTCTTCATTCCCCAATCAAGGAAGGTCACCTAGAAGAAGGGAACACATGTGTCTTTTGAGTCAACATGAGAGAGATCGAGAGATCTCAATGCTTTGCATCATCCTCAAGTAGACAACACTAAGGACAACAAATAGAAGAATGAGAATAACATATAGAAGAAGTAACAAAAGAAAGGAGGAGAGAATCTGCTATGCTAATGAAACTAGTCTAGCATGTCATCTACCCCCCGATCTTGCTGATCAATGTTTCGGGAAGGCAGGGAACACGCCAGAGGAGGAACATCCAACACAGCAGATGGAGCTATCACAAGATCCAAACAAGGGCTATGTTCATGTTCCGAGCCACATTGTTCTTGTCTAGGAGCTAGGATAAGTGCTTTAGAAAATTCATTAGATAAATGGTTATCAATATCAACAAGTTCATATTCACTATCAGAAGCAAGAGGAGTAACATTTTCATCATGAATAACATTTTCATCTATATCATCATCAAGATTTATAAAAATAGGATCTTTAACTCGCACAGGATCAAGACCATCATGCATCTTAGGTTTAGGAGATTTAGGCTCAATGTCCGGCTGAGGAGAAAATGGAATAATGCTTGTTGAAGGTGTTTTTGGGGATTGCAAAGTTTGAGAAGCAGCTGCTTGAGCCCTAAGATGACGCTTTCATTGGCGTTCACGTGCAGAATGATTTCGTCTAGTCTTAGTAGGAAGTGGAGAAGATTGAGGAAGAGGAATGTTCTCATCCTTATCACTTGGGTGTTTAGGTTGTGGTCTCTTAGGCTGGATAACAGGAGAAGAAGAAGGTCTCTTCTCTCTATAAAAAGAAGGAGGAGGAACTGCTCCATATAAGGGAGGAATATTTGGTTTAGGAAGGAGACCAAGTCCATCATGACGAGGAGGTATAGGTCTACTCTTAGAAGGTTTATTAGGCATAGACATAATCACATCCATGGGAACGGGTTGGGAATCTTCTTGAGGAAAGACATTAGTTTTATCTTTCAAAGGAAGAACTTCCTTCTCAAGAATGATAGGAATATCAAGTTTAGGTGTTCTAGGTTCACTTAGAGATAGGATCATATCTGTTTTCCATTTTTGATAAGATTTGAAAAGATGATCACTTCGCGGAGGAAGAGATTGGAATTGTTTAGGCCAAAAGTAATCAATAGGAACACTAGAAGTTCTTTCAACTGGTTTAAAGAGACTATGATTGACAGTAACAACTTCACCATTATGGGGAAATTTCAAACACTTATGAATAGGAGAAGCAATAGCTTTCATGGAAGATAGCCAAGGATAGCCAAGCTTCACACGAAATTGTTCGGAAGATGGAATAATAGCAAAGTTCACATCAAGGGATTTGTTACGGACCTCAATAGGTAATGTAATAGAACCAATTGTAGGAGAAGAAAATGCATCAAATAGTTTCACAACCACATCCGTTTTGTCATAAATTACTTGATTCAATTGCAAAGTAAAAATAAATTCTTCAGTAATAACATTAATCATGCATGAAGGATCAATAAGCACTCCACGGCAAGGTGTATTCTTGACTTTTGCAACTATGTATAAAGGACCATCAGGTGCCCTGATAGTTTCACTGGAATCAAATGTGATGGAAGGTTCTTTAGGGTTTTCTTGCTGCTCTACAAAGTTAATCACATTCGGAGTCATAGACACAAGACCATCAGATGAAAGAGAGGAATCATTAGTCTCAATCGCATTAGAGGTATGAGAAGGTAATGGATCAGTGAAAATCTGAAGATTTTGATTAGGAGGAGCCACAGATGTATTGCCTTTATCATTCACTCCAGAAACAGAAATAGTATTATTATCAATCAAATCTTGAATTTTACCCTTTAAAGAAAAACATTTTTCAGTATCATGCCCAGGCTGAAGATGAAATTGACAAAAAGCTTTGTTATCAAAATAAGGTGAAGTAATCTTTGCAGGATCAATTTGTCTTATAGGAGGAAGAGTAAGCACATTTTGTTCCAATAATTTATTCATAATACTATGCAATGATTCATTCAAAGGAGTATACTTTCTTTCTTTCCTGAAAAATTTAGAAATAGGAGGCACACCTGATGCTGCATTCACATTGTTGTTGATGATGTTTTCATTGAATTTGATGGAATCTCTGTTCAGTTTAAACTTTCCAAATGGTTGTTGACTGCTATCACTCTTATCACTCGGAGCCATAGGATGTGATTGTTCCATTTGACTCACAGTCAGTTGATAATTGTGAAGAGTTGCACACAACTGTTGGAAAGAAGTAAACTCAGAAAACAGGAGTTTGTCTCGAATGTCTTTTTGTAAATTAGAAATAAAGATTCTTTGAATATCATTGTCAGGCACTGGAAAGGAAATTTGAGCATACAAATGCTTATATCTACCAATGAAATCAGTCACTTTCTCTTTAACACCTTGTTTACAATGCATTAAATCAATCAAAGTAACTTTAGGACTTATATTGTTTTGAAATTGTTGAATGAAAGCATTTGCAAGTTGTTCGAAAGAAGAAATAGAATAGGAAGGCAACGAGCAATACCATTGTAGGGCTTTGTCTCTTAATGTTCTAGTAAACAGTTTTGCAAGCAATCTTTGGTCATAAGCAAAATCGGTACATATTGTTTGAAAAGTCTTAACATGTGTTAGAGGATCACCTTTACCATTATAAAGTTCCAAATGCGGGATTTCAACATGTTTAGGAGGGATAGCTCGAACAATGTCAAGAGAAAGTGGGCTCGCAACATCAAATGTGGGCACACTAAACTTAGATTGATTCATAGAGGCAATTTGTTGCTGTAAGGAAGAGACAGTTTGTGCAAGATTGTTAATGGTCGCTTCAGTCGAAGAGTTCATATTAGACATGTTAGATTGAGATGGAGGTGTTATGTTATTGAAAGAAGGTAAAGAGTAAGGTGGTGGGACTCTATGATAATTAGTCATAGGAGATGATTGGACAGGAGGAACACTACAAGGAGGAATGGAATGGTTAAATGAATTGCCCCCTTGCGTCATGTTCATTTGTGAAGATGTAATAGGAACACTCATTGAAGGAATGAATGAAGAAGTTGGATTGAATGAAGGAAGAGGGTTAATTGAAAAAGAAGGATTGCCCCCATGACTGGTGATCACAGGAGGAATGTCTTGTGTAGAAGTAGCCATTATGTTTGATGTAAAGGTACGTATGCTAGCAATAGAAGTCATCAAAGGAATAGAATGATTGACTTGAGTAGGAGGTTGTGTATAACCTAAATTTTCAGCACAACTCTTCATAGGCATCACATTCGAATCCACAATGTGTGAAATACCACGCAAAATATCAATTCCATTCTTATCACTTTGAAGCATACATTTTAGACCCTCAATTAAAGGAAGAGCTTGACTATCGGGGTATTCTTGAGACATCCATTGTCAAAAATCGTCAAATTGGTTATCCAATTTTGAAAGTTGTTCTTCAGAAACCTCATGGAGATCTTCTTCATCATTAGGAGGATTAGAGGAATTACCCATGTCCTCGTTAAAAAGGCTATTCAAATTAGGTTCCATCTCCTCGGTAATTAAACCTTGGAAAGACTTAATTCTATGGCTTCGTCTAACGGGAATAGTGTAAGTAGGGCTTATTGTTGTAAAACTCATGCACTAGGGAGAGAGAGAAAGTTTTGAATTTAGAGGTAGCAATTTTCAGTAAAATCAGCTAATCTTCTGGATTTAAGCTGTTAAATGCAATCACGACAGTCTCCCGAAATTTCAGAAAAAATGTCCTGGATCGTGGCGCTCGGAGTGCAACACGGTCCTTGCAACTTTTTTTGAAATTTGCAGGGATGAAAGGTATGATGATTTTAAAGCCAATCTGAAAAAATTGAGTGATTTTACGATCTGTAGATAGGCCAAATTAAAGTTGCAATCTCGAAATTGAACCCTACCCAGATTGTCGAAAAATGCAAAATTTGAATTTTGAAAAAGAGAGGGAAACTGAAATTTTGAATGTTATGATTTTAGAGGGAATGTCAAAAGCAATGCAAGTTTTGAAATTTAAAAATTGACTCAATTTCACGCAAAATTCAATTTTGAAAGCGGAAATTAAAGTTGTTGTAATTAAGCACTTAATTTCAAAAGTCACAAATTGTAAGAATTTGAATAAAGCACTGAAATTTCGAATGAATGCAAACACACTTTTCAGATTTAGGACAGTAAGAACACAATTTTGACACAAAATTTCAATTTCAATGATTTTTGAATGTTTAAAAGCCTTAATCCAAGCAATCACAAGACCAACTTTGACTGTAATTTTGAAGGTGTTAAAATTGATAAAATCAGCCAAAATTCTGGATTTTAGCAGGAAAATACAGTAAGATCTCACTCCCGAAATTTCAGAAAAAATGTCGGGGACGATGGCGCTCAGAGTGCACACGGTCCTCGCAACTTTTTTCCAAATTTTCAGGGATGAAAGATATTGTGATTTTATTGCGGAATCCAAAGTTACAGCTGATTTGGAGATGTTTTGATCAGTGAAATTGTCAGACAAAGGTTGAATCAAGAGGGTTTCAAAAATTAGGGTTTTGACACTTAACCACTTAATTTTCAAAATCAAAGCACAAATATGAATTGATAATTTGTAATAGAAGGGCAGATCTGAAACAAGCATCAACAGTTAAACATTTCACAAGTTTAATTACTAAAAAGAAAATTTAGGGTTTTTATGCAATCACCTCTAAAATTTTGCAAAAGATCAAACATGGAAATGTAATCAATTTTTTCAGATCTAAGCATGAAAAATCAGAAAGGATGTTCACGTCGGGTTCACCAAAATGTAAAGCGGAAAATTGCGATCGAACCCTAGTTGCTCTCCCCTCTTCCAACTCCAAGGAGAGAGAAGGGAGATTCACTAGGGTTGATGGTTTTCACTTAGGGGAGAGACTTTACATTCAAAAGAGGGGTTGAAACTCACAAGATCCAATCCCACACAAGGCAAGATTGGATGCTAAATGTGTTTCAAGGGGTTAAGAAAGCAAGGCTACCCTCTTTTGTAAAGAATGTGCATAGAAGAATTAAGCTAGGAATGCATAGAAAGTGACAAAGATTCACTTTATAAACTGAGATAGGAATACAGTATGAAGCTGCGGACCTGGAATTAGCAGTAAAATGTCGATACGGCGCTGTCCTACAAATTTGAGCAAAAGTTGTCGGGATGATGGCGCCCGAGCGCCACGGTCCTCCGAAAAATCCGCGAAACGAAGGGGGCTCTATTCGTCTCTGCACAAGGATTCCAGATCTTCAATTTCCACAGCGTACCTGCAACCTACACATAGAAAAGCGAAGATGATTGGGGGGTTAGGGATTAGGGGTTTGCCTTTAGGTCAAACCCCGGTTTTGGAATTAACCAAGAAATGAGCAAGTGCTGTAAATGTAAATGACTGTAAAACAAGTACTAATACCTTGTTCTAAGGATGTTTGTATCCTTATGTGCGAAGGTATAGATGTTGTATGTTGTATGTTGTAGCATGTAGTATGTGATCTCCTCTTCAATGGTTGAATCCTTGTCTTGAATGCAACACTTAGCCTTGAATGGAGACTTGGAATGAATGCTTGAATGTTTGAATGTTTGAATGCTTGAGTATAGTTTCCACGCTTTGTACACATATCCTCTTCATGCCAAATGAGAGAGAAAAATGTAGTTTATATACTTGTCATTTAGGGCTAATAGACTGATTTTCCCAACCTTAGGCCAACCAGGGAATGTAATTTCCAATTTGCAAACAAAAAGACCCGAGACCCCTTAGGAGACCGGGCCCAAAATAGGACCCAGGGACCAGGGCACTGGGCGCTCTGGTCCCACCTCCCGGGACAGCAGGGTGCAAGGAGGTTCAGGCCAGGGTGCTTGAAAAATGCAGTTTTCAGTGTCATGGACAAGTTTCGGGGTCTCCATTCAGGTTGCGTGTTGCGTCGCCATCGTGAAGACCGAAATGCAGTCGAAATTGCAAGTGTCACAATTTTAGGACGCTACAGAAATAATGCAACCAATGTTGATCACAAGGATTTCAAAGATCCCTTACCTGCTTATGAGCAGGGCGATTCCTCAACATCCAAGGGAGGTGCCCAGGTCAATTACACCTATGCCAACAATGACAATGTGATCAACATGATTGAATCTTCCCAATCTAAATATTGCAATGTGATCATAGTTAAAGATAAACAAAATAAAACGCAAACTGCAAATGTCGTAACCCATGCTCAAAAGAAGGTTACTCTCAAAGGAGCTAGCTCTTCCTCCCCTGATCAAACTGTTGGCATTTTCTTGAAGATTGCATTAATGATATGTTATGTTGTCATTGATGTCAATTGAACCGGTAATTGTATTTATGATATTGTTGATATTGTTGTTATTATTGATATTGGCTTGTAACCGGTAGGAAGAGCGTTGTGGAAGATGTTGTAAACCGGTATGTTAGTTTGTGAGTTGAACTGGTAAACTGGTGTATGAGGTTAAACCCTTTTCTATGCAATGTAACTGGTAAACCCTACCAATTGTTTTTTGTTAAACCCTAACCGATCAAGTTTGATGGTTTAAAATCTAATGATGAGCTGTAATGATGGAGACACGTGTGATCATTGTATGAGGATAAGTTCAGATTGTTTTGGCGTGTTTGTTTGATTTTCTAGGGAATGAGAAAAGTGGATTGCATCTAATTCATAGCGTGTGATGAGTTACAAGTCCGATGAAGCGGTGATCATGGAGTGGCTGGAATTTTCTTGAAGAATGTGAAGACATTGTTATGATTTCTAATGGTCAAGATTGAACTGACTTGTTCGTAATCTCTATGAGAGAATTAGGTTTTTGTTGTGTTACCGACCTAATTGATTTGTATTTAAGGTTGATGAAGTTTTTTGTAAAAATGTTGGCAAAAGTGTTGGCTGAAACTAGTTGAGTGTGTGGTTGCCTAACCGGAGAATGGATCTGCAGCTTGTGTAGAAGCATATTGAAGCTTAAAAGGATCTGATCAAGCAAATGTAGTGCTATTCAAACAGATCAAAAAACCTGTTGTTTTCTAACAATTACAATAGAAGTGAAATCCCCTAACCAGGTAAGCTCTAACAAGCTTGGTTACTTCTTAAATCCTCTAACAAGGTGGTCCATTAGCTTGGATTCTCAAACCCTCTACCAAGGTTACACCTAACAGGGTATTTTGCTTTTCATCAAGGCATTTTGTAAATCCCTTAACCGGGTGATTCCTAATAGAATCACTTCTTAATAGGACTTATTGTAAAAGATTTAATAGGCTTGGCTCCTAATAAGGTGAACTTCAGAAGAGTTCAAATAGCTATCCTTGTGAGTCTCATCTCACCATGGTTTTTACCTATTTGGGTTTTCCACGTATAAACATTTGTGTCAAGTGGTGAATGTTTTTGTGGTTATGATCTTATTTGTTTATTTCATTGACTACTTAACTATTCTGATAAGGCATGATAACTAGAAGCATTGAGAGATTGAATATGTTGAGATATGATTAAGCATTTTGATGTTTACAAGATTGAAGTTGTTTACTGTTAAGTTGTTATAACAGTTAACTAGTTGATGTTGAGTATTGATCTTGATAGTGAAAGTTTACTTTGTGAGTTTGAATTTGAGATTGGGAAGTTTGTATCAGTTTTTTAGTTTACTGATTCACACTCCCCCCCTCTCAATATTCTACCAGATACTTTTTCTTTCATCATACCATCAATTGGTATCGGAGCATCTTAGGTCCTCTTTAACCTAAAAGCCTAACAGCTTGAGGAAAAGATCTTGTAGATCATGATGAAGAAGAAAGGTCCGAAGTTCAACAAAGATAACTATAGGATATGGAGCGACGAATGAAGATTTACATTAAGAGTCTAGGAAGTCAGTATTGGGATCATGTAGAAATTAAGTATATTGCACCTACGGGAACCTTGACTGATGATCAGAAGAAAGAACAACAAGAAAATCATCAAGCATTGGAGGCTATTATCAGTTCCCTGTCGGATGTTGAATATGTAGATGTTCATGGTCTTGAAACTACATATGAAGTATGGAAAAAACTTGAAGAGATTTATAGCAGTGATGAACATGTTAAGATTGCTAAAGAGTAGAGCCTAAGAGGAAAATTTAATGACATGAGAATGTCTGAAGGTGAGAATACCCAGCAGTATGGTCAAAGGATAAAAGAGATGGTGAAATAAAGAGTGCAAGAGGGAAAGTGGAAGATGCCACAGTGATCAGTAAGGTACTGAGAACCTTGCTACCAATCTATGTTATCTAAGTTGCAGCTATTCAGGAGCTAAAGTCCATTGAAAAAACTAAGGTAACTCTTGACTCTATCATTGGCAAAATTACTGATTTTGAATTAAACGGTTATGATGGTAGTGTATAGAAATCAGAATCTACATTCAGAGCTTTTGTCTCTAACCCATATGTGAGAAAAAGTAGAGATACTTGTCATGGTTATGAATCTAGATCCAGCAGAGATGTTGATGATGAAGACAACTTAGTGGAACTTGAAGCATTGATGGCAAAACGACTGCCTAGAGGCATTGGGAAATATAGAGGTAAACTACCTTTAAAATGTTTTGCATGCAACAAGATTGGTCATATAGCAGCTAACTATCCTAATGGTGAAAATGAATACAAGAGAGACAAATTCAAGAAGTATAAGGGCAAAGGCAAGAGAGATTGTCTTATTGCTATTGACAATGGTATTATTGATGAAGAATCTGATGATGATGCTAGTGAAGATATTGTGTTTGTAGCTATTAAGGAAGAGATATCATATCAGAAGGCACTAGTGTCCAGGATGGATAACTCTGATGATTGGATCATTGATAGTGGTTGTTCACATCACATGACCGGTGATCGGAGCAAATTTCTTTCTTTGAAGGAATGTGATGGCGGTGTTGTCAAATTTGGCAATGACTCACCCTGTATGGTTAAAGGTAAGGGAGTTATTTCTCTTAATGGGAAGATCAGTGTTGATGATGTCTATTGGGTTGAAGGCCTAAAGCACAATCTTCTGAGTGTGGCACAACTTAATGACAGAGGATACCCACTGGAGTTTAGAAATGGTATGTGCAAAATCTTTGACAACAAAGGTGAATTCATTGCAACCGGAAAACAAACCAGAGGTAATCTATTTCATCTTAATCCTAAAGTTAGCAACTATTTGATTGCAAAGATAGATGATAGTTGGCTTTGGCATAGGAGATTTTTTCATATAAAATTTGATAACATTGTTAAAGTGAGCAAGTCCAAGACAGTAAGAGGTCTACCTCAACTAGATAAACCAGTTAATGCTCTTTGTAAAGAATGTCAGTTAGGAAAGATGACTTCTTCAACTTTCAACAGCAAGTCCTTCTCAGCAGAGCACTTGTTAGATTTGGTTCATACAGATCTATGTGGACCAATAAGAACAAAAAGAATTCAAGGTGATAGATATTTCATGATCTTCACTGATGATTGTTCAAGGATGATGTGGGTCACATTCTTGAAAGTTAAGAATGAAGCTTTTGGTAAGTTCAAGGTATTCAGGGCCTTAGCTGAGAAATAGAGTGGAAAATAGATAAAATGTTAGAGAACAGATCAAGGCCGTGAATTTACTTCTAAGGAATTCACTAAGTAATGTGACGAGAATGGTATCAAGCGGTAGATTTCTGCACCAAGGACACCATAGCGGAATGGTATAGCAAAGAGGAACAACCAGTCAGTGGTTGAAGCTGCTAGGATAATGTTGATACAAGGAAGTGTAGTGAAAACATTTTGGAAAGAAGCTGTAAGTACAACTGTCTACACAATGAACTGAGTTCTGATGAAAAGAGGTAAGGACAAGACCACTTATGAATATTGGTATGGGAGATCACCTGATGTTAGTTATTTTAAAATATTTGGTAGCAAGTGTTTTATTAAAAGAGGTGACTACATAAGCAAGTTTGAAGCTAAGAGTGATGAGGGCATATTTCTTGGCTATTCCACCAAGAGTAAGGCCTATAAATTCTTCAACAACCGGACACCAAGAATTGTTGAGAGTGTTAATGTTCATGTAGATGGATGTCCTGAAGTCTGAGAAGGAACCAGTTTAGAGAAAAGGGATGAAGATCCTTGCATTTTACTTTTGGAACCTGAAACTGTTAAATCAGAAACCATTAAAGAAAATCTTGATGTACTTGTTCAACCAGAACAAATAAATTCAGAAGAAGATGATAATGAATAAGTTGAACCTGAAGAGAATGATCGTGGTATTCCTAGGTATGTAAGACTGAACCATAGTCCTGAGTAGATTATTGGGGATAAGGATGCTAGAGTACTAACTAGAAGGAAAATAAGAGAGAACTCTTGCATGATCTCCACCATTGAACCTAGAAGTGCTAAGAAGGCATTTGGTGATGATTATTGGGTTAAATTTATGGAGGACGGATTGGATCAAATTGAGAAGAACAACACTTGGACCTTGTTACCCCAGCTGATAAAGAAGAATGTTATAGGCACTAAATGGGTATTTAGAAACAAGTTAAATAAAGATGGTGTTGTAGTTCGCAACAAGGCAAGATTAGTCTGCAAGGGTTATGCTCAAGAAGAAGGAGAAGATTATGGCAAAACATTTGCACCAGTAGCAAGACTGGAAGGTGTCAGAACTTTACTTGCATTTGCAGCCCATAAGAAGTTCAAGGTATACCAGATGGATGTTAAGTCTACATTTTTGAATGGGATACTAGAAGAAGAGGAATAATAGAGCAGCCTGATGGTTATGCATTGACAGATGAGAAAGACATGGTATGCAGATTACATAAATATTTGTATGGATTAAAGAAGGCACCTAGAGCATGGTATGAATGGCTTCATACACAAATGATGAAGTTAGGCTTTGCAAGAACTAGTGATGATAGTAATATTTATCTCAAGTCTGAAGGAGATGAAATACTGGTCAGTGAAGCATTTGTTGAGGATATTATTTTTGGAGGTTGTAAGTTATCCAAGGAGGATGCATCTAAGTCTGTTGATGAAAAGGAATACATGTCAATGATTGGAAAATTACACTATGTTGTTCACAACATACCACATATTGCCCATGCGGCTGGTATAGTTGCTAGATTTTAGAAGAATCCAAAGGAAGTACACCTGATTGCAGCCAAGAGAATTTTTAGGTATCTGAAAGGTATAGTTGACTATGGATTATGGTATCCATATGGAGAAAACTTTGATTTGAATGCATACATAGATGTTGTTTGGGAAGGAAATGTTGATGACCCGAAAAGTACTACCGATGAAGCATTCTTTCTAGGAGGAAGGCTAGTTTCATGGAGTAGTAAGAAGCAGAGTTGTACTTCACAATCTACTATTGAAGCTGAGTATGTTGCAACTTATATGAATTTCACACAAGCTATTTGGATGAGGCACATTTTGGAAGGTTTTAAGATGAAGATCTCAGAACCTATCAAGATTTTATGTGATAATACAAGTGCCATTAATATTTCTAAGAATCTTGTTTTGCATGCTCACACCAAGCACATTGAATTAAAGTATCACTTTTTGAGGGAAAAAGTTCAAAGTAAAGATGTTATCTTAGAGCATGTTTCTACCCAGGAGCAGCTTGCGGATATATTTACCAAACCTCTTCCAAAGACCACTTTTGAGTATCTTAGAAGTCAGTTGGGGTTGTCCCTCTTCATGAAGTTAGTTGAGCATGATGTTGATTGCATCAGTCTCATAATCACTTGCAAAACTTTACATGGATTGATGAAGAAGTGGATGTACTCCATAGGGGGAGCATCAAGTTGCAGTATGTTGTTGATGCATAGTGAAAATTTGACATTACATTTTTTACTTTCGATTTGGCATTATTGTCAAAGGGGGAGAAGAATTATGTGATTGAGGAGAAGAATTATGTGACTGGCAAAGGGAAACCAGTGACAGGTTGAAGACATACAGAGCATGGTGAATACTTGGTAATGTAAACCAGGATTCCTATTCACCAATCATAGTAGCAATCAAAGGCATTGATATTTGTATTGCCATCAATGCCAAATGGGGAGATTGTTGGCATTTGCATGAAGATTGCATTAATGATATGTTATGTTGTCATTGATGTCAATTGAATCGATAATGGTATTTATGATATTGTTGATATTGTTATTATTATTGATATTGGCTTGTAACCAGTAGGAAGAGCTTTATGGAAGATGTTGTAAACTGGTATGTTAGTTTGTGAGTTGAACCGATAAACTGGTGTATAAGGTTAAACCCTTTTCTATGCAATGTAACCGGTAAACCCTACTAGTTGTTTTTTGTTAAACCCTAACCGATCAAGTTTGATGGTTTAAGATCTAATTATGAGCGATAATGATGGAGACACGTGTGATCATTGTATGAGAATATGTTCAAATTGTTTTGGTGCGTTTGTTTGATTGTCTAGGGAATGAGCAAAGCGGATTACATCTAATGCATAGCACGTGATGAGTTACAAAGTCTGATGAAGCGATGATTATTGAACAGTTGGAATTTTCTCTAAGAATGTGAAGGGATTGTTATGATTTCTAACGGTCAAGATTGAACCGACTTGTTTGTAATCTCTATGAGAGAATTAGGTTTTTGTTGTGTTACCGACCTAATTGATTTGTATTTAAGGTCGATGAAGTTGTTTGTAAGAGTGTTGGCAAAAGTGTTGGTTGAAACCAGTTCAGTGTGTGGTTGCCTAACCAGAGAATGGATCTGCAGTTTGTGTAGAAGCAGATTGAAGCTTAAAAGAATTTGATCAAGCAAATGTACTGCTATTCAGACAGATCAAAAAACTTGTTGTTGTCTAACAATTACAACAGAAGTGAAATTCCCTAACCGGGTAAGCTCTAACAAGCTTGGTTAATTCTTAAATCCTCTAACAAGGTGGTCCATTAGCTTGGATTCTCAAACCCTCTACCGAGGTTACTCCTAACAAGGTATTTTGCTTTTCATCAAGGCATTTTGTAAATCCCTTAACCGGGTGATTCCTAACAAAATTAGTTCTTAGCAGGACTTATTTTAAAAGCTTTAACAGGCTTGGCTTCTAACAGGGCAAACTTCAAAAGAGTTTAGATAGCTATCCTTGTGAGTCTCATCTCACCGTGGTTTTTACCTATTTGGGTTTTCTCCGTATAAACATTTGTGTCAAGTGGTGAATTTTTTTGTGGTTATGATCTTATTTGTTGATTTGATTGGCTACTTAACTATTCTTATAAGGCATGATAACTGGAAGCATTGAGAGATTAAATATGTTGAGATATGATTAAGCATTCTGATGTTTACAAGATTGAAGTTGTATATTGTTAAGTTTTTATAACCAGTTGATGTTGAGTATTACTCTTGATAGTGAAAGTTTACTTTGTGAGATTGAATTTGAGATTGGGAAGTTTGTATCAGTTTTTCAGTTTACTGACTCACTCCCCTCCCTCTCAGTATTTTACCGAATACTTATTCTTTCATCATACCATCACAAACATCATTAAATCCATTGATAGCATCAAACCTACCAACTTATTCAAACAAACAACTAGATACGGTCACGGCTAAATCTAAACAGCTGAATTCATCATCTTCTTCTAGTTATAGCATTGTTGAACAATTAAAAAAAACTACCACTCAAATATCCATTCTTGATCTAATTAAAATCTCTTTTGCTCATAGAGAGATTCTAGACAAAGCTTTGCTCACTACTAATGTCCCTAAAGACTTAGATTTGTGTCAATTTCAATCTATGGTGGGTCACCTAGCTTCACCTTACTACCTATCCTTTTCTGAAGAAGATGACAATTCACTGAATCATCCGCATAACTAGCCATTGCATATTAAAGCTATGATCCATAAGCACTGAGTCAAGCATGTTTTGATAGATAGAGGCACTGGGTTGAATATTTGTACCTACAATTTGCTAATACAGTTGGGATTTTATGATAATGTCATTGATCCAACAAAGAAAATAACAATCAAAGCTTATGATGAAGAAGAAAGAACCTTTAAGAGTCTAGTACTATTATCGATCAGGGTGGGACCTGTAGAACAAGATGTTATTTGTCAGATGCTTGATCTTCCTCTCTCCTACAACATCTTGTTGGGTAGACCATGGATTCACGAAATGCAAGCAATGCCATCTACTTACCATCAATGTTTGAAATTTTCCTACAATGGAGTTGAAGTCAGTGTTCCTGCTGATACAACCTACACCTGTAATGCTTTAAAGTAGTGTGTTGGTACCCTTGTTCCTCATAATAGAGCAGCCTCTATAGCTGAAAGTTCAGAAACTTTGATGAAAGACTTAGAACAGAAATTGAAAATAACGGGTACTAGCATGGATGGATACAAAATAGAACCTGTACTCTCATTGATGTCTCTTCCACCATCACCTAGACAGTCTAGAAAACCATCAGAGGCTATTAAACCACAAACTTCAAATGCAAACGTCATCTATGATGGTATTTTTTTACAATCCTCTACTTCCCTTGCAGATGAAATAGAAGAGGTGGAAGTTCTCAAATGGATTTGCAAAGAAGAGAGTGAAAATAGAGAAGGACAAAACAGTGATATTTCCCTTGACCAATATGGTCCAGGCCATAAGATGATTCAACACATGGGATATTCAGGTACTGATCCTTTGGGAAATCACCAAGAAGGAATCATTGAACCTATCAAGTTACAAACTAAGTCTACAAATGATAAAACTGGACTCGGCTAATCAAATAAAAAACATACTTCTCATCAACAGCCTAAGTGGAGGAAAAAGATACTACCTCCAACATCACAAGAAGTAAATACTCAGCAAATTTAGGACAAGTATGAGAAAGAAAAAGAAGAACTGACAATCAAGAGAGAATAAGCAGCTTGTAATCAAGCTCCAACTATATCAGCAATCACACTACAAGAAGTAGATGTTCCAAAAGACATGAGAGAAGAGGTAGAAGGAATTAAAAACATGTTTTCACCGTTAAACAATCATGTCACATATACGGGAAGAATGTAAGTAGAGGATTCAGAAACAGACTCAAATGAGTATGAATGAGGTCTAGAGCCTTTGTCAGATGCATATACTGAAGAAACTCCTAAAGAATCTAATGATATCATAGACGAAGCACAAGAAATAATACACTTTAAGCTGCAAAAGGAAATAGAGGAAATCTAACTAAAAAGACAAGAAGATTATGAACAACAACTGAAAGAAGGAAAAACATAGGAAATTTCTTCACCTACTATATCTCCCTCTAATGAGATAGAGAAAATCAGATATGGGACTGCAAATGAAGAACTGGAGCCTAGAGGAAGCTGAATGGGAAAGACGACAGAGACTAATAGAATCATCAAGGTTATGTCAATAGGTATGTCAATTACAAATGATCATTGAACCAAATCATGAAGGAACTTGCAGCATAAAAGATGTTGATATTGATACTATACATGCTTTCACTAAGCCAATTGAAGAGGAGTCAGAGGCTTCATCTTCTGACTCTGTTCACTCTGAAATAAGATCTATTTATGATATTATCTATTCGACACCAAACTATGACTTCTTGATCATGAATATCGAGACTCTATCTAAGAATCCTGTTACTATTAAACCACAATATGTAGTCTAGCCGAAGTAGAGGACAGTGCTAGTGGTAGGTTTATTGGGTTAGGTCCCCTAAATACTCATGTAAACTTCGATAATCATGTTCTAACTCTTCCTCGTCTTGAGATGCTTACGCAAGGTAGTCTTCTAAAATTCAACTTGTCAGTCTGAGGTTGTGATGACAATACCGTGAATTCTCTTGAACCTATTGAATCTTTATCCCTAGTACATCCTGAGCTTATTGATTGTACTCTCCAAGATCAACCCTTGAATATCGCTACCTTTGCCAACGACTATACATTAGCCTGTTATCTTAATGCAGTCGAACACATGGGCTCTTCTACCAATGAACAAAGTGAGAACATGACAACATTACATGTCAAGTATCTTAGTGTCAAAAAACAAAAAAAACAAAAATAAGTGTTCTGATGGTGAAAACCACACTGTGGTGGTGTCAGAATCAAAAATAGTAAAAATAAAGGATGTACGTCATGGTGAAAACCTCTCTAAGGCACCTGAAGTTGTGATACTTGATATTTTTCTTGATCACTTTCAAGAGCGATCATTAGTGCTGATTGAACCTACCCAACCAGTAAACATTAGAACAAAAGAAGCTTAGCATACCATACATGTAGCTCAATCCTTATTAGTAGAAGAACTGAAAGAATTTGTTGATTTCTTCAAGGAAAAAAAGATCAATTTTGCATGGACATATGCTAATATGTCGGGTTTGGATCTTAACCTCATCATGCATCAACTTTCTATCGCTCCCGGAGTTAAACCTATCAAGCAAAAACTTTGAAAAATGCATCCTCATGTTGCATTACTTGTTAACGTCGAGCTAGAAAAATTACTAAAAGTTGGATTCATTAGAGCAATTGATTATGCTAAGTGGATATCTAATATTGTACTTGTTTCCAAACCTGACAAATCAATACGTGCTTGCACAGATTTCAAATATTTAAACAAAGCATGTCCAAAAGATGATTTTCCACTGCCTAACATAGACATGATAGTGGACATGACTGCTGGTTATGAAATGTACTCTCTGATGGATGGTTTTCTGGATACAATCAGATCAAAATTACACCTAAGGATCAAGAGAAAACAATGTTCACCTGTGCATGGGGAACTTTATGCTAGAATGTAATGCCCTTTGGCTTAAATAATGCAAGCGCCATTTATCAAAGAGTTGTAACAACAATTTTTCATGATATGATGCACAAAAACATGGAGGACTATGTCAATGATACTCTACTCAAATATATGAATAGATCAACACATCTCTCAGAACTGGGTCCAATCTTAGATGGGATGGAAAATTTTAAACTCAAATTAAATCCCAAGAAATGTGCATTTGGAGTCACATCTAGCAAGCTACTAGGATACATTGTTTCAACGAAAGGAATTGAAGTGGACCTAGAAAAATTTAAGGCTATCATGGAAAAGCCACCTCCAAAGAATGTCAATCAAATGAGGACTCTACAAGGTCAGCTCCAATCAATAAGACATTTCATCTCTTAGCTCATAGATAAAGCTCATCCATTCACAAAAGATTTACGGAAAGGAATCACCTACAACTGGGATGAAGACTGTGAACAACATCTAAAGAAAAACAAGGAATATCTTTCTAATCCACCTATCTCAATGCCATCAATTCAAAAGAAACCCTTGATACTATACATATTAGCTATTGATACATCACTAGGGACACTTTTGTCTCAACAAGATGAGAATAAAAAGGAAAGAGCTATATATTATATCATCCAGACGTTGGTGTCCTATGAGATGGACTATACTATTATTGATAAATCTTGTTTGGCATTGGTCTTCGCATCATAGGAATTAAGACATTACATGCTGTGTAGGGGAAAAAGCGAGACTAGGTTAACATGCCCTAATCCTACCTTTTGACACACATTACGGAATACGAAAGAGCCTAGAGATATCGCACAATTGGCTACTTCTTTTTGTGAAAGAGAGAGCCACGGGATATCTATTAGGATTTCTATTCCTTTGTTGAAATTAGAAGATCAAATGATGCAAGTTCAATCCCTAACCCCAAAGTGCAAGTATGAACTAATAACAAGATTGCAGAATTGAACTTAAACAATGGAAAGCTGTAAATACAAGGATGAAATAAGAATGCAGGTGCGTACCCGGACTAAAAATGTTCGGGACGGGGGCGCGGGCGCCACTGTCCTGATTCTGCCCCTAAAACTGCTCCGGAAACTGCTGTTTTTGCACTTTGGAAAAAGCTGTCAAAAATGCTGAAAATGCTGTCGGACCAGGGCGCCCAGCGCCCCTGTCCCAGGGACCAGGGCGCCCAGTAGGGACCAGGGCGCTCAGAAGGGACCAGGGCGCCCAGCGCCCCTGTCCTAGCAGGACCAGCGCGCCCCACGCCCCTGTCCTGGTCTTTTTCTCTGAAATTTGGTGGGAAGGTCGGTCTCAGTCTGCTTCTCCCGGATCTGCAACCTGCGGCGTCGTCCGAGTCCCGAAACCTGCACTTATATCTGAAAAGGTGTTTGGGCGGCTATATAGGGTTTTGCCTTAGTCAAACCCCCGCTTCAGTGATTTCCACCTCCACGAATAGCCAAATTGTATTGTAAAATGTATTGTGTGTGCAGACCTAGTGTGTGTGCAAGGTCCTTAAATGCAAGAAAGCAAACTAGAGCAACCTAGAAAGTAAACCCTAATTGCTTGTAAATGATAATGTAAATGCTCTAAATCAAGATGCAAAGTGATCTAAAGCATGAATAAAGGATATATTGAAGCTTATGCAAAGACATGAAAACAACATGAAATCATACCCAACCCTCAAGGGAGGAGTACAAGCCAATCTTCAGTCGGTAATTTCCTATTGTTCTTCAATGTCTTCCAAGCCCTAAGTGGATGAATGAATTTGATAAGTGCTTGATAGAGGAATGTTGAATGTTGTTGAAGTCTTCAAAGATCTGCTCTTTTGCTGCATAGAAGGTCCTTGAAAGCCAAAAATCCCATCCTTTCAAATGAAGAAAGAGAGCTCTTATGTATGAAACCCTAGGTCTTAATTTCGACTTTTGGCCGACCTAGAGATTGAATATCCTGCCAATTTCTTGGGGTTAAGCTTTATTTTATGATTGGATCGTGCTCCCAAAATTTCGGGAAAAATGTCCGGGACCATGTTGCACGGGCGCCATGGTCCCGACAACTTTTCACCAAATTTTCAGGGCCGTCAGATATGATGATTTTAGAGAGAATCCCGAAGTTACAGGTGATTTCGAGATGTTTTGACCCTCGAAATCAAGCCCCCAAGTTCAAAATAGGACCTAATTAGGGTTTTTGATTAAATGATGTATTGGAAGAATAAAATGAAAGGGGCACACTTTAATGAAAGGGCCCAACTTTATGATATGGGAGATGATAAAATAGGACCTTAGACCTAATTAATTTAATTAATTAAGTGCTAAAGGGGAAATGCAATGCAAAATGCAAAATGCGCCAAGGCGGGTGCTAAACTAGGTGTGAAATTGTACCACCCTAGCAAGTGCGTACAATTTACGACGCTACATTTAGCCCCCACTTTAGCGGTCATATGAACACTAAGTGCATATGCAAGCTAAAGTACAGAAAAGTAAACATTATTTGAAAAAGGATATATCCATAAGTCTGTCGAACGAAGCCCCCAGCGGTATCTGCAGTACACAGTTAGGAACCACACCCTACAAAACACACGTTAGATCACAAAATCACCTAATGCTTACTAAGGAAGGTGATGAAAATTCGAGGGTAGCTATATGCCCCCCCCTGTTTCGGCTTGCTAATTTTAGTGAGTTGAAACAGGGTATCATGTTTACCACTTCGAATTGTTAAAGAATATTGATGACAAATGCTCACAAGAAGATTTGATATGAGATCAAAAACTAATGGAGAATCATTTGGTAAGAAAGAGGACTAAATCTCAATTTCAACACAACAAAGAGTGTGAGGATTTGAGAGTTCTCTAACACAAGATGAAGGATGTACATGGAAACAAAACGCAAAGAGAAGAAAAAGAAAGGAAAAAAAGGCATGAATACACACATTGGTGATCCATGAGTTAGACAAATATAACATCTTCTAGAATAAGACAAAGAAGAGAATAAGAATGCAATACTTCCTTCTTTTGCGAGTTGAAAGTGATTCTTAATGAAGGATGATGCTCCTTTTAACGCAATTAGGAGAGTGGATTCATTATAGATGTATTCTACCAAGTGCAAAAGAGGTTGTAGTCAAGGACTTAGTCCTCTTGTAAGAGAGAATCCTTGAACAAACAACAACAAATGCGTACAAGGCATAACATCAAGTAATAAAATCCACACCATCCACAAAATAGGAAAAAGTGGATCCTTAGATAAAAATAAGGAAAGATTATTGCCTCAATGAGAAGGACTTACACAATCTTCTAGGAAGAGATTTGGACATAAGCAAAAGAAGAGATGTATGAAATCACTCTTGTCCCCATAGGAACAAGAAAATTAGGCTATTATGTTGCTTCAAAAAAAAAAAAAAAAAATATGATTGCACTTGAAATTGTACCATCATGAATGACAATGAGCCCCCAGTAAATGAGCTACCAATGTCACATAATGATGAGCAACATAATAGCCATTAATGTTATTTAAAGACATGATAGATTGAATGAGGTATTTGAATATGACATGCTAAATGCTCAACTATAAGTGAGATCAAAAACATGTATAAAATTGAAGAAGAAAAGTCACAAGAACTCTTAGAAGAGGGATAAGTGTAATTTATTAGAGCCTTATCCCTGGAGGAAAGGGCTTTATGATGAATAGGAGATAAAGATTCATAAGTGGATTTAGAAATTTGAGGGGATTCATAAAGAGATTTGTTCATTGCCAAGATTTCCTTATGAGGGGAATGAGAGTTGATAGAAGTAGAAGATGATTTAGTTGAAGTGAGATCATCATCACTACTAAATATAGCATTCACATTGAGAGATGGTCTTTTAGATGCTTTAGTGCGTTTGCAGGGATTATAGCCAAGTCCAAAGGCATAATTGTGAAAATTAGTCTCTAGAGGAACTTTTATCCCTTGTTCATGAGCGCCACAACCATTTCCATGATACCCATGCTTAGCAAAAATGCGAAAACCACGACCATAACGATCAGCCATTTCAGGAAGAGAAGGTGGTTTTTCATAAGACAAAGAATCAAACTCTTCATAATTAGAGGTGTGAGGAGAAGAAGTTTGAGAAGCGGCCACAAAATTATTGCTCATAGATTCAGGTAAGACTGATTGATCTCTAGTTTCTTCCTTCTTTTTACCTTTAAGATCTCTAGGAGGAACCCTATATTCACCTACAAAGGTGGGATTAAAATCAAGAGATCCCCAATCGTCTTCCGCGAGAACCTTCTCAGGATCAAAAGCCTTTTCATGTGTAGACTCAAGTCCAGAAGGATCTTCTTCAGGAGCTTTAGGCTCATCCAAAGAATTTTGATTATTAGAGGGTGATGTTTTATCCATAGGTATCTTGTTCAAAGAATCATTACTAGAAGAGGAAGGCTTAGAAGAACTCCCTTTGGAAGTAGATGTTTGCAAACAAGCTTGAAGATTAGTATCGCCTATCAAGGTATATGTCTTATTGTTATAAATGAATTTAACTTGTCTATGCAATGTAGAGGGGACAGCTTGCATACTGTGAATCCAAGGTCTCCCTAATAACAAGTTGTATGTTAAATTTCCCGACATAACATGGATAGGAGTAGGCAAAGTAACAGGTCCCACTGTGACGGGTAAGGTGATAATACCTAATGAAGACTTAGCCACATTATCAAATCCTCGAATGGGATGAGAGTTAGGCTCAATAAGGGATGTATCCACATTCATCTTATGCAATAGATTAATGCTACACACATTAAGGCCAGAGCCATTATCTACCAGTGTTCGTCTTATAGCAGTGTCATTTATGATAACCACAATCATCAAGGGATCATATTGTTGTTGGATTTCACTAGTAGGCAACTCATCTTGGGTAAACACAATTTGAGCTTTAGGATTCATCACAGAGTTAACCAAAGACACTATATTACTAGATGTATTAGGTGGAGGAACATTCAAATCTTTCAAGGCATCTTGTAACATTCCGTGATGAGCAGAAGAAGTTTGTATCAAATCCCAAAGAGATATCTTTGCCGGAGTAGTTTTAAGTTGTTCTATGAGATCATAGTCCTTACTAAGCATTTGTGAAATACGAGGCGCTTGAGGAAGAATAGGTTGGGAAGGAGGAAGTGAAGTGGGGATAACTGGAGGAGGACTAGGTTGCCCATTGTTTCTTGTGTTATAGGTATGAGCAACCGCATGATAACTCTCTCTAGTTAGTTTCTTAGCATACTCATAAGGGCTCTTAGAAGAATAACCTCCTTGCACAGTAATAATGGGTTTCTTAGGAGTGCAAAAAGAATCATTAGCATAACCACCTTGAACCACTAAGATAGGCTTATTTAATGGTTGAGAATTTTGAGAAGGACAAGCACCTTGGACAGTGAAGAGAGGTTTGTTAGGTGTCTCATTCACATGTATCAAATTGATTGAGGATGGTTTAGAGGAATGAACAAAAGTGTTGGAAGAATTATTGATAGTCTTCTCTTGCACTAAAATCTTATCACGGATTAAATCAATTTTAGGAGAGAGACAAGGGGTAAGCATTGATGTTCTAGTAGGAAGAGGAAAGGTCATATCATCCTCTATCATCAAAGGATCTACATGGGGAATAAACTCTCTAGGAGAAGGATCAACACTACTCTCTAAAGTCTCACTTTTGAGAGGGAGATCTTTGAAAGAAATGTTAACCATCTTGCTTTGAACTAGGGTTTCCTTATGAGTAGAACCAAGTTGAGGAGAGGGAGATGCTTTATTTTTAGAGGGAGAATAATTGAGATTCAAGGAAGGGGAGAAACTATCAAGGGAGTTTCCAATCTTGATTTCATCCCCTTTGGCTAGGGGTAGAGAATAATCTATACCTTCTTCTAATGGTTCATCCCAAATAGTGAGGTTGTTGAAAGGAATGTTTAAAGTATTGTCAATTTCGGGAGAGGAGATAACATTGTTTATTAATTCTTCATCCTTAGGAGGGAAAGCATCAATAAATGTGTTAAACTCATCCTCTTTCCTCAAAATATGTTCAATATGATCTTTAGGGGAGAGAGAATTAAGGAAATTGCTTATTATTTCATCTTCTTTCTCTAAGGGATGCTTATGGGTAAGACAAACTTTAGGAGAAGGGTAAGCATTTATCATTAATTCATCATCTCTAGTGGGAATTTTGTTGGAAAAGGAAAGGCCATCACTAGGAAATGTAGGGATAATGTCATCTTCTTGCACACAAGGATCCTCATGAAGGGAGCATTTTTTAGGAGACACAAAGGCATCAAGGGCATCATCCCACAAAGCATGATCATATCTATTAAAAGGTTTATCTTTTGATTCAAAAGGAGATATTTCCTCATAGAGGGGATTATTGAACACAACCATGTTACTAGATTCAGTGGAAGAGTTGATAGGAATGTACCCTTGAGAGGAACCATTTGACTTATCTTTCTCATCACATCTAAATGGCATAGTAACAAGGTTTATGAGTTTTTGGTAAAATGAAGGTTTGGTATATTTAGGTTTCAAAAATTCATCTAAAGCTTCATCTAACTCATAATCATCACAAATATGATCATCTTGCAAATAAAAATCTAACATTTTGAAATTGCATAAAATTTAAACACACAATGCAAAGAAACACACTTTTTTTTTTTTTTTTTTAATGAAAATGAAATGAAAACACACTAAATCTAGATCTAGATCTAACAAATGCAATGCAAGAGGAAGCAATGATAGATTCACGTCGGGTTCACCAAAATGTGTAGGGGAAAAAGCGAGACTAGGTTAACATGCCCTAATCCTACCTTTTGACACACATTACGGAATACGAAAGAGCCTAGAGATATCGCACAATTGGCTACTTCTTTTTGTGAAAGAGAGAGCCACGGGATATCTATTAGGATTTCTATTCCTTTGTTGAAATTGGAAGATCAAATGATGCAAGTTCAATCCCTAACCCCAAAGTGCAAGTATGAACTAATAACAAGATTGCAGAATTGAACTTAAACAATGGAAAGCTGTAAATACAAGGATGAAATAAGAATGCAGGTGCGTACCCGGACTGAAAATGTTCGGGACGGGGGCACGGGCGCCACTGTCCTGATTCTGCCCCTAAAACTGCTCCGGAAACTGTTGTTTTTGCACTTTGGAAAAAGCTGTCAAAAATGCTGAAAATGCTGTCGGACCAGGGCGCCCAGCACCCCTGTCCCAAGGACCAGGGTGCCCAGTAGGGACCAGGGCGCCCAGAAGGGACCAGGGCACCCAGCGCCCCTGTCCTGGCAGGACCAGGGCGCCCCACGCCCCTGTCCTGGTCTTTTTCTCTGAAATTTGGTGGGAAGGTCGGTCTCAGTCTGCTTCTCCCGGATCTGCAACCTGCGGCGTCGTCCGAGTCCCGAAACCTGCACTTATATCTAAAAAGGTGTTTGGGCGGCTATATAGGGTTTTGCCTTAGTCAAACCCCCGCTTCGGTGATTTCCACCTCCATGAATAGCCAAATTGTATTGTAAAATGTATTGTGTGTGCAGACCTAGTGTGTGTGCAAGGTCCTTAAATGCAAGAAAGCAAACTAGAGCAACCTAGAAAGTAAACCCTAATTGCTTGTAAATGATAATGTAAATGCTCTAAATCAAGATGCAAAGTGATCTAAAGCATGAATAAAGGATATATTGAAGCTTATGCAAAGACATGAAAACAACATGAAATCATACCCAACCCTCAAGGGAGGAGTACAAGCCAATCTTCAGTCGGTAATTTCCTATTGTTCTTCAATGTCTTCCAAGCCCTAAGTGGATGAATGAATTTGATAAGTGCTTGATAGAGGAATGTTGAATGTTGTTGAAGTCTTCAAAGATCTGCTCTTTTGCTGCATAGAAGGTCCTTGAAAGCCAAAAATCCCATCCTTTCAAATGAAGAAAGAGAGCTCTTATGTATGAAACCCTAGGTCTTAATTTTGACTTTTGGCTGACCTAGAGATTCAATATCCCGCCAATTTCTTGGGGTTAAGCTTTATTTTATGATTGGATCGTGCTCCCAAAATTTCGGGAAAAATGTCCGGGACCATGTTGCACGGGCGCCATGGTCCCGACAACTTTTCACCAAATTTTTAGGGCCGTCAGATATGATGATTTTAGAGAGAATCCCGAAGTTACAGGTGATTTCGAGATGTTTTGACCCTCGAAATCAAGCCCCCAAGTTCAAAATAGGACCTAATTAGGGTTTTTCATTAAATGATGTATTGGAAGAATAAAATGAAAGGGGCACACTTTAATGAAAAGGCCCAACTTTATGATATGGGAGATGATAAAATAGGACCTTAGACCTAATTAATTTAATTAATTAAGTGCTAAAGGGGAAATGTAATGCAAAATGCAAAATGCGCCAAGGTGGGTGCTAAACTAGGTGTGAAATTGTACCACCCTAGCAAGTGCGTACAATTTACGACGCTACACATGCTAGCACATTCTATCAAACTGGTGGCTAAGATAGATCTGGTCAAATATATTCTCAGCAAGGCAACGCTTACAAGGAGATTGTCTAAGTGGGTTATGATACTTACAGAATTTGACATTTAATATATACAATGCAAATCTATCAAAGGATAACTCATTGCAGATCAACTTGTTGATGCTTCTCTTGAAGACAATCAACCTTTGCACATAGAATTTTTGGATGAATCCATAATGCACCTTACTCAGCGATCCTGCAAAATGTTCTTTGATGGGTCTTTTACTCAACAAGGTTTTGGTGCTGGAATTCTTTTTATCACTCCTCAAAGATACTCAATCCCAAAGGCATACAAGATCCTTTTTCCTTGTACAAACAATATTGCAAAATATGAAGCCTTGGTAAATGGAATCAAACTAGTTATTGAATAGAAATTTGTTGAGTTATACATCTATGGTGACTCTTAGCTAATAATCAACCAAATCAATGATATATATCAAACTCGAGATGAAAAACTGATTCCCTACAAAAGAATGGTTGATGACTTTAAGAAATACTTTACCTTTGTATCATTTCAATAGATTCTCAGATCAGCAAACAGAGCAGTCGATGTTATGGCTACATTGACATCTATACTATAGCTACAAGAATTTGAATATCGCTATGAATTCCTGGTGGAAGAGATTCATTATCCTTCTTATGATTCCCCTGAGTCCCAGATGGTCTGTTCTCTCATTGGACATGACTCATCTCACTATAGTCATATCTACTCTTACTTACGTGACTAAATTGTCCTTGATAACCTTACCCGTAATGAGAAAAGAAACCTAATCCAAAATGCTTCACAGTATGTCATCATTGCTAACAATTTGTATAGGCAAGGTTTGGATAGTACTTTGCTTAGGTGTCTAGAACCTAAAGAGTCCCAACATGCATTATCTGAAGTTCATGAAGGTATTTATGGATCTCACTCAAACGGTCTAACTTTAGCTTGGAAACTGTAAAGGGTTGGCTACTTTTGGCCAGATATGAAAAAAGATGCTAACAAATTTGCTAAAAATTGTGAGAAATTTCAGCTACATGGTCATCTCATACATATAAAACAAGAGAGCTAATACCTTTTATCACACTGTGGCCTTTTCAACAATGAGTGTTTGATCTCATCAGCCAAATCTATCCTACATCCTCTAATGGACACAAGTTTATCATAACTGAAACTGAATACTTCACCAAGTGGGTTAAACCGGTTATGCTAATCAAAGCAACTGGCAAATAGGTAGCTATGTTCATTCTTAACTATATTATCTGCAGGTATGGCATACCATCTTCAATTGTGACTGACAATGGAGGGAGGTTCAAAAACAAGGATCTAGATGAGCTCTACGAAAAGTTCAAAATGAAATAATATTGGTCTTCTATATATTACCCTCAAGGTAACGGCCAGGCTAAAGCATCTAATAAAAATCTGCTGACTATCTTACACAGAACGATCAACAAATCTAGAAATGACTGGCATCTGCAGCTCAATCCAGCACTATGGGCTTATCGAACAAGCATCAGAACACCTACAGGAGCTACACATTTTTCTTTGGTATATGGGACTGAAGAAATCTTGCCTATAGAGGTGGAAATCCCTTCTTTCAGAGTTTCTCTGCAAGTTCTTGTCATTGATGAAGATCACATAATATCTAGATTGTAAGAACTTGAATTACTAGATGAACATTGGCAAGTGGCATTTGATCATCTGAGAGCTTATTAGAAAAGAATGTCTAGAGGTTATAACAAGAAAGTTCGACATAGAGAATTTCATGCTGGTGACCTTGTTTTAAGAGAGAATCCTAAAAATCAACAGTTTTGAGAACAAAAGGGGAAGTTTGAACCCAACTGGCTGGGTGCCTACATCATTACTGCAGCCTTTGGCTCTAGCGCTTATCAACTCTCAACATTGGAAGGAGAACAACTCCATGAACCGATCAACACCATCCACTTGAAGAAATTATACACCTAGCATTATTTTCTCCAGCAATCTGTACAACTAAAAAGTCCTGAAGAAATTCTAAAAATCAGAAAAAGTCCTAAAGAAATTTTTTTTTTTTTTTAAAAGTCCGGAAGAAAAAAAAAATTGCTAAGAAGGTGAAAACCTGGTAAACAAGTGCCTCTTGTACTGAAGTGCTCCATCAATCAACACAAATTTGGCATTTACTGCTTTATTTCCCTCTTTTCTGCATCTTCACTTTAGCTTGTATATATCCTTCAGTCGCTTTCGTGACACCTTGGTTCTTCTTGGAACCCTCATGGCTTGAAACCGATCAACGTCCTAGTCTTAGGGTAGTCAACTAATAAATTTAAATATCCTAAGCAATTCAACCAGGTCATCTTTTTGTTGGTAGTACTAGGTCATCCAATCTGAGTCAGTCGTTTGTCTCCTATCCACTACAGAGTTTTACCACTAAATAAACACACAAAGCAAGAACACCGAAAACAATCATTGAAAACTATTTGAACTCTGATTGAAATTTTCTTTGAATGTTGTCTTTTAACTTGGTTTTCAATTATTATTCCCTCTAAGTAACTCGAGTAAGTCTATCTTAACTAAGAGGATCAAGGACTGGGGGCATGATACTTTTCTTTGTTTTCTACTTGTAGGAGTAATTCTGATGATCTGAAAACATCTCATAAGCTGGGTGTCTATGATAAGTACCTTCACATCAAGGTGAACTCACTACACATACCTCGACTCCATTTATTTGTATGCTACGGGGAGGTTGGAATCATTTCCTTGTCTGTTTTGAGTAACTTTCTTTATCATGCATTCTGGATGCATACTTAATCTGTCCTAGGCTATGAACGATACAAGGGTCATTACGGAAAAGATAATTAATAATGCATATAACAAGGAAGGAACTCTGCTTTGTCTGGTGTGTTTGCATGCAGGCAACATTCAGGTCATCCTGGCTCTTTATGACTTGATGCTTATGTTCGCTTTCTATATTAAAAAAGGATGTGACATTCAAGTCATCCTGGCTCTTCGTGCTTTGATTCTTATGTTTATTCCTACATTTATGCTCAGTGATGATAAAAAGAAAATTAAAATCCAGTGACTCGGTTTTAGGTTGCATTCATTCTTAATTTTGTGCATTACAAGTGATTTTAGCATAATACAATTTCTCTCTTTGTTCTTTGAATGAGAGTCTGACTTCGAAATAATCATAATTTCTTTGCCAAGTGGTCACCTAACTTTATCGACATGATTGAGTTCTTGAGCATCGAAATCTAAAATCTTACATTAGATGTTAGGTACATTCATGAGTATATCATATATAGATCCATAAGTTCATTCAGCATCCATTTGCATTCATATTATTGCATGAAAAACAAAAAATATACATTTACATCATTAGCTCATCATTTTTATCATTTATTGCATATGAAAAAGAAACAAAAACATCCATATTCATCTGCATTACATACATGCTGAAAAGAAACACATTCATTTAGAACATCATGTATAAAAATGCATATAGAAGGACATCTCATATACTCAACACAAGAACAATGAGATCGAATCTTGTGTCATATATATATCATCAAAATGTCAATGTCAAAGGGGTACAAATGATATAAATTACCATAAATAATCTCTATCGGGGAAAGAATCACATAAACTACAAAAATGGGGTATACAACATAACACAGAGCCTATAAAAATCTAGCTTTGGCCCTCTCCCTCATCACCTGGTGGAGGAGGAGGTGCCTACGGAACATCAAACTGTTGAGGTGCATGTGCTCCCTCTAATCTAGCCATATACTGTGAGTAAGGAGCCACCTGTCAATCTGTCGGCACTATTGCACTGTATGTTGCCACGTAATATGCTGCTTGGCTAGACTGATGTAGAACCTTACGCCGGCAGGTAGCTAACTCTCCTCGTAATCTCAATACCTCTTGATCGCGCTCTACAACTTGGGTCTGCATGACTGTTAGCTATGTTTGGAGAGTCCTCACCTTTCCTCTCACCATATGGATCATATATGTTGGCCTATGTCCCCGAGGTATCTCCTCCTCTCCTCCCTCAGTCGGTTCATCCCTTCGCTATTGCACCTGTTGAGGGGCATCTCTCTCTCCCATCTCCCCTTCACTATCAATGCCACCTCTAGCCCCTGCATCCTGAGCTCCACCTCCATCTCCTCCTACTGCACCCATTGAACCACCCTCTCCCCTCCTCCACTGTTGACCAGTCACTGGTGCCCTACTGCTACTCACACCAAGATCACCTCCTGCCCGCCTAGGTGGATCTGCTCTTTGTCCCTATACCTAAGCCTATCACTATACCTGAGCCTTTCCCTATGCCTGAGCTGGTAGGTCCTTTCCACCCTCATCAATTTGAGGCGCTCACTCTCCTGGATTTGTAAACCATGCGAATGGATGTCTTAAGGACTCATCCATGTACTCTGGGGTCACCCCCGCATCAGCAATGTCCTCTAAATATTCCCAGCGTCATGGCTGGAGGGATATCATCTCCTATACTACTAGGGCGTAAGATAACTTCAGCCCCCATCCCTTCCTCTCCTCATCCTTGAACTGAGCGTATGCAGTAAACTCCTATGAAATAGCTTGCACTCGCTCGTACTGCCTCATCACCCAGCTAAAAAAAAATCGCTCAAGAACCATTCATGATCTCCCAATGAGTGGGCATGTCATAAACATCAATCTTCGCCTGCGCCTCCAGTCATCCCTCTCCTCTGAGCCCTTGTAAGGCCTCCGGACAACTGCAATCAGGTCATCCAACTGGTGCCTCCAGAAACCTGTCTTCCCCAAGTGGGCCTGCATCAAGTAACTTGAATATCGGCACACGATGGGTTGATGTGCCTCTCTCAAATCATCAAACACTGGCCTACACACTGGGATATGCTCGCATGCCCATATCTATAGAATAAGAACTCTAGCAGCCATGCACTTTGCATCTCGGTATGCGATCTCATGCATCTCATGATACATATGTGCCAGCAAGAAAGATCCCCAACCTAATCTCCTCGGCTGAGCAACTAACATCTCCAAAATCCTCCCCCAACCACACAAGAATCTCTGTTGACCTTTGTCCGGCATAACAAAACATCCTATCAGTCCGACCAGCACACAAGCCACATGAAATCTCCCTCCATATCTGCTCATCATGTCATCCTGGAAAACCCTGTGTAATGTTGTAATCTCCACCTGAGGAGAAGAATCATAATCCACTCCGCCACCTGAAAAATAGAATCCTCAGAATCTATATACGTCGTCGGGAGTGATCATCATCTCCCCAATAGGCAAGTGAAATGTGTTATGCTCTGAATGGAATATCTCAACTAATGCACTTAGCAATCCGTGATTCACACAAATATTTGGCATTTGCAACAAGTGTCCAAAACCACATGCATCAATATGAGCCCTCTGAGCATCCGAGAGTTGTCGAACTAATCTCATGGTAGGCGGATAGATACACCAAAAGTGTATGTCCGGCAAGCTAACCTACAAATTAAATGAAAACTCATCAGTACGCAATACAAATTGAGTTAGAAAGTTGTCAAAAGTGCCCATGAATCCAACTAATCAATCACAGAAATCAAAATTTCAAGTTTCGATGCTAAAAATGCTCACTATTTTTGAAATGAGTAAACATAGAAAGGTAGCAACTCGTATGAGTAAAGATTTTGAACAGTATGAGTAAACTATGTGATACAAGCAACTATCTCAAACAGTACAACTAAACGGACACTAATGAAATGTCTCGTACGACCTTAGGGTATCTACAAAATGACAAAACAAATGACTTTATATGAATAAATATTATTTAATAATTACTCGTACAACAAACCCTACTTGGCAGTATGACAAAATGACAAGACACGAACTAAAACAAAATTAAAATGAGAAATTCATTAAAAAAAATTACAAATTCATAAATTTAACAAGCTAAAGATCGATCACTTACCACAGGGGGATAGTTCCTAGGTCGATTATGTCATCTTTGCAGCTCGAATCGGTGGGTATGCTCAGGAATTGCCATTTTTCTCCAAAGAAGGTTTTTGAATTTTTAAACTTTAAGAAGTGAAAATGAAATGAAATGACCCTTTTCACTCCTTATATAGAAAACCCTAATTTTTCAACTTGCTCTGATGGATGTGAAAATTATACCCTTGACTAAATCGATTGTCCTAAGTCCATTTTTGGGATCAAAATCAAAATATAAGATCATTTTTCTAGTCAAAATCTCACAATGTTGACCACTTGGTACTTTTGTCTTCATATCACTTTTTCTCATCATTTTTCACTCAAATCAATTATGATTTCAACTTAAATTCTTCAATAAATCTTCATGCTCAGATTATCCTCGTTGAATATTTTTATCATTTCAATAGCTTACAATTATTGTAACCTCACCATCTTTCGATTTCACTTCCGAGGGGGCATCTTCATTATCAACAATTGCATCATCAAAAGTCGAGATTTTTTTTCAAATCTTCATCTAAAGTCGAGCAGAAAATATTTTTAATCAAAGATTAATTAAATAAAACCTTATTGTTCTTCAAATCGATTCAATTAAGCGTGATTCAAAATCGAATCGATCTCTAGGGCATATCAATTTCATCGCATCAAATCAAACTGATATTGTCTTTGTCTGAATCACGCTTAATTCAAGTCATTGTTCAGTTTCATCGCTTCAAATCAAGTTGGACATTTTCTTTGTTCAATTGGTTCTAGTTCAATCAAGTTTGACATTGGTTTTATCTCTTCGCTCAATCTAGTTCAATCAAGTTCTAGATCGATACTCGATTCTTGATCCATCAAGTTCAAGATCGGTATCTTCGCTCTTCGTTGGTCCTAGTTCAATCAAGTTCAAGATCAGTATCGCTTTAGTCAATCTATTCAGTTTCATCGCTTCAAATCAAGCTGAACATCTCGCTCAAGTTCAGAACTGATAATTTGTTTGACATTAAATTTTCTTTGAATCAATGCACTACTTGCACATCAATTCAAAGAGGGGTAAATGTAATACCCTAAAAATGGTCACCTAAACCATGGGCCCCTAATCTCGACTACATCACCAAGGTCCTAACCAAAGACAATTAAATTAATCTTGAACACCTAATTAATTAATTCTCAGTCATCAATGTCACATGACAAATAAATCATTCTATATTAATTAAATATTTATTTAATTAATTAATCATTCCAAATAAATCATTTTATTTAATTATCTTATTTATTTAATTAAATATCCTAGCATATTTAATTAATAAATTAATTTGCCATTAAATCATTAAAAAGGAATTAATTTGGAAAAAAGGAATTAATTTGAAAAAGAATTAAAATTGAGAAAAGAAAGCAAAAAGGAATTAAATTGCAAAATCTCATAAAAGCAATTACATGAACTAAATCAATTAAATATCAAAATTGAATAAAATATGGAATAAATCAGTTTTTCTGATTTTATCTTAAATTTAGTTCAATTTCCTTTAAAGCTGAGACAAGCAGCCAATCACATCAATTCACCTAGATTGTGCTTCCTCTTAGAGAATCTTTGTCGTTCATCATTGATCAATCTTGACCGTTGGTCTCTCTCTCTCGATTTTCTATAAATCTGGGCCCTCATCTCTCATAAAAAGAACCTTGGAGATTATTGTTATTATTTTGTGTTTTCTCTAGGTGTATTGAGAATATTGCATTAGCTTAATCATATTGCTTGAATCATGTTATTTTGATTAAAATCATATAGATGGATAAATTTCTTAAATCATGTTAGCTTAATCTTGCATATTTTGCATCCATTTAGCTCAATTTCATACTCATATAGATTAAATCCTTCATTTAGGTGTCGTCTAGTCAATAGTGTTGCATAAAGAAATCTGAGAGCAAAACTAAACTCACATCTACTAGAAGGCAATAGGTCTCTTTGTAATGGTTTCATTATTCATTGATTATCAATTTACTAACCAGGCATCTAATGACTTAATTGAAGTGTTGTCTATTCAGATACAGATACAGATACAAATCCACTTTTCACACGCAAACCAACAAATTCTCATCTTGGGAGATTTTTTGGAATTTATCTCCATTCGTTATGTTCTTTTGGAGTGGAATAGGGTTTCTGATTATTTGGCCAAGTGGACCTCTATTGGATTGGATGGTTGGAATGTTGGATATTGGGGTCAATTTCCCCCAGAGTATATTCAAGATCTAGGTAGGATTGTTAGGGAAGATATGGTGGGTTAATGGTAACCCTTAAGGGGTCACTCTTTGTGGGTGTCTCGAGTCTTGTTCTTTCTTATGGGCTTGTTGGCTCTTAGATTTGTATAGGTATTTCTAAAATAATAAATTTTTACCCCTTCTTTAAAAAAAAAAAAAACAATAACAATAATTACAATTGCAATCACATTGTAGATACCTAAATTTTTCCATACTTAACCACACTAGACTCTATCCCATTCTAGCCCATTAACTAAAAATTTATGATTTATCTAATTCATCCTTTATATTAAACTTTACCTAACTCAAAACTTAAATGCAACATTTGTACCACTACCCCATCTTACTATATCATCAAGGTAGCTATGTAAGAGATAATAACATCCACACATTAACACAAGAGAACACCATATTTATGTGGAAACCCAATAGGGAAAAACCATAGTGAGAATAGTTGCTTGGATCTACTATCAAAATCCAGCCTCACAAAAAAAAAAACTTACAATGATTTTGTAGCCACCAATCCACAAGAATTTTAACCTAAATGAATACACCACCAATCCCCAATCTAATTCATAGGCACCAACCTATAGGAGACACCAATCCCCTAATCCAAATAAATAAGTACCAACTCAGTCATTGAGAACCAACTCAGATTATGAGGCACCAACCTCAATTACAAAGAAGATGTAGGAAATACAAAATATATATCATGCAAACCTTTCAAATTTGATTTTCATCGCTTGAGTAATCTTATCTACTTCACTACACTATAACAATGTGTATAGAATATTGCATCTGATTTCATACACTTTACCGTGTATATTCATTCACCACCTTCTCTTCATTACATAATTTTTAGTCACTCTCATACTTACATTGGGATGGAATTGGTTGATAATATGTATTCATTACAATACATTATTTACATCTTCATGTCGCACTAAAAATCGCTTACTTTTTTTGCATGTTAGCCATGGATAATAATTTGAACACCATGAAATGTATATTCGGCTTGCTCCTAAGACCAACACATTACACTAGGAGTGAGAACACACTACGTGTTTCATATCACGAAATCAATTGGTCTCAAATTACCTTCACATGCTTCCTTTCTCTAGTGCATCCAACAAAACCTTCAACACAGACAACAAAATTGTATAATAGGCACTCTATTACTTCTAACCTTCTATTTTTTGGAGAAAGACCTCTAAATCTCATGAATAATTATCTATGTATGTAGCCTTACTTAGTATCCAGACTACAAGCCAAAATACTCAAGTATGATAGAATGTGGTAACAGTTAATTTGACAACGCAACTTGATACACATGCAATCTATGAACAACCAACCATAGTAACTCAATACAAACAATTCCATGTTTTTACAAATAAACTAGACTTTCAAGAACAACTAATATTGGTACACAATGATAACATTGAAAATTTGCAAGAGATCTATCTATGATATTAACATTAACATTCTTTGTGACTACTTTGTCCTCAAATTCTCTGACATGAATGACAACACTATATTCAACATTCTTGACATCAGTGAAAATATTATATTCAAAAAATTGTCTCTTTGTCATTGATGAAAACAACAACATTCTCCATCTATGAATAACACTATGTTATCTCTCCCCTGTTGTGAGACATTTCTTTCGAATTTCTCTCTGAGATATATTATGACATACTCTCCTTCTTTCCTTAATGTTGCATTTTGGATTTTCTCTTCCTTTGAAATTAATGGAAAATGGATACTTAGATCATCCCTTTGAGACTTTCTCTCCTCATATCTAATGCAACCCACACACTGTAACATATTGCACTACACTACAAGATCCATTTTTCAACTTGCAGTAGAGAGTCAACACTCAACCTAGAATCCTCTTAAACTTTAGCTTCCTCTTAAATTAAGAGGAGGGATATATTGTTGGGAAAAATGGTGTCTCAACCTTGCATTTATGTGAGGTTACTATTTATAGTAAGTTTTCATTTGAGCATGAAATGGTGCGAAACTCTCCCTAAAGCTTCTGGTTGGTTAGATAAGCATTCTGGTAAAGTTGCGTCGCAAGGTCACAGCTAGTTTTGAAGATATTAATGTTTTCGTCTTGGAGGGGTGCAATAAAATATTTAAACTTAATTTTGGGGACTTTAGAGGCTCTGAAATGCCCTGAAAAGTGGCCGTAACCAGCAAAGCAGGTTACGAGGTGATAGAGCACTTCGCGAGCTTTCCAACGCTTCAAACGGTTCGTCAATCGGACACCCGGTTCTCAAGTTATGGCCTCCGGAAGTTTGTACTCCTGAAATAGGAAAAATAATTTGTATCGGATACATAAATGAGCTGTAAAAGGGAGCAACATGTGTTGATGTGTGCTTTAACATGTCATAGGGCATCTAGAAGGGAGATAAGGTCGGCTACACCTTATTGGGTGGTTTTAGCCCATGGTTTTGTAATACCGTTTGACGGTTTCTTAAATTGTATCTCCTATTTATGAGGTGTGTGTGAGATAGAGGTTGTGTGTAAGAGTCTTATGGCTATTGAGTTGCCTCTGAATCTCTGATTAATGGTACTCCTGCGAAGAGCTTGCTCTGCAAGTATGTTGTAATCTGTTTTTGATTGCTGAATAAAATATTGAGCTGCTTTTGGAGTGTGGGGTTTTTCTCCCGAAAGGGTTTTCCCCACGTAAATCATTGTGTTGTGGTATGAATGTTATTATATCTATTTCTATTTTCTGTAACTGTTGTAATGATCTGAAAAAGTTTTGCATTACCCTCCTCTCAAGGTTAGTGTAGGAAGTTGTTTCCGCTACTTAACTTCCTTACATATATCACTCCTAGCTTCTACCTAAGATATTAAAATGTTTCCTTTGGAAGGGATGTTGTGAAGATATCCATAATTTGTCCTTTTATCTCAACATACTCCAAATTAACTTCATTTGCAACCTTCTCTTTTAGAAAATGATACTTTATTTTAAAAACATACTTTGTCCTTGAGTTCGTCATGGGATTCTTTGAAATGTTTATGGCATTTGAATTTTACAAATAATAGGATTAGGTTCATCATACTCAATTTGCATGTCCCTTGAGGTCTATTTCATCCAAAGTACTTGATTGCAACATGAAATTGTTGCAATATACTCCACTTCTCTTGTAAATAAGGATATTGAGTCATGTTTGTTGCTCAACCATGACATAATACTATCACCAAGAAAGAATGCACCACCACTAGTGCTCTTCTATTCATCAACACTTCTAGCCCAACCTACATCTATATATGTTGTCAAACTGAAATTCTTTCTTTTGGGATACCATAGACCATAATTCAAAGTATATTTCAGATATGTGAAAAAAATTATTTACTTCCTTCACATGAGTTTCCATAGTTGTGGCCTGAGATATGCAACCATACATATTGCTTACATGATATCTAGTCTTGAAGTAGTCACATACACCAACCTTCCAATCATTGATCAATATAGATTTTGATTTGTTTTGGAGGACTCATCGTCCTTACTCAACTTACACCTTGTAACCATACTTGCATATTTGGTCTATGATATGAATATGCCTTGTAAACCAAGAAAAAATGATAGCTTACCAAGCATGGACATCCCAAACTATTTTTTCATTTCACTAGAAAATTCCTTGCACATGTCATCACTACTGCCTCCAAAAATAATATCATCAACATGAACAACAATAATTAATTGATAAAAACCATTAGTTTTTATGTAGAGATTATTGTTCACAATTCCTTTCTTAAATCCTTGCTTTTGTAGATTCTTGTCCAATCTTGAGTACCACATCTTGGGGGCTTGCTTAAGTCCATAAAGAGTTATCTTCAATCAAAATATGAAGTTTAGATCCATAGAGAATAAAAATACTTTCAATTGCTCAATGTATTCCTCTTCTTCTAATTCACTATTCAAAAATGATGACTTGACATCCATCTAATATACCTCAAAGTTTTTGAATGCGGATAAGGCTAAGAACATATTGATTGCTTCCAATCTAAAAACTATAGTAAAAGTCTCTTCAAAATCAATTCCTTTCATTTGAGCATAGCCCTTACAAACTAGTATAGCCTTATTTATGATCACTTTTCCATCTTCATTTAATTTTTCTTTGGAAACCCATTTTGTTCGAAATAGGTGGGTTTTCCTCTTTGTCCAATTTTCTCTTTTTAACCTTCTTCTCGTCTAGAATCCACTTTCTTTGTCTCCAAGAATTTGATTCTCAAAATGATTTTTTTTAAACATATTTTCCCTAGGTTTTTTGTAAGTATCCTCTTTGGATTACTTTCATTGTGATATTTACTACTATGGTATGATCCATCACTGTTGTATTCATTTGAAGTTGATTCATGGTGCAATATCTCATCAAATTTCACATTATCACTTCCAATAATTCTTTGCAATATTTTGCTATAACATCTATATGCCTTTCTTCTTGTAGAATAAGCAAGAAATATGCCTCCATCAAATCTTGAGTCAAACGTACCCAAGTTATCTTCATCCCTTATAATGAAATGTATTTTCTTCCAAATGTCCCAAAGTGTCTAATTTATGGTGGTATACCTTTTGATAATTTATTTGGTGTCTTGTTATTGTTTACTCTAATATTTTCCTTGTTCATGATTTAGCTTGTGGTATAAACAACTTCTCTCCCATATATATTAGATGAATTATATCAGTTCAACATTACTCATGCCATCTCCAAAACTATTCTATTATTCCTTTTCATAACTCCATTTTGTTGAGGAATCCTTACAACAGACAACTAACTTTGGAATCCATGCTTCTCATAGAATTATTCAAATTCATCACAAGTAAACTCACTATCTCTATCGGATCTTAGACATTTGATACTATGAGAAATATCATTGTCCACCATATCTTTGAATACTTTGAACTTCTCAAAATCATTAGATTTTTTTTTTAGAAAGTAACTTATGATATTTTAGAGAAATTTTCAACAAGCATCATAAAATAGATGTCACCTTGTAAAACATTTGTCCTCATTGGTTTGCATATATTTTTGTATAAACCAACTCTAATGGCTTTGTAGTTTAATACTCCTTTGTCAGAAATCTTGGTCTTGTTTGCTTTCCTCTTTGACATTCTTTACAAAGAGTGCATAAGGTTTTTTCCAATCCTTGCTTGGAACTAATCTTCATATGATGATCAAAATTGATGTGACTCGTCCTAATATATTTCATATCTTTCACCTTTTTATCCCACAAGATATTTCTTTCCATTGACCTTACTAAGATTATATACATCACATTTAGTCGAACTTCCCTTCACAACAAGCTTTTATTTTATTTTTTATTTCACATCCATTTTCATTGAATGAGAGAATATAGCATTTATCACACATCTAATTAATGCTCAAAAGATTATGCTTTAAACTTTCCATATACAAAACATCATGTCTTTATTTTTCCACCATCAAGACTCAAAGTGCCCTTTTTGGCTATCTTTACAACTAACTTGTTGCCAAGTGTACTAATCCACCATTCCACTTTTTCAGGTTGATGAACTCAATCTTTTCTCTAGTAATTATCAGAAGCATGAGATTGTATAATTATCACTAATGTTAAACCTAGTTATCTAGATGGATATTGGTCTGGATATGCTTTGTTAGACCTTGGATATCTAGATAGAGTTTGGTTTGGATACCCTTTTGGTGTTGGTTGTGACATCCTATATTTAGGGTGGTCAAAAAAGCTTTTGATGCCCTCTAGATATGATGATAATTACATTGTGGTTTAGTGGATCATGTTCTTTTGGTTCGAATATGTGCTTGAAGATGTGTTGAGGTGATTATTTGGGTCTCACTTTGGTCTATGAAAATACACATGGAGTATTTTGCATCAGAAGTGGTTATTCGGTCAATTGGTTGATTATATCTACATGTTGTAATGGTGGGAAAATGATGAATGATAGATCAAGAAGGAAAACTACCCTTTCCCCCAAAGAGAGATGATATTTTCACTATTGATTACCATTCAAGTACTTTTCACCATTACATTAGGAAGAAGGGGATGCGATAATTCACTAGATTCAATCTCTCCACACAAAGATGGTAGATTGAATTCTGAGTGAATTGAGAATATTAGGATGATCCCCCTTTTCCTTGTTTGATTTAGAAAGGAAATTGATTGAATTATGTAGTGAAAAAGTGACAAAGAATTGATTATAACTTGAGATCGGAATATGGGATGAAGTTGTGCACCTGGATCTGGCAATAAAATGTCGAGATGAAGTCGCCCTGCGAATTTGAGGAAACTTTCCTGGATCATGGTGGTAATGTACATGGTCCTCCGAAAAATCTATGAAATGAAAAAGATTTTTCTGCCTCTACAAATGGAGCCTGAATCCGAAAGTACAGTTGCACACCTACAACCTACACACAAAAAAGAGAGGAAAATGGGTTGGGATTGGGGGTTTGCCTTTAGGTCAAACACCAGTTTTAGAATTAACCAAGTAATGAAAGAAAATACTTGCAAATAGATGTAAGTGAAAGACTGATTTGTAAATCACCTCAAGGGATGTTGTAGTAGCAATGTTGATAGAAGTGCTTATGTGGAATTGAATGTTGGAATAAATCTCCTCTTCAATGGTTGAATCCTTGACTTGAATGCAACACCTAGCCTTTAATGGAGACTTGAGAATGCTCAATGCTGGAAAAGAATGCTTGAATGCTCTTGAATGCTTGATCGCTTGTGAATTTACCACTCATCCAACTTATTGAACTATGCAAATGAGAGGACGAATGCCCCTTAAATACATGTTGGTGGATTTGAATTTTGTCATGGGCTGACAGCAGGAGAGTTTTCCACCTGAGGCACAACCAACAATGCAACCCTAGGAAGGGTCCTGCCCCAATATAAGGTAGGGACAGGGGCACCACGCCCTTGTCCAGGGAAGACAAGGGTGCCACTCCCTTGTCCTACCCATTTCTCCAGGGCAGAATGCGAATGGGGTGATGCAGAGGCCAAGGAAGAAGTTGTTTAAGCAAGCTTAGCAATCTCTAATCTCCGATCAGGCTAGAGGATTCGAGTTCACATGCATGAGGACCCTAATGCAGTCAAAAATTTATAGGGTCGCAATTTTATGACACTACATTTAGCCCCCACTTTAGCAAGAGTATAAGCGTATGCCAATACTATCATTAAAGTACAAGGAAACAAGATTGAAAGACTTTCACCACGTCAAGGAGGCAAGATGCATCAAGCCCCCAGTGGACTTAGGATCTTATGAATTTGATTGACAAAGTAAAAGGGAAGATTGAGAAGGGGAAAACCATGACTGAAAGTAGAAAAGTTTCGTTCCCTTCACTATTGAGTCATGAAAGAAAGGATACAAAGATTACAAAGCAAAAAAAAGTTTACTAAGTAATTCTTGTTAGGGTTTCAAGCAGATCCGAAGCAAATATGAACTAACAATTATATGCTGATTTAAATACAAAAGATAAAGAAATAAAATAGGACATAGATAACATAGAGATTTAACGTGGTTCACCCAGAATGGGTTACGTCCACCATACACAGTCATCCAATCTTTCTTATTATCTAGCAAAAAAAGTACATCAACCTTACAATGCCTTAAGCATCCCAGCCACTTATAACATGCATTTTTAGGGCAAAAACAAAGTCGGCCATTTTAGGGTTTTTATTACAATGTCAGTTTTCATCAAAAAAATACCCCAAAAAAAATTTCTCGGGGGCTCCCGCCCCTGAACCCCCACTTTTCTTGAGGGTTGCTGGCCCCAGACCTCAGCGAGGATACGTGCTAAGTGTACAATACTTTGCTGATCAATCACCACATTTCAACAATCTCCCACTTGGAGACTGATCAGGCTCCTCACTGAACAATCTCCCACTTGGAGATTGATACTACATGACACCACTATACATGCAACATCTGTTGGATAAAACACTAGGACTCAACTAGTATAAATTCCACAATTATCAATCAAGAAGACCAATAGAAACTGATGAAGAAATCAGCTTCTCCTATGGAACTGGCTTCGTGAACATATCAGCAGGATTCTCACTTGTGTGAATCTTCTCAAGCTGTAACTGACCCACCTCCAAAATAGTCCGGATGAAGTGGTACCTGAGCTGAATGTGCTTTGTCCTTGAATGAAAAGAAGAGTTCTTCGCGAGATGAATGGCACTCTGGCTATCAGTATACAATGGGCTATCCTCTTGTGTCTGACCCAATTCCTCTAGAAAATATTGCAACCAAATCATCTCCTTGCTGGCTTCTATAGCAGCAACATACTCAGCTTCAGTGCTTGAAAGTGCAACAACCTTTTGCAGCCTAGAAATCCAACTGACTGCAGTTCCCCCTATAGTAAAAACATACCCTATAGTACTCCTCCATGAATCAATATCACCCACTAGATCAGAGTCAACAAATCCACTCAGAGCAGCATTAGATCCTTTGAAACATAATGCCTTCATAGTAGTTCCTTTCAAATACCGAAGAATTCATTTCACAACATTCCAATGTTCCATACTCGGATTACTCATAAACCTGCTCACAACTCCCACTGCATGTGCAATATCTAGCCTTGTGCATACCATTGCATACATCAGACTACCAACAGCTGATGAATACGGGATGTTAGACATTTTATTAACCTCTTCCTGTGCCTTTGGGCACATCTCCTTAGTCAATTTGAAATAACTAGCCAAAGGTGTACTAACTGGTTTTGCATCCTGCATGTTAAATCTTTTCAACACCTTCTTTATATACTCACTTTGGGACAAATTCAAGGTTCTGTTTTTCCTATCCCGTGTAATCCTCATACCGAGAATTTGCTTAGCTGCACCCAAATCCTTAATAGCAAATGACCTGGCTAATTTCTGTTTAAGATCATTTATATGTTGCATGTTAGACCCAGCAACAAGCATGTCATCAACATAAAGCAACAGGATAATATAACTATCATTATCAAATCTCTTAAAATATACATAATGATCAGAATGACATCTATGATAACCGTGTTCAGCCATGAAACTATCAAATTTTAAATACCATTGTCGGGGTGCTTGCTTTAGGCCATACAGACTTTTCTTCAACCTACACACCAAGTTCTCCTTACGTTTGACCTCATATTCCTATGGTTGCAACATGTAAATTTCCTCCTCCAAATCTCCATGGAGAAAAGCTATTTTGACATCTAATTGTTCAAGATGTAAATCATCTGCAGCCACAAGGCTAAGTACAGTTCTAATTGAAGTCATTTTTACAACTGGAGAAAATATTTCATCATAACCTATACCCTTTTTCTGTGCAAAACCTTTTACCACAAGTCTGGCCTTATATCTTTTCTGACCTCCTTCCTCCTCCTTCAGTCGATAAACCCATTTGTTAGGCAAGGCTCTTTTTTCTACAGGTAAAGGGACTAAGTCCCAAGTCTTATTTTTCATCAAGGAGTCCATCTCCTCTTTCATGCCTAGCTCCCACTGTTGTTTGGCATCTACCTGCATTGCTTCTTCATATTCTTCTGGTTCACCAGAATCCGTTAATAAAATAGAATACAAAGAAGGAGAAAATATTTCAGGGGGTCTACTTGTCCTCGTAGAATGTCTAACACTTGCAGGAGTTTGTGGGACAATCTGTTGTTGCTGAGCATCAGGTACCTGTGGCATTTCATTTTCAGGAATCTCATCCAACACCACATCATGCTTCTTTTCCTGCATCTGTTCTTTATACATGACCTTCTCATTGAATATAGCATCTCTACTTCTAATTATTTTTTTATTTTCAAAATCCCATAACCAATAACCATATTCATCTATCCCATATCCAATGAAGGTACATTTCTGAGATTTAGCATCAAGCTCGGTTCTGTTTTCTTTATCAACATGGACAAAAGCTTCGCAACCAAAAGTTTTAAGAAAAGAATAATTTACCTTTTTACCAGTCCATGCCTCCTCTGGAATACCACCATCTAAAGGGGTTGAAGGTCCTCTATTTATCAAATAGACAACAGTATGTACAGCATCTGCCCAAAAATGTACGGGCAATCCAGCATGCAATCTCATGCTCCTCGCGCATTCCATGATAGTCCTATTCATTCTCTCTGACACACCATTTTCCTGTGGAGTTCCTGGAACTGTCTTCTGCTTTCGAATCCCATTTAAGGAGCAGTAATCTTCAAATGCTTTGCTACAATACTCACCTCCATTATCCAATCTGAGACACTTCAACTTTTTTCCTGTCTCATTCTCAACCAAAGCTTTCCATTTCTTAAAAGTTTCAAAAACATCTGATTTTTGTTTTAGGAAATATACCCATGTTTTTCTAGTTGAGTTATCAATAAAAATAACATAATAACAAGAGCCACCAAGAGATGATACCTGAGCCGGTCCCCATACATCTGAATGTACAAGCTCTAACTTTTCACTCTTCTTCTCTTTCCCAACCTTGAGAAATCTGACTCTTTTATGTTTACCATAAACACAATTTTCACAAAACTCTAAATCAATCTTCTTTAGTCCTAGAAATAGATTTTTGGAGTGAAGGGTTTTCATCCCTTTCTCACTCATGTGCCCAAGCCTATAGTGCCACATTATCGAATCTGTTCTTGTAACATTTATTGTTGTTGTCCCTGCAGTAACTTTATCTGTAGCAGCTAAGGTAGAGTAAGTGTTACCAGTACACATATATAATGCACCTACCTTCGCACCTTTAGCTACTACTAATGATCCTTTAGTGACCTTCCATATACTGTCCGAGAAGGTAACTATGCAACCTTCACTACCTAGTTGCCCTGCAGAAATTAAATTTCTTCTTAAATTAGGAACATGTCTTACCTCCTGCAGAAACCAGTCATTACCATTCTGCAACTTGATCTTTATCTTTCCTTTTCCAACAATTTGACAGGGCTCATCATCACCCAAATATACCTATCCAAAATCACCTTGAACATAATCTAGAAAATATTTCTATGGGGTGTATCATGAAATGAAGCCCCAGAATCTATTACCCAGGAATCATTAACATTATCCAAACATAAGATTAAAGCATCTTGTAAAGTATTACTTGCAATATTAGCTTCCTTACTATCATTTTCATTTTTGTCTCCTTCTTTGTTTTTCCGAGACCAACAGTCTTTCTTTAGATGACCAGGCTTTTCGCAGTACCAGCAATCTTTCTTTCCTCTAGATTGAGAGCATCCTTTCTTTGACTTCCCTCGTGACTTCTCATTCCCAGGGCTTTTTCCTCTTTCCTTTGATATTCCTCTGTTCTCTACATTCAAAACACTACCCGATGATGTTGGAGTCTCACCTGTGCTTTTCCTTCACATTTCTTCACTTAGGATAACACCAACAATATCATCAAATACCAAAGTATTTTTACCAGAGATAGAGTTACTTACAGCCATAACCAAGCTATTCTAGCTTTTTGGCAAAAAACATAAAATCAAGAGAGCCCTAACCTCTTCTGCAAAGGTAATTTTTACCGAAGACAATTGACTGGTAATTGTATTAAATTCATTTAAGTGCTCCGCTATAGATCCTCCCTCACTCATTTTCAAATTAAACAAACACTTCATAAGAAATACCTTATTCGAAGCCGAGGGTTTCTCATACAACTTAGCCAATATTGCCATCAATTCTACAGCCATTTTTGCTTCTGTTATATTGAATGCTATAGACGACGCAAGGCACAATCGAATGGATCCCAGTGCCTTTCTATCTAAAATGTCCCACTCTTCATCTGACATTGTGGTCGGTTTCTTTGCCTTTCCTTCCAATGGCCGCCACAAATCCTTTTGATATAGGTAATCCTCCATCTGCATTTTCCATAATTGATAATTCTAGCCGTTAAACTTTTTGACCTTGAATTTGGAATCCTCCATTGCTCCCACTCAAATCTGAAAGTCCTGCCAATTTATAGAAAACCTCGCTCTGATACCAATTGTTAGGGTTTCAAGCAGATTCGAAGCAAATATGAATTAACAATTATATGCAAATTTAAATACAAAAGATAAAGAAATAAAATAGGACACAGATAACATGGAGATTTAATGTGGTTCACCCAGAATGAGTTACGTCCACCATACACAGTCGTGCAATCTTTCTTATTATCCAGCAAAAAACGTACATCAACCTTACAATGCCTTGAGCATCCTAGCCACTTATAACATGCGTTTTTAGGGCAAAAACAAAGTCGGCCATTTTAGGGTTTTTATTACAATGTCGGTTTTCATAAAAAAATACCCAAAAAAAATTTCTCAGGGGCTCCCACCCCTGAACCCCCGCTTTTCTCGAGGGCTGCCACCCCCGAACCCCTGCCCGGGGCCCGGCCCGGCCCCAGACCCCGGCAAGGATGCGTGCTGAGTGTACAGTACTTTTCTAATCAGTCACCACATTTCAACAATTCTAAGTATCACAAGGAGGAAAATGTGAGAGGAGTGTATGCCCCCATGTTAAAGAGATCGCATGTGCCTTATCAAGAGCAATTGCTTTAAGGTAGTATACACTAAAGAGGGAGAAGGAAGGGAGCACGTTATTGCAAGGATTTAGCCCCTAATCGAGGTATAAACCCAAGGATAATGAACACAACGCATGAGGTAGTGTCACTTTCCTCGGGGTCAGTATGTTGTATTATAACTCATGTATATCATGTATGTATATGCATATAATAATCTTCATTCCCCAAAAAAGGACACTACCTTAGAAGAAAGGGAAGAGAGGATGTCTTTTGAGTCAACATGAAAGAGACCAAGAAAAGATCTCAATGCTTTACATCGTCCCCAAGTAGACATTAAGGGAACAAGAGAAGAACAAGGATACACATAGAATAATGGTCACAAAAGAGAAAGAAAGGAGAGAGAGAGAAGATCTACAGTGCTAGTATCGCTAATCTAGCATGACATCTGCCACCCGATCTTATTGATCACTATTTCAGGAAGGTGAGCAACACGCCAGAGGAGCGATATCGAGCACAACAGATGGAGATATCACAAGATCCAAACAAGAACTATGCTCATGTTGTAAGTCACTTTGTTTGATTCTCAGAGCTAGGATTAGGGTTTGTGAAAACTCATCCGATAAATGTTTGCCCACATCAACATACTCATACTCACTATTAGAAGCATCAGGAGTTGTATTGCCATTATGAATAACATTTTCACCCAATTCTCCATCAAATTTTAAATAAAGAGGAGCAAGAACATGAATAGGAGTAAAACCATCACATCTTTTATGCAACTTTGATTTGGAAAATGTTGTTTGAACATCTTTCTTAGGAGAAAAAGGAATCATGTCAACTCTCGAAGTCTAAGGAGATTGAGTATTTTGGGGGATAGCTTCATGAGCTTGAACACGACGTCTTCGTTGGCATTCTCTCGCACAACAATTCCGTCGAGTCTTAGTGGAAGGCTGAGAAGGAGGAGGAACACTTGAAAAAGTAGGAATGCTTCTCTCCTTGATTGTGGAAGGTTTAGGTTGAGATCTTTTTGGTTGAACAATAGGAGAAGCAGGCCTCTTCTCTCGATAAGAGGAAGGAGGAACTACACCATAGAAAGGAGGAATATTAGGTGTGGTAAGGAGGCCAAGTCCATCATGAGGAATATTGTTGTTCTCCTTAAGAGAAGGTAAAGTCACATCCATAGGAGTAGGTGGACAATTTTCCTTAGGAGGGAGATTAGTTCTATCCGAGAGGGGAAGAACCTCATCTTGAAGAATACTAGGAATGTGAAGTGTTGGGGATCTAGGTTTACTTAAGGATAATATCATATCTCTCTTCCATTTTTTATAAGATTGAAAAAGAGAATTGCTCCTTGATGGAAGAGATTGAAATTGTTTAAGCCAAAAGAGATCAATAGGAACACCAGGGCTTATTTCGAATGGATGAAATAAGCTATGGTTCACGGTTAAGATTTCTCCATTGTGAGGAAATTTAAGATACTTGTGGATTGGAGAAGCAATATCCTTTATGGAAGATACCAAAGGATATCCCAACTTCACACGGAATTGCTCAGAGGAAGGTATGATAACAAAGTCAACATATCGAGATTTAGCATGAACTTCAACAAGAAGGGTCATAGAGCCAATGGTAGGACAAGAGAAGCCATCAAATAAATTTACAACCACATTAGAAGTAGCATATAGTGGTTTATGCAATCATAAAGTGAAAAGATACTCTTCAGTTATGACATTAACCATGCAAGAGGGATCAATTAGGGCACCACGGCAAGGGATATCCTTAACCTTTGCAACTATGTATAAAGGGCCATCGGGTGCTCTAATGGTCTCACTAGGGTCAAATGTAATATAAGGATCATTAGGGATATCTTGTGTTTCTACCACATTAACCAAGTTTGGAACCATACAGGTGAATTCTTTAGAGTTGAGAGAATTAGGAACAATCTCAATAATGTTAGAGATATCAGATGGCAAGAGATCAGTGAAAATCTTAAGATTTTGATTAGGAGGAGCAAATTATTTATTCCCTTTATCATTCACACCTACCAAAAATATAATATTATTATCAATCAATTCTTGAACCTTATTTTCCAATGCAAAACATTTCTCAGTATCATGACCAGGTTGACGATGAAATTGGCAAAAGTAATTGTCATCAAAATAAGGAGATGCAAGTTTGGAAGGATCAATTTGTTTTATAGGAGGAAGTTTGATAACATTTTTGTGCAACAACTGAGACATAATACTATGTAAAGATTCATTGAAAGCAGTAAATTGCCTTTCTCTTTGGAAAAAATTAGAAATAGAAGGCACACCTGTTGTAGCATTCACATGGTTGTTGTTGATTGGATCATTCAACTTAAAGCTTTTTGTTGGTTTGAACTTTGCAAATGGTTGTTGAACACTCTCCCCCTTATCACTCGGAGCCATAGGAGTGGATTACTCCATTTGACTCATGGCTAGTTGATAATTATGGAGTGTTGCGCACAACTATGAAAAGAAAGTAAACTCAGACAAAAGAAGCTTTTTCCTAATATCTTTTTGTAAATTAGAAATGAAAATTCTTTGAATATCATTATCAAGCACATGAAAAGAAATTTGAGCACACAAATGCTTATATCTACCAATGAAATTAGTCACTTTTTCTTTAACACCTTATTTACAATGCATTAAATCGGTCAAAGTGATTTTAGGACCAATGTTGTTTTGAAATTGTTGGATGAAAGCATTTGCTAGTTGTTGAAAAGAAGTGATAGAATAAGAAGACAAAGAGCAATACTATTTTAAGGCCTTATCTCTTAGTGTTCTTGTAAACAGTTTTGCACACAATCGTTGATCATAAGCAAAAGTAGTACACAAGGTTTGAAATGTTTTGACATGTGTAAGAGGATCACCTTTTCCATTATAGAGTTCCAATTGAGGGATTTCCACATGTTTAGGTGGCATGGATTTAACAATATCAAGATAAAGTGGGCTCACAACATCAAAGGTGGCCACACTAAACTTGGATTGACTCATAGAAGCAATTTGTTGTTGTAAGGAATACACGGTTTGAGCAAGATTGTTAATTGTCATCTCGGTAGAAGAATTGATGTTAGACATAGGTGATTGAGAAGGTTGTGTGATGTTGTGGAAAGAAGGCATGGACTAAGATTAAGGTGGTGGGACATTATGATAAGTAGGCACTGGTGATGATTGGATAGGAAAAGGGACACTTAAAGGAGGAATAAAGTTGTTCAAGGAATTTCCCCCTTGTGTCACACTGATTGGTTGAGGAATAATAGGAATACTCATGGAAGACATCGGTAAAGATGGAGGATTAAATGAAGAAGAGGGATTTCCCCATGACCTATGGTTGTAGGAATGACATTTTGAGTTGAAGTAGCCATGATGTTAGATGTGAAAGTAGGAATACTAGTCATAGATTAGGCAAAGGAATAGAGGAATTGAATTGTGTTGAAGGTTGTGAATAACCTAGGGTTTTGGCACAACTCTCGATAGGCATGACATTAGAATAAACAATATGTGCAATGCCACACAATATATCAATTTCATTCTTATCACTTTGAATCATGCGCTTAAGATCTTCAATTAATGGAAGAGATTCACTATTAGGGTATTCTTGGGACATCCATTGTTGAAAATTGTCAAATTGATTAACCAATGTAGAAAGTTGATCTAAAGAAACCCTAGGTAAAGCTTCTTCTTCATCATGAGATCCATCAATAGGCACGTGATTAGGATGGGAAGAATTGACATGATCCTCATTAAAGAAGTCACCTAAATTAGGCTCCATCTCCTCAGTAATTAAACCTTGGGAAGCCTTAATTCTAATGCTTCATCTAACAAGGATAGGATAAGTAGGACTAATAGTGGTAAAACTCATGCACTAGAGGAAAAATTTGAATTTTGAATTGTGGAACAAGGCTTACAAATTTGAGTAATGCAAAATGCAAGAAAATAATGATTACACAATTTGAACTTTGTTGGGGGCAGAGGATGACACAATTTCCAAAAGGGAAAGGAAATTGGAATTGTAAAATTAGGGCCAACGGAATACCACTAAATTTTAAAATTATAATTTTTAAAATCAGGGCAGACAATTATTAAACTCTTAATTTCAATTTTTTTCTTGAAAGTTACAATGTTGAATTTTGAAGGTATTTCTGATTCTAGAGGGATCAAAAATCGATAAAATCAGCCAATCTTCTGGATTTAGGCTATTAAATACAATCATAACAGTCCTCCAAAATTTTGGGAAAAAAGTCGAGGACCGTGGCGAGAACGCACATGGTCCGACCAACTTTTTTTGAAATTTTCAGAGATGGATATTACGATGATTTTAAAGCTAACCCCAAAAAATTGGCGAATTTTACGATCTCTAGATGGGCAAAATGAAGGCACAAAGGTGAAAATAGGACCTTATTAGGGTTTTGAAGAAAAAGAGGAATTGAATTGCAATTTTGAAAAAGGGTCAAACCTAATGGATAGGAACACCTTGAAAAATGTTTATAAATTTGAATGTAAATGAAATTGATTTGAAATTTACACAAAATCCAATTAATTTTAAAAATTAGGGTGTGATGACCTAACCACTTAATTTTGAAATTTGAATTTTGGGAAAAAAAATAGGGGAAATTGAAATTTTGAATTGTAGGATTGAAGACAAATCTAAGAACTATAAAAAATCTGAAAAATTAAATGGAAAACCAATTTTTGCACAAGTTCAAGATGATTTTTGAAAATTGGGGTTTTAACAAGAAACCTCTTAATTTTGTAAATTGTATTTTCAAATTGAACAAGACAACGAGGAAATTGAATTTGACAAACAAAACAATTTTCAGATCTAAGATAACCACAAGCAATTTTTACAAATCACAAGTTCACTTTTAATTTTAAAAACTAGGGTTTTTAATGATTTAACCACTAAGTTTGCATAAAGTTGAAACTTGTAAATGAAAAATATGCAATTTTGTTCAAAGGAAAGCGTACAAGATATCAGGTTCACCAAAATGTAATGGTGGGAAAATGATGAATGATAGATCAAGAAGGAAAACTACCCTTTCTCCCCAAAGAGAGATGAGAGTTTCACTATTGATTGTCATTCAAGTACTTTTCACCATTACATTAGGAAGAAAGGGATGAAATAATTCACTAGATTCAATCTCTCCACACAAAGATGGTAGATTGAATTCTGAATGAATTGAGAATGTTAGGATGATCCCCCTTTTCCTTGTTTGATTTAGAAAGGAAATTGATTGAATTATGTAGTGCAAAAGTGACAAAGAACTGATTATAACTTGAGATCAAAATATGGGATGAATCTATGCACCTGGATCTGGCAATAAAATGTCGAGTCGAAATTGCCCTATGAATTTGAGGAAAAGTTATTCGGACCGTGGCGGGAATTTACACAGTCCTCCAAAAAATCCACAAAATGAAAAGGGTTTTTTCGCCTCTGCAAATGGAGCCTGAATTCAAAAGTACAGTTGCACACCTGCAACCTACACACAAAAAAGAGAGGAAAATGGGTTGGGATTGGGGGTTCGCCTTTAGGTCAAACACCAGTTTTGGAATTAACCAAGTAATGAAAGAAAATACTTGCAAGTAGATGTAAGTGAAAGACTGAATTGTAAATCACCTCAAGGGAGGTTGTAGTAGCAATTTAAATAGAAGTGATTATGTGGAATTGAATGTTGGAATAAATCTCCTCTTCAATGGTTGAATCCTTGACTTGAATGCAACACCTAGCCTTGAATGGAGACTTGAGAATGCTCAATGCTAGAAAAGAATACTTGAATGCTTGAATTCTCTTGAATGATTGATCACTTATGAATTTCCCACTCATCCAACTTATTGAACTTATGCAAATAAGAGGACAAATTCCCCTTAAATACATGTTGGTGGATTCAAATTTTGTTACAAGTCGACATCGGGGGAGTTTGCCACCCGAGGCACAACCAACAATGCAACCCTAGGAAGGGTCCTACCCCAAAAGAGGGCAGGGACAGGGGCACCACACCCCTATCCAAGGAGGACAAGGGTGCCACACCCCTGTCCAAGGGGGGATAGTGGTGCCACGCCCCTATCCTACCCCTTTCTCCAGGGGAGAATGCAGACAAGGTGGTGCAGAGGCCAAGAAAGAACCTGTTTTCGCAAGCTGAGAAATCTCCGATCTCCATTCAGGCCAGAGGATTCGAGTTCGCATGCATGCGGACCCTAATGCAATCAAAAATTGCTAGGGTTGCAATTTTATGACACTATACATGTTATGTTTTGTAACTTCCTTTGGAATATGTGTTAGCATGTGCAAATTGTCAGATTGTTCATGGGATGATATATTTTGACATGTTTAGGTTCCCTCTTTCTCCTAGAGTGGACAAATCTAAGTATTTTTGGTCTAGGTGGCTTATTTCATGTAATTGTCTTGGTCAACCTTTTTTAGGATTTAAATGTCATATCTCATATATAAGATGTGTCGAAGGATGAATTGAGAATGGATGAGAAGTAAATTATGTGAGAAGCGTATGCAGATGATTTGTAAGAAGATTTGAGTTTGTGATGCAAAAGACAGTTTGGAAAACTATGAAAATATATTCTGCCAAATAGAGTGTTGTGACTGTGGAGATTGTCAGAGATGTTTGCCATGTTATTGGTCACTTGATTACTTTTCAAGGACAATTTCATGATTAGGAAAATCCTTCTCAATTTCAATTCAGCTATTTCATTTGTTGTTGATTGACAATGGGCCCTTCGACACTAGTTTGTATCTTGCCTTGAAGAAGTGTTCTCTAGCTGCACAAGTCCTTTAAATATTTCCTAAGGTAGTGCACCTTAGTTTTGCAAGTCCTTCAAGTGTTGGTTCTCCTTTTCTATAAGCCTAAAATTTTGTAAGCATTGTTATTCATATTGTGAGTTAGATTCTCACCATGGTTTTTCCTTGTTTTAGTTTTACATGTATATCTGGTGTTCATGTGTTCATGTGTTGATGTTTAAAGTGGTGATATTGAATAATTTTATTAATAACTATTTTTTATGTTCCAGATTAATTCACCCCCTTCTCAATCCTGTTGGGTGTTCAACAATTGGTATCAAAGAAAGGTTCCTCTGTGGAAAGCTTAACCGCTTTACATAGATCTAAAATGGCATAGGACCTTAATGTTAAAGATCTAATGTTTGATGAAACTAACTACAACTATTGAAAAGAAAAAATGAAATTATATTTGGAAGCATTGCATAATGAAATCTAGGAGGTTATCCAGACCGGTTATCAACAACTTCCTAATGGACCATCAACTTTAGATGAGATTAAGGCTCAGGAAACAAATGCGAAGGCTAGAAAGTTTTTGATAAGTAGTCCAAGTGATGAAGTTTTTGGAAAAGTCAAATGAATGAAGGAAGCTAAGGGAATCTAGAGCAAGTTGAGTTATGCATATGAAGGTGATCTGAAGACACAACAAACAAGACTCTTGAACCTAAAGCAGAAGTTTGAAGGTTTCAGAATGGTTGATGATGAAAGTGTTGAGAGTTACATACATAGAGTAAATGATATATCAAAGGTTATATGAGTTGTTGGTGGAATTCTTGAAGAGAATGATGATATCAAAAAGATCTTATTTACTTTGACAAAACCTTATAAATTGAAGAAGTGTGCAATTGAAGAATGCAATGATCTAAATAATTACACAATTTATTAGCTTATTGGTACATTGTTTGCCTATGAGATTGGTGAGATGGTAGATAAATTTATTTTATGCTATCAGATTTCCACAATCCATGATATAATTTTTTTAATGCTTCTGGGTTCGATTGTGTGAAAAAAATAAAATTATCATCAACATTTTGAATCACACTCTGTGATTCATCATCAAGATGAGAGTTCAAAGGAGTTGAAAGATAAATCCCTAACAAAGAGAAGTCATATTTAATGTTTTTAGGATATCAAGAGATGATCCAAAAATTAATGAGAACCTGGATGAGATTGAAGGAAACTTTGTAAGAAGACTTAAGTGAGGAAATGGGAATTACAAAAGTAAGTTACCCTTGAAATGTTTTATTTGTGTGGATTAATTGGTCATTATGATTCAATATGTATGTATAAAGAAGATTATAGAAAGTTAGATGATGATGGAAAGAAAAGTAGGAATAAAAGAAATAACTTTAAGAGAAGAATGGATAATAAAGATAAAGGGAAAAGGAGTTTATATTTTACATAAGCACACTCATATGAAGAAGAAGATGTTGAATACTCAAATGAAGAATCCCTATTTCTAGCAATATAAGAAAAGTATCAGGAATATATCAGAAGATTGGAGGATAAGATTGCACTACATGCTAAAGTTGAACCTAGATCATATATCATTAATTTGAGATACTCAAATCACATAACCGGAGACAAAGACATGTTTATTACCCTGAAGAAGTATGATGGTGGATTTGTAAATTTTGCAAGAGAGGAAGTTGCATTGATTTGTGGATAGGAAGCATCTCTGTTGGTGGTATGCATAAAAATGATGGTGGACATTATGTAGAGGTATTGAGATATAGTCTATTGAGTGTTAGTTAGATGTGATATGGAGGTTATGAAGTTGGGTTCAAAAAAAATAGATGTATGATTAGAAAAGGTAAAACCAGAAAGTTGGTAGCAAAAGGAATCGAGAGAAGTGGAAATGTTTACTACATAAAGAACAGAAGTGGAAACACATGTTATCTGAATCAGAGTAATGAATGTCAATTATAGAACAAGAGAATGGGACATGTTAACTTTTACAACATGATAAAGATCAATAACTATAAATTTGTTTGAGACTTATTGAGAAATATCAAACCTATTGACATTGTGTGTAGGGAATGTTAGTTAGGAAAGCAAACAAGGAGAAGTTTCAAGAAAAAGGAGTATTCTATATCACACCCATTGGAGATAATTCACACAAACTTATGTGGACCTACAAGGACATAGACTCAATGGTGAAAGGTATTTTATGCTACTCATTGATGATTACTCTAGAATGACATGGGTTCCATTTTTTAGGGAAAAATCTAAAGATTTTAAAATATTTAAAGTTTTTAAGTCAATATTAGAGAATCAGGTTGATGCTAGAATCAAATGTTTGAGATTTGATAGAGGTGGATAATTTACTTCAGAAGAGTTCGATAATTTTTGTGAGAGATGTGGGATTAGGAGACATCTTTCTACTTTGAGAACCCCTCAACAAAATGGTGGGGTAGAAAGGAAAATGGAACTATTATTGAAATGGCTAGAAATATGATGAAAGATGTTAACTTGGCTAACATTTATTGGAAAGAAGCTATGTATACTGTTGTTTATATTCTTAACAGAGTTCGGATAAGGATAAATCATACAAAGATGCCTAATGAATTGTGATATGGAAGACCACCTACTATGAAGTACTTCAAAATCTTTGAAAGCAAGTGTTATATCAAAAGAGATGAGAATGATCTTGGAAAGTTATACTAGAGCTAGCGAAGGTATATTCTTGGGATATGCAATGAACAATAAGGTTTACCGATGTTACAATAAAAGATTGAACAAAATAGTGGAGAGTACAAATGTGAAAGTGTGTGAAGCATGGGATCAGATTGTCCTAGAACTTGTTCAGGAAGCTAAATTTGAAATCATACCTATTGTTGTAGAAGAAAAGACTCCTCCTTTAGGAAGCAATGAGGAGAAATTAGATGAAGCAGAAATAGAAGAAGCTAGAGAAGTGGAACAAATGATCAAGACCTTGAAGTATGTAGAGAAGAATCATTCAAAAGATCATATAATTGGAGGCAAGAATAAAGGAGTTCATACAAGAAGAAATGTTTCAAAGGCAAATGAGAAAACTAATTGTTGTTTTATTTCACTTATTGAACCAAACTCATATGAAGAAGCAAGCAAAGAAGAAAGTTGGGTTAAAGCTATGGAAGAAGAACCGAATTAGATATAGAAGAATCAAACTTGGGAATTGTACCTAGACCGGTGGATAATAATGTGATAGGAATAAAGTGGGTGTTTCAGAACAAATTGAATAAACAAGGACAGGTCACAAGGAACACGACAAGATTGGTATGTAAAGGCTATTCTCGGGTAGAAGGTGTTAATTTTAAAGAAACTTTTGCCCCTGTTGCGAGGATGGAAGTTATCAGAATGTTTCTTGCATTTTCTACCTACATGAATTTTAGAGTATATCTAATGGATCTTATGTTAGCATTTCTTAATGGAGAGCTAGAAGAAGAAGTGTACATTGAACAACTGGATGGATTCAGACAGTCAAAAAATCCGGATATGGTTTGCAGATTAAAGAATACATTGTATGGACTTAAATAAGCACCTAGAGCATGGTATGCGAGACTGGAGAAGTATTTGTTGCAACAGAATTTCAAGAAAGGTATTGTTGCCTGCAATCTTTACTTCAAGGTTGAAGGAATTAAGTTGTTGATTGTTGTTGTCTATATTGATGATATTATCTTTGGAGGAAGTGATAGTTTGTGCAAATAATTTGCGGAAGAAATGTTGAAAGAATTTGAGATACTTATGTTTGGATAAATATCTTTCTTTCTTGGGCTTCAAGTTACTCAGTTAGATGATGGAATTTTTATTTCCCAAGCTAAGTATGTTAAAGAAATGTTGAAAAAGTTTGATATGGATAATTGTAAACTTGTTACTACCCTTTTAGTTGTTAGATGCAAGTTAGGGAAAGATGATGCATCTCTTGATATTGATCAAAAGAAATACAAATCTATGATTGGAGGACTATTTTGTCTTACCATTTCTAGACTAGATATTATGTAGGTTGTATGTTTGGTTGCAAGATTTCAAGTTGATCTGAAGAAGACTCGTGATCAAGCAATGAAAAGGATCTTCATGAATTTGAAAGGAACTCAAGATTTTGGCCTATGGTACAAAAGAGATGGAGATTTCATGTTGAAGGCATATACAAATCTTGATTGGGCTAGAAGTGTTGATGATAGGAAGAGTAAAAGTGGTGGAGCATTTTTTATGGGAGACAAATTGGTTTTATGGATGAGTAAGAAACAAGAATCTGTATCATTGTCTACTACTGAAGCTGATTATAATGCCACAACATCTTGTTGTACTCAAGTTTTATGGATGAAGCAGATTCTTAAGGATAATAGAGTTGTATATGATGAAGTTATTCCTATCATGTGTGACAATACGAGTGTTATAACATCTCAAAGAATCTTGTTATGCATTCAAAGACTAAACACATTTCAATCCGTTATCATTTCTTGAAAGAAAAGGTAGCTAAAAAAGAAGTTAGACTAGAATACATTTCTACATCAAAGTAGATAGATATTTTTATATAGGATTTGGTGAAGGATACTTTTGAGTATCTCAGATAGAAGTTAGGGCTCATTTCCCCTCCTTGCAACTAGATGCAGGTTTGGTGGTGCATCTTTCCAGGGGGAGACTTGGTGCTTATCTTTGTTCATGGATTGATGTTGTTGTTTCTCTCAGGGGGAGTAGTGGTGTGAGTGGTCAGTATGTTTTTGTTTATGCACTCTTTGTCATTGTTGTTAAAGGGGGAGAGAGTTGTTGTGAGATTATCAGTTGATGAATGTTAGTTGTTTATCAGTATTGCCATCAATGACAAAGGGGGAGATTGTTAAAAGCATGAGCTTGTATGGTTGTCATTGATGTCAAACTTGGCTATCTAGATGGATATTGGTTCAGATATGCTTTGTTATACCTTGGTTATCTGGATAGAATTTGGTTTGAATACTCTTTTGGTGTTGGTTGTGACATCCTGTATTTAGGGTGGTCCAAAAAGCTTTTGGTGCCCTTCAAATATGATGATAATTTCATTGCAGTTTAGTGAATCATGTTGGTTTGGTCCAAATATGTGTTGGAAGATGTGTTGAGGTGATTATTTGGTTTGTGGAGATCTTCATGGAGTATTTTGCATCGGAAGTGGTTATGTGGCCAACTAGTTGATTATATCTACATGTTATGTTTTGTAACGCCATTTAGAATATGTATTAGCTTGTGTGAATTGTCATATTGTTTATGGGACGATGTATTATGATATGTTTTGGTTCCCTCTTTCTCTTGGAGTGGACCGATCTAAGTATTTTTTGTTTGAGTGGCTTATTTCATGTAATATTGTCTTGGTCGACCCTTGTTTATGATTTCAATGTTGTATCTCATATATAAGATATGCAGAAGGATGAATTGGGCATGGATGAGAAGTGAATTATGTAAGAAGTGTATGCAAATGATTTGCAAGCAGATTTGAGTTTGTGATTTTGTGAAAGATAGTTTGGAAAGAACTTTGAAGTTGATATATTTTGCCAAATAGAGTTTTGTGACTATGGAGATTGTCAAAGATGTTTGTCATGGTATTGGTTGCTTGATTACTATTCAAGGACAATTGCATGATTAGGAGAATCCTTCTCAATTTCAATTCAACTAAAGAAGAAGAATGAGATTGTTCCAACAATTATAGAGAAGACATGTGATCTAGAAGAAAATAAGGAGAAGTAAATAATTGAAGAAGAAGAACAAGAAGATACAACAAAAAACTCCTGCTAAGTATATCCAGAAGCATCATTCAGAAAATTAGATAATTGGATATAAGGCAAAAGGTGTTTAGACAAGAAGGAAAATTGCAGAAGTGCAAGAACAAGCCAACTATTGTTTTCTATCGATGACTGAGCCAAAGACTTATGAGGAAGCAAGTAAAGATGAAAGCTAGATAAAAGCAATAGAAGAAGAACTAAACCAAATACAAAAGAACAAGACTTGGGAGCTGGTACCCAGACCTGTGGCCAAGAATGTGATATGAACTAAATGGGTATGCAGGAACAAACTAAATGATCAAGGGAAAATCACAAGAAATAGAGCAAGACTAGTATGTAAAGGTTATTCACAAGTGGAAGGCATAGATTTTGAAGAAAAATTTTCTTTGGTAGCAAGGATGGAAGCTATATGTATGTTCCTTTCATTTTTTGCCTACAAGAACTTTAATGTTTATCAGATGGATTTCAAGTCAACATTTTTGAATTGAGACCTAGAAGAAGTATACATTGAGCAACCAGATGGGTTCAGAGTGTCAGAAGATTCAAATATGGTGTGTAGATTGAAGAAAGCATTGTATGGACTCAAATAGGCACCCATGACCTGGTATGCAAGATTAGGCGGGTATTTGCTACGCTAAAATTTCAAGGAAAGTATGACAAATAGTAATCTTAATTTCAATATTGATGAAGATAATTTACTAATTGTTCTGATTGATTAAAAAACAGGTTTTAAGGACCCGAAACCTTTACATCATAGAAAGAGAAAGAGCAGCACAAGGATTAAAAGTCCGCTAATAAGTTACTAATTGTTATAGTTTACGTTGATGACATTATATTTAGAGGAAATGATAACTTATGTAAACAATTTTCTAAAGAGATGTAGAAAGAATCTGAAATGTCAACGATTGGTGAGTTGTCTTTCTTTCTTGGATTGAGAGTGATTCAATCTAAAAATAGAATTTTTATCTCACAAAGAAAATATGTGAAAGAAATGTTGAATAAATTTGAGTTGGATAGTTGTAAACCCGTTACAACTCCTTTGACTATTGGATGCAAGCTGAGCAAATATTATGAGTCTTCAGAGGTTGATTAGAAGAAGTATAGATCAATGGTTGGTGGATTGGTGTATTTGATAGCGTCTAGACTAGATATCATGTAGGCTATTTGTTTGGTGGCTAGATTTTAAGCTAATCCAAAAGTGACACATGAGCAGGTTGTGAAAATAATTTTCAGATATTTGAAAGGGACAATAGATTTTGGAGTTTGGTACAAAAAGGATGGAAATTTCATGTTGAAGGCTTATGCAGATTAGGCTAGAAGTGTTGATGATCAAAAGAGCACAAGTGGTGGTGCCTTCTTTTTAGGAGACAGATTGGTCTCTTGGTTCAATAAGAAATAGGATTCAATTTCTCTATCTATTGCTAAAGAAATAGAATACATTGATGCAACATCTTGCTATACTCAAGTAATGTGTAAGAGACAAACACTTAAATATATGGTAACATATGATGAAGCAGTTCCTAATATGTGTGACAATACAATTGCAATAAACATTTCAAAAAAATTGGTTATGCATTCAAGAACAAAACACATTTCAATTGGATATCACTAAGGAAGAAGGTTACTGACAAAGAAGCTTGGTTGGAATATATTTCTACAAAAGAATAGGTTGTAGATATTTTGACTAAGGCATTGGCAAAGGATACATTTGAGTTTCTTAGGGAGAAGCTTGGAGTTATTGCCCCTCCTTCTAACTAGGTGCATTATGAAGGTGCATCTTTCTAGGGGGAGCTTTCATGACTATTTATTTTCCTAGATTGATGGTATCACTACTCTCAGGGGGAGTAGTGGAGTGTGTGTTGGTGTTGTGGATTTTGTCTTTGATAGCGAAGGGGAGACAAAGAAAAAAATTACTTATGAGTGAAAGAGAATGCAACTTCGGATAGAGAAATATGTTTTATAGTTTGGTTAAGTGTTGCCATCAATGACAAAGGGAGATATTGTTGGAAGTATGTGTTGTTGTGGTTGTCATTGATGTCAAACTTGTTGTTCCAGATAGATATTGGTCTGAAAGTCTATGGTGCAGAGATATCTTGTTGTATTGGTGTTGCAATTATTCTATTTGTTGTTTTGAAGTTCTTAGGTCCGTAAATTGTAATTGATGTTGTTATCTTTATTGGCTATTTTTTGGCATTATGGATATGTGAGTTTTGTGGTTAGAAAATATCTGTGTTCTTCAAATGTTGTAGTATGTTTCATAGCCAGATATGGTATTGTGTGTTAATCCTACTTTTTGGTCTAGATATGATTTGTAGAAGGTAATTCAATGTGTTATGGGTCTCACCATAGTGTGTGGAGATCTAAATAAGAGTAATTTGCATTGGAGAATATGTTTTGGCTTGTTGATTGTCTATATGGACACGTTACATTGTGGGAAATGTTCTAGTGTTTGAGGATTGATGGATTGGGCTCACAAATATGTGTTTTGGTCCCCTCTTTCTCCTGGAGTGGATCAACGTGTGTGTCTTTGGTCTAGAAGGTTTATTTTTTATTTTGGTTGACTTTGTTCAAGCCTTGATGATCTATATTGTATATAAAGAATGTATGTGATTGAGTTATGAGTGATGACAAAGTGTGTGGTGTGAAAACAAACAATGAAATTTAGTGAAGAACAAAGAGGAAGAGTTATGTTCGACTGATATGCAAGCTATTTGAGATTGTAGTATAAATATGAGACAATGCGTTGACAAATGAGGTCGGAATTGTGTGTGTTGATGTTGGTCACTTGATGCAAATTTCAAAGACATCTTCATGATTAGGAGATCCTTCTTTTCAAATCAATTTGTTGTATCTTGCCCAGTTGTAGTTAGCATTAGGTTTGTGAGTCATTTTTGTATTTTGCCCCAAGAGCAGTTAGCCTTAGTCAATAAGTCCAGAGCAGTGAGCTCTTTCATTGTAATTTGATATACATCGTGGATATATTTTTGTGAGTTTGATGCTCACCGTGGTTTTTACCAACTAGGGTTTTCCACATATAATTTTTTGGTGTTGATGTGTTGATTATGTGTTGTTGTTTAATTGATTAAGTGGTGTGAGTTATTGCATTAATTTTGATTTGGACTAATTCACCCCCCTCTCAGTCCTGCCTTGGGATCAACACACACATTTTAGTGCAAGTAAAACCAATAAGCAACATGTAGGGGAGCATCATCTCATATGACAAACATGCCAATCATTGCATGAATATATAACATCATGATATCCAGTCATCACATCTCCTAAAAATTATCTACAACTAACATGATGCAAGACATGAAATGCATAATCAACAATTAGAACAATGATTATTAATAAAAATTGTGAATTTTAAACACTAACAAACACTCAACACAATATAGGCAAGAATAGTCTATGCATCCAATGATGCATAGTTGGAGATACAATGTCAATAATGACCGACTCAAGGCACCAACATGTGGACATTATAATTTCTTTGTGAACCCTAGTCCTTATTTTACAGCCTATTATGTTGCCAATATGACCTTTAGGGATTTGTGCAACTTTGTCTTTTGACTTGTTTGTAAAAGAAGAGTTGTGCTTAAAACCATAAGGGGGTTTGCTTCAAAGGTGATAGGAGAAAGTCTTAGGCTTGTCTTACTAATGAGGCCCCTAGGCATGAATACAAATTAACAGTCACACCATGCATGTGATGAAAATGCAAATATTTAGTGTCATAATGATGTGTGTGCATGTGTGTAGATTCTATATAATTCAATATCTCTTTGGAGTGATTCTTGTCAACATTGGATAATTGCTAATGCCTAAAGAATGTCTACACATATACATCCTTAGTTGCCTAATACAAGGTTTTTGATATGTAGATTAATAGAGTCAGGATAATTTTTCAGAAAGGTTGGTTCTAAAGTGAAAAATTTAGAATTTGAAGATGGCCTAAGACACATGGTGAAGCTTAGCTCAAAGTAAGAAAAAATTGAAAATGAAAACTAATCTTAATGAAAAGTGTAGACACTTTAAAATGTCACATTACTAACATGCTAATTATTTCTCTTTATTAATTAAATACTTCTTTAATTATTTAATTAATCTAATTTTATTCTTCAAAACTAATTTAATCAACATATTCCATCATTTCTAATTATTCAATTTCTTTTTAATCTTCTAAATCATTTAATCATTTAACCTCCCCTTCTTTTTAGATTAGTTAAATAATTTATTATTTAATTGATTACGATTTATCTATTTTAATTAAATAATCTTTATTATTTATTTAAAGACAATTTTCATTTTTCCATGATTAAATAATTTTAATTTCTTTAAATTATTTAATTAGCTAACTATGTCTTCCAAAGTAAATAAATTTCTAAAATTTATTTAATCTAATTTTTCTCTTAGTTCAAAATTTAAAATTCCCAATTTTTAATTTTATTTTATGTGCATGTCATTGGATATTTTTGAAACTTCAATTAAAATCCAAACTTAAATTAAATGCAATTCTATGCTAATTCCTAAAGTACGTGCTAATTTCTAACTAACACTCACCCTTGAGCTCAATTGTAAATCACCTTTCTAATGATCGATCAACTTTTTCAAACATCCAACTCACTCATCAATTGATTCTAATGATCAATCAACTTTTTCAAACATCCAGCTCACTCATCAATAAATTTTGTCTCAATTAATCACAACCATTAATCAAATCGGCCTGCATATCAACCTTAACTATTCAATTTTCTCTCCAATTTCTATAAATTCGGCATCAATCGCCTATTTTCATCAACCGCAATCTTCGAAATCTTTGTGCCCTTTTTTATGTAGAAGTCCCAATGCAATACTGAGAACCATACAACCACGAGGTTTGAGAAGGTTTGCGAATTGCATAATTAGATTGGATTTTTGATGGTTAAACGTGCAATATCTAGTTAATTATGGTAATTTCCTCGTGAAACAAAAAAAATTAATAACAAGAAGGATGCTTGATGTAACCATAAAACCATATAGCAAGTTTGAATCTTCCAAAAAAAAAAATATCATAAACATTTGTTAATTGATAGTTTTAAAATAATCAATATATACACCAAACAAGTGCCACGTAGTGGTGAGTAATTGTCCTGTAGATTTGTAATAGTAATTGAATATTTATTTTAGCAAACAATTAGCAAATAGAAGAGATTAACAATTTATATTGTATTAATTAATTATAATGAATCAATAAGTAATGGAAGAATTCAATCAAACTAGTACATATAAATGGAGTAAACAAAAGAGAGGCTTAGACAACAAATTTTCACACCTATGTTTATCTCCAAATGGTATTTGTACAATTGTAACTAAGGAGCGTATTAATCATTTGTAATACCAATTTATTAAAAAAAAAAAGAAGTAGCATTTGTATCAATAAAAAAGGGAATTTAAATAAATAAACTTATATATATATGTAAAATAATGTCTGGTAAACTTTTTAACGTGACTGGCGACGTTGGCATGACACGTCCTCCAGCTCCACGTGAAATGCTTTTGACCCAGAGCTATGAACTGGTGAGGCCACAATTGGGGGACCTCATCCCCACACTTCACTTGTTCAAACCTGTGAGCACAACGTCCCAGCAAAGACACAAGGCCTGCGAGCACAATGGCCCAACAAGGGTTTGAACCTTGGTGGCCGCTTCACCAACGAAGTGTTTTAATCGCGACACTACATGTCCGAAGATAATAAACTTATATTTATTTATTTTTGATTAGTAAATATTTTTCCATTCTATTAATTCAGAGATTTCAAAATACAAAGATTGCAATCATTCACCATGCATAAACGCAAACAGAGAGAAATCCATACTACCCACAATCCAAACTTGCTAATTATCCTACCCTACAGCTTGTAGCAGTAAAAAAAAAACCAATTCATTGCTAGTTATCCAAAACAAATGTTCCAGCAGTGATAAAAGTTTTGGAATTAAAAACTAACAGTTGAAATCATTTGGAAGCAAATTAAAAAAACACTAGTCGATAGGCCGCTCACTCACTATCCCCCTAGGTCGCCTCCTCCCTTCCCTCCTTGGAGGTTGATGCTTTCCCTTTTGCTGCTTCAACTTTCATTTTTGGAATGCAGTCTAAGAACCCGAAGTCAAGGACACCCTCCAAGCTTGCTAGAAGCTGTATGGCCCTTTCTTCTTCAAATCTATCTCTCAATTCCCTACCAACCTCCATCCTTGCCACCACATGCAGAGCCTTCAGGACTTCATCCATCCTGGTCAATTTCACAAAGAGTTTCATCGCTTCCCACCCCACACGAGCACGTTCATGGCACTGGTATTTGATTTCATCCTTTGGGCCACGAATAAAAGGAAGCAATTCCTCTGAGTCGTCCCCTTCCTTATTCGAATGCCAACTCGCAACACCACCCACTCCAAGATTGAGTCCAGGTTAATCAAAAAATCCCCATCTATCAATTTGACCAATGTGAGTTTCACCTTTTCCACCTCCGGTTTGAATTCACAGGCCCACCCTAGATGAGAGAGTATACCTCCATGTTAGTTTGATATCGGTGACGGATATGTGCCACCTCCTCCGCAAGCATCAGATGAGCTACCGCCCACAACTTCTCCTCCTTAAACCTGAACAATCCTTGCATTCGTTTATCTAATACTTTGCCCAAAAAGGGCACCAACTTCTTGTTTGTTCACAGCGTGAAATTGGCCTCCATGGTCACCTGCAATTTCAAAAAACACTTCCTACAAACCAATGTCATACAAAAGCTACAAGATACAAATTTGTTCTTCTTCAAAACAAACCCTAGCACGTAGATCAAAAGGTAATAAATTATGCCTCCATCATATAGGATGGGTAATGAGTGTGGAGGATAAGGCATTAATGCCATGAGAATAAGGATTTCTTGCCATCCTCCCCTCCCTCCGTTCATGCGACCTGCCATAGACAACTCCTTCTGCAATAAGCAGTTGCCACCTTGGCAGTTGTACTTTCCAAATTTACTCGCTTAACAAGTTGAGGACTGCACATTTTTAAAAGATTGTACTTAGTACCACTCCCACACGCGACCATCACCTTTCCACCATTTGGCGGTGCAACTATCCAATTCACTTCCAATGTTTGACAACACATCTGCCACTGCATTTTCTCTCCTCCTAATATGTGTGACACAGAACTCCATGAATGTGTTGAGTTTCTCTCAGATCATTGCCACACATATGTTTAGCTTCCAACATGGTGTGTTTCCTTTAGCTATTGCATTAATCACTATCTGAGAGTCCCCTTCTAAGTGAAGCCTTTGGACTTTCATGTTTGAGGCTAGTTTTGTTGCTAGAAAGGCTGCCTGGACCTCTACTTCATTGATGGTGCCATCCTGCAATCACTGAGCTCCTTTGATTAGGATAAATCCCTTGTCGTCTCTCTCCACCACACCGGCACCTAAGGTTCCCAGGTTTCCTTTTGATGCACCATCAAAATGATCTTTATCCATTGTTGGCTCGGTGGTTCCCATTTAACCTTCTCTACAAAAAGAGCTGGATCAACCCCCGAAGACCCATTAATAGGTTGGCAATGGATCAGAGGCCAATTTGCCTGGATATCTCTATCTTCATTTGTGAATGTATATTTTGTTAAATTATGATTCATGGTCACCACAGAAACCACTTCAACTATTGCCCTTTCCACCCTTGCAAACAACTTCTCCTCATATTCTGATTTATCTTGGAAAATTCTCCTGTTTTGCTCCTTCCAAATTTCCCATACTACAAGAGACAGGGCTACTAGCCATAAACTGGAGAAGAATGATTTTCGGCAGGGTAATCTCCAACTTGTAAAAATATCAGATATCAAATTACGAAGTGGGGTGGCTCAATTCAATTTACCAAGAAGGCATTTCCATACCTTCTGTGGCTCCTCACATTGGAGTAATAGATGATCTAGAGTTTCTTCTGCACTTTTACACATTATGCATCTAAATGGGCCCAGGAAGCCTAATCTGCATAGTCTTTCTCCAGTCAGGATTCTCTTTCTTAAAACTAGCCATGAGAAAGCTCTTGCTTTTGGGAGGATAGGAGAGCTCCACAACAGTTTAGTTGGATAGTCCACCCTTGCTGCCAAATTTTCTAAAATGCCATATCCAATTTTGATTGAATACTACCCAGATTTTGATCCACACCATCTGAGCGTATCTTCCTTGTTTGACATAGGTGGCCTATACTCCTATAAGATGGACATAAAAAGAGCCTTCTGGATTGGAGTCATAGGAAGATTGTCTGACTTCTTCCATTCCCAGAGGTCTACTCCATTTATCCTGCACTTAGTGACGAAATCTGCTACCTTCACACCCCAATGTGTTTTCATGATTCATTTTATTTCCTCACAATCTTGCCTTTGACTGAGTGCTAGCCTGCCCTCCCAGGAGTCCATCCAGAATTTGGCCATTGTCCCTTTACCAAGTTCCCATGCGAGATGCTCAGTGATCACATGTCTGCAAGAACATATGAAATTCCAGATAGCAGAACCTTTGGGTAGGATTCTGAGGGTGAAGATTTGTTCCCTGCTCATCTAATCAAGATATTTATGTTTTAAAATTTGTACCCACTTTTGGTTCAGATGAGAGTACATTTTCCATACCAGTTTTGCTCCCAATGCCTCATTAAGAAGAGTCCACTTTCTCAAACCTGCCCTCTCCCTATCAATTTGGGTTGATAGACTTTGTCCCACGCCATCAAGGGGATCTTGTCATTTGCCTCTTTTCCATTCCAGAGAAATTTTCTCATTCCCCTGTTAATGCATCTGATCACTTTCTTCGGGATCTTTAGAGCCATCATGGAATATATAGGTAGGGCGGATAGGACCGATTTGAGAAGCATTAACCTTCCAGCCAAAGTAAGCCATTTTCTTTTCCATCCTTCTAGACGATTAACACTGTTGTCACTAAGGCTATACCATAATTCTGTATGGTTCAGCCCCCCGAATAGAGGGATACCCAAAAAATTTCCAAGTAAAGTGCCCACTTTGACTCCTAGTATGTTTATGATTTCTTGTTGTCTTCCACTTGTTGTGTTGAAAAAAAGAACTTCTGATTTTGTCCAATTGACTTGTTGACTAGATGCCCTGTAAAATGTATCTATTGTCCTTCTAATTACTCTAGCCTCTTATAGTGAAGAAGGTCCGCATAACAAGGTATCATCCGCAAATTGTTGATGAGTGATCGGATCCATTCCTTCCACAATTTGAATCCCTTTCCAACTACCTCGATTCCTCTAGGAGAGAATCAATCTTCCCAACACTTCCACCAAGATGATGAATAAGAAAGGGGATAAGGGATCCCCTTGTCTGATTCCACGGGATGTTTTGAAAAATCCTCGTGGGCTACCATTTACTAGCACTGAGGTCCAAACTCCATCTAAACATGCACAAACCCAATTAATCCAACCTTATGAGAAACCAAATTTGTTAAGGACCTTGATTAGGAATTCTCGATCCACCATGTCATAAGCTTTCCTGATATCCAATTTAATCAGCATGCTATCCACTTTTTCTAATCTTACAGTATGGATGGCTTCATGTGCAATTATTATTCCTTCAACAATCGACCTTCCTGGAACAAAACCACTCTGCTCTTCTAAAATTATGTGATTTAGAATTGGTTTCAATCTATTAGAGATAACTTTCGTTACTATTTTAAGAATGGTATTACACAAAGAAATAGGTCTGAATTCAGTAAAAGATGTTGGATTCTCCACTTTGGGGATAAGGGTGAGAAGTGTACAATTCAATTCCTTTGCAACATGTGCCTTTCTCCGTGACTCTTCCACCACCGCCCAAACATCTTTTCCAACTAAATCCCAAAAAGTCTGATAGAAGAAAGATGGGAAGCCATCCGGGCCTGAGGCTTTGTCCCCCATCATGCTGAAAACTGGCTTCTGAACCTCATCAAACTCGATAGGTTTCATGAGTGCCTGATTTTGTGCTTCTGTGATCAACTTTGGAATAGCATTAAGGCCATTTTCCTGATCCTATACACTAATATTTCCCTCCTTTGACAATAAAGTCGGAAAGAAACTGACTGCCTCACTGTCGATATCTTCCGGATTTTTGAAAAGGATATTTTCCTTGTTGTGGATAGAGGTGATTTTGTTCTAGGATCTTCTGGCCTTGACCGAGTTATGGAAGAATTTAGTGTTTTTGTCCCCTTCCTTAAGCCAGTACTCCCTCGATTTTTGTCGCCAATAGATTTCTTCCTGTGCCAAAATCTCATTGTACTAATTTTTAGGATCACATTCCTACAAAAAGGACTCCGATGACATTCCATTTTGAATTACTGTTTCTTGTAATGCGGCCAACTTCTCCTCCAGTTCTTGCTTATTAGCAAAAATATTCCCAAATTTAGTCATGTTCCTCTCTTTAACCTTAGATTTAACAAATTGTAGTTTCTTAACAAACCTAAAAGCCATTGTACCAATCACCTCAGGAGTCGCAGCCCATCATTCCGCAATTAGGTTTCGCAGACTCTCGTCTCTTAGCCACATCTTTTCAAACTTAAAGGGGCATCTAATGGGAGGACCATCAAATGTGATAATTAGTTCCACCAGTAGATGGTCAGAAGCAACCACCAATTGGATATTTGAGACAAAGAGAGGGGGGAATCCGCCCAAACCCCTCCCAGGAAAAAACGATCTAGTTTTTCTACTATATGATTCCCCAGAATCCTTCTATTCGACCATGTAAATTGTCCTTCCTTGGATTTCATTTCTTTGAGGCCATTATTTGTCACAAAAGTTTGAAAATTTCCTTGGGAAGATGTAGGACCTCTCTTGCCCCCCATTTTATTACTTGTTTCCAGGATTGCGTTAAAGTCTCCCCCAATAATGATAGTTCCTTCCTCTATTTTTTGGATGAGAGAGGAAAGGGAATGCCATAAATTTCCTTGTTGATATGGTTTAGTCGGTCCATACACATTAATAAAAAAAATCAGCATTTAGAGGGAAAGAATGGAGCTTACACACCTCCCACATGCAGGATTCATCTAATATCTCTACCCTATGATTGGATGGATTCCAAAGAATGCCCAAACCTCCCAAAGCCCCTTCTGAATCAACAAAGACTCCCTTCCACTGCTTCCAAAATCTCATCAGCATGCCTAAATCCTCTTTATTAAGCTTAGTTTCCTGCAAAAAAACTACATCCGGCCTTAACTAATCCAAGCCTGTTTTGATCAACCGACGTTTTTCAGGGGCATTGCAGCCCTTGATATTCCACGTTATGATTTTCATTGTCCTTCAAGAAGGGTAATTCCCTTCCCTACTGTGAGCTTGCATTGTCCCTTAGCGCTTCTAGCCATTGCAATTCTAACTTGGTTTGATTTCCTACCCCTAGATCTTTTTTCACCCAAACGAATCTTGTTCCATTCAGGCTCAGACTACTCTAGATTCCTTGTCTCGAGGATGTCTTCCTCATCCATCCATCCCCATTCATCCTCATCCTCTTCTCCCTGCAAATTTCTTCTTACTTTAACTCCATCCTTTTCTAGGACATCCTCCTGCAAACCCTCCATTTTCTCAGGCATCCCCTTTGGTTGTCCTTTTCCCACAAAGGATGTGGCTCTTGACTTTGCTTCATCCAGGACTTCTACTGCCTTCTCCACCCGAACAATAGCTTCTTCTACCCACCCTTCTGCCTCCAAATATTTATCTCTGATGGAAACTTCCCCTAACATCTCTTCCTCCGAAGAAATATTCTTATTTGCATCTGGCGAGGCCTCCTCTTAGATCAGGTGCATCTGCATGTTTTGAAGAAAGCTAATCTCTGCTTCCTTCTCACCCATATCTTTATCAGTGCTTGCTAATACATTTAACTCTCCTTGGATTGTTGATTCCACATTTTTCCCTTTTGGGCCAATTAGACAAGTCTCCTCTATGTGGCCATCTTTTTTGCAGTATTTGCATCTTTCACTTGATTCTTCAATCTCAATCTTTTGAAGCCATTGCCCTTCATTGGTGATGATATCTATATTTGCTAGAAGAGGGTAATGGGGTTTCCAACCTATGCATATTTGTGCATATACACTAAAATCTTTGGACTCTATCACCTCATCTGCTTTGATGTAAAACCCTAATTTATTACCTATATCTTGGAAAGATTCCTCATTCCAATATTCTTTGGGCAGGTTGTATAGTCGTAGCCAAATGGGTATCATTTCAATTAACGCCTGCAAAGGATTGAAATTTAGTTCCCACTCCTGAATATATAAACCTCTGCCCCCCACAAAAAAGGGGCCACTATTCAGAATCCACTGTTTATCCTTCTCATTCTCAGTGATGACCAAAAAGAAACCATTTGGCATTGTTTTAGCTCAACCTTGCATTTCCAGTTTTTTGCACACCATCCTTTCATTTTACCCATAGATGGCCAATCTCCAAAACATTTTAAAAACAGGCCTCACGCCCGAAAAAATGTCACTGATCTATTCTAGCTTTAGTTATCCAGCATCAGTGAGATTTTCTCCAGTCTCTCCTCCTCCCTTCTCACTGGGGCAGTATTGGCCTTTTGCATTTTTGACTTTGGATGCCATTCTTTCTCCTGGAAATGTTGCCATATTATTTTTGGCCCGTAGTCCTTATTACAAAACCCCGAACTGCTAAAATTCTCCTTTCTATCGTAATTTGTCTCCCTGACTCTAGGGTCCTCCCCCCATTTTTTGTGAGGGCAAAAAAACCTGTTCGGATCCTCCCAAGCCCTATTTGGTTTTTGTCAAGGTCGTTTACCATTTTGCACTTGATTGAAATCTTGATGCGCATTCTGAAGGCCAAACCTTCTCTACTGAGCATATCCTCCCTGTGTTCGAAAACCCTGCAGATCCCTTGGTCGAAGCCCTAGCCTCTTGCGTCACTCCATTAATAAAATTATTTTTCATTAGATAAGATAAGATACATCATTGATAATAAAAAACCATTTGAATAAACAATAAGATTTTAGGCCCAACTCTCAAATATAGAAGCTTTGCAGTAATAAAGAGCCACTCAATAAACTTATATTTTTAAGTTTAATACTTTAATTCTAATTAATTATTTTAAAAAAAATTAAAGAATAAATTATTTTATAATTGAGATATTTTAACTTTAATAGAATTATCTTAATATATATAAAAAATTAAGTTAAATCAAAATTAAAATTGAATGTAGCCATTATTAAATTTTAATCCTAATTTTAAAAAAACTTTAGTGCTAATATAATAGTAGCTATTGTTAAATTATAACCCTAATTGTAATATAACTTTAATCTGAGGGTTCAAGGTTAGTGTTCAGTTTGATTTAGTATTAAGGTTGGGGTATAATTTCATTTAGTGTTACAGTTCAATCTAGTTTAGTGTTCATATAGAATTAGGGTTCACTCTGGTTTAGTGTTTATTAAGATTAGGGTTCAATCTACTTTAGTGTTTAATTAGGATAAGGGTTAAGATTTAATTTGGTTAATAGTTAGATTTGATTTAGGGTTTAGGGTCAATTTTGTATAGGTTGAAGCTTGAGTTTGGTTTAGGGTAGAATTTTTTTACAATTGAATTGAGTTTATTATTCAATCATGGTTAAGGTTATTTTTAGAGTTAGGATTAAATTTGGTTTATGGTTAGGATTTAATTGGTATAGTGTTAATATTGTGGTTAATCGTTAATGGTTAGGATTTAATTGGTATAGAGTCAATTGTCAAAATTTAAGATGAATTATTAGAGTCAAATTGTCAAAATTATTAGGTTAATGGTTAGGGTTCAATTTGGTGCAAGGTTAGAGTTGTGGTTTAAAATTTTGTTATGGGTTTGTTTATGGCTCAATTTGGTTTTTTGTTAGTGTTTAGTTTGGTTTAGTCTTAAATTAGTTTAAGGTTTAGCATTCAATTTGATTTAGAATAAAATACTAAATTAAGTTTACTATTTATATAAAAAAAAATTTAATAGATACTATTTATATAATATTATAGTATCAAAATATTTTAATTTATGTAATTAAATTTAATTAATTTAGTTTAATTTAATTTAATTTATTTAATTTGATTTAGTTTACTTTAATTTATTTGATTTATTATTAAGTTGTTAAATTATATTATTTAATTAATTTGATTTGTTTAAATTTAAGTTATTATTAAAAGTATATTAATAATTTGATTTAGTTTAATTTAAGGTATAAAAAGTTATACCTATTATGATATTTTACAATTTAATTTGGTAGAATGTTCAATTAGGTTTAAGATTAGGGTTTAATATGGTTTGGGTTAGCATTCAATATTTGGAATAGGATGTAATTTATTTTAGTTTTAGTTTTAGGATTAACAATTTGTTTTAGGGTTAGAATTACATTTGGTTCAAAGTTAGGCTCAGGAATCAATTTGGTTTAAGGTTAGGGTTATGGTTTCATATGGTTTAGGGTTGTGATTAGGGTTAAGGTTCAATTTGTTTAGTGTTATTTAATTTGGTTTAATGTTCAATTAGGATTATGGTTCAAAGTGTGTTTTTTTCAAAATTAAGGTTTTGATTTGATATAGAGTTATGAATAGGGTTTAAATTAAAATATTAATCCTAACTTAATAAATATTAGGGTTGAATCTATACATAAGAAAAATATTTACTATATTACTATTACAAAATAAAATAGTTATTCAATAAAAACTATTAATTAAATATTTTAAATAAAAAATAAAATAAGTAATTATTCATTTGTAATTTAAAGATAACATAACTATTTAATAAATAATAATAATAAATTAAAAAAATATTTTTTGTCATGAATCTAACATGATGAATGTAATAACTAATACAATAATTTAAATAAAACAAAAAAAAATTAAAAATATTTGAGAAAGATTTTTTTTTTCAACATATTTTCACTTGATTAAAGCTATTATAGAAATCATATCCAAATAACCATATATCTACATTTAAAATACTATTACATAATTTGTAAGTTTGAGAAAAGGCAACTATAATATATCTCCATAATCTATTCAATGTTGAGATTCTTTCTTGACAAGATGGAGAATTTACAAAGCTAAAAGATTAAAATACTCTTACCATAATTTTAAGTTTATGAAAAGACAATTGTAATAAATCTTCGTGATCTATTTGATGTTCAATTCTTTCTTGATAAGAGAATTTACAATGCTAAATTTAACTCTAACAAACAAATAATAATTGTTTCTTAGGGGTAAATTAGTCATAAATAACATAATTAGATATCAAAGAGCGATTCACGACTCTAATCTAATTAAGATCACTCCTAAATGACAATAGAATAATGCAAAATCAATTGAATTGAATAAATAATTTAATTAAGACTCCCTCAATTGATGTAGCAAGGCTTCCATTACTCTTCTCCAAATTGTGTATGAAGGTGGCTCTCAAGTATTGCACTAGGATTCTTGCATAAAGCAGACAATTATTTTGAAAACTGTGATTCTAGCTTGAATTGAGAAAATGGTCTTGTATTTATAGATTTTCAACACAGATTGGGTAAGAAAATGAACTCAAGTGTTGATTGATAGTCAACTGAATTTGATTGATTAGTGAACTCGTCTTGATTGATTTGTTAACTCAATAGATTGGTCTATTAACAGGATTGATTGAGAAGTCAACTAGATTGATTGATTAGAGGACTGAATAGACTCAAGAGATAAGTGGATTTATTGATCAGTCAAAAAAGGTGATTTGGAGTGAAAGGGGGTGATTGATGAGTTAACCAAGTTAACTAATTATTTAACTTATTTGATCAATTAGTTATGATTTCAACATGTGTTGTAGGATTTTGAAATTGAATTTGATTTTCATTTCAATTTGGATTTGAATTTGGATTTTCGAATGCTGAAATGCACATGAAATTAACTGAAATTCACATTTGCTGAAATGTTAATTTGATGATTTGAAATTAGATGAAATTAGTTGAAATTAAAATTTGGGGAATTGGAGGAATTTATTTTAAATAATTTAAATGAAATTATTTAAACATTAGAAATGGATTTAATAATAAAGATTATTTAATTGAGGAATAAATCATAATTAATTAAATGTTAATCAATACGTAAGAAAGGGTTAATTGATGAATTGATGAAGAATTGGAATTTGAACAATTTAGTAAGATGGATAATGATGATTAAACTAATTCAGAAGAATGAGATTAATTAGATTAATTAAATTATTTTATTTTATTTTTATCGATAAAAGGTCGAGGCCAAAGAATTTTATTAATTTAAAAAATAGATAGATTTACATTTACACCTCCATTTGGTGTGGGCACCAGTAGGAAAGAATGGAGGGAAGAAAACCTCTGGTCTAGCCCAGATCCCTCAAGGATCAGAAAAATTAAGAATGCAATACAAAATGGAGGTACAAGATCACAAAGGGAACTTGTCCAAAATAATGAAGATTGTATGTAGAAATCCTCTGTGTAAAGTTGAGCAGCAGATTGCCCATCTCTTGGGGTGATGCTGCCATTTGTGGGCAACGGCTCTTGCTATTCCTGAAACACAAGGTTAAGCATGCTCTACTCCTTATGCTGCACAAAATCTTGAGAAAATCTTTCACCAGAAAGTTAGGAAAAAGAAAACCAAACAGATCAACTTATACAATATATCATACCTGCCTAGATGGTCACCCTATTAGGATACATAGCTCAAAATATTAGTCTCAAAAAATCTCTAGAAACAAAATGCGAGAGAGATTGCCCATCGAAGAGCATAAACTCAATAAATATTAACGAGGCAAATTCCATAAATATTTCTGCAGAGAGATCGCTGGGAGCTACCATCCTAAAGAAAATGGTTTGAGAGCCTTCAAGGCCCTAATTGAGTGTCATGGGAAAACTTTAAGTAAATCAAGCATGCCCTTAAGAGTTTTGATAGAACCCTTGAAACTTCCACCGACATTAGAATCCTAAAAGTTATCGCCCAAACCAAAGCCATCGGATGTACACACTAACCTCTCACTGAAATGTCTAGTTTTACCGAAATGGTACACCTATTGAATCGAAGAAACCTATCGATGTTTCATCGATAAGATGATTTATCGAATAGACTTGGGCCTCGATGAACTTCATAAGGGACTTATCGAAAGAGTTATGTTTCATCGATAGAAGGTATATCAAAGAAACCAAAGGAGGTTCCATTGATGAAGCAAGGCTACCGAAGAAACTATTGTATCGGTAGGACATGTAATGAATTCACCGAAGAAGATAGTTCTACTGAAATGATGAGATCGAAGAAACTAGGGAAGGTTTCATCGATAGGACTGTTCGAGAAAAGAAGGGTGTCAAAGAGATACTAAAGTTATTGGCCGACAGTGACAGTTTCATCGAAAGATAAAAGGTTGATAAAACATAAGAGAGTTTCATCAATATAAAAAGGGTATCAAAGGAAAGGGAACACCGATGAACCTAAGAGGGACTCATCGAAAGCATTGATTCCACCGAAAGAGGATATCAAAGAAAGCAGAGATAGTTTTCATCGATGGGAAAAGGCTACCGAGGAAATAATACCATCGGTGCAACATGAAGGAAACTTACTAAAAGAAGCGTTCTTATCGAAAGAATGAACTCGATCAAATAGAAGGAAGCTACATCAATAAAAGATATCGATAAGAGTATGAGTTTCAAGTAGGCTACAAGGCATGTTACCAATGTGTGTGGTTTTACCGATGCAACTTTATCGAGGAAGATTACTAATGAGCTCATCGATGAAAGATGATAGTGGAAGCAAATCATCAAAAGAAAGATGGCCTCAATGAAACAATAGACCCATTCATCGAAGGAGTGTAGTGATGTCGATAGAAAAAGTGTATCGATGGAAGGATAAAGGAAGTTACCGAAGCCCAAGGTTTCTTCGACATGAGACCCAATGATGTCTCATCGAAAAAAGGGTATCGAAAGAAAGGAAACGCTGATGAACTTCAGAAAGGACTCATTGAAGATAGTAATTCCATCAATAAAAGATATCGAGGACAATGGAGATGGTTTTCATCGACGGGAAAAGGTCTTCGAGGAGATAATACCATTGGTGCAAAGGGACTCACCGAAAGAAACGTTCTCATTAAAAGAATAAGGTCGATCAAACAAAAGGCAGATACATCAATAAAAGATATCAATGAGGAGATAGGTTTCGAGGAGGCTAAAAGGCATGTCTCTGATATGCATTGTTTCACCGATACAACTTTATTGGTGGAAGACGACAAGAGAGGATAGAGAAAGGATTCAGTGAGACAATAGATCATTCATCGATGGGCCATAGTGATATCGATGGAAGAAGTATTTTGGTGGAAAAATAAAGGAGGTCACCAAAGCCCATGGTTTCATCGACATAAAAACCTGATGGATATCATATAGGAAGCGGTGAGGAGATAGCCCTAGCGACCGAAAACAATATATCAATGAATGAAGCAAATACTTGATCGAAGTGATATTCAAAACAAAAGTGTTAGTTAACGGTTATATGTTGAGAATCCAATAATTAAACTGAATGTTTATCTGAGTATCTATACAAAAATACAGGGGGCAGGAAGAGGAATAAATAAGGAGGTTAAAATAGAGTCTGGGCAAGAGAAACATAAGGGGATGAAAAGAGGAATATGCTAACGACCACTTAGGACATGAAAACAAAAGAGGGGGTTGCCTTAAGGTGGCACAGACAGGAGATTGATACCATCTACTCCCAAGTTGGCCAACTCATTCGCTCTTTTATTGCCCTCCCTATAAATATGATTGACTGTGAACCTATCAAGATCTTTGCATAAGTCAAGAGCTTTTGATAGCAAAGTATTTAGTCTCCAATTAGGCATACTACCTTTCCTCAAAGCATTGATAATTATAGCCGAATCTCCTTCAATTTCCAAGTTCTTAACTCCTAGTTTCCTGCATAAATGCAGACCCTCCACTAGGGCCATAAGTTCTGCCCAATTGTTGGTGTTTATGTCAACCAGAGAGGCAAGGGTTGCTAGTTCCTTTCCTTCCCAATTATGAACAACACATCCTGTCCCTGCTTGCCCTAGGTTGCCACGAGATGCCCCATCAAAGTTTAGCTTCATCCAACCTTCACCTGGGGGCTACCATCTGCATGCCTCCCTTGATCGAAGACTAGCAATAGGACCATCTCCTACAAAGGGAGGAAAGGATAAGCCTTCCCAATGTTTTAACATCTTTTCATCCCAATAATTGATAGAGGCATTCTTCAATGTGCCTGATGACAGTCGGTTGTTCATGAGCTCAGTGATAGCTAACTCTATCCAGTTAATGATTCTGGGAACCTCTAGTTTTTCATTCTTAAAGAGACGTCTATTTCTCTCCTTCCATAATTCCCACATAATGGAAGAGGGAAGAGTTGTCCATAAACCTTCAAAGAGATAGCCACGCCTGAGGAGAGGCCATGCCTTGAGCATTCCAAAGATGGTGTGGGGGAAGGCCGCAGACCATTCAAGTTTGTTGGTGAACCAGATCCAACATTTGTGAGCAAAGGGGAAATTAAGGAGGATATGATTGGTGTCTTCCTCGTCAGCCTCACAAAGAGGACATCTACTAGGGCCCTCATACCCCATTCTTCTAAATTTGTCCGTAGTTAGGAGCTTGTTCTGAACCGCAAGCTTGGAGAAGATACCTGCCTTAGGCAAACAGTATTTATCCCAACAAAGTTTCAAGGGAAGCTCAGTCATAAGTCTTATAAACGATTTGGAAATGAGAGAGTACCCATCCTTGGAGTTGTATTCTCCTCTTAGGGAGCCATCCCAGATGAGTTCATCCTCAACCTGGCTTAAGGCAATGTTCCTTGATTTAAGAATTGTCATAAGTTTGTGTTTATCCCTTACCGGGATATCCTCATCTTCCTTCTTGATCCACTGCCAACCAGCCCCATCCTCTGAAGGGGAGATATAGTTGTTTAACAGGGGTCCTCTATGAGATTCAAGAAGGATCCGAGTAGCACCAAAGTCATGGATATTATCAATAGCCTTATATCCACCCCATGAATCCGACCAGAAAAGAGCTTTATCCCTGGCCCCTAGGTTCCAAGTAAGCCTGTCAGAGATAATCCTCCTGCAATCTAACATAAAATTCCATAGGCAGGACCCTCTAGGAGGGTTGGTTTCTCTAAAGATTTGGATAGGATTCCCTTCATTAAGGTATTTGTGGTGCAACAAGTGCGCCCATTTGAGGTGGGGGGTTCTGAACATCCTCCAGACCAACTTGGCACCCAAGGCTTTGTCCTGATCACGAAGGTTTTTTATGCCAACTCCTCCTTCTTCTTTAGGTTTGCATATCTTGTCCCAGGATATGAGTGATATTTTATGATTGTCATTAGCACCTTGCCAAAAGAAAGTCATGAGATGCTTGTTGAGCTCTGCAAGTTTAGAAGAAGATAAATGTTGACAGGAGAGTTGGTAAATTGGCATAGCTGACAAGACTGGTCTAACCAAGGTTTCTCTACCTGCAGATGAGAGCCATTTTCCTTTCCAAGTGTTAATCCTAGACTTGATTTTATCCACCAAGTTGTCCCATAATTTTGAGGGTCTTCTACCCTTGTCAAGGGGAATGCCTAGGTATTTGCAAGGAAGAGTTCCTTCACTAATCTCCAAAACATTGCTGATCACTTTTCCTAAGGAGGGGTCTATGTTGAACATAAAAACTGCAGACTTGGCCAGATTCACCTCTTGACCCGAGGCTAGCATATAGGAATTAAGGATGCCTTTGAAGGCACTCGCTTCCCTTACACTTCCCTGCCCAAAAAGCATCGTGTCATCGACAAATTGCTGGTGCATAAAGGGAGGGAGGCCACTGGTAATGGGGATTCCTTGGATCCCACCTTCCTCTTTGGCCTTAGAGATGGATCTACCTAGGGCTTCAACCATGATGATGAAGAGGAAGGGGGACATAGGATCTCCTTGCTTGAGCCCTCTTGAGCTATTGAAGAAACCTTTTGGGGAACCATTAACCAAGACTGAGAATTTGGGAGTGGATATACATTCAAAGATTAGGTTGATCCAGGATTTGGAAAATCCAAAGGCCTCCAAGCATTTGCATAGGAAGTGCCAATCAACTTTCTCATAAGCTTTGCTTATGTCTAATTTGACTAGCATACTTGGGGCCTTGTTGAGTTGGACCGAATGAATGGCCTCTTGGGCTATAATAACCCCATCATAGATTGGTCTATCTACTACAAAGCCGGTTTGTTCTTCACTAATGATAATGGGGAGAAGATTCTGGAGTCTAGATGCTAGGGTTTTGGTTAAGAGTTTGTACAGAGTGTTGCAGAGGGCTATTGGTCTGAAGTCATTAAAGCTTTCAGGATTCTCTTTTTTGGGGATGAGAGCTAAGAAGGTATTGTTGATTTCTTTGAGAATCTTACCAAAGTTCCTAATACCTTCTAAGGCATCTGTGATCTCTTTCCCCATAAAACCCCAACATTTTTGGAAAAAGATAGTGGGGAAGCCATCTGGGCCCGGGGCCTTGTCGGAATTCGTCTTCATAAGGACAGATTTAACCTCCTCCTTAGAGAATTTCTTTGACAGGATTTTGTTGTGGACATCGTTAATGAGTTTTGGAAGATTCTTGATAATATTGAGTTGGCCTCTGAGGTTGGAGCCTTCAATATTGTTTAAGATTTTATCAAAAAACCTTTGCCTCAGAGGCAACATCATCCGGTTCAGAAAGGATGGAACCCTGGAAATTCTTAATTTTAGAAATGCGATTGACCCATCTCCTCTGCTTAGTACTATTGTGGAAAAACTTAGTATTTTGGTTCCCATCACTCAACCAAGTCTCCCTCGATTTTTGTTTCCAAAAGGTCTCTTCATTTGAGAGTATCTTTTCATATTCAGAGAGTAGAGCCTTTTCTTTGAGGAAGAGATGCTCATCCATCCCCTTCTCAAGAACCTCAATGTTAACATTCTTAAGATCATTTTCTATCAGGAGTTTTTTTATCCAAAATATTTCCAAAATTAGTCCTGTTCCATTGTAAGAGCTTCCTTTTGATAAGCTTTAACTTGCTTGTGATAATAAACATCTTCAAACCAGAGAAAATAGAGCTTCTCCACCAGTTCTCAATTAAGTTTAAAAAGTTATCATCTCTGAACCACATGCTCTCAAATTTGAAGGGACATTTTTTAGGGTAGTGGTCAGATAATAAGATTAGTTGGAGTGGGAGATCCTGCTAAAGGGAGGGGTTCTACATTCAGGGTAAAGTTAAGCTCCAAGAGCCCTCCATGGATAAAGAACCTATCTAGTTTCTCAGCAATGTTACAGAAACCAAGCCTTCTATTGTTCCAGGTGAAGGCATTATCTACCGTCTGGATTTCCAACAGGGAGTTCCTATTGATCCAATGATTGAATTCTACTGCCGTTGGAGGAAGTTTGTTGCTACCTCCTCTTTTGTCTTCTACCTTAGTGATAGCATTGAAATCTCCCCTAATGATGCATACATCATTTGGGAAACTTTTGAGAAAAGACTCCAGTTCCACCCACACCCTAGCCTTATCCCTATTTTGGATAGGACCGTAAACGTTAATCAATTTGAATCTTAGGTTATTTTTATAACTTACTACTTCTCCTCCCATCCAATTTTGCTTAATCTCTAAAGGTGTAAACAAGATGAATCTAGAGTCCCAAATGATGGCTAAGCCTCCAGAGGCCCCTGTAGCAGGGGAGTGCTTTAGCTGTCTAATGCCTAGTTTTTTCTTGAAAAGGGCTATCTCAGAGGAGTTCATTTTGGTTTCTTGGATTAACATTATATCTGGTTTAGAATCAGAGATGCAGTGCTTTAAGATGCGTTGTTTGTTAGGGGCATTCAGACCCCTAACATTCCATGTTATGATTTTCATGGCTCTGTGGGGAGGAACTTCCCCTCCCCTGCTTTAAAAAGAGTAGTTATTTTAGATTGACCCTTGGCATCTCCATCCTTTGATCTTAGTTCAGTAAGGGATCTCCTACCTCTTCTCTTACTATGTTTAGAACGATCAGGAGAGTCCTTACTTTTATTAGAGCTGAGAATGCCTAGAGTATTTGGGTTATCATTTTCTAAGTTATCTAATGCTATAAATAATTCATCTATTTCTAGGTCGACTCTGGTAACATCCACTAGATTTTTTATTAAGAGATCCCTTTGTCTTTCCAACTCCTCATCATCATAAATTTCAGCAACCAATTGATCCATGAGATCATTTACTACTTCTTCCCCTACAAAATTGGTAATGATGTTAACTTCCCTAGCCACTCGATCACTCTCAGATTCTACAATTGAATCAAAAATAGCCTTCAAAGGTGGAGGGCGATCCTCTGCCTCCTCAAAACCCTCCAATCTTGAGGCTAGAGAGATTGGATGATCCTGCAAGGATACCATTCCTGGATCCGGGGAAAGCCTATCCATTACTGTTGATTGCTCAGGGGTAATTAGTTTCATTAAAGGGGGAGACCCCAAGGGACTCAGCTTCTTTGGAGGGATGAGAGAGCTAGATGATGACATATTTGTCAGACCAAGCTACTCTTTCTGAGGGATAACCTCATTGATTTCACCTTCTTCTGAATCTCGATCCTTGAGAAGAGAGTCAACTATAGGTGAATTTATAGTAAGCAGTAGAGGAAGAGGGGAACGAGAGGGCTTAACAGGGGAGCTATGAGGATATCGGTCTGTGGTGAGATGATTAGGGTTAATATCAATCTTATATCCCTCTAGAGTGAAACCCCCTCCTTCCACGAATCTGAATGGTGCGCCATTAGACTTAAGCAACGATTCAGGGAAGGGTTTCTCGAAGGGGATCTTCCTTGGCTTAGAATCTTCAAAGGGACCATTATAAAATGGTAATTCTAGGGTTAAACAAGATTTATCGCATTTCAGAGTTATAGGCTCTAAATATTTAATGTTAATATTCATATTAACGATTATGAACTAGTTAAAGAAGCTTAGAGCTGATTTTTTTACTCTACAAATTTACCTATTTTGTTGCCTATTATTCTTAAAAAGTCATTATTTCGCAATTCTATAGGAAATTTATCAAGTGAAATTGCTTTGTTAACCATGCACGAATTGAATTGAGATGGGAGAAAGAGAGGTTGTCAATCCCAGCAATCGAACCCTAGACCCTTAAATGATAATATATCCCTGTTTAGCAATGAATTTCTCAGACTCTTATTACCACATTCAATAGCTAAGAAATTATCAGGAAGGATGTCAATTTTTACCTGGTTATTGAAGGAGGACGACACCCAGTTGGTAATTTGTTCAGATGGGATCCCCCAACCATTCCACTGAGCAAAGATCATTTTGTCATTGCAATGCATTTGATACCTGGCCTGGGTATCATTATCAATTTCAATGACCAACCCGTTAGGGGTAGCTAGGGAATTTGAAGGTAGATCTGACATTGGGTGCTCGACATCCTTAGAATTGTGACACCTAGGGGTTTCCATATCCTTTGATAATTTACCCAGAGATTTTCATGGAGGGATAGTATGGTAAGCAGAGGATCTCATTGACTGGTTAGGTTTTACAGAACCCTCCTCCTTACAATTATTGGAAATCTGTTTGTGGTTGTTTGTGTAAAGACGTCAATCTAGGATCTAACCCTAAATTACTCTTTATTCATAAATAAACTTAAATTTCAATCTCTAAGCATATTTTATACAACATATAAGCAAACATCAAAAATGGATATAAATTGCATTCATAGATATATCATAATAATGCACATGAATAATACAATATCCAATACTAAGAAGTTCTTATTTCCTACTTAGGCTTCCAAATTGCCTTAAGAATATACAAGAAGATGCATCCGTCGATCTTTAGTTTGAGTCACTTCCTTTTGTCTTTTGAACGCGGACGAGAACAAGAATCAGGCGCTTTTTCCGCCCAACCTTGAAGCTTACGCTTCCCCAGAATTCTTGGTCAATCAAGAATACCCAACCCTGCACGAATTGGTTTAACCAAAGAATTCAAAAGCAAGAGGGAATCTGGTGCATGCCTAGATAATATATGCATTTTCATTTTTCCTACTTCATTCTAAGAAACAAGCATTCGCTATCATACTAGGATGTGGTAGAGAGCATAAATAAGGAATTTCCATCATTTTCTACAGATAATTCAAACAATAACTCAGTCAAGTATATGCCATGCACAACAAAATAATAGTTGGAAAAAGCAACTATTCTCCCTAAAACATCCACATTCGGCACCTATCCCGAAAGGTAAATTTTCTAACTCAAGCTTAACCCTAGCTTGACTCCCTCAAACACAAATTCCATTGAGAATACAATCTTTCTTTTAAAACAAAAATAGAGATATCATTTTTCCTTACTAATCATTACTTGTCTAACATATATCTATCGAAGACAATCTTTCATATTTTGGAAAACGATAAACTTTTATAAGCAATAATCTTAGAATCAATCTTTCGACTAAATAAAGTACATACAAAAGAAGGTGTTATACATGTATGAAATTAATCTCATATATAACCAAAAGTACGCAAACACATTCTTAAAATAGAAATAGAACTAATTATTTTTGTGCAAAATCCGATACTAACAACATCTTTTCTCTAAATTCTTTTCTTCTATTCCACAATGGTTTACAAAGCATTTCAAATAAAATAATAAAAATTGCTACCCACATGGACGTACATATCTATTATCTAAACTTCCATTTCTACACATTTTATTACCAAAGTTAACAAATAAAATAAAACATAAACAAAGGATTCTAACCTCTTGGAAACTTAGAGTGGATTGTAAGATTTTGACCTTGTCGTTCTTCATCAAATGATTCCACGCCTTGATCGTAAGTCTCTCTCTCTCTCTCTCTCTCTCCAACTATTCTTATCTCTATATCAACTATCTCTCTATCCAACTATTCTTACCTCTATATCCAACTATCTCTCTATCCAACTATTCTTACCTCTATATCCAACTATCTCTCTATCTGACTATTCTTCTCCTCTATATCCAACTTATTCTTCTCCCCTCTCCCTGTGAGAAAGAATGAAAGAATGTGTGTGTTTATACGTCTATTTATTCTAATCTTCAGCTACGTTTGCTGCTATCCTTTGGGCCTTATTTACTGTTACCATTATTTCTATTGTCATGTTTATTAGTTGGTTATAACTGAAATCTCCACGCATGTCTTTAAATTAAATACGACCCTCATTTTGTGGCAAGCTCGAGTCTTTTTATTGTTTAAACTTGCAACCGTTTCAGTTGGAGCTTTGATTGTTGCTTGAGTCGAACATGGATCATGGAGGCGTTTACACTAACTACCGACTTCTTAGCTTATACACCGAAGAGTCACGTTGCATGCCAAGTCATGTTGCATGCCAAGTCACCCACCAAGGGTCGTGGGAGTGTTAAGTCTCCCATCATGCCTTGGTCTGCGTAAATGTTTTGACCACGGCTACCGTGGGTGGAGGGAGTCGACTAACAAACCGACCAAAGCGGCTCTTCCTTTGGCTTCAAACAGTCGTTTACCCTTAACCCGCCACCTTTTACTATTAACATGTTTAATAAAACAATAATATATTTGTAATATGGTTTTTTTTTTTAATTTTATATATATATATATATATTTAATGACTTTTTATTAATATTAAACATTAAACTTTGTTTAATAAATTCTTTGATAAACCCTTTCTTTGATTAAATATATATATCGGATTTTCATTACATAATTTAATTTCATAAATACATATACAATAATTACATACATATTTACAAGTACATGATCAAATTAGTATTAGAATTCATACACACACACACACACACACATATATATATAATGTGTATATATTTTTAATCTCAAATGCTTACGTATATGTATAAACAAAATTCTTGACGAAGTCAAATTTCACGATAATTGGATATTGATGTATGTAAATGATTGAATAAATTTCTCATATATATATATATATATATATATATATATATATATATATATATATATATATATATTATACTATTATTCAATTTTCAAAAGTAAACTCATAAGTACAATTTTCATACATTTATACATATCTAAAAAGAACATTAAACCTAGGGTCAATATTCATTTTTGAATCGTTTATACATTCTATCTCTTTTAACAATAAAGCATAATATTTCACAATCACTCACACAACTTAGATTTAATTCAAACACTACTCACATCATGCAATTAATGCACATGTATAAACATTTAAATCAATCTACTTCTTATTCCAAATTCATCATTTCAATTTGAACAAACACTCAAATAAGGTCATTTAAATCATCCATATTTTCAAGATGCAAATTATAAATCCTAATGTGGTGTGTGAGAGATTCCCTTTTCCATTGAAGTCATTTAGTTAAAAGCAATTCTACCTGATTCGTGTTCTCGCCTTCGACCTCCTTCACCTCATCCTGCATTACTTGCACTCAAAAGTTTATCAGTATTGACAAACCCAAAAGATTATTTAAATGTCGAATTCCATATCAATTGCAGGAGTAAAAAGCATACTATATTTCCTCATACTAGATTATGAATGATCTAATCTATTTTAAATTTCAAAATCACATTACATCTTTAAATTGCACATTATTAAATAAAATGATTCGTGACATCCTTCCCCTCTTGGAAGAGACATCGTCTCGATGTCTTGCCACTCATCAATAATCACAAAACCATAATATCTCATAAAATGTCAATCTTACGTCAAATTCAAATAATAATACCAAGAGCACACAGGCTATCCAAGTTTACACCATAACTAATAATAATAATTGTTTCAAAATATCCAAAATTAAATAGTAGTTATTTCCTAAGAAAGCAAATGAGGAAAATGATGGTCAATCGTCTCAACATCCTCCCATGTAGCACTATCCTCAGAATATTGGTCCCACTGAACCTTATACTGAGTGAAATCTCTGCTATGTAGCTTCACACTACACTGATCTAGGATTCGGATGGGCTCCACTAGCACCACCTCTGGATCCTGAACCTGTAAGGATTGCCAATCAAGAATATGAGATGCATCAGCATTGTAAGGTTTCAATAAAGACACATGAAACACATTATGGATTCAAGCTAGAGTAGGGGGTAAAGCTAATCAACTGGATTGATAACCTCCAGTACATCAAAGGGTCCCACATATCTTGGAGCCAATTTTTATGATTTTCCAAATGAGATACAACTCTTATGAGGTTTGTCTCTCAAAAAGACTTTATCTCCTGCAGCAAATTGTCTAAAAGTTCTATTTCGGTCTGCATAACTCTTTTGTCGGTCAGCTGCTTCCTTCAATCTACTCTTAATCAACACCATCTGCTCATCCATTTCCTTGAGTAAATCTGGACCAATAATGATCCTATCCTTTAGTCTATCCCAGCTGATAGGTGTGCGACATTTTCGCCCATAGAGTGCTTCAAAAGGCGCCATACCTAATGATGCATGAAAGGAGTTGTTATAAGCAAATTCAACTAAGGGAAAGTACTCCTCCCATTTGTACTACTGATCCATGCAATACATTCTCAAAAGATCCTCCACTACCTAATTAACTCTTTCTATTTGGCTGTCAGTCTGAGGATGATATGCTGAGCTAAAATTTAGCCTTGTTCCCAATGCTGCATTCAATGTTGTCCAAAATTTGGAAGTCATCCTGGTATCCCTATCAGATATTATAGTTTTTGGAACTCCATGTAACCGAAAAATTTCTTGCACAAATTTCTTGGCAAGAACAAATGATCCATCTTTTAGATTACCAGGTATGAAATGTGAAACTTTAGTCAACTTGTCCACCACTACTAAGATAGTGTCCTGCTTATTCTTACTCATCAGTAATCCTTGGATGAAATCCATACTGATTACCTGCCACTTGTATTCTGGTATAACATGTTGAAATAGAAGTCCTGTTGGATGAACATGTTCAGCTTTTGCTCTTTGACATTCCAGACATTGTGCTACATACTCAACCACTTCTTTCCTGAGTTTAGGCCAGAAATACAATGTTTTCAAATCAGCTACCATCTTTGTTATTCCAGGGTGTCCTGAATAAGGTGTATTGTGCATCTCATGTAAGATCAACTTCCTCAACTCTCCTCCTTCTGGTATATACATCCTTCCTTGGTATCTCAAAATACCCTTTGGTTCTATCTCATATCCATCATAGCGATGGTTTGAAGAGTCTCTTTCCAAGGCTTGTTTAACTCTTATATAATGTTCATCTTCAGAAAGATTCTGCAACACTTGTTGCTTCAAATTTGTCCTTGTTGTAACCATTGCAGATAGGTGTCTTCTTCTGCTGAGAGCATCAGCTAATCTATTTTCCTTCCCTTGGATATATTCAATACCAAAGTCATACTCACTTAGAAATTCAAGCCACCTTCTCTATCTTGCATTTAGGTTAGGTTGTGTAAAAATATACTTCAATCCTAAATGATCCATTTTAAGCTCAAAAGGCTTCCCTAAAAGGTAATGCCTCCACATTTGTAATGCATGCACAATAGCTAGTAGTTCTAAATCATGTGGAGCATAATTCATCTCATATTGCTTTAGCTTTCGTGATTCATATGCAACCACCTTTCCTTCTTGCATCAATACTACTCCCACGCCTTCACCCAATGCATCTGTAATTACTACAAAATGTCCGTTGGGATCTGGTATTGTTAATACTAGTGCTGTTGTCAATTTCTGCTTTAGGAGTTGAAATGATTCCTCACATTTCTCAGTCCATTCAAACCTTTTTTCCTTTTTCTGAAGTGAGGTAATTGGTGCCACTATCCTGGAAAATCCTTCCACATATTTTCTATAATATCCAGCAAGACCCATAAAACTTCCAACTTCTGAAACATTCTAGGGCGTTGGCCAATCTACTATTGCTTCTATCTTTGCAGGATCAACTAAAATTCCTTCGGCGGATATGACATGACCTAAGTATTGCACCTTTTCCTGAAAGAAGGAACACTTAGAGAATTTCCCATAAAGTTTACGATCTCTCAATCGTTGCAAAACTATCCTCAGGTGCTTCTTATGTTCTTCTTCATTCTTAGAATAGATCAATATGTCATCTATGAAGATTAGAACAAAGTCATCCAATATTCTCTGAAAATACTATTCATGAGGTTCATGAATACTGCTGGGGCATTAGTTAAACCAAATGGTACAATTGTGAATTCATAGTGCCCATACCTTGTTCGGAATGCAGTTTTAGGAATATCTTCATCCTTCATCCTTAACTGATGATATCTGGATCGAAGATCGATCTTGGAGAATACAGATGCACATTTCATTTGATCAAATAATTCATCTATCCTTGGTAGAGGATATCTATTTTTGATGGTTACTTTATTCAACATCCTATAATCAATGCATAACCTCAAAGTACCATCTTTCTTCTTTACAAAGATCACTGCTGCACCCCACGGGGATACGCTTGGTCTAATAAAACCTTGCCTAAGCAATTCTTGCAATTGAGCCTTGAGCTCATACAGTTTTGTCATTGTCATTCTATATGGAGCCTTAGATTGCAGCTCCATTCCAGGTAAGAGTTCTATAGAAAAATCGAACTCTCTCTTAGGTGGTAACTTGGTAAGATCTTCTGGAAAGACATCTAGAAACTCTGCAAGGACAGGATAATTTGTAGGACTTTTCTCTACATTATTCAAATCGTTAACCATGACGGCAATGATGGAACATCCTTTTTTTTGGGCCTTCTTGAGTTGCATTGCCAAAATGTATCTCAATTCAAGAGGACTTTGAGACCCAAAAATTTCAACGGAATTCCCAAAATCATCCATGCAACTAATGACCTTATCTTCACAGTTCACTATGGCTTTATGTTCAGTCAACCAATTAATACCTAAGATCACATCATATGATCCTAGTGGTGCAACATAAAGGTTAACTTGGGTTTGGAAACTAGGAAGTTCTAATTCACTGCAAAATAGACAAGTATCTACCCTCTTTTCTGCTCGATTTCCATACTGAACCATCCATGAATTTGAAATATAACCAGGTTTAACAGATATTCTAGAAACTACTTGTGGATCAACAAAACATTCAGTAGCTCCCATATCTATTAAAATAGAAACTGGTTGTCCAAAGAGCTTACCCGTAATCTGGATAGGTGCGGCTTGGAAATCAGCTCAACGATTGTTGACAGCAACGTGAATCTGATGTTGAGGGGATCCTTGCTGATATGATCCTCTCTGTGCTGGGGTACGTTGTGGACAATTGGATGTGTAATGACTCCCTCCACAATTATAACACCCATCCCTAGGACCAGGATGGCCACCTGACCCTCCTCTGTCCATATTTTGTCGAGCATTAGTGTTATAGTTTGCTTTCTTATTTCCATCCTAATTTGCTCTTCCTTTTTTCTGGGTGTTGGGTCCCCTCTTAAGATTTCTTATCTGTCGATTGTTGCTATTGTGATTCCTTTGGAAATTTCTATTCCCAAAATTCGGTCGGTTGTTCTCATTCTTTCAGAGGTTCCCCAACTGCTGTAACTTCTGCTCTTGCTTAGTCGCCTTTTCAAATACCTCCACCATAGTTAATGGATTATGGATATCCACCTCCGCTCCTATATGGGTTCTTAAACCCAAAATGAACTTCCGAATGTGGAACCTTTCATCCATCTGGTATTGCGGAACATACTTAAGGAGATTAGTAAATTTCTCCCAGTACTGTGTTACTGACATACTACCTTGAGTAAGGTTTTGAAATTCTGTCATCTTCTTGTCGAAGAATAACTATGGAAGCCACCTTTTCCTGAAGGATTGTAAAAACAAATCCCAAGTGATCTCTCTTGGTTGTAGTTTCCTTTCTAACTTTTCATTGTCCCACCAAGTAGCAGCTTCACCAGACAACTGATAAGCAGCCCAAACTGCCTTGGTTTCATTTGACATGTTGCGGAGACCAAAATATTTCTCCATTTCAATTACCCATGCCTCTGCACCATCGCCAATTGTTTTTCCATCAAACTTTGGCGGGGCTATCCTTTTCAAATCCTTTGCCAACTCTTCTTCTATTCTGGCTTGGTTGTCGGGTTGCTCCTCAACCCTTGGGGCTTCTTGTCAAACTTCTCCGACCCTTCAAACCTCTTGTTCGATCTCATTCATCCTTGCACTCTGCTGATTGAGCAGATCAAGAATCTGATCTAACCTTTCATTCCCATTACTTGACCCCGCCCTTGTGGTTCTTGAGGCCATTTCTATTTATTAATTCTGCAACAGGGAGATATTGATAATTCTTAGTGATAAGAGACATATTTACAATGTTATGTCTTTTGTAACTTTTATAATATTCCCTAACTTATAGCCTTATAAAACAACTAGAGAGTTTAATACTCTTATTGAATGTTTAAGGAAACAATATAAATTTAAAATATAACGATATCAAATAATTTCATTCTACTTCTTTCCATTTACTATATAAGTTAGGTTCAAAGTATATATATATATATATATATATATCATTAAGAAATACACAATTTTTTTAAACTCAAAATACAATAGAAGACATCTTTATTTGATAATAGAAGAGAATACATCTTTATTTTATAGTAGAAGGGATTACATCCTTATTCGGTAATAGAAGGAAAGACATTTTTCTTGAAGTGTTGTAACACGTTACATCACTCATCAGAAAGAGTCAGGGGAGTGGATTCTTCTGACTCATTAGGACTTAATGGGGTATATCCTTCCAATTCAGTCTCACTTAGAGGGGTATAATCCTCAGATTCTTCAGAATTGATTACTATTGGCCTTATAGGTGAATATTCCAACTCAGGCTCTATTTCTTTTTCAGGGAATATTCTTCTTAGAAGGTATTACAACACTTTCTTCTGGGACTTGTTTCACTTTAAAAGGGGCGTCATCCAAAACCAGCTTAACAGGTGATTGAGGATCCTTTTTAACCCTCAGGTAATGGGCATACCCTGCTACTGACTTTCGGGCTGTCTACTTGGTACGAACCATTTCTGTAATGTTTAAACAAAAAGCTATTAATTTCCAGATTTATCTTAGCGAAGTGACTCATATAGGTCCTAGTGTTATAAACCTAGGCTCTAATACCAAAATGTAAAGACGTCAATCTAGGATCTAACCCTAAATTACTCTTTATTCATAAATAAACTAAAATATCAATCTCTAAGCATATTTTATACAAGATATAAGCAAACATCAAAAATGGATATAAATTACATTCATAGATATATCATAATAATGCACATGAATAATACAATATCCAATACTAAGAAGTTCTTATTTCCTACTTAGGCTTCCAAATTGCCTTAAGAATATACAAGAAGATGCATCCGTCGATCTTTAGTCTGAGTCACTTCCTTCTGTATTTTGAACGCAGACGAGAACAAGAATCAGGTGCTTTTTCCGCCCAACCTTGAAGCTTACGCTTCCCTGGAATTCTTGGTCAATCAAGAATACCCGACCCTGCACGAATTGGTTTAACCAAAGAATTTGAAAGCAAGAGGGAATCTAGTGCATGCCTAGATAATATATGCATTTTCATTTTTCCTACTTCATTCTAAGAAACAAGTATTCACTATCATACTAGGATGTGGTAGAGAGCATAAATAAGGAATTTCCATCATTTTCTACGGATAATTCAAACAATAACTCGGCCGAGTATATGCCATGCACAACAAAATAATAGTTGGAAAAAGCAACTATTCTCCCTAAAACATCCACATTCGGCACCCGTCCCGAAAGGTAAATTTTCTAACTCAAGCTTAACCCTAGCTTGATTCCCTCAAACACAAATTCCATTGAGAATACAATCTTTCTTTTAAAACAAAAATAGAGATATCATTTTTCCTTACTAATCATTACTTGTCTAATATATATCTATTGAAGACAATCTTTCATATTTTGGAAAACGATAAACTTTTATAAGCAATAATCTTAAAACCAATCTTTCGACTAAATAAAGTACATACAAAAGAAGGTGTTATACATGTATGAAATTAATCTCATATATAACCAAAAGTATGCAAACACATTCTTAAAATAGAAGTAGAACTAATTATTTTTGTGCAAAATACGATATTAACATCGTTTCTCTAAATTCTTTTCTTCTATTCCACAATGGTTTACAAAGAATTTCAAATAAAATAATAAAAATTGCTACCCATTTGGACGTACATATCTATTATCTAAACTTCCATTTCTACACATTTTATACCAAATTTAACAAATAAAATAAAACATAAACAAAGGATTCTAACCTCTTGGAAACTTAGAGTGGATTGTAAGATTTTGACCTTGTCGTTCTTCGTCAAATGATTCCACGCCTTGATCGTAAGTCTCTCTCTCTCTCCAACTATTCTTATCTCTATATCAACTATCTCTCTATCCAACTATTCTTACCTCTATATCCAACTATCTCTCTATCCAACTATTCTTCTCCTCTATATCCAACTTATTCTTCTTCCCTCTCCCTGTGAGAAAGAATGAAAGAATGTGTGTGTTTATACGTCTATTTATTCTAATCTTCAGCTACGTTTGCTGCTATCCTTTGGGCCTTATTTACTGTTACCATTATTTCTATTGTCATGTTTATTAGTTGGTTATAACTGAAATCTCCACGCATGTCTTTAAATTAAATACGACCCTCATTTTGTGGCAAGCTCAAGTCTTTTTATTGTTTAAACTTGCAACCGTTTTAGTTGGAGCTTTGATTGTTGCTTGAGTTGAACATGGATCACGGAGGCATTTACACTAACTACCGACTTCTCAGCTTATACACCGAAGAGTCACGTTGCATGCCAAGTCACCCACCAAGGGTCGTGGGAGTGTTAAGTCTCCCATCGTGCCTTGGCCTGCGTAAATGTTTTGACCACGGCTACCATGGGTGGAGGGAGTCGATTAACAAACCGACCAAAGCGGCTCTTCCTTTGGCTTCAAACAGTCATTTACCCTTAACCCGCCACCTTTTACTATTAACATGTTTAATAAAACAATAATATATTTGTAATATGGTTTTTTTTTAATAATTTATTTATATTATATATATATATTTAATGACTTTTTATTAATATTAAACATTAAACTTTGTTTAATAAATTCTTTGATAAACCCTTTCTTTGATTAAATATATATATCGGATTTTCATTACATAATTTAATTTCATAAATACATATACAATAATTACATACATATTTACAAGTACATGATCAAATTATTATTAGAATTCATATACACACACACATATATATATATAATGCATATATATTTTTAATCTCAAATGATTACGTATATGTATAAACAAAATTCTTGACGAAGTCAAATTTCACGATAATTGGATATTGATGTATGTAAATGATTGAATAAATTTCTCATATATATATATTATACTATTATTCAATTTTCAAAAGTAAACTCATAAGTACAATTTTCATACATTTATACATATCTAAAAAGAACATTAAACCTAGGGTCAATATTCATTTTTGAATCGTTTATACATTCTATCTCTTTTAACAATAAAGCATAATATTTCACAATCCCTCACACAACTTAGATTTAATTCAAACACTACTCACATCATGCAATTAATGCACATGTATAAACATTTAAATCAATCTACTTCTCATTCCAAATTCATCATTTCAATTTGAACAAACACTTAAATAAGGTCATTTAAATCATCCATATTTTCAAGATGCAAATTATAAATCCTAATGTGGTGTGTGAGAGATTCCCTTTTCCATCGAAGTCATTTAGTTAAAAGCAATTATACCTGATTCGTGTTCTCGCCTTCAACCTCCTTCACCTCATCCTGCATTACTTGCACTCAAAAGTTTATCAGTATTGACAAACCCAGAAGAATATTTAAATGTCGAATTTCATATCAATTGCAGGAGTAAAAAGCATACTATATTTCCTCACACTAGATTATGAATGATCTAATCTATTTTAAATTTCAAAATCACATTACATCTTTAAATTGCACATTATTAAATAAAACGATTCGTGACAGTTTGGTTGCCTTAAAGTCATTTTATTTCTATGGCTCACCAAATGCAAGTCTCGATCCCGACCCTTGTAAAGAGGAGGGGAAGCTCTGACCTCATTAACCAGAGAATATTTTGTTTTTGCAAAGAAGGCCTCCTGATCGCGGGTCCACGAAATGACCCTACCAAGATCCTCAATCCTGGAGTTATTAGCCAAAATAGCAAATTGATTTGCAGAGCCTCTGTAATTTCCCCGTGTTGGATAAGAACGCTCTAGAAAGGATGTTGATGCATTGCATCGCATTTTCGCATGTAGAGGCATTTTCACACAATGTGTGTATCATCGAGATTAATTAAATAATTACTTAATTAATTAGGATGAATAATTAGTGTGCGATCGATGAAAAAAATATTTTTCAATGTCTACATTTGCCCCTCTTTGACACAATGTCGAGACGATGTTGTTTCAAAGAAAACGAAAATTTTATGCCCCAGAATGCCCCAGTGACACTTATAGTGTAAATATGCCCCCTTGAAAAAAGTGGTCAAAAATTATGAAATTGAGACCATTTTTTTCGATACCGTGGTAGTGACCAACTGTGTGAAGTTTCGTGCAATTTTGAGTTCATTTGATTGTGCTACAAGTGCGTTGAAGTTCAAGGGACTGCGACCATTGGAGTGGTAAAACTGCTAAAGTTGAGCTATAAATAGTGATTAGGCTTTCCAATTAGCTCATTTGCATTCATTTGATTTTGTGGAGCTCTTCTTGATTTTACTGCTTTCTTGCGACTTTGGAGCGTGTTGGCGGGCCACAAAGCGAGATTGCACCTGTTCGATCGAGTGCGTTCATACCAAAGATTGCCCGACACTAGAGGCATGGTACATATTTCAAAAAGTTTGCTCTTTTTTTTTTGCCCATTTTTCCATTTTTTTCCAATTTCATGTTAGAGCGAGATTTTTTAAGTAATTCACAATTGACTTAAATGGTGTGCAATTGATTTTGTATGCGCAAATGCTTTAAATAATTCGCAATTATAAAGTTTGATGTACATTTGCTTTAAATGGTTCGCATTTGCAAATATTAATGTGCAATTGACTTAAATGATTCACAATTGATTGTTTTCATTTGTAATTATCAGTTCACATTTGTTGATTGTGAGATTATTTTTTCAAAATATCTGATTTGATTTTTGTTGTGAGAATAAAATATCTATTTTTTTCTCATGTTTCGCTTGCGGGAGAACTTTTGTGTGTTGATAGGAAGACAGACGAGGCCTAATGGTCTTGATTGGCGAGATGAGTTGTCGCAGGAGGAGGTTGCTTTGATTAGGCATTTGGGATTATACCATATTCTCCATCTTCTAGAGGTTATGACCAACAGGGCCATGATTACTACTTTGGTTGAGCGGTGGCACTCAGAGACTTTTTCCTTTCATTTGCCCATAGGAGAGGCATCTGTTACCTTGGAGGATGTGTGGCGTATTCTTCACGTTCCCATCTATGGTGCCAGAGTTACATTCGGTCGTAGAGATGGTATACGGGGTTTATGTGATCTATTTGAGTGCACTGAGCAGGATTTGCAGATACAGAGTGGATATGATATCTCGTGGGATGCTTTGGATTATGATGATCTGACTGTCGTATTATGCAACATTGTATCCAGTCCTCTGATTCTTGATAGGAGGACACGTGGATTTCCAGTTGGTTGGGGTAGAGTTATCCATGATATGATCATACACAGATGCGTATATGCTTGGCGTCCTTGCTTATTGGCCACTTTATATCATCAAATGCATGGGGTTGTTTATCTTAGACAGAAGTCCATTAGTTGAGGGATCACATTGCTCCAGGTATGGGATTGGGAGCACATAGCTATCTTTTGGTCGATTGTCCACGTTGATCTTGGTATTTATCAACCATTTGCATATAGATACACAACTGGCATTAGACATAGGGCATTAGGGAACATCCTTTACTAGAGACATTAGATTGATATTTTACAGTATTTTTCAAGGAGGCCATATCTTGATTGCCCCTGTTGGGTTGATGATGCGCATCATTTTCCATATTGTCATCAGCAGAGATACTTGATTGGTCGAGATGTGGGTACCCATAGAGTTATTGACATTCATCTTCTTGGTCGTGTACTCTGTCAGTTCGGGGAGTTATAAGGGGTTCCCGATGTCACTGCTTATTTTGCTCAGATTACGCAAGAGATTGAGGATTGGGGGGCTTATATACAGCCTCATGTTGCTATTGGAGAGTTTGATTCTCTTCGACCAGTACAGTGGGGTTGGTCCGCAGGGGTTGCAGATCCTGGTGCTACACCTCAGTATGATGCTTGGTAGGTGCATCATATGGAGTATCATTGACTAATCCTATGATTCCTATTTATCCTCAGCAGATCCGACATAGGAGGGCGCAGAGAGGGAGAGGGAGAGGGAGAGGGAGAGGGAGAGATGGTAGAGGGCAGGATGGTGGAGGTCGAGATGGGGGAGGTCGAGATGGTGGTTAGATTGGATTGATAGCAACAATAATGACAATAGAGGCAGATTGAGAGGATAGTGAGGGGGATTTAGACATCGGTGGAGAACCAAGTCTATGAGCAGCTTTGGGCGGGATGAGAGTGAGAGTGATGATTTCAAGACATGATCATCTAGCAGTGGAGGGAGTGATGATGGGGATGGTGGCAGGCAGGACATTGAGATGCCCCAGGTTGTAGATGCACCAATTGTAGAGGGAGGTTGCAACGAGGAGGGTGAGGATGAGCAGGTGTTGAGAGCTCATATTAGGATCTTGGAGGATCTAGTTGTCACATTGAGACAATGGTGAATGGATGATAGGCAACACTTCCGTAGAGAAAATGGTGTCTTGGAGGCAGAGAGAGATCAGATTGCGGGAGAGAGGGATAGGGCTATTGCCGACAGAGATCATCTCCAACGAGAGCGAGATGATGTGGTGCGGAGGACATAGGTGGTCATGTATGCTTATGATTAGTTGTTTGGCCCAGGGATTCATGCACAGAGGCAGTCAGACATATTTTCATCATTTCTCAAGAGGCTATACTATAGATAGGCATATGAGAGAGTTATTCCTGAGGATCAGAGGGAGCCTAGCTATCAAGCCTATAAATCTCAAAGTGGGTCTAGCAGAGACACAAGTCGATAGATGAGCAATGGAGGTGTGATGGGTGTTCCTAGAGCATCATTGGGACATCCTGAGGCAGGATCCAGTAGGCAGATCCTTATGGAGATAGAGGTAGTGTCGGTTGAGACACTCTGTGTTGTACTTGATTTGATGTATTCTGACACTTTTTTGAGATATATATGATATGCATTTTGGCGGAGTTCTACATGCCTTGTGTTATTTTTATGATGTATGATTCTATGTGACGTGTCCATTTGATGTTTTATGTGATGCATTCTATGATTCTATGTGCATTCTATTTTATGTAATGTGATGATATGATTGTGGAACTATTAATGTGATAATGAATCTAAAATAGATTTTATATGATATGATATTTATCTAAATGAATCTAATGCACTTAAATCTACACGAAGATGCACTTAAGCTAAGTAATAATGCAAGTGAATCTAAGTAACATGAATTTAAGTGATGATGCAATCTAACTAATACCAAATGCACTTAAAATGATATGCAACCTATATGATTGTTTTTGTTATGACAAAATGCATTGCTAATTGTACCTCTTGAATTAGAAGTGTTAGTAAGAAAGATAGATATGAAACAGATGATGAAGAGATAGGTTAAAGATGAAGAATCAACCATGTTATGTTGGTATCAAAACCGATATGATATGATATGAATGAAAGTGATGTGTAGTCTTCTTTGCCTTTATTCATAGTGCAATACATTATCATCATTGAGCCTTATTATGTAACAAAAAATCTTAGTACACCAAGGTATAAGGAACTAGGATGTATAGATATCTCACTGCAAGAAACAAACACGTAGCAGACAAGGAGTGAACCCTACATTTTGGGAATTACACTAGGGGTCGAGGTATGTGTGGCATTCACAAGTTGAATGCTCCTATCACAGACACCCACTAGAGCAATTGCCCTAGAACTTCATTGGTTCATACCACAAGACAACAAACAAAGTAAAGGATCATGCCCATCATGACTCTTCTAGTCACTTTTGGACATCCTTGAGTAACATAGAAACACGATCTTCGCCAATTGATAAAAGATAAAAACTAAATTAGATAAAACTCAGTAGCTAGACTGACTGTGCCCTTGCTTTGATTTGTTTGATGTGATGGTTGATAATGTCTGGTTTTAGAAGTTTTGGACCCTGTTTAAGACTAATCTGTCTAGTTTCGAGTGTATATGATTTTGTCTAAGACATGATAATGATTACGTTGATGTGGATATCAACAATTGATAAGACTTGATCAGTTTGGTTGCAGATGTTTGATAAGATAGTTATATCCTTTGTTAAACTTTGTGCGAAGTGTTTGCTGGATATCTGTTAGGGTATTTGTTTCTCACGAGACATTTTATTGCAAGTTTTTGATTGTTTTCGATTTTTAGTTAGTTTTTTGAGATTTTATGATGTTTAGGGTTTTGTGGATCATTTTTGAATGTTTTTTATTTTGTTATTTTTCGATTGTTTTTGGTATTTTCTGGTTTTTGGTTTTTTTGAGGATTTTGTTACTTTTTTCAAGACATTTTATGATTTTTTGGATTTTTTGAAAGATTTTTTTGATGTTTTTTGGATTTTTTAGGACTTTTTACGATTTTTTGGATTTTTTTAGGACTTTTTGTGATTTTTTTGGATTTTTTTCAGTTATGCCCCCAGTATTTAGACTTATTATGACATGATGATCTAGGCGATGCATATGGAGACAATGAATTTTCGATATGAGTTATGCTAATGCAAGATGCATGATGAAGATGCAATTCTTATTCGAACAAGGATGATTGTGTGCGTCTTACATTTTGAAATGCACTAATTGGATTAAAGGTGTGAAACATTTCAGAGATAGGAGTTCAATCCATTCTCAAAAAACCTTAGACCACCCAACCTAACACACTATGTAACCAAGATTTATGAATGGAGGCATGCAAGAATTCTCCATCAATTCTTGAAACTTTGATCTTCTTTTGCTCATGTGTGTGCATTTGAGTTTATTCCCACCCTTATAATCATTATAGACCCTTAGAATCCTATGTGACTAGCTACATGAGGTATTCTGACTTCAAAAGCAACCTGGATAGAGCCTTGTTGCTAGCAAGATTTAAGGGCTCCGACAAGGTTATACACCATAATCTCTCGAATATTGTTCCATTACTAGCAGGCGTCCATAGCCCTAATGGAGTTATTCGCATGTTCCCTTAGTCAAGTTTTTATTGCACATTTTTGCATGATATTTTAGTTATATATCTTTTCTCTTTTGCCTTGATATTTTGATATGGATTTTGGCATAGCACTTTTTTCTTTTATTTTCTTGCCTTGACTTTTAAGTAATGAAACCTACTTGGGTATGACGATTATAGTGGCACTGAAGTAGAATTTTGGATTTTTCACTAGCCTCATGATTAACTAGGTATCTATAACTACTTAGAGCTATTGATTAATGTGTGACATATAGCAATTGATAGATTTTTGGGTAGCAAGACTCGATAGTGAAATGTCTACACAACCATGGATAAAGCTCAATGACAAGGTGACATTGAAGATGAATGACCTAAGGCTTTCCTAAAGACTTCATGAACAAGTATCTAGGAAATGAGACCACCTTCTTTCCTTTCAACGCAGACAGGTGAAAGACTCAGACGATCACCTTGTTTTATTGATTCAACTATATGAGAAAGTAATAATGATATGCAATATATGTTGTGCAACAATTGTGATGCACTCTGAAATTGAGATATGTGATGCAATGTAGTAAAGCAATATGCAAATGTAGTATTGAAAATTTAAATGAATCCATCCCTTAGATGTAATATCTTTTTAGGTGCATTCTATTCATAGGGTCGATATGAATTTTATGTAGATAGTTCATCGGTCTTTGTTTGAAGAGTTGGATAAACATGTCTTTTTCAACAGGATATTCAGTTGGGTGTATATCATGTGCAGTTTCTGCTATGGCCTTATTATTTTCAAACCAATCCAGTTGTGATAGATCTTCTTACCCCCAATCTTTCAAGTGCGGGTATATGAGGCAAATAGATTCTGGCTCCGAAGTTGTGACATGAGCAGGTGTTGTACCGATTTCTATTGATGCACTTGAAGAGGATGATGAAGCCAACCAGGAGTTGATCTCATTAACTGGTGCTATGCTTGTTTTTGTCACTACATTGGCATTTAATGAAGGCACACATACAATTGTTGACAAGCTACTCTGTGTAGTATGATTTGGATTGGTGATTTCATTGATAAGGGGTTCATGAACAACTTGTGTAAAGGCATTGGGATCATGAGGGAGACTAGGAGAAATGGTAAGTTCATTTGAGAGGGAATCTTATGAGGAACATGGAGGATTATGACATGGAGATGAGGGGGAGGAGGGATCTTGATAAGGATCTAGAGAAATAATGGGATCTTGTTTAGGACATGAAGGTGAAGGGATGATTTGATCTTAACTTGGAAAGGGATTATTAGGAAGAATGGAAGAGATGTCCCGACCTTGCTTAGGAGGAGGATGTTGGATGGTACTTGGAAGGATACTTTGTTCTTGAGATAAAAGGGTATCATTATGAGTGGAATAGAAAAGAATGAGGGGATCAACATAGGATTCTTGATAGGTGGGATCTTGATCAAAAATTGGGTAGGATGGAAGGGTTTGTTCTTGATTTTGATTTATTTCATGACTCATTTCTTCTGATTTTAGATCATCCTCTTGACACAGGGAAGGAGTTTGGATGTGCATGGGAGATATTTGGAATGTTTCAACACTTTGGTCTGATGAGAAAGGATTTTGAATTAGACTCTCTAAAGCGGGTTTTCTTGGAGATAGAATATATGATGGCATTGGATCTTGAATTTTTGAAGCATGGAAAGGACTGACATCATTATCTAGATTAGATTGGATTTGTACGTCGATGGATAGCCCTTGGGAGATTGTGTTATTGGATAGAGATGGTGTGGATTGCTCTTGTGTGACTTCAGGGGATGATGAAATGATGGATATATATGATTGATTTGGACTTTGGTTGAATGAGATTTGATTTTGGTTGAAAGGGGTTTGAATGTTGGGTTGATGTGATTGGTATGATTGATATGTTGGGTTGAAAGAAAAAGAAGGTTGACATGACTCTAATGTTGGTTGAACTGAAGTAGGAATGATTTTGTTGAAGAATGAAGGTTGGCATGTTTGAATGGTCTCACAAGAAAAAGAAGGTTGGCCTAATAATGATTCCCTCGTGGTTTTCACTCCCCTCATCATTTTTTTTAACCAATCCCTATGTTTGTTAGGACTAATCATGTCTATCATTTTTTGTTGCAAAGTCTTAATTTTTTGAGCTAATATTTCTATGGATGGCGCGATGGAATAGGAATGGAAGGGATGAATTCTTCACCTTCTTACAAAATGCATAACACCAATCCATGATGTTTGCTTGATTGGTTTGGACCTAAGATCACCACATGTAAGATGTTTTCCCCATTTCTCTGAAAGAGACAATTTTGTTTGATTTATTGGTTTTGATGTTGATGTTGACACTTGATCTTGTTGTAGGTGTTTGATCTTGATGTTGATGTTGCAAAGACACAGTAGCAAATCAATGAAAACAATCTAAACTAAACAAAGAGAGCATTGTTTAAAGGGTTTTTTCAAACCCTTGTGGATGTTGAGATCTTTTTCAAAACCTCATTTTGTTTTTAATAGAATCTTGGTCATTTGATAACACATCAAGCAGACTCTCCTAAGGTCAAAAGGTCACAAATATTACCACAACCCATATCTTGATACTCTGTCAGCTTAAACAACCCTATCACACCCTAAGGTGCACTCATTTTTTTGCCTTTTTTCGGAAATTCAACCAAATAGAATTGCTCCTCAATTGACTCGTTATCCTGGGAGATATATGGTGAGTGTCTTGGGGGCAGATTCTTCCCCACCCTTGCACTGTGATAATATGAGTGTTTGGTTACTGACTCAGTTTGGCTTCTAATTCCTAAATTTCTTAGATATGGTTTCGTTCGAGTGGTCACAATCAACAACGTTTTACACTCTGTCAAGGGAGGTCTCCCAGTTTGTAGAGGTTACACTCTATAGATTTTTACATGCCAAAGACATTGAGGGAGGCATAATGTCGTTGTGACAACATGTAATACTCATCGTATATGATTTTTATCACATACACATTTGTTTATAGTGGCTTGGATTACTTGGCTTTAATCGTTGCCACTTAGGTCATTCCCCTCTCACCGACCTTAATGGCGCCCTAAAGGCAACTTGGGAGGGCGGTCCTTCTAAAGGTTTTAATGCATGAAATTGAAAGAAATCGTAAAAGAGATTGTTTTAGCTTTTTTATCACCCATTGAAGGGGAGAGCATATGCATATCACCTCACAAACACGCAAAATAATATTCTTTTTAACCTCAATCGCAAATTTTCTAGTCTAAATGGAGATGTTGCTCCATGAAAACATGATGATCATTTTATCTTTCATAACAATTGTGAAGTAAAAAGCAGATTGTTTGTGGTTTATTTTAAATGAACCAAAATGAAAGATTTTCTAAGCTACCCCTGCAAGAAAACCAGAAGAGGTTAGTTGACACATGGTGGGCTTTCCAACCTAACTTTCTTCTTGGTTACAACTTTCTATTAGCATAAACAGAATGGAATTCTAACAAAAATGACAGAAAATAGAAATAGAATCAATCTAACCTACTCTAGCAATTGTGAATTAACTTCTAATCATTCGCGGACTAACATCTGATCAAATGCGAATCAATGTAACAACAATTGTAAATTATTGTATAAACAATTGCGAATTACTATCAAATCAATTGTGTATCACTTAAACCTGTAACTTTGAAAAATTATTAAACAACAGAGAAAGACGAAAGAGAGAAGTTTTTGCTTTCAATGAAGTCATTCTAGATAAGGTTACCCATTACTTCGACATCATTGTAAATGTTGAATTTGTCTAGGATTTTGTTTATGGTTTGATGGTATAAAACTATAGCCTCTCCCTCTTCAAATTCTTGAAGTTGTTTTTCTGCTTTTATAAGTCTTTGATAGGCTTTTAACTATCTTCTATGTTGTTTCCTCCTTCTTGCACCTGAAATGTTGAAAGTTACCTTGTCTGCCATGGGGTTAGAGACATTTCATGCACAAAAAATCAACTTTTCTAGAATTGGAATATTTTTATGGGTTCATCTCGCAAACCAAATCAAAGCCAAAACGACACGAGAAATTTGAAATCTAGGTTAATCCTGCAATTGCATACTAGATAAATCAATTGTGAATTTCTGTAATAGCAACTGCGAACTAATATAATATCAATTGCGCATCAAAATGAGAAAATGCAAATTTCTGTGTAGTCAATTGCGCGCTCCATCTTAATGATCCGTACGACCCTGCAAATTCATAACATCAGATAGTTAGATCAATAAGCTATAAGCTTCACGCCGGGTTCACCAATGTTTCTTAGGGGTAAATTAGTCATAAATAACATAATCATATATCAAAGAGTGAATCACAACTCTAATCTAATTAAGATCACTCCTAAATGACAATAGAATAATGCAAAATCAATTGATTTGAATAAATAATCTAATTAAGACTCCCTCAATTGATGTAGCAAGGCTTCCATTGCTCTTCTCCAAATTGTGTATGAAGGTGGCTCTCAGGTATTGCATTAGGATTCCTGCATAAAGTAGACAATTATTTTGAAGACTATGATTCTAGCTTGAATTGAGAAAATGGTCTTGTATTTATAGATTTTCAATACAAATGGGGTGAGAAAATGAACTCAAGTGTTGATTGATAGTCAATTGAAATTGATTGATTAGTGAACTCATCTTGATTGATTTGTTAACTCAATAGATTGGTTTGTTAACATGATTGATTGAGAAGTCAACTAGATTGATTGATCAGAGGACTAAATGGACTCGAGAGATAAGTGGATTGATTCATCAGTTAGAAAAGGTGATTTGGAGTGAAAATGAGTGATTGATGAGTTAACCGTGTTAACTAATTAGTTAACTGATTTGATCAATCAGTTATGAGTTCAACATGTGCTGTAGGATTTTGAAATTGAATTTGATTTTCATTTTCAATTTGGATATGAATTTGGATTTTCGAATGCTGAAATGCACATGAAATTAACTAAAATTTACATTTGGTGAAATGTTAATTTGATGATTTGGAATTAGATGAAATTAATTGAAATTTGAATTTGGGGAATTGGAAGAATTAATTTAAATAATATGAATGAAATTATTTAAACATTAGAAATGGATTTAATAATAAAGATTATTTAATTGAGGAATAAATCGTAATTAATATTTACTTAATATGTAAGAAAGGGTTAATTGATGAATTGATGAAAACTTAGAATTTGAACAATTTAGTAAGATGGATAATGATGATTAAATTAATTCAGAAGAATGAGATTAATTAAATAATTAAAGAATTACTTAATTAATTAAGATGAGTAATTAGTGTGGGATCAATGAAAAAGACTTTTTTTAGTATCTACACTAATATTTTAACTATGCATATTTTGATATATTTAAAAATAGATATTGAAATGTATTTTATTGTCACTTTCTAATATATATATATACACACACTTACTAAAGTTAGTAATATACTAAATAAAGAATTAATAAAATCAAAATCAATAATATAATATTATTTTAATGACCTAAAAATTTGATTTCATCCAAGATTGCAATAATACTAACATAATGACAAGTACTAATAACTGAAAATGAAATTATGATAAAATATTTTCAACACATATTCAAAATATTATAAACAAAAGCATGTTGATTGGATTTCATAATTAAAAAATTTAGTCACGTCTGAAACATACATGGGCGTTAGTGAAACCAGGGTATTTTGAAGCGTATTTGCTCAATTGCCGCCGTAAATCCATGGCAACTTTCTTGTTTCACAAGGGAGACATGTAAATCTCCCCTTGGACAGAGTTGTAAAATCACTTTATCACTCTGGGGAAATGTGAGCTATCGATATGGGATATAAGTTTCGATATACTAAACACATGGAATGTGGCTGTTTACCACCATGGCCCATTCCACTGTGTCAGAATAAAATTGCCCTTAATTTCCCTAAGAAGTAGGAACTAGGAAAGAGGAACAAAGTAGTAGTAAAAGCCAAAGTACCATGCAATAATGATTCAAGTGCCCAATAAGTACCGACAAAGCAGAGATGTCCTTAGGGGAAATACATGGAACAATATTCTATCAGTACAACATTCTAATCACTTTGAATGATCCTATGTTGTAAGCGAGGTAACCATCATCCAATCATCAATCCCCTGTTTTACATAGAAATCGAATCATGGTCTGACGACAAGAAGAAATAAAGTTTGGGCACTACTCCTGTCCCCAATACCTTTTTCAGGTACCGTACCCTGCGTCTCTGTGCTTGCAAAAGATTCCAGGGAAACACTAGCAAAAGAGTGTAGGAAACTTTGCTTGAGAGAAAGCAGCTCTAAATTCTTTTGCAACGGGAAAAAACATTTTTCTGTGCCACAATGAGGTACCCACTTTGCTCTGTTTTCATTTTGCGATGCATAAGGTTCAGTTGTATTAATGGCCTGCGTGAAAATTACGTGTAGTATAGTCTTATAGATTTTCGGTTTTTGCATGTACTTGTTAGTAAGAGTTTGTTGATTTTGGCAGCCTCTTATGATTTCATGTTTATGCAGTAATCTAGTGCGTCGAAATTTACAGCCCTCTTTTCAGTTTTGTGTGGGTTTTTTTCAATTCTTCTCGGGTGATATGCGGATTAGTGTTTTTGGACATAACATACTGGTAAAGTGGATAGACTAGCGAAATCAGTTGTATCTATAACGTCTTGTGGAGATGGCTTTTTTATAACATATATATAATCTGGTTGCAGCTTAGCAAGTATATTAGATGAAAGAAAACAGGAGACCGAAATAATTTATAGCGTCCCTCTCAGTTTCTCTGTATTGCATGTCTTTATTGAGTTAGATATGAAAATGGCCGCCTAAAGTTTAAACAGTACACTCTCGCAGAAGTCACTAAGGCTGATTCTTCTGGAGATGCAGAGTTTAATTAATATGTTCCTCTCTGCTCCCCGTCCCTCTATTACCCTCCCCGATCCTCAATAAAGTGGGTAATAATTTAGGATGTATCATAGTACTAACGGTGCGGGTGAATTGTAAGGTTGGGTATACTCCCAAACTTGGTCAGAGGTAAAAATCCAGGGGTTCAAAATTTGGACAACACATAAGATAAATGAAAAAAAGGAAAAAATACCCCCTACAGGCTTCCACACAGTCGACCAAAATGATGTCTGGCTTGACTGTCACCTAAAAACCTGCCTATTAGCGCATTTGTAGGAGGAATGAAATCCAAGCATGTCCTCTTCATGCTATGTTGCTTTTTCTTTAGATGAACCAGTTGACAGAATAAATTCTGAAGATTGGAATAAAATAGATTTCTGAAACTCTATTTGATTAGTATAGTGATTAAATATTTGCCCATGTGGGTGGTGTATTGTGGGGGTTCATTTCGAATTTGTCAAGCATAGGGCTCAACCACTAACTAACCCATGCCTTACTATAATGCCTGAGTTCAAAGCTTGCTGCAGAACATTTATCAGCAACCGGTATGCACTGGATCCCAGAGGTCAGATGTTCCTAGTGACCATTGGATCACACCTATTGCTGTAGGAGTTACCTCAGCTCATTTAACAATAAACTCAATATTCTCATCCCTTTGCACATTGGAAGAGAGTTAACCCAACATTTTAAATGAATTTCAAGGTGTTTTGAACATAACACGTGCTTCAATGTTGTGTGCCTATTAGCCCTAATTTTCTTTAGAAACTAGGGAACCCCTTGTTAAAATAATGTTTTTAATTTTCCAATTTTACCCTGGTTTTGACTTGTATTCTTCTAGTTGACTATGGTTTATTTCTTTGGTCTGGTTTACTTCCCCAAGTTTTCTGTCAAATTTGCAGGTTACTTTTTGTCAGTTTTGCTAGGTAATTTCTCAATTCATTTAACATCTTCGTTTGTTTCATTTTCTTGAGTTTTCTGTGTACTTTGATTCCTAGGAGAAGGTCGTGTGAATTCAAACTAGGTGTTGCATCTGGTTTTTATTATTTCCCCATCCTTTGTGATCTTGGATTTTGCCAAGTATTAAGCTAGGCTCAAATAAACATTGCCCCTGGTTTAGTCTCACAGGGAAATCCTTCTCTTATTATGTTTTGTCTAAGTTGCTTTTTTGGAACTGAGCTGGTTTTAGATTCTGATTTGTTTTCTTTACACATCCACTATCTCATGATGTTACTTAGGTTTATTTTTGGATCTGAAATCTGTTACAAGTGTAATTCTATATTTTTTCCAGACCCGAACCTTGGTTTACCTGATCATATGTTGGCTTTGCATCCAATTTGGCCTCACACCTAAGTTTCTCATTTTTTAGTTTTCTTTGGTGTGAGCTCTGTCTGGACCCAATGAGTTTTAGTTTAGTAAGTTTTAAATCTATCTTTTCCCTTTGTTTTCCTTTGTCTTATAGTGAGATCTTTATACTAGGCATTTCCAAACCCTTTCTAAAACTTAGAGCTGGACTAGTCTCCTGAAAGCCCAACCCAAAATTTAATACAGCATGTTTATCCACAGTTCCCATCTGATTCCATCATGCATCACAAAAGATCTTCGGAGAGCATTTTTGAGTGTGAAAACTTGTGGGGTGCGGAATGCAAACACGTCATTTCTTGATCTCATATAGTTAACAAATTGTCAAATGTTACCACCAAACTTCGCTTGTATCTTAAGCCTTTTGCTAGATGTAAAGCCTAGGCCCAAAATGAAAATTAAATTCAGATTTTGAATGGTTTCACATCTAGATTTTCTTAGACCTCCTTGATGACCTTTTTTTGACTATTTTCTCCATTGAGCTCTCTTCAATCCAAGGTAGATTTTATACCAGATTTATCATAAAAATTCTGCATCTAATTTTAAAGAAGACCATGTTTAACCCATTTTTGGACCATGACTATGCATCATAACTTGACAAATTTGACTAACCGAATGCTACCACCCAGAACCTAGACCTTGCAAAGGAGCAGACCAATTAGAGGCAATTTCTTGTCATTTGGAACATTCAGGATTAATCGAGGGTACACTTGATGGCTGATTTCATAAAAAATTAGGCAGTAAGCCTGATATAGAATAATCTACCCTATCGATCTCCAAAATTTTAAACACTGATAAATTGTGGAAATGATAACTGAAATTTGATTATGATTATTAAAAAGTTGAAATATGGTAAGATTTTAATGTAAGAAGGTACACATTTATATATTTTAGGCTTGCTTTTCTTTTAAATCCTAAAATTCTATTTTATTCAAATATCTCTTAAAGATTTATGTTAATTTTCCTTGTTATCCAAATGAACTAAAGGAAGTGACATGAGAAAGGATTATTAACCTCTTTAGTTTCTAGGAAATTGATGATAGAAGATCCTCCTCCAAGTTGCACAAGTTGAAACAAACAATGGAAGGAAACTACCCAAAAAATTCAAGGGACAAATTAATTTATTTTCTAACATAGAGGATGAATTTTGTGTCTCTTGAGTGTTCAACTTCTATCTTTTTCTAACTAAAATTGGAATTCTATATGTACCCAGATTTGCTATTGAGCAAAGGGCAGGAAGCTTTGTAGTTGAAATTTTTGATAGTTTTAATAACTTTCCCTCCTTTTTACATCTTGCTCTTGTTTCCAGTTTGAGTACTATCTAGATAATGGTATTGTAGCTTATATGAGTTTACTTCTGCAAAGTGATTTATATTTATTCCTCTTAAGTTTGCATTATCTTAGTTTCAAATAGGGTTAAGTTTAGTTGCTGCAGAAATTGTTCCAGATGTTCGTTTGAGGGTTCTTGGCATCTAGTATTGTTCATTCAGAATTGCAGACTCTCTCTTCTCACCCTATCTCTTTTGTTCTTTTTTTCATACAATAGCTAGGCTATTTTATTTTAGGATTGGGTTAAAAACTTGTATAACACAAGTTGCATGATTTTCATTGTCATATTTTGATTAGGCCATGTCGTGTATATGAAACAAGCAAGATCTTATTATCTGTATTAACACCTTATGTTATCTGTTGTCCAATATAACGAGTATTCACTTGTGAAGCATCCATTAAAGGATTTCAATTAATCTAGTAGACTTGTGTGCAAGTATCCTAAGTCTTGGAGGGTTTTATAATTTTTTCAAGAGAGCATTTTCGTTGCTCCCCATGTTGATGTGCCAACAAGACCAATCAACAAGTTTTGTTTGGAGTTGGACAAGTAAATACTAAAAGTGTATATTCAGAAACTGCATAAGATCCAACTGAAGGAACCAACAAAATGAAGCAAGAGCAGATTCTCAGAATTGAAAGAAGTATCTAGTCAGTAAGAGTTTGTTAGATACCTTAATTGCAATGGTCTGGAAGCTTGTAGTTGCATAGGAACTATCTTCACTTACATAGGACAATGTAGTAACCTGCATCCATCAGAATGCTTGTAGGTACAATGAAGTCCAATATAAGTATACAAGACCACCATATCAAGTTTTCTATTAGAATAACTGTAATGTCCCCACTTCGAAATAGAATTTAATAATAAATGATAATAATAAAATTAAAACATTAAAAATTAAATTAAAATATAAAATAATATAATTAAATATGATTAATTAAAAATTAATTAAGTTAATGAAAAGTCAAAAGACATGAAAGGAAAAGTTGTGACTCCCTCAACAATGAGATATAAAAGGGAGAAGAGAACCTAATTTGAGAGGGGGGATAATTTGGAAATGAGAAGTGCAGATCTGATTTAAATAATAAGTGCAGATCTGATTTTGAAAGGCTGTGTCCCTTTCAAAGGGTAGAAATAATGAAGAGTTGCACTCTTTCAAAGGGTGCTAATGGTGAAAGGGTATGTCTCTTGCCAAAGGGCATACATGATGAAGAGGTGTGACCTCTCCCTCACATTGAGAGATATAAAGGAAAGGGATCAAAAGGATCCAGTGAGATCACCATCGATAAGATCAGATCAGAACTATTATTAAGTTGCAGGCAGTAACATCCTTGCTCTTGGTGGTACGCATGAGGATGTGCTTAATATGTATGCTTAATATATGATGCTTGATAATGTTCTTATGCAGAATTTAATCGTAATATTAATATAGACTGCAATATGTATGACAGTCATACTTAATTTTATATATATTCATAATACATGAGAAGTTAGTATACTTATAGTCTAAATCATGTTATTACTGTCAATATTTAAGAAGATGGGGATGAGATGTTCCAAAGAGGGGCAGTCTAAATCCAAGCAATAGGTTAAGTCCCAAGATAGGGTGGGGATCAGCGACCCATAAAGCCTTGAGGGTATAGACCCAAGATAGGTAAGGGCTTGGATCTGTAAACTTTGAGGGAACCTATTGTAGTTTGTCTCTAAGCGCTTTGGTAACATACGTAAACCTTTCTCCCTTAAAACTGAAGTAGTAGCAGGGTCTAATATCTATACTAATAATGATATTAATCATCTAAGGAGGAAAATAGATAAGCACCTGTTAATAACTAATTGAAAAATATCAATCAATTTTAATATATTGAAATAGATCAGGTAGGGGACATTACAATAACAATAAGCAAATGCAAGCGCAGAGACTTGGCTTGTAATCCTTTAGAAACAAAAAAGTACCCTAGGGCTGACCCAGGTGGGTAATTAACTTTCTTGGTGGAAAATTATAGATCTTCATTTAGAAGGATCTTCTTTATCTAGAAGTAAGACAACACAAGGGGTGTTTGAAACATGTAACTTCATATTTATTCTTTAACATTTCAGAATCCTCAAGAGTCATAGTGTCAATCAAATATTTATCACAAGTCGACCCATTAATCAAGTTTTTTAAATGCAAATATGTGAATGAATTGCTGTTTTCAGAATTTGAAACTTGTTCCATAATAGTTTGCATTGGGTTGCAATGGTAGTATAATTGGACCAACATTATTATTATGGTCATTAGCTCATATTAACATAACCAGGAATTTAAATATACACCTTCTCAAGTCATTAAAAATAAATCCTATTATTGCAATCTAAAGGGAAAGACATCTCACTCAAGAATCTATCCTTTATTTGCCTTGTGCTTAGTTCAAAAACTTGGACTGGGGGAAAAATTGACAACCCAAAATTTGGAATTGCTAATAAAACTCTACAAAAATTTAGCAAAAACAAAACCACATAGTTATAAAAATACTTGAATTAGTGCACTAGATGCACAAAATGAATTTAGAGAGCACATAAGTCTATCTTGATTATGAATGTCAGAATTCAAAGATTATGTATGACTTTCAAACATGCTCAAAATTCAAAATTTAAAAGTACAACAACCAACTACAATGATCAATCTACTACTTCACTTTCCCCCTCCTAGTACTAGTACTAGCTAGCCTCAAACTAGAAGGTAAATTAGAATCATCATGAAGAGTGAATGTTCCTTAGATATGTCTTCGTCCAATGCATCCATTGCTATTGCTTCTCTCTCCAATTTTGTAAGATTTTTAATAGTGAACATTACATTTGCATCTTCAACAATCCAATTCACACATGGACTGATGTGATACGAGTTGATGGCATATGAGAAGGATCCTCCATTTTTTTGATTCAAAGGCAAAGGTTAGATTAGACAAAGACAAGGTCATTGAGGCACTCCTAGGTTATCTTGTTTCTCCTCATAGTGTGAATGCTCTTAAATAGACTGCATTTGCACTCACACCCATAAGCACTACTTGTCATACATATATAACCAAATTTATCACACTAATTGAGATCTAGTCATACCATAGTTACAAGACTCGACTTGGCTCGGACTCGGCAAGCTGATTTTTGACTTGGACTCGAACTCGGCAAAAACTCAACCAAGACTCGGCAAATAGAAAAAACCAAGAAATTCAAAGATTTTTAACGATTTTACACTTGTTTCATGTATTTTTTAATAAATAAACCTCAAAGACACAACAATCTCATCAAATAGAAGCTACTTTGAACACATACACAAGTTTACATTCATCACCTAAGTATAAATGCAAATTTTAGGCTTGAGCTGAAGTAAATAGGCTAAACTAAATAACACATTAGAAATACAGAGTGTCAAATGTCTACAAAATTCATGGAATATGAAGTCCATGCCATCAAAAGTGCAAAACATATATCAACATAAAAGCTAGAGCCTAGAAGTCTAAGGCTCAGAGGAGCCAATATCAATGATCGCTCAACTCCGCAATTCGAGGCCCAATGCTCACACTCACACTACCACAGACCACTACTTCCAGATCCAAGAAATGGAGGTCGAGGATTTGAAGAAGCCTCTCCACCATGTTAGTTTAGGATCAGACTGATAATAGAAAGCAAAAAATAACAAATGCAACACACATAACACAACAATACCTTGGGAAAACCTCCCTGTTGGAGGTGAAAAACCCAGCAACAAAAGATCTCAGATTATATTAATTAAACTCAGTAGCAGATTTACAATCTTGCTTCACACATGAAGCATACTTCAAATTAGGGCACACATTAGGGCAACTTATCTTGCTGTTGGCAATACAATATGTTGAAGGCTATGTCCTTGAATACTTCGCTGCCCTAGATGAAGCTCACTGTTACTGTGAATGGATTCAGCTATCTTGAAAGGAAGTTTGCCAGCCTTGTATGATGTTCGCTCAACCAAGAAAGTAATCAGGATGAATTCACTGGACTGAAACACTAATTCACTTGACAAAGGCACATCGCTGATCAGTAGACAAAGATAGTTCATTGTATGTGAATTGGTATTGAATGATTACAAATTAACTTGTATATATATGCCTCAATGCCTCCTAATAGACCTTAGGTCGGCCTTATTGTTTTGGCACCAAGAATAGGATCAGACCTATAAATTACAAGTTACACTCATATAGGTCTTGTACAAAACAAGAACAAGTTACATATAGGTCTTGCTCAATTACAAGTTACATGTGACGCTTGATTAGGGCTAGGCTTAAACAATGTTAACATATCAAACTGAACCATCAATATGGCTAAGGCCAACAAGCCACTTAGCCATCAAGTGTACTAGGTCGGTCCTAGAAGGATCCGACCTAGCTACACATCAACACACCAATGGCTGCCATTTCTTCCATTTGCTTCCTTTTTAATTATTTTTTCTCTTTAAATTCCTCTAATTGAGCTTGCACTTCACGTATAGCCTCAAGGGGTGCTTTTTTGCATGGGTTTGCATCATGGCATTCTATTTGTGCAATGTGATATTTCAACCGGTTAATACCTCCCCCATTATATTTTGTTTTGCAATAAATACATGTTACTTCTCCTTTTTTTGATCCAGGGATGCCATGTTTCCAAGCCTTATTCTGTCTAACTTGGGCACCACTTCCACTACCGGTAGGTTGAGACATTATGCTGCAATATACTATAAATGAAAAAAATCAGCATAATGTCTCTTATTCTAATTAAGTTAAACTTAAAAATAAATAATAGAAAGAAAAAAAAAACTAGGGTTTCGACTTTCACATTTTTTCCATTAATATAAAAATAAAACAAAAACAAAACAAATGCATATGAAAGTAAAAAAATAACAAAAAAAATGGTACTTACCTCTATAAATTTGCTAGAAACCTCTTCCAAATCCTTCTTTAACACCTTTAAATGCTTGAATGCAAGCTACAAACTTGCACAAACAATCAACAATTGCAATCTCCTCTTCAATCTACCTACTGGTCTGCTCTTCAATGCCTCTATTTTTTTGCTCAAAACCCTCTTTTTCTCTCCTCCTTGTGTTTGCAAACAACAAAAATGACTTTTTAGGGTGAGACTCAAAACATATCAACCTCTTGTTTCATTTAAAACAAAGCCATTTTTTTTTTCACTTTTTATTTGCTACCTGGGCGGCAGAGTCTAGCCCTCGAGACTCGGCAAGTCTGGCAGACCTGATGAGTCTGCCAAAACCCGACCAGACTCGGCCGAGTCCGAGTCCAAAGGCCATTGGCCTCGGCGAGGGCGACCCGCCTCGGGACTCAGTGAGTCTTTTAACTCTAAGTCATACATATATAACCAAATACTTCATGTGTAGTTACCAGTCATTGATTACCTAGTGAGTCCCCATGAGTTGCCAAGTAGGCCTAAATGAGGCCTCCAAACCCATTTTAGAGACTTGGAGATTCTGGAGAGTATATGCATCATTTTTCAAAATTTCATGCTTTCTGAAATTTTTTCATTCAATGTGTTTCTAAAAGTGCCAGTATGTACCAAATTTGAGTAAAAATTCAACTTGTCAAGTCTATGTTGAGTCCAATTTTGGTATCTATGAGACACATGCAACTCACATGCCTATCAATGCTAATAGGAAAATATATATGAGATTATCTCAAACTTATTAACAATTATTTTACCCTTTAGAATTTTAATAGTTCATTCCATTACCAAAATAGCTAAGCTTAATATTGACAATTTTCAATTCATAACTAACAACCTATCACTTGGAGACATGTCCTTGATTGTTTTTGACATGTCCTCGTTTTTGAGATGTAGGGATAGGGGGACACATTGAGGACGTCCCCAAAATTTGTTTGATTCTTGGAAATGCACCAGAACCATGGGGACATTAGAGAGTTGCAGACGAGACGGTCATTCATCCCCCTTTTTCTAGCATTAGTTAAAAAAAAACATGCAAATGACTTAAAATTACATTATTTTATTTGATTTTTTTCAAAGTTTAAAGTAAGAAATGTCTGATTTTTTTTGTTTCATTTTTAATTTAAATTTTCATTAAATCTCACAAAACCAACATGGGCAGCAGTGAGAATGATAGTAGTGACAATGAAGTGGAAGAAACTCAAACAAATACAAGAGTTTCAACTTCATCAAAGTGTGGAAGTGTTGGAGGTAGAGCTGGACAACCACCAAATCTGTTTGAGTGTGCTTCAAAAGCCTTGAAAAAATATGCGAAGGGCTCTTTTAACAAAAAAAGTGTTAAACACAAAGTACCACTGAGAGGGGGGTGAATCAATGGTTCCTAAACTCTTTTACCTTTTAAGGCAACTTCAGAATACCGGTTGTTATCTTAACTACTAAACAATCAAACCAATAAAGCAAATGATGAAACCAAAGAAGACAATCACACAAATGCAACCCACAACACCATATGTACGAGGAAAACCCAACATGGGAAAAACCTCGGTGAGAAATGTTGCTGAAGACTACTGCTCCAATCCAACCTCACAAGTGAAACACCGAATTACAAAGATTTAGGGCACCAACCCAAGGAGCACCAAGCTCCAACTTGGTGATGTATATTAAAATACAATTTAGATACAATTATGGCTTCTTGTTGCAAATGAATTCTGCAACTCTTTGGTCAAATAGATCTCTGCCAGTTAATAGTCTTCTCTTCTTTACGGGATCTTACACTGTTGGTTATGAGATCACTCTCTCTGATTCTTGGCCTCTCTTCTCTCTCTCTCTCTCACAGTCTCACAACTCACTGTGTCACACTTTGGATGTCGCCTTGCTCAACCACACCTCACCGGTTTGCTTAATGTTTGAACTTGCTACAGTTATACTGGTACTCTATTACTGCCGGTTAAACCCTCTCACTAGTTTGCTTGTTGACTCACTTTGCAACTTACTTAGAATAAACTCTAAGGGAGATGATTCTTCTCTGCACTCAACCTTTCTTCCCTCTTCTTCTTCTCCACAAGCATCAATCTTTTTTGTTTCGAGCTTATATATTTATAATCATGGATTCTCGCCAAGAGTGCATTCAAACACTGTCGTGTTAGGTTTTCCTTTTCCAGCTCAATCCGAATCCCCTTTGATTCGATTTGCTTTTCAGGGATATGATCTTTATGACAACAATCAATCACCAGCCGAACTTCACATTCCAATGTGCGTTTTCTAAATTTGGAGGTCTGCACCATGCTTTTCTGCTTTTCTCTGTCACTCGCCATTAATGGCTTTGCTGTTTCCTTCACCTGACAGGTACGAAGATCAAATCTTCTTGCAAGATCAGTGCGATTGCTTTTCTAGCTTGCCTTCCTCGAGCCGCAATCTTCTGGCATCCTCCGTGACTTGCGGGTTCCTCATTAAAGCCAACCTACTCACAGATTGTTGTGTCGATGCACATTCCACCGACCTATGTGGTACCTCCACCTGGCATCCAGTTGTCATGCTTGTCGACATCCACCTTTGCTTGGATTCCTGTGTCGGTTTGACATTCTTTGTCGACCAAGGTTGACTACAGGTTTAGCTTATCTTACAGGTATGACTATCAACCATCCTTTCTGTTCTGTTCACCAGTTGTTGTGCCTTCATAACACACAAACAACCTTCATCCCGGTTTATGCCTTACCGGTAAGCCTTCCTTTTGTCTGCTCACTCTCATGTGTATTGCCATCATACTGGTCACCTTGCCAAACCGGTTGACATCAATGACAACTTAATGCCAAATTGCCAACAATCTCCCCCTTTGGCATTGATGTCAACTTACTACAAGACACTTCATACCGGTACATTTCTCCCCCTTTGACACAATGACAAAGGTTACTATACACTCCCCCTTAACCATATAAAGCATTCCTATCTCAAGTGCATAAGGCGGATGACACAACTCCCAACTTGTGTCGTAGGTACTCAAAGGTGCTTGCAAGTAATGGTTTGGTGAAAATGTCTACTACTTGTTCATCGGTAGGGACATAATCCATCCTTACTTCCTGTCCTTCAACATTCTCTCTGAGAAAATGATACTTGATAGCAATGTGCTTTGTTCTTCAATGCATCACTGGATTCTTTGCTATGTATATTGCGCTCAAATTCTCACACCGGATGAGAATAGGATCAGTGATGTCCACCTTGTTTGTGCGTATTGCACACCCATCCTCGTTCTGGACAGGGACCCCCGTTCTGTCTGCTTATTTAGGAGTCTGGAAGCATGGTCGTTGAAACTGATCGCAATCCCAGTGTTTAAGCATTTAGAGTCAAAACCTAAAGATAGCTCAAACTTTGCAAGCCCGAAATGAACTAAAACCAAATCGAGCAAAACGTCCCTTATTCCCGAAAATCACTTCAAGCTTCCAAAGTAACGATGTAGGCCGAATAAACTTAAGCCTCTCAAATTCGGCTTCCAGGCCAAAACTGGCTGCAAACCAAGTCACATTTCGGGTCATTTGGCCGAAATGATAGAAGACCCTTAAATCGCACTCTAGAGCTGAAACGAAAAATCCCATGAGTTCGCCGAATCCCCAATCTGCCCGAAATTCAAAAATAGCTCATAGGCCAAGATAAACTTAAGCTAGCAAAATGATTCAAGCCAAAAGTCATAAAAGGGAGAAAATCGCGCAATATGCCCAAAATCACGAATTCGGCTCATTAGCCGAAAATGATGGTAAACTCTCAAAACACCTTAATAGGCCGAGTTTGCAAAGCGTTCAAGGAGCCCGAAAATTGCAAAGGGAGGATGTCTAAATTTGAAATCTCACATTTTTAGGTCTATACCCTAACTTCATCAAGGCCGAAAATGAATGAAAACTTTAAAATCGCCCCATTTAATCATTCAGGCTGAAAAAGGAGGAGGCAAAGGACGAAATTGTGTCATAGTTTGCAAAAAGGCCTTATTAGCCGAAAATAGAACTTAACTCCCAAGGTCGGCTTACAAGTCGGAAATCGCAGGAGTGAAGGAAATAAATTGCACATTCTGGCCCTTCGGGCCGAAAACCATCTTGCAAAGTCATAGTTTAAGCCGAAAATGCCAAAAAAGTTAAACATCGCGCATTTTAATCATTTCGCCCGAAGTTGCAAACTAAGCTAAACCATAAGTTTTGTGTGAGGCAACCAATAGGCTGAAAATGGAGTGAGAGAAAAGTCGCGCATTCCCAATTAAATGGCCGAAATATCGGTAGACGAGAGACAAGTTAAACATCGTGCATTTAGTTGAAAATAGTTGAAAAGCTCAACAAGGCTCTCAAAATCGGCTTAGAAGCTGAAATGTCAAAGCGATGAAGTTTGCAAACACTTCTTCTAGGCTGAAATCGGAGGAAAAGAACAATTTCGCGAAATGGTCCTTTGGCCTAAAATGATAAAAGCTCACAATCACGCAGTCAGGTCTAATAGGCTGAAAATCTCTCACTTTGTTCAAAGTCGCGAAATAGGAGGCGAAACTAAAGCTGCCCGAAATCCCCTTAGAACCCGAGATTTGCAATCTAATTTGTTGAAAATGACAGAGGGAAGAGCTCACAAAACCGGCTTCCGAGCTGAAATTGGCTGAAAATCTAGGTCGCAAATCCTCCAAAATACCTGAAAATGCTATAAAGTAAACTTCTAAAGCTCATAAAGTAAGCTCTCAGGCCGAAAAGGGGTCAAAAATTCAAAATGACTCAGGTTTGAAAAGGTTCCCTGGGCCGAAAATCACTAAGTTCACAAAAGTGTCAACTAAGCCGAAAATGATAAAGGCTTGTAGAACATTGTTCTAGGCCGAAATCGGCTGGTGAGCTAAAAATAGGAAAGGGTGAAAATGATAACAAGCTCACAAAAGAGGCCTTCTATCCGAGAATCACCAAAACAACAAAATCGCACATTTTGTGCAAACGGCTCGAAGTTTTTGTAAAATTGAAGATCATTTCACATTCTAGTCAAATAGCGAAATTCACAAGGGGGCATTGCGATTTGAAATGAATCATTCACCTACCAGATAAAATCACGCAGAGAGGTTAAAATTGCCAAAATTGAAGGGTGGCATTAAAATGGAGTTGTCGGCCAGAGGAGAAAGCGAAAACGTTTAAAAGATACATCTCACAAAGAGCTTCTCGAGCCAGACATTAAAAATTTAATGTTTGTTAAATTAATTTAATTAATTTTTCAAATTAATTGATTAAAGTTGAAATTGATTGCTTGCAGGATCACGATCGGCGACGTCAGGGAAGAGTTAAAGCGTCAAGTCCGAAATGCTAACCAACAAAGACGCAAGAATGCAGATCGCGATCAAAGCCAGGATCAAAGATACAACGTAGGATCAAAGCGATGAAACATTGGGAAGCGTGCCGCTGAACAACAAGCTAAAGTCCATGACTTAGATCAAAGACCAAAGAACACTCCGAATATGGCAATCATGTATTCTCGAGAAATACACAACTCGATTTAATTTCGGAAGTCCAATTTCTGAAAACTGGAAATGTTTTATTGTAAAACTGCCTGTGGGTCCCGTGCAAGATATTTACACAGAGGGGACACAGGACAATTATGTTCAACTACCAGATAGACCTAAATTAAAGCCAAATAGTGGTAGGCAGTTGAGATAGTGGTTGGATAGATGATTGAGAGTTTAATGGGTATGGGTTAAAGCTGCTAGCTTCTGGAAGGCAGATCATGACCCTTGGATGCAGTCCATCCTAGCCTCTGATTCATATTGTAAAATTTATAAAAGACAAAGGCCTTTTTTTTGTAAAGGGTTAGATAGTTAGAATATTGTAGTTAGATTTTAGAGTTAGAATAGGTTAGATTATAGGAATAGCATAGAGATGCTGCAGAAATTGTTGTAATAGGCAGTTGAAATCAATATATAGACATTGATTTCGTGTTTATCATCTTGTTTTTAGTTTGTTTGCATGGTTTCTTTCAACTGGTTAATTTTAGAGTGCAGGGATTTTAATGGTGAAGTGTAGAGGGGTATTTGATGCATTTCTAGTTCATACCATTGGGGGTCTGTTGATTGTAGGTCGTCATCGTGCATGGTTAGTTTGAACCCAAACTGTGTTTAGTTCAACTGCAGGTGTTCGTCTTAGGCTGCGCCAGAATTGAGTGCCTAAAACGAGTGTCTTCGGTCTGAAAATCCTTCATCCCTTGGAGCTTGCACCGTTCTTGTCTAGTTGTGAGGTTGTCTCTGGCAAAACAAGAACTGGTTTATCGAAATCTGTCTACCCGCTGCATCAACTGTTATCATCCTTGTCCTTAGGCTTCCTGAACCCTTCTCTTTTGCTTTTATTTCCCAGTTCGAGAATCGCAGTAGACCAACTTGTTGCAAAACGTAAGTCCCCTCATGCTCCTAGCAAAACACATCGATCATTGAGTTATCCCGCAGCCAAGACCTGACAATCGAAACCTTGAGGTCATCCCCATTGATCAATTAAAACAACATTAGGGATTTCCTTATCTCAAGAGAGGATAGGATACTTAGCATTCTATTTTGCGTTGGCCGGATGGAGTCATAGCAATGCGATTTTAGCCACGTCAACACACCTATATGTCTTTGAGGGTCTGCTTCATCCAAAGCACTTGAGAGTAGCATGTAGTAGCAACAATATATTCTGCTTCAGCAGTTGATAGAGAGACCGAGTCCTGCTTCTTGCTATGCCAAGAGACCAACTGGTCACCTAGGAAGAATGCACCACCACTTGTACTCTTCCGATCATCAATGCAACCTGCCCAATCATCATCAGTGTATGCTTTCAAGATGAATTCCCCTTGTTTAGGGTACCACAATCAATAACTGAGTGTCCCTTGTAGGTACCTAAAGATTCTGCTTACAACATTCATATGTGACTGCTTAAGTGCAACTTGGAATTTGGCCACCATGCACACTGCTTGTACTATATCCGGTCTAGAAGTAGTTAGATACAATAGACTGCCTATCATGGATCTACACAAAGTCTGATCCACCACTAGTGATTCATCATTCTTGCTCAATTTACTTTCGGTCACCATGGGGGTACTTACTGGTTTACAATCCTCCAGTTGAAATTTCTTCAACATTTCCTTTGCATACTTGATTTCTAAGATAAAGATTCCCTTATCTTGCTGTAATATCTACAAACCAAGGAAGTATGCCAATTCACCAAGCATTGACATGTCAAATTCAGACTGCATCTGATCAGCAAAATCTTTGCAAAGGGTGTCCTTATTGCCTCCAAAGATAATGTCATCAACATACACAACCACAATGATCATGTGGTTTCCATCTTTCTTAATGTACAAATTGTTGTCAGCACTCCCCTTTTTGAAACCTTGCTCCTTCAGGTACTGATCTAACCTTGAATACCATGCTCTAGGAGCTTGCTTTAAACCATACAGGGCTTTCTTCAACCAATACACAAATGTTTCATCATCATACAACAGAAACCCTTCTAGTTGCTCCATGTACACTTCTTCCAAATTTCCATTTAAGAAGGTAGATTTTACATCCATTTGATATACTTTACAACCCTTGTAGGCAGAGAAGGCTAGAAACATTCTAATTGCTTCTATTCTAGCTACCGGTGCAAATGTTTCTTCAAAGTCAATTCCCTCTACTTGATAGTATCCTTTGCACACTAGTCTAGCTTTATGCCTAACAATTTTACCTTCTTCATTCATCTTATTCCGGGAGACCCATTTAGTGCCAATGATGTTCTTGTCTTCTGGTCTAGGGACTAATTCCCAAGTCTTGTTCTTCTCAATCTGTTGCAGCTCTTCTTCCATGGCATCCATCCATTCTTGTCTTTTGCTGGCTTTATTGAATGTTTTAGGTTCTACTTCAGTCATGAGGCATAAATTGACGTTCATTATTCTGGGCAAGTCTTCTTCTAGTTTGCACACCATCACTCTTATTTCCTAGAATTTGCTCTTACGGGTGATTCAACTGCACATATCGGTTGGGAGCCTTCTTGGATACTTCTTTTGGTTCATTGTCTGACTGGGCTTCCTCACCTTCATCACCGGAATCATCATACCGGTTAACTTGTGGTTGACTTCCTTTGTGCATATCCTCATCAACTTTTACATGCACACTCTCAATGACTCTTCTTAGTCTTTTGTTGTAGCATTTGTAGGCCTTGCTATTAGATGAGTAACCAAGGAAGATTCCTTCATCACTCCTGGAGTCAAAACTACCTAGACCATCCATATCTCTTTTGATAAAACACTTACTTTCAAATCCTTTGAAGTATTTGACTGATGGCTTTTGGTCATACCACAACTCATAAGGTGTCATTCTGCTATTTGTTCTTATTGAACCCGGTTCAAAGTATATGCAACAGTATGAACAGCTTCCTTCCAATGTGTCTGGCAAACTGGCCTCATTTAACATGGTTCTAGCGATCTCCTTAACTGTCTTGTTCTTCCTTTCTACCACACCATTTTGCTGTGGTATCCTAGGGGCTGAGTATTGCCTTCTAATTCCATGTTTTTCACAATAATCTTCAAATTCATTTGATGTAAACTCTCCACCCCAGTCTGATCTTAGACATTTTAACTTGCACCCACTTTCTTTCTCCACCATCTTCCTAAAGATCTTGAATCTGTCAAATGCTTCTGACTTATCTTGTAGGAAGGTGACCCATGTCATTCTTGAGTAATCATCAATAAAGAGCATAAAATATCTTTCACCGGCAAGAGCTCTTGTCCTAGTTGGACCACACAGATCTGTATGCACAATTTCAAGTGGTCTAGAGGTGTTGTGCTCTTTTGTCTTGAAGCTCACCTTAACCTGCTTTCCTTTTACACATTCATCACAAAATGTGCTTACCAGTTTGATGATGGGTGGAATATTCCTCACACACCCCTTTCTGCTCACTGCAACTAAGTTATCAAAGTTTATGTGGCCTAATCTTCGGTGCCACAACCAACTTTCATCAACCTATCCTATCATGCATTGGGACTCATAGCATTCCTTCAGATTATAAACATTGCCATCTGTTCTCTTTCCTTCTGCCACAACCTGACCGGTACTGTCTTTCTTTATCTAGCAACCGATTGAGTCAAAGGTGAATTTATAACCTTTGTCACACATCTGACTCACACTCAACAGATTGTGCCTAAGGCCTTCCACATAATATACATCACGTGCCTTCAATTTTCCATCAATACTTTGAGTACCTTTTCCCTTTATTTTGATGGATGAATTGTCTCTGAATCTTACTGAACCACCATTCCAGTCTTCAAGTTTGATAAATTTCTTTTTATCACCAGTCATGTGGTTGGAACAACCACTGTCTACAACCCATAGATTTTTCCTTTCAGCATGTAAGGCAGTCTACACTATCAGACTTGATTCTGCCTTTTCTTTTTCTTTCTCAACCCATACCGGTTTGGTTTCCTTCTTCTTGTCAGCTACTATTTTGTGCTCAGGTTCAACTACCGGTTCTTGATTAGGATTTCTCATCTTCTGCTTGATCTTCCTGTTTTTACAAAACCTTGCTATGTGTCCAAACTCTTGACAGTTATAGCATTTCACATTTTCATTTAAAGAGAAATCCTTAAAATTATTGTAGGGCACCGATTTATTTTTATTGCATTCAAAACTCCTATGACCATATCCATTGCACTGATAACAAACAACATTTATATCCCAGAGTGCATTAAATTGATTTCTACTTTCATAACTCATTGAGGGCTTATTGGTTAATCTACAGTCACCTATTCTATGCCCAAATTTGTTACATCGGTAACGGTAACCATAAAAGTTTGAAACATACCGGTTAGGTTGCCTTGGTCCTACAAAGGACTGCCTCACTAGGGTTCTTCTCTTCATGTTGTTGACTTTGGTGAATCCTTCATGGTCAACCCTTGCATTTCTCCTTGGATTTGCATGTCGATACAAAGAGTGTGGCCTCTGGTTCTGTTGGGTCTCAAATCAACAGATTGGATAGGTTCTAAGGAAATGCCAACTCCTATGATCAAACCCTCCAATTGACTTGGCCAACTTATAGAGTGAACCTATTTGGTTACTAACTCTCTCACTTTAGGCTCTGCAGGACCTAGGCGGGTATACCTACTCACTAGTTGTTCCTTCAACTAATGCTTTTTATAGCAGATTTAGTGTCTTAATCTGATATCTCCTAGTCTGAGAATGGCATAAGTTTCTTAAATGGACTGATTTCAGATGTGTGTATTGATCTATGTATCTTACAAAAGTATATATGTTACACTTTGGCTAAATTACCTACTATACCTACTCTACTAATCCTAATGCTTAAAAGTAAAGGGTAACTGGTATGGTTAAAGGGTTTGTTTACAAATGATCAGTGCCTTTCCTCTTATTTGGGCTATAGAGTCTTATATTTCTTCAGGACTTATTGTGTAAACTTATGAGACAATTTTTAAACCCACCACCTCTCGATGAGTCTTGTCAGTTACTGTTTCTTATGAGCTCTACTTCAATGTCTATATTGTAAACTGCTTGAATGGATTTAACCCTAACTTTTAAGAGACCATCCAAGGAAGAAATATAGGGAACAATTACAATTCACGAGTAAATCTTTTTGATCCAAATCTACAATATGAAACATAGAATTTTACTGGAAGAACACGAATAACCTTATCCACTTTTAGATAATATCATAAGCAACTACCTTCTAAAAATATGTTAACTCTCAACACATATGAGACAGAAAATGCAACTGGTTATTTTTGATAAAAAGTTTTAAAGTACAAAATTGCCTCCACCTCTTCTATCTCTCCTCCCTCTGTTTTTCTCCTCTAGTGTCATCACATCAACACTGTTTATCACTTCATGCAATTGTGCTTTTAACCTTTCATGCTCTCTTAATGCCTTTATGGTTCTAGTGTACACCCTCCAATAATGTTCAACATGGATGAGCATGGTGTTGAACTTGTGTTCAATGATATCATCAACCATTTTATCCATCCTCTGTTGAATATTACTCACCTGTTTGGTAGCCTTTTCTGCTTGATATTTCCAATACAGAACATCAGAGACATCATCCAAGCTTCGTCCTGTGGGATATGCAGCATATTCATTTAAAGGAGTTCCTGTCTCAAATTGCAATATCCTTGCTTGTAGCCTCTGATTCTCCTTTTTAGTTCTTTCATATAAACCCTTATAGGTAATATTTTCCCTGACCAAAAACTCTGTCTGATCCAGATTTAATTTGGCTACATCCAAGTTTAATTTTGCAGTGACCCTAGGGTCAGTCTTTCCTACCTGATGGACCATAAGGTGTCCAAAGGTTTCTTCAACATCCACAATAATTGGTCCTTTTCCTCTCGGATATAGTGCCCATTGTAGGAGGGCCTTTTGATCAGGATCATACCTCGAGCCCATGAACAATTTATCTACTTCTTGAGGCAATACCTGTTGATTTGTGTCTTGCTTCTTCAAGAATGCATCAAACAGAAGTGCTGAATTTATATCCCAACCTGAAAATACGATAACTCCAGCCTCCTTTAATATTTTCCTCCCCTTCTCAGGGGTCATATCTTTCATGAGAGCATCTATCTCATCTTGCAGCCTTCTCATCTGCTCTTCTTCTGATCTCCCAGCCATACTTCGTCTCACATGAGCTCCCTTGTACTGGTATAAGAATGAAAGGAATTCTCCTGAGGAAGCAAATCCATCATCTGCAACAAAGTCTTCATGCTCTGTCATCCTTATATCAACTATATCCCTAATATTAAAATCACCAGTTTCCACATCTACCTCTGCTTCAAAACCAGGTGGATAATCTTCTCTAGGGGAGTCAGCAGGGATGCTACTAGCAGTTGATTTTGGTGACATGTGAGCCAATGGCTTACTATCTCTTCCAGTGTCAACAAATTGGCGACTCTGTTGGGGAAGAATTATTAAGACTCTGCTGTGGGAGAGAACTCAGAAGAAATAAATAACTTATGTCCTCTAGGAAAGAGGTGGCGACTCTGTAAAAAGGAAAATTAAATGAAAAAGATCAGTAGCATTCAGTATGTTTCAATATCCATATTTTTATGGAGAAGCATCTTCAGAAAAATATGCACAATGGCAACCACAGCCACAAAGAGACAGGAATATTCCAGGAAGATTTAAGCCATTGGATTTCGGTAACATCCTTGAGTATCCATATGCATTTCCCTATGAGTTGAAGATCTGTATGCCGAGGTTCCATGGAGATGAAAGGGAATCACCAATTGGGCATCTAAAATCATTTTATTGGTTTATTGAGACCTTCAGAATCTACTCAGAAGAAACGATCATGAAATGGTTTGTGCTAACATTGGAGGATGTTGCAGAGTAGTCATTCAGCTTGTTACCCCCACAAAGTATCTCATCATGGGAAGAACTTGAGTGGTGGTTCATGGAAGAATTCTATGGTGTAATTGAGGACAACACTTTAGCCGCTAGCCCTTCAATTGGTTCTCCACACCAACATCAGATTCAATCGGATTATGATTGTGGCAATGCAATCTACAACATAAGAAGAAAGGAAGGTGAATCTATAGAGAAACTGATTGGCAGAATAATGGTGACTTATTTCCAAATGCCTGATAATATACAACTTAATTCAGCTATACTGGAGGAATTGATCATGAGAGAATGTGGGTCTAACAGTTTGGAATCAGCATGTTCAATTCTTGAAGAATTGAATAAAAAAATACATGATTTGCGTGAGACGAGTAACATCAACATAAGAGATGCAAATGAAGATGATTATATAGAAGAATCAGTTATCCCTTTGGAAGTCCCATCTGATGAAGAAGCAATTGATGATGTTTGTGAGTACAAGTCAGAACCTAAAGAAATTGTTGCTAACATTGATGAAGAATATTGTACCAGTCATGAGGAGAGTGAATCCATACCTGAGTACCTTGATGATACAATTGATAAAGAGGAGGTATGCAAATTTGAAAATGGCTTTCAAATATTTCCAAACCCCTTATGTGATGAAGTGATAGAGGAAAATCATATTCCCTACTGCCATAGTATGTGTGAAAAGGATTTTCATGTATTCTCAATTCCTTTATATGATGAAGAAGAAAAAATTTCAGACAGTATGGACAATACAAACATGTGTGAAGACAACATGGGTAATAATATGACTAAGTCACGTGATAAAAGGACCACAAAAATAAGAGAGTTACAAAAGGAAGGTACATCACATAGAGATAAAATAAAAGGTGAAAAGAAGTACCAGTTAGATAATATGCAGCATTCCAATAAAATAGAGATGAAGAATATGCGGATGCCACAAGAAGCAAACTTTTGTAAAAGTATAAATATCATTTCCTATGAAATAGGGGATAATGGTAATCCAGGTGAAATAAAGAATCCTTATAAAATAAGGATGGATAATGCATCTTATGACAGGAATTGCCAATTAGGTGATATCACTAATTTCAAAGTTTTTATACTACTTCATGATGAGAATCAGATGTTTGATAGAGGAAAGAATTGGTGTTCAGTTTTTGGGCTTGAGGCCACCAAAACAGGTCAATGAATTAGGCACATGGTCTACTCTACCAGAGATCTGAATTCTTGCTATGCCCACAAGGGGCATCCATCCCCAGACAGAGCCACTGTTGGAACCCTAAAATTTGCAATTTTTAGAATTTCAAATTCCAAGACAAGGAGCAAGAAAAATTCTAAATATATATATACATATATATATATATTGAATAGGTACAAGTAATATATTTTATATTTGTTGCACAATATGAAACCATAACATAAACACAATAATGGGCATAAAAAATGGAGTGTGAAGCACCAAAGGGGGTAAAAACATCATTTAAAGACCATTTATCCATTATATACCCATAAAATAGCCTTAAAATACCTCTAATATGCCTAAACAACTTGTAAAGTGACAATTAATTACATAAACTAAGGCAATTTTGGGATTTGGAATTATTTTTATTTAAAAGGGGGGTGTCTTTTGAACCAAAGGGGTATGAAAACCATTCAAACACATATATATGTGTGAAGTAAAATGTAAAGGGGGAAGAAAAATAAAGAGAAGAGGTGGAGGCAATTTTGTACTATAAAACTTTTTATCAAAAATAACCAGTTGCATTTTCTTTCTCATATGTGTTGAGAGTTAACATATTTTTAGAAGGCAGTTGCTTATGATATTATCTAAAAGTGGATAAGGTTATTCATGTTCTTCCAGTAAAATTCTATGTTTCATATTGTAGATTTGGATCAAAAAGATTTACTCGTGAATTGTAATTGTTCCCTGTATTTCTTCCTTGGATGGTCTCTTAAAAGTTAGGGTTAAATCCATTCAAGCAGTTTACAATATAGACATTGAAGTAGAGCTCATAAGAAACAGTAACTGACAGACTCATCGAGAGGTGGTGGGTTTAAAAACTGTCTCATAAGTTTACACAATAAGTCCTAAAGAAATATAAGACTCTATAGCCCAAATAAGAGGAAAGGCACTGATCATTTGTAAACAAACCCTTTAACCATACCAGTTACCCTTTACTTTTAAGCATTAGGATTAGTAGAGTAGGTATAGTAGGTAATTTAGCCAAAGTGTAACATATATACTTTTGTAAGATGCATAGATCAATACACACATCTGAAGTCAGTTTGTTTAAGAAACTTATGCCATTCTGAGACTAGGAGACATCAGATTAAGACACTAAATCTGCTATAAAAAGCATTAGTTGAAGGAACAACTAGTGAGTAGGTATACTCGCCTAGGTCCTGCAGAGCCTAAAGTGAGAGAGTTAGTAACCAAATAGGTTCACTCTATAAGTTGGCCAAGTCAATTGCAGGGTTTGATCATAGGAGTTGGCATTTCCTTAGAACCTATCCAATCTGTCGATTTGAGACCCAACAGGTTCATTGCTTGTGTATACCGGTTTGTGTGGCGAGTTCCAACAACATCTGCATATGTCTTTTTATCGATATCATTACCTACAATGAATGTCTTCTTTTCTTCACCTTCATTTGAAGAGGTGAACTTTATTTCTTTATCAGATGTGTCTTTGCTGTTTGAACTTTGACCTTCTTCAAAGCCTAAGCCACCGGTATCTTTGGATTGCTTTTGTTTGCTCAACATCTTATCTAAGGGTTTGGTGCTGCCTTCATATTTGCTCCTTACTTTTATTTCTTCCTTACTTTCTTCAAGCTCCTTTCTGAGCTTCACTATTTCTGCTTCCAGATCTTGATGCTCCTTTTCCTTCTTCATCAGATCAGAGGATGTAACTTCACATATTCTCTTGGTTTCTTCCAGCTGCAGTTTCAAGTCAGATATGACTTGACTGGACTCATCCAAGGATTGCTTCAAGAGACTTTGTCCATCTACTGCAGCATGCTTGACCTTCTTGAGTTCTCTTCTTGTTTTACTCAGTTCCTCAAGAGCACTTATAAGCTCTCCTTCTAAATCCACTTCAGCCTCAATATCCTCTTCTTCCTCATCTTCACCAACTAGTTCATCAAGTGCCATAAAGAGATTAACTTTTCTATCATTCTCATGGTAGTCATCTTCTGATTCACTTCCTTCATCTATGTCATCATCCTCAATAGTATAGAGGTTGTTCTACTTCCGGTAGCCTCTTTTTCCTTGTCGGTAGACATTTTTTCTCTACCTTTGCCATCAGATTTGTTAAACTCTCTTGACTCATCTCCACCGGTTTCATTGTAAGGACATTTTGCAACAAAGTGTCCAACCTTACCACAGTTGAAACATTTGAGTGGTAGCTTTCCTTTATACTTGCCAAATCTTCTTTTGAGCTTTCTGACAAAGTTTGCTACCTCTGCATCAAGAGTCTTTACTGGATCCTTTATGAGCAGCTACTTCTTTGCCTTTTTGGGTGGTGTTGAACGCTACTTCTTTCCTTAAGGAAGCATCACCGACCGTTCTCATCTCATAGGCTGTTAGTGAGCCAAATAGTTCATCCATTGAAAAGACCTTCAGATCCTTGGCTTCTTCTATGGCAGACACCTTTTTATCATACTTAGGTGTAAGAGACCTAAGTACCTTCTTGACAAGGATCTCATCTGCAATATCTTCTCCAAGTCCCTTGATGGTATTCACAGTTTCATCAAATCCGTGAAGGTAGTCTGCAATCTTTTCATCATCCTTCATCTTGATGCCCTCAAGTTGGCCCCTTAGTGCTTGCAGCTTGGCCTCTTTGACTTTTGCATCTCCTTCAAATAACCTCTGCATTTTATCCCAAGTTTCCTTGGCAGATGCATAGTGCATGACCTTGACAAACTCATTATTAGACAACCCGCTCAAGATAGCATGTTTGGCCTTTGCATTGTTCTCATACTCCTTCTTGGCATCCGAATCAGTGGGAGGAACACTAGGGACAACATACCCACTCTTAATAGACATCCACACATCAAAACCAAGGGAGGAAATATAGGTCTCCATTCTTCTGCTCCAAAAGGCATAGTTGGATCCATCAAACACGGGGGCTTTTGAGGAAGTAGACTCATTTCTTGCCATTGTGTTCTAAGTCTAGAATCTGCCCAAGGTATATAAATAACCGGGAACCTAAGCTTTGATGCCAATTGTTGAACACAGAGTACCACTTAGAGGGGGGTGAATCAGTGGTTCCTAAACTCTTTTCCCTTTTAAGGCAACTTCAGAATACTGGTTGTTATCTTAAGTACTAAACAATCAAACCAGTAAAGCAAATGATGAAACCAAAGAAAACAATCACACAAATGCAACACCAGATGTATGAGGAAAACCCAATATGGGAAAAACCTCGGTGAGAAATGCTGCTAAAGACTATTGCTCCAATCCATCCTCACAAGTGAAACACTGAATTACAAAGATTAGGGGCACTGTTGACGTGTATTTTGTACACTATCAAACACAAAATAAAATACCTAAGGGTACCTTATCCTCTCTTGAATAAAGCCTCTGATTGCTTAAGATATTGCGAAAAAGGATCAATCAGGATGACTCCAAGGTTCTTGTTTGTAGGGTCTCTACGTGTGGATAAGCTCTCTGTGGTATGATGTGATTTGCTGGAATCACAAGGGGACTTACATTTGATGATCGAACTTCTGATTTGCTTTGAATATTGCTGGAACATAGGCTCTTACTGGCTTTGACTTGAAAAAAAGGAAAAAAGAGGAGGGTGAGGAAAGAATCTAATCCTAATACTAAGGAATGTAGGAGCAATGATTGATTTTTGATGAAATTCTAACTAGGTCTTGTTTTGACATCGCAGGACCATCTCCACAAGGCTAGTGCGATCTTCGAAGGAAAGCTTTATGATGTTCAAATCATCACTGCAGGCATAGACACCATCAGGTTGATGCATATCGATGAAGAAGCGACAATTGAAGTTAAGCTTAAGTTGAATGATTCCAGTTGACTACACAAGGCAAGTCTGCAATCAACAAACTGCTAGTAGTATGGATATACGAATTCCACCATCAATCAAGCACATTTCTTCCACTCATCTAATAACATGAAATCAAACATGAGAAGTATAAAGACCATGCAAATTGTCGAATCGACCCATAAATTTCACCATTTCTTCAATGAAGTTACAAGTCTTTTACAACAACATCTTGGCAACAATCTTTGCCTTCTCTCTCTACTCTACTCTAATTGCTTCCAACTATTCCTAACTATTTCTAACTATTCTCACTCTCTAACTATCTATTCTAATTATTGTTAATTGCCTTTACAAAATGAAATGCCAGGGCTTATATAGTGCCCTCAATACAATTCGATGGCTTAGATCAATTCGAGATCAATGGCCAAGATTTTACAATGAAAACCCTAATTAGGGTTTGTTACAACCATTACATAACATTTAATGCTTGACCAATGAAATAATTGTATTGCTTGGACACATGTCCTCTCTGGAAAATTCCACCAATGAATAGCCGGGGTAGGTACATCGGAGTTTGTGCCACCTCCCATGAGTTAGGTACATCGAATCTGGACATGCTGAGGTGGATCAATCCGACTGGAGGAGTGATGACTGGGATGCCACCTCGTCTGACACTTGGTTGATACTCAATTTGGTAACGTTGAGAAGTTAGCCTTAATTAATTCTTCTGGAACTATTTGCTTCTTCAACGAACCCTTTGCTTTGACTTCTTGTGTCCTTGATGTGCAGGACGATTGATGTACCTTGCCTTGGAATACTGGATTGGAGAAGTCGCTCTTGATGACGTTAGTCCAAAGAATGTCGTCCTTGTCGGTGCTAGGCTGGAGGAGGTCGCCCTTGTCCTTGCTAGGCTGGATCGAAGAAGGTCGTCCTTGTCCTTGCTTGATCGTCCTTGATCTGGCTTGATTTTCCAACTCCGGGATCTCCATTTGATGCCTACACAACATTTCAAAATTAGTAATATATCTTGAAATCTAAAAATTAAACTTTAAAAGGAAGATTCAAGATTTTAATTAGGAAACTTCATGATAAATCTTGAGTTATCATTTCCTAATTTAGGATTTTCAAAGCAAAATTTAAATCTTCAAAATTGGTGCCAAGGTGATTACGCCATACCTCCACTTGGGAATTAATTCTAAAAATGATGTAAAAATAGATGAATTTTGCTAGGCAAAATGTAGATCAAAGCTCTCCCTTGGATAAAATTGCGCCTCCATTAGCTAGCTTCTTCAAGATCTGGAAATTCGCCTTCAAATGTAGCAAGAAATTCGCTTCTCCCATAGCCTTCAATGTGAATTTCGCCCTTCTTAGTCTCCACTCCTGGTAGAAATTCGCTCCTTCAAATTGCTCTTCCAAATCGCACTTGAAATGATGAGTGAATGATTTGAATAATGAAAAACATGCCTCAAATATATAGAACGCTCACCATTTTATTTCCATGGGCCGACTTGGAAAAAATAGGCCAAAAGATAAATAAAAATTAATAAAAGAAGAGGCTGACTTGATAAAAACATTAAATAATACCCCAAGCGCTCCAATTTTATTTTATTTTTTAAAATAATAATAATTAATTTTAAATGCCTTTATAATTAAAAAATTCGATTTTTTTAGGCTCAAAATTAATTATTAAATACCATGCGCTTTTATTAAATGCCAAAAATATTTCAAGGTTTTATCGAATCTGGCATTTAATGTAATTTGAAGGATATTTGGCGCCCAATCATGAAAAATAATGGCTATTAACAAGATCGCTCTGGTCCCTTGGTGAGGGACAGGAGCGATCTCATTCTAGACCTCACACTTCTTCTTTTTTACGTCCAAGATGGCATTTTTACTTAGAATTTCGAGTTCAATTTATTCGATCTTTGAAATGAGTGCACTTTAAAGCATTTTTGCCCTGGTCCCTTGGTGAGGGACAGGAGCTATTTTGCAAATCCAAGCTTATCCGTCCTTTGTTAGCCTTCCAAATTATATTCAATGGATAAATCATGTTTTCCTTGGTCTCTTCAAATCATAAAATTGTCTTGATCCTGCAAGAACAGTGCAAATTTGAAATTCAAGCTCCGGTCCTTCAGTGAGGGACGGGAGCACTTTTGCAATTACAAGCCAATTCGTCCTTTGCTGGCTTCGAAAATTATCTTCAACGGATCGATTGCGTCTTCCTTCACCCACCTCAAACGTAAAACTTGTTTTTCTCTTGCCCGAATCTTGTCTTGAGGGAAAATTGCTCTGGTCCCTTGGAGAGGGACAGGAGCGATTTTGTTACTTAGGCCGATTTTCTTCATTGTGGCGTACTTAAGTTATATTCAATGGGCAAAACATACTTCCCTTGACCTCCTCAAATCGGGAAACCACTTAAATCTTGCAAGGATAATGCGAAATTGGAATTCAAGCTCCGGTCCTTCAGTGAGGGACAGGAGCGATTTTTGCTCTCAGGGCCAAATCTTTTTACTTTTCACTTCAAATTTCCTTTGCTGAGGAAAATATCATCTCTTTACACGCCATGAATAAAAGTTCGAGTCCAAACAAGGTCTAAAAATGTGTATATGAATAAAATCGCTCTGGTCCCTTGGTGAGGGACAGGAGCGAATTTACCTATCTAGACAAATACTCCATCATTTCATCGTCCTTAATCAAGTCTGGATGCTCTATCACATTCATTTTGTCCTCCATCATGCCTTTGATGTCTCAATTTGTGCAAACGAGGTCAGGAATGACTCCACTAAGCTTTTTCGCTCTGGACCCTTGGTGAGGGACATGAGCGATTCGCCTTGGACCCTTGGAGAGAGACAGGAGCGCTTTTCGCTCTGGACCCTTGGAGAAGGACAGGAGCGAAATTTGACTTTTCGAACTCTCTATCAGGACAATTTTAATGGAATATATCTTTCTTCTTTCTTATACTTTAAGTTATATTCCATATATACTTTCAGGATGTTTGAGAGTGGTTTCAGACCTCCAGGAGTTATATTGCAAAATCTAGTTTTTTGAGGTTTTTCAGTTTCCAGACTTAGTCAAATTTCAGGATCAGGACATTCCAGACTTAGCCAAATTTCAGGATCAGGACTTTCAGACTTAGCCCAAATTTCAGGACATTCCAGACTTAGCCAAATTTCAGGATCAAGACATCACTCAAGCCGGACTTGCTTATCCATGTGATCACCTGGGTGACACTCAAAATGCAAAGGCTAGCTAACAAAACCCTAAAAGACCAAAAAACAAACCCTAAAAAGGAAAAAAAGCAAGGGTCCCCATTTGCAATGGGGTGATGTGTGAAAACGTCACAACAGGCACCAACCCAAGGAACACCAACCCCTGCACCAAGCTCCAACTTGGTGATGTATATTGAAATACAATTTAGATATAGTCGTGGCTTCTTGTTGCAAATGAATTCTGCAACTCTTTGGTCAAATAGATGTCTACCAGTTAATAGTTTTCTCTTTTTTACGATATCTCACACTGCTGGTTATGAGATCACTCTCTCTAATTCTTGGCCTTTCTTCTCTCTCTCTCTCTTATAGTCTCACAACTCACTGTGTCACACTTTGGATGCCGCCTTGCTCAACCACACCTCACCGGTTTGCTCAACGTTTGAACCTGCTACAGTTATACCGGTACTCTATTATTGCCGGTTAAACCCTCTCACCAGTTTGCTTGTTGACTCACTCTGCAACTTACTTAGAATAAACTCTAAGGGAGATGATTCTTCTCTACACTCAACCTCTCTTCCCTCTTCTTCTTCTCCACAAGCATCAATCTTTTATGTTTCGAGCTTATATATTTATAATCATGGATTCCCGCCAAGAGTGCATTCAAACACTGTTGTGTTAGGTTTTCCTTTTCCAGCTCAATCCGAATCCCCTTTGATTCGATCTGCTTTTCAAGGATATGATCTTTATGACAACAATCAATAACCAGCCAAACTTCGCATTCCAATTTTTCTAAATTTGGAGGTTTGCACCATGCTTTTCTGCTTTTCTCTGTCACTTGCCATTAATGGCTTTGCTCTTTCCTTCACCTAACAGGTACGGAGATCAAATCTTCTTGCAAGATCAGTGCGATTGCTTTTCCAGCTTGCCTTTCTCAAGTTGCAATCTTCTGGCATCCTCTGTGACTTGCGGGTTCCTCATTAAAGCCGACCTACTCATAGATTGTTGTGTCGATGCACAGTCCACTGACCTGTGCGGTACCTCCACTTGGCATCCTGTTGTGACGTATTCACACATCGCCCCATTGCAAATGGGGACCCCTACTTTTTGCTTTCTAGGGTTTGTTTTCTTGGTCTTTTAGTTTCTTGTCTATTGACCTTTTGCATTTGGAGGGTTGTCAGAGGGATTATTTAGATAATAGGCTCTGCTTGAGCTAGGGTGAGTCAGTAGGTAGTCCAGGTCAGGGTCTCATTGAATGCCTTCCTTAGGTCAAGTTTTGCTCTTGTTGCTAGTTGTGTCTTGTTTGAGTCAGGTGGATCTCCTCAAGAGGTCAGGTCAATTGAGTGATTAGGGGTTATTTAGATCATTCCTAGGGTTTTTTTTTGTACTATCTGATCGCACTTCAAGTTGCTAAATCAAACCTTGGTTGAATGCATAATGTCCTCCTAGGTCCTATCCCTTACATCAAGGACGAAGCGAATTCGCCTTAAGAAGTTTGGAATGTCATCCTGATCCTCAAATGTCCTGAAATTTCCCTAAGTCTGGAATGTCATCCTGATCTTGAAATTTGACTGAAATTTGCCTAAGTTTGGAATGTCATCCTGATCCTGAAATTTGACTGAAATTTGCGTAAGTTTGGAATGTCATCCTGATCCTGAAATTTGACTAAGTCTGGAAAATTGAAGAATCCTCCAAAAACTAGATTTTGCATTATAACTCCTAGAGGTCCGAAACTACTCTCAAACATCCTGACAATATATATGGAATATAACTTATATCTTTCTTCTTTCTTATACTTATTTCCTTACCTTGTGTCTTTCTTCTTTCTTATACTTAAATGTTAGATTCCATATATGAATCCTGATAGAGAGACTAACATGTCAAATTTTGCTCCTGACCCTTCCAAAGGGTCCAGAGCGAATTCCTCCATAAGACATTTTACCTTGCCCCAAACTAAGAACTAACTCATTCCCAGGCATTATTGAGGGCAAAACACTTGTTTGGATAAGGTAATGTGGGAGATGAAGTCAAGATTTGAGCCTAAGTGCAAATTTCACTCCTGACCCTTCCAAAGGGTCCAGAGTGAAATTCTTGTATGACCTTATTTCCTCACAAAATCTTGGAAGTGAAACGCCAATTTGAGAGCAAATTGACTTGACAATGATAGGAGGAGGCTTGAGAAGTTATATCCAAGGCAAGGAAAGGAGAAAGGAGGTGTGAAATGAGCTCAAGGAAGAATTTCGCTCCTGACCCTTCCAGAGGGTCCAGAGCGAAATTCCCATAACCTCTATTTTACTCCTTGTTATGACCAAGTTTTTGACTTTTAAGGCATGTTGGGAAGGCTTTGATGCATAGTTGCCTTTGAAAGGTAGTTTGAGGCGATGAGGTGGTGAAAATCACCTAGAACAAGAATTTCGCTCCTGACCCTTCCAGAGGGTCCAGAGCGAAATCCTCAACTTGACCCTCTATTTTGCCTAATACATCAAAAAGACCTTGTTTTGAGCTAAGTGGATGGCAAATTGACTTGATTGTGGTGAGGAGAGATGGGTTTAATCAAGTTTGAAGGTGAGTTGAGAGGAAGAAGTGTGAAATCAACCCAAAATGTGAATTTCGCTCTTGACCCTTTTAAAGGGTCCAAGGCGAAATTCTCCATAGACACTATTTTCTTCCTTGTTTAGACCAACATCCTTGTTCCTTGGGCATAGTGGGGGTATATTGATATACTCTTGCCATAGGAAGTGATTGGAAGTGAAGAAGATAAAGGATTTTGTCCAAGATTATGAATTTCGCTCCTGACCTTTCCAAAGGGTCCAGAGCGAAATTCCTCAAACCACCTATTTTCTCCTTGTGTGAGGTCAAAACCTTGGTTCTTATGGCGTAGATGGAAGTGGAGTGATGTATATTTGCCTTGCAATGAAGATTGGAGTTAAAGAAATGAAGAATCAAGCCTAAAACTTGAATTTCGTTCTTGACCCTTCCAAAGGGTCCAGAGCGAAATTCTCAAAATCTCTTTTTTCTTCCAATTTTGTGTCAAGCCAAACATTGACCAAGGTGAATTGAGCTTGAAGATGTCCCTAGGCATGCATTTGAATAACTTGTGATCACAAAAAGTGAGGATTTTGAGCTAAAACTTGAATTTCACTCCTGACCCTTCCAAAGGGTCTAGAGCGAAATTCTAAATAGGTCCTGTCCTTGGCCATGGTCTTGAGCGAATTTCTCCTTTCAGGCCTTCTTGGGGGTCAAACAAGTGTTGCCTTCATGGGAGAGGGATCCAAGGTGAGAGTCAAGGTAGAACAAAGTGAGAAGGATAGAGCTAAGTGAAGGAAAAGAAGCAAAGTATGAATTTCGCTCCTGACCCTTCCAAAGGGTCTAGAGCGAAATTCTTGAAAACACCTAATTTGCTCATGATGGAGGCCAAAATATGAATTCCTAGGCATTGGTGGAGCAAAGATTAATGTATACTTACCTTGAGAAGCAATTTGGAGCAAGGAAGGGATGGGATTGTGTCTTAATCATGAAAATCGCTCTTGACCCTTCCAAAGGGTCCAGAGCGAAATCCTAAGGTAACCTAAATTTCTTGCCAAAAACACTTTGAAATTGACATCACTTAAAGGGCTAGTTGTGAGATCGTGATGGGAGAAGGTTTGAAGGTAAAGTCCAAAATTGTGAAATGTTGAAAATGAGGTCTAATTGAGCAAATAGCAAAAATCGCTCCTGACCCTTCCAAAGGGTCCAAAGCGGAATTTCCTTTAGGTCCTATCCCTAGAGAGGATCCTGAGCGAATTCCATTTTGATGACTTCTTGTTAATGATTTGAGGTTAGAAATGCTATGTTGGATAAATTTATCATGTGTACTTAATCATCTTTTGGTTTGTTTTGCAGATGGAGGAGGACTTCAAGTGTTCGAGAAAAGCATTGAGGGATTTGAAGTGTTCAAGGATTTCCAAGCTATCCTCAAAGACTCCATTCCGCCACACAATAGAACCACATGATGATAGAGAAGAATGACCTTACAAGCACTTCAAGGTGAAGTAATGCTACTAGAGAAGAAGGAATGACTTGACCGTGAGAAGGCTTCATCAAGCACATGGGAGTCAAAGGGGTACATCATTCATCACATCAAGGACGAAGGAGGATCATCCAAAATCAGTGCAAGGGTACATTGAGGAAGCAGATAGTTTCAAAAGAGTTAATCAAAGTTAAGCTTCTCATCAAATATCAAGAGATACAAGCAAATACCAGACAAGGTGGCGTCCCAGTCACTATTGCTCCAATCAGATAAGTCCACATCAACATGTCCAGATTCAATGTACCTGACTCACCGGTGACGGCACAAACTTCGGTGTACCTACCCTTGCCTCCTATTGGTCCACACTCATTGAATGTAATTTTCTCATTGGCTAGGGAAGTTTGTTACAACAAACCCTAATTAGGGTTTCTATCTTGTAATCCTAGCCATTGATTCTAAGTCAATCAGAGCCATCAATTTGTAAAGAGCTCTCTATATAAAGCTTTGGCTCCTCATTTGTAAGGGTTAATAGTTAAGAGTGGGTTAATAGTTAGGAGTAAGCAAAAGAGAGATAGTCAATAATTAGTAGCTCAATAGTAGATAGCATTTTAGGGTAGAGTAGAAAGAGAAGGCAAAGATTGTTGTCAAGACATTGTTGCAAAAGACATGTAAACTTCATTAAAGAAATGGTGAATTCTATGTGTTGATTCGACAATTTGCATGGTCTCTATACTTCTTAAATTTAATTTCATCTTATTAGATGAATGGAAGAAATTTGTATGATCAATGGTGAAATTTGTATATCCATACTACTAGCAGTTTGTTGATTGCAAACTTGCCTTGCGTAGTCAACTGGAATCATTCAACTTAAGCTTAACTTCAATTATCGCTTCATCAACCTGATGGTGTCTATGCTTGTAGCGGTGATCTGAACATCATAAAGCTATCCTTAGAAGATCGCACTAACCTTGTGGAGATGATCATAGCATGTCAAAGCAAGACTTAGTTAGAGTTTCATCAAAGGTCATCCATTGCTCCTACATTCTTAGCATTAGAATTAGATTCCTCTCCAACCCTTATCCTTTTTTTCCTTTTACGTTCTAGTGATATCCAAAGTAAATCAGACGCTCAGGTCATCAAATGCAAGTCCCCTTGTGACTCCAGCAAAATCACATCATACCGCAACTTATCCACAAGTAGAGAACCTACATACAAGAACCTTGGAGTTGCCTCGATTGATCCTTCAGCGAAATCTTCAGCATTCGGGGAAACTTTGTTCAAGAGAGGATAAGATACCTTGGTATTTTATTCTGTGTTCGCATGTGCATGAAAAACACATCAACACATCCAGCTGTCATGCCTGTCGACATCCACCTTTGCTTGGATTCCTATGTCGGTTTGACATTCTTTGTTTACCAAGGTTGACTACCGGTTTAGCTTATCTTACCGGTATGACTATCAACCATCCTTTCTGTTTTGTTCACCGGTTATTGTGCCTTCATAACACACAAACAACCTTCATCCCGGTTTATGCCTTATCAGTAAACCTTCCTTCTGTCTGCTCACTCTCATGTGTATTGCCATCATACTTGTCACCTTGCCAAACCGGTTGACATCAATGACAACTTAATGCCAAACTGCCAACAAAAAGCTCTTCTCCAACTTGTGACAATTGTAGGTACCAAAAGTAAAAAATGTAGGCCGGAGTAGGATGTGGTTGTGTCACATTTGCAAGAAAGTGTTTAGAGGGAGCTACACAAGGGTACGGTCTCATTTCTTGGGTGTTACATATAGTGGAGTTAAAGTTTGTCTAGAAAAAAAGGAGGATAAGAAGATAGAGGCTCATAGATTGCACATGGAAACAAAAATGAGGTCTCAAATTATGACAATATAGGCATATTCTTTTGCAAGAGGACAATCATCTATGCCTATGACATCCATGGTTGGTAGTACTACTAGTGATATTCCCACAAGAGGAAAGAGGAAGATTAGTGGTGGTGAGAGGCCAAGGATAGTTGAAAGTATGTTTAATGCTAAGCACGAGATGCAACAAAGTATTCCATTGCCAAATGTGTGCCCTGTTTGTCTTATTTTAAACAAATGATCGAAGATGTAGCCTCTATTGGTCCCTCTTTTGTACACAGTGGAGATCATAAACTATGTGTTACGCTCCTAGACAGAATATTCTAAGGTCAATTTGCTAATTGAGGATATGAGGCAAACATGGATTAGGACAGGTTGTTCCATTGTGATGGATGGGCGGACCAATATTACACATCGACCACTCATCAATATCATAGTCACATTCTCAACTGGCTTTTATTTTCTTAGAGTTGTGGATTGTTTTGGGAAGTGTAAGGATGCAGACTACCAGTTTAGCATTTTGAGAGAGGCCATAGAGGAGGTTGGGGCCTTAAATGTTGTACAAGTGGTCAATGATTCAGCACGTGTGTGCAAATTGGCTGGTATGATGGTAGAGGGTGCTTACAAGAACATCTTTTGGACCCAATGTTGTGTTCATGCATTGAACAATGCATTGTAAGACATAGGGGAAATAGATTGGGTGAAGCAAGTGGCAACAAAAGCTAGAGATGTTCAAATGTTCATTTGCAAACCACCATACCTCACTCGCTTTCTTGAGGACATTTTCAAAGGAGTTCTTTAAACTTGTTGAGACAAGATATGCCAGTTACTTCATTTTATTAGAGAGGATGCTTGAGGTGCCTGAGCCTGTACAATCGATGATGGTGGATTCAAAGCGGAGTAGATGACCTAATTCAATCTCTACTGAAGGAAAAGCCATTAGAAAAAGGATCTTTGATGATGATTGGTGGTCCATTGTAAGGTAAGACATTGCTGATTTTGTTGAACACTACCAAATGCTAAGAGAAGGGGGGGGGGGGGTGAAACAGCATATACTAAAACTTGATTAGTTTAACACATTTATTCCATTGAATTTTCACAATTACAATCATCACACATGCATGACATAAATGACAAAAACAACAAATGCATCCATACAAGAACACTAAGATTTTTACATGGAAAACCCAAATTGGGAAAAACCACAGTGAAAATTACACTCACAATGTGTATGAAGATTGTTTACAAAATTTAGGCCATAGGCTAGGAAGCTCACTGCTCCGGACTTGTAGGCTAAGGTGCACAACCTTAGGGCAAGATACAAAAAACGTTCACTGCTAAAGAATACTTCTTCAGGGCAAGATACAAAACATTTGTTTTGATACAATAAAATAAGAGATTGAACTGCAAGGGAATAGCATCTTCCAAAATGTGGATGGCAGTTCACAACTTAATACTCATCTGATCCAACTTTCATTTCTGCATTGTATCACAACCGAACTTCTGTATTAGCTTCGCATACTGCCTTGAGCTCGCATCAATATCAGTCACACATCACATACATATCACATGCCACACTCCATATATTATAACTCGATTAATTTGTCCTTTATACATCAATTGGATCATTAATAACCTCTATCAAGTCAACCTATAGAGAAATGTATCGTGTGTATGCATTATTGACCCAAAAAGCAATCTATACAACACATGCAAAAGGCAAAGGAAATGTGTGAGGGTTCATACCATGTCGGCACTCCTTCCAATATCTCCAAAAAGGTTCTATACACAAACCACTCAAACCAAAAAACACATAAGTCGGTTCATATCAATTTGTTTTACTCAACCTTTCAATTAGAACCAAAAAATAGAACTTGCAAACCATCATAGAAGAAACATAAAGTTCTAGGGATCAAGAATCATTGATCCATAATATCGTATAGCATTAGCAAGACGAGGGATGCAACGCATTCCTCCGCAACATCCTGAAACAACGTTATCCCTAAACACAGACATAAAATAACTCTTGCAACAAGAACATCTGTCCACTCGAAATAAAATGATCAATCTTTCATAATCATTTCTCTACAATACATATATCCTTCTAATACATATCTGATGTAATCATCGACCACCAGACAAATAACCAGAGTAATCACAAGAAGTAGTTGTACCGTTTTCAGAGCAAACAAAAGGCCATCAATTCTCCGGAAACACACCATACCAATTATATTTGCCATCCATAATACTTCTAGATAGATTCCATATATCTGCGCAATCATCTGCACTCATTCTAGCATATTTGCATAATCTTGAAAGCACCTTATTACACCATCATAGATGTTTATCATACAACCATATTCCTCTGCACCTTATCACTACCAAAACAACATCCTAACAACAAATCACCAGCAAGATAGACACCAAAACACTTCACTTAACCAAATCACTTCTCATATCATTTCCGAACCAACATCCAAACTCAACCAACATCAAAATCTCAACCAAGTTGCTGTCAGACCATACACTTCTACATCATGTCACTTCCAGACCAACATTTTGGACCACCAACAAGACTGGCATCAATGACAACATAAACTCAAATGTGCAACAATCTTCCCCTTTGTCATTGATGGCAACACTTACATAAATACAAAATATTTCTCCCCCTTTGACATCAAAGACAAAGGGCGACCATGTTCACTACGTTATCTATATACATTTGTAACTCCCCCTATCAATAACAATCACCCAAAAACTTCGAAAACAAAAAAGATCAACTTGAATATATATACCTTCAAAATTAGATCATCCAGCAACTATTAATGAAACCAACAATCTCTATGCTTTATTACTAGGCCAAATACCCTTGAATTGTTTCTTTAATTCCACAAGAGAAGAATCCCATGAACGAATAGTAGCAGAAAGAATTCTGCTCACACTCACACTCAAGAAATTTTTTTACAATTCTGCACACTTTGGTCAACCTTTTCAGCACCTACAAGAAACTTGATGAAAGAAGACATATGCAACTCCATTGCATCTTTAAGACCACAAAACTGTCTCTTGTACTCATCTCTTTGTCCTTGCCATAAAGATAACTGAGAATGAAGTTCTCAAATCCTAGATCGTATAACACCATTACCATCTTTATAGATATCAAAAGAATGGGCCAACTCGTTGAGTTGAGACTTGGTTGAGTCTATCGCATCCTTAGACTTCTTAGTAGCAACTGGCCATCTCAAACAATAACGGTATAACCATGCAGCATCATCGACAACCACCTTTCTCAAATTTTCCAAATTAAGTTTGAGATTCTTATGTGCCCTTCATTTTTTGGTCATCTTGTCAGCCAGGTTCACTTCTGTAAACAATTTATCTGAACTACTACTATCAACACCCTCTGAAGCCATGCGGTCAGTAATAATTTACACTAGTACTTCTGGAAGTAAGTTAGCAACATCATTAGGAACAAGGTTTTTCTAGAGCAAATGTGTAGTCAACACTTGCTCAATAACTTCCTGATCATATATAGGAACTGTAAAGTAGAGATTACCAACATCCTTCAGACAATTAGGCCGCTTAACCAAGTCAAGTTCTTTGTCAACCTTAAGAGAACTTTCCTCAAAAGATGTAGGGTAAGCAACCAGCATTTCTTCTTTCTCAGTATTAACCTTCTTTGGTTCACCTTCATCACTTTCCACAACTATAGTATCTGCACTCTTTTTCTCAACTGGACTTAGATGCTTAGATTTCAATAACTTAGCAACAAAGAAAGATACCTCTGCAGCTGAAGTAGATAGTTTCCTAGCTCTCTTTACCTTCGAAGTACTTCCTTTAGAAGTCATGCCAATATCACCTTCTGCCTTTCCACCACGATTTTCCATGATTTCATCAAATGTACCTAATCTTCTCTTACTCAAATCCTTAGGAAATTTAAGAAGAATCTCTGCAATAGCGTCATACATTCATCCTGAGGTACTTCATAGAGAAGCTTGGATACCCATGAAGTTCGCGGCACTACTGCCTCCATGAAACAATTTCCTTATTCACCATGAAAGTAATCTCATCTCTGTACCAATCTTCAATACTCAGACAAATCTTGTTTCTAATAATCATCTCCTTCTGGAGACCCATGAAGAACTTACAAGAAGCATTATTACTGTCATCTAATTTATCCAAATATTGTTTAATTTGAGCACCAGCAATCATATCTTTTCTCCAAACAATGTTTTTCATTCTGGGCAATGCATTTAGGAAATAGAATACTAAGCAAACAATAAAAGATCCATACCGAAAGGGGTACTTTTCATCCTTGGTCATTCCAAGATTGTCCAGCAATTGACGCCTCAAGAGTTCACACAAATCATAGTCCTTGTTCTCCTTTACCATTTGATAAGCAACAAACTGCTGTCGAGGAGGAAGATCCTTCTTGGTTTCCGAAATAAACTTTCTATGAAATTCCCATCATCACATATCTCACACCCAAATATTCAATGTTGTCAATTCAAAGGGCTCACTTGTCAAATACAACTCCAATTAGCTTGCTCACTTCCTCATTCTTCACAAATTTCAGGATAGGAACCTTTCTGATAGAACATAGACCGGTTATATTCCTTAGGGCTCCCTTGGAAATTAAATATGGTTGATTTAACCACAAGAAATCTTTATGCATTCTGCTCAAAACAATTCTTATCACTCCATCAGAAAACACAGGAAAATTGCTCCATGTATCCAACCCCATGTGCCCTAGACTGGCATATTCTGGTTTAAACCTTTGCAAATCGTCAACTAGATGGGTTGTGATCATATTCATCCAAAGGAATATGAATATAACATTAAATATCCTCTTTATGAATAAATTTGGCTGGAACAAGAGAAAAAGCACCAACAGGGTCTTCCAGCACGAGAAGAAACAGATGAGTTCCGAAAACAAGTGAAGGCTCATCAAGACTACTGATAATCTTAGCATTGGCCATTGAAAAATTCAAAATCTGATAATCTTAGCATTGCTATTTGAATTAGTTTCCGAAAGAGGGATCAACATCTAGAATAGGTACGGATCCATTTTCAATCATCTTTGCACTTTTAAATTCTGATTTCTTCATCCATGCCATCTTCATTTTCTCCTTCTCGTTGATATCAATTTTCATTTCCGGATCATTATTCTTTTAATTCCTTTTTCTGTAGAATTTTGTAGCATGTCCTATTTCATTACAATTATAGCATACCAGATTTCGTTGCGGTCCACTTTCATTCAATCTGCTATTTCCACTCCTTGTGAAACTCCTATTTGTCCTGCATTCAACGACTCTATGTCCATATACATTGCAAACATAATAGTATCCTTTGAAAGGCTGAATATCCCTGCCAAAACTTGAATTCCCATATCTATTCCAATTCATCCTACTTCTACATTCACTTACTTTGTGGCCAAACTTATTGCAATAGAAACATTGACCATTAAAAGTTTGATTTCTGATCTGACTTTTGCATTCACTAGCTTTATGTCCAAGTTTATTGCATGAAAAATAGTTGCCATTAAAAGATGAGGAATACTTGGGTAGAGCAGGAGGAGGTCTCCTGAAATTCTTTAAGTTCTAGAAGCTTTGGTAGTTCTGGTCTAGAATGAAATCTTTTTGTTTAATTATAGTTCTTCAATTCATTGTTGACCTTTTCCTTTCCTTTTTCCTTCTTGCTAGATGTCTTAGAGCATTCACCATCTTCAAAGCCAAGTCCGCCTTTATCTTTATTTTGTTTTTGAGAACTGAGCATTACATCAAGCACTTCACTTCCACCTTTGAGTTTCAAACCATAGCAGCATTAATTGGGAAAACAAAAGTATAAGATTTTTTGAAAAAAAATGGGAAAAAATCGGATTTACAAAAAAAAATAAAAAATTGCAGAAAACAATCGAAAACTATTTTTTTTAATATTGAAGGGCATTTCCATAGCATAGAGATATTGTAAGCTAATAATATACAAACTCCAACACATGAATTATAGAAAATAGATTTTCACTAAGTACGTTGCACAAAATATAAAACATAAATAATCACTAGATGGTGATAATTGTCAAAATGTCAATAACAATATGTTTTGTGACTTTGTACAAAGTCAACCTATAAACTATGTACAAAGTACCAAAAAATCAAATATAGTCAATAACATGCTAGAGGGCAGGAGGCCCTCATGATGAAGCTCCTAAGTTAGAGCCTGACCTAATTCATTCAACCCATTCAGGATCCATGTTGGCTTGCCCCATGATCTCAAAATCATCAGGCTCAAGCAAATTATCATCGTCATCATCAGCAATCCACTTAGACTCTGGATCTATCTCGTTGAGGTCAATTGGTTTGTCTTCCTTAATAGTTCCTGTTTTTGCCCATGTAGAAATTAGTCTTTACCTTACAAGTCAAGAACACAATGAATACAATTTTAACTAACTGCAAGTATATATTAATATTCTTACCTTGAGCTTTCTTTAGCTTCAAGCAGAGGTTGTGGTGAACAAACACCAAGTCATTCATCTGTTATTGTGTTAGGCAGTTGCGTTTCTTGGAATGTATGTGTTAAAAAACACTCCAATTATGCTCACAAGCGGATGAGCTGCATGATTGGGTTAAAATGCACACTGCCATCCACCTAAGATATTTGCATTCATCACCAAAACAAGCTCACCATTGAGCCGAAAAACACATTATATAGAGATGATATTATAAGAATATCTTAAAATCTTAATAAATTCAATGACCATGTTGACAAAATAAAGAGTTTGTCAAAAGTTTATAGTTTCCACTTGGTTGGAAGGTTTTTCTGCCTTCCATGGCAGCCCTAGAAGAGAGAAAACCCTTAGCCTGCTTGTACATTTCCAACTTTGACATAGCTTCATTAAATTTATCCTGATTTGGAAACATTTTGTCCATGCACTTGAAGAAGCTTTGTTTGATCTCAACATCAATATCCATGAATGGAGTCTTGTAGAATAATGATGGATTGAGAAAGTATCCCGCAACATGGAGAGGAGAGTGCATCTATCCATCTCATTTCCTATCAATTATGTCCCACAACGGCATATACCTCTCCTTGTTATTTAGCAGCCTACTCCTCATCACCTCCATGGCCCTATCCATGGCCTCATATAAATATCCCATGGGGGATTTTTTCCCATCCACTAGTCTCAAGACTTTTACTAGAGGCTTTGAAAATTTTACAATTTGTTCCATCGATTCCCAAAAACTGGTAGATTACATGTACTCTGCCACTGCTATGCCATTTGATTGATTTGTGAAGCCAGACTCCATCCACTCGGCTGAAACAAACATTCACCTCAAATTATTTTTTTGTTCACATAGTTTCTGTAATGCAAGCAAGTGTGTTGCAAATCTTGTCACCCTTGGTCGAACTAGCTCCTTGCTTCTTGTGAAAGAGCGCATTATAGACAAAATCCTTGTGTGATTATAAATAAATTTGGTAATCGTACGAGTCATCTACAATGCCTCCTTAACCCATTCATTTTTTCCAATGTCCTCTAGGGTTAGATCAAGGCAATGTGTTGCACATGGTGTAAAAAACATAGAGGGGTATTTCTCTGTCAGAAGTCTCCCGACAGCAACACAAGTAGTAGCATTGTCTGTGATAAATTGAACCACATTTTGTGGCCCTACATTCACAACTACCATGTCATTCATCTCGAACAATGCAACTGCGGATTTGATTATATCAGATGCATCCATAGATTTCAAAAAAATAGTGCCAATCTCACAAGAGACAAGGAAGTTAATGAGGGTTTGGTTCCTTCTATCTGTGCATCCATCTAACATAATGTTGCAACCGCTAGTAGCCCACTGTAATTGATGCTCTTTAACATCTTCAACATCCCGTACTACATTTTTGAGCATACCAACCCTAGATGACTCATAAGATGGGGCTTGAAACCCAAGACCTGTAGCTGCAATAGCATCTACCATATTTTGCCAATATGGCAATCTGAAAGCATGGAATGACAAGCTAGAGGAATACCAAAAATTAGCAATTGCCTTATTTACTTGTTCATGGACGGTTTTCCTCCATCTTGTACTTTCCAAAGTGGTTTGTGATCTTGGTGTAGTATGAGATTGGAAGAAATTTTTAATGATTTCTCCACCTATGTTTAGTCCACGTGTTGTAGAACTTCGAAGGTGTTGATCCAAATTCCTTGAAACCCCTATCTTCACCATCTTCCTCACCCAAACGATTCCTCCTAGCATCTGCAAAACTAGAACCTAGTTCAACCCCAGTTCTCACCTGTTTGGCCTTACTCTTAGCAATCCCATTGAAATATCCTAGAGTCGGATATTGCTTCAAATTTGATATGGGTTTTCGTTTTTGATCATGTTTTGTGACATCATAATGTAATCTTGCGACATGCAAACATGCAGATTGAACATGCAAGATAAACAATATAGATTTTCAAGTAAATCAATCAATGAAATACAAAGAATCTAAATAAGCCAATGTTATTCTTTTGATATAGAAATGTTTTGCTGTTTACAAACACATGTTGCTGTTACAAATCAGAAAGTGCCTAATGCCATCAAGTAACACATACTCGAAATGCCTCCATACATAAAATAACAAACCCTCAGAAAATCTGCAAGATAGATCATCAAATCTCCATGAAAACTGATCAATGATGTGCAATTGTGAATCCTGAGATGAATTCACCAAGTAGGCTGATCTGGGTTTCCGTCCAAATAGCCAACCCTCTAGTGTTTCCGTCCTAGGGTTTACTGAACTTGCAAGCTAAAGCTCTCAAGCTCTCAAGGAAAAGCCTCTTTGAAAATAGCAACTCAAGAATGAATCCTCATTGCACTTTTTCCTCCTTTTATAATACTTTTCCTTTTCGAAAGTAATATTTGATTTCTCTTTTTATTTACTTTTCCCCTCAAAAGTGACTTTACTTTATAATTTGTCATTGACATTATTATAAAGTCACTTTATAAAATAAAGTATGTTTAGCTGCTAATTAATTAAATTTAAATAATGCCATAGAACTTAGGACTATTTAATAATTAATTAATTATTAATGCCATACCTTGACTCCACTTGGAGGTTGCATTGTGAACCATCACTTAATGATAATCTTGACCTATACCTATCACTTGAGCACTTAGAGTTGAGAAGACTCCAAACTAGTCTAGAGGGGGACCTAACTATTGTTGGATTGCTTGACTTAGCCACATCCTGATGACAAGGCATTGCATCCCTTGACAAGCCAGAGGTTAAAGACACCAAAACTATTGCCAAGCGAGACAACTACGCGACCAAGCCAAAAAAAACAATGAGGGTTCCCATTTGCAATGGGGTGATGTGTGAAAACATTAGGACACAACCATTGGTTGCTCGTGGGGGCTTTTCGTTAGATCATTTTTGGCCTGCTTTGATTGGGCCTATGCTTCCTTGTAGAGATTTTCTATATAAAGCTTATTAAAAATATAAGACGGGGGAGTTGGCTCCTAAGTCAATTCAACCTTCGGTTTATCTACCTTCTCCTGCATCAGTTTCTACTCCTTTCTTGTTTGCTCTTGTATCACAGCGGGTCGCACTTTTGCCCCTTCTTCATCGGGGGCTAAGGATAGATCCATTCCTTAGAGTAGACCTCCTCGCTCGCCTAGGACTATGCGGTCCCTGGTAGTTTCTTTTGTTCTCACGTCTGCACCTAGTGTAGGCAAAGGAAAGACACCCATGTTGTCAACATCTGCAACCTGCCTCCCTTCGAGCTTCTGATCATTGCCGATAACCCTCATCCTACCCGATATGGTAAGGGGAGGCGTTCACCCCAAGGGTATTGTTGTGACCTAATCACACATCACCCATCCCAGATAGGGTCCCCCTACCTTTTAGGCCCTTTTGGTTGTTTGGTTTTGGTGGCGGTTTCGTTAGTCTCTCAGCTTTGCGAGTGTTTGGGGGTCGCATTTGATTAAGTCCGCTTTTCGTTTGAGTGATTTTGGTGAAGTCTAGGGCCTGTTTCGTCAATTTTAGGGTTACTGCCTTCAGTCCTAGATTTTAGGGGTTTCTGTTAGGGTTTTGGAAAACTAAGCATACAACTGGAATCAAGATCGTTCAAGGAACCTCCCTGTAAAATTTGAGGCAAAACAGAGCAACTTTCTATTTTTAGAAAGTTCCTATTTTTAGGGATTTTACTGAGTCCCGGAATGTCATCATTTTGCCAAAAAATCAAACTTACTATTTTTAGTAATTTCTATTTTAGTAAGTTTCTATTTATAGTAAGTCATTTTGTGTCTTGTTCTAGGGATCTAACACTGATGCTCCAAAGGTTTCTATTTTTGGCAGTTCTTTTTTGGCAGGACCATTCAGGCGAAGTGATGAAGGCCAAGCATTCACGACTACTTCTAATTCAGGAAAGTCAGAAAGCAAACATGGAGAGTCAAAAAATGGCTAAGTGTTGAAAGCCCATTTCTGAAGTGGAAAGCTTGAGAAATTTGTCTCTGTCCAGGAAATCACATCAAATCCATATAGCCTGATCTAGAAGAAGCTCAGAAATTCACCCAAGTCCAGAAGAAGCTTGGAATTCATGAATTCCTTCTTCATGATCAAAATCCGCCTAAGCTAAAGGAGGGCGCCAAAATGACATATTCATGGAGAAAGGATAAAAATCAAAGATTCCTCCTTCATGGCCAAAATCCGCCCAAAGCCAAGTGAGGGCGGTAAAATGGAGTCTCCTTGGAATGCATACAAATTTGATGAATTCCTTCCTCAAGTAAAAATCCGCCCAAGCACTCAGGAGGGCGCCAAAATTGAAGTGTCATGGAAGGAAGGAAAAATAGTGAATTCCTCCTCACCATGAAAAATCCACCCAACACTCAGGGAGGGCGCTAAAGTGGGATACTGAAGGAAAATCCTCTAAATCATGAATTCCTCCCCTATGAAGAAATTCCGCCATGAGACAAGGAAGGGCGCCAAAAAGAGATGTGCATGGAGAGATAGATAAAGGAGTGAATTCCATGCCAAAGGTATAATAGCGCCCTAGATTGGAGGAAGGTGCTAAACTCAGGATGCCTTGGAAATAGAGAAAATGTTGAAATTCCATGGCAAATGCAAGATTGCGCCTAGCAAAGATGAAGGGCGCTAAAGATGGGGTCCCATGGAAAACTCATGAATTCCTTCGCAATTGAGAATTGCACTTTGGCCAAAGAAAGAATGTTGAAATGACTAAATCAAGGAGAATCAAGGAAGTGATGAATTTGGCCATGAATTCCATGCCCAAGCCAGAAAACTGAAGGAATTTGTCCAAGGCATGAAAGTCCAAGGGTCAAGGAGGAATGAAAAGCAAAAAAACCCCCTCGGGAAATTTTTTGAATTTTCCGTTTTTAGGCACTGAATCTTATCAGAATCTGGAAATTTCTTTATCTAATGGACCTGGATCCTAAATTTAGGAGGATCCCTAAAAAATAGGGGATGTTGAAGAAGCATGGAAAATTCCCTCTGAAGTAGGAAAAGTCAAGCTTGGATGGAGAATCAAGCGAATCTTGAAGAATCTTTCAATTTCCCTCCGAAATTTGAAAGAATGGAAAGTTAATGAGTTGGCAAAGGGAAGATTCTAAGTATGATGCATAACTTAGTTCATTAAGTGAAACTTCCAAATTCGAACTCACTTACAAGGGAAGTTTCTTTTGCATGGCGCAGTGATTAGGAAAGTATGATGCATAATAAATTCAGTTGCCAAATTACTGCCTTCTAACTTAGCAGTACGATTTGAAGAATTCTATATAAGCATGGAGAGGTATTTCATTTCTCTCGTGCAGGATTTGAGAAAGAAGAATTGGAGGAGTGAAGAGAGGTCATCCTTAGTCGATTTTTTCATCATTTCCAACGTGCTTTTCAAGATGGCGGAATCAAGCAAGACGGCTACCCTTAGCAGGCAAGCATTGATCAAGGCAAAGATGAAAGGCTTCCTTCCTAGTTCCCAGATTAAATTCCAAATGGAAAGAAATCAGCGATACAAATTTGGGCACATTCAATCTGGCTGCCTTCAAGATCAAAATGTTCGGGACGGTAGGACATAGTCCATCACCAACAGTTGTCAAATTTGTCAAGAGCGGAATTGTTGCAGCAGCTGGTTTTCCTCCTGCTATTCAATGTCCAGATTTGATTCTGGAGTGTGCAAAGCATTATATTCCTAAGCGGAAGACAATTTGAATGTCAGATGGCAGGCTACTGGCGACATTGACTCCGAAGTCAATTGGTGAAGCTTTCGGAATTCCTTCACACCATTCCATGACGTACAGGACTAGTAGCGGGGCTAAAGCAGTATATGACGTAGGTCGTGCTAGGTGTGCGGACTTGATCAATAAACAGTGGTTGCTAAAGCCTAGGCCACATGTCTCCAAAATGCCAAAGATTCTCACTATCTTTGAGTTCAAACAGGAATATGTGAACCTGATAAAGATGTTGAGCAGAGATGTTCACATACTGTGAACTTTGAAACATGGATGTTCTTCTATATAGGCGAGATCATGAATGCAAACGAGCTAGTTGATTGGGCCAGATTGATTAGTCATTACTTGCACGAACAGCTAAGGAAATTAAAAGAAAGAAAGTCCTAGTCCTTCTCCGTGAGCTCCTACGTAATCTATATGCTTGCGCGAAGGGGAGGATTTGATAGTCTGTCAGCAAGTGGAATCATGGGTTGCGGATCAGCACAGCTGAAAGTGCATGAGTGTTATCCCCGGCTGCATCTTCACAATGTTAGTTCTTACAGGCTAACAAACGACACCTTCACTATGTACTTGACGCGGGGTGTCGTTGCAAGCGAGGGCCTGGTCCAAAAGTATGGAGCCTTGTTCTTACAGTTTCCTAAATTCACCTACATCAAGACATGGATTTTCATTCCAGTCATACAAGTTGCCATGGTATCCATCAGACAAGCTCATACTGCTGGAACTCATGAGGCAGTTAACAGCCTATGATCAATTACAGAAGAAGAAGAAGTAGTCTATTGAATTCCCAGTTGTCCTAGTTGATTTCATGGAAATGTGCGCAGGTTTGGAAGCGGCTGAGAGTGCAGCGGAGGAGTTGGCATTCTATCACCTGCCATTTTATACATCGAGGGCTCAGTATGATCCTTACCACCAAATTAGGAAGGTTGCTGGCATGAAATTCCTACACAAATTTCACTTAGAAGATTATTGGGTAAGTGTCGAGGATGACCTTGAAGTCTGGAGGAAAATGTATTTCAGACTACCCTTTGACACCATCAGGATAAGTGAAATTTACCAAGTGCCAGATTAGGTGAAAGAGGATTCGGATTTAATGCAACTTGAATTTGAGAAAGTGAAAGATCAACCCATTCAGTTGTCAGACTGGTCGGAGCTCGAAATTGATGATTTGAATGTCCTGGCTAGACTGGTGCTGAAATTCACTAAGCATTGAGTTGATCGGCAGATAAGGAAGTTGGCGGAAGGAAATGTTTATTTGACATATCAGCTAATGGGAAGTCTTGATTCCCATAGTGAAACAACAGAAGGATCTTCACCGGCCCAGGCAAAAGGAGAAGTCCGGATTGATAAATGGAAAAATGCCCCAAAGAGACCAAGGATGGCAAGGAAGAAAGATATCCAGCAGGAAGTTCCACAGCAACAAGAGGTGTGATAGGAAGAACCTCCACAAAAGAGAGTAAGTTGACCGTTGGTAACTTTATTCTGTGTTCGACGTAGTCATAAAAAAATGTCAACAGGTACGCCCTATTCCTCCAATTGCTCCTAGAGCAACGCATAGAAGGGTATTCTAAAAAGTAAGTACAATAACAGTTCACTGGATCCATAATTCATCTAATAGGTTGATAATCATATTAATAAATGATAACATGAAACATGATCTATATTGAGAGATGTGAAGAAATGAAATGTTATGTCATGCATAAACCTAACTGCTAGATCAAGTTCAACTCAATATCCATCCCTAATTACAATTAGTTACGGGTCTACTGCTTTAGCCGTCAACGCAGCTAATAATGCTATCTCTGTGACCTTCTACATTGTATAAAATGTGGCTAGGTCCACTTGGTCATTTGGCTCTTTAATTCTTCTAGATTGGGAACTAGATTAGATTATGCAACAAGCTTAATTTTATCTTTAATTATTTTGTGTAATTGTTGAAGTTCCTTTTAGCACTCTTGATTAGCTAATAAATTGTATTGTTGAGTTCTATTGACCAACTTTGATTGCTTGTCTGCATTTATATAAATACATTTGTATTTTTTTTCAATATTGCCAGCCTTGTCTTATTCCTCACACATGCACTTTTTGTTAGAAGTGTACTGGCATAGCCCACTTGTCGAATGCTCGCAATTCCTTTAGTGCACCCATAACAAGAAAATGTACCCTTTTCTTTCTAATTCTTTGACTCATGATTGGGCTTTCCTGTGTTAGGGAACCATCTATTGTTAGAAACTTCAAACAGTTGTGAGAGGGGTGCCACTCATGATTGGATGTATGGTCAATACATGAGGCCACAATTTGTAGTACCATGCATTATCTCAGCTGTTACTACATCCGTGTGATATAACATGCTGTGCACATTATTAAATGACTAAGCCTATAGAGAAACAATCATTCAGATTGTTTCTTTGAAGAGAAGTGTTATCTTAATTTTGGGATAATGTCACTTTTAATGAACTTTTTGGGATATTGTGTCACTTTTAAAGAATTTTTTCAGGATATTGTGTATCTTTAGGTGATGTTGAGGTGCACATGGGATGACATAAAACTTATAGGCACCTTGTTGGTTTTCTTCTGGAATTTCTAGGTCCCCTCCCATGCATGTATCTTGTCATCTTAAAACATAACAAATGTTGACTCATTATACTTAAAATGACATTGCCATTATTTTGTGTTCAAGGCTTCTAACCTTTGTTCAGATGTGAAATGGATAATCAGTCATGGTAGTTAAATAAGTCAATTGCTTAGTATGACTCATAGAAGAGTTCTTTGCACTAAATTCAGATTATTGCTTTTAAATGTGGTCACACAATTTTACCTACATTTTACTTGCTTGGCTTCCCATATTCTCATTTCCCTTCCAAGATCATGAAATGCTTCTGTAGGCCAACAAGTAAAAGAAAATCTATCAACTCATTTAAGAATGTACAAGCACTCTCTTTTTCATTTTTCTTATGTTCCTACAATTAAATTTCTTATGATGCTCATGTTTGATGGTTGTTAGTAGAGTGGCTCCATATGTTTGATGATTGGAGAGATGACTAAGTGTTAACTTTCTTTGATATGGAAGTTATAGATAATTTCTCCTCATTCACACAATTAAGAAACTATTTGGATCTGCAATTCTCAGTTCAGACTTAACATATTTAGGTCTAGATATTTATATCTGCAAATCTATTTTGTCAGTGTCAAGTCGACTAGCGTGCTTCTCTCTCTCTCTCTTATATATGCTAATTCATTCCAAGTGTATGCGGATTGGAAAGTGTGAAGCCTTGAACATACTATTAGGCTTGGATGAGGTCAAAACCTGAGTATAAAATTTGAGAATTATATAAAGTAAATGGAAAACAGTCTCCTTTATATGAATTTGGCTTATCTTTTGTAATTATTCTTGTTACTTTTTTTGTTCTGGAGCCATAACAATTTATGTATACAACAATCAGCAGAAAAATGTTGTGTGGAGTGCTTATCCTTGTAACGCATAAAAGAGATTAAGAACTTGACAAAGTGCGCAACTTCCATACTGCTTATGTTGATTGTGCTTGGGCTTAAGGTCTTGCGAAAGTTGAGACTCTTGTATGTATATGCATAGATTTTGTCAGTGATGTTATTCCTAGATTCTGTAGATCCATGCTTGAGTCCTGTTGTGACCATTTCACACATCGCCCCATCGCAAATGGGGACCCCCTCTTTTCGCTTGTTTTCGTTCGTTTTTGCTTTCGTTTTTAGGATTTTGTTAGTCTGTCGGTTGTCTGGATTTAGGGTCAAGCCTTAGGGTTTTTTATTTTTGTCTTTTCAGGCCAAAATCCAGTCGTTTTTGAGATCTTTTGAGCTTCCTTTTCTAGGATGCAAATTTTGAATGCAATGAATTCGCCAGAATGGTCTAATTTTCAATTGGAATGTTGATGCAGAGCTTAAATTTGTCTAAGTGTTGAGAGCCAAATGTGAATTTTTTGTCCTATTGAATATTTTGACCAAATTTTGACCTTTTTGATTTTTGATCCTGGGCATTGGAAATGTTTTGTTTTCGCCTCGTGAAGTGTTAAAATGTGAAAAATCATGTTATTTTGGCCTGTAGGAGCAAAATCGCTCCTGTCCCTCAGCGAAGGACGGGAGCTCATTTTCAAATATCTCACTATTCCTGCAGAGTCAAGACAAGTTTCGAGTTGGAAGTGATGGAGAACAACGAGATCTTTCCATTGAATATAAATTGAAGATTTTCATGAGCACAGAAGCGCCTCTAGGAGGAAAATCACTCCTGTCCCTCAGTGAAGGACCGGAGCTACAAATCAAATTTTGCCTTGTCCTTGCGATATTTCGACGACTCGATGATTTGAAGACGTCCAAAGGGAGATGCTTTACCAAATGAATATAATTTGAGATGCAAAAATGGAGGAGAATGGTCCACAATGCAAAGTTCGCTCCTGTCCCTCAGGAAGGGACCAGGGCGAAGTATCTTATAGCTCCCGTCCCTCTCCCAGGGACCAGAGCGATGTCCTTCATTAGGCAAAATCCAGGCAAAAACCAAGGCAAGTTTACGTTCAAAAGCAAGAGAAAGCATGAGATGAACTCATTGAATACAAATTGAAGATTTTAAAACGTCCACAGGGGTCCCAAAAGGCCTAGTTCGCTCCTGTCCCTCAGGAAGGGACCAGAGCGATTTTTGGTATAAATGATTTTCTGGCTAAGTTACAAGCAATGTTAAGGCATGGACGAATGGAGTGGAGTATGACGAGTCCGTTGAATATAAATTTGGAACCTGACAAAATGAAATGAAGGCCACAAGAGATGGATCGCTCCTGTCCCTCTCCAAGGGACCAGGGCGATACAATGGTTATATTGCCTTTTACTTAAGTTTGAAATCGATCTAAGTCAAGACGAAGGGTGGTAAGAGCATCTTTAGGCATCTTCATCGAGCACAAGCACTTAAAGGTCATCATAATGAAGAGATTTGCACTCTAAGACCCAGATCGCTCCTGTCCCTCAGGAAGGGACCAGAGCGATATCTCTATAATGGCATAAATTTCAAAAGACAAACAAGTTTTGAGCAACCAAGAGGGTCGAAAGGACATCATTTCACGTAATGAAGATAATTGCAAGTTGGCAAAAATAAGAACAAGCACATAATGATGAAGTTCGCTCCTGTCCCTCAGGAAGGGACCAGGGCGATGTTGGATATATTGGCCATTTCATGCAAGATTTACGTAAGGTCAAGGGTTTGCAAGATTTCAGAGGGTCCATGGTATGATAGGAAGGTGATACATGAAGATTTCAAACGTAAAATAATCACCAAAATGAACATAGGGACCATATCGCTCCTGTCCCTCTCCAAGGGACCAGGGCGATTTGCCTTGGACTCTCCATTTTGTTTCAAATGCGAACTAAGTTAAGACTTCACAAGGTTATACAAGGTCCAAGGCATCGTTTGAAGATCACATGCAAGTGTTTTGAACGTCCAAACATTGTCAAAAATGCTAAAGGACTCACATCGCTCCTGTCCTTTGGACAAGGACCAAGGCGATCCCATCAAAAACACTCATATTCCTTCAAAACGAGGCAAGGCGAGGATGGGCAAGGTGAAGGACGGCGTTTGGAAGACATCACAACAAGGATCGAAGTTAGAAGTTGCCAAGGTCAAGGAGAAATCATGGATCGCTCATGTCCCTCTCCAAGGGACAAGGGCGATGATCCCTTTAAACGTCCAAACACGTCATGAAAACAAATGGAATAAGCTTAGAAGGAACGAGCAAGGATGTTATTCACTCTACAATGAAAGATCAAAGGTCGAAGATGCATAGTGAGCGTGAAAATATGGAGATCGCTCCTGTCCCTCTCCAAGGGACCAGGGCGATAAACATCCAAAAGGCACCCATGAACGCATGCAAGATGATCTAATTCGGAGGACCCATTAAAATGATCGATATTGAACGTGGAGATGAAGGAGTTGAACGTAAAAAATGCAAAAATCACGACCAAATCATGGATCGCTTCTGTCCCTCTCCAAGGGACCAGGGCGATGAGGTACGTCCCTTTCATTTTCATAATTTTGGCGCCAAATAGACAATTCGAATTTCCTTAAATGCTAAAATCGATAAAAAATTGAAAATCCTATTTAATTTGGCATTTAATACGGCGTTGAACATTTATTAATTATTTTGCCTTTATTAGAATCGAAATTTGCAAATTAAAAAACGTAAGGCATTTAATAATTAATTAATTAATTAATAAAAATCGCATGGAGCGCTCATTTAAGGGAGGTCGGCCTTGTTATTTCATTTAAAATCATTAAAAAATTGTTTTATATCCTCAAGTCGGCCTAAGGGATGAATGCAATGCAAGCGCTATATATGGAGGGTGAGAACTATTATTGTCATATCATTATTTTTATCCTTCATGCGAATTAAGGAGAAGCGAAGATAGTGCGAAGTATTTCATGTGTGGTGCGAATTTAATCCAAAGGTGGCGCTAGTCTATCAAAGGGTGGTGCGATATTTGAAGACTTCATTGGAGTGAATTTGCCAAGGATCGAAGACCACGTCAAAGGGGCGAGACTTGGAAGATTTGTTTGGGCGAACTTGAAGGTCCATTTGAGCGAATTGTCAGAGGTGCAATTGAGGATCGCGTTTAATCCAAGGGTGGCGAAGTGGATTTTCTTGAGGAGATAACATTGAAGACTATTTATACCTCAATTTTGCCTAGGCGATCTTTTCCTTTTTGCATTCTAGAGTTAGCTCTCTATTGAGGTATGGCGATTTGATTTTATTGTTTTATTCATTCATCGTCATATTTTAAGTTTTGAAATTTTGAATTTTGAATTTCATTGCTCAATCGTTGTTTTTTAGGAAATGATAACTCTAGAGACTTATCATGACGTTTCCTAAAAAAAAATTCTCTCTCTAATCAACGTTATTCATTGCAAAATCTAGTCCTTATATTGAAATATTGTGTAGGTATGGCGACCCCGAAGGCGGGAGCATCCACCAGCCGCTCAGCTCTCATGAAAGAAGATCAGAAGACCGAAGAGGTGGAGACCAAGATCGTGTCGAAGTGGAGCAACATTGGAGATACAAACTTGGGGAACTTTAGCACGAAGAAGTTTCGAGAGGTCCCCTACATTGGCAAGCCATCACCTGTCGCCCGGAGAATAATAGAGAGTGGCATCATTAAGGCGGCCGGTTTTCCTCCAGCTATTCAGTGCCACGAATTGATGATCGAGTGTGCCCGTCACTACAATCCACAGTCCAGGACAATTGTGTCCAATGAGGGAAACACTTTGGCGTACCTTTCAGAGGAAGCTATAAGTGAAGCTTTCCATCTTCCAGAGCACAGGGACATGATATATAAGAGCATTGAAGGAGCCAGATCAGTGTACGATGATGATCCAGATGCTTGCCTAAGCATAATCAACAAGAACTGGCTACTCAAGAGTCGTCCCCGTCTAAGCAAGGTACCGAACACACCGCACCGGATTGATTTCCAGGAGGAGTACAGAGATTTGATTACTATGCTCAACCGAGTTACAGGAGCACCTCATGCCTTCTATTTTGAGAAGTGGATGTTTTACTTCATCCAGGTGATTGTTCAAGGAAAGGGTACGATACATTGGGCTAGGATAATTAGCCATTGCTTAGACGTACAGTTGAGGAGACTCAGGGCTACTAAGTCCTTTCACATGAGTTCATACGTCATCTATGCTTTGATCAGGAGTGTTGAGTACGCAGGACTACCTCACAGAGGAATGATTGGAAGAGGACCCGGCGAGGTCAGAGCTTGTGATTCCTATGCCTACTTGCATCATCCGCCAGGGAAAAACTACAAGTTAGTTAATGATACCTTCACGATGAACATCACAAGGACGTTGCAAGGAGGGATTCACAACAGGTTATCTCAGGATGCCCAAGAATTCATCAAGAGGTACGGTGCTTGGTTCATTCAGTTTCCCAAGTTCACTTACATTAGAGTGCATGGATGTCCTTTACCTCCATACATGTTGCCGAGGTATCCGACAGACAGAATTGTGTTACTTGAGGTAACAAGGCAGTTGGCAGCGTATGTGAAGGCATTCAGACACAGACATCAGAATGGAGTTCAGGTACCTATTATTCTGGGTAATTCAGTTGAGGTATGTCCTAATGTCTTAGCCATGGATGACGCAGAGAAGGAGTTAGCCTTGTATTCTTTTTCATCTTTTGCTTGGAGAAATAGTTTTGATCCACATGGACATTTAGAGGAGACAGTCGGTAGAAGATTTAAACATGAGCACCAAATTGAAGATTTTATGATGAACCTCCTAGATGATCTCGAAGTGAAACGAAAGATACATTCTAGATTGCCTTTGGATTTCATCAGGAAATGCAGGATTTACAGAGTGGCCGACCAAGCTCAGGACAATGGCAGGCACATCCAGTCTTCCTATGATAGAGAAAGCAAAACAATAAGGTTGGATTGGAATGAGCCCGAGGCCGTGGATTTAGATGATTTGATGGCGCCAGTTTTGTCTTGTACTCGCAGATGGGTAGACGTTCAGCATCAGAAGTTGAGAGAACAAGGCATAGCTATGTCTTTTACTTTGGAAGAGAAACCAGCCGAAGGTGGAGCAAGCGTGAGTGAAGGCAATCCTAATCCTAGGAATTCAGGTGAAGGTAACCTTCGATGTGCCAGTGAGGGCAATCTCCATTCGAGAGGTTCGAAGAGAAAGGAAAGATCGGAAAAGAAAGAGCCTTCCAAGAAAAAGCAAGGTGCCAACAAAGATCAAACACCAAGTACTTCTTCCAGACCTGAGGATAGAACAATTCGAGTGGAAGAGTCCATGGAGTCGATGGTACAGAATGACAGGCAGGAGGAAGGACAGGCACAGCATGTTTCATCAGATGGATCTCTCCAAGACTATGATTTAGAAGAAGATAATGAAATAACATCTCCTCCCAGACAAGAAGAAATAGTACATAAAGAAATTCAAGTTCAAGAGACAAGATCGAATATCCCAGATTGGTTGAAGGAAAGATTGACTAAGGTGATCGTAGTAGAGGACGAGGACAATGCAATTGATTTAGAGAGCCTTGTTGGACGTTCACATGTGATAACAGAGAAGAAGAAGGCTACAAGGATGTCCAAGATGATTTGAGATGAGACTGGATCTAGGAAATTGCAGATAGCTACACCGGCAGCAGACAAATATGAGGGTGAGATCCTAGCAGAGGATTATGATATACAGACTATTGAGTTAGGACCATCCACAGCAGAGCAGACTTTAGATGATGCCACCGACACATTTGAGGCATTGAAGGACAAGCTTAGAGAAGAAGTGGAAAAGAATAGAAAGCTTGAGAGAGAGGTCGGTGCATGGAGGACATATTTCAGTCACATCAACGAGCCTTTGGGACGTCAGGATCCAGTTAGATCACCAGTGCAGGCATTGCCCCTTCAATCGATCAATGAAGCAGAAAGATTCAGGAACCTGGTCCAGCGTACATGTAGTTGGATGGATAGATCTCATACAGTGGCCATAGAGTTTGTTACAAGGATGACGAAGATTATTCATCAGGCTATCCAAGTTCTTGAGATTATCCACAGATTGATGGCAACAGTAGCTGCATTTGCCCATACCAAGGACGTTGTCATCCCTGTCTTGAAAGTAATAAGACATACATCCAGAAGAATTTTAGCGCAGGAGAGGATCTTGGAAGGTGATTCTCACAGTTTGTTCCAGTGGTCAACCTTACTCCATATAAAGAGTGTTCTCTTCGAGGACATCAGTGTTAGATGTAGTCAAGTTGAGGAGGTGATCAATCCGATCCAGGACAGAGTATTTGAGGTACTTCGTACCATTCTTGGCAGAAGGATCGAGGTTGAGACAGATGTGGATATGCAGGAATTTGAGGATAGAATCAAGATCATCTTTTGCAAGGACGCAGATGTTACAGATGAGCAGTATGATCAGATGTATGCCACCATGCTCCTGATTGATAGAACGAAGGAACTTGAATCTACTTGGGACGCAGCTCTTCTAGATGCATTCGATCAGGTCATCCACTTAGAAGAGAGTATCAAGAATCTTCCCGAGATTCCAATCACAGAAATCGAAGGAATCGTGACGAAATTCATTGCATATGCTAAGAAAGAGAATTGGAAAGGGAATAAGATTCTAGATGAAAGGTTGTTACAAATGACATGACATCTTATTTCTCATTGGTTGATACCTCCTAGGTTTTTGTGCCGAATTTAATATTTGGCTATGTATTTAATATTGTTCAGTAAAAAGGAGGTCATTTGTAACAAACCCTAATTAGGGTTTAGGTGTCATGATCTTGTTCGTTGATTTACTTTCAATTTGGACCTTTCATTGTAACTGGGGATGCTATATATATCCCCATTTTTCATTTCATTGAATAATAGTAATAGTAATAGTTGATGTAATAGAGAAGAGAGATTAAAGCTAGAAGCAATTTTATTTTGTAGCAAGATTGAGTCTTGAAGAGAGAACTTCAAGCAATTGTTGTACATGATGACTTGGAAATCAATAAAATATTGAAGTTATGGTGTTTTGTTACAAATTTCTTGAGTTATCTTCATGGTTGTTTGATACACTTGAATCGTGCTCAATCGAGGTAGTTTGTTAATTTGAAAGACTAAGTGTGAGATTTGATATTTGGTAGGATTTGCAATCCAAACCACTAGCTTCTTGCTGATTGTAGGAACGCCTTGCGTGGTCGACTGGAGAACACTTTGAGTCCTTAATCTTCAATTATCATTGTGTCTTGGATATGTACCTTCGTAGTAGTGTCCTTGGTCTTTGATGCATTGAACATCATTATATTACCTTAGAAGATCGCACTAATTTCAATTGAGTTGTTATCTTATGGCAAAATTGAAGTTGGTTGAGTCTTGCCAAATCTCGTCCATGCTAAGTCATTCATAGGGTTAGGCTAGATTAGACCTCTTAAACCCTATCCTTTTGCTATTTTTTTGAAAGTTCCTTTAGTTTAGTAAAATCTTCGAGCTTTAGAATGCGTAAGACCCCTTGGAGGAAACAGCAAATCACATCATACCACTAAAAAAGCTTGTCCACACATGGAGACCCCACTAAAAGAACCTTGGAGTCTACCTAACTGATCCTTTACGCGAATCTTCAGCAGTTAGAGACTATTTTCTCAAGAGAGGATAAGATGCCTTTAGGTATTTTATTCTGTGTATGATTGTGTATAAAATACACGTCAACAAGTCCCTACTGGTGTTAAGGCTCTGCCTGTATAGAGTGGGCTTTGGATATGGACTCTGGAAGGATGTACTCATACTCCTTTATTTTTTGGCCCAAGTTTCTTGGTGACTGAGTTTTGTTGAACGAAAGATACTTGTTGTGATATAAGTTCCCAACTAATGAAAGTTGGCATCAAGAAGTGTAATTTTTTTATCACTAGATATTGATATTCTTATTTATACATTGTATAAGTAATTCAAGTGTGCCCATCATGCCTTCAAACAAGATTGTCTCCATAATTTCTGAGGATGTTTTTTATCAATGCTTGTTATTCTGGAAATTCCCCAAATAAGTTTAGCAGACAGCCCGTGCAAATATGGATTAATAGGCATCGCATATGCTGCTCAGTTTTTAAAAAAGGAAGAAGATGCCTTAGTTTTGCTGTACTATTATGGCTCAAAATGGTTTAGTTCAAAGGGTAACCTGCAAAACCTTGGAAATTAAGTTAGTACAAATGCTGTTTATGAATTGTTGGATTAGAGGCTTGTGAGTCAGGCACAATACCTTGCAAGAATTAGTGGCAATTATATTGCTTGGAACTTATAAGCTGGAGTTTGACAGTTGTATCGACACTAACTCCTCAGTACGTCAGAGGCTGCTAGGCACTAGCACTAGTTCTGCAATGAGATCAATATATATTTCAAAAGCGAAAAATGTAAACAAGAGCTGATTTACAAGATATGACCTGATTATGTGTTTATTTGATGTAATGTTGAAAATCTTTTCTACAACTAATTTTATTCTATCTGTTTACATAGGCTAGTTTCATGCATATAGCAGCTCCCTTATAGCAAATTTTGATGTAATACTCTGAGAAAGCTAATAGGCAATTTTCAAATCCAATAAAAAGAAGGTAATTGATTTTGCATCTTTGTTTGTGCAGTCGCCACCCTGAAGTGCTCTGGGCACAGCGGTCTGACAAAGTTTACTTGACAATAAGTTTGCCTGATGCTAAAAATGTCAATCTTAAGCCTGAACCTGATGGCAAGTTCAGCTTTTCTGCAAAGGGTCTTAATGGTGAGCCATTTGAGTTTGAACTGGAGCTTTTTGGAAAAATAAATCCTGAGGTAAAAATTGCTGTCGTGAAAATTGCTCCTTGAATCTCCTGTTTCTTTTGACTGTGTCAAATGCACTTGACTATGTTTTTAGTGTATTCATTTTGGATATGATTTTCTTAGAGATACCTAGTGATGACTTTTTGTAGAGTTGGCAGAATCCTTCTAGTCTTCACTTAAAACATTATTCCCACTGCAAACACAGTTTGATATTTATAATTCTCATTTGATTGGGCTATTGACACAAGCTTCCTGGAGGACATTTTTATTTGTCACCCATTTCTTATTCACTTTTTATTTTTTTACGTTTTTTCGCCTCATTTTTCATTAGGAATACATGGTAAAGAATTACTAGCCATATATTTCTGTTGAAATGTGATGTAGACCTGTCTTGACATTTTTACTATGCAGGAAAGCAAGGTTAACATTGGACTTAGGAACATAATTTGCGCATTGCACAAGACTGAAAAAGGCTGGTGGAAGAGACTACTGAAGTCTGATGAAAAACCAGCTCCATACATCAAGGTTGATTGGAACAAGTGGTGTGATGAGGATGAAGAAGAGTCATCAAAGTGTAAGTTATTAATTAACTTCAGATATGTACTAGTTAAAATTTTCATTTATGTTTTTGTAATTTTTCCTATTTGTAATTATGATTGTCTTATTATGGCAATGGTTGACTGACATGGGCCTTTATTGCTATTCTAGAGAGGAACTTCTTACTGGTGCATGTAAAATCTTTAGAATTATTGATCTTGAATTTCTAGATGAAGATTTATGGTTTTGTTGGACTCATCCAAGAATTGACTATTTATGTATTAGCAGATTTTTCTGGAATAAGCTATAATATGTTATTATCACTTATTTTGAGCCCTGTACTAAAACTACCATCAAGGAAAGAAATTGATGGAGTCAAGAAGTGGGGCACCAAAAGAATCACAACCTTTTCCTTGCAGCAACACCACACAACCCCTCCGAATTGATCTCAACACAAAGGCTAGACAACCCACACACAATCTGACTTTTAACCAGTCCCAATTACACCCATTTTCTGACATAAACCTGACCTTAAACACATCAAATAAACATGAACTTGCTTATGGAAATCAGATTACGAAACATGATACTCACAACACCATAAGCTGATTTTATTAACCAGATTTTAACCACATCATACTTAAACTTGCTGGAATCTATTACTCAAAACTATGAAAACCTTATATCAGATTCTTTCCTTAACAAAACACACCCAAACCATAAAACCAATCTGTCAAATCAATATGCAACATCAATATCTAAACCTGATGAAATTTTGACAGAGTTTCTCCTTGTAAATTCAATATTTCAACCTACAAAAACAACATACACAAGGCCAACTCTTCAATTGCAACACCTTCAACAAAGCCACATGCTGAGTTATCCTCAATCTCAATCATTTTGGGTGCTCCCTAATTTTCTCATCTAAGCTCCCAACGACTTGCAATCAAAGAGGTATCCCAACTCCTTACACCTTTCAGTCTGGACCAGAAGCTAACGAATACAACAAGTGAGATTTTAATTTCTCTCCTAGTGTGGCACCAATCTTAGAAGTTTCATGAATTTTGGTGAATTGTAACTCTTCCCAAAAGAGGTGGCACCATTCTCCCAGGGGAGCCAATCGATAAACAAGGATAATCAAATGTAACTCCCAAAATTGTTTTTTTTTTTGGTACACTAGGGGTATCCCCACGACCCAGCCCAGCGACCCAACCTGCCTTACCTTGGGCTTACTTTATCGCCAAGTTGGGGTCAGGAAGGGGTGAGCTGAGGCAAGACTAGTCCCCTAGGGGGAGAAGCCAAAGCCCGCAACCAGTCCTCCCTCTTAAACCCAAGAGGGACTCGAACCCGAGACCGATGGGGAGCAGACCCACTGCCCGAGCCAACTCACCTACCTGTGTGGGCTTTAACTCCCAAAATTGTTATTTCCTCCAAATGTGGCACCATTCTTCAAGAGGGTCACAACAAGAGCCAAGGAAACAATTTGTAACAGTTTCCGCTTAGACATGACTATCAAAGCAAGGCATGCAAGATTCTGCTCAAAGAGAAACTCCCCCCTCTTCAAATAGGCACTCCAATCAATGACAGTGTGATGCAAATGGAATCAACAAAATGCAAAGTGGCCCACCATTGCAAGTGCCCTCATAGAATCGTGACTCCTCAACATCCATGGAGTGTCTTAATCAAGCGTACAAGTGTCAACTGGGGTCCTCCAATTATTCCCACCAAGTGGGATAATCCATAAACTAATGTGGATATTCCTTCAATGATTCACAGAAGGTAAATTGCTGATTGAAAACAAGCTTTCATTCAAACTTCATCATACACTTACAAAACATAATACATCTGCTATAAACATAATCAAACCTGAAAATAGCCTTCAAAGACGAGAGGATTGCTCAGAAATATTTCCAGCTCCACGACAAGGCACAAATGAGCTTAAGCAATTTGTATGAGTTCCTCCAAGTGTTCAAATACTACCAAACTGTTGCTCAGAAATATTTCCAGCTCGACGACAAGGCATAAATGAACTTAAGTAATTTGTATGAGTTCCTCCAAGTGTTCAAATACTACCAAACTGTTTCCAGCTTAGAGACAAGTACTGAAATCAAATTTCTCACTTAATGACGCCACAATGTGCCAATTTCAGACCTCCAAATGTCTGATTTTTTACTCAGTCTGAAACACCAGCTAGGGCAGATTGGTATGGTCTCCTTGAGGGACGATTTTCTCTGGAAAAATTCAAATCTTCACAAATGGCTGCAAATAACCTATCAAACTGAATTTCCCAGGGTAGGAAAGAGGTATAAATCAATACCCAGAAGCAAATATGCCTTCCTTCAGAAGATATGAGCAAAATATGAATTCAGCCACTCAGAAAAGTACACCTCCAGAAATCAGGAAACTCACACCACCACTCAGAAAATAACTTAAATCACTTCCAAAATCACACCACACAGCAGGAAACCACACTACACACCAAATACCTTAAACCCACATTAAAAAACTGAGAATATTCTCATTATTTCAACTCCAAAATCATCTTTTTACACTAAAATCACTATAGAACTGATTACTGTAACTCTGACCAGCTAGGGTGGGTCTTTCACCACTGAAACCAGCTAACTAGTAGAAGTGAACTCTAGAATAAATCTAGCAGCATATCGGTAAGTTGTCAAAGCAAGCATATATAAATGATAGCTCAAAATATGTATTTATAGGCCATCCTTCAATTTGAAACCCTTTCCCTCCAAAACCGAAACTTGAAACCTTGTCCCTTTAGGATGACAAGATGGCCCTCTTTAAAAACAGCATTGTGTTACTAGGCCAAGGGGTAGGGGGGATATTTTTTAAAGCACTTTATAAGACTTAGTGAATGAAATTAAAATACAACTCTTCTGCAAACAATAAAAATTCACGAAGTCCAATTGGAATCCATTGCATTGAACTGGGGAAGGTATTGAGATTATGGCCAAGTGCTAAAAAGAACACTTGTAAAAATAATAGTATGCCAGAAAAAGGAAACCTGCCAGAAACACTGAAAATCATTGAAAGAGTTAATCTTAGGACATTGAGTCCCCTAATTACATCCACGTAGCCTACAGGAACCTAGGAATAGGATAATGGAAAACTCACATTGAGCTAAGTGCCAAAAGGGGACATGACACTTTCTAAGAGAAAATTCCAAACTTCACACCCTCGAAAATATCGTCATAGCAATAGCTTGAGGCATCCCTTGAGAAAATAATTTTGTCCAAGATATCATCTTGGTGATATTTTGTCTTTTGCCTTTGTTACTCAACATGCCAATGTGCTATACATGGGGGAAGGTCAACTTACCACAGTCAACAACACCCTTAAAATCAACTCCAAGTTTGTCTATGCAACATGTAGATACAAACACATCACCGACAAAAACTTGTACACATGCAACTGTAATGTCCCTACTTTGAATTAAAATAATAATAATGATAACAACAACACAATAATAATAATAATAATAATAATAATAATAATTAAATTAAATTAAAATATAAAAGAATATAATTAAATATAATTAATTAAATTTAATTAAGTTAATGAATGGTCAAAAGACATGGAAGGAAAAGTTGTGACTCCCTCGACAATGAGATATAAAAGGGATAAGAGAACCTCATTTGAGAGGGGGACAATTTGAAAATCAGAAGTGCAGATCTGATTATGAAAGGTTGCGTCCCTTTCAAAAGGCAGAAATAATGAAGAGTTGCACTCTTTCAAAGGGTGCTAATGGTGAAAGGGTGTGTCTCTTGCCAAAGGGCATACCTGATGAAGAGGTGTGACCTCTCCCTCACATTGAGAGATATAAAGGAAAGGGATCAAAAGGATCCAGTGAGATCACCATCGATTAGATCAGATCAGAACTATTATTAAGTTGCAGGCAGTAACATCCTTGCTCTTGGTGGTATGCATGAGGATGTGCTTAATATGTATGCTTAATATATGATGCCTGACAATGTTCTTGTGCAGAATTTAATAGTAATATTAATATAGACTGCAATATGTATGACAGTCATACTTAATTTTATATATATTCATAATACATGAGAAGTTAGTATACTTATAGTCTAAATCATGTTATTACTGTCAATATTTAAGAAGATGGGGATGAGATGTTCCAAAGAGGGGCAGTCTAAATCCAAGCAATAGGTTAAGTCCCAAGATAGGGTGGGGATCAGCGACCCATAAAGCCTTGAGGGTATAGACCCAATATAGGTAAGGGCTTAGATCTGTAAACTTTGAGGGAACCTATTGTATTTGGTCTCTAAGCACTTTGTTAACATACATAGACCCTTCTCTCTTAAAATTGAAGTAGTAGCAGGGTCTGATATTTTTATTAAGAACTATGAATAATGAAATTAATCATCTAATGAGGAAAATAAATAAGCACTTGTTAATAACTAATAAATTGAAGAATATCAATGACTGGCTTCATGATTAGTCTCTCAATCAATTTTAGTATATTGAAATAGATTAATTATGTTAATCAGGTAGGGGACATTACAGCAACCTCTGTATATAACATAAAGCATGGTTAATGCTCATCCTAAAACCAAGCAAAAAAGCACAAAACTCACAAATCTCAAAATAATGCAACTTGGATTGACCAAAACAATGTGGACCCAAACACATATAGATTCAATTTCCATCAGCAACAACAAAAGCAAGACATAATGTAGATTCTTCTCATGAAACAAACATTAGATTTAGAAACTCTCAAATCCAATAAGCCAAAAAATCCACAACTTGGAACTTCTACACATTCTGGAATCTAGCAAGAAACCACAATAGATCTGAAACTATCTCCAAAACCATACATACTAAAGGCATCCTTTCAAATTTGAATGTGTTAACACATCCGTGAAACCTGCAAAGCCTAAGACTAAGGATTCACTCTCAATATTTTAATGATAAAACATCAACATGCCTTTAAGGATTCTTCCAAGAGCTTCCAGGTAACCAAAAGACCAACTCCACAACCTTTGCATGATATTTTCTGATATCAATCTTTTCTTTCCTTGAAGTGTTTTCCATCTCTCTATACGTGAAAATATTCAACCTATACAAGATACTTCCAGTAATAGCCAAGGTTAATATAGAATTGCCCTTCCTCCCACAAATCATCCAAGCTAAAACCAGCTTTGATACCAAATGAAAGAAATCCAAAGCAAGTACCGATTGTCAAGAGGTTCATATTCCTCTGCTAATGATAGGAAAACATATCAAATTTATCTAAAGAGTACTTGCAAGTTAAAACTTAATCAAAGCATTCCAACAAAGAAATAATTGCATAACACAAGATGTACTCTAGAAAAAACATTTTCAAGAAAAACCAGCTTCCAAAGCACACCCAATGTATTATCAGCAACAAATCCGTTACAACAGAATTTTGAAGTGTTAGTGCTCTATTAGAAGAAAGAGAAGATCAAATTCTAACCTCCAACACATGCTTTCAAACCTATGAACAATCCATTAGTGTCATACCCATACATCCATAGGCATTCTGCAAGTCACATCCAAGAGCAACAAGAGATTAACATGTCATGCCCTGCCAAAATTTTGCCATTTCAAACAATTCACAACTTGTAGTAAATGTAACCGCAGCCTATATTCATATCAAACTTGGACTAAGGCATATGGGAGGCCGACTATGTTGGACTAATCGCCAACGTCCCCCTTTGGATTTGGGACATGGACTAACCGCCTCCCGTGGATCTGTTTATCTCTGGCGTTTGCATCAGGCATTAACAGGTCGATCTTTTGGCACAACGGCAAACGTGTTTCAACAATTGGTATCAGAGTCCGGTCGCGGGTTCAAATCCCCTTAGGTAACACTGAGAGGGGGGTTGTTGGACTAATCACCAGCGTCCCCCTTCAGATTCGAGACATGGACTAACCACTTCTCATGGATTTGTTTATCTTTGGCGTTTGTATCGGGCATTAAAAGGTCGATCTTTTGATGCGATGACAAATGTGTTCCAACATACTAGACTCAAGGAAGAGGGTGGAATAGTTTAAGGAATATACAAATATTTAAAGGGTTGTCTAGTAATCATTTAAAAGCACTAAGGGTAGTGATTAGGGCACTGCTTAGTTTGGAAGAGGTGCATCTCTTGCAAGGGTTATGAACTTTAGGAAAATATGTAACCTTTTCCCTCCACCATTGAAGATGTAAAGGGAGATTAGTTTAGTTGAGAAGGATCCTGTAAAGTGGAAAATTGGATCCTAGTGACTCCCCACCTAAGAGAGAGGAAGGAAGCCACTAGGATGGTTTTCACTTGTGAGGAACTTTACATTCAAAAGAGGGGCTTGAATCCGCTAGATCCAAATCCAAGGGAAACAAGGATGTGAATTTTGAGTGGATTGCAAGTTGTTGAAGTGTGATTTACCCTCTTTTGTAAATGAGAAAGTTGACTTGTTGACTATGTGGAAAAGAGAGAGGAAATGAGTGAAATGAGGAGCTACCAGTTCGGGATCGCATTGTAACTTCGGATCTGCCCTGCAAATTTGGAGAAAAGTCGTCGAGACCGTGGCGGGAATGTACATGGTCCACCACAAAATCTGCGAAACGAAAAGGGTTCTTACGTCTCTGCAAATGAAGCCCAAACCTGCAATTACAGCTACGCACCTGTAACCTACACACAGAAAAGAGAGGGAGAATGGTTGTGGATAGGGGTTTGCCTCAGTCAAACCCCGGTTGAGGAATCAACCTTGAAAGAAAGTAATTGCAAATGCTTGAATGTAAACAACGGAAATGTATACCTTGTAGATCTGCAACTTATTGATGATGATTGCTTTGCTTCTTGAATGTAACCACAAATGTCATATGAAATGGCATGTAACATGACAAAAACCCTAACACACACACATGCTTGCAAATGAATGTTGTAATGTTGCTCCAATGGATGAATGAAGAAGACTTGTGCTTAAATACTTGATGATGACCTTGAAACCTTGTATCTTCTCCTTATGCTCCTTATCCCTTATCATCCGTCTATGCGTTGTCCATCCGTCCATGAATGAGTGTATTGAATTCCTTTTTATACATGCCTCGAGGATTAATTTTCAACCACCGAAGGCCGACAAAGAGGAATTGCAAACCCCAAAGACAAATTGTGCATAGGAAATCGGGCAGACTTGATATAGGGCCACCCTAAGGGGTGGGGACAAGGGTGCCACGCCACTGTCCTAGGGGGGATAGGGGCGCCATGCCCCTATCCTGCCCTATTTTGGGGCTCGAACAGGGTCTAGAGCAAACACAGGACATGAAGGAGGAAGATGTGAGAATGCATAAATAGGTCTCGGTTAGGGAAGGAGATGTCGTCGCCAAGGTGAGGACCCAAAATATGGTTAAAATTGCAAGGGTCGCAATTTTATGACACTACATTTAGCCCCCACTTTAGTGAGAGTATGGCTTACGGCACCACTGCCAATAAAGTAGAAGAAAGAGAGAGATGAGGATGAGAGACGTGGAGCAAAACCGCAAGGAGTATAAAACACCACTAATATTGAGGAGCAAAAAGCCCCCAATCTTAGGGTCTCAACTCATGCCAACATATGCAAGAGCACACAAAACAAAGACTGCGCAAAAAGACACACAACAAGAACAAGACACAAGACGACAAACTAACTAGTTGAAGAGATCTCGAGCTCAGAATTCTCAACAACTAATCAGGACACAAAGACCAATGCCATCACATAAACACGAGCGATCACATAAAAGAGCAAAGCTGACATCATCCATGAACCATCAATAGCAAAACTATGGGTTCATGAGAGGAAGGAGAGAGAACATGAATACACCCTTTGGTGATCCATGAGAAGAAAAGCGAAGAAGAAAGAAACCATGGACATCTCGCCCCTAAAACTAGGTGATCCATGGAGAGAAGGACATGGAAAATCTCGCCCCTAGAGCCTGTCTAGGTGATCCATGTAAAGAGAGAGAGTGAGAACACCGTTAGTTCCACTCAACCTCATGCGCGTGTGTGCAAGTGAGGTTCGAAGCGTCTCATAGGAGTCTATGCTCGAGTACACTACAACTTGTATAGAATGTATAGTACAAGTATTAAGAAAGGTGTGATATCTCGCTCTAAGATTCTATCTCTGGTTTCGAGAATAATCACCCCACATAAAAGAAAAGTGGCGCCATCTCGCTCTGAGAGACCGTGCTCTAGTTCCGAGAATGACCCACTGTACAAGAGAAAAGTGACGACATCTTGCTCCAAGAGGTTTCCCTCTGGTTCCAAGAATGTCTCACTGTACAAGAAAAGTGATGACATCTTGCTCTAAGAGGCTTTCCTCTGGTTCCAAGAATGTCCCACTGTACAATGCATGAGAGAAGTATAGTACAAAGGAACAGTGTGGATGCCCCCCCCTTAAGATGTCAACATAGGTTGATGTTGATATCTTAAGGAAAGAAGAACAAGGATACCTACCTTCATCACAAAGAAGATATCCGTTATGCAATAATGTCATAAATCCAAGCAAGAGAGGGAATACTCTTCAAGCAAAGATAAGATAATTGAAAAGAGATATCTCGTTGTAAGTGTAAAGGTGATCCTTGGAGGAGAAGAGATCTTTGTTCAAAAGACATCTACCCCCAAGAGGAGTTGTCTTAGACAATTATAACATCTTCTAGAACAAATCAAAGTAGAGAACAAGAAGGCAATCCTTCCTCCTATTCCTAGGTGAAAGGGATTCTTGATGAGGAATGACTCACGTTTAGCCCCCAGAGGGATGGGTGAGTTTATCATAGGTACATTACCAAGTGTAAAAGAGGTCGTAGTCAAGGACTAACACTTCTTGTATAAGAGAGAATCCTTGAGTGAACAACAACAATTCCACACAAGAAATGACATCAAGTAATAGAACTCACGCCATCCACTTAATAGGAAAAAGTGGATCCCTAGAGAAAGAGAGAGAGAAAGATCATTGCCTCCCAAGCTAATGGGACAATGAGAAGAGCTTACTCAATCTACTAGAGAGAGATTAAACATAAGCAAATGTGCAATGAACTTACATGAACACATGCAAGAAAAGACATTAGTAAATGTAAAATACATGTCTCAAGAAGTGGTAATCTTCGAAAGGAAGAGAGACAAAGCATCATAGATTCCTCGAGGGGGATTAATCATAAAATCATACCATTGTAAGAAATGATAATCTCATATGAAAAATGGAGCCCCTAAAAGAAATAATGATAAATGAGAAAGAAAGAAAGGGAAAGGAGTGAAAATCCTTGGCCCCCAGTGAGGAGAACAAGGAGAAACATTACACATGTTCTGATGGTGATTAGTTTCAAGTGATATGCCGTCCTAGTGGAACAAATCCTTTCAAAGAAGGGATACATACTTAAGGGATACATACTTCTCAAGAGATCATTCCTTGCTAAGGGGCATATCATACTTACGAATAATCAAAACCATAGAAGAGCTAAGATTTCCAAGAGAAAAGAGAAGAAGTGCAGTACTCATTAAAGATGACCCTCTCCAAGCAAAGAGGAAAACCAAAGAAAAATTATATGCTCACATAAGAATAACCCCATGCAAGAAAAGAGATCTAATTATGCACAAAGATAGAGATAAATGTAAAGAAGAAGAAAAATGGACTTCATGTTGCTGCCCCAAAGTATGTTAAAATGAAACAATACCACCACTTAATGATAAAGAACCCCCAGTTAAGTTAGTCAGTTATGTCATAGGGTGAAGAGCAACATGAGGGGGAAAAGAAGTGCTAAGGCATGATGTTTTTACCAAGAAATACAGCTAGATCTGTTGTGAGACGAATATGTGCAAGATCATATTGTAGTTGAACAAATTTCCTAAATGCATAAAGCAATATTCAACACCTTTCACTTGCTTAAGATTTTTGTTTTTATTTTGAGGAGGGAAGGAAATTTTCTTGTCATATTTCAACTTCCAATAGACTCTTGCAGCTAATCTGTTAGGATGGTAAATATCGTCTTGCCATGAAGGAGAGGGTTTGTTAGGAGAAGAAGTTTCATTATCCACAATTCTTATTTTGCCACTATCTATGCTATCTTGAATAGATTTTTGAAAATCAGGGCAATCATCAACATTATGGCCATGGGTTTGATGAAATGAACAAAAAGGACGCTTTGAAGAAGAATTCTTGTGGGCTCTCTTGATTTGTTGTTTTTGAAGGTAATCTTTAAAGTTTTGAAGCCCAAGGAAGTCGTCCTTAAAAAGAGGGGTACTACTTCCTAGGCCTCTTGTAGTAGTTTGTGTAGGAGGATTTATGGGGACACGAATTCCATGCTCAAATTTCCCAATTCCTTGTCCTTTAAAACCTTGTTTTGTAATTATATGAAAGCCACAACTATAAGAATGTTGCAATTGACTAGATGGAGGAACAGGATCATGAATTTCTTTGAAATCTGATGTGTAAGGAGGTAGAAAAGGATTTGTAGATGAAGGAGGAGTATCATGTGGAATGAGAATCTCTTTGCCTTTATCAAGCTTATCCTTTTTGGAAGATTGGGGAAGAATATCTTCATCGTCTAAAAGCTTATTTTTAGTGATTTCTATGTGAGGAGAAAGGTCATGAATAAAATGCATGACATCATCCTCTCTACATAGACTTTGATGTTGAAGATAGGTCCTAGGAGAATAAGGAGGATCTAAAGATGTAAGAATGTTGATGCTGTCATATTGCCCCCCTTGCTCAAGGGTATGTGTAGAAGAAGAAGATGGATCCATTTTACTTAATGCTTGCTCTCTTGTAGAAAGATCATTGGGTAAAGCATTAGATCTCATTTCATCCGCTAGGAAAAGTACAAAGGTTAGGATCTACAAAAGCTTTAAGGTGATTAACGTAGAAAATGCATTTTGTTAACAACATCACCATAATGCAACATAAATGATACATGAAAGCTTTGAGATCTAATTGAAAAGAAAATAATTTGGAAATCCTAACAACACAATATGACCAAGTGCTATGAAGAAAGAGAAGCAATAGGAAATGAAAGAAACTCTCATCCGACACATGATAAACATATGCAAAAATTAATGTAATCACATGTGAAAGAGCAAGTAAATCCAATTTATTAATTGCCATTAAAAGTCTCTTAAGTGAAATCTGAATTTGCTAGGAAAACAGATCTAAAATTAGGACCTTTTTATGAAAATCAATTTTAAGATGTGAATTTGATGAATTTTGAATTTGAGTTTGACCTTAAATAGTGTTAAAATTGATAAAGTATGCAATTTTTCTGGAATCTAAGTAGAAAAATACAGTCAATTCCGTCTCCCGAAAGTTCGGGAAAAAAGTCGAGGACCGTGGCGGGAACGCACACGGTCCGACCAACTTTTTCAAAATTTTTCAAGGATTGTAGAGATTGTGATTTTAATGCGGAATCCAAAAAAACAGCCGATTTGGAGAAGTCTAGATCGGTCAAAATTGCAGTCAAAGGTCGAAAATGAAAAGATCTTAAAAATTAGGGTTTTATGATTTAACCACTAAATTTTCAGAATAAAGAGACAGATTTGAGTTGCAATTTTGAAATAGAAAGATCTGAAATAAGCAATTAAAATTTTACACCTCAAGCTTAATTTTCTCAAAATGAAAAATTAGGGTTTTTAGGCAATTAACCTCTAAAATTTGCAAATAGATCAAACTTGAAAATGAAAATTTGAAATTCAAATTGCAATTAATCAGATCTAATAATGAGAAATCAAAGTTAATGTGTAAGACGTGGGGTTCACCAAAATGTAAAGTGGAAAATTGGATCCTAGTGACTCCCCACCTAGGAGAGAGAAAGGAAGCCACTAGAATGATTTCACTTGGAAGGAACTTTACATTCAAAAGAGGGGCTTGAATCCGCTAGATCTAAATCCGAGGGAAACAAGGATGTGAATTCTGAGTGGATTGCAAGTGGTTGAAGTGTGATTTACCCTCTTTTGTAAATGAGAAAGTTGACTTGTTGGCTATGTAGAAAAGAAAGAGGAAATGAGGAGCTACCAATTCGGGATCACACTGTAACTTCGGATTTGAGCTAATTAGACTGATACGGATCTGCCCTGCAAATTTGGAGAAAAGTCGTCAGGACCGTGGCGGGAATGTACATGGTCTGCCACAAAATCCGCAAAATGAAAAGGGTTCTTTCGTCTCTGCAAATGAAGCCCAAACCTGCAATTAGAGCTACGCACCTATAACCTACACACAGAAAATAGAGGGAGAATGGTTGTGGATAGGGGTTTGCCTCAGTCAAACACCGGTTGAGGAATCAACCTTGAAAGAAAGTAATTGCAAATGCTTGAATGTAAACAATGGAAATGTATACCTTGTAGATTTGCAACTTGTTGATGATGATTGCTTTGCTTATTGAATGTAACCACAAATGTCATATAAAATGGCATGTAACATGACAAAAACCCTAACACACACACATGCTTGCAAATGAATGTTGTGATGTTGCTCCAATGGATGAATGAAGACGACTTGAATGCTTAAATACTTGATGATGACCTTGAAACCTTGTATCTTCTCCTTATGCTCCTTATCCCTTATCATCCGTCTATGTGTTGTCCATCCATCCATGAATGAGGGTATTGAATTCCTTTTTATACATGCCTGAAGGATTAATTTTCAACCATCGAAGGCCGACAAAGAGGAATTGCAAACCCCGAATACAAATTGTGCATAGGAGATCGGATAGACCTGACATAGGGCCACCCTAAGGGGTGGGGACAAGGGTGCCACGCCCCTATCCTAGGGGGACAGGGGCGCCACACCACTGTCCTGCCCTATTTTGGGGTCCAGACATGGTGTAGAGCAAACACAAGACATGAAGGAGGAAGGGGTGAGAATGCAGAAATAGGTCTCAGTTAGGGAAGGAGATGTCGTCGCCAAGGTGAGGACCCAAAATGTGGTTAAAATTGCAGGGGTCGCAATTTTATGACACTACAGATCCATCAAGAATGAATTCAGCAGAAATAAGAATGCATATCAATCAAGTTTGATTTGGAGAAGAATTCAGAAATAAATAAGAACAGCAGTATAAATTATACTGTATAATATTAAGGGAAATAATTAGTATGCTAGTACTATTGTATTTATTTATTTATTTCAACATAAATGTGATAGGAATCTTATAAGTCTGTCCTACATGATTAAATTGCCCATCCATCAAGAATTATAGGATAAGTAATTATTTACCTAATTCCCATTAGCAACCATGTTTGGAATCAATGTGAAATATTTTATAAATAGGAAGATACGGCAGTACCGGTCTTCCCTTGCATGGATGGACTGGATGTCCTGCCATACTTGTGGGCCAAGGGTCTGAATGGATTGGAGGTTCATTCCGTGCCCTTGGGCTTGGTTGAGGAAGACAGTCTCCCGACATCCTATCAAGCTTATCCATCTGATTCCTAATATTGTTGACTATTGGAATAAGCTATGAAATAGATATGAATGATTTTAGGATACTTTAATTTTAATAAATATTATTTGTATACTATCATAGATTCTTGATATTAATGGTTTGATGTTAATTAATATTGTTTATAAGATTTAAATTAGGATTCCTGAAATTGGCATTACAATTATGTAATTTTATTATATAATTCTATTTATAAATGAATTGCATTTGTTTGAATTGTTATTTTGGGCAAAATCAGGTATATCCCAAAAAGGTGATATTACACAAACACTTTTCAACCATGGAGAAGCCAACAACATGTCCTTGCCTTCATCTGTTTCACCACTAATATCCCATCCCAAGCACTCTATTTATACACGGAGGCCAACAAAAAAACTTAATTTTTTAATCAATGCACTCAAGTGACCTTTCCAAGGTGGGTGCCTAAGTTTGTTTTCGAGATCCAATAGTCATTACAACCTCCAAGGTGAAACCCATTATTCTTGTACTCAAGGTAATGTGTCTTCATGTAACCCTCCCACATGCATTAAATGCATTTTTCGAATGTTACATTCAACAACTTTCTAGGAAAATATTTCTCTACCCAAACTGTGGCATCCCATTTCAAGATGGATCACAACTTTACAAAATATCAATATTTTAATTCAGAATTCAAAAATATACACTTGATGGAGAGAAACTAATTACATAATGTAATCACTTAACTAATCCTTCCTTAATTTAATATAACATTTATCCCTTAAACTAATGCTAAGAATATAGGCCTAAGAAAAAAGAGCCCATAAGATAATCCTAAGATCAGGTTGTGTTTGACACAATATGCCCTTCTCCTTAAATGTGCTAAAAGGTACTAAAAAATCTAAAAGAATCCTCAACATAGAGTAGTACTAAGATTGATGGCCTTTCAAAGAAGTCTTGAGAGAAAAAACAGTATGTTTTTAGAAGAGATACATGGTGAGAACAAATCAAAAATCCACTAAATGATAGAACATAGCTTTAACCAATATGCTACATATTACCACAACTAAATGCATTAATAATAATAATGAATTTTTTTATATTCTTTGATCTTATATAAATTTGCAAAAAATTAAATTCACCAATTAACAAATTGTTTAAATAACATTAGCTTATTTTTCTTTTAAAATGTGCATAAATTTGTTAGATTCAACAAATATATTTGTATATTACTAGAAGTTCAATGATTTCCTCAAAAATCAGCTGCAAAAATTCACCTCCCATTATATGCTTATGAAAAATTTGCATTCCTTAAAGTTTGTTCAAGCTCCTAAAGCTTCCGTTCTCTCATGTCTTTCAAATTTGTTGTAAATTTGGATGCTTAACTAGAAATTCCTTAAATTTTGTTGTATGCATATGAAAATTTGTATTGAGTCAAGTTCATCAACTAGAAGTCCTAATTTATCTAACCTTGACATGCTTCAAAATGGTTGTCAAATATTGGACATATGCCTATATAAAGAAGTCAAAGTTTCAAACTGTCACATCCCTACGTCAACTGTCTACATGGTGGAATAAAATAGACAAAACAAATGCAAATTAAATGAAATGGGAGACCATATGTATATGAAGGTCGCTGGCACTGTCATTAAGAGGCATGGTTGTCCATCAAAGCACACAGATATTTAGTCAAAAGCGAGGAAGATATTACATTAGGAGATGACTTGTAATTATGAAGAGAGAGGTGCACGTATGTAGGGGATGACCAACCATTGATGAGGCATGGTGTTCATGTCTTATGCCATCCCATTTGACAGATCATGTGGGAAAGAAAAGAGGGCATGGCAGCTCTTAAATTCCACGCCCCCTCCACAATAAGGGATACAGGTCTGATTTAAAGAGGGACCCGAGAAGGGAAGAAAAATGTGAACAACAGAAGAATCATGGTATCAAGAAATGTCGATTGCAAGGTATACACAAATTGATTTGTTAGAGAGGGCTCAGAACTTTCAGACAAAGGCAATCAGCAAGTGAAAAGTCAAATCCCATAATGTGAATCTTCAACCGGGAGATGGACTCACCATCAAGATCAATGAAGAGAAAGAGAGAATGCCCGAGAGAGAGAGATGGAATAGAGGGAATTTTCAAGCAGTTTTAGAGGCACGAAAACCTTAGGAGTCAAGCGACTGGAGGGAGATGATTTTGGGGCAAAATTTGAATGCAGAACTGATTTGGTTTGGGGAAGAAAAATTCAGAGAAAGGTTGAGGGATTGGATAGCATGGGAGATGGCATGTAGAGGGGCAAAGAGAGTGAGAAAAAGAAAAGAAAGGAAAAACATCATGTGGAAAGAGAGTCATGCCCTTGCCCGTATTCTCCACAACCTGCACTAAAATGGAAGTGTTGTAGCAGTGTATGGGCTATCTCAAGGGCATAACTAACAAGGATTTTGGTTATATATTTTACAACTGCAACTACTACTCAGGTAGGCCTGCACGTAAAGTGTGGAAACACAAACCAAAGCGAAAAGAAATAAGAGCATTGGAATATGGTTTGGGTGCCCTTGAATTGGAATGGCTTGAAGATTTTTGCTGGAGGAGATTCACATGAGAGAGATTGTGAGGAATGTAGAGAACAGTTTAAGGTAGAGCACAAATATGCAACAAGAGGAGCTATGTTGTCAAGTATCCATCAATGCTAAATAATCTATATTAAAAAATTTAAGATATATTTTTATTTTCTTATTTATTTTGATGAAACGTAATCGTTGTCCATAATATGTGCATTAAAAAATAAACTTTTGTTAGACTAAGTAGCTACCATTCCAATGGTTGTGGAGGTGTAGTTGAAAAATTAGCCAAATAGTAGGTAGGAAAGTGAATAGTAAACAAGTATGACAATTGTGGAAGCATATACAAGACATTATCTGTTGATTAAATTCCTCATAAAACACCTTACAAAAATGTGGCCTTAGGGAATGTCATGAAATGCACTCTCTATGAAAGACCATATATAATAAACATGGTTGCCTAACACTTTCATTCATCTAGCACTTGCCTTCCGACTAAAAATATTGACTTACAATGATAATGTGAGGAACCCAAGGAAATCCTTCAGTGGGGTTCTAGTCCAACACATATATGGTGGTTCATTCACAATGTTTTATTATTTTCTTACAAAAGCTGAATGTCCGGAGTCCTTGAGTTGGTCAGTGCCTTGTTTTCTCAATGAATTCCTAAGAAAATGGGGGATGCTTAGGGGTTTTTAGTTGCTTTTTCTTGCATAATATAAACCTTGAATATTCCACTTATAGAACCAACAACTAACATAATCTCTTTAAGAGAGAATAACATGAAGTTGTTAAAAAGGGTTATATGTATGGTCAGCAAGTATTTAAATAATTCTTATTAAGCTAGGATAAATTATGTTTAGGTATGAAACATGTTGAATAATGCATTATATTTTACATCTTCTACCTATACTAAAGACAACAAGTTTAAAGACTATGACAATGGTACATGATATGAATTTTGTCTAGTAAGTCTAAGAGTAAGACTAGGGATAATTTTTAAACATGAGTTCTTTACATTTGATAATTGTATCAAGAGCATATTATGACATGGCGGGTATCTTCGCATATTGGTATTTGAAATTACAAGAATTATTGAGTTTCATGTCCAGTGACAAAATTATCTAGTTGAAGAATCAATCTATTACAAGAATAATGGGTTACATAATAAGGAAAAGAAACTAGGACATTAAGAATATCATTTCCCCTAATATTATGAAGTGTACACCTTTACATGAAGATATAATGAGCTCATAATATTGCCAATAGTCTTGAGACTATAGAACTCAAATATTGATCATGCTTAATGCAATTTGTAAACATCAATAGAAGTCTTTCAAGGTTCAAAAGGATTTTATGCTATTTTGTTAGGATGATGTTATATATTATTATGATACACGATATTATTGAACCATATTGAAGTGGGACCCAACTAAGAGCCATATTGAGACCTTTACATTATTTTTGCACCATTTTGATATTATGATTACATGATGCTAATTGACCTCTTGAGTACCACAATCTTTGATAAGACAGCTACCATGAGAGCTAATGAAGAGTACTATGGTTGTTTTGGATGGTGGAATGTTGTATAGGAAGGTGAGGATAAACCTATGTTGTAAGACCTATGCAATTTCAGACACTTGTGAAGGGAAATATTAGATGTAGTGTTATATTGAAAACATACCGAGTTGCAAGTAATCATGGACCATTTATAAATTGTATTGAAGTGGAAATAGGTGTAATATGTTCCTTTAATGTCATTTTAACCTCTTAACAAAATGTAATGATAAGACATGCATATAATTATAGAATGATATTTGAGCATCGGGGTAAAGAATTATATATGTCGACAAGATATCTATTGATCCCTTGAGTATAAGAATGTCCATATTGAATCTATTATGTGAATTTTAAATGGAAGTGTTTTCGTATGAGTTTATGTAAGCCGAGGTAATTTTCATGTTGAGTAATAAGCTTAGCCCTATGTGATAAGGAAAACCTTGGGACACTCAAGTTGGTTTATGAATAATAATGGGGGGACTTTGAGTCAAAACCTCAATATTTTAAAAGGGAAAGTGTTATAGTACCAATTACTAAATTATGAACTATTCATTATTTTCTAACTATTGTTAGGTATTAATAATGGAAGGGAAATGTTGATGAAACTTTAATTATGGGGAGCTCGTGCATAGGCAACCTTTGAGAGAAACCTTGCAAGGAGAACTACGTGTGACTTTGACCCGTTTGGAAGCGGGAACGTAGGCAGACCTTGAGTGAAGGATGCCCTTGTGACCTCAAGTCCATAGGGGGTGGTCTAGGGGGGATAACTCCCAAGTTATGGGTTTGTTCCTAATTGATTTGACCTTCTCTCTTCACTAGGCTTCAAATGACGTCGAAGTGGGTATTATATGGTTATAAAAGGGATACGAAAATTTGATCATTAGTATTTAATACATAATGTGTTTTAAATGGCTAGTTGAATGAAGTGAAGGGGTCGTCTATCTTATAGTCAGTTTGTTTATTTAGTGAGTAGAGGCCATCTTATGTTGGAACCAAGTGATCTTACTTGCTTGCGAAATTGATCCCAAGTCTTTAAGACTTTTTGTATATACTCCTAGATCAGTCAATTGTGATCTACTTATTCTGAATTAGGAACCTCTCTTCCAATTATAGTGCTAAGCTAAGTACAGGTGTTGACTTTTACGGCAACAGATGCACTTCGGACCCTACGAGGGCATAGGTAGAGGATTGTATTCCTCTAACACGTAAACTAGTCCTCTCTATCTAAGGTGATCACCAAAGGATAAATCCTATGATATAAGATAAGCTTATCCGCTCGAGATTTACAGTAGTCAAGGAGTGTACTATGCCGGTAGATTGTCAGCAGTACCACCTAGTTAGTAAATGGTTATCATCAGTTGCATGCACGTAGGAGATACCCCACATTGATCTAGGGTATTGGATAGATTCCGCCAGGAGCTTGTAGGCCTCAGGGCCAGTTGCATGCCGATGATGGATGTCCTTGTTGCTTAGCCATCCGATGGACTGCATGGAAGAGAATTTCTACTGAAGAATAGGTAGGTAATAATTGGATCAACCCTTGTATAATTTTGGGCATATCTTGATGTGGAAGTAGTATACTTGACTTTGTTGGGATGAGGACAGACTCTCGGTGTATTATGGGATATATCGAATCTTGTTCCTACTTGCTCATTGTGCAAAATATCAAGCAAAAGAATGTGACCCATGTTGCAGTGTGCAATGCACCGACATTCCTTTTATCCAAGATGCACTAAGGGCAAGTGATATTTAGCCAATGTGGATGTGTTGGTCTCTCTATGTATATGTGATGCCTGCGAAAGCTAGTCACTATATATGAGTGGTATATGTTGAAGCTAGTCCCTATGAGTATGTGACCTATCCTAGAGCTAGTCACTATGTATATGTGACGTAAGCTAGAGCTAGTCACCATGTGTGATATGTATGAGCCAGCCACCATGTGTTTATGGGATGTGTGCTTGAGTCACTCTCTAGGGATTTAGGGAAAATGTGAAAGGATACGACCCTTGAGTAATTGTTTTTTTTTTTTGTGTGTAACTAGGATAGGAAAATAAAAAGGATTCGGATTGCCTTAAGGCATCATCCGAATCCTTATAGGGCTGGGCCCTTCTTCATTAAGGAGGCGTGTAAATAGGGTTGGGCCCTATCTCCATCTAATGTATTTATGTAAACGGGCACATAGGGCTGGGCCCTTTCTCTTCCACATGCCAAGCAAGGTCAAACATGTGAGATTGTAGCATCTACCTTAGCGCCCAGGATAGGGCTGAACCTAAATAAATCGTGGAGTAAGATATAGGGCCGACCCTATCTTGCACATATAACATGGGAAAAGTACAAAGACTTTAGCGCCAAAAAAAGTGCCTTATTGGGCCGACCCAATAAGGCACCAATCCTCATATATAAAAGCTACATAGAATGCATCTTGATACAATTATTATATATGCAAATCAGATCTGCAATAACAATGCGAAATATATCTGCTCTCCTTTGGTGTGAAGATACCTGATCTATGGATGCGACTCTGCTTTGATTGATGCGAACTTAAGTCTATTGTTCATGCTGAAGAAGGCACGCTTATGCTGATTAAAAAAAGGTCATTTGAAGCTGAAGATATCTGCACATGTATTCAGCCTGAGATAAGTGTTGTAAGACTGCAATTTTATTCATAATGAATAATCAGATCTGAGGATCTGTTGTTGCTCGGTTTTTCCTCCAAGAGGGAGGTTTTCCCAGGGTAGACTTGTGTTGTGTGCCCTTTCTATTTGTGTGCTTTGATTCTTGTGATTGTGCATTGTTATTTCCTGCTCATTATTGTTAATCTGATCACGAAAACTAACAATTGTGTATGTTTGTACATTACTTGATGACAATTGGTTATTGCTATATTATGATTGGGCTAATTCTGATAAATAGTCCTAGGTTAAAGAGAAATCAAAGATCTTACACGAGGAGATAATGAACTTCCTTTGACCTCAAGGATGAACTACGAAGCCTTTGACTTCCCTCAAAGGGATACATAGGTAGGGTCATTGGGAATGAACCCTCAAGACTTAGTTCTAGGTCTAAAGGGGATGTTAACCTCAAGAGCCTACCACCTTTGAGTGCAAGCTTAAGTGGTGATGTAGGTTTGTCACCACTATGGTGATCAAAGAAATTATGAAGATGATGCTTCTAAGATAGAACAAGAAGCTTGGTTGATTACGTTGGTACTTAAGAATTTTTTTTTAAAAAACAATTAGTAGCAACCGAAGGGTGGTTATTACACAAACAATTTGGTTTCAAGAGTATATGTGCACACAGAGGAGACAACGTGTGCCATCCCAAAGAAAGATTGAAAAATGTGCCCGCCAATGTGTTGGTACATGCTAGGACAAAGGTACACACCTATGCAAAGAAAGTTTTGAAGTTCAAAATTATTGTTATGATGGTGTGAATCTGTTGACGTGTCTGAAATCGCATTGCTGCAAACTTCATACGGCCAACGCAGAATAGAATAGCCGACTGATTATCCTACTCTCTCTTGAGATAAGGAAGTCTCTAATGCTGTTTTCTAAGTTTGATCAAAGGAGACTACCTCAAGGTTTCTTTTGTCAGGTCTTGACTGCGGGATCTCTCAGTGGCTTGATGTGTTTATGCTGGAAACACAAGGGGACTTACGATTTGCAACAAGCTAGTCTGCTGTGATTCTCGAATTATGCAATAAAGAGCAAAAGGAAAGGGTTAGGAGATCTAAAACTAACAACACGGGTATGCGGGTAGACGGATTCAACATAACCAATTCCTGCTTGGCCAGAATAGCTCACAACCTTGCAGGAACGGTGCAATCTTCAAAGGAACTTGGAAGATTTTCAGATTGGAGACGCACGGCTAAGCACCCAATTCTGGCGCAGCTCAGACGGACACCTGCAATTGAACTAAGCACAATCGAAGGCTCAGGTTAACCACACAAAAGGATACACAATCAGCAGATCCTCAGTGGTATGAGCCCGAATCTATCAAATACCTGCACACCCAAAACATAAAGATCTATCTAAAATGCTGAAAGAAACCATGCGAACAGGATGAAAACAAGACAATAAACACCAAATCAATGTTTATATATTGATCTCATCTGCCTATTACAACAATTTCTGCAGCATCTCTATGCTACGGCTAAGATCTAACCTATTCTAACTCTAAAATCTAACTATCTAGCAATTTCTAACAATCTCTAACAATCTAACAATCTAACTATCTAACTATCTAACTATCTAACCCTTTACAGAAGAAAGGCCTCTGCCTTTTATAGACATTACAATTTTGAATCAGAGGCCAGGATGGACTGCATCCAAGGGCCCTGATCTGTCTTCCAGAAGCTGGCAGCCTTGACCAATGCTGAATTAATTCTCAGTTATCCAACCAACAAATATCTCAACTACCAACCACTTTTGGCTTTAATTCAGGCTTATCCAATTTTCTTGGTGGTTGGGAATAGTTATCCACAAAAATATCTTGCACGGGACCCATAGGCAATTTACAATAAAGCAATTTCAGCCTTTTAGGAATTGAATTCCTTGAATTAAATCCATCTGTGTCTCCTTTTCTCGAGAATGCATAGACTGAGTGTTCTTTTTCTTTTTTGCCTTCAATTTCGCCGATGGACTTCATCTATGTTCAACGGCACGGTTCCCAATGCTCGGTTGCTCTTGCGCTCCTGCATCTTTTCTTTCCAATCTTCAGCGCCTGGCCTTGAATTGCGATCCTTCCTTGATTTGCGTTTCAGGTCTTTCTCCTGGTTCTTCGATGACGTCCTGCAATCAACCAATTTCACTTAATTAAATTAATTTGAACAATTAAAACATTAAATTTAATTACGATGTCTGGCTTGAGAAGCTCTTTGCGGGATGTATCTTGAAAATGCTTCTCTTCCTCTTCGATTGTGAAATCTGATCCTTGGTCTTGATGGTGTTCGGGCGATTTACTTCTACGCGTTTTTACCTTTCGAGTCCTGGACGTTTTGAAATCTTCTTATGGTGCGATTCGGAGATTTGGAGAACTTCTGCAAATTTTAAAATCATAACACATGCTTTTCTGGTGAATTTTGGAGAATTTAGACATTTTGAACTGGAGATATTTTCGGAACATGGGGAGTTTATGCAAACTGAAGGGTAATTTTCGGACCTTGAACACTTCTGCAAATTAAAGACAACTTCGGATCCTTTGTAAGATTTTGCAAACTCGGAGCATTGAACATTTTTTGCAAGTTTTCAAAACCTTTCACTTTTGGCTCATGGGTCCGATTTTGAAGACTTAAGGCGAATTTCGGACCTTGCCATCCTTTTGCAAATTTCGGAGCTTACAGGCGTTTTACAAATTTCTGAGTTTTAAAATTTCGGGGCTGGGGTCCGAAAATGGGTGTCCAAGGCAAACTTCGGATCTAGAGGAGCTTTGTAGGATTTTGCACCTTTATACCTTTTTTTCGATTTCGCCCCATGGTCCGAAAATGGACACTTTAAACGATTTTCGGGGCTTGAAGCGCTATCGTCAGTTTTCGGACCTAGTGCGTCCTTTTTTTATTTCGCGTTTTTAAACCCAGGGGTCCGAAAATGGGTATTTCGGGTTTTCGGACCTGAAGCGTCCGTTTTTTAAAACTTTTCGCCCTTTTCAAAAACCTCGGACCTGAGGTCCGAAAATAAGGTTTTAAGTGATTTTGGGGGGCGGAGGCGTTTTTGCGTTTTAAACTTCGGACCTGGGGCGTGTTTTAAACATTTCACGATTCACTTTAAACGCAGGGGTTCGAAAATGGGGTTTTAAGTGGTTTTTCGGACTTTCGGACCTGAAGCGTCCATTTTAAAACTTCGCGTTTTCTTTTATTTTCTTCCAAGGGTCCGAAAATGAGACTTAAGTGATTTCGGACCTGGAGGCGCTTTTGTAAAATCGCGTTTTCACTTTTCGGGCCTAAAAACGCGTTTGGAAATTTAGAAGAAACTCCGAATTTCGGCCCTAGGGTCCGAAATTGGTGCTTAAGTGATTTTCGGGCCTTGAGGGTCGTTTGGCAACTTTTAGTTTTTGGCTTCTGGGTCCGAAAATGAGCATATGGAATATAACATTTAAGTATAAGTGATACTTTAAGTTATATTCCATATATACTTTCAGGATGTTTGAGAGTGGTTTCAGACCTCCAGGAGTTATATTGCAAATTCTAGTTTTTGGAAGTTTCCTCAGTTTTCAGAGTTAGCCAAATTTCAGGATCAGGGAATTCTAGACTTAGCCAAATTTCAGGATCAGGACAAAAAGGCACAAACTGGGGGGTCCCTGTCCAAGACGGGGATGGGTGTGCGATTCGCACAACAGAATCTAAGGCAAAGAATGCATCAATAAAAAGAGGGGAGTTTTCACAACTCTATGCAATGGCACATGAACAAGTTCAAACAAATGTGCCTCAAGAAGGGAAGGTGGCAAAGTAGGGTCAAAAGCATGCACAAGAGTTTCACAAGTGCAAGAAAACAAAGAAGGAGATATATCAAATGGAATGAAGGCACACCAAAGCAACATTGAGGATGAATATAGCATAGGCGTGTGTAGGGCCAAAGGCGCGTGCCTCTATATAGAGAATATTTTTTTACTTTTTTGAAAAAAAGGGTTTGTGTATTGGTGCACACTAAGTGACTAGTGCGTACCTTAACAAGGTCTAGAGGTCTTTAACAAAGGCTAAGAGGTGTTTTGGTGTGTGCCAAGGAGCTAGCGCATGCATATACTTGGTAAATTCAAAAGTTTAAAATCACTACTTTTGCAAGTGAGTCTGGTTTGAAAAATGTGTCTCAAAAATACATCGATTCAAACTAATTGTGTTTATTTGATAGCATAAGCACACCAATGCAAAGAAGACTCCAATAGTTGTAACAATCATTAGAGTAGTGGTGTGTCTAGAAGTGAAGGCCCACACCAAAAGGAAGAGTCAATATTTTCTTTTGAAATATTGCACCATGTAATGGTAGGTGCCTATGGTTACAAGCATGCCTTCTCAAACGATGAAATTAGAAACAAAAAACGTTCAATGTTCTAGCATGCACCAAAGTGTAGGCATGGGCCAATTTAAAGAGACTTCTAAAATTTAAAATTTATATCTAAGATCAATGGTACACACCAAAGGGTGTTGAAATGCCAATACACTAGCTCAAAGTTTTATTGAAATTTGAAGTCTAGTGTATAGGCACGTGCTTGGACAATGATGTGCCCCAATACAAAGGAGATGGTTTTTCTTGAAAGTTTTGTGTTAATACCAATACAAATAAAATGCATGTTTCATAGAAGAATGACATGCCTAAACAAAGGAGAGATGTGTGAGTAAATTTTCAAGTTTTTCAGAAGGTTAGCCATGATCAAAGAAAAACCTACAAATTCATCAAACTTGTCTAGAGACACCTATCCATAAATCTATTTTTAACTATCACCATTTTCAAAGAGGAGCATATTCAGGGATTCACTATTTTTAGCTTGAGATATTTATAACTCATGCTATTTTTAGTGGTCTCAATTTTAGTGCAAGGAGCCTGTGCTATTTTCATCTTTATGCTATTTTTGCTCACTATGTATAGCTTGTAGTCAATTGTTTTTAGATCAGTTATTTTTAAATCTCTTGCAATGTGAGATGTGAGTAGCAAAAAGTTAGTTTATAATAAATTCAATTTATAACTTTATTGAAGGTTGCATGTTTTTAGTCTTAACTAAGTTTTCAGTTCTAGTACAGGTCGAGTATGGGTACGGGGTTCTAGTATGCCAGTACAACAAAAAAAAATCTTTGATATGGTACATTTGGGTACAACTATATAATATGTGTGTGTGCACGCACAAAAATTAAAAAAAAAATATACAAAATTGTAAATACATTTGATAGTATGATACTTCATCATTGATAAATGGTAGCGATAAAGGTAAATGTCAATTGATAGTTCAAGATTTCATATTATGTCATATATCTTATATGTCTAGGATGATTCAAACGCAAATCATTACAATTACAAAATATGAAATAAGTATAGTAAAAAAGTTGTATATTGGTCTTCAATATTCATCAAAAGAATCTAGATCAAGGTCATCGTTTGCTTCAACACCATTTGAAACACGTGCCACTCCCACTAGGTAAATCATGTGTAAGAGTCTTGTCATCATCTATATTGCCTCTAGCAAGCTCTACAATAGATGCATCTAAGCTTGTATACTTGGGGGCTATATCCCAATTCTTTGTTGCCCCTTCCATGTATTCATTTTGCTTATGTGGTAGGATACATAGGTTGGAATGGATATAAACCAAGTCTTCCACTTTTTTTGCAGCCAAACATTTATGCCTCACTAAGTGGATAAAGGAGTATGTATTCCAATTTTATTCGGTCGAAGAAGAACTTGCAACTTGTTGAAATTGGAAAGAAACCAACGCAACTTAAAAATTAAAAAAATGCAAAAGAAATTAAAGAATGGCAATTACTAAAGTCTACAAATGTTAAAAAATGAAAAAAAAGGACATGCTTACTAGTAATAGAATCTTGATTGCAAGAGGCTGGAGGAACAAATAATCCCGCCCATGGATGTACCACCATGTATGAGCATCTTCCTTGTATTGGTCTTGAAGAGCACAAATACTGTGTTCTCATCCTTAGATGAACTTCCCAAACTCTTTCCTAACATTATCCACCACTTTTGGACCTAAGTAGATTCTTCAGAATGCCAACTTGCACTTGTTGGCAACTTCACTATCTCTATATGATGCAGTTTTCCCTGGAAGAGAAATTTTTTCTTTGCTACATTATTTGGGGATAATGCATATGGGAGGAGATGCAATGGTGTGTTCATCTTGTTCCAACAGTTTTGAATGATTTTTTCCTGACTTTGGAAAAATGTTTCTTTGGTTTGTCACAAACATTTGGATCTCCTCACCCTCAATGTATACATCTTTCACACACTCTATTTGAGTGCCAATTGCTTGCATCACCAAGCTAAAGGAATGTATGGTACATGGTGTCCATAAAAATGTGTACATACCTTTGCTCAACCAAAGCACTTGCTGCCCTACAATTTTTTGCATTGTCTATAATGACTTGGACAACATTTTCAAGACCCACCATCTCTATGGACTCAATAAGGACTTTAGAAATGAAATATGCATCCTTGATCCACCCCTCACAAATCAACCGCCTTGAAAAACATTGCCCCTTTTGGGGACATTGCAATAATATTTGTTAAAGGTTGGTTTGTGCAATCTTTCCATTCATTTGAAATAGTAGACACTACTGTTTCAATCCAAGAATCCCTAATTGGTTTGGGTTATGTCTCAAAAAAAAATCTTTTGTTAATAAGGCAGTGTGCACCTTTTCATACCCAAAACTTGTGAAACTAGAAGGTGTATTATTAATTGCCATCACCATTTCCCGCCAATATGGTGATCTCAACAATTTGAAAGGAAGACCATCTCTTGTTTCATTTTGAAATGCCTTAACCAATGGGCCTCTTTTGTGGAAAGGAGACGGATCTTCTTCTTGGATAGGTGTCTCCAAGAAAGGATGTCAGGAGGCCATTATTGAATCTATAGGTGCCTTCAATGATGTTATTGATTAAGGATCAAACAGGTTTTGAGGGGACTTGAAACCCCTTACAATAGGTTTTGAATGGACCTAAAACCCTCGGATTTTACAAGGATCCAGAACCCAAAATAGAAAGCTGCCCAAAGATACAACATAGAAAATCAGCAGCCCAACCTTAGCCTAATCAACAAAATAAAATCATTTAAGAACCGGCTGAAAAAGGTAGGCCAACGCCATACTCAAACAATCCCAATGGGTGTCAAAACAAGAAAATCCAAGGGTTTTATCAAGGCTCCCTTAACCTGCAACAAATACCAAGGGTTTTTCTAGGCACCCATAACCTGAACATTTGCTAACAAGTGTCCTAGCACAGTAACAACCAGATCCATAAAAAGAAGCCTAAACGAAGCAATCTGGAACTAGGGGGTTTTGAACTGGCTCACAAAACCAACAAGTTAAAGCCAGCAAAGACAGTCCAATTGAAAGTCAGCTCCCTTCTAGCACAACTCCTCTCCACCTCAATAGGAAAAGGATCCACCTCAATAGGAGCTAAAGAGAAATAGACCACCAATTGAACATGCCAAACATCGTCCAACCCCACAAAATTTAGAGATAAAAGATCAAACCAACACCATATTGCTGGAATATTGAGTTTTAGAGTCTCCCAAAACCTTAAAAAAAGGGGCGGGGCACAAACCAGTCATACCCCAAGCGAGTGAACTCCACCAGAGTCTCCACCTCCATAGGAGAAAGGTGACAGAGAACCAACAACATAGAGATGAAAGGAGTCAAACATCAAGCCTCAAGAAACAGGGCAGCAAGAGCCCCCATAAACTCCATCCATTTACACCCTGTTGTGAGGTATTCACACATCACCCCATTGCAACTGGGGAACTTGACTTGTCCATGATGGCACAAACTCCAATGCACCTACCCCTATTATCCATTGGTTGTGTCAAAGTGTTGTAATTATTTCATTGGCTAGAATTGAGTTTGTTGTAACAAACCCTAATTAGGGTTTTCATTGTAAAATCTCGATCATTGATCTCAAATTGATCTGAGCCATTGAATTGTATTGAGAGCATTATAAAAGGCTCAAGCTCTCCATTTGTAGAGGTGGATAGTTAGTGAATAAAATAGTGAATAGAATAGAATAATTAGTAGTTCAAGAATAGTTTAGTAGAAGGTAGAAGTTAGAATAGATTAGGAGAAGAAGAAATTGTTGTTAAAGACTTGTAAATGAGATACTCTTTTCATTGAAGTTATGGTGAAATGTATTATTTCAACTAGTCTCATGGTTTCTACTTCTCATTTGCTTTCACGTTGATTAGATTGAATGGAGGAAATTGTTGAATGCATTTGTGTGGAATCCATTTAGTCCACACCACTAGCCCCTTGCTGATTGTAAGTGTGCCTTGCATGGTCAACTGGAATGATATGAGCTTAACTTCAAATTGTTATACATTCATTGTTTATGCGTTAACTTGAATGGTAATCAATGCCTGATGGTAATGATTTGAACATCTTTGAATTATCCCCTAGAAGATTACACTGAGCTTGTGTCAAATTGTTCAAGTTGATGGTGAGACCTCACCCAGTAGGATTCCATTGAATCATTCACCCATTTTCTTGCATTTTTAGGATTAGAATAGGCTTCCTCAGCCCTTTCCTTTTGTCCTTTTTTAAACTCAAGCTAGTTTAGTATAAAAAGCATCACAAGATTCCAACATCAAATGATCGAGTTCCAGCGATTCAAGCATTCAACAATTCAATGTAAGTCCCCTCGCGATTCCAACATAATCACATCAAACCAATGAGCTTATCCACGTGTCGTGACCTGATATACAAGAACCTTGGAGGTGTCTAAAGTGATCCTTAAGCTAACCTTCAGCATTTGAGTAACTTTGTTCAAGAGAGGATAAGATACTTTTGGGTATTTTATTTTTTGTTCGCATGTGCATAAAAAACACATCAACACACCCAACCAGCCACTCTTCCCCTCAATAAAAGAGCCATTCATCTCAATAGAACAAGCTGAGAAGGAGAGTAAGATGAGAGTTAGAGCAGCTACAAAACCCATCATGATAAAGATAGAATCCGAGAAGCACAAGGTCCACAAAGAAAGAAAAGGAGAAACCCCCTTGAAAACCGAAGAGATGCCAAGGTCAAGAGGCACACCACCACACCCACCAAGCAAAGCAAAGGTGCAAAACCAGCAGCCTCCAAGAGGACGCCCAAAAACACAAATAAAGAAGGCCAAACCAACCCCCAACACAAAGATCTGCAACCGCCATTTCCAAATAACCCCCGATGGCACCACAACCCAAACCACGAATAGAGGGCCATCACTCATAGCAAATCCCGAGGGAAGAATAGAGCCCACAAACGCAAGGGATAGCCAAACATCAACTTCTCCGTCTGGGTCCCCATCGTCTCCAGTGTCATCCTCTCCACCCGAATCCATAGCCCCTCCACCACATGAGCGCTCCACCATAGACTCACCACAACACGAATTGTACAGGGCAGACAAACAAACAACCAACAAATGGGAAAAGCCCCCAATCCTGCAAACCACACACTCGGAAACTGCAACATCCGTCATAGTAGTCAGGAGATTAGCCTCTCCATCGCCATTTGTGCCATCCGAATCTCCATCTTGTTGACGTGTATTTTGTACACTATCAAACACAGAATAAAATACCCAAGGGTACCTTACCCTCTCTTGAGTAAAGCCTCTGAATGCTGAAGATATCGCGAAAAGAATCAATCAGGGTGACTTCAAGGTTCTTCGCTGTAGAATCTCTACGTGTGGATAAGCTCTCTGTGGTATGATGTGATTTTGCTGGAATCACAAGGGGACTTACACTTGTCAATCTAAATGTCTGATTTGCTTTGAATATTGCTGGAACATAGGTTTTTTCTAGTTCTGATTTGAAAAAAGGAAAAAAGATGAGGGTGAGGAAAGGATCTAATTTTGATACTAAGAATGTAGGAGCAATGAATGATCTTTGATGAAATTCTAACTAAGTCTTCTTTTGACATCATAGGACCATCTCCACAAGGTTAGTGCGATCTTCGAAGGAAAGCTTTATGATGTTCAAATCATCACTACAGGCATAGACACCATCAGGCTGATGCATATCAATGAAGAAGCGACAATTGAAGTTAAGCTTAAGCTGAATGATTCCAGTTGACTACACAAGGCAAGTCTGCAATCAACAAACTGCTAGTAGTATGGATATACGAATTTCACCATCAATCAAGCACATTTCTTCCACCCATCTAATAACATGAAATCAAATATGAGAAGTATAGAGACCATGCAAATTGTCGAATCGGCCCATAAATTTCACCATTTCTTCAATGAAGTTTTAGAAGTCTTTTACAACAACATCTTGGCAACAATCTTTGCCTTCTCTCTCTACTCTACTCTAATTGCTATTCTATCAATTGACTAATTCACTATTCTAACTATTCACTCCCTATCTTCTAACTCCTTTCTAACTGCTTCCAACTGCCTTTACAAAATGAAGAGTCGGGGCTTATATAGTGCCCTTAATACAATTCGATGGCTAAGATCAATTTGAGATCAATGGCCAAGATTCAATAATGAAAACCCTAATTAGGGTTTGTTACAACCATTACATAACATTTAATGCTTGACCAATGATAAAATTACATTTTAAGGACACATGTCTTCTTTGGAAAATTCAACCAATGGATAGCTGGGGTAGGTACATAGAAGTTTGTGCCACCTCCCATGAGTTAGGTACATTGAATCTGGACACGCTGAGATGGACCACATCGTCTGGAGAAGTGATGACTGGGATGCCACCTCGTCCGACACTTGGTTGATGCCAATTTGATGTTGTTGAGAAGCTAGCTTTAACTAACTCTTCTGAAACTATCTGCTTCTTCAAAGAACCCTTGCTTTGACTTCTCTTGTCTTTGATGTGCAAGATGATTGATGTACCTCGCCTTGGAATGCTGGATTGGAAGAAGTCATTCCTGATGATGTTAGTCCGAAGAAGGTCGTCTTTGTCAATGCTAGACTGGAGGAGGTCGCTCTTATCCTTGCTTGATCGTCCTTGATGATACTGAGCTGGAGGAGATCATCTTTGTCCTGGACCGGATCTTCTTTGATGAGGACCTGCCGACTTGTAGATGCTCCTGTCCTTGGAGTCGCCATCTTGATACCTACACAACATTTCACAATTACTAATATATCTTGAAGTGTAGAAATTAAACTTAAAAGGAAGATTTAAGATTTTAATTAGGAAACTTCATGATAAATCTTGAGTTATCATTTCCTAAGTAACCATGCAATACTTAGATTTTCCAAAACAAATGTCCAAAAATCAAACCTTGAACAAGAGTGTCAAGATGATTTTGCCATACCTCCTCTTGAGTATTAAACTCTAAGAAATGATGCAAAAAATGGATTTTGCTAGGCACAATTTAAATCAAAATTCTCCCTTGGATGAATTGCGCCTCCTCTAACTTCAAAAGAATAGACTCCACCCTCTTTGATCTTCAACACTTAGTAGAAATTCGCTCCACTCTAGCTAGATTTCGCTCCTCCAATTCGCACTTCAACCTTTGGATTTTGCTCCTCAAATAGCTCTCCAAATTTACACTTAGGAAAGGATGAATGAATGATTAAACTTGAACAAAGCATCACCCATATATAGAGCGCTCACCTTGATTCCCTCTAAGGCCGGCTTGCCAAAAGGGAAATGAAAATGAAATAAAATCCCCCTCAAAAGAAGGCCGACTTGCTTGTAAAAGCAAATAAATGTATTTGAGCGCTCACCTTCATTTAAAATTTGAAAATTAATTTTAATGCCTCCAAAGTGGATTTTTTATTATTTCAAGGCCTAAAAATTTATTAAATTAAAATGCCTTTAATTTAATGCGAATTTGATCTTAATTTTCCACATGCCTTAAAATTAGCAATTCTGGCGATCCAATGCAATTTGGAGAATATTAATTTTTAAAACAAGGCTTAATGAGATTTCATGAGGATTTCGCCCTGGACCCTCTCTGAGGGTCAGGAGCGATTTTTGAATTTTAACCTTGAATATTTCACATTTCAACTTGAAAATCTCCTGGAGGGCAAATTGATATCCTGTTAATGTGTTGCACTTCAAATTTGACTTTTTTTATGAGGAAAAATAAGTGAAAATGCAAATTTCGCTCTGGACCTTCATTGAGGGTCAGGAGCGATTTTTCACTTTTTGCTCAAATTTAGCATTTTTCAACCTCCAAAATCCCTTCAAGACATTTCAACTAGGCCTCCTCACTGACTTGCAAACTTAGCTTTGTCAAATTTTGGGGAAAAGGTGTGTTTTTGGTGTTTTTCGCTCTGGGCCCTCTTTGAGGGTCGGGAGCGATTTTTGCAAATTGGGCTTGATTCTTCATCATTTTTCATTAAAACTTTATTCATCATTTGGCAATGTCCTTCCTTAATCCACTCCAACCAAATTCGCTTTGTTGTTGCAAGGTAAAATGAGGATTTTCAACAATATCGCTATGGACCCTCTCTGAGGGTCAGGAGCGATTTTTCGCTATGGGCCTTCACTGAGGGTCAGGGGCGATTTTTTCATTTTTGACCAAAATCATCAAGTTTCAAAGGCAAAACAATATTCATCATGTTCTTGGAGGTCTCTTCTCCTTGTCCTAACCTTGCCTTAGCACCATTTTGAAGAAAACATGCATTTTTTGAAAATCTTGCTGTGGGCCTTCAGTGAGGGTCCGTAGCGATTTTTTGGTTTTAGGCAAATTCCTTCATCTTTTAATCTTCAAATCACCTCCAAGGCATAACACATCACGTTCTCCTCCTGTCCAAGCAAGTTTTTACCTCAATTCTTCAAACAAAGGAGAGAAAACTGGAAAATCGCTATGGGCCCTCAGTGAGGGTCAGGAGCGATTTTTTCATTTTGGGTTGATTTCTCCTTGTGTTGATCCTCCAAATTATATTCAACGGATAGAACATGCTTTCCTTCATCCCTTCCAATCATAAAATTACTTTGATCTTGCAAGAATAATGCATATTTGAAAATCTCGCTGTGGACCCTCTCTGAGGGTCAGGAGCGACTTTTGCTACCTGGACCAAAATGTTTCACTTTTCATCTAAAAATCACTTTGCCAAGGGAGATGTCATCTTGTTCTTTGCTATGAATAAAAATTCATGCCCAAGAAAGGTCCAAAAATGTGCACACAAAGAAAATCGTTGTGGGCCCTCTCTGAGGGTCAGGAGCGATTTTTACCTTTCCTGGGCAAAACTCCTTCAATTTATCATCTTTGATCAAGTCTGGATACCTCATTATGCTCATTCTATCCTTCACCATGCTTTTGACATCTTAAATCGACCAAATAAGGCTAGCAATGACCCTTATAAGATTTCTCGCTGTGGGCCCTCTTTGAGGGTCAGGAGCGATTTTTCTGTTTTCAACAAGGTCCTTCATTATTTCAAGTCAAAACTTCTTCAGGCGGGTGGAGAAAGTCATTTATTTCCCTTTCATGCTCAAAACTTAGTCCTTTTCCATTGCAAAATGGAGTGAATCAAAATCTCGTTATGGGCCCTCTCTGAGGGTCAGGAGCGATTTTTGAATTTTTGAACTCTCTGTCAAGATAATTTTATGGAATATAACATTTAAGTATAAGTTCTTATACTTTAAGTTATATTCCATATATACTTTCAGGATGTTTGAGAGTGGTTTCAGACCTCCAGGAGTTATATTGCAAAATCTAGTTTTTGGAGGTTTTTTCAGTTTCCAGACTTAGTCAAATTTCAGGATCAGGACATTCCAGACTTCATCACTCACCAACTTGACCTAACTCAAGCAAAACCTGCTATCCAGGTGATCCCCTTGGCGACACTCGAAATGCAAAGGCCAACTAACAAAACCCTAAAAGACCTAAAAAACAAACCCCAGAAAGCAAAAAAAAGCAAGGGTCCCCATTTGCAATGGGGCGATGTGTGAAAACGTCACAACACATCCTCGCCTGCAACAACCCCTCCCGTCGCAGCCCTCGCGCTGCTCCCACTTCCACCTCTTGACATTTCAAAATTCGCCTGCAAGTGTAGTGTTACCACTTACTAGCAGCGCCTTCAATGATGTTTTCCTTGCTGAAGGATGAGGTTTTAATTTGTTAAAGGTTGGTTTTTGCAATCTTTCCATTCATTAGAAATAATAGACACTACTATTTCAATCCAAGAATCCCTAATTGGTTTGAGTTGTGTCTCAAAAAAAAAAAATTTAATAAGACAATGTGCACCTTTCCATACCCAAGACTTGTGAAACCAGAAGGTGCATTATTGATTGCCATCACTATTTCCCGCCAATATGGTTGGTTTTCCTTGGGGGACATTGTAATAATATTTGTTGAAGGTTGGTTATTGCAATCTTTCTGTTCAGTAGAAATTATAGACACTACTATTTCAATCCAAGAATCCCCAATTGGTTTGAGTTGTCTCAAAAAAAAAATCGTTTGTTAATAAGGCCATGTGCACCTTTTCATACCCAAGACTCGTGAAATTAGAAGGTGCATTATTGATTGCTATCACCATTTGCTGCCAATATGGTGATCTCACCAATTTGAAAGGAAGACCATTGGCATAAATGCAACATGCATTTTTTCCCTCTACAATGTCTCTTGTTTCATTTTGAAATGCCTTAACCAATGGGCCTATTTTGCAGAAAGGAGAGGGATCTTCTTCATGGATAGAGGCTGTCTCCAAGAAAGGATGTAAGGAGGCCATTATTGAATCTATAGGTGCCTTCAATGATGTTTTCCTTGCTGAAGGATGAGATTTTAATTTTGCTCTCCCACTCATAGCATTAGCTTCTTGTTCGTTAATGAGTGCTATAGTTTTTTCTTTTGGCAACCCCTTCTTTTTTTTTGTCCACATATTCTAATTCCATGCCCACTTATAGCACATAAGTGAGCTTTCGCTCAACTATATGAGCTCTTAAATTGCACTCCGCACTCATTACAGTTCCAAATAAAAGCTCCACCTCCTAGAAGTTGATCAAGCATCATAACATATTTCCATAGAGGAGATGCTTGATCATGTTTAAATAGTTTATTTGTCTCAATGCCTATTAAACTTGAACTAGTGGTCATTTCAAAAAAGAAAATGCAACCCTACAATATGTATAAACTGATTTTTAATTGTTAAAAACTTGAAAAAAATCATTAAAAACTGAAAGAATTAGTTTAACTACTTAGCTTAGATAAATAGATCTCCTTTGTGCAAGCTATGTTCGCCCCCTTGGCACTTAGTGGTTGTTCTCCCTTGAAATAAACCAGCTACCTTTCAAAATGCAAAAATACCTTAGCAAGAATGAGTTTGTGTGAAATGGAGTTGTGTTTGTCAAACAATAGACAATAAGGGACACACTTGAGGTTTTAAATTGCTTTTAGGGTTTTTTAATTAATGGTTTTTGGTTTATAAACCACTTTTTAATGTCATTTTGGTGGCCTGTTGTGTTGGTGTTCTTGCAGGAGCGGCTTAGGTGATTGGGAATGCTCCCACACCGGGCCCAGTTGTGTACAAGTTTGGGACCCTCTATAGGGAAACTCGGCAACTTATAGTTTTTAGTATTAGAGGATTAAATTTTGTAATGAATTTTTAATTTAATGCAATCAATTATTCTTAGTGTAAAAGTATTAGTTAGCTTTAGATTTATTTTCATATAATAGCTTTGTAAAAAGTATAAATGAGTGCCTTTTTGCACTTAGTTTCTATTCGTCAAGTCTTCAGTGTTGTTGTGATTCAGAATTTACTATTCTCAATAACATATTACGTCTATCTTGTTTATAAATGTTTATATAGATGTCCTGTTATGTGTGTTGATAGCTGAATTATTTGAGCAACTTTGCAAACTTTGTATTGCTAGTGAGCTTGAAGGTGTAGGTCATGGCTTTATATCAAGTCCTACATTTAATATACCTCAGCGTTCATGTTCATGTGTTAATCTATCCAATTTATGTTGTACTTGCATTGTTTGGTCTCTGTTTTTACCTAAATAGCGCAAGTGTCTTGACTTAGGATTTATTTTTAGTCAAAAAGATCATAAAATCCTTTGCATTGTGTTGAAAGAGCATATCAACCTTTTACACTATGCAAACCCAAAAAGATACACATTTACATTTTATGTAGCATGAACATGAGCCACCCCAAAAAAGTATTGTGATGATCATAAATTAACCCTTCCCTCATTATGTCTTTTGGTTCCAACACCAACTTTCCTTCCTCATCTGTTATAGGTGACTCTATGTGGGTGACTATGGTTCATACAAACCTCTTTTTTGGACGAGACAAAATACATCACATCATCCAATCTTTCCTTGAGTTTGCCAAGAATATAAGCAATTGTTCAACTCTTTGCCCTCATCTTTAAGGTCTCATAATATTTTAATTATAATCTTTGCCTCCCTGAATACTTTAATGTTGGTTGGTTGTATGGATGTACAAAAAAAAATATTACATCAAATATAAAATTGAAATTAAGTCATTTGTTGCTCTTCCTACCACTTAATCATTTTTGCATTCACTGCTATATTCTTGCAGGAAGGACAATTTATTTTGCATCTCTCATAGAGCGTCAACTGTCATATGAACCTTGCCATTTTGGATTACCCAATCCTTGTGTGTTGGAGGATTCATGCCCATACGTGAATTTGACTCTTAGCTTTAACTTGTTACAAAGCCCATCAGAATCAACAGAAGGTGAACTAGCCTAGATCTGAACCCAGATCTGAAGGAACTAGGTGGATTTGGAGGAGTTGAAACATCTGAATTCATATTGTGTATGCAGGCTGAAGCCTGAAGCTGATGAATTTCAATTGGTAAGACCTATGCTCTGGTGAATCAGAATTAAGAAATGCCTGCCTTGAGGAATTATTGTATGGTTGGATGATATACAATGGTGTACCATTATTTGACTTAATGAAACCATTTCACCCACTTATCATGTTTATATATCATTAGATTACCTTTTAAAAATGTATTTACTACCTCTATTTGCCGAACTAGTTGAGTAGTAGGCAATGATCATGTTAAAGGTCACCCATGTTAACCTAAATATTTCTTGCCAAAGGTGACTGAAATATGTGTTTCCCAGTATAGATAATGTAGTAAAGGACCTGATGAATCCTATAGATGAGTTGGAAGAAGATCCTAACAAATATAGAGTTATTAAATCCAGACTTAGGCATCATAGGAAAGAAATGAGCATATTTGCCAACCAGTCTACTGCAATAAAGATTTGATCTTGACTATTTGACATTGGCAGACCTGAAATGTGATCTATGGATATTACTTTCACTTCTGATCTGGGATGGAATTTGGTTGATGAATACTTGGAGGGGCAACAACTTCCATTTTGTTATCTTGACAAGTGTCACACCTCTACCAAAAACGTTGCAATGTCATCATCCTTCATGAATTCCTAGTAGAAGTCAAATGTGATATTCATGTATGATTTTCTATGTGCTTACATGCAAAATAAAGGGGAAATCATGTCCATTTTTAAGTAACTTTTAAATGAAAGGGGACTGGTTTTTAACGTAGATTTGCTGTTTGAAAAGATGCCATTTTTTCTAATTGGCCAAACATTTCCCCGCTCACCATTTGTAATCTTTTTCTTGAGCTGGAATATAGTAGGGTCACTTGTGTAATCTGGAAGAATTTCATTTATCTAAACAAAATAGCAAATGGAGACTTCATGAACATGTGTCTCACTGTGATGTAACAAAGCATTTGCCAATTTTCCCTTCATGTAAACAATCTTAAAGTCATTTTTGTGGGAGATCAATCCATTTTTGCTGCTTGTTTGTGTCCCTTGAAGCAAAATGAAGTTGACTAAGTTGTTATTCTTATGAAGAACTTACTCCCTGGGAGAAAGTAACACCCTTTGCAACATTGTGTAGGATGGATAGCATTTATACTACATGTACACACTTTTCCCTTGATGTTTTAACTTCATTCAAAACAATTTGGCAATCATCTTGGGATTAAAATGCTCTAAGCATAGATCTGGAGAAATCACACTTACTAAAAAAGGGCTGGGAAAAAGCAAGAGTGGCCAATGCAAGGATGGAACGAGGGCTTCTTTTAGACATGAAAGGCTTTTTGTGTTTCAACAAACAACAAAAGCATTCTTTCTTGGTAAGATCAATCAGGCCTTGAGCTATGGTAGAGAAATTCTTCACAGATCTCTAATCTAAGCCTGCACAAGAATTCATAGTTTCTTAGGAGTCTTTGAGTACATGTAACATATTTTTGTTATCTTTGTAGTGTCTGCACACACCTCCTTCCGAAATAATATGGGTAAGAATCTTTAAGGGTCCTAGCAAAATCATTCTTGGATTCTTTAGCATACAATCATTCACTAGATAAGATCAAGAACAATTTATAGATGTTCTAAATGGTTGGCTAATGACGTGCTAGAAATCAAGATAGGTCATCTAAAAACATTGAAGGACAAGTTTCCATAGAATTCTACTGACTATATTGTTTATCAATGCCTGGAATAGGAGAATCGCAAAGCCAAAAAGGCGTCACCTGAAACTGATAATGGACCAGATGGATTTTGAAAGTTGTCTTTTCATGGACTTGAACTCATATTGGTATTTGGTAATACCATGATCTAAAGTTCTTAGGCCTCATTTAACTCATCCAACAAATTGTGAATACCTAGTGTAGCAAATTTAAACCTTGGCTGCAATTTAATGGAGTTCTTTGTGATAAATACGACAAATGGGCACACCCTTTGTCTTGGCTAGGACATGAGTGCAGCATATGTCTCTTTCTCAAATTGATGATTTATGCCTCCAACAATTCTCACAATCTCACACTTTTGAATGTGCCAAATCTATTAGGGTGAATTGTTTTAGGAAACGTCTAAGATGTGAAGCTAATTTCCTTTGGATTTTTACAAATGTTTGACTAAACACCAGCACCAGAATGTTCAATTTTGTGGTGAAATTTTAAATATTTGACAAAATGCATATATAAGATTCATTCAACATGTTACTATCATGTTGTTTGATCTATTATTTTTGAAGTTGCTTCCTGTTGTGACCTTTTTCACACATTGCCCCATTGCAAATGGGGACCCTCTCTTTTCCTTCTTTCTAGGGTTTTTGTTAGTATCCTATGACCTTCCGTTTCAATTTTACCAAGCCTTACCCAGTTTTGAGCAGTTCAGGCCTTGACGATTGAAAGTTAGTTTTTGCAAATCATGTGATTCCAGAATACAAACGCCACCAAGGTGTTTAGAAAGGGTGGAGGACAAAGATCGCAATTGATTTGGACGAATTTGGACAACTAGGGTTTAGAAAGTTTGCTTTTTTTGTTTTTTCCTATTTTTAAGGAAGTTTTGTTTTTGGCATTTTCAGCCCAGTCCCCGGTATGGCTATTTTTAGAAAGTTTTCCCTATTTTTTAGGGATGCCTGCTTTTTGCTTTTTCGGGATGGGAATCTAGGGTTTGCACTTACACCACTAACCAGCTTCGACCAGGACCCAAAATTTCCAAGTTTCGACCTAAAAAGCCAATTCCCTACATTTTAGGGGTTGTGTCGCTTCAGAGGGTTTGCCTGAGTATGGATTTCAAATTTCAAGTCAATCTGATTAAATTTGGTTAAATTATGAAATTTTGAAATTTTCTAAATTTTTCTCTAAGTCTGGCTAATGGAAGGTGTTGAGTGTTATGGCAGGTGTTCATCAAAGTCTGCCATGTTGGGGAAGAGGATCAAGATATGCTTGTCAAAAGTCCGCCATATTTGAAAAGATGATCAAGGACCTCCATGAGGCTATGTTCAAAAGTTCGCCATGTGGGAGACCCTCCAAAAGTATGCCATGTCTTGGAGAAGCCTTGGGAGCGGCCTTAAAACTCCGCCATAGCCATGTGGAAGGGCCATCAAAACTCCGCCCTAGGCCTTCAAATGTTGAGGAGAATCTTCTAGAAAGTCCGCCATGCCTTGTGGATTAGGAAGAGTCCTGTTGTGACGTTTTCACACATCGCCCCATTGTCAATGGGGACCCATGTTTTTTGCTTTTTAGGGTTTGTTTTTGGGTCTTTTAGGGTTTTGTTAGTTAGCCTTTGCATTTTGAGTGTCGCCCAGGTGATCAATAGGATAGCGAGTCCGGCTTGAGTGATGTCCTGATCCTGAAATTTGGCTAAGTCTTGAATGTCCTGATCCTGAAATTTGACTAAGTTTGGAAACTGAAAAACCTCAAAAAACTAGATTTTGCAATATAACTCCTGGAGGTCTGAAACCACTCTCAAACATCCTGAAAGTATATATGGAATATAACTTAAAGTATAAGTTATATTCCATTAAAATTGTCCTAATAGAGAGTTCGAAAAGTCAAATTTCGCTCCTGACCTTCATTGAGGTTCCAGAGCGAAAAGCGCTCCTGTCCCTCTCCAAGGGTCCAAGGCGAATCGCTCATGTCCCTCACCAAGGGTCCAAAGCGAAAAAGCTTAGTGGAGTCATTCCTGACCTTGTTTGGACAAATTGAGACATCAAAGGCATGAAGGAAGACGCAATCGATCCGTTGAAGATAATTTTCGAAGCTAGCAAAACACAAGTGAGCTTATAAATGCAAAATCGCTCCTGTCCCTCTCCCAGGGACCAGGGCGAAAATGGTTCTAAGGAGCATTCGTTCCAAAAATTGAATAGATCAAACTCAAGGTTTCAAGTAAAATGCCATTTTGGACGTCCAGGATGAAGTGTTGAACGTGAAAAACAAGAATTGCAAGGCTAAAGTGTAAGGGCGCTCCTGTCCCTCTCCCAGGGACCAGAGCGATCTTGTTGATGTCCATTATCTTGCCATGCCTAGGCGCCAATATCATCTATGACACATTAAATGCCAATTTCGATGAAACCTTGAGATATTTTAAAAAATTAAATTGGCATTTAAAAATAGCGCATAAGGTATTTAATTAATTAATTTAGCCTTTTAAAAATCGAAATTATTAACTACAAAGGCATTTAAATTAATTAATTATTAAATTAAATAAAAAGGGAGAGCGCTTGGGGATACTATTTTAATGTTTGTTTTTTTAAAAAGTCGGCCTCCTTTTTTATTTAAGTTTTGTTTATTATTTGCCTTATTTTCTAAGTCAGCCTATGGGCAATTAAAGAGATGAGCGCCTATATAAGAAGGGTATTTTGAAACATTTTAATCCATCATTCACTCATCATTTCAAATGCGATTTGGAAGGGCAAAGAAGAAGTGCGAAATCTAGCTGGAGTGGAGCAAGTTTCTACAAAATGTGGAGACTAAGGAAGGCGAAATTCATCTTGAAGGCCATTGGAGAAGCGTATTTCTTGCTAGATTGGACGATAATTTCCAGATTTTTGAAGACATTTGAAGGCGAATTTCCAGATCTTGAAGAAGCTAGTGGAAGATGGAGTTCTTTTCCAAGCTAAAGGGGGCGCATTTTGCTAAAGGGAGTCTTGATCTACATTTTGCCTAGCGAATTCTCCTATTTTTGGCATCTTTTTTTAGAATTAATTCCCAAGTGAAGGTATGGCATAATCACCTTGGCACCATTTTTGAAGATTTAAATTTTGCTTTGAAAATCCTAAATTAGGAAATGATAACTCAAGATTTATCATGAAATTTCCTAATTAAAATCTTGAATCTTCCTTTTAAAGTTTAATTTTTAGATTTCAAGATATATTACTAATTTTGAAATGTTGTGTAGGTATCAAGATGGTGACTCCCAAACTCGAAGGATCTACAAGTCGGAAGGCTCTCATCAAGGAAAATCAAGCCAGAACAAGGACGATCAAGCAAGGACAAGGACGACCTTCTTCAATCCAGCCTAGCATTGACAAGGGCGACCTCCTCCAACCTAGCATCGACAAGGATGACCTTCTTCGATCCAGCATCATCAAGATAAGGGCGACCTCTTCCAATCCAGTATTCCAAGGCGAGGTACAACAATCGTCCTGCACATCAAGGACACAAGAAGTTAGAGCAAAGGGTTCGTTGAAGGAGCAGATAATTTCTGAAGAGTTAATTAAAGATAGCTTCTCAACAACATCAAGTTGAATATCTACCAAGTTACAAGTGTTAGATGAGGTGGCATCCCAGTCATCACTCCTCCAATCAGTGTGGTCCACCTCAACATGTCCAGATTCAATGTACCTAACTCATGGAAGGAGGCACAAACTCCGATGTACCTACCCTAGCTATCCATTGGTGGAATTTTCTAGAGAGGACATGTGTCCAAGCAATACAATTTTATCATTGGTCAAGCATTAAATGTTATGTAATGGTTGTAACAAACCCTAATTAGGGTTTTCATTGTAAAATCTTGGCCATTGATCTCGAATTGATCTAAGCCATCGAATTGTATTGAGGGCACTATATAAGCCCTGGCATTTCATTTTGTAAAGAGAATTAGCAATTTAGAGATAGTATGTAAATAGTTGAAGGAGTTAGAAGATAGAAAGTAGTTAGAAGGTGATTAGAATAGCAATTAGAGTAGAGTAGAAAGAGAAGGCAAAGATTGTTGCCAAGAGGTTGTTGTAAAAGGCTTGTAACTTCATTGAAGAAATGGTGAAATTTATGGGTCAATTCGACAATTTGCATGGTCTTTATACTTCTCATATTTGATTTCATGTTATTAGATGAGTGGAAGAAATATGCTTGATTGATGGTGAAATTCGCATATCCATACTACTAGCAGTTTGTTGATTGCAGACTTGCCTTGTGTAGTCAACTGGAATCATTCAGCTTAAGCTTAACTTCAATTGTCGCTTCTTCATTGATATGCATCAACCTGATGGTGTCTATGCCTGCAGTGATGATTTGAACATCATAAAGCTTCCCTTCGAAGATCGCACTAGCCTTGTGGAGATGGTCCTGCGATGTCAAAACAAGACCTAGTTAGAGTTTCATCAAAGATCAATCATTGCTCCTACATTCTTAGTATTAGGATTAGATCCTCTCTTCGCCCTCATCCTTTTTCCATTTTTTCAAATCTAAGCTAGTAAGAGCTTGTGTTCCAGCAAAGCAGATCAGAAGTTCAATCATCAAATGTAAGTCCCCTTGTGATTCCAGCAAATCACATCATACCACTGGAGCTTATCCACACGTAGAGACCCTACATCGAAGAACCTTGGAGTCATCCTGATTGATCCTTTTTCGCGATATCTTCAGCAATCAGAGGCTTTACTCAAGAGAGGATAAGGTACCTTTAGGTATTTTATTCTGTGTTTGATAGTGTACAAAATACACATCAACAAGTCCACCATGTGGGAGCCTTATCAAAACTCCGCCCTATGTAGAAGCTTCCATCAAACTTCGCCTTTGGTAGCCATGTCCCCAAAAGTCCGCCCTATCCTAGCAAGATGATGGTGACCTCCAGAAAGTCTGCCATGTAGAGGTCAAGTTAGAAGTCCGCCCTTGATGAAGAGTCATCAAAGTCCGCCATGCCTTAATAGCCCTTGGTGTTAGAGGTGTCCTTGAAAGTCCGCCTTAACAAGCAACAAGGTGGAGGAGTCACCAAAGTCCTCCCAAGGGAGACCTTCAAGGAAGTCCGCCATGCATGTTGGAAAGGCCATGAGAAAGGGTCATAGAAGTCCGCCATGGTAGGAGTCACCAAACTCCGCCCTCCAAGCATGTTGAAGCCTTCAAAGTCCGCCTTGGTGGAGGTGACATCAAAGTCCGCCTTGGTGGAGGTGACACCAAAGTCCGCTTTGGTGGAAATAATACCAAAGTCCGCCCTATCCAAGGAGATGATAGAGAGCTTCTAGAAGTCCGCCATGCTGGTTGAAGACCAGCAAAAGTCCGCCATGTTGAGGAAGACAAAACTCCGTCCTAGGCCTTCAAAGGTTGTAGAAAAGTGGTCTTAAAACTCCGCCATGCCTCGGAGAGGTAAGGAAAGTCTGCCCAAGTTTGAGGAAGATGAAGGTAAGCCTCCAAAATTTCCAGCCTTACTTCCATTTATTCAAAGGTGAAATTAAATTCATGATGCAGATTTATGAATTTTTTGAGTATTTTCCAGAATTTGAGAAATAATTTTTAGTGAATTTATTCGAATTTCTAGGGAAAGAAAATCATTTTTTTGGTTAAGTATAAGAAAGTTTTTCGAAGTTATAACACTGGGTGTCGACTTATGATCACAACCACCCTTGAAGATTGAAGGGTTTTAAGGATGAAATTTCAGTTTTTCTTGGCTAAGAATGAGAATAAGATGAAATTTTCCAACACTCAGCCATTTCGCAGCCCCGTTATTTTCTTCAAACTACGAATTAATTCCTAACTTAAAATTTCATTGTTTGTTTGCAAATCCTAGGCACTATGAAATTTCAAGTGGATAAAGATGCTCCTCTGGAGTTAAGGATGACTTCAAAATGGAAAAATGTTAGCGACACCAACCTCAGACACATCAATCTGAGGGAATTTAAGAAGTGAATGTCCCATTATTTTCTTCAAACTATGAATTAATTCCTAACTTAAAATTTCATTGTTTGTTTGCAAATCCTAGGCACTATGAAATTTCAAGTGGATAAAGATGCTCCTCCGGAGTCAAGGATGACTTCAAAATGGAAAAATGTTAGCGACACCAACCTCGGACACATCAATCTGAGGGAATTTAAGAAGCGAATGTTTGGTCTGGACAACCTTGTGCCTACCACCATTGCATGAAAGATGATGAAGAGTGGCATCGTGCATGCTGTTGGCTTCCTCCCCACCATGCAATGCAATGAGTTAGTGGTAGAATGCGCTAAACATTACAACCCCACCAGTAAGGACATTGTTGCTCCTGATGGAAGGGTATTGGCAAACATCAGTGATGAGGCTATCAGAGAGGCCTTCCGAATCCCAGAGTATCACAACACGGTGTATGTAACGAAAGACGAAGCTGACGGCATGTATCAGGACCACTTGGAGGAATATGATGCCATAATCAACCATTCCTAGCTGGACAAGCCAAGGAAGGGCGCCTCCAAACTCCAAAGGAAGAGCCTGGTGAGGGCGTACTTCAAGGAAGACATTGGGGACATGACCGTTCTACTCAACAGAATAATGGGAAATCCTTAGGGAGCTCCATTCGAACCCTGGATGTATTATTTCATTAACGAAATAATGAATGGAGTAAAAATGATAGACTGGGTCAGGATGATTAGCGACAACCTAGACAGCCAGCTAAGGAACCTAGAGGCGAATAGGACTTTCTTCATGAGTTCTTACATGTTTTATTCCTTGGCCGGGACCTACAGATACAGAGGTCTCACTTGCAGAGGAGAAGTAGGGAACAAGGAGAACCAATTTCCAGTGTATGATTGCTATCCCCAGCTCCACATGGAAGAGAAATTCCATTGCAAAAGAGTGAATGATACCTTCCTCATGCACATCACTCGGACATTGCAAGGTGGACTGCACCAGAGACTCTCTCAAGAGTCTATGGACTTCATCAGTCAGTTCGGGTATTGGTACATCCAATATCCAAAGTTCACTTACCTCCGAATTCAAGGATTATCTGGGCCTCCATACAAGCTTCCAGCTTACCCTACCAACCGAGTGGTGTTGCTCGAGGTTGTAAGGCAATTGGAGGAATATATGGTGATTCAAAGGGATAAAAAAAAGAAGGCAGGGACTTCCTCTCACCATTGGTAATGGGCTGGAGACATGTCCATCATCACAAGCTGCTGCAACTGCTGAGAAGGAGCTGGCCTGGTATCCCTTTTATCAGTACAAGGCAAGAAGGAATTTCGATCCATTCTACCGAATAAGGAAGGTCGAAGGAAGGACATTTGAGCACAAGCCTGATCTAGAAGATTATTGGGCTAACGCAGCCGATAGTTTTGAAGTCAAGAAGAGATTTTGGTCGAGAATTCCTTTAAGCATGGTAAGAGCAACAAAGGTATTCAGAGTAGCTGACCAAGTAGACGATAGCCTTGAGCTTCAACAATCGGGCTTCGAAAAAATGAAGAATGAACCATTGGTTTTGATAGATTGGACGGAGGGAGAAAAGTCAGATCTAGCCAACCTCATGAGGACAATGGTTGAGTATTCCAAGCAGTGGACATCTGAAAGGACAAAGCAATTAAAGTCCAAAGGTGTGACCTTGACCTACGAACTGATGGGAGTGGATGACTCTTTGCCCTCCAATCCTTGTACTTCTGCGGGTAATGCTCGGACTCCAGAAAGTGTTGGGTCTCGGAAGAGGAAGGAGTTAGTTGGGAGCTTCGTAAAAATCACAGGAAAGAAGATCGTAGGAGAAAGAAGGGAGGCCAGCGAAGGCCAGTCCATCCTAAGTGTCGCTTCTATTGTGCCCGACCAAAATGTAGTTGAAGAACAGGGGATGAACATATGCATGGTTGATGATGAAGAGAGAATGCCTTCTCCTTCAGTTGAAGAAGTAATGAAGGAAGTTGTCCAAAGTCCAGATAGAGAGCAAGTTAAAGCGCCTACAGTCTTCTTGGATGGCATACCTGCGAACCCAGGAGGGATAGATGATGGATTTGACCAGAATACTGTAGAGCAATCAACTATCCCAGATTGGCTAAGGGAAAGAAAAAAGGCTAAGGTCCCCAAGGAGGCCTGTTCCGAAGAAATCACAGCAGCATTCCTAGAAAAGGTGAATAAGCCCACTATAGCTAAACCACCCAAGCCCGCCAGAAAGTTTTCTTTGATTCAGAGAGACAGTGCAGGATTCAAGACAGTCCAGATAGCGGTGCCTAAAGAAGGAAAGACTAGGGACAATGTTGCCACAGATGATTACAAAATCACCACCATAGAGCTGGGTAAGCCCACCCAGGACCAAGAGGTCCAGTATTTCGACGACTCTTGCAACGCTTTGAAGACAAATCTGGCCCATGAGAAAGAAAAGAGGAAGAAGGTTGAATAAGAGAACCAGCAGTGGAGAAAGTATGTTCTCCATCTTACCAGACGGCCATGAGATCCCGGTTACCCTGCCACAGTCTCTTCAGCAGGGATCGATGAAGGACTATGATGATATGAAGGGCTCGTACACACAAGCCAAGGAGTGGATTTCAGATGCTTCAGCACGTGCTGACATACTGGTAGAGAATTTAGTATCAGCACATGAGTCAGCCTCTTCACTAATCAATCGTATCCAGGATCTAGCCACCAATTGGGAGGATGTGGAGGAAATTCAGGATGAAATACTCCCACATTTGAAGGTTATCCGAGGCTTGTCGAAGAGAAGCCTAGTGGATGCAGGTATCATACAGGTCGGAGACAGGTACAACTTCAGCACATGGTATTATGCCTTGGTCACCCAGATTGAAGTTCTGAAGAAATCTGAGACCAAGTGTTTTGAGACCAAGGAAAGTGTCAGGGAGATCCTGAGCAAGGTATTTCATGTGGCATCTGAGATCTGGAAGAAAGAAAGTATAAGGGAGAAACATTTGCAGGCAGAAAACCTGAGAGCCAGGATTCGGTCAAGCTTCTTCAAGGATTCAGGGATGATTGACAAAGGCGATCTCTCGAAAATTGCAAACTTTCTCTTCATCAATGAAAATTTTCTTGCCCAGGCGGTTGAGTGGGAAGGCATCCTCGCCACATGTACCGATGATGTGGACATCATCGACTTCCAAATTAGCAGTTGTGCCATGTGTCAATTTTTTTTTTATTCAAGCTGATAGTGTTTTGGGAAACCCTAATTAGGGTTTATAACTTTCAATCTTGGCCCTTGATCACTGTTTGATCTCAGTCGTTCATTTATTTTTGAAAACTATATAAGGCTACCTCCTCTCATTTGGAGAGTGTGAGGTTTTTGATGTATTGTTGCTTAAGGTCATTTCCAGATAATATATTGCATGTGCGCTTGCTTTGTAATCCCTCTTGTTTGAATGATTTGCATGGTTTCAATTTCCTCAACACCTAGTTAAAATTAATTTAGATTTGCTTTCATCATTGTTAATTTGAATGAAGGATTTGATAAGTGTCTATTGATGGTGTATCTCCACTCATACTTTTGGTGAATGGATGATTTCCATTTCACCGTGCAAAGTTAGTTTGAGCCCATCCTCTGTGCATCCCAACATCGTAATCATAAGCACAATCCCTCAAAGATTGCACCAGCTTTGTGTAGTTGTCCCTAGTGTGGCGAAGCAAGGTTTGGTTTCTCAAGAGCACCCAATTGATACCGTCTCTGGAGTTCGTAGGATTAGATTAGCCTTCTTAACCCTATCTCTTTTCTCCTTTCTTTTGAAATTCTAAATCCCAGAAAATCCAAAAAAAATAAGAGCCTAAAATTGCTAAATCCATCTAAGTCCAACAGTTCAAGACAGTTGTTAAACGTAAGTCCCCCTTGAGATTTTCAGCATACACTACCCAAGAAGCTATTCCACTAAAGTCGCTTGTTCGCACATATGGACCTTGGAATCAGTAGTGATTTTTTAGGAGAGTATAGAATACCTTCGGGTATCCTATCCTAGTGTTTGGTAGATGATAAAACAGACACCAACACTTCCCCATTATTATTATTGTTTAGATTGGCCCTGAGGATATTCATGTTTTGCATCATCTGTGTCAAATGATTTGCCAACTATTGTTGTCCTCTAGGAAGATCATTAAGTATTTGCTTTGTGCTATTCCCTTCATTTCTTCTTTCCCTATTAGCCATGGGTACTTCTACCTATTCCTCAATCCAAATATCTACAAAAGGAAACTCTTCTTCAAGGCTTTCTAGAAAACTAAATTGCCCTCTTCACCCCGACCCCCCCCCCCCCCCCCCCCCCCCACCCCGGTCCCAATCCGTTTCAATTCGGGTCCGGTTTCAAAGATGATGTGCCTTTGAGTTCAATTTGTTTGTCAATCTGGCATTGAAATTTCTCTTGCTTCGTCGTGGCTTGGAAAAGCTTATGTTTTAACGTTTTACCGTCGAATGCCTATGATTTTCTGCTATTTCACTAGCCACGATCTAGGTCAAAACTCGTCAGGATATATGACTGTTTGAAGTTAATATTTTTTATATTTCATATAGTATGTGTATCCCAATTGAAGTTAATATTTTTATATTTCATATAGTATATGCGAGAATGCCAGACATTTATGAGCTAATGTTTTTATATTGAATATATATTATAATATTATATATAATATATATTTTTATATGGTTATTTGTACTAACGAACCCAATATGAACCTAAACCCCTTCTCAAAATTTTGTCAAACCGGTGAACCGAGTTTTGGAACCCGAACCAGCAACTTAGCATATAAGTTATCTATTTGCATCAAGTTATCCAATTCCCAATAGGCTAGTAGGAAAAGTAACTCTGATACCACTATAAGATGTCAAACTAATTCTATTTGGATTTTCACAAGTGTTTGATGAAATACCAGCATTGGAATGTTCTAATATTGTGGTGAAATTTGTAAATGTATGAAAAAATGCATATATTAGTCAAATTGAAATAAATTGCATTAATATGATTTATTCAACATGTTACTACCATAAATTGCACATAATTTATTTCATCATTATTGAGGATGGAAGCATTACATCTACAAATTAATAGGAAGTAATCTGAGCTCTAAATGGACGAATCATACAATGAACTATTGTTGGCTGCTGTTGCCAACAAATACATTGATTTTACCCTCTTTTAAGACTTGTATTCTTCTAGTATTGCTGCTACATTCATTCCCAACTGCTATTGTGATCACTGCAGACATGAAATGACACTTGAAGTTATCTTCAGCAAGTAATGGCGCCTAGCATATAGGTAATAACCCTTCACATAGATTGTGCGTGGAGTATTGGATTTTAAACTTCCCTCAGAAACAGTTATGACCTCCCTTATAACCACCTTTCACCCTCATGTCCCTATTTATTGAGCAAAGATCAGTGATTTTAGTGCCTCGGCTAGGAATATGGGGGGTACCAAACCTCCAAATTGAAATCTCTGCCCTTTTTCCTTCAAACACCCCTCTCTAGATAAGAATCAACCCTTGCACTCAAAGATGCCACTAGTCAACATATTTGGATTTGATATTGTATATGGTGAAAATGGATAACAATAATAACAATATTGAAAGGCTAAAATGAATCCAACCACTAAACCCTAGCCTAACAATGAACAAAGATCCACCATAACATATGAAGATAACCTAAGACAATGCAAATAACTCAAAATCACAAAGATTATACCATCACATGTCCAATAGGGTTTTGATCTCCATTCTTCCTATCTCCATTGATCTTGCTTGATATATTTGCTCTCAGATTTTTATATGCATAAGAGCTCAACAAAGAATGGAATGTGGTTGCAAGTAGGATCTTAGTGTAGCCAAGTTGCATGAAAGATCATTAGCATGTGTCATTAGGGTTTGACAATGAAGAAAGCATCTCCTTAAATAGAAGACACAATATGAAATGGAGGGATAAGATTGAGAGGTGTAAAAAGAGAGGTCGGCTAGGATTAGAGGGTAGGTAAAAGAAATACCAAAATAATGAAAGAGGTAGGTAGTGTAGAAATTAAGAGATGAATGACATGTGTCATGGGTAGAAAAGGCTAATGAATTAATTAAATAAATAAAGATTTATTTAATTAATAGAAGAAATAGGACAATTAAATAAATAAAATATTTATTTAATTTAGGAAAAGGATAATTTAAATAAATAAATGTATTTATTTAAATAAGAAATAAGGCTAGAAGAGGATAAATGAATTAATTAAATAAATAAAAATTTATTTAATTAATAGAAGAATTAGGCTTAGACAATTAAATAAATAAAATATTTATTGAATTAGACATGACAATTTTGGGTGTCTACAGATATAAATAGCACCTTCTCAATTCTCATTTGCCGTTCTACTTGCAATTTGTCTATCACAAACAGTACAGCTAGATTTGGGAAAGTATGATAGTCTTCAAATGCTCCCTTCTATAGGGCCCATTAAATTTGCTTGCAAATAAAATAAATATTCAATCTTCACTTATCAACAATGACCCAAAAAACCTTGAAATGATTTTTCAATATTTCAATACAACTCTCAACAAATTTCAAATATTGTGCACACCTATGATCACCATGAATTGGCTAGGAGGTTTTTTGTCCCTAAAACCAATCTTTGCCTTAGGGTTTTCATCCTAGGATAGAAGTTGAAAAATCACTCAAATCTCCACAATTGGGGTTTTGAAATGGAAATGCCAAGAATGAACTTTCCTCTCAATTCTCCTCTTTATACACTCTTTGAAAATAATAAAATATTATTTTCCATAACCTTTTATTTCTACCTAAAATAACTTTATAATTTAACTTTATAGTTTGGACCCCATAAGTCATTTTTTAATTTGACTATCCAACTTTATAAAAGTAATTAATTAAATGTAAGTCATCTGAAAAGTGATTTATTTGGAGAATTTATTTTAATTAATTAATTATTCTCTTTTTACCTCCCAAATAGACTAGAGGAATTAAAATGGGCTAAGGGTTACCTCCAATCACTTACGCCTCCAAAGGGAAAATTGCACCCTTCATAAAATCAAGCTAAATTATAATGTTTCAACCCTCTATCTAGATTAAGCTTCTTGGGTAGTTCTTGTGAGGCTATTTTATGTTTTGTTTCAATATTAGGGTTTGGTTTGCTAATCAACATGATTTGTATCCATCTAGTACAGATAAACCATGAACAAATTGTCCTTTCTTTAATTACTTATTTATTTGGTTGAAATCAACATTCTTGAATTCTTTAGTGGCGAGGAAATGATCCAATATGTTGGGCACCTTGTTTGAATGAGAGAAATGTCTCTTGATGGTTGGTGGTATACAGTCCTAATGAATGCAACCATTGAACATTGAGAGCAACATTAATTCTCCTAACGTTTACAACATATAAATTATAATTGAGGTATAGTCAACCATTGTGGGCTCCATATAATTCACTTCACTGAGACATTGAATGTTTCGATGATTCGGGTCTTTGGATGGGAAGAATTTCAAATCTATCTAGGTGGAGAACCAATCTTTGGACATTCTTCTTGTCCAAAATGTCAAGTGTAAACTAAGAATATATCATGACGATAACTCTACTTTTTAATATGGAATTATTTTTAAGAGATTCATGGGGAGCAAACCCAATCATTGTATAATGAGACGTTGACAGTTCCCATGTTTCTATTGTAGGTGGAGATTGATTGTTTTTTTGGGATAGTATTTTTCTTCTTCAAAATGATTTAAACTTTTTAGTTGAACATTATAAGGTTAGTTCCACTTCTAATGTGTTTGTTTGGTTAGGGTTTCAAAACATTGATCTTCTTTTCAAAAATTTAGAAGATCCACCTCCCTCCATATATGTGCGCTTCTTTGTCAAGATGTTTTACATTAACATGGAACTTTTTCTTTTTGTCATATATATGTTTGTTCACGTGTATTTTGTACACAATCATACACAGAATAAAATACCCAAGGGTACCTTATCCTCTCTTGAATAAAGCCTCTGATTGCTGAAGATGTCGCAAAAAAGGATCAATCAGGGTGACTCCAATGTTCTTTTATGTAGGGTCTCTACGTGTGGATAAGCACCAGTGGTCGTTGTGATTGCTGTTTCATCAAGGGGACTTACGTATCCGAATTGCAGGAACAAGATTTCCTAATATTAATGAATTCCAAAAAAGATCAAAAGGGTAGGGTTTGCAAGAGATAAACTCTAATCTAATCCTAAGAATGACTCAATGCGGGCAGGACTTGGTAAGATTCTACCAACTTCAATATTGCCATGAAATAACAACTCAACTGAAATTGATGCGATCTTCTAAGGTAACAAATGATCTTTCAATTCATCAAGGATCATGAACACTACCACGAAGGCACATATCCAAAGCTCAATGATGATTGAAGGTTTAAGTAATTCAAGTCTATCCAGTTGACCACACAAGGCGTTCCTACAATCAGTAAGAAGCTAGTGGTTTGGAATGTGAATCTCACCAAAGATCAAGCCCAACACTTAGTCCTTCAAACTTAAATACTACTTTGACTGAGAATGATTCAAGAAAGTAAACAACCATGAAGATAACCACAAGATTGCAATAAAACACCATAACTTCAATATTTTATTGATCTCAAAGCCATCATAAACAACAATTGTTTGAAATTCTTTCTTCAAAGCTCAATCTTGCTACAAAATAACTTGCTTTTCTAAAAAACTCTAAACTCTAACTATTTCTTATTGCTCTCTCTTAATTCTATATCTATATATCAAAATGAAAATGAATGAGGGTATAAATAGCATCCTCAATTACAATGAACGGTCCAGATCAAAAGAAGATCAATGGCCAAGATTATGACACCTAAACCCTAATTAGGGTTTATTACAAATAGCCCCCTTTTTATTGAACAATATTAAATGCATAGCCAAATATTAAATTTGGCACAAAAACCTAGGAGACATAGACCAATGATAATTAAGGTGCCATATCATCTATAACAACCTTTCTTTTAGAATCTTATTCCCTTTCCAATGCTCTTTCTTAGCATATGCAATGAATCTAGACACGATTCCTTCGATCTCAGCAATTGGAATCTCGGGAAGATTCCTCATTCGTTCCTCCAAGTGGATGACCTGATCGAAAGCATTGAGAAGAGCAGTGTCCCATCCAGGTTCAAGTTCTTTGATTTTCTCAATCAAGAGCATGGTAGCAAACATCCGATCCCGTTGCTCATCTGTAATAACATTCTCATCTTTGCAAAAGATGACCTTGACTCTTTCTTCTAATTCTTGCAAATCCACATCTGTCTCAACTGCAATCCTCCTGCCAAGAATAGTACATAATACTTCAAACACTTTGTCCTGGATCGGATGGATAATCTCTTCAACTTGATTGCATTTGTTACTGATGTCCTCAAAAAGAACTTCCTTCATCTGGAGCAAAGTTGACCATTGGAGTAAACTATGAGGTCCTCCATCCATTATCTCTTCTTGTGCTAGGACCTTCCTTGATGTTTGTCTGATTACTTGCAGGACAGGAATGATAACATCCTTAGTATGAGCAAAAGCAGCTACACTTATCATTAGGTTGTGGATGATCTTAAGAACCTGGATAGCTCGGTGAATGGTCTGCATCATCCTTGTTGCAAATTCAATAGCAACTGTATGGGATTTGTCAATCCAAGAGCTCATAAGTTGAACCAAACTCCTGACTCTCTCTACCTCACCAACTGATTCAAGGGGAAGTGCCTGCACAGGAGATACTGCTGGATCCTGACGCCTCAAAGGCTGATTGAGATGGCTAAAGTAGCCTCTCCAAGCACCGACCTCTCTCTCAAGCTTTCTATTCTTTTCCATTTCTTCCTTAAGCTTGTCCTTAAGTGCCTCAAATGAATCAGTGCCCTCATCCAATGTCTGCTCGGCTGTGAGTGGACCAAGCTCAAATGTCTCTACATCATACTCCTCTGCAAGGATTTCACCTTCATACTTGTCCACTGCTGGTGTAGCTATCTGTAATTTCCTGGATCCTGTCTCATCTCTGATCATCTTGGACATCTTAGTGGCTTTCCTCTTTTCTATCACTTCCTGAGAATTTCCAACAAGGCTCTCTAAATCAATCACATTATCTTCGTCCTCGATCATAATCACCCTTGTTAGTCTCTCTTTTAACCAATCTGGAATGGCAGATCTTGTTTCTCTAACCTGTATCTCCTTAGGCAATGTTTCTTCTTCTCTGAGAGGAGATGTCACTTCGTCATCGTTCTTGTCTTCATGTAGCTCATTGACTTGGAGAGATCGGTTTGATGAACGTTGAGGTGCCTGTCCTTCTTCATGTTTATCGTTCTGTACCATTGATTCCATAGATTCCTCCATTTCAAGTGTCTTCTTCTCTTGTCGAGAAGATGTGCCGGATGAACGATCTCGGTTGGCCTCTGGCTTCTTCTTGGAGGATTCCCTTTTCTCAGGTCTCTCCTTTCTCTTTGAGCCTCTAGGATGAGGATTACCCTCACTTATGCTTTGAAGGTTGCCTTCGCTTGTGCTTCTAGGATTAGGATTACCTTCACTTACACTTGTTCCTCCTTCTCCTGGCCTGTCCTCCAAAGTAAAAGTCATAGATATGCCCTGCTCTCTCAACTTTTGATGTTGCACATCAACCCATCTGCGAGTACAAGACAAAACTGGAGCCATCAAAGCATCTAGATCCAAAATTTCAGGTTCATTCCAATCTAGCCTCACTGCTTTGCTTTCTCGGTCATAAGATGATTGGAAATGTCTGCCACTGTCCTGAGCTTGGTCGGCCACTCTGTAAATTTTGCATTTCATGATGAAGTCTAAAGGCAATCTGGAATGCATCTTTCTTTTTACTTCAAGATCATCTGAGAGATTCATCACAAAGTCCTCTACCTGAAACTCATGCTTGTATTTTCTTCCGACTGTCTCCTCTATATACCCATAAGGATCAAAGCTCTATCTCAAGGTAAAGAATGAAAATGAATATAAAGCTAACTCCTTTTCTACATCATCCATGGCTAGAGCATTAGGACATACCTCAACTGAATTTCCTAATATGATGGGAACAGGAACTCCATTTCCATGCCTGTGTCTGAATGCCTTCGCTTAAGCTGCCAACTGTCTAGTTACCTCAAGTAACACTATTCTGTCTGTCGGATATCTTGGCAACATATAGGGAGGTGAAGGACATCCATGAACTCTAATATATGTAAACTTCTGGAATTGGATGAACCAAGCACCGTACCTCTTTACAAGCTCTTGTGCATCTTGAGATAGCCGATTGTGAATCCCGCCTTGCAATGTCCTGGTGATGTTCATTGTGAAGGTATCATTGACTAACTTGTAGTCACTTCCTGGAGGATGATGCAAATGAACATAGGAATCACAAACTCTGATTTCCCCGGGCCCTCTCCCGATCACTCCTCTGTGAGGTAATCCTGCATATTCAAAACTCCTTATCAAAGCATATATGATGTATGAACTCATGTGGAAGGACTTGGTAGCCTTTAGTCTTCTTAACTGCACGTCCAAGCAATGGCTAATCATCCTAGCCCAATGAATTGTTCCTTTTCCTTGAACTATCACTTGGATGAAGTAGAACATCCACTTCTCAAAATAGAAGGCTTGAGGAGCCCCTGTAACTCGGTTGAGTGATGTTATCAAATCTCTATACTCCTCCTAGAAGTCGATCCTATGTGGTGTGTTCGGAATCTTGCTCAGGTGAGGACGACTCTTGAGTAACCAATTCTTGTTGATGATGCTCAAGCAAGTGTCTGGATCATCTTCGTACATGGACCTGGCTCCTTCTAAGCTTTTATAAATCATATCTTTATGTTCTGGCAGGTGAAGAGCTTCACTAATAGCCTCCTCTGAAAGATAAGCCAAAGTGTTTCCTTCTTTGGACACGATCGATCTGGATTGTGGATCATAATGGCGAGCACACTCGATCATCAACTCATGGCACTGGATTGCTGGAGGGAAGCCGGCTGCCTTGATAATGCCACTTTCAATTATTGTCCTTGCGACAGGTGATGGCTTGCCAATGTAAGGGACCTCTCGAAACTTCTTCGTACTGAAGTTTCCCAAGTTGGTATCTCCAATGTTGCTCCACTTTGACACGATCTTGGTCTCCATTTCTTCATTCTTTTGATCTTCCTTCATGAGGGTTGGACGACTGGTAGATGCTCCTGCCTTTGGGGTCGCCATCGTGATACCTACACAACATTTCATAATGAGTAACAGATTTTGCAATATAGAAATATAGACTAGATTAAAGATTGAATTTTAGGAAACTTCATGATAAATCCTTGAATTATCATTTCCTAAATATAACGATGCAATTTTGGAATTCAAGATTCAAAATTCAAAATTCAAAATTGAGGCCAGGACGATTCAATTCAAAATTTGGACAAGGGAGATCTTGCCATACCTTTCTTGAGAACTAACTCTAAAAAAGATGCAAAATTAGGAAATTCGCCTAGGCAAAATGAAGATTGGAGTCTTCAACGTGAGCTTCTCCTAGCAACTGCGCCTCCTTTATCAACTTCACCACCCTTGGGGTCTTCAACGCCTTAAAGGAAAATCCGCTCCACCTCTAAACCACAAACAAAGTTCGCACTCCTCCTTGGATGGAAATTTCGCTCCTCTCCTTGGATCAAAATTTGCTCCCTCTATTGCTTCTCCAAAATTGCATGTAATAATGATTGCATGATGGTTTAAAATGCTCCAAAGTACCCTTCTTATATAGGCGCTCATCTCCTTATTCTCACATAGGCCGACTTTTGGAAATAAGGCAAATAATAAACAAAATTTAAATAAAAAGGAGGTCGACTTTTGTAAAAATATAAAAAATATAACCCCAAGCGCTCTCCCTTTTTATTTAATTTAATAATTAATTAATTTAAATGCCTTTGTAGTTAATAATTTCGATTTTTTAAAAGGCTAAATCAATTATTAAATGCCTTATGCGCACTCATTAAATGCCAATTTTAATTAAATATTTCAAAAATTTTATTGAATTTAGCATTTAATGTACTTCAAAAAATGTTGGCGCCTAAACATGGGAGGAATTTGGGACATTAATCAATATCGCTCTGGTCCCTGGGAGAGGTACAGGAGCGCCCATGCATTTTGGTCCTCCATCTTTTATTTCTCACGTTTGAAACTTCATCCTCTACGTCCAAAATGGGGTTCTCGTTCGTAGCTTGGAGTTTGATCTATTCAATTTTTTGAATGAATGCCTTTTAAACCATTTTCACCCTGGTCCCTTGGTGAGGGACAGGAGCGATTTTTGCTTTAACTCCTTGGTCCTTGATTTTTAAATCGTCAAATCAATTTGCGAGGTAGGCAATGATCATCCTTGTTTGTTCTACGCATGCCAATCTTGTCCTTTGCAAAGCAAACTTGATATTCTGGAGATTTTCGCCCTGGTCCTTGACTAAGGGACAGGAGCGAACTTTACACTTTAGCCAAAATTTGTCGAGTCTTGGGGTCAATTCCTTGTTTATCATCCTCCTAAAGACATTTGGGATCTTGCATGACCTTGCCTTGACGTAGTTTTTGAAGGGAATGGTTGACTTTATTGAAATCGCTTTGGTCCTTGACTGAAGGACAGGAGCGCCATTTTGTTCTTTGTGCGAACCCTTGATCATATCAACTTCCAATTGCCTTTAAAGCGAAAAACGTTGTTTCTTATTCCTTCTTGAGTCTTGCAAACGATAGTAGCACTCCAAAATACTAGGCAATAAGGCAAATTTGAGGATTTCGCTCTGGTCCCTAGGAGAGGGATAGGAGCGCCTTGGGCAATTCCATCAAGTTCTCGGGTTATTTACAACTTCGTTCTTCTTTGAGGCATTCCAAACATCTTTACCATCATGTGCCTTGGCCTGGACTCAACCAAATTCGGAAGGGAATGCTAGATAACCAAGATTTCGCCCTGGTCCCTTGGAGAGGGACAGGAGCGAACTTGCATTTATAAGCTTATTTGTGTTTCGCCAACTTTCAAAATCATCTTTGACGGATTGGTTGGGTTGCCTTTCCTTCATCTCAAGCTTGAAATTCGCATTTCCTTGGTCCAAAACTTGTCCTTTGAGAAAATCGCTCTGGTCCCTTGGAGAGGGACAAGAGCTTCATTTGAAAATCGCTCTGGTCCCTTGGAGAGGGACAGGAGCGAACTTGTACCTTGGGTCGATTTTCTCCTTCGTGGTCCATTCAAGTTATATTCAATGAGCAAAACGTACTTTACTTGATCTCTTCCAAATTGCAAAATCATTTAATCTTGCAAGAATAAGGCAAACTTGGAGTTCAAGCTCCGGTCCTTCAGTGAAGGACAGGAGCGATTTTGTCATCTTAGCATATTTCCTTGTTTGCAAATTACCCAAATTATATCCAATGGACAAAACATGCCCTCCTTGATCTCTTCTAATCAAAAAATTGTCTTGGCCCTGCAAGGACAGTGCAACTTTGAGAAACAAGCTCCGGTCCTTCAGTGAGGGACAGGAGCGATTTTTGTCCTTAAGGTCAAATGTTCAATTTTTCATTGCAAACGACTAAGTCTGGGTGGTCCATTATGTTGATTTCATCTCTTATTGCGTTCTTGATGCTCCAGTTTGATCAACTAAGGCCAAAAATGCCCTAAGTAAGCTGTTTCGCCCTGGTCCCTGGGAGAGGGACAGGAGCGATTTGGCCTTAAACCTTAAAAATTTGTCATTTTGAGTCTCAAAAAATCTTCAAAATCTTCAATTCATGCTCGATTGCATCTCCTGGCGACCCTTGCACAAGACAAATAAAATAAGTCAATAACCAAGATGCATAAAATACCAATTTCGCCTTGGTCCCTGGGTGAGGGACAGGAGCGATTTTACCTTCTATAGGCCGAAATATCAAGAATTTAGGCTTTCAGTCACTTCATAAGGCATAATTAGGTCATCTCCAAGGCCAGGGGTCAATTATCAAACTTTCCAAAATTTGGTCCAAATTCACTCGGACAAGATTGCACAATTCCATCATTAACACTTAGGTAAAATTTGATCTTGCTTTCAAAATTCCGACTGGACCTAGACAGACACACCTGACATCCTGACAGACCCATCCTATTTCAAAATTGCAATCCACGCAAGGATGCTCAATAATCTTTCAAAATTTGACTGGACTTCGGCTTGAAAATATCAAAAAAAGGAAACCCTAAGGCTTAGCCCTAGTCCAGACGACTCACTCACTTACTCGAAACCCTAAAAGCAGAGAGAAGAACAGGCAAAACCGAGCAAAAAGAGGGGGTCCCCATTTTAATGGGGCGATGTGTGAAATGGTCACAACAATGTTCCATCTTGCATTCTAACTTGATCTTGCTAATCCATGTTTCTACCTTCAACTCTTTCCCGAAATAATATACTAGAATTTCCATTTTTGAAATAGGGAAACATTATTGTAGTTGGCATAAAATTCCTATTGTTATGTTTGATAATATTGGTTATCCACCAATGTATTAATTGTCCAAATTAAGTTTGTTGCCACTCTTGGGTAGTTAATGTGTCGGTTGGTTGACGGTTGTGTTCCTCTTGGCAACCGTCTAGTTCTTTAAATATGTTGTGTACCACCAAGGAAGGTAGTAGGAGAGAGTCAAATCAACTATGATCCTTGGTCGACCATCTTTGGTCTTCTCTGTAATAATTTCATGTGTGAATAAAGATATATTTAATCCTATATTGGGTATGCATTGTTATCTATATTATTATTTTTTGTATTTAATTTATCAGATATAGAGGTAAACATTTGGCACCGTTGCCTTAAAGAAATCGGGTCAGCCTTGAGTGATTCATGCCCTTAGACCCCAATGAAGGTGAGAACAAGGTGGTCAAGAACAAGCGATCAAGCAATCTTTAAGGATTGTAGAACAAAGAGAATGAAGAAGATTGTGAAAAACATTTGAGGAAAATCCAGTCGAACAATCAAACCATTTGTCCGTACACTCAACGTTGGACAAGGAGTACGAAGAGAGAAATATTGAACTCGCAAACATATTATGTCGTCTATCCATCTCAAGGGAACCAAGAATTTGAGGATCAGGATCGCCAACCCCCAGACGAAGGAAGCACAGGAATGAGTTAGAGCCTGAAAGTACTCAGAGTATTGGGGACGTTGGAGGTGGACATGTAGGGGACATGTGTGTGGTTGAGAGTGCTAGGAAAACACCAAAACATAGCGGTCAGAACAGTCCACCCAAGTCCGGCACACAAGGGAGTAAGCAGGCAAGAAAGATGGTGACTCCTCTAACAAGTCCAAATGTGGATTGACAAAAATTGCCGAAGTTAACAAGGAATGGGTTAGAGGATCCTACGCAACGCTGTAAGACGTGTGAAACCATTTGGCTGGCAAGTGGTCAATTAGATAAAGACTACTAGTTGAGAGCGTTTCTTGCATATTACGAGGAATAGCCATTGACTTGTTTTCAGAACTAGAAGAGAAACACATAAAATTGTGGGATAGCCTAAAGAAGGCATTCCAAGAGGAATTTAAACTCCTGAGGGACGACAATGAAATTGTTGCTGAAATCTACAATACCAAACAAGGGAAGTATTGTGACTTGTGAGGTATTCACACATCGCCCCATTGCAAATGGGGATCCCCACTTTTTTGCTTTCTGGGGTCAGTCCTCTTAGCTTAGTTGTTGGTCAGCCTTAGAGTTGCTATTAATCTTTGCATTAAAGGGATAGGGTCCCTCAAGTAGCCAGAGGGTTCATCAAGTTAGGGTGGTCTCCTGAGATTGGAGTAAAGACAATTAATTGTTAAGGCTTTTGAAATGGATGACTTGTATCTTGTTTGCAGGGTTATGATTGAAATGAGGATCTAAGAAAATCAAGTGAGTTGAGCATGATAGGTTAATAGGACTCCTTTGAATCATGCCTAGGTTTCTTGTGTTATCTAATCATACTTCTTCTTGCAAGCACAAGCCTTGGTTGTTTGAATGGTGTCCTTGAATTTCTCAACCTAATTCATGTCCTTTCCAAAGTCTTAGGGCAAGAAGTTCACTAAGGTGATGTACCTCATTAAGGTCCTAGAGCGAACTTTGTCTTTGAGTCTCGTCCTGCCGAAGGTCATAGAGCTAATTCACCTCTTGAGTCTTGTCTTTGCAAAGGACGGTGAGAGAAATTTTCATCTTGATCTTGTCCTTTCAAAGGACATTGAGTGATTTTCTCTTAATCTTATCCTCACTAAGAACATTGAATGAAATTGCTTGCAGTTTTCTCCTTGTTGATGGTTGACTGAACTTAACTATGTCTCTTGGAACGATTTTTGTCATGTCTTTGGAAGAGTATAAGAGCGGAATGCATTGTGAGCCTTGTCCTTAGGAGGGTTGGTGAGCGAATTTTTAATTCATGTCCTTACCTTGGTCCATGCACTTTAGATCTTGTCCTTACTAAGGTCATAGAGCGAAATTCTCCTCAAGAATGGTGAGCGAACTTCTTCGCTTAACTTGCATCAGTTTGGACCGAATGCATCTTCTAAGTTTGATCCCCATCAAGGACTTAGAGCGATTTGTTTTGGAACCTTGTCCTTACCCTGGTCTTAGAGCGAATTCACTTCTTGACTTTGTCCTTGAGAAGGTCTTTGAGCGAAATTGATATATAGGTCCTATCCTTGGGAAGGATGTTGGGCGAAGTTGTTCTCTTTGTTGATGGTTGATCGAATTTGAAGGTGTGTTGGAGTTAATTTGTCTTGCCTTGCCTCAATTTTTGAACGATTTGAATTTGTCCTTAGCAAGGTTTGAGAGCGAAACCCGTACAATAGGTCTTGTCCTTAGAGAGGACACAAAGTGAAATTCATTTTAGGGCCTGTCCTTAGGCCAGTCATAGAGCGAACTCCCTGTTTAGACCTTGATCGCTCAAATAATGAAGCAATTTAACAAAAAGTGTGTCTTGCAAAGGAGATTGAGCAAAATATGTTATTTAGGTCCTATCCTCATTAAGGTCAGAGAGCGAAAAACCATATAGGGCCTGTCCTTCGAGAGGACACAGAGCAAAGTGATTGATATGTTTTGTCTTTGAGATGGTCATAAAGCAAATTTCACATCTTGACCTGTCCTTACCAAGGACAATGAGCGAACTTTCCCATATAGGTCCTGTCCCTAATAAGGACATAGAGTGAATTTTCCAAGGACATGTACTTCACAAGCAAGTCAAAGCGAATTTCAAAGATGTACCTTGCAAGAGTTTTAGAACGAATTTTGTATTTCAAATTCCAAGAAGAGAAGTTCAAGGTAAGAAGTCGGCTATCATAAAGAAGCTTTTTGTTATTTATTTTACCAAGTCGGCCTATTACTCCCAGGGACATGTCTCTTACCCTAAATCGCATATAAAGGGAAGGTCAAATCAATCATTCCAAGCATCAATTCAAACATTTTTCTCTCCATCAGTGGCAGGTCAGCGAATTACCCCAGCAGGACAAAGAATTTCATCAGCATATAGGCGAAATTCATTATTGAGGATGCAGATCTGATGTCTTGAGAAGGCAAATTTATCATTTAAGTATTGAGGAAAAGCGAATTTGCTCAGCTAGGAAGCCTATCAACTAGCAAATTCGTCTTTAGACAGCCTAGATTTGCCCTAGGATATTCAAATTGCCCAATGAACTTACTAATTGCAATCATTCAAAATCAGAGATTGTGTCAAAATTAAGAGATTATATAAGCTACATATCATATGAGTTTGATACTATACTTGCTTTGTTTTGCAGGTATAAAAGGGAAGATCATGCAACCACCATACGGCAAGAGACACAAGCAAGATGGAGGGATGACTCAATCATGACAAACACTTCCTATCATCACTATGCAAGACCAAGGACAAGATACAAGGGGACTGCTTCAAGAAGCTTCATCAGCATCAAGAAGACTTAAAGTACTAAGCACCTACAAGCAATAGCGGGTTATCTTCAAGGTTTTCATTCTATCACATTGACATGGAGAGACCATAAGATGGCGAAGGAGAGATCGTGAAATCACTCCAAGGCAAGCAAGCGAGGATGAAAGAATGACTTGGCTATATCAATACTTCCCATCACCACTACTTTGGACGGGATAGATAATTTTGAGTATCAAGAGATATCTCTCAACATCCCTTCATGGTGACAAGTCAACTCTACAAGCGCAAGTTGAAGTGGCATCCTAGTCACCACTCACCAATCAGGGAAGGTCTACCTCTGCATGTCTTGATTCAATGTACCTAACTCACGAGTGATGGCACAAACTCCGATGTACCTACCCCTGACATCTATTGGTCCACACTTTTTGAATGTAATTTTCTCATTGGCTAAGGAGAGTTTGTTGTAACAAACCCTAATTAGGGTTTTCATTGTAAAATCTTGGCCATTGATCTCAAATTGATCTAAGTCGTTGAATTGTATTGAGAGCACTATAAAAGGCTCAAACTCTTCATTTGTAAAGGTTAATAGTTAACAGTTGGAGAATAGTTAATAGCTAATAGCTGATAGTGAGTTAATAGTCAGTAGATAGTCTTAAGAGAATAGAATAGAAGTTAAAGTAGAGTAGGAAGAGAAGGCAGAAATTGTTGCCTAAGTTGTAAATGAGATGCTCTTTTCATTGAAGTTATGGTGAAGTGTGTTGTTTCTTTACAATGTGCATGGTTTCTTGTTGGATCTTCATGTTAGATGGTAAATAATTAGATTGAATGGAAGAAGTTGTTGAATGTATTCATGTGGAATCCGCCCAATCCATACCACTAGCCTCTTGCTACTTGTAACTGCGCCTTGTGTGGTCAACTGGAATGATATGAGCTTAACTTCAAATCGTTCTACATTCATTTCTTATGAATTAACTTGAATGGTAATCGATGTTTGATGGTATTGATTCGAACATCTTTGAAACGTCCTTAGAAGATTGCACTGAGCTTGTGTCAAATTGTTCATTTTGATGGTGAGACCTCGCTCAGTAGGATTCCATCTAGTCATTCATTCATCTTCCTACATTCTTAAGATTAGAATAGACTCTCTCAAACCTTACCTCTTTTGCTCTTTTTTATCTTCCAATTGAGTAGATAGGACCTAAGTTCCAGCAAATCAAGCATTCAAGCATTTGAATGTAAGTCCCCTTGTGATTCCAGCATAATCACATCAACCAATAAAGCTTATCCACACATAGTGACCCAACATACAGAACCTTGGAGAATTTTTTGGGTGATCCTTAAGCGAATCTTCAACATCCAAAATATTTTGTTCAAGAGAGGATAAGATACTTATGGTATTTTATTCTGTGTTCGTATGTGCGTAAAAAACACATCAACATGAAGCACGAGAACGTACAGGCATACAGTCATAGGCTCAAGGAGTTGATGGGTAAAATGGAGAACCAGCCAACCGACGAGTTGAAGAAGAGGTAGTTCGTCAAGGCACTGATCTCCTCGTTACGCAAGAAGATGAGAGTAGTGCCTTTGTCCTCGTACGTCGATGTTTATAATCAGGCGATGGACATCGAAAGTGAAAATGAAACATCGTCTCGAGGGAAGAGGAAGATTGACGGTGACGAGAGCACCGAAGGTAGTAATGATGAAGAATTCAAAACGGTTTAGGCCCTACAACAAGATATTATGATGAGAATGATAAAAGAATTGAAGGTAGAGAAAGGTACCAATATAGAAAGTAATAAACTATGGTGTACTAAATGCAAAAGTGAGGGGCACATGAAAGGCAATTGTCCTAGAATATGTTTTGTGAGATTTGCCAAGTGTTGGTTCATTCAATCAAGGAGTGCCCATACAATTTGAAGACGAGTACACAAGTACTCTTCACACAAGGAGAGTCCACTCCATCGAAACCACATAATGCATTGCCAGGTGATTATAAAAACCAACGAGGGCGAAATCAAATACAGTACGACTCTAGAGGACGTCCTTTCATACAGTGCCAACAATGTAGTGAATGGAGACACTTTGCGAGAGACTGTCAGAATAAGAAAGACAACATACAATGATTGTACAAATGGCGTGGACCGGGGTAATATGAAGACACCAACTGCCCAAAGCAAAAGGGTTCTAATATGCTGGACATGGCGGAACAAGATGAGGCAGTTCTGGCAATCACGAGAGATAGATAAAGAAGGTGGTGTACTTGGACCCTTGTACGGAGAAGGAATGACTCTGAGAAGCCAAAGCAGAAGTAGAACAAGTGTTGGTGAAGAAACGAATAACTTCTAATGGAACTGCAAGTACATCACTATGGGAGTCAGAGAAGAACATAGTTCGGTGGGTGCTACAAATAACCATACCCATCAAGGTGATAGGCCTTCTTTAAAGTATGTTGCAACTAGGAGTGGCAATTACCAACACGGTCAGTGATGACACAATTAGTCAAAAACAATGTAAACCACAAGAGGAACCGACAAGGAAACCACAATGTGAAGGGAATGAGACCAGTAATCCAATGTTGCTAACGGTGAGCATCAAGAGGAAGTCGGCGATCATCAAGATGGAAATAATGGGGAAGAAGTTGACAAACACCATCATCGATGGAGGCTCAGGAGTAAACATACTACCAAATGATACTTGGAAATGCCTTGGAAGACCAACGCTCTGATTGCCAACCTTCCACTCGGTAGGTGTCGACCATCATGACATTGAGTCGTTGGGAACATTGATGGCACAAAACGTAATGATTGGGACACAACAATTTTTCTTGGACTTCGTAGTCATCCCATTGTAGAAGGCATACGAAACACTCTTTAGGAAGGGATGGTTGATTACTGCCAAGGTGAATCATTATTGGAAGCGAAACACACTCTTGATCGAGAGTGATAGGAGGAAGTACATCATTGACCCAAGGAACCAGGCAATGAGTAAAGAACTAGATTTTGGGATGAAGGATGGAAAACAATGGAACCTAATAATTAAGGGTTGCTCAAACTGGAAGATTGCTCTGAAGATGAGATGAGTTGCCTGAATGGACTATTCCACTAGCAAATGGAGGACTACAAGGTATTTTTGCCAATGTGTTAGTTTCTTGAAGCTACAATGCTTGGTGAATAGGAATCGATGAAAGTGTGTAAAGTTATGGACGATACATCTGATAGTATGGAGATGAAAAATGGAAGGAAAAAGAAAAGGGAATCGAGGAAAATTAAAATATTAAGAAGGAAAAATATGGAGTTGGCCAATGAGAAAAAAATTGAAAATGAAGTTATTAAATTGGTACGACACCCAACACTTGTACAACACAATACTCGATGCACGAAGTCTGAGGAGTTTTACAACATGGCAACCAAGTCTTCATTTTGTACAATAGTATTTAGCAGAGCCCATTCAATAATCTTGGTATGACACTTAAAGATTTTGGCAACAGCATTCTGAGGTATGGCATACTATACAACATTCCCAAACCCTCATGCAATACGACAAGGATCCAAGCCTGTACACCACAAACAACCTTGCCAGTTTGTATGGAGGAAGGGACATCAAAATATGGCCATACAAGAACATTAAACCGTATGAGGAGCAAATTGGAAGGATGTATGGCAAGAAGAGAAGGAAATCATACGAGAAGAGGATGTCGTACGGACAAGAAAGGAGCACGCCATACGGAGGGGGAGATAGTAAGCCATACGAAAGGGTACACAAGCCATACATGGCACCAAGAACGCCATACGTGGAGCCAACTTACACGTACGAACATGAAAGACTCTATGTAAACACAAGAACATACTTACATGCGTCGTACGAACAAAAGAAGGGGATGTACGAGTGAGGCCGTACACGGAGTTGATAGTGGAGAAGTTAAGCCCATACAAGGTAGATGACAAGCCGTATGGTATGGGAGAGCCGTACTCATATTCAAAGACACTTTACGGAACACTAAACTGTATGTGGAAAACCAATCAAGGCAGTCAAGACCACACATGAGGAGTACACTGTACGAGCAAGTGGAACAAATAACCAAGCCATATGTCAATTCTAGGCCGCACGTGAGGAAAAGTTGCAAGTTGTACATAGAGGTGCCACCTAGGTCGTACATTGTACGGTCATCTCAATGCCATCCTTCCATACGTCTTCAGCACATAGTGGACCGACATGTCATCTTGAAATCTCATTGGAGAGTACGACTTGAGCATATTTTTATATGAAATCTCTATTTTCTGGCTTCTTCAACAATATTCTTGGCATCTTAAAAAATCAGAAAAATGATGTGCGCCATGAAGTTCCATGTGGTTTTGATGGCTGGTCCAAGACCCTGTGAGGTGCGCTGCACCTTGGCAAGTACACTATAAGTTGCGATTGTCCAGCACAAGTCATTGTCTACACTCTTGTCATTAGTCTTCCGAATTTTACTTGAGTTTTCTTGTCTTTTGGAAGACGACTTTTTTCTTTTGGGGGGGATGATGTAGTTGGCATAAAATGCCTATTGTTATGTTTGATAATACTGGTTATCCGGCAATATATTAATTGTCCAAATTAAGTTTGTTGTCACTCTCAAGTAGTTAATGTGCTGGTTGGTTGATGGTTGTGTTCCTCTTGGCAACTGTCTAGTTCTTTAAATATGTTGTGTACTGCCAAGGAAGATAGTAGAAGAGAGTCAGATCAATTGTAATCCTCGGCCGACCATCTTTGGTCTTCTTCTCTGTAATAATTTCATGTGCGAATAAAGATATATTTTACTCCTGTCTCTGGTATACATTGTTATCTGTATTATTATTTCTTGTATTAAATTTATCAGGTATAATGGTAAACAATTATCAATTTAATCTTTTAAGGCTTGTTCCAATTTTAATCTGTTCTTTGGGTTAGGGCATTAGAAAAGAATTTGAATTCACCTTCAAATTTTTGAAAGATCTGCCACTCTCCCCATGTCTGTGCTTCTTTGTTAAGATGTTTTACAACAGCATTCAAATTCTCCTTTGAATCACATATATACTAGACCTTGCATGCTAACTAGATATTCCTCTTTCATGTGTACCTCAACTTCCTTCCTATGACCATATATTGGAATCTTCATCTAGGCACTAAATGAAATTCTCTAGGAGCTTTGAGCAGCTGGCAATTGTGGAGAGTTGTTAACCTTGTTTCCCAAGAATTTTTTGCCATTTCCCACTTGGAAATTTTGGGGCTGTGTGTTGAGGGGTTTTGATCTATGGTTTCTTTTCTTCTACCTAGGAATTGACATTTGTGTCTTGTTTTCTTTGCAAATGCTTCAAATGTTGCCTTCAAATCCTCCTTGGCTGCCAACTGAAACTGGTTACTTCATCCCCTCAGCGATATTTTTCCATGGCTAAAAATCAATTGGAGCTCTGATACTACCTCCACATTTGGAAATGAGATGAAGCAAGCAATGTTATAAAATATCAAAATGGTGCCGAAAACAATGGAAAATATGGGGACATGTACACTCCCAAAATGGATTTACACAAATAAATTTGTTTACACAAGAGGCGTCAATGGACTAGTTTTGTTAGATAGCTGTTATATAATCCCAATATCAAGTTGTGTCTGGGTACACAACAAATTACTACTATAATTTGTTGTATTTTTCTTATATAAATTTATATTTAGATTGTAGATCTCTCTCTGCCCCCTTCTCTCCACCCTCTCCCTTTCCTACTCCCTCTCCCTCTCCAATATCATTTATTTGCTATTGATTTATTCAATTTTGATCCTTACATATGATGCAAAACATTTACAAATTAAGGTTTGTCTTTAGTCTTGTTGCTTTTGAGATTCTCAATATGCTTTATTGTTGATGTTTCTAACTGTTTGATTACTTCTATTTCTGGTTCACAATTTGGGAAACTTTAGAAGTTGAGATTCTTAAAAAGCAATCTCTAGATTTGGGTTGGCTTCCCTATCTTGCCATTAAATCTACAAAACTATGAAGAGAAAAAGGGTAAAAGGATCCAAAAAAGGGAAATAGGCATAGTAGATGCCAAGATAGTCTTGACATTATGAACTGCTTACCAGTAACCACAAAGAAATTAGGATCTGCAACATTACTGAATACATCTTCAGCTGAAATAAAGGAAGAAGAAACAATACTCCAAAATATTGTAGAAATGATATTTGAATTCAATACAAAGAACAAAAATTAATTCTTAAACATTAATATAAAATATCAAGAGTCATACACAAAGTTTCAACCTTGAAGGCTTCAAAATGCTTATAGAAAATAAAAGTAAGGTTATGATCTAACTACTGCAGCATAGATCTAAAGACAAGGAGCCAAAAGATATCACAAATGAGCTCAAGGCTCTTTTTCATGCCTAGAATACTTGTAATGCTACTCTAAGTCTCAAGAGATGATCCGTTACAGTTTTTTACTGCTTGTATGTATCTGAAAGATCTAGTGTCCTTGGAAGGATCTGCCAAATTTGATTGTCATTTTCAGCAGCTGTTATCCGGGTTTCATCAAGTCATAATTGTCTCTGGAATATTGTTGTAATGGCCCGCATTATTTTGTTAACAGAATGCCATTTCTTGGAATGATTATTCCTTCATCTTCCACAAATTTGGTTGATTGTGATGTGAAATGGAGTAGAGAAGCTTGAGTATCCATTTTGACTAGTTTTGGAAGTGATTTGTGGGGGATTTTGTTCCATTTTGCCATAGATCTTTATTTGAATCTCTGTTGTTAGATGTTGCTGGATGAATTGATTTCTAAGTGTTGAGCCCTTTCAAGCAAATGCCAAAACAGATGATAAACCTGTTTACCCCGTGGATTTGGGCAAGAAACCTACTGTTCGGAAGGCCTGCGGATTCATGACCAATTGTCATCTGGCCAAGAGTGACCCACCATCTCTGATCTCTTTATTTATTTATATTGTTTCTTTCAGAAGCATGACTTCTATTAGATCTATCTTGATCAATGAAATCCAGAAGTGCAACCTCCAATCAGAACTATGTTCGATTCCTGTGTTCTAAATGATCGCCACTTGTTCACCAAACAAGTCTGCCATTATATTACTTTTCTTACTCAGCAATTTCTTTGTTGGAGTTCTGATTCCATATCAGTCCTCAAAATCTATGACCACCATTGGATTAAATCAAATCAATGGCTCCATAATCTTTCACTTCCTTGCAGGTTGGCGTGAAGGCAATTTCCAGCTCGACATTCTTATTAATCAATCCTTTTCAGAACAAATCTATACATAGTCAATTTTCTTTTAACTATCACTTGTTTTTTGACTAAGCAACTGTTGTTCAATCAGATCAATTCAACAATGATTAAAACTTCTCATTTCATTTAGGATTTATCAAAATCTAAGGCTGCCAACTAATTGCATGGGACAAGGAGGGACACACCACCACCTTTGAGAATTTCTTTTTATTTAGTTATCTTTTAGAGCTTGGCTTTTAGTTTTTGTTCGATCTTTTTTTATCAACTGTTCTTTCATGTTTTCTCTCCTGATAGAATAGTGTCAAATCTCAACATTTCCAAAGGTTGCCACTTGTTAATTTTCATCCATGTTGGCTTCCCTTTATTATTACAACTTTTATCATTACTTAGCAAAATTGTGGTTATGGGAGGAAACTAATGGATCTTCAGATTCTGGCACATTTTCTATTGGCATAATCATTTTGCAAATTCTTTCTAGCCTTATAGATTTGTTCATCGTTGATTTCTGGACATATTTAGAGACTTCTGAATTGAATCGAGCCTGAAATTTGACCGATATTGTTGCTTGAAATGTGCTTGACACATTTTCTGCACCTCCTGTCTTAAGCAATCTTTGGATTTTATTATTCACAGGAGCATCAAATCTCTTGAAGCTTTCACCGTGGCATAGATAAGCTTTGCTGTGTCTGACCAACATGAATGCATACCATTTGTTGCTCTACCAAATAACCTACGCATCTTATTATTGTGTAAGTGCTTATGCTTCTACATTTTCTTTTGTTTATTTCAGTGTTCCATGAGGATGTGTCCTCCTCCCCCCCCCCCAAAAAAAAAGCCTGTGTCCCTTGTAGGGGGACGTTTCTGAGAGTTGGGGACTTGGGGGAAAAGCCCCCCCACAGCACCACCACTTCCGTCACCTCTGCCAGGACGTGGCTAGGTTGCTTGCTATATGGCACATGCCATTACATACTGATTGCAACCTTTAACTTCGTGAAAACTAGTTGGCCTTTCATGGGGCACTCACAGAGATGTTATATTGCAAATTTTGCCTTGAAGATCTCAATTGACCTCTATTTTTATATCAGCACCACCCCTCAACCACCGCTCTGCCGCCATCCCCTCACTGTCCCCAAATTTAGGCCATTGGTCCCCACGTCCCTCTATCCCCCCGTCAGGAAACTTAGTGGAACATTGGTTTATTTATCTATTTCTTGCTGAACTCACATAAGCAAGTGTTGAGTTTGACCTTCAGAAACAAGGGGCACAAGGTAGAAAATTGATAATCAGCGTTGGCTCTCAATTTATTTTTTTGTGTGTGTTTTACTTTAAGTATTGCTTATCAATTGTATTGAAAAAAATTTCATGGATTTGTTGCATCTTATCCAAAGATTCATCAATACCAATTTATATGGTCTAGATGTACGCAAAAATAATAGTATTTTTACATTGTCACATTTTTAACACGTAATTCATTTCATTTATCTATATCACTGCATTGCAAAGAAACTTTAGCATTTAGTCAAATCAATTTGCAAACCAATTTTGAACACATGCCCTTGTTGAATAAATAATAAAAAACAAAAGCATCTTTAGAATGAAAAATCTAGTCAAATCAACGTAATGTTTTGGGAATGAATTCATGACATGATGCACAATCTATTCCACCTGTATTTGTATGAATATGTGAATTTAGTAATTTACCTCCAAAATTGCTGAAAAGTTCATTCCATTTTCAAAATGAAAAACACCATCATTAATGGAGTATCACTTAGAGGTGGAAAAAGACTTTAATCTTGATGCAAAGTAGAGTAGAGCTGAATGCTCAAAAGGTTCAGCTATTGCCTGTAAAGAGACTACGTAAATATGCTGATTATATGTCGGGTAACTTTTGCAGTGGATGCATTCAGCTTGGATGACATGGATGACATCTCGGTATGACTATTAAATAAAGTAGAATCTGTTAGTTTTGCAAGTTTGTGTAACATGTTTCTGGCCTTGTTATAATTTCTCATTGCATTTAATTATTCAAACATTGTTTTCATTATTCTTGTATAGAAATCTGAAGACATTGATGATGACACAAGTGATGATGAAGGCATGCTCTGTAAGTACTATGCTTTGCTCTTTCTTAGCCTAATGCTTATATTTATTTTTTGATTTTGTGTTTGAACTGTTATATGTGTTTATATGAACTTGTATGACTTTAACATAGTGATGCTGATATTATCTTGTTGGCATTCTCTTGTAGATCTCCCAGATTTGGAGAGAGCAAGGAACAAGTGATTCCTGGAATTATAGAAAAACTTTTAGGCATGAACTGGGTGAGGAAAAAGGTATACAAAATACACTAGAATTAGACAAAATAATTAGTTTTAGTTGTGTTCTCATTATGTTTGGAGCTAGAAAGCATGATGAGATGCTTCCTGTTTTGGGATTCCCAAAGAAACGTAGGATTCTAAACACTGGAGTAATGATAATTTATTGTATCAAGAATATGCTTTGAGCTTTCTTTTTATCCTCATACGACTCTTTTTTGAGAAAATGTACACTAAAACACAGAAATGTGTCTTATTCTAAATTACACAATGCGTAGAGCATGCATGCATAAGCCAAGTGTATATTTCTGTTGGTGCATGGTGTTGAACTCTTATCAGTGTTCAAATGGTGATTTTGTTTTAAGTCCCGGTTTGGTAGTCTTATGTCAAGTTCATACTCTAGTACTAAACATTACAAATGCTTAAATTTGAGCTACTATCCTTTTGAGGAACTATTTAGAAGATTACCAGATATTAACTTGAGGCAGACTGAAGGAAATTTTGTAAAACTCTGTGTTTTGATATATATATTGGAACATGTAATCTCCATAAAATGTCAACTTTGGGAAACTACATGTACACCCGAATTGATAAATACAAGCAATACTGCAATGCTTTAATGTTGCAAATACAAAGTAAATGCTCTTGAGAAAGCAAATGACTGCGTGATGTTTTTAAGCTTTTCAAGATGCCAAAAAATTCAATTAGGTGAACCTGATGATAGCCAGCAAATCATTGTTATCTTACTATAATTCATGGTCAAATTAATTACCTAGAAAAAACACAGCGTGGAGGATTATTTGGAAATAGTAGGCTGCCAGTTGCAGTCGACGTCTTTGAAAAGCAGGATGGTGTAATTTTAAAAGACAACAAAGTGCATTGGTGAAGGAAACTGTTAGCACCAAAGAGCAACCTTGGCATGAAAAGAGGGCATCGTAATCTAACATTTATTGTGCCAAGTTGGATTAACTTGCATTAACCCAAATATTAACAATGCTTTGGGGAGGACATTGACAACCGTCTTAATGCACCTGTACAGTCTTGTTTGACCTGCTTATGAAGGCAATGATGATACTTCATTATACTTTGTACTTGCATGAAATATTAGATTCATTGTTATGGCAATTCATATTTATTAACAGTTTAATATGGTGGGATAAAAATTGACATATTCCAATGTTGCATAACTAGCATATTTATATTTTAAAAAATCTATGTAAAATAAGCCGAAAGATATTTTTTTCAAGATGGTGTATATGTCGTTAATTGACAGAAAATGTATGAAAAAAGAAAAATTTAGGGTTTTACAACCAGTCAATCTCCCTCCTCAACGATGAAAACATCAATATATGGAAAAATTCTAGCACAATTACATGTAAGAAGACAAAATCTCAGATGACTTCACAATCTTGATACTAAGTTGGAGATTGATTAATAAATACTCTAAGACAAAATCAAAAGAGGGATCGATTAATAATTTAATAGACATCCCACAATCTTTTAACATTAAATAGAAATTAATAAATACCCTCAATATATTATAATAAATAAATAAAAATTAGTTATTTGTATATAAAGAATATCATCTTATTCTAATCCATTACAAAAATTGGATCTGTACCAATGGAAATGGTTGAGCTCTCCTTTGATTTGCTCGTCCCGTGTTAGCCTAGTTCCTAACGTCTTTTTCTATTGCAGTTTTTCTTTCTTGGTCCAAAGAAGACAATCTTTTTAAAAATTTATTTAAAATATGGTAAAATATATTTTTGAAAAAGATGTCTCTCAACGATAAATTTATTAGAATATTTAACTTTAGAAAAAATATGTAAGAGATGACAAGATATGTCATTATTCACATTATTAAATTTTTACAAACGTTGACAAATAACACAATCAGGCAAATGGCTCTCAGCATTGAGAGTCATTATTAAATTTTTATTATTATTCACATTATTAATTTATTACAAATGTTGAGAGATAACATTTAATTAAAAAATATACCGATAACACAATTAGACAAATGGTTCTCAATGGTTCTCCCGCTCGCGTTTTGAATCGTTATCCAATTTGCACTTAAAATGGCTTTGCTCCTCATTGTGGTGGATGCCCCCCTCCCTCTGTTGTGGTTGGTGTTGCAAGCGTCACTGACGGCACGGTTGATGGGGTTTCTGCTCCCCCTGGGCCATTCTTGTTGGGGCTTCCGTCGAGCCCTTTGTTCAACCTACGTTTGTTGAGGGCTTGGGTGTTGGTGTTGGCTCTTCTTTTGATGTCGTGAATGCTAGTTTGGGGGGTCTTTCCACTGTCGACGATGTGGTTGTTCCTCCCAAACCTCCTTCCTTTGTTGTTGGGTGAGGCTTTGCTCGTGTGGCCAAAAAAGTTGTTCCTCACAAAGGTATTTGTCCACTTCCTTGTGTCAAGACCTCCCTTGTTGTGATTTGTGGCCAGGAGGTTGTGGAAAATGTTAATTTCTATCAACGCAGCGCTTTGGTCTGCAGATTTGCTCGATTTTGGCCTTCTCTTCTGGACCTTTTTGGAAGCCTTTAGTTGCTCATGGCATCGAGCTTTTTCCTTGTGCTAAAGGTTTTTTCATTGCTTCCTTTACCTCTACTCGTGATTGGGATTTGGTTCTGGGTAAGTTGTGGGCTTGGGGGGATCACTCTCTATTAAGCTTTGGACGACTTCCTTAAAACCCCTCACCGAATCCCTAACTATTCGTCTGGTTTGGGTTCGCATTCCCAACTTTCCCCTCCATTTTTGGGAGTCTTCTTGTTTCGAGGCCATCAATAACTCCATTGGCAGCTTCTTGAAGGTTGATGACACCACGTTTTCCATGGGTCCTACTACCTTTTCCCGCCTTTTAATTGATGTCGACATATCTCTACCCCTCACCAAGGATGTGGTTCTCATGGTTACATGGACTCAACCGTCAGATTATGAGAGCCTCCCCTTTCACTGCCAAAGGTGCTTCTCAACGGATCATTTAGCTTCAGATTGTTCTCTCTCTCACCCCAGAGGTGTTGCTACTTGGTGGAAGGACGCTACTAAAGATCACTTGACAATCAATGCTTCTGAATATGTTTTGAATGACTCCTCTCAAGAGGACAATGCTTTTGTTGTTCATGAGGTTTCAACCCTTGTTGTTCTTGATTTGGACTCAACTCATGTCGCCTCTAACTTGTAGCCCCACTCTACACCTACTGCTCCTGCTCCTGAAGCCACTCCTTTACAACAACCCACTATTGTTTTGCAATAGCCCCCTGCTGTTTTGCAGCAGTTGGCTACTACCTTGCGGCTACACTCCCTTGAATCTACTGATGGTTCCCAAGTGGGGACCTCACCGCTTGATCACTCTCTTGACAGTCCCAGTAACAGTATCGCCTAGACTGTTCTTTGTCGTAGGCAGAAGGGGAATTTTTTCCCACCCCCCCAAACCCCTCCTTGTCAAGGCTCGGGTGTCCCTACCCCTCCTTGAGTTGGATCTAGGTTGTCGTTGTTTTATAGGGTTTTTGTTGTATTTGTGTTATTGATAGTCTCTGACTATGTAAAGGGTCGACACCCTAGTTATCATTGCTTTTTAATAAAAAAGCATTGTCTTTTGTTTAAACTCTTTTATCTCTCAATTTTTACATATAATACTAAACTTAAATTATGTATAATATCAATTATCTTTATGAGCACTTCCCATAATAAAATCATTCATCTTCTTGTTGCCTTCATGCTAAACATTTTTCTAACCAATTTGCACTTTATCTGTCATGGCACTGGAAACCACCTTAAGGAGATTGGCATCAATGTTGTTTTTAAATTTACTAATTACTCATAATAATCTTTGACTTGATATTTATATATGTAAACACTTTTGTGAGTAAGGTAAAGGAGATTGGCATCAATGTTGTTTTTAAATTTACTAATTACTCGTAATAATCTTTGTCAATAGTATTGTCTTCAACCATTTTTGTATCTTCCAACCTTGCCCTAACTTTTCCTTCAAATTTATTCAAATATTTTGACATCAATGACAATATCATCTCTGCACCTTTAACATTAATGACAATTCCAACAAAAAATAGCATATTGCTTCCACTTGTCAAAACCTTATTATAATCCACTCACCAAATTGGGTATTCCATTTTGGTTCCATTGTCTCCAACCATATATGTCTTATGATGTTTCATAACATGCATAATAAGTTATTAAAAAAGTGTAATCCACCTTTTATCTCTTTTATGTGTCTAACACATTTTATATTTCATATTTCTTATATACAATGCCCAACTTCTATAGGCCATGTGTTTCTATGGGAGGTCAATTTGGGCCTCCATTTTAAGAATTGTAGATCTCAAAGGGACCTATGTAATATACACCCTTGGAAGCAATGCAATAACTCAATATTTATTTTAGCCTAAAATTAGTTCTATATCCTAGAAATTAATTTTTTTATTTCATAACCCAAACATTGCACATATATAATTTTTACATTAGGAGCAAGGTTGAGACACCTTTACTAACATTAAGAACTTCAAAACAACAAAAATAGAAGTGTGAAATCATCCTCAATTAAATCAATAACTTTTGAGAGATAAATAAATCAAAGTAAGCTAAGAATTGTAGGGAGTTGGAGCATCATAGGATGTGAAAATATGTCATGAGTTACTTTGAGGTTTTAACCCTACCCACATAAGAGGATGTGAAAAGATGTGAAAACAAAGATGCTTCAAGTTTTTAACCCTACTCGTATTAGTGATCCCTTAAAATTACCCCTACCCCTGCCATCCTTGGGTTTCCTTTGGATCACTCATCAAAATTATATTTCACCCATCCCATCATAGGAGGTTTCCAAAACATGTTCTTCTTGAGATTATGCTTTATCCGATTGATCCTATTTGGATCTTGTTGAATACCCCAAAGCTATTTTGTCCTTATTTCCTACAGATTGGGCAAATCCCTAAAGTATTGAAAGGAGGTAGCATTTATTTTTTCTTTTATTTGGTGTTTGATGATCATAAAAATATTTGTGTTGCTTCTAAATTGGTCTCTAAATATCCTATTATTTTGTTCTTTCTATTGGGGGATTGACTTCCATAACTCCTTGAAAACAATATGATTACAAGGGCATAAGCTCCAAGTCTATGAAATGAAGCATAGAGGAAGGAAAGATCCATTCCACCAAAATTAAGGGCTTGATTAAAGACCACACCTCTTGGGCAAAGGGTTTGTGGAAGAAAATGTGATCAATACTTTCACTGTCTTAATAACAAAGGTGACATCTATTAACAAATTGGAATTTTTTTTCTATTCAAGTTATTAATAGTTAGGATATTATATGTGTAGCAATCCACCAAAAACAATTAATTTTAGCAAATAAGTTTGGGGATCCATACCTTTCTCCAATCAAAGGCTTTATTGTCTAATGAGAGGAAGTTCAAGCATTGAATAAATTGACCTAACAGATAGGTTTCCTAATGAATTTGCCTTCCAATCACACTCATATTTTCTTCCTTGATCAAAAAGAGAAGATTCTCCCAATTTATCAGTAATTTCTTTAATGTTTTTTCCCAAGCAACAACCAAACCATTAACAAGTTGTTTATGGAGGAGTTATTCTTTGAGGTCTTTCCACTTAGGTCTTTCTTCTTCCCAGTTGATATATTCCTAGACTCTCTCCTCAAATTTCTAATAAGAAATTAATTGAGACCATAAACTGAAATTACAAAGTTAAGAGGGAGATCCCCCACCCAAACATCCTCCCAGAACACGGTATCCTTACCATTCCCCACTCTTTTTCTTATACCCTTTTTAAGAACCTCGCTGATTTTAAGAATACTATTCCAAATAGCATACCCATAAGAAAGATTAAGAGCATGGAGGAAGGCACTTTGATGATCACCATTGAGATGCTTAGCCCTCATTATTTTGATCCAATCCTCTGATCCCTCCAATAACTACCACCCTATGTTCAAAAGTAGAGCCTTGTTAAAAAAATTAAGCCTTTGTATGCCCAATCCTCATTTGGTTTTAGGAGCACAAACTTTCTCCCAACTAACTAGAGAGATTCTTGATTTCTCCTTGGTCCTTGTCTAGAGAAATATTCTTTGGATCTATTCTATCTTGTCCGCAATTAAATTCGGTACTTTAAACAAAGAAAGATAGTAAAGTGGGATATTTTGAAGGGAAGCTTTTAGGAGTTGAACCTTTCCAGCTTGGCTCAGTATTTTACCTTTCCATCCTGCCAACATTTTTTTGAACCTTTCTATGATGTTGTTTCAAGAAGAGTTATTAGGGGCTTTAGATACCAATGGGAGCCTCAAGTATGAAGTTGGGAGGGTAGTTGATTGACACCCAAGAGTATCCATAACTATTTGCTTGATGATAGTGTCTACATTAAAGAAATATTTCTTACTTTTATTTTAGTTAATATGTTGACTGAAGGCATTAGCATAATTATTTGAAATAGCCTCCCAATGCTTAGCCTCCACTATTGAGGCTTCTCCAAAGAGAATGATGTCATGTTGATGAGACTCTGAGGGCAAAGAGGAGGCAACCTTCACACCTTTTATAACTTTCTAGTCCGAGGATTTTTTCACAATTTCTACCAAGCACTTCAACCACCAATATGAAAAGATTTGGGGATAAAGAGTCACCTTGACGTAGACCTCTACCACATGAGAAGTATCCTCTAGGGACACCATTTACCAAAACAAAGCATGAAGGAGTAATAACATAGGCTGAAATAAGCTTTAAAAATCTCCCTCTAAATCTTTTTTTTTTAAGAACCTCCATCAAAAGGGGCCAAGACACCCTATCATAAGCTTTAGAGATGCCCAATTTTAGAAGCTTCCCCAACTTCTTACTTAATCATTAAATGAATTATTTCATGAGTAGTAAAGGTTGCATCCATCATATGTCTTCGTTGAACAAATCCTTTCTGATTTTGGGCTATCAACTTATGTAAGACAGATTTAAGCCTATTAACAATCAGCTTAGATAAGATTTTATAAATAGTAATGTACAAACTAATAGGTCTAAAATCCTGCATAGAGGTAGCATCTTCTTTTTTAGGAATCAAAGCAATGAAAGTAGCATTGACTTGGTTGAGGAGTCTACCAGATCTGAAGAAATCTTTGGCCATATTGAGAAGGTCATCATAAATGAAATCCCAAAAATCTTGAAAAAAAAGCAAGAGGGAAGCTATCCGGACTAGGGGGTTTGTAAGCACCAAAGGATAAAACCACCTTTTTAACTTCCTCCAGGGTCACAAGTTTTAACATTTCCTTGAGATCTAATTTTGTGATCAATTCTAGAATAACTTCCAGCAAGTCATTCATTTTTTTCATTATCATTGTCTATTTGTCTATGTAAATTGAAGAAGAAAGAAATATTGTCTTTTGCAATTTCATCCTCATTTGTCAGAACAATACCATCATCCTTAACTAGCTTTCTAATTATGTTCCTGCTTCTGTGTTTCATGGTAGACTAATGAAAAGGTTTAGTATTTTTATCTCCTTCAGTAAACAATTGAATTCTAGACTTTTGCTTCACCTTCATAAGCATTGATCTTTGTCACACTTTTGGCCAACAAAGTAGCTTCTAGTGAAAAAATTTTGCCCTAAACTATTTTTAGTGAAATACTTTCACCTAAAATCATGTGGTGTATATGTGGCATCAATAGTTGTGGGTGAAGCACTTTCACTCAAAATTACAAAATATATTATTATCTATTAAAATTTTGATTCTTTCTTGAATTTACATGTAAATTTTAAGACAAGATACTTTGAATCGAAAGTGTTTCAATCAAAAGTGTCTATGTGGTTACCTATGTGGTAGCTTTACCCCTCTTTTGGAGAAAATTCAAAAAAACTTCAATTTCAACTCTGATTTTCTTCAAGTAGGGGAACTTTCATGAAAATCTAAATATATCCTTTAGTAGAGCTTTAGAGTCTAGAATACAAAAATATATTTTTTGATATTTTGATTAGTTTTATTTGATATTTTTTTAATTTATTGTAAGTAGGTTTTTATAATCAAACGTGAGACTAGTTATGTTTTTTTAATTTATTGTAAGTAGGTTTTTATATATATCAAAAGATATTAAAATATTTTCAAAAATATATGACACACTATTTAGGAGAGAATTGTCTCCAAAATGGCATAATTTGTTTTTAAAAAATGATAAGAAAAAAAGGACAAAAGTTGATGTCTCATGAAAATATGACATCTTGGTGAAGTTTGACTTTAAAATGTTGTTACAAGAAAAACATTCATTGAATTTTTTTCCATGCACTAGATTTTGAAGTTATCTTTTTGGGTAAAAAATCGGGTGCAAACAAAATTGTTTGCTCTTTTTCTATGAAATCTCATTGACCTCACATTTTTTGAACTTTTTAGCAATTTAATTTTTTCTCCTTAATCTATTAAAAATATATATCAAAACACTTTTTATTTAAAAACAAAAAAATCAAGCATAAAATTCATCAAGAGTTCTACATTTCTTTAGTTTGCATCATTTTGAAATTCAAAATTAAAGCCATGTTTATGCGATCGAAATTAAAAATTTGTGTTTGTGTTGGTCATTTCCTTTATAAAAGTGTGACATAGGTTTATATTTTTACATTCATTCATTTCCAATACACTACAAATTCCCTTTAAAGCAAAAGATCAAACCCATTTATCAACTCCATGATGTAATCCCACCCTTTGTGGAGGATGTTTCATAATGTAGTCTTCTTCTTTGTCTCTTCACAAGAGGAAGGTTCAATTCATAGTCCTTCATCCATGGTACCAAACCTCTTCATTGACATGTAACTCAACCTCTATCCATATGAATGCAACCAAATGAAAGAAACTAAAATAGGAAAATAGAAATTTCAAAATACACTTGATTAACTAAAAATATGGACTAACACCTTGGATGTAATAATTAGCACAGCTAAATGATAGCACACCCTTGAAGTAATAATTAAAATAGTTGACTGGTAATTTGTACTTGAAAGGTTAATAAAATTTCATTAGGAGCCATGAGAAAATTAAAGGTAAAGGATCATCCTCAATCTCCTAGCTACATTAGTAACTCTAATCCATGTGAACAAAATAATAACACAAGAAGTCCATAAAATGTATACTATCCATTATCAATATAAAATCATTAGGAAACCTTGCTTATAAGTCCAACAATTTCCAACGGTAAATTGTTTGCATTCCTCCAATGCCTTAGACCATCTAACCCAACTTTCATATTGGCCAACTTATCAGCTATGTAATTTTTTCTTGAAAGATGTTCTCAATCCTAAACTCAAAGAAAGAATCTAAAAGTTTAATTAAGTCATTAATGATGCTACTAATATTCCAAGAAGGTGAAGAGATTCTTAAAGACAATTAGTGATATTAAGAGAAATTTCCTTAGTAATTAGATTAGAAACTTTAATCTCTTTCGCAAATTGAATACCTAGAAGGCAACCTTAACTTCTACCACACGATTGCATTGAAACCCCAAACATCCTTCATAAGCTACCAAATAACACCCTTTATTATCCCTAATAATTTCTCTCCACCTAGAAGACCTAGAATAGTTTAATTTAACCCAATTAGCTTTGAGGTAGGTCCACTTGGTATAGATCTCAAAATTTCAATATTGATAGAAGTCTAGGAAGTAATAAGACACCCCCAATCAAAAATAAATAGTGATTTCATTGTAAATGGGGTAATGTAATTGAGTCCAAATTTTCTAAAAAAATAGATCTAGGCGTAATCTAATTGAGTTCAAATTTTCTAAAAAACTAATTAAAAAATTTATTCAAAAATAATCATAATAACTTAAAGTAAATAAAATAGTTCTAAGGTTTAAAAATACAGAGACAAAAAATTTCACAATATCTACTAGTCAATCTTGAAATTTTGCTACCATTTTTTGTGATTTAATGCACTTATTTTTCCTCCTCTTCAAGATCTAATCAAGCTTTTGATCCCTTGATCCATGCAAATCTTAATTTCTAGTATGCAACTCTTCATGTCATGCCTACAAGTGCTTATTCAAACTCCAAGTAGATTCTAGCTCCTTTTGAGAAGGCTCACACAATCATTAATGGTAGTTTTTAATCATTATGGGGAATCCTTCTAGCATCATGATAGGCACCAAGGCATCACATAATTTTAAAGCTTCTTTTGACTAGCCATCCAAAAAAATTGTGATGTTATTTTGGTAACTTTAGGAGTGTTTCTATGGATTGTGGAATTCTTAAAGGAAATGTTAAGATAGTGATAATATTTTGAATATTCCCTAATAATTTAGATTTGTATTGGCAAGTGTGTAAGTCTCAAATATATAAGGTAGTAGTATACATTGCCAAAAAAAAACTAGATCGTGTCCCAAAAATAATTTTTAGTGCGATGATGAAGTAGATATGTAGGAAGAAAATATGATACAACATGCTTTAATTGGTATATTCAATAGATTTTGGCCCCATCTTCATAGTTTATTTGTCTAGATTTTGGATCTTTAGAAATATCTAGTGAAGGAGTAGAATGATATCTTTCCATATGCCCAACCAAGGTTTCTTCATAGTGGAATGTATGTATTCAAAATGCAAGAATGCTACTCTTAGCTTTGGGCCTTGGTCTTGGGAGGATTACACCTTGAGACTAAAATCATGGTACCCCTCCTCTAATCCTCTTAAAGACTATTTCCCCTCTACTCTTGTTTGGGTGTCTTCCATTTTTTATTAAATAACTAATATTTTTCTTGTTATGAGGCTATATCAAGCATTCTTTAGGTAAATCATTAGATGTTGTGTAGGAAAGCATGTACAATTGTGCCCAAATTTGTGTGGAAATAGATTCAGATTTATGAGAGTTCCTAGAGAAATAATTCTAAAAAAGGTACGAGATCGTAGGTGTAAAAACTAGATCATGTTAACATCCCCTTTCAATATTGATTTTATTATGAATATGGTAATATGGCTTCACACTTTGCTAACATGTGATCATATCTTCCCTAGGGTGCTAAAAACTATGCATATCTTCCCATTTAGTGGAAAGGAGTTGAATCTCATCATCTCACTACCTTCCCACAATGAGAGAAGGAAGCTTTTGAGGTTACTATGTAGGATTGAAATAGCCAAGCTATTTTTGAGACTGCTTTGGGGAAATATGTGGACTGGGATATTACTTTCTCACTACTATGGGATAATGTCAAATCAAAAGGATGTGCTCAAGTCACTTCTCAATGTATGCAAATTGATCATTTTATGGATACAATAATTAATGCAAAGGCACCTATTATCACAAAGCCTTTGAATGAAGGGGTGATCCTTACTAGGAAGTCTTGTTTGGATTATGAATTGTGGTTCATGCACTCCCTTGAGCATAAATGGTTAGAGGTGAAAAGGAAGAAGGTTCACTCATGGAGATGACTAAAAATTTGATGATTTTAAGATCTTCTCAAAATTTTACAAAGTATTTTTTGTGTCATTACAAATCTCAAGGAAATCCATTAGAGTCTTAAGAGGTATGTTAGATGGCTCTTCTTGGAATATATAGTTGCATACTTTTTAAAGAAGAGAATAATCTATTGGCATAAGATTTAGTGAATTTTTAGAAACTTGAGAAATACAATTATAAATTGATGGATCTAGTGAGCCCATTGGCTACTAGAATGCTTAATTTCTCTTTTTTGTGGCCCACGGGTACCTAACACAAGTTAATGAGAAAAAATAACCATAATATTAAATATAAATAAAAATTTGAAAAAAAAAACTTTACTAAAATAACCAAACAAGATAGAAAGATATTCAAAAATAAAAATAAAAAAAATAGAATCTATGTGAAAATTGTCAAAAATCATTAGTTTACCTAGTCTCTAAATTATTCACCTTTTATTTATTATAACTGACAAATAAAAACAAAAAAAACTACTCTCCATTATCTTAAATAGACAAAAAGGACATGTTATTTGGACATGTTATTGTGTTGTTAGGGAATATATGGTATCTACATACTAATAAAAATAGAGGCACTGACATAAAAATGAATCCCAAAAATAGGAGTATTGATGTAAAAGGGGATCCCAAGAATAGGAGGATGTGGTGGTAAATATTTAAAAATTTGAAAAATGTTTAAAATCTTTTGCCGCAGATATCATTTTTTTTTTAAAGTAAAAACATAATAATTTTTTAGTTAGGTGCTTTTATAAATAGTTCACCTACAACAACTAATAATAACCTTCTTTCCCCACCACAATCACTTAACACATGACATCAAATTTTAAGTAACTTTTTTAAACTTAATGAAATATATTATATTTTTAATTAAAAATAATAATTTGTTTCATTGCTTATTTGTAAAACAATTTCCATTTTTTCCCTAGACTCTTTATCAAGTACAAAACCTATAAGGCAAATGTGAAAAAGTATTAATACAAATAGACAAAACTAATAGATCACTTTTGGAAGTAAATTTGATAATTGGTGACTCAAATTAACTCACTTTCTATGCTGTCTAGTTTATCAAAAGTCTTCCACTAGAAGAAAGAATTCCATACTACTAAATTCAAAGCCATTCTCATCCAAATAGGAAAAGGTCTTTCCATTATACATATTTATGTATTTCCTTTTAAAATAAAACCAGGCACTTTGCCAAGTGCCCAAGAATGGTCCACTCCTTAATTTGTATCTATTTTCATTTCAAAGCATTTTGAGGGTATAGATTTTGTACTTGTGCCAGTTTGACCCATGGCAATTTTTAGGTATATGTGTACTTTTATAACATATTGGAATCAACTAGTTAAAAGACAGGGATAGTGAGATGCTGATATCATGTAAAATGGTTGCATCCATTCAAACAAAATTGTAAAACTGACATGAGGAAGATCACAGCAGGCTTAGATATGAGCAACTAGGAAATGAACAGGACTGACAGCAGCAGAGGGCAAAGGACTCAGAAAACAGGAATGGATACCACAATGACAGAGGACATCTCAGAAAAGAACAAACAAACAAACATTTAACACAACATAGACAGAAAATATCAGCTGAAAGTGAACACAGGACATATTTTTCCATGTTGGGAATGTTGTAGTCAACTTCCATTTTAGTGGTCATATTGAAAGGATGAACTGTGTACGCTTTCTGTATAGGAAAGACTGGTTCCCCACTTGTCCTTGTTCAAGGACCGTACCTCTTGTTGAACGTTTAATGTACACTATAAGAATTAAAGTCTTTGGTCAGTTTAGCATGAATTTTTGGGGATACGGTCAGCTGAGAAATTTGTTATGAACCCTGAATTGTTAAATAAACTTGCCTTGCAATCACCTAATAGCCAATTGTTTTGCTTAATTTTGAGCTATAACTTTCCACATGGTCTATCCCCATGGTTAACTTGGGGCTATCCAAGCAACTAAAATACAACACATATAAGAAGAGTTTTCAAAAAAAAAAGTTAAGTGTTATCTTTCGTAATAGTTGTGTTTTAGTTGACTAGATAGATGTTTCCTCAATGTTGAGCAAATCAATTTATTCTTTTTATTCATTACTTGACAGCATAAACGCCCTCTGCATCAAAGCTTTCACTGTATACTTGGGTCATCAAGTATTTCATTCACTGCATAAACGCCCTCTGCATCAAAGCTTTCACTGTATACTTGGGTCATCAAGTATTTCATTCACTGACAAGTTCCATAATCAAGTGTTTGGCATAGGTTTATGATATGAAGAACTAATCAGCACTTACCTCTATTGAACAATTACTTATGTTTGTAGTGAAATGGCTACTATTGTCTTGCAAAATTGCACAAGCCTAATTTCATGAGTTGAGAGGTCAAGTTTGAATTCTTCTCTTGAAAGGAGATTAAAAGTCTTTACTAAATCTTGAGGTCATTAGGTCATGGAGTTTACAAGAGAATTCAATGGTGAAACGAGTATTATTTAAGAAAGGACCTAGGAGGAATCTGAGTAAGATGTTACAAGGTCAATGTAAAGCTTAGGTCATGGAGTTTACAAGATAGTTCAATGGTGAAACAAGTATTATTTAACAAAGGACCTAGGAGGAATTCAAGTAAGATGTTACAAGGTCAAGGTAAAGCTTAGGTCATGGAGTTTACAAGACTATTCAATGGTGAAACGAGTATTATTTAACAAAGGACCTAAGAGGAGTCCAAGTAAGATGTTGCAAGGTCAAGGTAAAGCTTAGATTGAGGGATGGAAATTGAAGCGAGCATTAAAACTAACTAGATCCTACTATAATTGATTGACAAGAATATGCAAAATATCAAAGGCCAAGAGGAAAGTGAGTGAAAACATGAAAGAGACGAAGGTAGGGAAAGTAAGTCTATCATCCATAAATTTGGCAACATTTCCTACAAGCACAAGATTAACAAGTCAAGCCATTATCGATCTTGACTCAACATATGACAAGAATTGTGTAGGAATTTAGGGGAAATGGTTAATTTAATGAATATATCTCTAAATGGAAATAGCAAGGAATCTATCACCAAATTAGAAAATGACTATTCAACCATCAGGATGCACTATGGCAATGATGGCTAAATACTACATTGAAGTTTTGAACTCTCGTGGATGAAGATTGCTTCTATCATGTTCATTGTATCATCACCTTAAACAAATTTAATAACAGTCCTCATCGAACAGAAGTCAAAACATTAGTTATGTAGCATCTAGCCATCAATGTCATGGTGCATCCTAATGGCTGGAAAGTCTCTCCACCCAATTATGTGTGTTGATGATAACAAGTGAGTTAATGAACAAATATTTTTGGGAGGAAAAGGTAAACAACTATTAGATGGAAATAGGAAAATCAATTTTATATATTTGAAATTAAGATTTTTTAATCATGAAAAGTCATTCAATTTTAATTGTTAAATATCATATGAAGTTTAATGAAACTAAACAACAATAAAAGAAATCAGCAAACCACATTAAAACATATCAACACCAATTCAACATGGTGAAATTTGTGGGAAAAAAACTCCACCAAGAAAAGAGGCCAAGTATTTATTATCTTCAAAAGAAATTATAATTCAACACACTTCATTTCTCCTTTGTCTTTAGCCTACAACTCCTATGAACCTTCGAAAACTCAAAATTTGATGTGAAACCTTTATCCCAAGGCTCCAATGTATATAGTTATTTGAGGAAGGATAACAACAGTTAGTTTCCCACAACAAGAGTAGCACCAAAAGCCCTCTTGCAAAAACTAAATCCCCTATCACTTGGATTCTCCCTCAAAAATAGAAGAGAAACAAACACAATGCCCAAATAACTTTCCATCCAAAATATAGAGTTACCTTTGTCAACAATAATGGACACTCTTTTCCAAGCACCCCCACTTAAGAAGGTGATTAATATTGGTTACAAATAACCCCTTCATCCCTTATGAATGCATTTACAAACCATCTGTGAAAAAATATTACACCAATAATTTTGTGGCCATCTAGAGACACTTTAACAAGGATGTTGGAATAATAATTGGCATAGGATTTATAAGGTTGATGAAACCTTAATATTAAAATTCTATCACTTGACATCATACATTGTAAATGAATCCATAGAAAAATAAAAAGTAATTAAGTACAAGAAATGAGACCCGTAAGCTCCTTGCACCAAGAGAATTTTTTTGTGTTAATAAGTTTATTAAGAGAATTTGTAACATTTTTTTGAGTGTCAGTGTTCCTAAATATAATCTATCCCTTTGTAATAATTCCCTAAACAAAGTGGTACTACACATCCACATGCTTCATTTAAGTGTGAAATATTGGATTCTCTTTTGGTTGCACTCTAACTATTATAGCTAATATAAACTGCAATCAAAACCATTACATGCATGCATTATTTGTAGCCATATTTTCTCCTTGGGAACATGGGTAATATCCATATATTCAACCTTAGTGGTGGATAAAGCAAGAATTAGCTTCCTCTTACTCATCCAACTCACTACATCACCAAAAAATAAAATATAGCCACTAGTACACCTCCAACTATCCAAATCAATGGCCCAATCTACATCAACAAAGCCCTATATTTTGAATATTTTATTCATGTCAATACTAGAATAAACCAAATAATAATCAAAGATGTACCACACAAATACTCAAGTATACTATTCACATAATTATAATGCTCTCTACTAAGGTTAGACATAAACCCATTCAACACTCCCATTTCTTGGACAAAATATGTCCTAGTGAAAACCATGGCATACATTAGGCTACCAATGGGACTAGTATATGACATATTAGACATTCTCAAACTCATCCTCACATTTAGGACATGTGTCTAAACCAATCTTATAGTCGATTAGTAAAGGAATTATAACTAGCTTATAGTTTTATAAATCATACCTCTACAAAATAGTATTCACGTAATTACTTAGACAACCAAAGATTTTTGTGCTCATGGTCCCTCCTAATTTTCATACTTAATATGTATCTTTCTTCCCACCAAATCTTTCATCTCAAATGCACTTGAAAGATGAGTTTGCATTTCCTTAATCATACCTTTGGTGTTACTTTAAAAAAAAATGGCATCCACGTACAAGGCAATCATTTGTATATGGTCATCAACGGATATAATGGACATGCAATGATCCTCATCATTTCTTACAAAACCCAACTTCAAGAATAATGAGTCAAACTTTTGATACCATATCTAGGGTGATTGTTCCAAGTTATAAATAGATCATTTCAACTAGCAAACCATGTGTTTTTTCCTTTTTTACTTCAAAACATTTAGGTTGTTACATATAAATTTCCACTTCTAGATCTTAATGCAAAAATATAATTTTTAACATCCATTTTCTCAATTCAAAATCATAAGCAACAATTATGGATAAAAGAAATATAATTAAAGATAATTTAGCAATATAAGAGAATATTTCACCAAACTCAACTTCCTATTTTGAAGTGTACCCCTTGGCTGCCAATTTAGCCTTGTACCTTTCCATTGAACCATTTGCTCCAAGTTTCTTTTTATAGACCCATTTAGAATTAATGTATTTCCTTCATTTGGGTAAACAAACAAGATCCCAAGTGTCACACAAGTTTAAATCTATTATCTCCTCCTACATGACTTATTGTCAAGACTCCCTAGCATCTAAAACAATAGTTTTCCCATAGAATATAGGTTCATCATCAATACATAACAAAGCAAATACCAAACAATAATTTGGTGGGCTATACCAATCAACTAGATTATGTTGTCTTGTGGATATCCCTAAAAGAGTGTGGAGTCTTCCTCTTATTCTTTTGCATGCTCAACTTCCTTAGTCTTCCTACTCAGAAGTTCTACTTGAACCCTCTTCCTCCTCTACATCCTCCAATCCATTTTTTCTTCATCATATGCATCTTCTTTCTTTAATTCAAAATGTATTATCTTTTTCTCTTATTTTTATTTTAGTTGTTTAGGAATAGAAATAGCTTCGAACTCCCTAAAATTACATCTATAAAACATGCAACTTTCAAGATTAGAGTATTTCAAAGCTCATAACTCTTAACATTCTCACCATTTCTAATAAACATGTAACCTATTATTGTGGGGCCATACTTCATAAGGTGTTGAATCGAGATCCTTAGAAGAAGATTTAGTTATCAAGTAATAAGCAATACTCGCACCTTCTATCCAAAAGTATCTATGCAAATATGTATCACATAACATACTTTTAACTCTTTCAATCAAGGTTCAATTTATCCATTTTATCACCTCATCCTATTGAGGTTTGTACAAAGTAGTATTTTGGTTGATGATACATGTATGCATACAAAATTCATCAAAATCATTAGAACAATATTTTCCTCAATTGTCATATCTCAAAACCTTTATCTAATGCTCTAATTTCTTTTCTATTAAACTATGCTCATAAAGTGGAATCAAAGTGCAAATCTAACTCCCACATTAACCCTTACAAACATCTCGTATCCATGAACAATCCAATGTAAAAACATGTAAAATAACACTTAAAGGACAAAAATGAGAGAGGAAAAGAAGCATGGACACAAGATGAGATGTTGATATACATGGAAAACCTTATTTAGTAAAAATCTCACCTTATAAAGCATAGAACCAATGTATTTTTCAACAATAAATAGTAGTTGCAATAAACTTCTAGGCCCATGTTTTAACATGGAGAACATCATCCTACACCTATAAAAGTGTTTCAAGAGCATAATCTTGTCATGAAAACTCAATAACTCCTCAATAAATAGAGTCAAGGAGGTAAAAAAACTTCTAAAAAACATTACTAAGCCTAAGCAAGGTCCAAAAACATCGTCTAAAAATTATAATTCTTGCACCCCATTTTAACTCTTTATTTACCTCATTTAGAAAAATTATCTATGATGCATCATAACATGCATAATAATTGGGTCAGAATTCATGATCCACTTTGTAGCTCTCTACAATAATGCTCTTAACTAACCCCCACATCTAAAAATATCATAATGATATTAGAATCTCTTACTTTTATACAACTCCAAGATAGCTAACATGTGGTCAAAGTGTTACCTCAAAGTGGGATGCCTCATTTTCTTAGTGAGAACAAAATAAAGTAAGTATTTTAAACATTAAGACTTCCAACTTATATGCACAACTAAACTCAATATTTTTTCACTTGTCATATAACTTACAAAAGAAAAAGGAAGGTCCAACAAATCTACGAATTGTCAAGGATACCACCATGTTATCCCAATTGCACTCCATTGTACTTGTGAGTTTCATAGAGGAATTTACAATATCAACTTCAAAGCACACTCAAAATACACATTACAACTCCAAAGTGCACTCAAGACCAACTCTAAAGCACACTCTAAATCCACTAAACCAATTTTGGAGCATACTCATTGTAGCCAACTTTAATGAATCCTCCACCAAAATAGGATCAATTATGAAACACATACTCTTGACTAATCACAACATTGACCTCAACTAGTTTCTCATATTCAACTAATCCTAAATACCAATAGATTTGTGTTCATGATATATTTAATGTACACTAAAGTTCTCATCTGTGTATAATCCACTTTCCTTCTCAAAGTTACCATCTCCCATTGTAACAAACACATCAAAGTAAAAATAACTCGAAGACCCTTGATAATATAGTGCAATGAAAGATAGTCATCAAGAACACATTTACCTCCTAGAACTCCCACGACATGAGCAATGTTTGATCTAGTGCAAACCAAAGCAACAAAAATTCTACCAAAATTCTCATAAAGATGTGGCTCGTGTCATCAAAACCAATATCAAAGAGCATAGACAATTATCAAACTATAACCAAAATACTACAAAATAGTGTAGCTCATCCAAGATTTTTATGTTTACTCTCGCCATTGATCTTCGCAACTCTCACAACTCATCCTCATAACAAAGAATAAAAACTAAGAAGTGTCATATTGTTGTTTAAAATAATAAATGAACACAAACAAAATGATCAAAATAGCCTTACATAGCCTCAAATCTAATCTCACATGAAAATAAATCTCAAATAAGAAATATAAGATCATAAAGAGAAAATTGAAAATTATCACATATTATTCCCTTATGCTAACACCATTAGGCACTATGACAAGTAAGATCCTCATTTATGAAACTCCAAACAAAAATCCTTAACATCTAATAGTTGAATCCCAAGAAGCAAAAAATCAATAAATTAGTAAATATGCATGTAAGATTCTCAAAAGAAGGAAAGATCAAACTAACAACCATTATGCCTGAATCCATATTTTGCACTAAAAACAAAATTCCAAAACACACTTTGAAATGCACTCTAGGGAACAATCCAAAGTAGAGTCTCCTATAGTAATAACATTCATAGCTCAATACTTACTCCCATTAGAAAACTAACACTATTCCATGTAATCATCAAATAAGCACCCTAAAGTTAAAATATGTAGCTCAAGGTTCATACTAATAAAAAGTAAAATACAAAAAAAAAAAGTATAAGAAACTAAGAGGGCAATACCTCTAAAATTATCTTTGGTCAAATGGATTGGGAGTGGAGAGTTAGATTGCTCCTTCCAATAAGCACCAAGCCATACAAACTCTCTTCATGAATAATCTCTACTTTAAGTTAATGCTAAACCCACATTCAACTCAAAGTGAAGGATCTTTAGTCTTGTTGTTGAAACCTCATCAAAGTGTTGTCATTCGAACATATGATACCAATAAATAAGAGATCTACAACCTCACCCAAATAAACTAGTAGCAATAGGTACATAACTAATCATCTTAGGTTAAACACCAACTCCAAAATTGCAAGCTTCAAAAATATGCAAGCAAAATGATCATGGCACAACTAATAGATTACCACAAATCATGATCTAAACTCCTACATGATCATTACAAAATCTAAGGAATCTCTATGACATGTAAATTTTGTTAAGAAAAAATTCAATATATACCTCTAGTACCATAAGACTTACAAAATAAAATGTCCAATACAAGTGCAAACAGACTATGTTTGTAAAATAAAATCAAGCCATGAATTCATTTTCAACATTAACCCTTGGAGAAGATAAATGTAAATCTCATATCTATGAATTTTTTCAACAAGGTAACACATAAAATAACACTATAAAAAAAGAATGAGAGAAGAAAACAAGATACATAAACAAAAGAGTAGACACATTAATATATATCGAGGAAACTCTTTTGAGTAGAACAATTCACGCTTATAATACAAAACCAATGTAGTATTCAATAACACAGCTAAAGTCAACATAGGACCATCTCATGGAGGGAGATGTTCGTCGTTTGGGAATGTAGGGATGGAGGCTCTATGGGTGAGGTGATGGTGACTGCATTTCATTTCCCAAATGCAACGAATTACTCTTGCAATGACTATTCATCCTATATTAATAGTGGATCCTTAGAGGGAGATGCTATTGATAAAGATGGAGGAGACAACGGCGATTTTGATGGCATAGAAGATGTTTGCGGCCATGAGTGGATTGAGGATTCTCCTTGACATTCTATTGGAGGCTCATTTTGGTAAATAGAGGTATGGGAATGAGATCCATGTGTCTATTGTTTTGTGGTGCAACAATGAGGAGTTTGAAGACGAATCTCTTTGATGATCCTAGTGTTGGATATTGATGCTGCTAGGATATGTTGTTGTCATCGATGTCAACATATTCCTGTGTTTTGGTATGTGCAGAGAGTTGTTTGGTAATCCGGCGATTGCGGAGAATTGATTTGGTTTAGTTTGTTAATGAGGATTACTTCATTATTTATTGATTTCATGATGAGATGTGGTGATTTGGTCAAGTTGTGGATTCTGGTATGGAGATCAGTTTTCAGTGTTTTGTGACTAGCAGAGTTTGGTATTTGATCCATTGTGCTCCAGTATGATCATACCTTTGGTTGCGGATTTGGGAGAGTATTTGGCATGTTCATGTGTATCCTCATTTCAGATGGTTCGTGATTTGGTGCTCTGCAATTTATCTTTCTAGTCAGAATTGTTGTTGTTAAATGTTCTTGAGTATTAGCGTGTTGATCGATGAAAATTTGATTAAGTGGTGTTGGTGCAGCTATTCTGGATGGCTCTAACATTATTGTTAGTGTTTTCTGATCATGTCCTATTTGTTTTGGTGGTCCACATTGATCGTTGTGCATGTTCTTGAAGATCCTATGGGTCCAGTGATATTCTTTGTGTTATGCGATAATTTCGGTGATGAAGCATGTTGTGGTTGATCTTGGTGCAATTTTTGGTGGTGTTGCATGTTCAAGGATATGATTTAGGTCCATGCTATGTCATCTATAGCATTGTATTGGTCTGGTGGTTTATTCATGTATATTGTGATGTAATTTTGTAATTAAGGGTTGAGGGTTTGGCCGACCTTGTAGTCAAGGTTGTTGAATTGTATAAATAGGTGTTATATTCATGTAATTTGGGTGTCAATGTGGTGTCTACATTATCAGAAAGTGGTGTATGTGTGAACAAATGAATTCATCTTTCGATATGATGTATTGAGCAGAGATTGTTGCAGGGAAGACAAATGAGCTTAACCGGAACTGTCATTAGGCATTAGCAGGTGTTATTTTTGCAGTTCATGTAATCCAAATTATAGTTTGAATATTATTGTAAGGTAGTGAACCTTCCCTAAGGGTTGGAGCCTTCTGGATCATCTTATTTTGAGTAGCGAGCTCTAGGAAGTGTGCCTGAATGCATGTGCATTCCCCATTGTAATATTTACACATGCTACTGCAAAGTATCGTCTTATTGTGGGTAGGTTCCCACCCTGGTTTTTCTCTTGACCGGGTTTTCCATGTCAAAATATTTGTGTTATGTGTGTTGTTCTTATTGTGTTCATCTTTATTCTTGGTACAGTTGATTGAAATCTGAGATTGTGCTTAAACGATTTAGTCCGGTGAAAAAATTTGGAACCCTAATTGGGTTGGTTGTTTGTAAGGATCAATTTCTTTTGTTGAACTTTCATTGTTACTCTTGGTTGTCTTTCTTGGTTTTGTAATGTTTGTTGCTTAATCTTTCTTTCTATTACACGGGTTGGGGCCTTTAAAAAATATTTGCTTACCTTAATCATAAACAACACAAATAGTTCAAATTAAAAATATTCTCCTAGGTTAGTGTTAGGCAATGGCTCCCACAGTGTCAATTTTGAATGAGAATCCCACTCTTGCATTGATTACTAATCTAGCCTCTACTTCAGCTCCTATCATTGCTATCATGTGCTTACCACTCGCGAGTGTGTTTTATTGTGCCTAGGTGTTTTATGCCCTTCTTGATTGGGTTTATGCCTAATTCCTCTACGACACTTGCGATTTTGATGGTGTGTGATGCTTCCACATCAAGTTCTACTATAGGTGTGGTAGCTTTGCTCTCTATGAAGCCTCCTGCTATTAGTCAACTTGTCCTAGGTCTTTGGTTGGTGTTGTGGGTTCCCCCCCCTCCTTCCAAGGGGATATCCTATCCTACTTGTGCCAAGACTTCCCGTGTTGGGGTTTGAGGTTAAGATGTAGTGGAAAATGTGGATTTCTACCAACATTGCAAGTTGGTGTGTAAATTTGCTAGTCTTTAGCCTTCTCTCCCAAATTTTTATCGATGGGTGATGGATTCTTAAAAGCACTCAGTTGTTGTAACATTAAGATTTTCCATAAGGGTTGTTTTGTTGTTGCTTTTGTTTGTTTTGTTGACTGTGATTTGGTGTTGAGCAAGCTATGGGCTTGGGGTATTCACTCCATCTTTGTCAAACCTTGGACAACCTTCTTTTACCCTCTTACAAAACCACTCAATTGTGGGTTCGATGTGGATTCATCTTCCTAATCTTCCCTTTCATTTTTGGGAGAGTTCTTTTTTTGTGGCCATTGGCAACTCTTCTTGTTTTGAGGTCATTGGCAACTCTATCGGCTACTTCTTCAAGATTGATGATACCACCTCCTCCATGGATCTTTCTACATTTGCACACATTCTAATCAATGTTGACATCTTCGTACCTCTTTCTAGGGATGTGGTTCTCATGGTTGAAGATAGTACATAGACTCAATCACTAGATTATGTGAGTCTCCCCTTTTGATGTCATTGTTGCTTCTCTCCTCGTCACTTGGTCACAAATTATTCTCTCACACCATAAAGACATTACCACATGGTGGAAGGATGCTAATGGTAATCACTTGACTATCTTGGCTTTCAATTCCCTCTCTGATGACTCTTCACAAGCTAATGATGGCTCCTCCCAAGATGATGTTTTGCCTCTTGCTATTGGTGTGGCCTCTTCAGGCTATATGGATGATACTTTACCTCTTGTTGTTAGTGTGGGCCCCTCTGGCGTTGTGGACCCTACTATGGGTCCTCTTTCTCTAGGCTTTGGTGGATGACATGTTACCTAGTCTACATTCTACTCCTTGTGCAAATAGTCTCGCTAAGGGGAATTCCCCTTTTGCTCCCCTTTGTGATAATGTTCCTTGTCGTAGTGTTCCAAATGATAGTGTTGTATGGATTATTGTTTATCGACAAAGAAAAGATTGTTCTTCCTCTTCCCAAACTCTTCCTCGAGTTGTGGGTGAAATTTCTACCCACCTTTGTTGTGGGTTGCTAAACATTCTACTGTAAGCGGTTTGTTATGACCTATGTTGTCAATGGTCTATTCTTGACCAATTGTAAGTAGTCTTTTTTACTTGTCTTTGTATAGCATCAGCACCTTTGTCTTGCTTCTTTTTTAATAAAAAACAACACAACAATTACAATACACTTCCAAACTCTTGCCTTAAAATTAAAAATATCATCTTGCTCCTCTAAAGAAAATATAACAATATAACTCAACAATAAAAACTCCTCAAAGCCTCCATCTCAAGCCCTCAATATATAAAATTGATGAGACCTAAAACCCCATTAAAAGGCAATACAATGAGCCCTAACAAGGACCCAAAACACCATGTTAAGAAATCACAAATCACACCCTATTTTGAATTATTACTCGTCATTTACCTCCTTCAAAGGAATGTTCTATGAGATATCATGTGTCATAAGTGTATTAAATTCATAGTCCACTTTGTAACAACTTATAATAATGCTCTTACATGTATCAAGAAATGTATTGTACATAATCCCTCATCTTACAATGCAACCATGGAATTAAATGCTCTTAACAACTTGCATGCATTTAAAGATAGCTAACATGCAATCAATAATGCCGCTTCAAAGTAGAACATCTTATTTCTTAATGAAGACAAAATAATAAATAAATATTTCAAATATAAGACCTTGCAAATTGTATATGACACACCTGATCCCAACAAATTTGTTATTACATATTCATAATTTTAAATTATTTTAATCATTCTCAATATATTTAATAATTAGAGGTAGAATATTTTATTTATATTTTTCTCTCTATCATTCTCGTGTTCATATTTACATCTAACTTGCATTTTATTCCTTATTCTAATAATGAATTGCTTAACACTAAAATATTGATTAAAATTCTAACACCATTGAATCCAAAAACTTCTAGAACTGTCTTTTCTTACAAAATTAAATTCCCATAAAAAAATTATAAAATATAAATATACTAATATTAATGCACCAATCATGAGCTATTTATACATAATACTATTATGTTTTCCTTTCATAAAATTCTGAAATAAACATGAAACGATGCTCTTGGCAATATTACTTAATTGATTTTATCATATTTTTTCTGTAAATACTCTTTTTAAAATTAATTATTACAATTTCGTAAGTTTCTTTCTGTATTCTTCAAATAAAGGGTACACGTGCATATCCTACCCGTGGACAAAAAACATTGTGGAACACTTGCAATAGTTTACCCAGAAGGAATCTAAACTTCAAAGACTTTTACGAAAATTTTCAAATATAAGGAAAGTGACTATTTTTTTTATTTAACTACCAGATATTTTAACAATATTTTAAGTCCCCAACTAAAATATCTAAATAAAAAATGAGCCTTACGTAATAGATGCTCTCAATTGTTTTTAGTTGCATCCACATCTAATTACTTTTGAATGACAAAAATATTGTATCATACTTGTGTTACTGAAAAACATTTACGCCTTTTAATTTCATTAAAGGAAAGCGATCTTCTTGAATGAGATGAAGCACTACAAGTCTGAAAATAGCACTTACCCAAAAAGTGGCCTACGCTAACATTTTATGTTACGTTTGTTTTGATCTTAAAGGGAAGGTTGACAAACCTAACCTTATGTGAATATTAAACATCACAAAAATTGGTCAAACCCACAATGTTAAAATCAATGACGACTTCCAGACAGATCGTTGACGTGTTTCCTCTCCCGGTCATTTTCTAATTCTTGATTTAGTGCTTTTCTAAGAGATTGCAATAAATAGTTTAATTTTTATCCTTGAAAAAGAAGAGAATAGTAACATCAAATTTGACTCGTTTGGTTCCAACATTAAAGTTTTACTGGAAATTCAAAATTCTAATATAAAAATAAATTAATCGCTTCAAATAATTCTTTTCAGCTCTAATAAAAAAAATATTTAATATTAAAAATATCCCTTCCAAATGAAAAAAGCTTTTTGCAGCTGTTTGCATGCTACCATCTCAAGAACATCTTTCCCCTTTATAGTAGTTATTTTTGCTAACATTATATATCTAGAAGTTAGTCTCTATACAGTAAATATCTTATTTGGAATTAAGAGACAACGAAAATAGAAGTTTTGCAATCATTAAAATCAAATCAAAAATTAATATAAAATAATTACATTTTATTATTGAAACGTTCTTTTTCTTTAATAATAGAAAACAAATCAATTTTTTATTTAATAATAAAAAACAAATCAAATCTAAATCTAATATGAAATTTAATCTCCTAAATAGAAAACAAATCAATTTTTTATTTAATAATAATAAAAAACAAATCAAATCTAAATCTAATATGAAATTTAATCTCCTAAATAGAAATATGCTCATGTTGTCTTTTTCTTTTACTATTGATTTTTTCAAATATTTGACTTTTTATTTTTCATTCATGAATGATTACACCTCAAAATGTAATAACCAAATGTTTTTAAATGTTCAAATTATTATTAATAATCAAAATGTTTTTAAATGCTAAATCATTAGGAGTCCAATGTAATTAATTGAGAAAAGCTTAATTCATTTTATCAACATAAAATGGTAAAAATACATCCAAAAACACTCAGCAATTACAAAATATAGAATATTATGTCTCTTTTTTATTTGGTATATATACATACCATATCAAACTTCCACATTTGGTCTTATTTTTATTTTATTCGGTACTTTTTAAAAATTCCTTAAATAAATATAAGACTCCCGGTTTTCTTCAAGTTCCTTATATAGTTGACAATAATTTGACTGGAAAATATATTATTGCGTGGCTCTTAATGTTGTTATAATTAGTCTACTAATCTTAAATCTTCATTGGTTTTAAAGAGGTCACTGATATATAGTATCTTTATAATCGTTTTTTCCAAGGGTAGCAGCGGGTAGGAGGCAAGAAGATTTGTGGAGATGGTTATGAGCAGAGAGGCAATAAGATTAAGGGCTTGTGCGCTTTACAAGATGAGAATACAACACCATTGAAGAACAGTAGATAACAAAATTGTGGCATCTGTGATATCCCTTGATGGTCAGTCAACCTCCACCAATGGATCTCAGATTTTACAAACATAGACTGAATCACCCTCCAACAAGGTCAACCTCGGGCGCCTTCAATGTGAAATCCCTCGAGCTTTCATATTACAAAAGGCTACTCCTTTTTCATAGGGTACTCCTTTCTCACATTCCTCAAGCTGTCATATTACAACAGGATACACCTTTCTCACATCCCTGAATCTTCTAAATTACAGTGGAACCCACCCTCCCACCATTTGTGTTTAAGCCTTTCCATCCACCCAACATGTCACTTGCTGGTTTGCTTTTTCAAAGTGCTGGTTGATTCCATTATACAGTTGTTTTCCAAAGCAGACCAAATGGTTAGGGTTTTCAAGGTGACAAGAGTTAGATCATAGTCTCACACTACTCCACTATCCCTGATTTGTTCATCTCAATGCCTTCCAGAGGCTTCAATTTCAATCTTTGCCCTCTTGAGATCATTCTCGTCTATTTTAGGGCGTTCAATGAGTTCATGGAGAAATGTGCAGCTTGAACCTCGCCGACATCCTTTGGGGGAGTTAAAATACAAGCAAGGCTTTCGAAATTTAGATTTATTCATATCTACTCCACAGAGCCCACCCAGATTCCCAGGTTGTAGCTGACCACCACGCTCGATACCTTGCTGTACACCATGCTGATGAATAAGCTCTTTGCGGTATTGCAGACCATTTTGATTGACATGATCATTTTTGTTGGGCCCGCCATGCTGTTGAATTAGACTCTTATAGTACTGTTCATTTTGTGTGCCTGTCCATTTTGGGCCTCCCGTAATCATTGGAGCGGTAACTGTGACTCCCTTTGGAGTCTGACATGCAACTTGCGCAGAAGATGTAGGGAGAACAACTGTTGCAGGCCTTGGCATAAATTGTGAAGTGGCAAGCCCATTACTTGAAGATACTAAAGCTGGAGATGACATTGGCATATGCCTTGCATTAGAGAACTCTAACCGTTCTGATGGCTGAGATCCCAATTCAGTTGTAACATATACTTTTGCCTCTGAGATTGGTGGATTTAATGGTGCTTGAATATTACTAGATAGAATTTCTCCACTTTTATTAATTCCAGGATTTACAGAGGGTGTAGCTTGAGGTTTACAAATGTTTGTAGGATTTAATTCATGTTGAAATTTGAGTGTAGATTCATTCCCATTAACGTTTGTGTTAATTGGTAATGAGGTAGGAATTCCCTCCATTTGTGTATTATCATTTTTGTTGGGCTGAGCACTCAGAGTTTGAATTATTTGTGGATTTCTAAGTATTTTAATCAGCAAATCTGGATCAATCATACTTCCTTCCTCATTAGATCTCATTATTGCAAAGAAAGCAGCTTTAGCTGCTGCAGCAACATCTGGTTCAATTGTAAGATTAGATGGGGATGTGGGTATGTTTTTTGGTTCTTCAGCTCTGGTGTTTGAATCGTCACCAAATGATTGCATTGCAGTGGAATTCAACAATGGTCCATGAATATTATTGCCTCCAAATAGAGATACTCCACTAGAATTATTCCCTGTACATATTTTTTAAATAGTGTTAGTGTCAACAAAATGAAAGAAAAGAGACTGGATATTCCTTCGCATTTATAAACTCAAAAAATTTGCCAAAAGTAGAAATGCATACCTGATGACTGCGAGCTTTCATGTGAGCTAAACACTGGAGTGGAATCTTCAAGATCTCCCACCTCCTCTTCTTCTATAGGTGTCAATGGGATGAGAGCGGTTTCAGAATCATCAAGTTCCCCATAAGGTTCAGTTGGCTCCACAGGGCTGTAGATTTATAGTAGGTATCACAAAAAATTTCATGAGATCATTTGACTAGAATAACTTAGCAGGGTCACAAAATGTGGCTTGAAAGTAAACCTATAGCTACCTTGGCGGAATAGCTGATGGTCGGGGATATACAGCTTCCAAAAACCTTACTTCACGCTCACACTGTGTTTTAATCTCTTCACTGTCATCTCCAACAGCTACTTTCCATGAATGATTGATAACAAACTACACAAACATCAAATAGCTCAGAGATAACTAGTTCTTTTAAATAAGAACCAACTCTACTTGAGCTTAAATTAAGAAACTACCACTACATAAAAAATTAAGAGAAAGCAATCTAAAGGTCATTACAACAAAAGAAATTACAGTAATTATTTAATTGACATATAATTTATCTGACTGACATGGAACATTTAGCAATTAGTATTTGTGGGATCATTTAATGATTGCTTAATTGAGATAACATTAAATAATTATTTGTTTAAGAGAACATTAACGATTATTTGATCGAACGAGAGCATTTAACAATTTTTCCAATTTAGAGAGGACATTTTATTATTTTTAACATTATTTGATTGAGGGGGGATTTTTTAAATTCGATCACCTAACAAGCTACCATATCACATACCCTGGGAGGTATTCGCCATGCTGTCTGTGGCTCCATGCAAGGTTCTTCTGGTGTACACTGTGATGGAACACTTCTTCCAAATCCAGGAGGTAAATCATAATCAAATCCAGATTCCATTGGATGCCACAACAAGCGTTTCTTTGCTTGCAGTTGATCTTGAACTCCAACCTGACCTGCCTGCAGAGGTGCATCTTCAGCAAGAAATAATCTAACCTGCAAGAAAAAAAATTAAAGCATAAATAATAGGTGATCCTTAAAAAATGAACATTTTCCCTAGCCTATGGTTGAGCATGAAGCAATTAACCATAAGATTAAAAAAATTGAACCAATCATGGTGACTTTTAATGGTTGTTAGCCTATGGTTGAGCATGAAGCAATTAACCATAAGATTAAAAAAATTGAACCAATCATGGTGACTTTTAATGGTTGTTAGCCTATGGTTTTTTTCCCAGAAAACATTTGTAACGTCATATTGAATATGAGATTACGTCTTGTAAAAGCTGAAGAAGCTTTGCAGAAGGAAAAACAACAACAAACAGACAAAAGGAAAAAGGACCGGAAGCAAAAGGCTAACAAGTAAAGTAGCTACACAGCCACAAAGAAGAGATTGGACAGCAAACAGCAGGAAAGAAACAAAAACAAGGGCCAAGAAAAACAAAGGAAGAACAGCCCACCAGGAAGAGTCAAAGCTCCCAACACAGACAAATATAGCAGAACAGAGTGGACAAAGATGATTGAGCATGAAGCAATTAAGCATAGATAAGAAAAAAATTGAACCAATAATGGAGTCAAATTTATTCTTTTACACCATTTAAGCTATATTCTCTTAAAATTAACAGTATAGATTACCTAAATACATCTATCTAAAGATCGCCCAGCAATATCAATCTTGAGCTATTAATTATTATATTTATTGAAACCTTATCATATTCTACTTCAAAATTGTTTAAATATTATTTTATTTACATTGTTTACTTCATTTTTATTTGAGGAGCTATATTTACAAGTTATTTTATTTTTATTTTATATACCTAAAAATTATTTTAAATTTTAATTATTTACTTGAGTGTTATTTTATAATTTATTTAAGAGTTATTTATTTTACTTTATTTTTATTTGAAGGTATTTTACAGAAATTTTATTACATATGTTAGTTGATTTTATTTTACTTTAGAACTATTTAACAATAGTTTTTTATTTCTATTTAAAAAGGAAAACAAACACATTTCAAGACATGTTAAAAGTAGCATTTTATTTTGAATATTAAGGAGCCATTGAAACTTTTTAATTTCATAATAAAACTTCAAATATCACAACGTAACTGTGAACTTATTGGACTTTAAAGTACTAATCATGTTTTCCCTTACGAAATATAGCAGAATTCCTCCACCTTTTTAATTTCACAGTAAAACTTCAACTATTACGAAACATAGCAGCAGAATTCCTCCACCTTATTTCACAGTAAAACTTCAACTATCATGAAGTAACTGGGGAATCAAGGGACTAAGATGTTTTCCCTTATGTAAGGTTCGCAGAACTCCTAAACCCTTTCAATTCCACAGCAAAATTTTTAAGTACCCTTTCAAATGCCTAGGGGGTTATCCAGTCCCCTGATCTTCTTTAAGCCCATTCTGCCACCAGCTGTTCCTACAATGAATGCTGATCCTACAATGAATGCTGCCCCAATGCTGCTCAAGGGCGCATAAGATTTCTACTACAAATATCATGAAAAGGCCTAATACAAAAATAGAACTCTATAATTTCAAAAGCAAACTCACACTTAGTGCATTTTGGCGCTAGAGTAATCAACTTCAGATCTTGGAAGTGAAGATAATCAGCATTCATGCAATCTACAGTAATAAACTTATTAAAATAAAAAGTTCAGACTTAAGGGAATTTGAGATACATTGGGCGGATTAACAGAAAAAATGACTCTGCATATAGAGTTGCTCATACATAAAGTAGATCCTGCATTTTGCATTTTATAAATAATTTTGACGGTTACCCCTACACAAGTTTTTGCCTAACACCAAGCATAGCCTGTCCTCGGAACTTCAAAGAGAGGTGCACAGATTTTTGTTCAGATTATAAAGCAAAATTGAAACATGAATAGTGCAATCTTACAAGATGTCCACACATACATGATCCATCCAATGACGTATTGACAGGGAAAGCCTTTCTGACAATACTCTTCACCGAAAAAAAATCTGGAAAATCAGTCACGTGCATGCGCATTAAACAAGAGTATCAATCTAACCCGTTATGATCTCTAGCAATTAATTATCAATGACGTGATGGCCATTAGTAACTGTTTCAAATAATGTTTACTTCTCTTATATGATATTTTAAACACAAAGGAGGCTATATTTAGGTTAAATTTGAGATTCTTTTATATTTTTAACTAAAAATGTATTTGTGGGCGAAGGACACAGTCTGCAAGTAGCATTCATGTGAATGATTTATAATTTTTAAGACTTTCTTATTTATGTACCGTGGAAACAAGTTACTCTAATCACTGGAAGATTATAGGTCAAGCGATTTATTCCCAAAATATTCAGAACTTTCAGTATTCAGGATCAATGAAGTTAAGGAATAATACAGCTCTAAAGTAAACTTAAAGGTAGATTTGCCCTTTTATAATTGCAATCCTCATCAAGGGCACCCTAATTTGTAAAAGTAATGACTTTACAAACAATTATAGACCTCTGATTTCTCTAATCATCTAGATTTATCAATTCAGCTAATCATGATGTAACAGATTCCGAATCAAAAAAGCCTAACTTACCAGCATCAGTGAGGACTTTGAAATAGAAATCGGCTTACTCTTTCTTTTGACCTGTAACTGTTTACTCAAGTTGATTTGCAAAGATCCTCACTGATGCTCAGTTGAACACTTATACCCCTATGACATGGCATACAACCTCTGGTCAACGTCATCATTTCTCAAACTAAAAAACATGCGGCCTTGAGGACACTTCTTTGATAAGCTGGAGAATACACAACCATTTCCTACCATTTCCAACCGTCCTTAAGTTATTTCTGCCTGCACAAACAACCTTTCTCAAAACTAATCTTCACAAGAATACGAAGCAAAGGAAATCATTTCTGGCTATCTCCAGCCCATTTCAGTCTGCACAAACAACCCTTCTCAGCACCAATCCTCAAAAGAAGCAGCACAGGAGCCTATTTTTGATAGATTTCATATTCTCTTTTAGGACTTGACATGTCTCCATGCCATTTCAGCCTGCAGATGCAACCTTTTCTTAACATCAATCTTCAACGAAGTGTCAGAAGCTATTTCTGGCTATCTCCAGGTCATTTCAACCCTTGGAAACAACCTTTTCTCAACACCAATATTCAAAAAAGGAAGAACAAGCAGTCACTTCATTTCCGATTGCCTCCAGGCCATTTAAACCTGCAGAACAAACTTTCTAAACACCAATCTCCAAACAATGAAGCACAAGACACTCTTTTGGTAATGTTTTTACTTTTAATTTTGTAGGAATTTTATTGTATGCTTCACTGTTTGCAGGCTGTTTTGGCAATCAAAAACAACCTTTCTCAACACACAAAATCATTATCAATGTGTGATTATCCACACTTTATTTTGCTTAGGTTTATAAAATACATACTCCAACAATTTGATGTGAAAATTTGTTGATTTTTAAATTATAGTTTCATATTTTTTAATTTTTATATGATTAATTAATAAATATTAGCTCATAAACATCATTTATGCATATTATTTGTGAGTTTTGGATATTGTAATTTAACCATTTCCAACATGCACCACTGATGCTTCTCCATAATATTCATAAACCTCACAAAACTAGAGCACTAACAACAACAGCCCCTACACAAAAACCAACTCATAATTTACTGTTACATTCCCAGTGCATCTGTTTACAAAAAAAAGTTAAGTACTTCTTACCTTGTTTATGAGCCACTAAAAGTTTGAAGCTATAAAATTAACTCTGGGATGAAAGCCTTCAATGCAAGAAGGCTGAAATAGAAGGGCAGAAACCACAACAATCTGTGAAGATGTATGTTAAAGCTACAACAGAAACAATTAATTCTAATAACACATAAGTGGAAAACAATAAGATCTAAAAACATCTACCTACCAGGTAGAAACTATATCATTTGATTTTGTAAATCATCCTGTATGCTCTTAAAATAACGAAGGTCAAGAAGACAAGAACCAAGGTATGTAATTATTATATAGGATTTGACTGCATAGTTTCGAGTCAATCATTATTGACTCATATTTTATGTAAAGTATTTAGAGAGAACCCATTTTGCAGGAACATAAATGGAGTCCACTAGGAACTCATTGCATCTAGGTGATGCTCACGAGGGTGAAACATCAGGAGTTCCCCAAAAAAACACAAAACTCAATACCACACTGGCTACAGTGCACAAAATACTCATCCCAATACCATTTTGGCTCTGGTGCACTTAACAAATTTACCTTCACTATCAGACCCAGACCATTTGTTATGGATATTGCTAGCTCTTTCATATTTATACAAGTGGTACTTCTGCAGTATATGATGTAAGTTTTCAAGATTCAACTCTATACTAACTCTACATTGACCTATATTTTATTTCTGGTGGTGCACAAAAGCCGTTCTAACACAAGTATTTGTGGCCTAACTCAATGGACTTGGGTAATGCTGAGAAGGGTGAAGCACAACTCACCAATCCTAGTGCTACTCAAGATTTTCAACATACATGCATGTCTACCGAATCTAACTTGAGTGTATCCATTGACCATCACAAACTCCAACAAACATCTCTAAGAAGCACACTAAATGAAAAAAATTACAAACCAGCAATGCTGAGTTATGCACTAACCCTAAGTAAACTATGCCAACATTAACCCTACATTTAACCATATTTAATGAGCAATAGTTTGCAAGAAACCATTTATCACAAGCATCAATGCTCCACCTAGGTGATGCTATGAAGCACACTTATTGAAAAACTTACAAACCACGTTATGCACTAACCCTAAATAAATCATGCCAACCTTAACCCTACATTTACCCATATTCAACAAGCAATAGTTTGCAAGAACCCATCTCTCACAAGCATCAATGCTCCACCTAGGTGATGCTCAAACATGCAAAGCATAGGGACTTCCCAAGAGCTCACCAATCCTAGTGCTACTCGAGATATTCAACTTGCATGTCTTATAAATCCAAATTGAATGCAACCGTTGACAATCACAAACTCCAATAATCACCTCTAGAAAACACAAATTTCATATACCTTTACGAACTAACAATGTTGAATTAAGCACTAATCGCAACCAAATTATACCAACCATAACCCTACAATGGCCCATATCTAATGAGTAGTGGCTTACAATAACCTATATTTAATTAGTAGTTCGCAAGGATCCATCTCTCACGAACATTAATGGCCCACTCAACTAAATGCACATAGCCAATACTAAGAAGGTTGAAGCACGATGTCTTCCTAATTCCCAAAAGCTCACCAATCCTAGCACTACATATTTTTAACTTGTGTGTTAACTAAATCCAACTTGATTGTAGCACCAATATTACCATCACAAACTCAAATAATCCAACCCTAGCCCTAAATTGAAATATCTTTTGATTTGTGACTCACGAGAAATAGCATTTCGCTTTGCCTTAAATGCAAATAATGATGTTCAAATTGGTTAGGGACAAAGAATTCATACAAGCTCACAAATCCTCAAACCAATCATGTTGATTTAAGCATTAACCCTAACTAAACTTACCTTAACCCTACATTGCCCGATATTTAATGAATAGCCATTCCCAAGAACATACTTCTCACAAACTTTGTTCCACTTGAAGGCAATGCTCAAGTGGGTGAAACACAAGATTTTCTTAAGAGCTCATCATTCCTAATTCGAACTCATTCGTTACAGAGACATCACAAGCTCCAATAATGCTAAATTCAATGCCAAGCCTAAATAAACCATAATAATCTTCACTCTACAATGTCTACATTGAACCTTGTTTATGAGTAGAAAATCCATCTCTCATAATGAGTTACATTGAACCATGTTTATAAGTAAAAGTTAACAACAATCCATCTGAAAATGGGTTTACGTTTCACTTAGCATCAAATGCACCTAAACCATAACAATCTTAACCCTACACCGGCCCATAATGAGTTACATTGAACCATGTTTATGAGTAAAGGTTAACAACAATCCATCTGACAATGGGTTAACGTTTCACTTAGCATCAAATGCACCTAAACCATAACAATCTTAACTCTACATTGGCCCATGTTGATGAGTAAACATTCACAATAACCCATCTCTCACAATGGTTAATGTTTCACTTAACATCAAATGCACCCAAATGATGCTCTATTGCTTGAAGCACACTAGGCCTTCAAAGAGCTCACCAAACCTAGAACCAACCATGCTAAACTAATCCTAGCTTTTGATCTGTATTTAATTAGTAATTTTTCAAAAGAACCCTCTCTTGTGAGCAGTACTGTTCCACTTGGTTGATTATATTCAAAAGGTCGAAGCATAGGAACTTACATGAGCTCACCAATCCAAGTACTAGGATTTTCAACTTGTGTGTCTACTAAATGCAATTTGATTGTAACATCGACCATCACAAATTCCAATAATTATTCCATGAAAGACACGTGAATTTTTCTAACTTCCAATAACCAAGAATTACCCCATTGAGCAAAAATCATAACAACCTTAATAATGCCTAGTAAAAAAAAGTTGTCACTAACAACAGAAACGAAGGATTGCAAGGTCTAAGTGAAAAGACCAGCAAAACCCTTAATATAATACTAAATGAATATCCTAGGAAAATTCAAATCACTGGAACACATTATTAACATTGGCAAGTCATTTACTCCTGCTGTCTACCACAGTGCAATCTCTATCCTGTTTATTAGAAAGCTCATGAATTCAGTAATGTAAAATATGACGCATGAAATCTTCCAAATCTGTAATACCAGTCACTACATTTAAGATTAACAAAAAAGTCACTATCATTCAAGCACCTCTGAAAAAAGCATCCAATTCATAGGATTCAACACTCCTTTAACTTCAAAAGACAAGGTAGAGAGGAGATAAACACCTGACATAAATTGGTCTCTGGCGCCCAGGACACTTTCTTCATATTTCGACGACTGGGCTTGTTCTGCTCGGCTTGGCTAGGCATTTAATTCAAAACCCCCATGCTGGGCAATATGGTAGAAGCGGTCATCTGCAAATTCACCATTGAGCCCATTCCTTCCTCAGTCTCCGTTTCCTTACAATGCCTACTTTTTCCTTATGAACTCGACAACTTTAATCTTGAGTGACTCTTTTATTGCCAATACAAGATGCTCTTATGTCCTTAACTATATTTAATGGGCAGCCGAAGGGCAGTGCAAATCATGGCCTATATTTAGCGGGATCTGAGTTCTTTCCGAATCAGATGCTATGATCAAGGAGTCCGTACTATAAACAGGTTCTTGTACAACGGCCAGTATTCCTATCAACTCTCAATGCCTTAAAACATGAATGGTTAATTGAGTACCAATTTCATTGTATTTTTAAAGGTTTAGAACATCTTAAAGGTTAATCACCATTCATTACAATTTCTCTACTATACTGGAAAGGACCACGCTGTGCTGACGGTAGAGATTCAATAATACACTGAAACATCACTGTCTTGGAATGTTCTAAAGGGAATCAGATCGGACAGGACTTGAAACCCTATAAAGCTCAGAAGTCAAATCGCGATATCTTTATGGATCTTTGCTTTTTAATTTCTTTAACAATAGAGTATTGTCTCTTTGGACTGATTTAAAAAATAGAAGTAAAAAAAGAGCTACTGCAAGATGTTGGCAGTATAACAGAGCAGAAATCTTTGACAGCCTTCCGTAGGTTTTCCAGGGTTTACAGTCTGAGTTTAAAATGATCTGATGTGTTATTAATAGATTAGGGTTTTGTTCAGCAACAGAATATTAAAAGGAGCATCCATCGTTTAAAACCCGGAATCACCACTTTAGATTTAAAGTTAGCCTCAAAGCCAACGACAGTCCGCTCTTCCTTCGAGGCAAGACAGATCGACTTACTCTTTCAACCATTAATCCCAAAATACACCACCATTTCAGATTCCAGAACTCAGATTTAGCCAGAATAGGCGGAAAGAACACACGGTTAAACCACGGATCAAACCGATTTCACCGCCGAAAGCAATGAACACTTAAGATCAACATTACCAGTGTTCCTCCACAAAACCAGAGCAAAACCTCCTCAACTTTTCAACGCCACCGTCAAATCCCTCCACCAATCCACTTGAAAATGAAAAGGGAAAACTATCTAGCCAATATTTCACCGATTTCTTTCTTAAAACGCGCAAAACAAAGAAAAGATGAAAAAAAAAATAACGTTTCCAACTCGGATCTCAGCAAACCCTAGCCCGGCATGAAACAAAAACGGTTCAAAACAACAACTCCCCCCGGCTACTAGAACAGAAGAACAATAATGAGAAGCCAAAAGTCGCAGCCATTAAAGTCCATTAAATCTTGGCGCCTGCAAAGCCAAAATCATCGAGAAGAGTTTTGATGGATCGAAAATGGCGTGGCGATTCCGCGTTCATGCTCTCCTCTTCATAAAATCACAACACTACCGATCCCAATCTACGACTGACTTATCTACACTTGTCACAACCCACCCACCACTGCCCTTGCTTATAGAAGCTTATAGACCCTTCCACGGCGCAGCGCAATCGCAGCCGCACAATTCCTCGAATCGACGGTCAAGACAAAGTGTTTTCTTGAAAACCTATTTTGCCTTCACAACCGCACGATAACTAAAGATCCAACGACGTATATCCGTTGTGACCACGTGTACGACGATCGTGGCTTCGATTCTTTCCTGCTTTTGCACGGCATCCACGCAATCGGTGCAACTGCTGCCGTTGGATTGCGTTGATCGTACGGTCATAATTGGGTCAGCCTGGTTCTAGATAAGACACTATACTGGATTTCAAAATTTTATTTTGACTTGTTTTATTTTTTGTGAGCGGTAATTTGCGTTTGTCGGTGCTGCTGTAATGTGCTTTTATGCCCACTTGCCCAAAAAGAAATTGTGAACCACTAACTTCATGGAAATTTCCATTTTCCAAATTTTAAGACTTTCTTTTTCTTTTCTAAAGATTGATGTGGACCTCAACATTTGTGTGGCAGGTTTTCCACAATGGATTTTTTTAATTCAAATATTTGATATTTTCTGGTTTTTAGTTGAAAAACTATCAATTTAAATTTTTCTTAATTCAATTTTTCATAATAAAAAATAAAAAATTTAAGGACATAAATAGTAGATATTTGTTATTTTTTTATTAGTTTGTTAGTTTGAATATTTTGTAATTTAGATATTAACATTGTTTTTTTTTTCATATCACATTTCAATATCTATCATCTGGATGAGATGACAAGAGAAATGAGAATGGTAGGTAGGTTCCTTATGTATGTGTTAGATGTATATTAAGGTTAGTTTGTAGATTAATAAAATTTTAAGAATTAAATAATATCAATTTACATGTTGATTCAAGTTTACTATCTCAATAATGAAATTCAAGAATTAAACAATTTTGATTTGAATATTGAATGTTTGTGTTTAAAAACTTTTATGAATTTTATCATAAATAAAGTTATTCTTCTTCTAAGCTGAGCAATGTTTATTCAAATGTTGAATGTTTATATTTAACATGTTTTTGTAGATATTATCGTAAGTTGAGTTATTCTTCTAATTGATAGTTTTTTTCAATATGAATGGTGTTCTTATTTATTAAAATATTGTTATTATTCAAATTCTAAAACTTGTCAAAACATTAATTATAAAGAGGCATAAGCAATCTTTGTTATTTACTTTATTCTTCATAAAGTAATTAATGTCTAGACATCCCTATTATATTTATTTATAATGAACATAGTTTGTTCATATATCAATTATATTGCCAAATGGCTTTCTTATCTAGGTGAGCTAACATGAAGCATTGAAGTAAAACTCCACATTTTTTAATTTGATTTATTGTGGAAGACGTGGAATTTATCGTCAAAGGTAATGATTAATGAGAGGAGGTGAAGCGAAAAAATGTGGGTGTCCATGATAATGGTGATAGGCCTCCAAAACCTGCACTAACACCAATGAATAAACCAGAGGCATTCAAACACGACAATAGTGACATGAAAGAATTTTTTAATCAAGGGTTGGGGTTTCAAAAGATGTCACAAATGTCATTCAACCTAATTCATTATGACAAATCCTAGCTCACAAAGAATATTTTTTCTTTTCTAGTGGTCTTAATATTGGTTGTTCTTCCCAACATTTTGTTGTTTTTGGGGTTGACAAAAGGAACATGGAGTCTAGGCAAACGTTCTTAATCAACATGACCCACTTTTAGAACTTGGAGTTTGGGTGAGCTTTTTTGAACCACCACCCTTTTGGAAGACATTGTTCTTAAACAACATGGCCACATTATATTGGTCTCACCTTTCTTCCTCTCAAAACCTACTACAACTTGAAACCAAGATGAAGGTTTTTTAGGGTTTGACGTCAAGGTAATAAGTAAGAGCATGTAGATGAAGTAAAGTGTGAAGGAGAAGGCATGTGTGAAGGGCGACACAATTTATATTGTGTACAACAAAGTCAAGGATTAATTGGTAAAGGCAAGATAGCTCAAAGCAGATGAGAGGAGCAAAGTAGAAAAGGAAGTGATAGATAAGGAAATTAGTCCAAGAGTACAAGAGCAAAGAAAGGAAGAATCTAACTACATGCATTCTGACAAAGCATCAAACCTAAGGTAGTTGAGAAAATAATTGAAGTCAGGCTCAACAAAAAGAGCATTAAACCTGAGGTAGTTGAGAAAATCATTGAAATTAGGTGCAACAAAAAGAACATTGAACCTAAGGCAATTTAATAAAAGCACAAAGCATGGAGCAATTAGGTAGATTGTCAAACTCAGGGAATTTGAGAATGCTAGAGCTAGTATGAGGAGAGGAAGATGGAAACCAATAGTTCCCATGGTATTTCAAGTACTACTAAAGGCATTAGGCAATACAACACAAAGTTGAGGAAGGTTGTGTGGAGATGCCAAATGAACCAAGGACATTAAGACATGTAAGAAAGCATGGGAAAGTGCAAGACTTGCACCTACAATGAGGATGTGCCAAAGAAGAGTGCACCAAAGGAGGAAAATAGGATTGAAAGGGAAAACCCAAACAAACATAGGGCACAAATAAAATAGTAGAAGGCACGATGTAAGTGTGCATAGATAATGTGCATGAAATTGAAGAACTAGTCCAAAGGATGAAGATAAGAAAAAAAAAATGAAATAAGGACAAAGGAGAACATGGAGAGTCGGATGCATGAATAGTCAATGACCTCAAGCCCGAGCTAATAGATGATCTAGGTAAAAAAAATATCTCATGCAATACAAGTTGTAGGGGAGATAGAACACGATCGAGGCATTTAGGCACCAGATGGATAAGTAATGTCATTTTGAAATCCCAAGGGCAACTATATAAGCCAAGGAGAAAATTTAAAAAAAAGAGACTAGTCACTATTAATCATTGGTTGATAGGTCCACAAATTAGAGGGTATGATTGGTGGGTGAACTAGAAGGCGAATAGTAATAACCAAGGGTGAATTAGGAGGCCATCATGAATAGTGTAAAAGAGGGATTTCTTTAGGGAAATCCAAAGGGGTCAAAACTTTGAGGCAAGTAATATAGAGTGATAAAGTGTGAGGATGGTCACCTATATGTGAAGCATGTCTAGAAGAGTTGAGGAGTTGAGTAGTTGATGAGGGCTTATTCTCTATGTAGAATTGCAATAGTTTTCCTCTCAAATAAATAACATGTGTTTTCTTATCTATTGTGTGGTGTTTAGCTATATTGTGTGTGAATGTTGGTACATATCTATAGTTAGGGTTTGCACTTCCCTTCCTCAATATTCCTTAGGCTTTGTATTTGCATCATTTATCTACCAAGGCTTTCCATGTTACAAAGTTAGAACTACTTCTAAGAAATGATGAATAACATCATAACAAATAACAAACTAAACAATATTCTAATGATAACACAAGCATAACAAACTCAAATATATACGCCTCTACAATGTTAGCAATATCTAAATATTGCAGTCCAAGGGGTTGAGCTTAACTGGTTAAAACACTGGGTTCTCATTGTGGAGACCCAAGTTCAATTCCCAATAGGGACATCTAAAGTGGAATTCTAAGTTGTGACTCTTGGCCTTCCATAAGATGGGGAAGGTCTTGGGGTCAATCTAATCAAACATAATAATAATAATAATAATAATAATAATAATAATTCAAAAATATGTAATGGGGATGGGGCCCCCTACTGTGGCCCCACTGGTTCATAGCTCCAATCAAAAGCTATTTAGGCTTCAGCCAATTACCTATCAAAATATATATATATATATATATCTAAATATTGCAAATATTACTACCACAAATTAGACATTAGTCTAATGAACTATGGTTTATGTTTGTTGACCATTCCATTCTCATCAAATTTAGTATACCCATTTGTAACCCACAATTTTGGCCTTCTGAGACCATAAAACAAGATTTCAATATCATTTTGCATAAAGGAATCATATTATTGTTATATTGTCACCTCACAATGGACATGTCCACAAGCCTAATTATGGGATATGTGATCAAAAATTTGAGTTATGAGAACATGACATGTCCTTCATCAAGTCCTTCCATGTCTATCGTCAATATCCCAAAGAAATGAATCAATATTGTCCATTTTAAAAGTACACCATTTAGGCATTCTTCTTAGAATACAAATGATGGATGTAGGAAGTAAAGGTTAGCCTATTGTGAATGAAACATTAGCATCCCTATAAGTGATAAACATTGAAAGTATTTTTAGTAGTGAACTAATTGGAGAGTGTGTCCTTTGTGGAATCTTTGTATGGAATACTAGTGCTCTCATGAATGGAATAAATTGAAATACCCAATGGGTTGATGATTGAATTTTCTCTACTAGTATCAACAAATGCGATATGAGACTTGTCATTAGGGAACAAAAAATTAAGAAACTCTACAAAAGGTGCATGAAGAAGCTCTCCGTGAAAGACAATGTACCTCTTAATAACAAAAGGTGTAGGATTTCCTTCCCCCTCCTCATCAATTCTTCTACTGAAACCTAGTCCTCTTATCCCACAAGAAGCACATTGCATCTATATTGATATTTGTTTGACCCTAGCAAAGAGAATCTTTTAGAGATTAAAAATGATAAAAACATTACTTTTCCTTTCATAAAATTCACAATTAATTCTAAGAAAAATGATGCTAGTACATTTTGTCTTCTTCATTTTAGTTATTCCCATTCTATTAGTGATTGTAGAGCTTTTAGAGATTTTGTTCAAGATTTACATGATAGGGCTCTTATTCATATTGCACTTGATCTCATGCTTTTTCTCAATATGAATTTGAAAGAAGTGCATTGACACTCCTTTGGCCCTATTACGATGCTTCACATTAGGTGACACTAATAGATTTTTATTTAAATTGGGGGCCCTTTGTCATTCATGGTGGTACAATTTCATGTGCAATCATACCTGGCTAGCAACATAATAGCCTTGGTATTATTGTCTCCATGCTTGGGGACCAAGAATAGTTTTCAATCTCCTCTCTCTCTCTCTCCTAAGGATTCACTTTTCCTTTGTTGAGTTTCATCATGAATAAAGATATCCTTTCATGCATAGAATTGTGTGTCCTTAGTGGGATTTTAACCTTCCTTGAAGGTGTGTATCCTTTATTAAGACCTCTTCCTTTCTTGAAAATGTTTGTCTTTATAAATGATATATCCTTGGTGTTGAAAGTATGTAACCCTTCGTCAAGAATCCCCTTTCCACAAAAATAGGGAAGGTGTGCATCCTTGGTCTCCTTCCTCCCTTTCTTTGGTCAAAGATGTTATTTTTGTTAAAAGATTTCCTCTTGGAGGTAGATGTCTCTGTACAAATATCTCTTCCTCCTTCACATATCCCTCAAAAGGGTTCCTTTACACTTGTTGCAAGATATCTATTTTACAACTATCTCTTCCTTGTTTCAAAGAGTCATGTCTTCTTTCAATCTTGAAATGTATGCACATTGTTGCTTAAAGGATATTTCCTTGTTGATGAAGGTGTTTATCCTTGTTGGATGTTCTTACTATCTTCAGATATTAACATGGAGCTATGTTGACATCTTAAGATGGGCCATATGCATGGCCTCCTTGATCCTTACAACATGATTGCTTTGTTTAGGTTGTCTTGGTGTAGCTGCAACACCCATTTTATAATTACATTTGTGGAATTCCTTACAAACAAGAAGTCTTTTTTTTTTATTGCGAACCATTGTCTTGGTATCACTACAACACCCATTTTGCAATAGGGTTCCCTTACAAACAATTTTTTTTGTTTGGTTATCCTTTTTCCACTTGAAAATCTGTATCTTAGTCTCACTACAACACCCATTTTGCAGTAGGGTTCCCTTTCAAACAAGAAGTTTTGTTTGGTTATCCTTGTTCAATTTGCATACCTTGGTCCTCGTGTCATTGCAACACCAATTTTGTACTAGATTTCCTTGCAAACAAAAAGTTGAATTTGGTAATCTTTTCTGTTTCAGGGTGAGTCAACTAGCATAACACACCTTGCTAAACCTATTGACTCTCCTCACCTTTTTTTCACATGGATCACACAACATAAAACAACTTGTTGTCTAGTGTAATTCACACTTTCATGGATCATCTAGCATAATACAACTTGCTAGCCAATGGAATCCATGTTTCCTTTCTCTCTCACCCATGAACCCATAACATAACACACCTTGCTAGTCATTGGATCATGGTTTCTTGTTTAATCAATCGATGTGTGTTATTGCTCTTTCCACAAGACCACTTATGCTCTTGCAATAACATTATGAGAATGATATTAGTGATTGAGATGATCTCTTCAACTAGTTGACTTGGAGCCTTCATTTTTACTACTAACCCTTTTTTTGTATCCTTTTGGTGTGTCGTGTTGCTTTTTTTTGCCTTTTTTTTTTGTTTTGTGTGTCCTTGTAGTGATTGTGTGAGTTAATAACCTAAGCTTGGGGGCTTTTTCTCTTGAATTTGGTGATATCCTACCTCTTTGTAATCTTTCTCTCGATTGCTCATGTTTCTTTATCTCTCTCTTCTCCTTTACTATGAGTATGAGCGTAAGCTCATACTCCCACTAAAGTGGGTGCTAAATGTAGTGTCATAAATTGTAAACCCCTTACAATTTTGCACTCCTTTTTGTTCCCTTTCCTTAATGCATCTCTGCAGGCTCTTTTCCAAGCCTATTTCTAGCCTTTGCACTGCAAAACTAATGTCATAAGATCATATGATGATTTGGGTCTCTTTCCAGAGCTTATGTACACCAAAGCTACCTTTGTTTCACCCCTTTTTAGGTGGACAAGGGTGCTAGGTATCCTTGTCCTAGTGGACTAGGGTGCTAGGTGCCCTTGTCCTCCGAGAATGGACCCCTTTTTAAATATGTCGGTGTACCAGTTCCTTCTAGTTGATTCCTAATCATGATATTTTAATATGACCATTGGAGATTGGCTTAGTTTATGAAAGACCTTGGGAACTCCACATAAGATTATCTTTCCTTGTTTATTTTCATACCCCCCACATCCACAAGCATATCATAACATATTAAAGAGACATCATTTCATCCCACCATATCCTACATCATTCAGGAGAAAATATTCCTCATATCTGAGCATTATGGAGCAACAACTTGCAATAATTGGCATTCAATCATGTTCTCATGATTTTTTCTTTTAGGTCTTATCATGTCATGTTATTGAATCAAAATTTGTTGGTCTTGTTCAAAGAGCATTGCATCATCACCATTATCAACAACATCAAGCTTGAGGTATAATTCAATATATTACTTCAGAACCTTTTCTTCATTCATATCTTTTTTCATTAAGGGTTAATTCCAAATCCAGAGTTTGACCAAGGCAAACCCCTATCAACCCAACACCATTTTTCCCCTCTTGTGTGTGTAGGTGAAAAATTCTAGAGACTGAATATCGATTTAGAATGTGCAGACTGAGACACACAAGACCAAATTTTGAAGAACCAAAAAAACCAAGACAAGGTCACCTAGCCCCATTGTCCCACACTTGTCTGATGGAATTTCAGGGATATACTTAGAGAGACATCTTAATCCCATAATTTTTTTTGATATTTGCATTTGATAACTTCGAGACAAGGTGATAGAATTTAGGATCTTAGAATACTAATCATTATAAACAAGATATATAATAAATGAAATGAGACTCATACATACATAAATGTACACATTACACAAGATATACAGGAGGAAAACCCTACAGGGTAAAAAACCCCATAAAGTATCATTTTATTAAAACACTTACAAATCTAGTCTATCATAAAATAGACTTGACCCTAGGGATACTCCTCCAATACTTCCACATGACCCATAATACTTCTTGTGTATAGTGATACAACTCGCTATAAAAATCTAAATTCCTCACTCTCTCAAATGAGAGAGAACCTCCTTAAATATAAGAGGAAGGGTGGCTTCATTAGTCACAACTTTTCAATAACCCCCATTCACAAATAATTAATAATCTAATAGTTACTAGATTATAATTATTTCAAATGGGATATGCTTATAAAGCATATAGTATATAGGGTTTTATAACCTTTTATTAGAACATTATATAAATATTATAATGGTATGGCCCCTAATAACATTATGTTCTAACACAACATCACCTAGCCCCACTCTCCTGCATTTCTATTCTTAGATTTCACATATAGGTTCCTCTCTACTTTCCATTTCTAGATTTGTACTTGATATCTACATATCTATTATAAAACTATCTATTTATGTCAAGATTATTATCAATTTTACATCATTAGCCCTAATTATCACCATCAATTTAAATTTCAACTCAAACAAGGAGAGTAAAGAAGTTCAATTTGTGCTCACCCCTTTCAATAGATTTGAGGTTGATTGTATTGACTCATATTCCCCTTATTGTATTTTGGTTGAGAATGGGTTTTGTTCCTAGTTCATATAATTAGACTAGTGAACCCCCTTTTCCCACCATAAACAATACGTATGCTTTAGAGTCCTCACCATACCCAATGAGCACCTACACATCTCTTTTTATTATTTTCATAGATTTCAATATGGTTTTAAAACTACACATCGGGTCCAAAAACTCAAATGAGAAATTTTAGTTTTCTTTCCTAGTAGATGTTAAAAAAGATTGCATTCCTTGACTGAAGAGTTGGAGTATGGGCAATTAAATGCATGACCTATATGATAATTCTCTAGAGAACTTCAACTCCTTGATGATGTGATTTTTCCTCTTAGCTACCCCATTCTATCACAGGGTGTTGTGTATTACGCCTTAGTGACATATACCATAGTTAGAGAGTAATCACTTGAAATATATTGCAATGTATTCAACCACCTGTATGATTTAAGATATTTTATTCCCCTATCAATCCAATTCTCCACCATAACCTTGAAGTCCTGAAACCTAGAAAAAAAATGTACTTGGTCTTAATATAGTAGATCCATAGGGACTTGGAGTAATCAACAATCAATATTAAACCATATTTGACTCCTAAGAGAATAGGCATCTTCATTTGTGCACAAATATGTGTTGGAATGAGATCAACTAAAAGAAAGGTTCCATGAGTTGTTATTTTAAAATGCTTACCTATTGTTTTTCATCACATCCTTCACATATTCCATCAGGGGGTTGGGTGGAGGGGCATATTGTGTGTTCTCGTGTGTCATGTAGATTCAAAATTGACGTGTCCAAACTTGTAATGCCAAAGAGAGTTTGTCACGTGTATTCAAAGCCATGGCTACATACTTCTATGCTTTACATAAATGATATCCCTTCTTAGGTTTATAAATTTGATATACTTCATCAAAATACTCAAAAAATTTGACCTTGTAGTTATCATCTATGTCCTTGGAAACCCATTTATTCAACTAGAGATTGACATTTTTATTAGTGTGTGATGCAATACATAGAAAGCCAATTTGGACCAATAGCTTGAAGGTGAAGTACCTCGTTGAAATTTTGGGTTGACAATTCACTATTGTGAATGCGAGGAGTGTTGTTTTATCTCTTGTTTTAAATATTCACACCAATGAAGGTGAGACTAATTTGAGAGCAAGTCCCTCATTGTTAATCATATGTTGACTTTCTTTTGAGTTGATTGTTATTTTGAAGAAACACGGGGATTGGAAATAACATGAAAGACCTTAAGTATTGGCTAGAAATTTGTCTCTACTATACCACTTAGGATGATTGTATATATCCCAAATTCTTTGTTGACAATCACTCTTGTCATGATAGACTTTATTATAATAGCTCCATACATTTTCTTCTTAGGAAAACCCTTCCCTAATCCTTAACTCTTGTATCTAGATCCTTCTAAAAGATACATGTAGGTGTCTAATGGGTTGAGTGCATTGCATTAATTAGTGACACAATTTTTTTCTTAGTTTTATGGTGAGGCTCAAAATTAAATGAAAGATTGACACGCTAGCTTGAAGGAAGGCTCAATAAGCATCTTAATAAAAATATGACACCATGAAAATTACAAGCCTTTTTTAATATCGAGCACATTACATAATTTTAATTTTTTATTCCATGTCCTCTTATAGGTTGGATACTAGTACATTTTCTCTTAAAATGAGAGATATTTTTTATACTATCATATTCATCAAGTTGGAGGTTGCACAACTGGATTTCAAAATAATTGATTTGAAAATTGTTGTAGGAATCAGATAGTTTTTTGAACCTTTCCCATAACTTGTAGAACCACCTTTATCTATGCAATTGTACTTGAACCAATCACCCATTGTAAGAGTGAGAATGGCATGGATTATTTCTCTTTTCTAGCTTCCTTGATTTTTAACTTGAAGATATTTTTGGGGGTAGATTTTGCTCATGGACGTACACTTATAACCCCTGACTCTTGAATGTGCTTCTTAGTTCTCTCCATGAGGCATAATTAAATCCATGAAGTTTGATTCCAGCTTCTCTATGATTTTTAATGTAAAATTAGCAAACAAAGTGGGTCCGTGCGGGAGATTATAACAAGGTAGAACACTTTACTGATCATAATTGCTTCATCACCTTTGATGTGGCCCAAAAAGGATTTGAAACTTGGACATTGAACGAAAATGCTCTTGGGATTTTTGATCCAATCTTGGGAAAAGATGGGCTTCAAAAGTCTCATTGGTTCACATGGAAAAACTATTGTGAATGTTCCTTACAAAAAATGAGTCACTTTGACCAGTTTTATAGCTCCCCCCATTGATGTGAATAAGATGTTTTACTTAATTAGTTCACCTAATAGGTCATTTTTTCATGTTAAGTTTACATAGTTTCTAGGAATCTTTCTAAGAGACTTAGTTTTCATGATATCTTATCTTATCTCATTTGCTTCTTGTGTTATGGGTCATTTAATATTCGTTGTATCATGTCATAGGATTAAGACACTTGTCATGATATTGTCTAATCTTGTCTAACCTTGGCAATATAACCAAGGGGTTCTCTTTGTAATCCCAATATGTGGTAATGCATTGATCATAATTTGATTTAATATTATTTTACATTCATTATTGCAAATTGATGCTCTCGCTTTTCTCCCTTGTAGAAGGAAGCTTTGGTTGCAAGTGATCATTGGTGCTTGAGTTATCAAGTGACTTTAGCATGGTATCAAAGCTTTAGATTTGCAAATCCTCTTCTCAGATTTAAGAGAATTGTAACTAAGCTTTCGTACATTTGAAAATCTTGGCAGATCTTGAAAATTGGAGTATACTCTTCTCTTGCATCAAATGATGACCTGGAGAATAATTTTTTTTGATAGAAATACTCGATTTGAGGATTTCTTCTTGTGGCTTTGTATTACATGTTCATTTTCGAGAATTTTGGGTCAAAATGAGTCCTTCCATTGAGTCCAAGATGTCAAAAACCCTCATTTTTATATATAATACTCCATATTTATGTGACAATAATTTTTTAACATTTTTCATGTAATTCTCTTAAATTTGACAATCAAATGATCATTAATACAAGGTTATCTTAAATCTAATGGCCAAATGACTATCATTTAGGGAATGCCTTAAACTTGATGTCCAAATGACAATTAAAAGGTTGCTCCAATTTGTCCCCTCTCCATCACAAGTTTCAAATTGACATTCCAACTTTAGAAAGGCAAATCTCTGTCATCTTAGCTATTTTTTGCGAGCAAGTTTTTTTTATTTGGGGTAGAATTTTGTGCTCTTCATAGTAGAATAATCCTTTTTTAATTTCTGTGCATGTAAATTACCATTGGTGTTCCTAAATTGTTCTCATTTTGAAAACTTTTGAGGCTTCATTCTTACTCCTATGATAACATTTTTCGATGCTATTTTTTTTTTTAAGTGCCTATTTTTTCTTGTATTTTGTAATGGTGTGATTAGATTGATCTCATTCTGTGTACAAATTGTACTTTAAGATTATGGTCAAATTTGGCATCTATAAGCACTAATATCAAGTCTAGTTTGTTGGTTTTGCGTCTAGCACTTGTAATTGTACAGAGCATAGATTGCTAGATCATATATTGGTCAGAAGAATTATTTATTGAGTAATTTGGGTGGGTGATCTTGTGTCTTTATGTTGGTTTTAATCACGTCTCCTAGTACATGGAAAGTTAAATGTGATTACTATGGGAAGAAAATATATATAATATATGAATCCTTGCTTAAAGAACTTGATGATTTGAAACTTCTTTATGAACTTCATCAATTACAACAACTTTTCATTGTCAATGACATAAGTTTTCCCAATTCTTCTAAATCAACATCAACGAATTCTTGGGTGTTCTTACTTCAACATCTTGTGAGGACATAATATAATTTGGGGATGATAAGTATAGTTGAATGTCATATACTAAGATTACATCTCCTTCATCTACTATTGATTCTGATGACACTAGTGTTGCTATAGTCATGGCTACTTGTGATCCAATGTAGCATAAGATACATTGTCGTCCTAACATGGCTACTTAGGATGGCCACTTGACAAACATTGCATGTTTGTTTAGTGTCTTATTTTGGAGTCTTGGAGGATATTATTGATGGTATACATCTCTTGTTTGGTGTTACTCTGAATGAAGTTGCATCATCATTTTCAAATGTTGTGGAGGAGCATCTTGATCTAGTCATTATTTCTCTTCCTCAACATTTTCCATAGTTTGACATTGGTGTGGAGACCTTTGATCAACAACTAGAGGAGCCATGTTTGTCTTTGGATTGTGTTCTACAATCATCTCTACTAGATTCTTGATTGTCATCTTCATCAGTGTCGCCTAGAACCCTTGATTTGACTGTGACAACTTTCACCTTGACATGGGGACACTTGATAAAAAATCAAAGACATCATACTTCATCATTCTTCCCCCACCTTCCTTTAAATAATGGGAAGATATCTTGCACACAATCTGGTTTTGTTTTTTTAAGGGGAGGAATGTTGTTCAACAACATTAAATATCCTTTAGCATTTAGTGTCGAGAATATACCATCATTGCAATGACTCTATATTGAGGGTGGGGAGGAGGGGGTGCATGGTCTCTCCTCTTTTTGTTAGAAACATGGTTGTCTTTGCACCAAAAGATTGACTTGTTAATGCTTGATACAATTGCGAGATTTAATGAATCCATAGAAGGCGGTTAAACCATGTCACAAACCCGAGCATTGCATTGCACAACACAAGGAGACCAAGCCCCCCTAGTGCAAGCTAGGGGTTTGAACCTATGGCCTAGGCTTTGATACCACATGTTATAAACATGGTTGTCATTGCACCAAAAGATTGACCTGCTAATACTCGATACAATTGTGAGATTTAATGGATTCATAGGAGGTGGTTAAGTCATGTCACAAACCCAAGCATTGAGTTGCACAACACAAGGAGACCAAGGGCGCATACCTTGAAACACTTATTCTCTCTTATGTGGGACTTTTTCCTTGCATGGAGTGTTTTTCAACTCATTTTTTATTTACAGCATTTTTTATTTTCTCTCTCCTGAGGGGGAGTTTTGTCCCACTAGGTTTTCTCCTTTTTCTCCATTTGTACATTGGTACCTAATATTGTCTTGTAGTTGAGATCCATCTTTGCATCATTTGCATCTGTGTCCTCTAATTTGTACTTAAGAGGGGGTGTTGGTGTGAATAAGGTGTTTTACCTAGCCAATTCACCTAGCAAGCCCCATTTGTATGTTAAATTTACTCTTGTCCTAAGAATCTTTCTAGAATTCTTATTTGTCATGAGATCTTATCTTATTTCTTCTCATGCCCTAGGTCATTTAATATTTGTTGTCTCATGCCATTAATTAAGACACTTATCATGATCTTGTCTAATCCCATGTCTCAACTTGGCTGTAGAACAAAGGGGTTCTTTTGGTAATATCAATCCTTGGTAATGCATTGATGATGGTTTTATCTATTGCATATTGATCACAACTTGATCTAATATTATCTTGCATCCATTATGCAAATTTATTCTCTTTCTTTTCTCTCTTGTAGAAGGAAGTTTTGGTTGTAGATCATCTTGGGATCTTGAGTCCTTAAGTGACTCTAACTCCCCCAACTATAAGATCCTCACATCTGATGCTAATCTTGCTATTAGATTGGACCTTAGAACCACCCTCTTAGATCATCTTTCAAATTTCATGACTCTTTCTTTGTCTAATTCCCCCTCTGTTCCCTCAAACCTTCCTTTAAAGTTGAATATCTCCCACATCAATTAATAGAATTGTATTGACAACATCCTTGCAATTTGAAAAGCTAAACCTAAGCCTCAACAAGATTGTTTGATTTCTTAGTGGGAAAAAACCATTAGTCATTACACCTTATTCTTATGTGAATGTGGTAAAAAATTGCTACTCATCACAAAAGGCTTGATTTTTTTTTAAAGGTTAGCTTGAAGGAAATAAATTTGTTATAGTGGCTAACCCTTTTAACATTGCATCCCAACAAGCAGTTGCTCACACAAAGAACCTTTTAAGGAAATTGGATGCTTATAAGATCAAAGGAGCCCAAATTTGTGCCCACCTCTAATAGATTAAAAAGGAGGAACAAAGTTATTTTTTCACTACCTTCAGCATAAACATACAAAATATATATATTTGTCATCAAGGACCTTGAAGGCACTATCGAAACCAATCATTTTGACATTATGCATATTTTCTATGACTAATTAGAAAAATCTTCATAGATGAATCTTTGGGAGATCCCCTTCTTCCTACTCTGGAAGACAACATTGCCACTTGATTCCTCGCAAAATAGACCTTTATTATAGCCATTTCCTTGATTGTCTCCTCTTAATAGAAGACCTCAATGAGTCTCTTTATGCTATGTCTTTGGAGACAAGTCCAAGGGTTGATGGCCTCTTGGTGGAATTCTATAAAGCCTTGTGGCCTCACAGCCATGAAGATTTCTACTATGTTTATATTGAAGTCATTGAAATGAGCTCTTTGGGAGCTACCATTAATCAAGGAATTATTAAGTTTGTTATGAAGGGTAAGAATGAAGATTTGGTTAATTGTTGTAGGCCCATCACTCTTTTAAATACCTCCTACAAGATAGTAGCTAACTCCTTGGCTTGAAGAATAAATGAATTTCTCAAGAGATTGTTAGAGTGGAACAAACTTGCTTCCTTGGAGAAAAGATTCATTTTGGATAACCTTCTCCTTGCCTGGGAAATGATTTAACGAGTCTAATATATTTTTCAAGATGCTGTAATCATAAAATTGGATTTTGATAAGGCTGATGATTGCATTTGGTGGCCTTTCATCTTGAATATGCACAAGTGGTTTGGATTTGGCCCTATGATTTGCTAACATATTAAAGTGTTGTTTACCAATGCTAATGCTAGAGTGGTGATCAATGGTTCTCTCTCTCCTCAATCCTCTTTTAAGAAGTCTATTCGCCGAGGATGCTTGCTTGCTCTTCTACCTTATGCCTCTACCAAGTTGATCAAAGGGATTTCTTTGCCAAGAAACACCATAGCTCTCAACTCACATTTTGTTGATGATAGCATATTATTTATTCACAACTTTATTGGTGAATTTAGTCATACATTGGATATTTCAGATCTCTATTATACTACTTTAGGCTCCAAACTTGCCATGCACAAAAACAAAGTTCTTAATGACCCGCCCCAATTCTCACCCCCCTTGGATTCCAAAAGAATGGAGAAAAATTAAGCATGGATCTATAATCAAATACCTTGCTAAACCCCTATGGAATTGGAGTGTCCCTCAAAGATATGTGGAATTGGTTCATTGATCAAATTAAAAAAGAAACATTTTTTTTTTGATAGGTAAAGGGCCGTAGCCGAATAATTTTATTAAATTTAAAAAAGTTTTACAATCCCGATTCGGTGTGGGCACCGGTAGGAAAGAACCAGGTAAGAAAACCTTTGGTCTGGTCCAAGGAATTTAATCCTGGAAATATTATAGAAAATGCGTTCTTATCTATCCGTCATTATTTACATTAGCTAACTACTATAGATTACAATACTTCAGTAGGCTCGACTTGATTCTCTGCTCCCTTAGATAATAATCATCCATAACCTCAATTCTAGCATCTTTATCTTAATTGCTGCTCTATCATGTAATCTGCCTTGGATAAAATCTGATCCTTACTCAATCATCTAGACACCATTAATTAAGCAATAGCTCCTGCCTTGAAAATCTATGAACCACTAGAACTCAATAATTTTGTTAGCTAGTTAGTTAGTAAAATCATAAACTAATTTAAAAAGAATCCTCGATTGTTCTTTGTATCCATAGCACTATTGTGACTTACAAACAAAGCTCTGTTATGGTAGCTGAACATTTGTCAATCCCATGCATACATCTAAATTAAAACCATCTGACGCTAATCATGTTATACTCAATTTGTACACATGCTTTCTGGAAAGGAAACTATGACTGTCAAAGAGAGCATTTTAAACAATAATAGAGAGCTCCATTATGCAGACAACAAGTAAGTCTATTTCTCTACCACAAAAACCTAATTAAAATCTTGTCATTGAAGATCAACTATAACCTACTCATCAAACCCATTTGGCTAATGATATTATCCTACTGAAGAGAAATCTGACTAAGCTAACCAATTGTTGGCTGATCATATATAAAAACAATACGATTGAACATGGAAAGTGAAACAAAAGGAACTCAATACATGCTTATAATTCATCCCTATTAATCACCCATACTAAGTTTGTCGCTAAATCAACAAACCTCAGTTAAATTTAACTGCCAACCCAGACTAAATAAATCTGTCTATTTACCAATGTTCTTATGCTTACTACTAGAAAATACTATAAGCAAATGCTATCAGCTTTATTGTGAATTCCATAATAATTCCATTCTACTGGAGATAAATCTGGAAATATAAGAAAAAAACATAATTAAACCCTGAACCATCTTACCCACTAAATTAGCCATGTAAGATCATAATATTAATATAAGTATCAAAACATGCATATTTGAAGTATTACCAGTATATGAATATTGTCCACGAGTCTTAAAGAAAACCCTTGTCTATCATCTATCTATCTATTCATAGATACAGTTTTAACTATCCAAAATTTCTTAAAAGGAAGACAAACTTCAAAATGCGGGCCCTAACCAGAACAAAACTAAGCCCTTAAACCTATGCTAATTGAGGTTGATGATGCTACAATCCACATAAACACAAGGCTTGTCCTTAGGTATGATGACAAGATGGTCATGCATCCTCCTTAAATGAGTCTTGATTCTCCCATGTCTTTTTAACCCAGCTAGCTTTGATGATAACCAGAGGGAGCATCTGGACCCTTTCAACCGCCACCTCTCCCATATCTTTAGGGGGTTGAAAGCCTTCTACTACAAGATAATCCACCCACCATTTATTTCCAACTGCTTCCTTCAGGTGGAGCCACTTGAGGAGGAAATCAATGTTCCTAAAAATGTTTTGCTTCCTTTGTTCAAACCCCTCTTGGTCCCTAATTTCTAGCAATGGTTGCCTCTTGATTCTTTCGAGGTTACTATGCTGATACATTCCATAGTCCTCCGAAAATAGAATGGTGAGATTATGATCTACACTGTCTACTACAATATCTAGATTACCCAAAAATTTCTCCTTAAACAAGTTCCTAGACAACAATTTTGTATCGTCCTTCAGGGTTCCTACATAGACCAAAATAGCCACAAAGGTAGCACAAATGTCGCAGTTTACCCAATAAATCTGCTCATAATTGAATAAATCATCCCCCATTATCTCATGAACAACATGAACCGACAAATCATCCAAGTCTAGTAAAATCCTGCTCCAACGTTCTGCCTTAACGCCACCCTTGAAAGCCATAAGCCGATTATCTTTTGCAAACAGTAGCTTCAAATTTGACTCCATGCTTAAAATGCGGTTACCTAAATCCTACTCGCTTAGTTAAAGAAGATTTGTATCTAGAAGATTCTTGAAGCTATAATTAGGAAACCTCATATTAAGGTGATACAATAACATGTGTCGACATGAGTGGCAAGAGCTTGACTCTTAATGATTAAGGCTCAAAAGCCAATGTATCTCACCATATGCTGAGTAATTCAATCCTATTAATTCTTACCCAGAGGGCCCCACCATGATTTCTAACCCATTGCTTAAAATGATAACACAAAACTATAAATACCTATATCTTGATTTGTATGGCTTAATATGCAGACCCGCCAAAAAATGAAATATTCTGTAAAGTTCAAATTCAAACAAATATCCTAATTTGAACATCCTATGTTTTCAATGAAAATTCCATCCACTCCCAAATTGGCCAGTTTATATGCTTCCAAGTTGCCTTCCCTATAGATATGATTTATCAACACTTCATCAAAGAAGTCAATCAATTCTACGGCTCTTCCTAACTTTGAGTTGAGTTTCCAATTAGGGGTTCTTCTGGTTATTAAGGCATTGATGATAATTTGGGAGTCCCCTTCAATTGCTATCTTTTCAATTTCCAATTCCTTGCATAGTAATAATCCTTCTATGACAACCTCTAGTTCGGCCAAATTGTTAGTGGTTTCGCCAATGGGTCTGGCTAATTTCGCACATATAGATCCATCCTAGAAATGTATGATACAACCTATACCTCCTACTCCAGGATTACCCCTAGATGCCCCATCAAAATTGAGCTTATACCAACCATAATCCGGTTTAGACCAAACACATTATTTCCTACTTTCCTTACTTACCCTTCCTCCTTTGCCATAACAGGTGGGGATAATTAATCCATACCATTCCTTCCTGATCTTACTATCCCAAACTGTGAAGGAGTTGTCCTCCAATTTACTTCTTAATCTGTTATTTGTCACTTCAACTATGGCTGCTTCCACTTTATTGGTGAAGTTAATGACATCCATCTTCTTCTCTTGGAATATTCTTCTATTTCTTTCCTTCCAGATCTTCCACACCAAAATAGAGGGAGCAACCTTCCATTTAATTTTGTAAAGACTACCCTTGCAAATATCTGGCCAGCTATTCATAGCCTCTAAAATATCATTTGGGAATACTATTTTCCAATCTAACTTCTTACATAACCAATTACAACATTCTGAGGCATAAGGACAGTTCAAGAGTAAATGATTGTCAGTTTCCTCACTACTTTCACACATGATACATCTAGAAGGACCTTCATAATTGAGTTATTCGCTTCTGTAGAGCAGCCCAAAGGAACATGCCTGCCTTAGGAAGACACTCCTTAACCCAACACAACTATATTGGTAACACTATTTTTTCCAAATGCTTTCACCAACTCTGAATATCCATCTTTGACTTTATACTCACCTGAGTTAGATCCTACCCATATCGATTTTTCCACCCCTTTCTTAATGGTTATGTTCCTGGAGGATAGGACATCTCTAAGTGCTCGTTTTTCTCCTTCCGAGAGAGGAATGTTGTCCAATCCTTTCCACTTCCAGCCTAAAGTAGGATCATTTCTATAACAGTCAATATAATCTTTTAAGTGTATACCCCATGTATTTTCTAATACCTCTTTAGTTCTCGGGGAGATGGGGAGACTATCCAAGGCTGCATATCCCCCCCACGAGTCCCTCCAGAATAATGCTTTACTACCGTCTGCAATATCCCAAGATAGCTTATCCAATATCAACTTTATGCATTCCAGGATAAAATTCCAAACCCTAGATCCTCTAGGAGGATTTGCTGATATGAAAATGCTATACGGATTGCTTCCACACAGATACTCATGTTGTAAAATTCTCACCCATTTCCTATTTGGATCTTTATACATAGTCCAAACTAATTTTTCCCCAAGAGATTTACTCTGTCAACTCATATTTCCAAGCCCTATACCTCCTAAACTTATAGGCCTACAGATCTTATCCCAACTGATAAGTGCAAATTTTCTATCCTCAAAGACCCCTTTCCAATAGAAATCCCTCATTTTCTTTTCCATTTTAGCTCTCGCACCTTGGCCTAAAGGTAAACAAGACATTTGAAATGTCAGAACCGCCGATAAGACTAATTTAGCATTGTAGCTCTACCAGCATTGGACAACCACTTGCCTTTCCATGATTCCATTTTCTTCTCCATTTTGCCCACAACTGGGTCCCATAGCTTGTTAACCCTACATCCTTTATCTAAAGGAATACCAAGGTACTTACTATGGAATTTGCCTCTCTTGAAACCTAGAATTTGACATAGCTCAACTTACTTATGCTGATTTGTGTTAAAGAAGAAAATTTATGATTTATTAACATTAATGACTTGTCCAGAAGCCAAAGCATATAGATCTAGAATTTTCTTAAAAGCCCTTTCTTATAGTTTATTACCATCCCCAAAGAGAAATGTATCATCGACGAATTGCTGATGGGTTACATTGCTAACCCCTTCTGTTACTTTAATGCCTATGATTCGCCCCATAGATTCAACTCTGTTTACACACCTGTCAATGGCCTCTGCCATAATGATGAAAAAAAATGGTGAGATAGGGTCTCCTTGTCTCAACCCTCTAGTTGACTCAAAATACCCTTATGGGGAACCGTTTACCAAGAAAAAGAATCTTGGCGTAGAAATACAACTAAAGATTAGGTTGATATATTGCTTATCAAAGCCGAAAGCTTCCAAACATTTGCATAAGAACCTCCAATCTACTATGCCATATGCTTTTTTAATATCCAGTTTGATTAACATACTAGATTTATGGTTATGCTGAATCGTATGGATGGTTTCTTGAGCTATAATTACTCTATCTAGGATAGATCTGCTAGGGACAAAGCCTGTTTGTTCTTATGATATAATGGAAGGAAGGATACTCTTGATTCTATTCGCTAATGCCTTAGATAAGACCTTGTATATTGTATTACCTAATGAAATTGGTCAAAAGTCATCCAATTCCTGAACACTGTACTTTTTGGGTATGAGTGCTATAAGCGTATTATTTATTTCTTTTAGGACTCTGCTTGAATTCCTCATACATTCTATTGCTTCCCATAACTCCTTACCAAAAATATGCCAATATTTCTGAAAAAATCCTGCAGTGAATCCATCTGGCCCGGGCACTTTATCCGTATGTAATTGTTTTATAGCTGTTTCAATTTCTGCAAATGTAAAACTACTATTAAGCTTTTTATTAACTTCTGCCGAGATGACTCTAGGTATACAACTAAGTAACTCCTATTGGGCCACTAAATCTGAGCCGTCCCAATTATTAAGGGTATTCCTAAAATGATTCACTATTTCTACTACAATCTCTTCTAGATCCTCCATAAGGGTGCCTCTACTTCCCTTATTCTTGCTAATTATGTTGACACTCCTTCTATGTTTCACACCGTTATGAAAGAATCATGAATTCCTATCCCTTGCCTCTAACTAGTGTTCTCTAGACTTTTGTCTCCAAAAAATATCCTCCTTTGTCAATAGGTCCTCATAATTATTGAGCAATTATTTTTCTTTGAAATATTATTTTGATCCATACCTTCCTTTATAATGCTACCATTAATTTGGTTCGGTTCAACCTCAATTCTTTCTTTTTCACTAAAGATGTTCTTAAAATGATCCATATTCCACCGCATCATATCTAATTCTTTTTTTTTTTTTAATTTAGAAATAAAGCAAAACATTTTAGACCCTTGAAATTGCTCCTCATTCCACCATTTATCTACTAGATCTATAAAATCTTTGTCCCGAAACCACATGTTTTCAAACTTAAAGGGGCACCACTTGGGCCTCTTGTCCTCTGCCAAATCTAACCGGACTAGATAATGGTCAGAGCTTACCATGGTTATGATAGAGGAGCTCAAAGAATGTTGAAAATATGTGAGATCTCCTTTAAAGATAAACCTAGATCTAGTTTCTCAGCTATCTAGTTAGATCCTATCCTCCTATTGCTCCAAGTGAAGGAGTCGTTATTCATCTTGATATCCACCATATTATTTCTATTAATCCATTCTCCAAACTCTATATGGGCTATAGAAATGTTTTGCAAACCCCCTGATTTCTCTGACAGATTCAATATTGCATTAAAATCCCCCCTAGTATGTACTTTGAGTCCAAATTTTGCAACATAAAGGTGTCTAATTCTACCCAAATGACCCGTTTACCAATAGTGCTCAAAGGGCCATAAATGTTTATAAGAATGAAGCTTAATGAGGTGTGCAAGCTACTAACCTTACCACATTGCCAATGCACATTGTTCACTATTGGTTCATAACTAATCCTTCTTGGATCCCAAAGTACTACCAAACCACGCACAACCCTTGTTATTAAGTTATTTTCCACGTTCCAAAATCCTAATTTCATTTTAAGGGACTTCCATTCTTCATCCCTTAATTTGGTTTCTTGCATCATTACAATATCTGAATGGAAAATAGTCAAACTACGCTTAAACAAGTGTTGCTTGTTAGAGGCATTTAATCCCCTAATGTTCCAAGTTGTAATCTTCATTTTTCTTTGGGAAGGCACTTCCCCCTCCCAGCCTGAAATAGATCAATTATTTTTGTCTGATCCTCTGCTTCCTTAGATTTTTCTCTAAGCTTTGTAAGAGACTTCCTTCCTCTTCTCTTCGAAACTGTCCCATAATCTGAAGTATCTTTATTAGGGCAAGTTAAGGCTAAGCCAAGCTTAACCTCATTGCCCATGTTCTTTGCCTCAGCCATATTGATCTCTCGAATTACATCATTATCTTCCCCCTCGATCTTTGATTCTAATTCCAATATTTTCCTGATGAGCTCTGATTCCTCCTTGACAATTTCATCATTGTTCTCCTCCTCATAATCAAACTCAGACTCAAAATCATTTAAGCCCATCAATCCATATACCACTTCTAGATTATTTGGGACCTGATCATGTACTCTTGATTCCAAATTATATAGGTCCACCTCCTAATCCGCCTGTGGCTTCAAAACACCTAACAGAGTGGGATTGTGATCTACCATGTCCATCTTTTGTGGCATTCTTGAGATCTCCGTGTTTAAGGATTTCTCATTATTTTCTTTGTTTTCTATGACTCTAGGGCTAGTAGTCTCTATAACAAAGTCGCCTACGTCATTATTAAAATTAAAATTAATTCTTGTTTCCAACCAAAAAAGAGACAAACTTGTCTTTAATGTCTAAATCTACCTTAGTAGAAATCACATTTCCTTGAATAACCCCATTGTAAAAATCAGCTCTAATATTATAAGTTGTCTTATTCACGATTAATTCCAGGGGTTCCGGGGTTTTGTCATTACAATCCATATCTATGAGCAATTTCACTTGCGTTGAACTCATAAAATTTTCTTCTACCCCTATAAAAGATCCCAACTCATTTCCTATTTCTGCTAGGGTATCAAAATTTAACAGTTCTATAGGCAAATAGTCAATTTTGATCCATCTAGGAATTTTTTTAGGTTTATACTCAAATGGATTAAAATTAATGTGCCAGTCTAAGAAATGAAAATAGTATCCTTTGAAAATAATCGGTTTCCCATTTAACAATTCTTTTTTCAAATCCTTAGTTTTGCATTTGATAAAGAGAAAATCATTAGGAAAGATAGATATACTTACCTGTTGGTAGTAAGCCCAATGCCACCATTGTTCAATCATGTTAATTGATTGTCCCCGACTGCTCCATTTGTGAATATCCGGAAATCTTTACAGATATCCCAACAATCATCGATGACCTTGGTATGAATGAAAAATTATGTGCTATTTCCTCTGTTAAGATCCTCTGCTTGCCTGGGATGTCTTCTATAATTATCTGTTGCTGGAGCCAGCTTAGGGTCGATCGGACTATTGAAACCCTTGTGAACGGGCATCCTGCTAGGGTTTGGCTTGGCCCTTAAATTGCCTTTGTTGAGGCTAAAGTTGAACTCCAAAGAAGTATCCTGAAACTTATTAGTCCATCATAAAATATAAATGAAAGCTACAGGAAACTTAGCTTCAACCAATGAAGTAACATGAAATAAACAAAATAAACAAGATTACACCTTCCATGATTTACACTTCATTGTGTCCTAACTCCACTGTTCTTGGTTGCAGATGATTTTGCTCTCAGACAAGCACTGATAGCTTCCAAGATGGCATATGAAGAATGGACTGATAGTTAACTGATACTATGATATGCAAATAATATTAGGCTAACATGCTATAAAAATGATTTATGCTCAAAACTCTAAAAATGCTCTTTGCTTCAAACTCAAACTCACGGATGCAAGATAAAGATTCCTAGAATGACTATAAGATTAGCTAATTTAGACTATTAGACTATTAGTTTTTAAAAATGGCTTAGGAGACCTCTATTTATATATTTGTGAGTGCATAAGATTGGGTGGCAAAGATCAACTGTCATGATCAAATCTTGCAATTTTGGATGGCTATGAGCAAGAGGTTGGGATGTGAGAGAGAAAGGCAGAAGATGTTCCTCCTACTCCTACAGGATGGAGGAAAAGGTGGAAAGAGAAGACAAGTGTCATTCATCTCACTTTGACTGAGGATGAAGACTGAGAGAATATAGGATAGTTGGAGAAGATCTAGGGATAAGAGGACAAGTGGACTCAACTTCCTCCAAAGATGTAGGAAGGTTGGAGAGAATATAGGGAGGTTGTGGAATGTGTGTAAGTACACATTATTTGGAGAATGAAATAAATGTTGAAGATAATGATATATTAATATAAAAAATATGAATCTTTAGCCACATGATGGATGAGTTGGCAAAGAAGAAGTGATGTGGAGATGAGGGGAGATTTAAATAATTTAAGAAATTATTTAAATTAAGAAGACTATAGGATAGTGGATAGAAGAGTAATTAAATATTAGATATTTAAATGATTAGAAGAAAGGCTAAATGAATTAATTAATAAAATATTTTAATTAATTAATAGAAGAATGAAATAAATAAATTAATAGAAGAATGAATTAAATAGATTAATTTTTTCAAATTAACTATTTAATAGAAGAATAATTATTAAATAATATTTATTTAATTGCTCATGGCCAATTTTATGTGTATACAGCCATAACTTAAATTTCCTCTGTTAGGTTTCTTAGTGGGAGCAACCTTAGAGTTAGATAATTTCGGTTCCTTTCTTGAATTCGTTCTCCAACCATTTTTAGATTTTGCCTGGTAGGAGCGGGTTTGATCTGAGAGGCGTTGTGAAAGTTTCTCAACCCTCTTTGTTTTCCTTGATTTGACAATTTGCCAGCCATTATTGGCAATTGATTGATTATCCTTCTTATTCTAATTTTTCCAACATTTATCAACCCATTTTCCATTTGAATAAACCCATTGTGGTTTGTAATCTTCGATTTTGGGTTTAAAATCTATCCGCCTGCCAATGGATCTGTTAGCAAAGTATTGAGGGCCCAAGGGAACCCTTCTAGCTCCCGTAGCCTGTCGAGGGCGAGTCATAGAAAAATAGTTTGCCCTCGATGTATACTTTTGAAGAATAAAGTTCCTTGGCTTATTTAATTCATACTTGTCTAATTTCTACATTGGAAACTTGGAGGGGGGTTGTAAATTCATGAAAACCTTGTTTCGCATTTTTGCTTTTTCAGAGTGAAGTCCTAAATGTTAAGGTTATATTATTCATTATTGAAAAAGAAACTTTTGAACTAGTCTAATTGAATTCTTTCTATGAAAGGACAGATTTAGGTTGCCAACAAAATTCTTCTTGCCAACCATGTTTATATTTCCTCATGTTAGCTTCCTTCTAAAACCTCTTACAACCAACTCACACAATTGATTAGTAAATTCATTTGGGATAAATGAAGTAATACTAAAGGAAGCCCTATTTATTCTTGGCTTCATTGCATTCAACTAAAGGATAAATGAGGGTTAGGTATTATATATCCTTTCACACAAGGCATTTGCCTTACAACCAAGTGATTGGTTAGAGCTACTGAAGGTAATTCTCCCTCAAAGCACCTTGTGAGATATTATATTCATACTGATTTAGCAATAGACTCATATAAATCAGTGAATTGGCAAGATAACTTTAAGATGATCCCTTTCTTCAAAACAAATGTTTCCACCCCCTCTAATTCTATTTGGAAGACTTGATAGTCCACCTCTAGAAATTTTCAATGGAGTGATTAGTCACTTAATCATGGTCTTAGCTTTGCCTTCTCATCCATTTGGTGGAATAAACATGTTCAACTAGACAACAATGCCCTATCTCAGATCCAACATCTCCATGGTAAACATTTATTTTAAAAAGAAATTTAGACCTTCAAAGATTGTTGGGATCCTAACAATTTTAGTTGGAAGACTTGGCAAAACCTTAAAGATGAGTATAGTCTGTCCTCTTTTGATAAACGTAGGATTTTGTATATTCAACAACTTGATCCCTCTAGTCTCTACAAATTCTTATTTTTTGCATCCATAGCCATGATCAGTTTTGCAAAGACTAGTGTTGGCCAAACTCTCACAACCTCTGCAATTTCCCTCTCAAATTTATCTATAGGCATCTCTTCCCATCTATCATTACCTCCCATATTTAAACTCTCTTTGGAGCTACAAATTTAGTTGAGCTAAATGGAATAGATTAAGCCAACAAATTTGGAAGCTCGAGGCTAATGGACAACCCCAACTCTTGGCTTGGAAGATCCTCCATATTAAGCTCCTTGTTGGCAATTCCCTCACCTTTCTTCATCCCTCACAATGTTGCCCATTCTACTCTTAATTCTAAGTTCATCAAGCATTTTTTTTGGTCTTTTCATCACTATATAAATCTTTGGCTTACCCTCTTCTCCACTTTGCACCCCTTCCCTTTCAAGTGGCCTTGGAAATCAACTCTTATGAATGCCTTTAATAACTTAAACCTTATTTCCTAGAATTGTAGACAAGACATCCTCAAGTATATTTGGAAATTTAGGTGTCTCACTATGTTCTCCAATACTATTTATCCTACCTCAATTGAGCTTCTAATGATCAAATCCAATTTGCACCTTCACTTGGTCAACTATTTCTCGTCTTGCCAATATCAAAACAACACTGATTTTGACATGTCAGTTACCATTCATAAGCTCTTAGCTCAACTTCAACTTGTGGAGAGGTTTCATGCTGACACCATGCCTTCTTGGAAATCCGATTTGTCCCTCCTACTACTATGATTCATCCACATTGGCTGCTAGGGAAACTCTCCATCCTTGCATTGTTTAATTTGTTCTTGATCTCTTCTTGTTGTGGAGTTTTTGATGATGGATGTTGCAACATAGTTTCTATGTACAACTTGTTACTATTAGTTGAACTCTGTCTTTTTAGGAAATTTCAAGATTGACAAAAAGAGGCATGTTTATGGACTTTTCTATTGGTTGTTGTTATTATCGTGCAACACAATAATCAGTGATTGCATTTGTTCTTTGTTGTTGTTGAGTAGCTATGTGATTTATGATTTTCACTATTGCAATGCAACTATATAATTTGTGGTTTTTGTTGTTTTACCACTATGTAATTTTTGTTGTTGCTATGCAACTCTCAATGTTATTTGGTCTTCTTTTTTCCAATAAAAAAGGTATATTGGTGCATAGATCTCAAAAAAAATTATCCAATAAAAAAATGACATTTAACATTATGTTACGATCTCTTGAAGTTTAGGTCTCCAAATTGATTTGTATTTTAACCCCAAACTAATCTAAAATGAAACAAAAATTGAATACAAACCCATCCCCATCCCCATCCCCATCCCCATCCCCATTGACATTATAATACATCATCAAGATGGAATGTCTCCTAGTTATCCTCAATATTCAGAAAGTTCGTGGAACATCCTTGATACGTCATTCAAAACAGGATTAACATTGTTGGGACTTTTGGTGCTCCTGAAGACAGTTGGGAGCATCTTCTTCAACTATCTCAAGGATGTCCAAACAAATTATCGGCTTTAAAATATATGTACGCGTTTTATATGGCTATAGCTATTCGAGCTCCAAAACGTATGCCCCTGCATGATACAATGATACATCACAGCTGTCCGGACATAATCTCATAAGCCCAGTACTCAGGACCCACCGTTGACATGGATGGAACTTAGGGTCCCATGACATGGACGATGTTGCCATTTTTGCTTTGACGGAAAAGATTCCACGCGGGTACCACTTTGTCGACCCTTCTCGCGGTTACACGTACACAACTAAAATTTAAACCTCGCCTCTTTCGTGATTATGGGCGTTGCATCACATATGCTGAAAAATTATATTTTAAAAAATATAATGTCCGATCGGTAGAAAGAGTCAATAACACGGTCATTTGAAATTTTTCGGATTATTTTCATACACATGCTGCATTCGTGACGTGAATGCTGTGTCGCAAGGGATTTCGAGATCATCTTGATCGTTCAGGTTGAATGTCCCTAATTGAATAAGGAAGTCTTTGAATCATGAAGCGAGGGACCTGTGTATCCAATGGAGGTATTTGTGAAGGTGAGGACAAAGTCGACCACAACAATGAGGCGAGTTGTATGCGATTATTGTTATCACCTGCTAACACACATGTTTTTCATGTGCAAGGAGGAGGTATTGTATCGCAGGTCTGGGTAGGAGGTGTTGAGATCGACGATTTGGGTTTGGTGACATCGACAAGTTCAAACCCTAACAGATAACACGAGTATTACTCAAGTTGTGTGAAATCTTTTCGAGTAACACTCAAGTTGTGCGAAAATAGTTTAAACCATGACACATAACACGACATTTTTTATTTTTTTTTAACATTTACCTTACCATGTTCACATTGAATTTCATGTTCGGCGAAATAGTTGAAACCCTAATGGATAACATGACATTCTTTTGTTTTCTAGCATTTACTTTGTTCACTATGAATTTTGTTTGTAATTTGCAGCATTGAAGTGGAGGTGTGAGGAAGCCAAGTGTGCATGTTTGTCTGGTGTCTGGGTGAAGAAGAGTATAAAGGTGTGTATATTTGCCTAATCACATGTGCCAGTTTTCCATAGTGAGCGGAGCTATGAAAGATGAAATGCCATTTTTTTCGTTTTTTGTATGTTAAAATTGAATTTTTTTAAAAGTGTTTGTTGTTTCTTTGTGCCGACCAAACAGAACGATGTTGTTTTATTTGTCAAAAGGTTGGATGATAGGGCCCAACATGTTGTTTTATTTGTTATATTGGCTTTGTATAACTTTGAAATTGTTGTAATGCCTCATTTTTGTAAGTGTGTTGCTCTAGCCAACCAACTATGCATATGTTTGTGTGTATGTGTGTCTATGTCTATCATTCTCTCTCTATATATCATGCACACACACATAAACATACATATATACACAAATGAAACATTCCTCTTCAATCCCTATGCTAGTTATGAAAGTTATGTTCTTTAATTTTTGCTACTTAAGAAACAAAATGCCACAGAAAAAATCGTGTTGATGCATATGTCTGTGTGTATATGTGTTTATGTGTCTGTCATTCTTTCTCTCTATATATCATGCACTCACACACACATAAACATGCATATATACACATAAATATCAAACTTTCTGACCTCCTCGTCACCTATGCAACATAATCCCTCATTGGTACAAACAAGTAACTCTCATATTAACAACCTACTTAGTAAACCCTAAAGCTTTACACGGAAAATGATTTAGTCTCCCTAGTAACCTTGGTGTAATGTGTCATGTTTTTTAGTGTTCTATTTCTGTAGTCATACAGTTATGCATATGTATGTGTGTATATTTGTGTGATTGTATGTCTTTCATTCTCTGTCTATATATATCATGCACACACATGTGTCTACCCTTGATGTCATCGTTGCTCGTATAATGCACGTTTGCCCTTGTTGTCGCCGTTGCTCGTATAATGCATGTTTTCCATTGCCTATGTGCTCCAAAACAACTGACTAACCTTCCTGTTCAATCCATTGGTACTCGTATTTTTAGTGTTCCATTTCTCTACTCAGCCAGTTATGCATATGTCATTCTCTCTCTATATGTCATGCACATGGACACGCACAAACATTAACATAGATATATACATAGGCAATTATATGTTGCATGTTATATATACAGAGAATGACAAAGACACAAACAGAGACACATAGACACAAACATATGCATCATTGGATGACTAGGAACATTAAAAATATCTCGTTCTACCTATCTCAAACAACTATCTGTTATTTTTGGAAAAGTCAATAACACGAAGTTTCTTACCACTCATTCCAGGCACTCCCCAGCTAAACTGGCTCAAAAAAGGCAGAAAGAGTCAATAACCCGAAAATTGTCAAAAGATTTGAGATGGTGGATTGTGATCAGTAGAATTAGGTTGAAAATGGTGTTATAAAACTCATGTTATTGAGTTTTTTGAAATTATTTTAAAAATCAAAGTCACAGCTAATTTTGCCAATCACAATTAACGATATGTACTTTTTCAAAATTTGTGCATTATTAATTTTTTTTTGTTATTGACGTGCGGTTTTGGAGCCACTTTAGCCCTGGATGACGCAACTATCCGGGCTCCAAAATGTTAGTGTCATACCGATGACATGCATACCCATGCCCAGTTGCATGTGTGCCTATGCACGGGCTGTGACGATGTGGACTCATCGAAAAGGACATCCACACAACACGTCATGTTGCCTGGTTTGGAGGGGTGTACAACATGCAATCGGTCAAACCACCAAGAGACCGCAAAATGCTTTGTTGGGCGGACGGGAAAGCAGTAGGAGACATCTATCTCCCACGACTGATATCGTACTATAACACATAGGTAATTGGGGACAATAACTTGGAGACTTGACTTTGTTAGGGTTAGTTCAATAACAACTCATTTAATGTTTATCTCTTCATGTTGTGTGGTCAATAACATGCAAAGCCATTAACTTGGAAGGCAAGAATGTCCATCGCATGGGCAGTGACGATGTGGACATCGTGTGGGCCCTAATGACGTGGACTCGATATAAAAAATGTCCACACCATATGTCAGATCATCGTATTTTTGGGTGCATATAAAACACAATCAGTCTTTTGCAAACCATTAGGGCTGCGACCGGAAATTGAGGAGTCTGTAAATTATGGGATCTAGTGAAGCCGAATATGGATATATTGTCAATGCATAAGCTTGCATGATTGTAGGGGCAAAGGACTGCTTGCATTGCAAGTGGGGAAGGAAAACCCAAGATGGGTTGCATAGAGACAGTTGTGGTCTTGTTATGTTTGTGTTTACCTTTTTTATTATTCAGTGTATTCATTGTTCATGGACTAATAATATTTGTATTTTTCATTGTTAGCTTATTAGGACACATTAGATTTGTATTATGTTTTAAGCACTTATACCAAATGCATTTGTACGCTATCTTCATCATAGCTCTGGCACTATGGCTAACTGACACATATAATTTTGGCGATATGCATTACTTAGTGCTAGTTTATATTGAATGTTAAATGCAATTTCAGATTTGAACATGTAGGTTCATTCTATGTGTCTTGAATTGCATTTACTTCCCACTATAGAATACCACTAACACTAGTTATCCATGCAGGTTGTTCATTTCGAAGGACGATTGAGAAGTCCACTGAAACGTCCAAAATTTCTAGGTTTTTGCTCCCTCTACGTGCTTTGATATTACTTGCACTGTACTGTCTCCTTATTAATAATGTTCAGGACTTGTGTAATTTCTTATAAGAGGCTTTATATATATATATATATATATATATATATATATATATATATATATATATATATATATATATATATATATATATATATATATATATATATATATATATATATATATATATATATATATATATATATATATATATATATATATATATATATATATATATATATATATATATATATATATTGATGCATATTATTCTTTCATTTGGTAGAAATGTTTGAATAAAATTCATGTATTTTATCAAGTAATATTGATGGTCCTTAGCTTAACGTGTTACTGAACGAAGAAAACGATCAATGCAGTTGTGTGCTGCCTTATAGTCTTTTTCGTACATGTGCATCTTAGATAATAAGATATTATTCCCCACTCTGAAATCCGTAGAAATGTTATTTATGGAAATTGGCCTCATGAAACCAATGTTAGTTACATGAACCTTATATCTGAATTCCAGCAGATGATGTGTGCATTGCAACAGTTGTTCTGTATATATGATATTCATTTGGATAAGAGAGTTTACATTCATCTGATTGTTTGCATAAATATAGATTAGCAATGTTCCTCAATGGGAGAGTACTGTGTGTTTTTGACATTCCAATATCGATTTGAAATGATATGTGGAGTGCGGTGGGAGATGAGGGGATATTGTATGCATGTTGTTGCAGTGGCAGAGATCCGTGATCGAGCCCTCCTCATCTGTCTATCATCCTTGTTCTCCATTTTTCTACATTGAATCATTCATACCAGGTTATTAATAATATCCCCATAGCAAGTAAGAGATAGAATCTTTAGAATAGATACTTATTTCGAAAGAGACATGTCTTTCTAATAATGAATTGGTGCTCTTTATTGACATTAATTAGCGTCAAAGAGTGTTTTCTAAGTTTGGACGTTGTCGCGATGGACACTCCTGTTCTGCTGGAATCCACAAAGCAGCAAATGTCTTTTCTTGGGAATATTTCGGACAAGTGCTTGCTGATGGTTTTGGAGTCAAATCATCCTTTGGTTCTTCATGTCGTCAAAAAGGTGCTAGGGCAGGAATTTCTCGATGCCAAGCATAGATACCGAGTGAACACAAATATCACCTCTATGTTTGTTGCTTTGTGCATCGAAATGGGGGTCGGGAAACCCAAAACAAAGCTATTGTGCCCGAAACTTTTTCACCACTATTTTTTGGGGGAAATTTACTTGGTGTTGGACAACATTGATGATCAGAAACGTATCCCCATGACTAATCAGTATTACATGTTGCGTGACAAAGTGAATGAAGTTAGGAAGTTCCAGTTAATTCAGACCATGGAACTGGAAGATTTCAATCGGAACAGGCTAGAAAGACAACACAATTTGAATTTCCTTCTTTATGTGGCAGACTGTATGACGCACCCGGATTTCTTTGACATGGGGCAGTTTGTTCATGATGAAAATCTTTAGGGGAGGCAAGATATCGGTGTGACCGAGGATGGTTAGATTGAGGAGGGAAATAATTGGGGTTTGGGCCTAGGTGAAATGTGGATACCGGAGGACATGAGGATCATTGAAGGAATTGCTACTGGTCTAGCCCATGTGAAATGCAGAATGGATTCCCGGTGATCGTGGAAGTTCATGCTGCACAGGTGGTGCATGAAGCTATATCTGACTCCTCTGACAACGAGGAATGATGTTGACCCTCTCGTTCCCTGCGTTTAGATATATTAATATTTCTTGTTGTTTGGTTTTAGAATCTTTTTGTAATCTTTGGACTTTAAGCGGTTAATAGTAGATATGGAGCATACTGGCTCTCTTTTTATTCCCTATGCTCATTTTGAGTAGGCAAAATGCTATGGTTTCTTGCTGTTTGTTTTATCATGTATATGACAGAGGTATAGTGATACATAGACACCTCTGCTAAAAGTTTATAATCTACAGGATACAGCCTGCATGAGGAGTTTGTGGGCATTTTTGCTTTGACAGAGGTTTTAATAGCATATAGTCACCTCTGATTCTTGTAATTTTTTCCTACATAGCAATACAAGGTGCTCACCTATCCAGCTATTTATCAACTAAAAAAAGATTAGCATCAAAGAGGGAGGAACTGAATCGCTATGCAGTAGATTGTGATGGAATGATTATCAATGTTTTGTATGTTTTTTTATCAATTGTTAACGAAGTATAGTGACTGTATTATAATTTGGATGGGGACATCACATGCACCCTTTTGAGAAGATGCCTGATGGATCATAATCCATTATTTGTTGCAAATGCAACGAAACCATTCCTTGTTACTATTAACGATGATCTCGAGTGGCAGGCATACGAATACTTAGGAGGGTCACCACTTGCTGGTCGTATATAACATAGGCATCTGCGTGCCTCATTTCGCAATGTGCGAATAATCGGTTGTGTTGCCATTCTAACCTTTGTCTTCAACGTGCAGTGTTATTGAGGTGTATAGAGAAAAATATATCTGAAAATTTAGGAGATAAGATATGAACTTACTTGATCATCGTCAATAGAGAACCTACAATACCCACACAATTCAAAGCCAAATGAACTAAGAAATACACACATATAGTAAAATCTACTCTATTGCACTTATATCTCCGAAGACCTTGTGTTAAAAAAATGATGCTTTGAAAAGAACATGCACAAGAATCTATGGTCAATGAATCTATGAAATATGACGGATGCAAAAAAAAAATGCTAGAATGCATAGAGTAGGCTCCAATGCTAGATTGACAAATTGCTAAATTGCGTATTGGGATTGACGAAGATGAAAGAATCTTGTTATATATAAGACCTTTTAGAAAATGGAAGGATAGAATTAAGATGCTTGGCTAGGACTAAAGGGTACGTGTACAAAATGATTAAATAATAAGTTGGTATGTAGAAGAAATAATAAAATAATGAAGGCGTTGGGCAGACGAAGATTAAGAGATAAATGTCACGTGTCATAGACTGAAAAGTAAATGATTTAATTGTCCAAATAAAAATTTATTTATTTAATAGAGGAAGTGGGAGCAATTTAATAAATAAAATATTTATTTCATTTACGGAAATGATGATTAAAATATTTATTTGAATGATGAAAGGCTTAGAAGAGGAAAAATGAATTAATTATATAAATTAAAATTTATAATTTTTTTTTTGGAGATAAGTGCTATCTATAATGGGGATAGCTCCCTATATTGCTTCAAAAAAGAGAGTACATATTTCAACTTGACTCATACTAGCAATTTTAAATACCTGCCATCCTTCCCTAACTAGACACAAACATACTTAAACACACAATCAACCTCACTATTGTTCACTACACAACCTTCTAAGACACACTTACATAATATAATTTACAAATCCTATCATCAATACTCTGCATTCAGGCCTTAGCCGCTACATTTTAAAGCCCACACAAACCTCTGCATTCAAACAGTTCCTAACCTCTCATGAACTGGAGGATCAATGTTGCATACTCACCCAAATTGAAGAGATTTTTCTGTAGATGCCTCTGAAATCCACCAATCCCCTGAGTTCTTGAGCCTACAAAAAGGAGCTAGGTTGCCATTCATCACTGCACATCTGAACAATTCCCATGCCTCCTCCCCAAAATTTCTTATCCTCTCCCTCTCAGCCTCCCTTTCCCTCTTCTCTCTTCTTACCCTCTCTTTCTCACTATCCTATGAATCCTCCTCATTGCCTTCTTTAGACCCACCTGATTCACTACCTTCATCCAAATCCGAGGAGAAATAATTTTCAGCGTTGAAGTATACTTTCAGGACACTCTCTTTAACCCCTTCGTGCAACTCAAAAATGGCTTCCACCACAGTATCTCCATTAACTCCTTTCATGAATCCCTCCATTAGCTTGACACACCTGTCCCTTGACTCTAATATGTCCACCAGAGGAACAAAAACAACCTCATATATAAACCCATCGCACCAGTGCCTATCTATGTTCAGAGAGACTTCCACCATGCCATAGATTGTATCATATATATTCTTTTGTGACAAAAGGTCTCTGATCTGGACTTCCAGAAGCTCCTCACAATTCTGGAAACTGAGCCCTACAAAGTTCACCATCTTCTATGCCCTCTCTTCATCTTCTGCACTATAAAAAACTTGTATGCTCCTGTCCTCTCCAACCTGTTCTCTATATAAGGCCGATAAACATCTAGAACATACCGGGAATCTAGGAAAAATCTCTGCAACTCTCTGTCTGAAGCTCTAAAAATCTAATCTCAAATCTAAAGCACTCGATTACAATCTTCTATGCGAGTCGAGCTTAGAATGCCAACATATTTAGAACCATCTCTGTGTTGTCAACTCAGCTCTGACAAGATAGACCAATAAATGCAACCTCATTTCTTTAAAATAGCTAAAAGCCACGTTGCTGGAAAGGACAAGCCATTTAAAATTTATGACTATTACATTACTTAGGATATAAATAAAATATTTAATTATATGAACTTGACATTCTTAGCCATCTACAATTGATAGTGTCTTTTGATATAAATTGGATCTTTGTTCCTTTTTCAGATCAAAGATGTCACATGCGTTTAGAGCTATGTTCAAAGAAGCTACTGCTATTGCTTCACCTCTCTCTGAACCAGATGACATACCAAGAGTTGGTTGCGTTGCTCGGTTGGTTGTGCCATATGACACCTACTTGCATGTAAGTGCATTAGATTCAATCGATGAGACAACATGTACTTTTTCTTGATTTTGTCATCCTTTTTAAGTCTTGTGATTGGGAGGTCGAGTTTGTATACTCGGGAGGGAGATGGGGCTTCAAATCTAAAGCAGGCGCCAGTTGGTCGTTCGATTTTGAAGCCATCGACAGGTGGTCTTCAAACTGACTACACGACCATATCGGTAATCATGTCTCTTGTTTGTATTACAATTTATTTCCACATGTGTGTGCTGTGAAATTGGAAGTAGGGCTTCTTAAGTGGAAAAATAGACTACTTTATGGAGTTAAAAGCACCGCTGATGTCTTCTTTTTTATTCAACAACAACATGATAACGTGTTTGTTGGTGGGGAAAATGAGACCATTGGGAATGTAGAGGAGTGCGAGACTATGGTTGAGGATCGTGGTGATAGTGAAAAAGAGGATGTCTGTAGTGATTACGAGGCTACGACTGAGGACAGCGAAGGGCAGGGTGTTGATGGTCACGAATAGGGACAATGAGGGGGCAGTATTGATGTGTACTATTTGTTATTATATTTTGTATCATCTCTATAATACTTTATTCCAACAAAATTAAATGTGATGTTTTGTCATGTACGGTCTGTGCAGCAAAAGACCGACCACAAAAGAGAATATGTCGATGGCAGGTTGTTCTACTTTTGTCTCTTCGGTGAATGTCCGTATAATGGAGGCCATAGATTTTGGGACTTGGGGAGGTTGAACCTGCATAGATTGTCAGTGCACAACCTCCCATTATTGGAGGTCCTAAGACACGGTCGTGCATTGCATGCTACCAATAAATGCAGCCAGCGTCGCATAGAGACAACACAAAGATACATGAATAAGAAGGTGGGTGATGTCGAGTACCATATGACAGTACGATACAATATGCAAAAAAAACGTGTCACTGATCAGGTGTGCAAAGATTATGGTACATAAACATTTGATGAGCATCCTGTCGAAGGGAAGGAAGAGATAAGTGAAGCAATGCAGGTGTACAATAGCAGTCCATTGAGGGAGGAGAGATTGAAGAAGGTTTTACAGTTAATGGAAAAAAATAAACTTGGAAGAGAGGTAATTCCCAGTGATTGTTTTATTTTATACTTCACTATAATGGATGTAATTTTCCAAAGTACGCATAATTGAGCTATCCTAGGCTCCTGAGCAGATGGTTTGTACCAGCGAAGATGATATTGAAGTGAATATGGGATTGTATGCACTGCTTGTAACAAATGTGCAACTCAACAACTGTGCACCTTCTTCGTTGGGGAGGCAAAAGAAGACAAAGGCTGCCATGAAAAAAAGGCCGACTTCAATTGAGGTCAAATATTTGTCATCAAAGGTGAATGTTTGTTCATTTATGTGTTTTCATTGCATATTATTCTTTGTACTCCATAGGCTTCTATGCTGATTGTTCCATCCCTGTGATGTTAGGTTGATGTTGACGAGGTTAGTGGAGGGAGCCCGTAGTTGTCTAGAGATCTGGCTGACACTGTATGTAGTGGGCCAGAAAAAGTATCCTGTAAACCTCGGACGTCCATTAGGACAAAGTGCTAGAAGGAGACAATGAACCAAAAGTTGAGTGCACCCAGAGATGAGAAGAATGCAGGGCAGTCTCTTGATTTGGGGCAGACGTTGGAGGATACAAGCAAACATCAACAGGTAATACAGATAGTTTTACATGGCTAAACCGGTTGCAAAAGGAGTTATAAATCTCTTGTTATTCACATTTCTGAAAATTTTCCAAAAAAAAAGTCACTGCTAAATCTACCCATCTCGATCAAGGATCTCTAATTAAAAAAAAAAATCGTAATTTTGGATTTTCGTGTTCTTGACGGGCAGTTTTGCAGCCAGTTTCCCTCATATGGTTTCATATGGTTTAATTTTGTAGTTACACTCCTTTTGAATGTGCGCTCTTTTGCAGCATACTGCCGCAGAAGGAAACGTTGATGGGAAGAAACGTTCCACGGGAAATGGCAGTGACTTTGCAACTGCAGACTGCGATGGGGATGAAGGGGATAATGTGTGTTAGCCACCTATTTTGGTATTGATCTATTGCATTGACATGAATTGATTTAGTTATGTTGATGGCCAGCTATACAAAAATGTTATTTACGTTAACACATAGATATGTTACTCATGCAATCAACTGTGCAAGACGAGGAAGACTGTATCGATGAAGACAGGCCCACTCTTGCTGTTGGAGATGAAGTGCACCTTCAACTCGATGGGAAAGTTGTTGGTAAAGGTATTGTTGATGGGGTTGGGAGGGGTGTGCGATGTCACAACAATCCGCTCCAACGAGGTTGTACTAAAGTCTGAATCGTGGATGTCTTTGATGGCAATGCCTCGCTACCTTATCCGCATTCCTTCTCCGAGTCATTATCAAACTCCCTTAAGTCGTGGGAGGTGTGGGATATCAAAGACCTTGTCCATGTCCCATATGTAGTAAGATTATAAGATCCTTTTCTTTGTTCTCTCATGCAACCATTTAACTTTTTTGAATGCAACAATATTGGTAGCAGTCATTTAATGTTACTTTTTATGTGGTAGGTTATAGTTGTCGAAACTATTGAGCCACAAATCGGGATATTAAATGCAATCTTGTGATCATACAGACAAGTGCAAGGCTATGAACACTTGGCATCACCCCTCCTGAGTTACATAAGAACTCGAAGAAGCGCCAAGTCTTCTACTCTGGTGTCAACTCCGTTGCGCAAAATAGGCAGAGGAGGCGATAAATATATTTTTGTTGTGTTTGTCCCCCTTATGGGACTCAAAATAGAAGCTTGAAAGCTCAGACAATAGACATTAATAAATATAGCCAGATACTCTAGTGGAAGAATACTCTTCATAAACCATTTGCACCCTATCTCAGCTGCTTAGAAGCTGAAATTTGTTTAAACATTGTGTATCTGTGAACAATTATTTATGCATTTATTCTTTGTTTGTGCGTACATGTGATAATTATTTGTGCATTTTTTCATTGTTTGTGTGTATATTGTAATGCATACCAGGGGATACTGTGGTGGAACATCCTAATCTGCCTTGTAATATAATGCAACATAGCCTTTTTCTCAATGTACCGTACTTCACAAATTTCTCTGTGTTGCTATTATCTGTTTTCATATATGTTACTGTAACACCCACCCTAGCAACTTTTCTTGGCAGGGACATTATTTGTTATATTTGGTGATGTTGGACTCTATATTTCCTTGTTAGAGTAGATGATGAGACATATTTAGTTATATTTGCACCTTTATGGTTCAGTATGTTATCTGATGCATTAGTGAGTTAGGGGTTTCATTGGTTTATGTACATGATTTCATTATGATAATCTTTTCATATGGCTACTATATTTTATAATTATTATCTCGAGCTAACAATGCTAACCCAACCATGCTTAGAATAGATTACTATATGAGATATCTGTAGGATGAGGGGAGGTAGTTGTAGTTACTCTACGGAGACCCACACGATGTCGCAATCCCCCTCGTTGTTTATCATTTGTATATGGATATATATTTCGGTGATGCAGGATTGCAGGTACTAGGCATCGACTCCACCTAGCTACACAGGTCTGAGTGTGCCTCTAAATCCTCGAATGTTGTTGTTGCGGAGATAACACCAAGGTTCCCACAAGTAAACCTATTGGACGTAGGTCTCCTGTTTAGGAAGATCACCCTATCTCGAGGGTTGGGCAATGTCATGTTTATGATGGGTATTGGGTTGAGTATTTTGATTGGTTCGGATTTATATTGTTCGTATTTTTTTATTATTTCTTTGATAGGATACCTACACATTAAATGATTTAAGTGGTTTATGTTATGTTGCATTAAAAAGATGAAACAAAAGTAATATAGATTTATTATGTTATATCTATGAACATATATATATATATATATATATATATATATATTCGCAAATATGGGTGCAAACATATATGCCTATATATATATATATTATGTATGTGTAAAATAAGATTTGTTTTTATTAATTCTATATATATAAAAAAAGGATAAAATAAAAAGATTGAGGTTTAAAATAATGTTATATTAGTCAATGAGTTTTGAACCTATGACTTCTCTTGTATGAGTCTTGATAGTTACCGTTGAGCTATATGTGTTATTTGAGATTTTTGTTAGCTATCTAATATTTAGTATGCTTATTTACATGGGGTATCTATTAAATTTTAAATAAACTATTATAGTTAGTGTTAATAAATAATACCAACCATAGAGGTTGGAACGGTTGCTCCCCGTAAAACAACCTCTCCAACTATACAAGTTGGTATTATTTATTGAAGTTTGTATTTTGGAGAAGGGGGTTGGTATTTTCCGGGAAGGTAATCAGAAAGAATTTGAAGGTTTAGGAGCAGAAAGAGAGATTTGCACAGGAAGAGGTTGGATTTTTGCTTGTTCTTTCTCAAAGGATTTTCTCCGCAGGAACCAAGGTGGGCCTCATTCCAGGAAGAATCCATGTGGCTTGCTTGTGCTATGCTTGCATAATTTAAATAAATATTAGATGAAAATTTAAATTTAAAAATCTGAGTGTTATTCTTGAAATACTTTCTTCTACTTCTTTCTTTGTTTGTGTAAGGGATATGCTTGGTTGGGAAATTCAACCTGGAGAAAATGAGTGTCATGTTGGGAGTAATAACTCTTGTATTTGTTTTAGTTTTATTTTTATAATTTTTAATTGTCCCAGTTTTGCTAGTTCTGATTCTGTTATTCATAATTTTCACTACGGATATTATTTGTCAAATCGCTTTCGGTGAAAACGTAGAAATCTAGGCATAATAAAGCATATTAAAAATTTAGGAAAATCCAACGGTTAGTTTGAAAGTTATGTTCCCTGTCCCGAGACTAATTTTCTAGTCAATCAAAACTAAAAATCATTCATTGTTTGTGTCACTAGGGCATCAAATATCTTCCTCAAACTAAAACCAAATGATTAAAAAAATAATTGGATATGAAATAAAACTCCAAATATTATAATAATCCATCATCTTTTAATGATTTAAAACTAATTTATGAACATACTCTTTTACTCAACTCTATCAAAGAGGGGTTTAAATAGTTTTAATAAAATTTATTTAAACTTTTATTATAATCTTTGGTTGAGGCTAAAATTAAATATAAATCATTATACTATTTTCTCAAATATATTTCAGTCTTCACTCAAACCATTTATCAAGATAAATATCTATTAAACAACAAGAAACATGGTTCAATTTTAATAGGTTTTTGAGTTGTTATTTGGGTTGATTTTCCTTCTTAGGGGTTTGGGTGCTTTCTATGGTAGGTACCTCTATTTTAAAGACTCTAATTCATGTATGTGAGGTGTTCATGATAAAAATAAAATAAAATGTTTTATATATGTTATGTATTGGCCACCTCCTTTTCATGCTTGATTGTGGCTTAGGGATATGGGTCAAACTCATCCTTATGGTTGGAGTACATGGGAGAGTACTTGAACTTATATGCTTATTGTGTGAGATGAATTATTTTTATTTTTATTTGATAAATGTTTTGAGTAGGGTAACTAGATACCCTAGGTGGGTGGCTCACTATAGGTTGCCAGGACCCAAAGTGGTTTCTAGGAGATCCTATGAGTGGGTTTAATTCAAGTGATAACCTTTTTAAAAATGAACTTGGGTTGGGTTGGGATATAACACACTAATACAAGATAAATGATTATTTTAGTCCATATAGGCCTGTTGGAGTACCGCGACCATTGTTACAGGCTGGGTGGATCCTTTTGAGAGGGGACCGCGGTACATGGTAGGCAGGGTGGATCCCAACATTAAGGTTGTGTGATGACACCCACCTAGTAGGTGTTCTGGTTCTGTCTCTCTCTCTCGTGATGTTATTTGATGTTGTTATGTGATATGTGGTTCTTGTTTATTGTTTTGGGGAAACATGTCTCATGGCCTTAGTATTGCCCTAGTACTTGCGTGGACCTTGGTTTTATCTTCTAGCACGGGGGAGTGGACCTTTGTGGTTCCACGTGGTTGGGTGGTAAATATTTTTTTCGAGGTGTGTTCGTGATCTCTTTTGATGATGCTTCTTGATCCTTGATTGAAGATGTTGAAAACCTTTCTTTTGAGCTAGTACATTCAAATATTGTAAATATTATTTGTAAGCCATGAATGGCCTTATAATAAACATGTAATTTTATGAAAAGCATTATAAAAGGGAGGGTAGTTTATAGGAACTATGATAAGGGATGATTACTTTGTATTTGAAACAATGTTTTTAAAAGTTATGTTACCCTTCCTAATCTATCCCTTTATGATCTTATTGTGTTATTATGAAAATTGAGTAGAAGGCATTAATAGAAATTGCAATTGCATTATTATATATGTTGTTATCAAATGAAAAGTATTAATTGTATGGATGTTGTAAATAATAATCAAGGGGAAAATGATGCAAAGGATAGTATTCATTCTATAGTGGGAATGGGATTATGGGAAATGGGATTGTTATGTACTTTTACTTTGGTCTCAAGTGAAATGATAAAAGCTTTGTAGCATATTCAATAGGTAGTAAAGTTAATGTGTTGTGAATTATTATATCATGCTCATAATTAAGAAGATAATTGTATGTTTATTTTATGCACATTATGTTATGTGTTAAACGGTTATATCTTTCAATTATGTTGATGAACATTAAAGGGAACTTGTAAGGGCATTAAGTATGTTTACTTTCTAGAGGTGGTAGATGTATTTTATATTAAAAAATATATATTGTAGCATATTTTGGAACTTTTGTTCTTGTCCTACTGGGTTCCTTGGCGGGGCATGACAATTTGGTATCAGAGCCCTAGGTTGCTACACTGGGAACTCTAGGGTCTATTATGCTTAGTTAGATTATATTTTGCATCTATATATATCCTTTCTTATGTTGTGTTAGTCTCCGAGATGGCCCTTGTTACTCGTAGAGCAACTAGGGATGGAAACCGAAACTCTGCCTCTAGGTCTCAACAAGAGAGTTTCCAAGGGAACCATGAGGGAGAACAATCCCAAGATACCCATAGGGAAGAGAGAGATGCAAGTCAAAATAATGAATCTGAATGGGTTCAATTGAGGCGCATGATGGGGGAGATCCTACAGAGGTTAGATACAATTGAAAATAAAGAAAACCATGAGGAAGGAAATAACTCTCAACATCATGACAGGGAAAGAGATAGGAGCCACAGGAGAGAGACAAGGAGACCAGATAGTGATTCTATTGCTCACAAGAGGGATTTACTTAGGGCTAAGATACCTCTTTTCTTTGGCAATGAGGGGGGATCTATGGCAGAAACTTGGTTATTTGATCTTTAAAGATGTTTCACCATGCACCCTTTTAGTAGCAATGTTAAAGCTAGATGTGCCATTATGCACTTAAGAAAGTTTGCTTCAACATGGTGGCGAATGGAGGAAGAAAAACTCCAGGTTAGCATAGACACCATTTCTTGGGAATTATTTTTAGAAAGCTTTAAAGATAGATTCATGTCAGATCAATGGAGACAAGGTAGAGCAGAAGAACTCCATCACCTAAAGCAAAACAACATGTTGGTTGAAGATTATGAGCGAAAGTTCTATGAACTTAAGCCCTTCTCAGGTTACAAGGAGGATGGACCTATGTTGGTGCAACATTTTATTAGGGGATTCAATGGCCATATTTTTGGGGATGTAGCGGTCTTTGAACCAAAGAGTCTTCGAGATGCAATAGCCAAAGCCTTTCTAGTGGAGAGGAATGTTAATTTGAGTTTAGGAGGCCATTCCGACAATCGAGGTAATAGTGTTGGGGCCATCTCTAAGGGGAACCAATAACAAGGGACGTCAGGCTCTAAGAATCAACAATCAACTCTCAAAGGAGGACATTTCTCACACAAGAAAAAGTCCCAGAATTACAATCAGAGTGGTAGAAAATTTCAATACCAACAAAATCATGGTAATTCTCGCACCCAGCAGAAGTATACCCCTCAACCATCCCAAAATTCTCAGAACATTAATAAAGGGAGTTACCAGCAATCGAGTGCACCATCTACAAGAAATTTTGTGAGAAACACGGGTTGTTATTCTTGCGGGCAGCATGGGCATATTGCAGTACATTGTCCTCAACGCACCAAGTCCCTCGCAAACCAGAATCAGGCAGCCTCCGAACCCATAGTAGGAAATGCAAGCCAGTCCCATAGAATATTTGCCGAAATAGAGCAAAAGCAAACTGATCACCAAGGCACAATTATTGAAACCACAAGTTCGTTAAAGGGTAAAACTATATCTATTTTATTTGATTCTGGAGCAATTGATTCCTTCATATCTCCATCCTTAGTAGAAAAGTGTGGGCTAGTGGCAAAAGGGCAAGGAGTTAAGTGGTAGGTAGAACTAGCCTCTGGGACCAAAATGAGCACAGATTTATGTGTCCAAGAATGTGAATTGGGATTAGGACCCTTCACTACAAAGGTAGACCTTCATGTAATCCCTCTTGGCTCTTATGGGGTTGTTTTAGGTATAGATTGGATAGAAGAGCATGAATCCAACATAGAGTGCAGAAAGAAAACTATATATTGTATTGATGATTCTGGTGAGCATAGAGTGATAGTAGGTATTCAACAACCCATATCTCTCCGTATGATATCTGCAATGCAACTCAAGCGATGTATGCGAAAGGGATGTCAACTTTTTGCAGTCTTAGTTAATGATCTTGATGAAGAGGAAAGTAAGGAAGTAACACTTGATCACCCCTTGCTTCAAGAGTTTGTTGATGTATTTCCTAAGGAAATCCTAGGAATGCCTCCAAAAAGGGATATTGATTTTTGTATAGACTTGGTACCAGGAGCGGAACCCATCTCCAAAGCTCCATAGTGCATGACTACTCAGGAACTAAGTGAGTTAAAGTTACAATTAGAGGAACTATTGGAAAAGGGTTTTATCAGGCCGAGTGTATCACCATGGGGTGCTCCAGTGATTTTTGTGAAGAAGAAGGATGGTTCTCTCAGGCTTTGTATTGACTATCGACAACTCAATAAAGTTACCATTAAGAATCGATACCCACTACCCCGTATTGATGACTTGTTTGATTAGATGAAAGGGGCAAAGGTATTTTCCAAAATTGACCTTAAGTCAGGATACCACCAGCTAAGGATCCTTGAGACCAACATCTATCGTACAACCTTCCATACTTGATATGGCCACTATGAATTCACTGTGGTGCCTTTTGGTCTAACTAATGCTCCTTCAGTATTCATAAGCCTTATGAATGGAGTATTTAGAACTTAATTGGATAAGTTTGTGATAGTTTTCTTAGATGATATATTGGTGTACTAAAAAACAATGGAAGAGCATGAACAACATCTACGCCAAGTGTTACAATGCCTACGAGAAAATCAGTTATATGCTAATGTTGAGAAATGTGAGTTCTTTCAAACTGAAGTTAAGTATCTTGGTCACGTTATCTCAGGGGAAGGAATATCTGTGGACCCAACAAAGATTCAAGCCATAGTAGAATGGCCAACACCCACTAATGTCTTAGAAGTTTGTAGTTTCATGGGCCTAGCTGGCTATTATCGACGTTTTGTTATGGGTTTTTCCAAGATAGCTCATCCTATCACTTCCTTGCAGAGGAAGGGGAAGAAGTTTATTTGGACCGAAAAATGTGAAGAAGCTTTAAATGTTTAAAGGAGAAGCTAACCAGTGCTCCAATTTTGGCAATACCTAACCCCTCAGAAGATTTTTTGGTCTGCACAGACGCTTCCTTGGAAGGCATAAGGGCAGTATTAATGCAGGAAGGTAGAGTTATTGCTTATGAGTCTAGGAAGTTGAAAAACCATGAACTCAACTATCCTACTCATGATTTAGAGTTAGCGGTTGTAATTAATGCCTTGAACCGATGGAGACATTTATTGTTAGGACATCGATTTGAACTCCATACAAATCACCGTAGCCTTCAGTACATATTTACTCAGCCTAATCTCAATGCTAGGCAGTGCAGGTAGATGGAATTTTTGTGTGAATATGATTTTGAAGTAAAATACATTCAAGGAAAATAAAATATAGTTGCAAATGCCTTGAGCTGTAGGAGGCATGAGATATCAACAATAATAGTTGAAGTTGATTTGAAGAGTAAGATACTTAATGCACTCCCATTAGATGACTGGTATCAAGAGGTCCGATCAGAGATTGCTTCAGGCAGAACGCTAGAAGGTAGATATACTGGATATACAATGGATATTGATGGTCTTCTTAGGTGTATGGGACGTATTTATGTTCCACCCTCTGATGGACTTTGAAGGTTAATTTTAGTGGAAGCCCATCGTGCACCTTACTCGGCACATCTTGGTGTCAAGAAGATGCATGCAGATTTGAGGAAACTCTACTATTGGGCAGGTTTGAGGAGAGACATAGCAGACTTTGTATCTTGTTGCCTTGAGTGTCAAAGGGTGAAGGCAGAGCACCAACATCCAGCAGGATATTTACAGTCCCATGCAGTTCCAGAATGGAAATGGGACATCATTTCTATGGATTTCATAGTTGGCTTGCCTACATCTTCGCGACGTCATGATGCCATTATGGTTACCGTCGATCGGTTGACTAAGGTCGTTCATTTTTCTCCTCTTAGATCTTCATATACAACATCTTCACTAGCACAAATTTTTGTCAGAGACATTGTTAGATTACATGGAATTCCACGTAAGATTATTTCAGATCGGGATCCAGTGTTCACTTCGTCTTTTTGGACAGCCTTGCAACATGATTTAGGGACTCAGCTAAACTATAATACTGCTTACCATCCCGAGACTGATGGTCAGACAGAGCGAGTTAATCAAATTTTGGAGGACATGTTGAGGATGTATGTGATGGATCGACAGTCCGCTTGGGAGGATTACTTGTATCTAGTCGAGTTTGCATATAACAATGGGTATCACAGTTCCATCAGCATGTCACCGTATCAGGCCTTGTATGGTAGACCTTGTCGCACACCCTTGAGTTGGGATAGATTGGATGATAGGACACTTCTTGGATCAGAAATGTTACAGGATATGGAAGTACAGGTTCAGGGTATCAGAGAACATTTGGCAACTACACAAGATAGACAGAAGAAGTATGCAGATGCTCATAGGGTTGATAGGCAATTCGTAGTTGGTGATAGGGTATTTTTGAGGGTCCGCCCTCGTAAGAGCCCAATTCATTATGGAAAAGGTTCTAAGCTGGCACCTAGATTTGTAGGTCCATTTGAGATCCTGGAGAGGATACGACCAGTTGCTTATCGACTCGCCCTGCTGCCTAGCCTTGCACGTATTCATGACGTATTTCATGTTTCTGTTCTTAGAAAATATATTCTAGATTTGACACATGTATTGGATTGGACTTCTTTACAGGTCGCGGACGGGCAGGTGGCTTTGGAGCCAGTACGTATACTATAGCAGCGGACACTGACCCTCAGGGGGTGCACCATAGAGTAGGCAAGGGTCCAATGGGACCCAAATGATGAAACTTCAGCTACATGGGAGGATTTGGGTAGACTTAGAGCTACTTACCCCTATTTGTTTATAAGCTTCCAGGAGTAAGCCTAGTTCTAGGGGGGGAGGATGTAATACCCACCCTAGTGACTTTTCTTGGCAGGGACATTATTTGTTATATTTGGTGATGTTGGACTCTATATTTCCTTGTTAGAGTGGATGATGAGACATATTTAGTTATATTTGCACCTTTATGGTTCAGTATGTTATCTGATGCATTAGTGAGTTAGGGGTTTCATTGGTTTATGTACATGATTTCATTATGATAATCTTTTCATATGGCTGCTATATTTTATATTTATTATCTCGAGCTAACAATGCTAACCCAACCATGCTTGGAATAGATTACTATATGAGATATCTATAGGATGAGGGGAGGTAGTCATAGTTACTCTACGGAGACCCACACGATGTCGCACTCCCCCTCGTTGTTTATCATTTGTATATGGATATATATTTTGGCGATGCAAGATTGTAGGTATTGGGCATCGACTCCACCTGGCTACACAGGTATGAGCGTGCCTCTAAATCCTCGAATGTTGTTGTTGCGGAGATAACACCAAGGTTCCCACAAGTAAACCTATTGGACGTAGGTCTCCTATTTAGGAAGATCACCCTATCTTGAGGGTTGGGCAATGTCATGTTTATGATGGGTATTGGGTTGAGTATTTTGATTGGTTCGGATTTATATTGTTCGTATTTTTTTATTATTTCTTTGATAGGATACCTACACATTAAATGATTTAAGTGGTTTATGTTATGTTGCATTAAAAAGATGAAACAAAAGTAATATAGATTTATTATGTTATATATATATTCGCATATATGGGTGCACACATATATGCCTATATATATATATATATTGTATGTATGTGTAAAATAAGATTTGTTTTTATTAATTCTATATATAAAAAAAAAGGATAAAATAAAAAGATTGAGGTTTAAAATAATGTTATATTAGTCAATGAGTTTTGAACCTATGACTTCTCTTGTATGAGTCTTGATAGTTACCGTTGAGCTATATGTGTTATTTGAGATTTTTGTTAGCTATCTAGTCTTTAGTATGCTTATTTACGTGGGGTATCTATTAAATTTTAAATAAACTATTATAGTTAGTGTTAATAAATAATACCAACCATAGAGGTTGGAACGGTTGCTTCCCGTAAAACAACCTCTCCAACTATACAAGTTGGTATTATTTATTGAAGTTTGTATTTTGGAGAAGGGGGTTGGTATTTTTTGGGAAGGTAATCAAAAGGAATTTGAAGGTTTAGGAGCAGAAAGAGAGATTTGCACAGGAAGAGGTTGGATTTTTGCTTGTTCTTTCTCAAAGGATTTTCTCTGCAGGAACCAAGGTAGGCCTCATTCCAGGAAGAATCCATGTGGCTTGTTTGTGCTATGCTTGCATAATTTAAATAAATATTAGATGAAAATTTAAATTTAAAAATCTGAGTGTTATTCTTGAAATACTTTCTTCTGCTTCTTTCTTTGTTTGTGTAAGAGATATGCTTGGCTGGGAAATTCAACCTGGAGAAAATGAGTGTCATGTTGGGAGTAATAACTCTTGTATTTGTTTTAGTTTTATTTTTATAATTTATAATTGTCCCAGTTTTGCTAGTTCTGATTCTGTTATTCATAACTTTCACTACGGATATTATTTGTCAAATCGCTTTGGTGAAAATGTAGAAATCTAGGCGTACTAAAGCATATTAAAAATTTAGGAAAATCCAATGGTTAGTTTGAAAGTTATGTTCCCTGTCTTGACACTAATTTTCTGTCAATCAAAACTAAAAATCATTCATTGTTTGTGTCACTAGGGCATCAAATATCTTCCTCAAACTAAAACCAAATGATTATAAAATAAATGGATATGAAATAAAACTCCAAATATTATAATAATCCATCATCTTTTAATGATTTAAAATTAATTTATGAACATACTCTTTTACTCAACTCTATCAAAGAGGTTTTTAAATAGTTTTAATAAAATTTATTTAAACTTTTATTATAATCTTTGGTTGAGGCTAAAATTAAATATAAATCATTATACTATTTTCTCAAATATATTTCAGTCTTCACTCAAACCATTTATCAAGATAAATATCTATTAAACAACAAGAAACATGGTTCAATTTTAATAGGTTTTTGTGTTGTTCTTTGGGTTGATTTTCCTTCTTAGGGGTTTGGGTGCTTTCTATAGTAGGTACCTCTATTTTAAAGACTCTAATTCATGTATGTGAGGTGTTCATGATAAAAATAAAATAAAATGTTTTATATATGTTATGTATTGGCCACCTCCTTTTCATGCTTGATTGTGGCTTAGGGATATGGGTCAAACTCATCCTTATGGTTGGAGTACATGGGAGAGTACTTGAACTTATATGCTTATTGTGTGAGATGAATTATTATTATTTTTATTGAGTAGGGTAACTAGATACCCTAGGTGGGTTGCTCACTATAGGTTGCTAGGACCCAAAGTGGTTTCTAGGAGATCCTATGAGTGGGTTTAATTCAAGTGAACCTTTTTAAAAATGAACTTGGGTTGGGTTGGGATATAACACACTAATACAAGATAAATGATTATTTTAGTCCATATAGGCCTGTTGGAGTACCACGTCCATTGTTACAGGCTGGGTGGATTCTTTTGAGAGGGGACCGCGGTACATGGTAGGCAGGGTGGATCCCAACATTAACGCTATGTGATGACACCCTCCTAGTAGGTGTTCTGGTTCTCTCTCTCTCTCTGGTGATGTTATTTGATGTTGTTATGTGATATGTGGTTCTTGTTTATTGTTTTGGGGAAACATGTCTCATGGCCTTAGTATTGCCCTAGTACTTGCGTGGACCTTGGTTTTATCTCCTAGCACGGGGGAGTGGACCTTTGTGGTTCCACGTGGTTGGGTGGTAAATATTTTTTTCGAGGTGTGTTCGTGATCTCTTTTGATGATGCTTCTTGATCCTTGATTGAAGATGTTGAAAACCTTTCTTTTGAGCTAGTACATTCAAATATTGTAAATATTATTTGTAAGCCATGAATGGCCTTATAATAAACATGTAATTTTATGAAAAGCATTATAAAAGGGAGGGTAGTTTATAGGAACTATGATAAGGGATGATTACTTTGTATTTGAAACAATGTTTTTAAAAGTTATGTTACCCTTCCTAATCTATCCCTTTATGATCTTATTGTATTATTATGAAAGTTGAGTAGAAGGCATTAATAGAAATTGCAATTGCATTATTATATATGTTGTTATCAAATGAAAAGTATTAATTGTATGGATGTTGTAAATAATAATCAAGGGGAAAATGATGCAAAGGATAGTATTCATTCTATAGTGGGAATGGGATTATGGGAAATGGGATTGTTATGTACTTTTACTTTGGTCTCAAGTGAAATGAAAAAAGCTTTGTAGCATATTCAATAGGTAGTAAAGTTAATGTGTTGTGAATTATTATATCATGCTCATAATTAAGAAGATCATTGTATGTTTATTTTATGCACATTATGTTATGTGTTAAGCAGTTATATCTTTCAATTATGTTGATGAACATTAAAGGGAACCTGCAAGGGCATTAAGTATGTTTACTTTCTAGAGGTGGTAGATGTATGTTATATTAAAAAAAAAATATTGTAGCATATTTTGGAACTTTTGTTCTTGTCCTACCGGGTTCCTTGGCGGGGCATGATAGTTATTGCCATGTTTTTCATGTCTCTTATTATTTTGTCCAAGTGTATGCTAAATTTGTTTGTTGTAATTGTCGAACATGTCCTGTCCTGTTTCTGTTGTAAGTTATGACAGTTGAATAAACTTTTCTTATTGACTGTTTTTTAAACATGCCATCTTAAACGAATTAATAATTTAAATTAACAATATAAACACACAAAATCATGAGACCAACACAAAACTTTTGTGAAAAAGATGTTTAATGAGTCGATCGAAAACAACAGGTGGAGGAACAGTGAGTGATGGAGTTAGTTTCCGCAGAAGTGCATTCCCAATTGCAAGGTAACATGGCACCCACTGCCCCCTCCCCCCCGACAACTATTCTGCATCGAAAATCTTAAAATTGTACATCATGTTATTGACCTTTTCGCGCGTTATTACCCGTTGATTTTGTGTGTAAGTGCTATGAATTTGTGAAATGTCAATAACAAGATGTACAATTTTAAGATTTTGGAGGCAGAGTAGCTGCAGCCCCGATTGTTGGGCCACTGAGCATCACATCTTTAGTTTAGAATTGTAGTTTCTCATTTTCAGACAAAAATGGAAGACAAACTTGGTCATTTCATGTTCGTCTACACTTTTCTTTCATGCATCTTTCATTATCTTTTACAATTTCTTTCTTTGTTGTCTACTAATATACCTTATTTTGTTAATATTTGCAGGGACGACAATGGGGAAAGAAGGGGCAGGCAAAAGAAAGGTCGTTGAAACACATCTTGAGGTGGATGGAAAGCCTGCAGAGAGTTCACCCAAGCTCGAGGCCTCAAATGTTTGCACCTCTGATGGGAAAGGGAAGACGACAACAAAAGCAACACCTAAGCATGGGACCTCCAATGTTCTCATCTCTCACGGTTTAGGGAAGAGGGAAACAAAAGCAACACCCAAGCATGGGGCCTCCGATGTTCTCACCTCTCACGGTTTAGGGAAGACGACAACAAAAGCAACACCCCCCTTGCCAGAGTTGAAGGATCGCCAGAGTCCTCATTGCATGGCCAATTTGAAGTTTGACGCCCTGCATGTTCAATTGCTAATGGACAAGGTTCAAATTACTGAGGCTGAAAGTGAAAGGCTGAAGAAGAAGGTTACTAAACTGGAAAGGAGATGCAGCGAACTCACAAAGAATATCATGGAGTTGACTGATAGGAATGTCGAGTTGGAGATGGAAGTGCGTAAACACCAGATGCTGATGGAGAAAGTGGAGGTAGCGCATGAGGCGATAATGAAACATAACAAATTTTTAGCTGACCAGTTTAATACCATGTTGGATGCATGTGAGACAAACATTGAACAATGGAAACAGAGGTTCAAGGAGACAGCTGGTCTAGCAAGCGATGAAGTTGATGAAAAGGGTGTGCCTCCTGTTACCGCAAGGAGTGGGGAGCTACAAAAAATTATTAATTAGTTGTCGTTTGCCTTCATAAGAGGCTTGTTTTGCTATAAAACGTTTCTAGATTATATGGCTGGCTTCTCTTCAATAAGACGTCAGAAATGATGCAGACTATTTGCCAAAAAATAAAAGACATTTTGAATTGATATGGGAATGCTATATTTCAATGAATCCCATGTTTATTGTATCATGTATAGTTATTCTATGTAAATGACATTGAAGTTAATTTAAACAAATTGAATGGTTATTTTCAACATAACAGATTGATTTCATTTAAACATATTCAACGGTAATTTTGAATAAATCAGATTGAGTTCTTTTGAACACCTTAATTGGTTTTCTGTATGCTTATTTTCAATAAAACATATTGTTTTGATTTGAATATTTTCAATTATTGTTAAAAAGAAATATGATAGATTACATTTACACATCTTCACTAGTTACAAATCTGATTGAGTTCATTTAAACACCTTGAACGGTTACAATATTCAATGCATCAGATTGAGTTGATTTATACATTTTGAATGTTTAATCGTATTCAAGGAATTTAAACATCTTTCATGGATATTTTTACTGCATTTTTATATTACATCATGATATAGAGCATCCACACACAATGATCATCCCCCACACACATTGACAACAAACCCTCTCAACACTGCTCTTTCTCTGACTGAGAGACAAAACAATCATCAAATCTCTTCAAACCCACGTAAAATCTGTTTGTAACACCCCTGCAATCTTAAGATAATGATATAACACAACATAATACAGGTTTGTGCCCATTGATGGGCTTATTAGCCAAAAAACATGAAAGATACAAATTTTAAATGTCATTGTTTACCCTAGATCAGGGTTTTAACAGTTTTGACAAAAAATGTTAGATCTCCTTCAATTTAAAACCAAATCACAGAAAATGAATAGAAAATGGCAGATTACTCTTCAATGTATCATTCCAAATTGATTTGCACAGCAAAAGAATGAGGAATCAATATGATTTGAAAGCTGAGATCAAACTGTTACGAGGGAACAAGAAGGAAAGTGCAGAAATGTTTGTGTTTTCTATTGATTGCTCTTCAATACATTAAAAAAATTTCAACATCTCTTCATGGCCGACCATCCAAGGCTTATTTAAGCCTTTTGATGGCAAGTATAGCTTCCCTTAACCACTTTTCGAACCAAATGTACGTTGGAGACTAAACTTGACAACTTTTGACAACTTTCACATGATAACTTTGAGACATAATTGACACGTCATGTTATTGACTTGTCGAGTTATTGACACGTCATGTTATTGACCCGTCATGTTATTGACCAGTCATGTTATTGACACCATTTGTTATGACTCGTCATGTTATTGACACCATTTGTTATTGACTCGACATGTATCATTATGATCCCCGCAGGATAAGCTTTTTCTCTTTGTTTTACTCTGTTTTCTTATCTCGGGCTCCATTTCTTTAACCCTTCTATTCCCCCGAGATAAGCAATGCGCTTCTGCTTATCTCATTTCTTGCCTCGGAGAGTTGAACTTCCTAAGACTCAAGTCAACGAATAAAAGTTGCCACGGGGAGATTTCAAGTTGGTTCCGAAAGGCCCCTGAATAAAAAGAGATGTGGAGTGCTTTCCTTGCCCCATGCGACTTTTCAAGGTTAAAGACTGTGCCCCGGGATAAGAAAATATAAAGGGAAAACGTTATCCTGGAAGGTTCCAGAGGAAAAGAAAGCGGGGCCCGGGGTAAAAAAGGTAAAGTGAGAGACAAATAATTTTATCCCGGAGCGGTTAACAAAGCATTTCTGGTGGACTCGGGATAATACTATAAAGGAAAACTAAGAAAAAGTTACCCCAGAAGGAGAGAGAATACACAGAGCCGACTTTGGATTTCAGTGAGAATATGCATATGGTTATTGGGGCTCTGGGATAAGAGAGTTAGTAAATAAGCAGTAAAATCTTTATCCCGGAGGGTAGCGTAGATCAAAGAAAGATGGCCTAGGATAAAGAAGTGAAGAGAAATACAAAAGAAGGCGAATCTCGGGGGGTAGAGAAAGACATCCTGAGAAGCTTCGGGATAAAAATAACAAACGAAGTTGAAGTGAAAAGTTATCTCGGGAGGCATAAGGTGTAGTGATGACTGGATTTTGGGTTTCAGTGAGAATAAATAAAAGAAAGACAAAGCTCTGCTTTGCGATAAGAAAATAATGAAACTCAATGTAAATTTTATCCCGGAGAGATGCGAAAGACAGAGAGAAGAGCCCCGGGATAAAAAAACAAAGCTGAAGATAGTGAAATTTTATCCAGGAGTGGTGACTAAAGTTGCAAAAGATCGCACGGGATAAGTAAACACGACGATTTCAAGGCTTTTATTGCCCCGCGTGGTGATTGACACGACATTCAGGTGGCGAAAGAGGATGGCGACAACTCAACGGTCTAGAGGGAGTCAAGAGATGACCGTGGTCGTTCGATTGATCATCAACGGTGGAAATTCTAACTTCTAATCTAACGACCACTTTGCTTTGCACAGAGGAATTAAATGGCGTCGCAATAAAAGAAAGAACTCTATTGCATTCCTCTTCACGAAGCATTCAGGCGATTAGAGAGCATTTGTAAAGCGAGTAGAGGGTGAATTCAACCAATTCAAAGGCATCCAATCATGAGCAACAAACCAGTAAGCGCAATTCAACCTTTTTCTCTGTGTGTAAACTGGAAAATTGGATCCTAGTGACTACCCACCTAGGAGAGAGAAAGGAAGCCACTAGGATGATTTTCACTTGGAGGAAATTTACATTCAAAAGAGGGGCTTGAATCCACTAGATCCAAATCCAAGAGAGACAAGGATCTGAATACTAAGTGGATTGCAAGGGTTGAAGTGTGATTTACCCTCTTTTGTAAATGAGAAAGTTGACTTGTTGACTATGCAGAAAAGAGAGAGAAAATGAGTGAAATGAGGAGCTATCAGTTCAAGATCGCATTGTAATTTCGGATCTGAGCTAATTAGACTGATACGGATCTGCCCTACAAATTTGGAGAAAAATCATCGGGACCATGGCGGGAATGTACATGGTACTCCACAAAATCTATGAAACGAAAAGGGTTCTTCCGTCTCTGCAAATGAAGCCCAAACCTGCAATTACAGCTGCACACCAACAACCTACACAATAAAAGAGAGGAAAAGGGGTTGTGGGTAGGGATTTTCCTCAGTCAAACTCCGGTTGAGGAATCAACCTTGAAAGAAAGTAATTGCAAACGCTTGAATGTAAACAATGGAAATGCATACCTTGTACATCTGCAATTTGTTGATGATGATTGTTTTGTTTCTTGAATGTAATCACAAGTGTTGCATGCAATGACATGTAACATGACAAAACCCTAACACACATACATGCTTGCAAATGAATGTTGAAATATTGCTCTAATGGATGAATGAAGAAGACTTGAATGCTTGAATGCTTGATGATGTATATCTTCGCCTATGATTGCTTATGATCCTCTTCGCTTAAATTTCGCTTCCCCCTTCCTCCTTTTGCAAATGAGAAAACCAACTCCCTTTTATACATGCCTCTTGAAGATTAATTCATCTCATAAAAAGGCCGACATCGAGGAGATTTAGGATCCCGAAGTGTAGATGGGGCCGGGGGGACCTATCTTGGGGCCACTCTAAGAGGGTGGGACAGGGGCTCCACACCCCTGTCCTACCCTATCTTGGGGCCCGGATAGGGTCCTGAGGCTATCTCGGGGATCAAACATGAAGGAGGCAAGGGGTGAAAATGCATAAATAGGTCTTGGTTGGGGAAGAAGATATCGTCGTCGAGGTGAGGACCTAAAATGTGGTTAAAATTGCAGGAGGCACAATTTTATGACACTATAGTGTGTTTTTAGTTGAAGTACCCGTAGGAATTGCAAATGTTTTCAGAGCCCTAGGTTTTATTTTCTGCTCTCTACAAGTTTAGTCATGGCCTCCCCAATTGAGAAAGCCGCTAGTCCCATTATTGAGAAAGCTAAGGAAGCTGGAGCAAGTTCTAGTGACCCAAAAATTACCCCGGTCGTTCCTATAAGCATGGTTGCTTCGTTGCAAGAGCTGCAAGATACCCCCGCTGTAGAATCAAACCCTGAGCCCAACCCTGAAGCAGCTCCTTCCCAAATTGAGGAGGGTGACGCTAGTGCTCCCCCAAAGAAAGCCAAAAGGAAGAGGGGTTCGAGAAAGGTGATAATTGAGGTGTCAGAGGGATCAAAGGAGGAAACACCAAAGAAAAAGGATGTGAAGAAGAAAACCCCTCCCAAAAAGAAGGTAGAGTCTACCTTCATTGCAGAGGAAACCCTGACCCCAAAGGCAAGAAAGTCGACTCCCAAGAAGAGAAAATCAAATAAAGATGGTGAGGCAAAGGCTTCCACAGAGGAAGCACCCGTACAACAGACCCCTCCAGAGACTGAGAAGGAGGAAGTTGCAGAGAAGCCAACTGAGGTGGCGGAGAAGGCAAAAGAAACACCAAAGAGAAAGGAGGTGAAGAAGAAGACCCCTCCCAAAAAGAAGGTTGAGTCTACTTCCGTTGTAGAAGAAACCCCACAGTCCCATGAAGAAACAATTGCCTCAGCTAAGCCTCCCGAAACAACTGCTGAGGTTGAGAGGGACACTATGATAAGATTACAGGATTTAGCCCGGAAGCAAACCAGAGCAACCCGGGTCCTAAGCCAAGATTTTCTAGAGTTGTTCCCCAGCTCGAGCACATTAGAGTCGACAAAGATAAGATGGGGAGACGAGGTGGTTGGGTGCAGAGATGCCATCATAGGGCACATGGGGTGGGATATTTTTCATGCCTTCTATAGAAATAGAGACCAACCAAGCCCAATCTGCAACCCATGGAAGCTAAACATAGGGAAGCTGGTGGTCCCAAATGTGTTTGTGGAGCCAATGATGATCAAGGAATTCACCAAGAAGTTTGACACCCCAAGCATCACTGTCAGAAACCTCTAGGGGTAGGTTATTTTAGACATATCTCAGAAAGCTATCACATAATGTTTTGGGCTGGATGAGACAACCATCAAGGGGATCAACAAGCAAGCCTTGTTGAAAATGTGTGAAAAAAACAAGGGAAGGATAAGAAGAGAATATCTGCCAATGTTTTTAAGAAAGCTCTCCAAGTTCAGCCCCAACTACATTTTTCCATTTGAGATAGAGCCATTTGCACTGGACAAATTTGAAACATATTTTATAAGAACATATTATGCCCTATGCCAGGTCTTGGGAGAGGATTGCAAGCTCACATTGTTGTTGGTGGATCACATGATGCTAGCAGTATTCATTCAACACCCGAATACCAATGTGATTTTTGACTTTGCAACCATTCTTTAGACCAAGTTATGTGAGAGGTTGGTTAAAGCAAAAGATAAAAAGACTGCATTGAATTTCAAGCACTATTCTTTGGTGTGCCATCTCCTTTTGTATCAGAACAGGTCAGTCCGGTCCCCAAAGCTGAATATCAGGATGTTGGATCCACAGACAGGGTTTCCATGGTCGGTTCAGAGATGGAGACAAGTGTGGGACAATGGCTCTCGGTTTGGAGACTATTGTTTATTCTCTGATTATTTTGTCAAGAAGATTTTGGATATGTTGAGTGTTGAATTGTCAAGGCTACCCAGACATATAGTTAAAGTGTTGAGAATTCAAGCATGCAGGGCTCCAAATGTACAATATGCAGAGGGGGCTTTTAGCCACAATTTTGGAGACTTATTTTTCTATCAAGACTGCACCATCATTAGGTGTTATGGTTTTGAAAAGACTCCTCATAGGATGCCCATTTTTGTTTCTCCTAGGGTTGCATTCTTAGAATTCATGTGGCAAATGATGTGGGTTGACAAGGATCAAATCCTGGAGAGGAAGGGGAGGCATCTCCCTAAAGCCACTGTATTCAAAGAATTTGAAATTAGTTGTGATAACAAGGATAGGAACTATCATCATCAATTCTATGAAATTGAAGATTTGTTGAGGAATGCTCTGCCCAGGGAAGCCGTCCAAAGAAAGAAAAAATGGGACATGCTGAAGAAAATTGAAAGGGAGAGGATGGAGGAAGATAAGAACTACACATGGCTACTCTCAACAAAGTTCCAATCTGATATGGCAAGGATGATTATTCTTCTCCAGTCTGCAGATAAGATCATCGAAGATGAAATCGAAAGGAGAGAGACCAAAGCAAAAGGGCATAAATTTGAAGAGCGTCCTATTGCAGACATCCCCATATTTTCCAAGAAGGGGGTGGTCATTAAGGAAGAGGTGCAACCCGAGTCTTCAAAGACAACAACTAAGGGTAAAGGGCCGGTGGTGGGAGAATAGGGACAAAAGCTAGAGGAACGTCCTATCATCGATATCCCTACATTTTACAAGGAGGGAGTTGTCAAAAAAGGAGAGGGGCAACCAGAGGCTTCAAGGTCAAGCGCCAAGGGTAAAGGACCGATGGTGGGAGAGATCAGAAGGGTAGAGAAAGGTAAAACTAGGATCTTAGATTTTGTTGATATCCCCCTGAGACCGATGATCCAAATGTGCCCCCTCCTTCCCCTCCAAAGTATTTTTTCCATGAAGAGGTACCTGTCGAGCAATTGGATGAAAATGATAGAGCTTTGGTCCCAAGTGTTATTCCGGTTGAGGAAGTGGATGATGAAAGGGCAGTTGTTGCAAGGGAATTCATGTCAAATGACAATTTTGTGAATTCCCCGGAGTTTTAAGTCTTTTTGGCTTAAATAAAAACTAAGAAATGCAGCTCCGGGGGAAGAAGTAAATATTGACCCCAATAACATTCAATGCACCCTCGAGGAAGCCAGAGAAATGGTGGCCAATAGTGCATGATTCTAATTCCTGGATGGGATCACGTGAAACTATTTTTGTTAGACCAATTTGTTACGCAGGATGACCCAAGGTATGTGAAAGAATATGAAAACTATGGGTCCAGAGTTAATGTAAATATCAAAGCCTTTGCAGTTTGGGCTAGGGGATCAAGTGTAAATAATCCACTTGTTCCTTTTGGGCTAGAGCAGCAACGGGAAGAAGCAATCCTTATGACATCTAGTGACACCACAATGGGAGAGGTCTCTGACTTCCCATGCAACACAATTTGCTTAGTTGGTAGTCCAAGACTTAGAAGCAAAACATATTGCTTTGAGGGATACTTTGGCCAAGCAGTGTCATGATTATAATTTGTTATTTTTTGAGAATTGTAAACTAAAGGAGAAATTGAATAAAGTAGAGGCAGGGACCTCGGGGGGAATAAGGCCTGAGGAATCGGAAAGGGCTACTAGAGAGCTTTAGGAGGCTAAGGAAGAGGACATATTTTGAAATCAGGAGAGATACAATTTTGAAGGTATCTGGCACAGTTATGGATAGATTAGAGGAAGTCCATGCCAGTTATTCCTCCCTAGCAAAAAATGACATTGATTTAGATTCCATTCTTTCATTCTTTTTGCCCATTAAAGCTACTTGGAATCTTAAAGGGCTGCAGCTAAAGGAGGTTCTCCTGGCTACTTCACAAAGGAAAGGGAGTGAAGGTGAGTGAAGCTAAAGAGATAGAAGTCACATGGAAGAATTATAATACATTAATCAAAGAACTCCCTGTCATTGAGAAAGAGAAGCAAGGAATGAATGATAGATTTGAATAATTCAAAGTATTGCAACAATGGGATATCCCTTCAATTTTGACACCCATGCAACACATTAAAGACTTAGTCTGTTGTCGTGCAAAATTTGAAAAGGCTATTTCAGGGGTTCTAGAAGCCTTGGAATCAGACCCTGACCAGGAGGCCTCATATAATACAATTTTTGGATAGAATCATGGATGTTGAGGGGTTGTACCACAAGTTTGTTGTGGAAGCAGAAGGGGTACTAACACAGGGGACTAGGACATCTATGAATAGGCTGGAAGTCCTAAAAACTTTCGAATGGCCAATTGACAAGATGGAGGGGTGGTACAAGAAGTACTGTGTTGTCCTCCAACAAGTCTTAGAAGAAGAAGAAGAGGACTAGTCTCTGTTTTTGCCATTTTGTCTCCCTTCCTTGCTGGCCTGCTACACCAAACAATGACTTCTCAAGCAACAAGGAATGAATGACTAACAAGGAGGGTACCACGCTATCAATAAGGACACATTTTGATGTACTTTTTCCTAGTTAGGGTCTTTTGACATCTATGCTCATTGGCCTGAAGCTTGTTTCCGCTCCCTTGTGTCATAAAAGGGAATTCAGGGCCTTGAGTACTGTTCTGAAAATTTTGTGATCATATGTTCTAAAGAAAGACTTACAAGTAATAGGACATAGTTCTGCAAGAGTATTGCACCGCAATTCTGTGAATGTACTCCTTTCGACTTGAAGATCAATAAAGAATACATTCTCTTTTTTGGTATCATATTGTGTTCATGAGTTGTATGAGTTTCAAATGCTTAGAGTGTTGTAAGCTTGTCTATTCTAAATGATTATGTGTATGATTTGATGGGTTGAATTTGCAGCAAATGAATTAAATTCTATCAAAAAATACCGCAACATAGGATGAACTAGTGTGAGATTGAGTTAAGGTTTTGTTTCTTGAGTTGAATGTTCATGCAAGGCATTTATGTTCAAAGATCTTCGCGGGATTAAAACCTAAATCCACATTGTTGTAAGTGTCATGGTCTTGTTTTGACTCTATATTCCCTAGAAAGTAAGGACTGGTCATGTTTTCCAAATTTCAGAATCAATCAATCATTAAAATTTATTTGTTTTCAGCACTAGAATTAAGTTTAGGAATAGCGTAGATTAGAACAAGTTTCAATGTACCAAAAGGCGACATAAAATAAGGTCTGAGCCAAAGAGTACGAAGTTTTTTCAGACTTTCCTTGGTATGTTTTCATTGAAACATCTGCTAAAGTACAATGTCTTGCCAAGCAAGAAAGAATATCAAAGTGATTCTGTTATAGGGATACCCACCTAGGTTTTGTAGAGCCTAAAGAGTAGGAAGTTGTAGTCAAGGTGCTACACTTTGTTCATTGGCCAAATCCAGTCCTACCACTTAACCATGAGTCAATGGCTATTTCTCTAGAGTGTGGAAACCTGTAGATTTGAGTACCAACACTCCATTTATTGAAGATCAATAAAAGATATCATTTTATGTTCTGATCTCATTTTGTTGTCCATCTATTATATCAGTTTCACATGCTTACAACATTTTCAACTTGCCTTTTCAAATGAAAATGTATGTGTGTTGATGGGTTTCATTTGCAACAAATGAACTAATTATGTTAATAACATAGTAACATAATGTATATGAATAAATGTAACATAATGCGTATGAGTTAATTGATCATTCTATTGATAAATTGAATGGTTTTAACACTTAATTGTTGTTGCAATATCAATTGTATAAGAAAATGATTAGTACTTCTATATTTAATTAACTTTTCCTTCTCTATGTATGAGTTTAATGTTCCTTTGTCTGAAACCCAATATCCTCCCGAGAAGAATTCATGGTCTTATGGATTCATACATGTAACATCTGCCCCTTTCAATGAGTTTTGTTATGGTTACAATGAACATACTTTGCAAGTCAGTGGGCATTCGAATTTTTAAGAATAGGGCATCCTCATTTTTATCAATTAATATGCATTAGTAATGGCATTGTATCACATACATAAAATATTATTTCAAGGATATCAATGTCACATCGAGTTTGTTAACGACACCACACCTCATCAAAATTTTCATTATAACACGTCGTTGTAAAGGAAAGAAATAATATAACATGTCGCATTATTGTGATTTATGTAATTTAACGTATCGTGTTAGTGTAATGTATGTAATATAGTGTATCGTGTTACTCTAATGTATGCAATATAGGAACCAGTGGTGTGGTCTCTCTATTGATATTATTTTTGATATACTTGGAGTGATTTTTAAATTTACATTAATAATGCAGGATACATTGAAGTTTGACATGTAGTTTGCACATGCAAGAAAACAAAATAAAAATGGACAAATCTCACTATAAATAAATAGTCATTCACAAAAATTGTAAGAAAATACCAAAAATATAAATTTTGTCCACGAAAATATACCATCATGTCCCTCTGTAAACATAAATTTCATTGCTTTTATTAAAAACAATAGTCATACAACCAAGAAAGATAATACAATTTTATGGGAGAGACCTCCTCCTTGATGATAATCTTCTTTCAATCCTTGCAAACCTCATCGGTGGACAGGGACTATTTTGTCCCATGAAGAGGTGCGTATAATCCAAAACCACCAGATTGGTGGGAAAAAGGGCATTGGCGGCAGCAACGTCATCATCCGGGTGTGGCAATCAGACCCGCCCCCTCCGTGGATCTGAATCTCGGCTGATGATGCACATTATGTGCACGCTTGGGAGAGCCACGGGTCGGTTGACAAAAGGTCTGAAAACGGGCCATAGCACCCTATATATTTCGCTACGTCTCCAAACACGGAACGAAAAGAAGAGGTTTGTTATGTGGACAATATAGTATGTCTGGCCATTGTCATGTTTGTGTACATCAACCCACCATCCAATGCTAAGGCGAGGACGCATCCTTAGCTGTGCAACCTCTTGGTTGCGCTCTTCCATATCTCAGTGTAACTTGCACATTCATCCAACAAGAGTGCTTGTTATTTAACAATGACATTCAATAAATGCAACAAATATTCCTACAATAAGTGTGTCAATTATTTAACTAAACCATTCAATAATTGTAAGACATATTCATACAATAAGAGTCTTACTTATTTAACCATAGCATTCAATAAATGTGATACATAAAGGCACAATACTGAAAAATAAAGTGGCAGAATCAAAATTACAAATCTCCTCCTGCCGTCGCCGGTGTACGTGTTTGTCATTGCTTTGTAGAAGGCGAACAAATATCTAAAATGGCACCTGTTGAGAAAGATACGATGTGTAGAAACATCGGGGACAATAATACAAAGCATTACAACAATATTACAACAAACAAATCCAGTCCATATTACTAAACATGTTGAAAGATAAAAAGCTAAACATAGAGCTAAGAAAAATGTAGTACGAAGGTAATGACTAACACATGGTTTAAAATGCGATACAGATAAAATAACGATCACCACCTCCCACACAAAGAGAAACAAAAAAGTTTCACGGTCAAAGCAACATAACGCAACGTGTTATTCATTGCAAAAAAATTTACCGAGTGACTAGTATAGCACATCTTAGCTGTTGACATGTATATGAAAAACGTCATGTAGTTGTCCGCAGATATGGAAGGTATACATAAATAACGCATATCCAAATCTGAACCAATAATACCAATGCTGTGTTGGCAAGGGACATTTTGTGATCCTTGTCTGGATTGAGCAAAGTCAAAAGCCAATCATCGGCGAGGACTTCTCTGCCTAGATGTTGAGGGTGGAGTGAACATTGTCACGCCTGTCTGTGGTCCACTTTCACCAACTGCGAAATAGAACTACTAAGTAAGCACACGCACCATTGACATGTTTGGAAACCACTTAAACATGACACACTTGTGTACCAACTTGTATTGACCATTTTGTCTTAAACATGGCAGATTATTGACCATTTTGTCTTTAACATAGCAGATTATTGACCCTTTTCGTCTTAAACATGGCAGATTATTGACCATTTTGTGTTTAACATGGTAGATTATTGACCATTTTCGTATTAAACATGGTAGATTATTGACCTTTTTCGTCTTCAACATGGCAGATTATTGACCGTCTTGTCTCACATGACAAATTATTGACATGTTTGGAAACCACTTAAACGTGACACAGTTGTGTACCAACCTGTATTAGATACAATAGATCCTGTGGCAAGGACATGTGGTTTCGGTGCTTCGTCGAATAGCCTCTTGCCCTTCCGCCTCCTAGTAGTCTCCTAGGGGAACTCAAAGGCCTCAGGGTGCATAACATCATCAAAGATCTCAGTGCTCGTATTCTGCCTAGGTTGCCTCCGAATCCAACCACGATCCCTACTTGCATTGAACCAAGGCTGCATTCGAACGATGCTTGTAGCAGTTGGATCGATATGGGGACTGAAACAAATGTCATAGCACCGAAATTGTCAAGATCAACCATGAACCTCTCCACACAACCTACAAATGCCATTATTTTTTCGCATGACTGTGGCATTATTCGCGACACCATCTTCAACTTTGTGCTCACTTCATTCCACGTCATGATGTCAACATCCTCTATATGTGCTTCTGCATTGGAAAAGGTATCGACAACCGACAGAGGTGTTGGGTGTTCATTAACGTTATTAGATATTGGAGTTGACATAGGAATAGGTTCTACACGAAATTGTATCTTAGAGTGAAGTGCAGATCTTTTAAATCACCATACATAAACATTGACGAACCAAACAAGTTGAGTTGCACTTGACATCGACTTACCTGGGAGACGCGAATCATTAAATGAGTTGTCGACCATTGCAACAACCTTCAAAGCATGCTTGCATGTGTTTCCTTGCAAACCCCACAGACAGTCACATATGTACAAGTGATCACCGCATTTTGTAACCACGTACCAATTGCAAGAGGACTGACTTTTCACCTGGTACGAACTAGGATCCGTGTCATCTGGAACAAAATCAGCATCAGGAATTTCCTTTGCCCTCTTCATGCTAGTTTGCAAATGTGACAACCTATAGTTTCTAATGAATCCATAATGTTGCAACAATCACTTTTTCTTGTAGAATGGTTCCACTTTATAGGCAAGCTTGTGATACAGATTGTCCATCCTCCTTGTGCACATCTTCTTATTGTCTCTTAGGTGCAAAACCTTCAATTTTCCATGGTATGATTCGATGGCATTATTTGCGTCCTGGTTAGCGTGAGGGAAATTCCTGAAGTTTTTCGCCCACATTGCTACCCAAAAGATGAAAAAAAAAGGAAGATGTCAACGAACAAACGAATGCGACAACTGTCGCAACGAAAGAGTTAACAAGTCAGGGAGGGCAAATCTAAGGTAATGCAAAACTCACCAATATGGTCATCTCGACACCATGTGTCGTGGAAGTACTCTAGAAAACATTGCTAATTAGCGAATTCAACAAAGAAATTATGCACTTGCTGAGTAGTGCACTCTTCACTTTCAAGCATTGTCATCATTATCTGCCCTAAACGACGAAAAAATGTCCATTGCTCTTTCCTTTGTCACATACTTGTAGACATTCTTCAACCATGCTTGCCGCACGTGCCAGATACAAAGTATCACACGACATTGAAAAGCGGTCCTGTTTTGAAGTCAACGATTAATCATGCCTGATCAATATACAAAAAATGGTAGAGCAACATATCTTATTGTTTGATCTAAAGTAGACTAACAATTGAAACATGCACGTACTGTATCGCTTGAATCTCTGCACTTGCATCATCTGTGATGAATGCATTGATCCTCCAATCAGGCCTCTTTTCCTTTGCTCATCTCTACAAGTCCACCAACCACACCTCAAGGTCCTCGATCTTGTTCCTCGATGTCACTGCCCATGCAACGAGCACCCCCGATTGCTGCTCGTCAAACATGAGCAACGAATACAATTGGTACTGTTTTTAGCAACAAACGCGATAATTATTTCCATCTACAATTAAATGCAATGGGCAACTTCAAAATATGAGGAAGACTCATTACAAGGAGTTTAAGGAGACTTGCGCCGTATTTATTCGTTGCAAATGTGGAATCCATCGAGATGATTGACTCATGTGAGTGTCAAACCATCATGTCGAGCATCCAAGGCGTTTGTATTCCCATAACGAAAGGTGTGTCGGGACCTTTTGGCTGTTGGAAAAAAAATAAAATTACCCTCATCTTGTTTTTTTCCATTTTAAGATGCTCGTGGCATCGTTCGCATGCTTTCGTGATCGAATGGAGCGGACCCTTGCCGTTGCGTTCATAAAGTCCTCTCGTGTTAGGAATGAATCTCTCTTCCTCAACATGCTACAAAAAACAAGATCATCATGGTGTCTGTCCATTATAGCGTCGACATGGACGTCCATCGCCAACAAGCTCTCTATATATGCTTTGCATTCGTCGGACAAATTTGGTGCAAATTGTGCACCATTGTTGTCTACATGCAACGGTTGCTTGTATATCAAGATGGCCACGTCTACCCTACCATATAACTCCTTGACAATGAATGGCATGTACAACCTCATTTTTTTTATACACACGATTCCACTTCAGAGGTGACGACATTGTCTTTTGGTCCGTAAGAACACCAATACCTTAAACATAAAAACTATCATATTTTCAACAAACGCCGATATGTCATTAAACATAGACAAAGCATACCAAAGAATGTGACTACTAACCAGCTGTACATCTTTGTCGTATGGTTGTCGTGCACGCTACTATTATTTCTGACTTTCAGACAAACTTGGTTTCAAAACCTTCAACCAACGATCCCCCCTTGACGAAGCCATTCATTTGTTTCAATGATCCAAACGTGATGACCCAATTTTGCAAAACAACACACAAATACAGACCCACAAATACATCCAAAACGCGTATTTAAACAAATGCATAAATAAAAATTCGTGGGTTTTAACATATGCATCAATAAAAACCAGAGCCGACCATGAGAACGCATACCTTTCACAGATCCAACGTAACCCTAGCTCGCACTGCTACTACTGCTCCTATAATTGGCGTTTTTAACTTCCTCTTCAAACCCTCCCTCCCTTCCCGCTGCTCCTATAACACGTGTCTAGTCTTCGATTTCCAACCCTCTGCAAGAAAAAGCCAAAGGAAAAACGTATGAACACGTAAGGAAAAGAAAAATCCTGTGAACAATTCTCTTAGCATACCTGGCAACTTCGACAACATCCAAGCCCTCACCCACGTTGCTGCTGCTGATTACGATCGTATAACGCGTGTTTAACCTTCCCAGATATCTGCTCTGCTCCTATTTTTCTCTTCCTTGCCTTGCACATTAATGGCTTTGCATGTTATTGACCACAAATATATGACTGCTCTTTCTTGCCTTCCAAGTTAATGCCCTAACATGTTATTGACCACAACATATAAAGATATATATTAAATGCGTTGCCATTGACTTGACCTAAGTCTCTAAGTTATTGTCCACAATTACCTACGTGTTATAGTACGATATCAACCGTGGCAGACAACTGTCTCCCACTACTTTCTCGCCCGCCCAACAAAGCACTTTGCGGTTTGACCAATTGCATGTTATACGCCCCTCCAAAGCCGACGACATGACGTGCTCTGTGAACGTCCTTTCCGGCGAGTCCACGTCGTCACAGCCCCGACCCACACGATGTCTCGCTATGTCCACATCGTCACAGCCCGTGCGGGGGCCTACCTGCAATTGGGCATGGGTATGCATGTATGTTATGCATGCCATCGATACGACGCTACAATAGCTGTGTCCGTTTTATATAGCAACACGATATTAGGGTTTTATTTATGTATATTTACTTATGTTGAATTTCATTTGTAATGGCCGATGATGACACACGGATTTGAATTTAAATTTGAGCTCGCCTTCGCTTGCTCTGTTGTCTCCATATTCATCGGGGTTAGCATCTTTGGTTGGGCATGCCATTGCCTCCTTCAATGATTGAATATTGTTCAATGATTGAATATTGTTCAATGATTGAATATTGTTATGCCTTTCTAACTCCTGTGCTTGTAGCTACCAAGGTTGAAGCTGATTATTTTGCCTCATCATCTGTAGGATTTTGGCTGTGACGATAACGAAAGAGGACGCATGAACAAGGAGAGATGACGCATGAACAAGGAGAAGAGCAATCAGGATGTATTACCTAAATTTTGATAATTTTATTATTATGGTTTTTAATCTTTCTATTTTTATTTTAAAATGATATAATAAATTTAGTATATAATTTAATCCTTTACTGGCATATTTTAAATTTTGTCTATTTTAATATCAAATTTACTTGTATATTTTAATTTTTTGTCTATTTAATATCAAATTTGATACATTATATGAATGTCGAAACTTAAATTTTGACGTCTGGTATAATTGAAGGTTGTCAAATTTTGAGTATATATAACACCAGCCCGCAGCCATTCCCAAAAAATTGCCTATGGGGTCTTGGAAAAGCTTCCGCTGGTACCCCATCCCCAAGACTTCGTGGAACATGGCAATTTTGAAACTAAACTTTAACAGTAAATCACAAGTATGCTTTGTTTGAGAAATTAAGACGTCACCATCCCTTCTCTCAACTTGCATATGAAATACGTACAATACCAATCCCAAATCTTTCATCTCATAAGTCTTTTTTAACTTTGTATACACATCTAAAGAACAGATAACATCTGCTGTTAGCGATTAACAAATTTTGAAGGTGGAATCAAAATAACTTCATTATATTTATAAGGATTGTACTTTGGCAGCCTCCCAATAGCAAGCTCGAGGTGTTTGCCCGAAGCCATCCTTCTTCAAGTTACATACAGACTAGCAACAACCTTTTTCGATGAAGTGGTTGTTCTATATATAGATCTCTTTTATAAAGGGAAGGAAAACAGGATTTTGATGATCTTCATGTAGGTATATGGCAGATATATCCAATGTTGAAACTAATTTTACAGGTCAAATTTTAGAGCAATGGTCGAGCAAAAATTATCTTTAAGTTCGACCTGCTTTGAAACAGGGACCAAGAAAATATCCGAAGTAGGCAAGCAGCTACTTGAATACTGATGACCTTTTGAGGCTTGAGGGAAAAAATAATGCTTGAGCAAGATAAGTTGAAATATCTTGTAAGAGGGGCATTCTTCACCATGTTTGACTCATCGAAGCATGATTAAGAACTTAAGATGTAAGCTTACCTTGAACTACTGTACCTTTGGCCCAGTCTGAAGAAAGATGTTGCATCTTTTCTGGTGAAATGCTTAGAATGTCAAAGAATGAAGGCTAAGCAGTTTTATTCTGGAGGTGAGACATACCCGCATGGCATTCTTAAGCGTAAGTGGTAGTGATTTCTATGGTTTTTACCAAAAGTTTAATTTTGAATTTATCCTCATGGTAGTGGATAATCTAATGTAACCAAAGTTGCATATCCTATACATACCAACCTTGGCCTCTACGTACCAACCTTAGTATCAAATCTCACCAAGAGATTCCTGAGAAATAGTTCAATCTCACAATGTCCAAGTTGATGGTCCTAGAAAGGGACAAATTCACTTGCAGGTTTTGGGCCACACCTTGGATGCTGCTTTTGGAACCAAACTTGGTTTATAGCTTTCCTTACCATTCTAAGATGGATGGATGGATAGAAATAGTGAGCCATGTTCTCAAGTATATGTCACAGATGTGCTATAGATCAACAGCATGAATGGAATACTTCCACTTGGTTGAGTTTGCCTACAACATCAATTACCACTCATCTGTGAAGATGGCACTGTTCAACACTTTGCGTAAGACAAAAGTGCAAGAACCTATTGAGTTGGAATTTACTTGAGAACTGGGTAGTGATTGGACCAAAGATGTTGCAGGGTTACGAGCAACAGTTAACATGATTAGGCAAAAGACTAAATGAGGCTTCAAATCCGCATATAAGCTATGCTGATTTAAAGAGGACAACTCATTTGTTTCAATGCGTTGACAGGGCGTTCCTTCCCGTGCTCCAGTTCAATTAAGGTCAGGAAAGCAGTGGAACTTCTTTGCAGTTTCTGAAATTTGTTCCATGCCACTCTGACTTCATACTAATTTCTCTATACCATTTTTTAAATGCTAAAAGAAGGAAATTTACAATAATTTTCAAATATGGATACTGGCATTCTTATCACATTACATTATGTATGCACGCTCTCATCTTGCACATAATGAAAGCATGAATAAACAGAAATATTGCCAACAACAACTAAACTAACATAAAGATGGAAATCAATGATATCATTCATATCAGCCCAATAAAGAATTACAGTGAAACGCTAAAATATAATCCAATAAATATTTGTCTGTGCATGACGTAGACTCTATAGAACCCAAACTACCAAGAGGAAAGCACTCAATAACCCTCTCTTCATTAAATATACATACAATGGAGCCCAAATCAGTACGATCCTTCCTCTACTCTCTTCAAACCTTGGCATATGTAAACAAGACCATGGTCACAAAGGTAACTGAAGCAGAGAAATGCTCTTCAAAACAAATAATTGCTACCATAACTGACACAGATGTTTGAAGAACCTTGTTAGACAGAGCCCATAAACTGCTGGTAAGCATTGTTGCTATTCTGAAAAGTTCCATTTTGACTGATTTTTTGACCTGAAGATTGTACATTCTCTTCCACTTGCTGTTGCTGTTGAAGACCGTGCTGCTGAAGCTGATATAGGTGTGAACTCAAGGACATCTGCTGAGCCATACCAGAAGATTGCTCTGCAATTGGCTGCCCTGTTGCCAGTTTGAGACGCTGGACCTCTTCCATTAGAGCCTTGTTCAATGCTAAACATGGTAAAAACAGGATGACTAACAATTAGAACAGAAAAGCAAGAATGTCACCAAGTAAGATTCACAATCTATTGGACCAACTATGAGTTGTGTAATGTGTTTCAACATTATCTGAAAAGAATTTGTTACATACTGAAACCAGGCATTGTATTAGAAAATATCCACTCATAATTAGCATCATGAATAAGTTAAGTGTCAAATTAAGGGCATGCTTTGTGGTAGTCGAGAAATTACTCATCTATTGAATTTTATAAACAAATTCATTTTTCTTGATCCATCGCTAAGCATAAATTATGTTCAAATTCAAAAGGCAACTACAAATTGAACAGAATTTCAACAGTGATTTGATCATGTTGAAACGGGGACAACCATGTCATTGCAATAGATAAATACAATAAACTGTATCAAGACAAGGAGAGGAATTAGCTTCAACTATTTATAGTAGAAGCATTATAAAGATATATGATATGAATGTGATATGCAATATGTCAGTAGAATAAAACAAAAAACCCAATATGTTGCATTTTTCTAATATCAAATTTCCAATATACCTACGTGATATATAGTCGATCAGAAGCCCTAATGTATGTTTTCAAAACAGTATAGTGATCTTTAACTAGATACCATGATGCAAGCATGTAAGAGAACATTTAATTATGGAATTTAAAGTCCTCTTTCTCAAGGCATCCTACCTCAACAGTAAACACTACAAATGAAGGCCACTACCAGATGTTAATAGTTGTCAAAGTGATATGAAGAAGAAATTGATGCCTCAAAACGAATTACATGGTACATCTTCACCTGCATTGATCCTAAATAAAGCTTTCCCTTATGAAATGGATGATTTAAAATTTAACTTCCAAATTTCTGAAAATGGTCAGTAGAAATAACCTTGTACCATTAAGGAGGTTGGTAAAAATTTATCTATCCATTGCATGCCCATGCAAGGAATCAATAAAATATTAACCAAGACCATAATTGATCATAACTGTCTGTCAAAAGCTACTTATATATAGCTGTGACCTAAAATACATATAGCACCATTATATATGTATGTCAGAAAAAGGCTATGCAACCATCCAATTTTCAAGTCTCATACTCTCAACATGCTGGATTGGAAATATCTTGTCTTATACATGTAATGGTTTATGAGAATGTTATTAAGGCAATCAAATTAATAATAGAAGACTATATCACGCCACTTAATTTTTTTTGGTTGGTTCCATCCATAGTCAAAATTTAAACATAATAGGTATTAACATTTTGAGAATAATGTAGTACATGAAATACCCTAAAATATTTACAAAAATCTGTCTCAATACCGCTAAAGTCTCTCAACATCTAAGTAACAAGATATCATAAAACTAAGAACATGCCAAAAGGTCCTAATCACCTGCTTATAAAACCACAAATTTATGCTGAATGTGTTGAAAATGAATATTTTTAGAAGCTATGAAAACTACTATAACCAATCTGTAATTACCTTATAAATTTACATCCTTAGAAAGATGACTTCACCTGGTTACCATACTCTGGAGTGTGACCTTAATACCTGCTAGTATCTCACCAAGTATGTACTTTTAGGAAGTAGTATCTGAGTATCATGAATATGAACCATACAAAACTGTCTAGGATACCAATAAAGGGTTGTAATAAGGTAATACTCCTGCATATGTCAAATATGAGTATGTTAAGTATCCAAGACACTTAGCTCAACAAATATGGTATTTTGGACCTTTAGTACTTAATGTCATCTTTTTCCCCATACTAAACACACAGACCATCAGTTAGATATGTTTCAGCAACTTAAGATATGGTGACCAAAATTTGGTCAAGAAGTGAGAACCATGCAGTGAGCTGTAATGTCCCCACTTTGAAATAGAATTTCATGGTAAATAATAATAATAAAATATAAATATAAATATAAAAGAATATAATTAAAATTTAATTAAGTTAATGAATGGTCAAAAGACATGGAATGAAAAGTTCTGACTCCCTCAAACATGAGATATATAAGGGAGAAAAGAACCTCATTCGAGAGGGGGATACTTTGGGATTCAGAAGTGCAGATCTGGTTGAGAAAGGTTGTGTCCCTCTCAAAGGGCAGAAATAATGAAGAGTTGCACTCTTTCAAAGGGTGCTAATGGTGAAAGGTGTGTCTTCTGCCAAAGGGTACACATGATGAAGAGGTGTGACCTCTCCCTCATGATTGAGAGATATAAAGGAAATGAATCAAAAGCATCCAGTGACATCACCATGGATCAGATAAGATAGAAGGGCAGTTAATAAGAACTGGCTCTCAAGCATCTATCAAGTTTACATTGCAATCTGCCATCATTTGATTCTATGTAACATTTTCTTATTCATATCCGTTATTGGACTGGCCTTATTAAGCATCAGACTTTTGGGCACCAAACCAGGTTGCATATAATCATAAAAAGGAGATCAAAGGAAAGACATTAAGCCTGCACCAAGAGGAAATCAGAATTGAATGCAAATATTATCGGAACAGCAGCCTGCCTCCCTGCCTCCCAGTTGAAGCCATTACATCAAACCAAGGAAGATTGAACTGCTGGTAATATCTATGATCATAAGCCTATCACAGCATTATTATCATGAAAATCTAATCTCCTTATCTACTTCTGTTATCATTATGCTCCGTAGCCTTAAGGTGGTCTCAGCCTTAAATCTACCATTTCAGCATTAGGGCCAGCATATAATAAATCTAACAGTAGTTCATATGGAAATAGTAATTGGTATTATTATTATATCAAACATCTTGGGAATACTATTATTATTAGAGCATCATTACTATTGTTGCAGCATTACTTGATAAAATCATAGTAATACTTATTAGCATTGTCAGCACACTATATACTCTAAGAGACATGATAGAAATTGTGTTTAATAGTAGTTCATCTTGTAGGGAAAGGTATGCGATGTAATGAAGGGGTAACGAGGGGCTCGTAAGTAGGCCATTCTAGGATGACCAAAGTGGCATCTAGAACTTGGAGGGCCCTTACATGGAGGAGTCAAGGAACCTGGTTGCATCCTCTACCTAACCTCACAAGACATGGTTAATTTGGGAGAAATAGACTTAAAGGGGAATTCCAATTACAAGAAGGATAAGGATGGAAGTGATGAAGGAGAACAATGATAGGATACCTCACTAGGTAGACCACCTCATGGTAGTTGACTGATGGTCCCATGAGGCCAAGGGGGTTCTGGCTTTCACTCTGCTCTTGGGCCTAGAATAGAGGATCTCTTGGACACCTTATCGTTCCTCCTTACTCCCACTCTCTTATGGTTGCAATAAGAAATTAGACATAACTATGGTTAAGTTAATGTTCCTAACCCTAGGTATAGAGAATATATGTTTAGTTATCCTTTTTAGAAGATTTATATTATGGTTTATATACATTTCAATGGTTTCCTAACCTATTGCAAGATCTCAATCAAGTATGCATCTTGTTCCATTTATAGTTTTACATAAAAACGGTGATTTAGGGCAAGAACTAGAGTTTTTACAAAAAGGGGACATTACAGACACTAATTTTAGAAAGTATGGACTAAACACATAGATTTGATTGTATTAGTCATCTAATTTCATTGGTAGCATTATCTAAACTTGAGCTCATCAATCACACAAAGTTAATGACTACATCCACTTACATGAAGACTGAGTGTTATAATAGTCGATGGCGTTGGTTCAAAACCATGAGCACATGGTATTTTTGTACTTCATAACATTTCTAGTGTGCAACCTTTGTTAGAAGGTACTGCATGTAAGCAAGGAAAGGAAAAGGGAGCCAAGTTGGCATGTGTTAATTTTTCGTACTACAACATACCATTTAATGCAGCAAGGAGCCCTTATTGGGAAGCATTGGTCAATACATTAATTGTAGAAGGGTTCAAAGCACCAAGCCCTTATGTTTTCTATCCAATGGGTGGATGAGTGGCAACAACCACACACAAATCAACCTCCTTGTGGCTTAAGTGGACAGTTGTCATGCCCCGCCTACGGTTCATACAGATCGCAGCATTGTATATATATATACCCAGACGTCCAGATTAAAAACAAGAATTTTTTTTTTCCTCAAGAGGGCTGACCTAGGTTAAACCCACGTTAAGGGCCAACCAAGGTTGAGACATTTAATATTAGGGGTGATTGGTGAAGGAGGCCAACCCAGGCAAAGGGAATATAAAAAATAAATGTGGGCAGCAATTTCCTTCAATAAAAGAGATTTAATTAAAATTAAATTATTATTTCTCCAACTGCAGCAATGAAAGGTTGTAACTCTTGCAAGGCAATAGTAGATGAAGAGATGTGACCCATCCGCTAAAAGATATAAATAAGAGAACAAATCACTTGAAAGGGAGAAGGGGGAAGGAATGAAATCAAGAGGAATTAGAGCAGATCTGCAGCATAAGTATATGGAGGTATCTGAAATAAGATTTGAGAAGGAAAGATGGAAAACAGGAACAGAATCTGATTTAGTATTATCAGCCTGTAATCAGTCTGATTTGAATCAGCAATCAAGAAAATCAATTCAATTAGCATTGGTGCTCGTAAGGAGCAGATCAGTTCATAAGATACCAGCGATCAGGCATGTAGATCGGATAAAAAATTACTATTAATTGCAGGGAATAGCATTCTTGTTTTTTTGTGGTAAGTATGGTATGCTGCTTAGTGTATGCATGATGAAGATGTTATCTAACATATAATCTTTTATGTGAAATGCTAATCATTCTAGATTCTTAATTTATTTATTTATTCTCCCAAGGAAACAATCATGTGTGAGCAAGGAAGGAGATGCATTTGGGAGAATTGATATAGGGTCCCCTCTCAATACACCACCCCAAGGGATGGAATTGTCTTGGTTGGATGTTCCTGCCACTTGTGGGCCGAGGGGTCAAGTTGTCTTGGTTGGATACTCTGCACCCTTGGGCTTAGTTGTGGATGGCCTCGGGCACCCTTTGCATTATCCTCCCCAATACCCATGATGGTTAGTTGTGGGAATTGATATATTTGGATTTCCTAGTTTATTCATCAAATTACTGCAATCAATCATAAGGAGGTTAATAGGGGAATACAAGGAGGTAATAATAGATGATTGATGTGTCTGCCACATGTGGGCCAAGGGGAGAAAGGTGTTTCCCACCCCTGGGCTTAGAAGGGAAGGATGCTCAAGACACCCTATTGTGGTTTCCCCACCAACCTTTACCAAGGTTGATTGTCAAATGGATTAAAGGGGTCTCAATCATAGAAGGGTGGATAAGGTAGCATGGATAGGGACGATAGCTACAAGTTTACCCACTAAGCACACGATGGACTGCCACATGGGGCCAAGAGGGATGATATATCCACTCTTGGGCTTAGCTTGGGGACAGCTTTAGGCACCTTATCATGTTTCTCATCCAAGCCCTATTATGGTTGAGCTCCATTTATGCATTATAGATATTGTGTAGTTTACCTAGATTTGAAATAGTCATGAATACATGCTATCTAACCCTAGTTGAAATAATTGTTTTATGAATTATGCTTTCTATACTTGTCTAAAATGATTGCAGGTTTTATCTTGTCGAAGACATTTTATTGGTAAGAATATGATTCTATCTATGTCAAAATGTTACTATTTTATTAAACTTGTGATTTTAGGGCAAAATTTAGGGAAATCCCAAAAGGGGACATTACAACAGTGGGCAGTAGTTGTTCTTATAGTTAGTTGAAGCCTCTAATAAAGTAAAAAAATGTCGAAACCTTATGCAACATGTTGCAAGAAGAGGTGATGGAGGTGGGAATCAACAATACAGGTTGACAGATAAAGCAACTAAATATGTGCCGTTTGGAAGACTTCTTCAAGAAAGGCAAATCATGCATTTTTGGAGCCCTTGTGTTGTCTATAGTCCGACCTTCTCCTTGAAGATATAGACAAACTTGGATGGGTTAAAATTTTGGTGGAAAACATGAGGAATGTTACGAAAATCATCCACAACCACTCCTGGGTTCTTAATCTTGTGCAAGACCACAACAATGGAAAGGAGCTTGTGCAGTCAAAAGTGACATAGTTTTCCAGCAATTCATCACATTGCAAAGTATTGCCAGTTTGCAACTTTATTTCCATCTGTTAAGCAAATGTTTGTGAGCTTTAGGTGATTTGGCACTAGGGGGTTGGGCAATCCTTACTTGAGGAAGGCCAAAGGAGAGAGGGTTATAAAGGCCAAATTTGATTATTTGTTTGCCCAACACGTGAATGGGTTCATAAAGGTAAGTTTAGCTGAAACTATCCTGATTTTCTTTTTAATTTTATAATGTCCCCTTTTCAATAAATTTATGTTTGTGGACCAAAAGCCCATTTTCTATTTTTGGTGAGCTATGTATGATGGAACCCAACCTCATAGGTAACAAATATTCTAATCATGGAGGCTCTATTGTTCATATTTCTAAGGAATGTGCTCATGTCGAAATTTCAGAGTTACCCTTCTTGGTATACCTTTTCTCCCAACTTTGCCTTTTCCTTTATTCCTATTGGAGTATTGGACTTCTCCATCCAAGCATACCTTTCACCCATCCCAGCCTTCATTCCCTCCTATTAGGATTTTAGAGTTATCCATCTTGTCATACCTTTTCACCATTCCCCACTCTTTTCCTTCACCTTTCTTAAAGTTTCATACTTTGTCATACCTCCATGCCACACTCTCAACCCTACTCCTTCCCTAATGTTTGTCGGAGTTTCATGCCTTTCTCTCCCAGCATGCCTTTTACCCAAACCTTAACTCCCTGATAATTACACCAAGTTACCCTTCATATCAAAGTTTCGAACTTTCCCTTACTTGTGTATTCTTTTCATAGTTTCCCCCAATCTCCAAAATCTGAATCCTCAACCCTTTGCATTAAGTTGTCACAGTCAAATTCTAGCCTTCCCTTTACTCGAGTACCTATTATGAAGCATGTCTAAACCCCAATCCCTAATACCCCAAAACCTCAACAAGGTTCTAGACTTCCTTAAAACTCTGTAACCCCATGGTCCCCAATGCCCTTTTGATCCTTTGCCTCCCGACTCCTAATTCTTGATTAGTCACCTATCAAAGTCGAATTTTTGGTCTTTCCCTTAACCAAATACTCATTCCTTGGTACCTCCAACCCTTGAACTCCAAAACTCCTGCCTTTTTTACCTATTCACCCACCTACCTCCTTGCACAACCTAAAGCATTATTTTATGTCATATTTGATCACATAACTTCTTCAAAAGGGATTCTAAGGGTGCGGATTCATGTGTACTTGTAGCTTGGAGGATGAAGGCAGCCATGCCAACCAGATTCAAAGATGGAAGCCCTTGGATCAAAACTCTTTGGTTTCGAGAGCTGGAGGATGAAACCCCTTTGGCGTTGTAGGGCAATCTCATTCAAAGGTCATGGATGAGCTTTCATGGTCATGAATTTTGACAACTTCTAGTTCGAGTAATTTTGTAATTCATCTTGTGGGTTTAAGCATTGTAGTGTTATTTCTGCTGTTAGAGCAGCATATTGTAATGTTTCACAGATTCCATTAATAATAAGAAAAAAGTTACAAAGTTGTCCTTTCATTTGTTTGGCATCATTTATAATCTAGGTTTTTAGTGTCAAGGCCATACTCACCATACATGTTGATGTGGCCATCCATAACTTTATAAAGTTGTCGAGGACCATACTCACCAGACTCCATTAATAATAAGAAAAACGTTACAAAGTTCTCGAGTACCATACTCACCATACATGTGTTGAGGCCATCCATAGCAAACTTTGTAACATTGATGATTCAAATCTGCCATTTGTCTTCTGCGAGTGAAAATTCATAATTGTGATTCTAAAAATTGTAATTCCATTCTTTCATGTCAGCTTTGGTAACTTGTTCTTACTGCTGCAAGTGAATAATTTTGGTTTGCCTACTGCTGTATATTCATTTTGGCAACCTAGGATTTACAATCAGCTCTTATTTTGATGTAATACAATTCAAGTCTGATGTTAAAGGTTGCTTGACAAATTGTTGAGGGTTTGAAGCTACTTGTTTCCATTTTTTTCCCCTATTATGTCTACCTGTTTCCTTTTTACAGTTTGTTCAATTTTATTTTGTTTCAAAACTATCAGAAAAATACAAAAAATTTGAAAAAATCGTATATTTCCAGAAAAATTAAACCGGGACATTACATCCTTGATGAAGCCCTTAGAGATCTTTCATGGCAAGTTGTAGATTTCGAAGGGTTCAGAGGGGAGGTTTTCTTCACCTCTATGCATTTTAAGGACTCTTTAGCTAGGTGAAAAACACATATGTTAACTGAGACTAAAGTTTAATTTATATTAAAATTATCTCTAAATTTACTTACAAAGTTATAAATACTGTCTTTGCGAATTTGTGGTGGGAAGACTTTGATACAATGCCTAATCTTCAATCTATCACCATCACACAAGGAAGTGCAACAAATTGACTCAAATGCACTTGAATGACGTTGCCTTTGTGTGGTACAACCTTTGTCTACATCCAGGAAGGTGGAGGAACAAGAAACATGAGGCAATTGACATTGATGAGTATTCAAATTGGATTATGTGGAGCCCATGCTTTTTACAAATGAGATTTCTGATTTAAAGGGAGGAGTAGAATGGGCAAAAGATGTAGTGGCAAATGAGATATGTAGAGAGCAAGGAATCAATAGGGCCCTCATCAAATGCAAATAATATGTCTATGGCTGAGGCTAAAGATGATATCATTCCAAAAAAGAATCGTTACCGTGCAATTCAAGGGCTCCCATAGTTTATCTTTTACTAACAAAGTTATAAATGTTATCCTTGGAAATTTGTAGTTGTAATGTCCCTTATAAGTTTCTTCTATCTTCACAATCTAATCATTATACTTATGGTTGTTAATGCATTAGTAGCTTCTGCAAGATAAGACTTTCCTAACCCGTTAATCTCCTCTATTCTGTTTTTGTTTACTCATCTATGCTATTAGATTATCTGATTTATGCTTTCCGAACTGAATATGTTTATCAGACTGTAACATTGATCATGATTATGATATTGACATTGGATATAGATGGATTAGATCGACGACTTGCTTAACATAGTTAAGCGTCGATCTAAATGCTATCGAGCTAGTAACCCGATAGCATATTAATGTCGATTCATTTATGAATCGGCATTAATATACTATCGGGGTATTAACCCAATAGCATATGTAATGCTATTAGTTATCGGGCTTGTTTGCTTTGATACCGATTCATTATCGGGTGTGTTTATATCGATCTGTTATCATTTACAATGGCACCGATTAGTTATCATAGACACCAAGTGGATCGGTTGACATTTATAAGAGTCACGACCAAGTGACATCTTGGTCGGACATGTCTAAAAGACATGTCCAATCAAGGGGCCACTTGATTATGACTACCTTACTATATATGCATCATTCAAAAGAAAGGGGATGGCATTGAAATCAATACATGTTCATCCTCCATACCTGCAGCAAAAGAAAGACAACAATATTATTGTCATAGTCATAATACCAAAATCTTAAAGACACCATCTTGCATATAACTTGTTCATTAAATTGGAAATTGCAATAACATTTACATGGTATCAGAGCCACATTGATCGAACTTGAGGCTATTCAATTTTGTGAATAATTTAAGAACAAGGTTATATACTACATCACATTTCTCCAATGGCCAGCGCTATCAGATTCGAAGACAGATTCGGAGGTGGCGATGATTTTTCAGCCTGGAAGTTTAGAATCCAGATGATCTTAAAGGAGAACAAAGTGGATTCATTTGTTCAAACTAAAAATGACCAACCTGAAAATGAACTTGACAAAACAGCATGGATTGAGGGAACTGAAAAGGCCATAAAAATAATAGTTGATGGGGTGAGAAACAATATAATGCCCATCATAAGAAAACATCAGACAACCTATAAAATGTTCAAAGCACTTGAAAGCACATTTGAGATATCAAATGCAAGTCGAACTCTGGCATTAAAACGAGAAATAAATCATATCACCATGAACAAGGGGGAGACAATAAACGCCTACTTTATGCAGATATCAATTCTAAGAGATGAACTAGCAACTCTGGATTACGAGATCCAAAGCAAAGAGTTAACACTCATTGCTCTAGATGGGTTGCCTAGTGGATGGAGTACATTCGTCCAAGGCATCAGTGCAAGGTCCAAGTATCCTAAGTTTGAAAGATTAAGGGATGATTGTCTCCAAGAAGAATCAAGATTGGACAAGATGGGAATAAAACAAAAGAATATAGACGAAGACCTTCAAGTTTTAAATACTAACACAAATAAGACAACCAAGAAGAAGCAATTTAGGAAGAGGAAGGGTCATCAAGGCAAGAACACTTCAAAGAGAGACCTATCACATATTCAATGCTATAGGTGCGATAAGTTTGGGCACTTTGTCGCAAAATGTCCAGAGAGAGCCAAACAAGCCACATTTGCCAGAGCAGGAAAATCTAAAAGAGAAGAATCCCAGAACTATGTCCTCTACTCAGCACTTACAAGCCATGCATCAAATAAGTCTAACTCCTGGGTGATCGACAATGGCTCATCCAGACACATTACAGGGTTTAGAGAAGTGCTAGACTCCATGACAGAGGACAATGATGAGGAAGTAACCATCGGAGATGATTCCTCACATCTAGTTAGAGGAATTGGTTCCTGCACCATCAAACTGAAGACAGGCATATCATTGCAACTCGAAGGAGTATTATATGTCCCCGGCATCAAGAGAAATCTAGTCTCCATATCAACCCTAGAAGATAACGGATACAGAGTAACCTTCATGGAGAACAAGGTGTTGGCTTGGCCAAGAAATTCTTCCATCAAGAAAGCTACAGTCATTGGTCAAAGACAAGGCTATTTGCATGAGCTGTGCACAGAGCCCAACCTAGCCCTAATTCATGAAGCAACAAATGCAAATGAGGTCTGGCATAGAAGACTAGGCCACCTGAATTATAGAGCTTTATCATCTATGGGAAACCTTGTCAAAGGTTTACCTAAGTTGCAACAATATCATTCAAAGGCATGCAAGGGTGTGCCCTAGGTAAAAATATCAAGGGTGCCTTCCATAATAGTACTAGGAAGACAAGCAAAGTTTTAGAGTTAGTTTATTCTGATGTATGTGGACCAATGTCCGTTCCCTCTCTAGGAGGATGTTTGTATTATGTAATATTTGTTGATGACTACTCTAGGAAAACTTGGATCTACTTTCTGAAGTGTAAAGAATCAGAAGAGATCCTTAGTAGGTTTAAAGAGTTTAAATCACTGACGGAGAACTACTCAGGAAATAAAATTAAAATCCTAAGGACTGATAATGGGGGGGAATACACATCAGAATTATTTAAAGATTTTTGTAAAAACTCAGGGATTAAGAGGGAGCTAACAATACCTTATAATCCTCAACAAAATGGGGTAGCTGAGAGGAAAAATAGGACAATTGTAGAAGTTGCCAAAGCCATGATTCTTGATCAGAATCTAAATATCAATCTTTGGGCAGAAGCAACTAACACTGCTGTGTATATACAAAACAGATGTCCTCACTCACATCTTGAAGATAAAACTCCTGAAGAAGTATTTACCAAACTAAAACCAGATATCAGCCACCTTAGGATATTTGGGTGTCCTATCTATATACATGTACCTAAAGAGAAAAGACTAAAACTAGAACCTTCTGGAAAAAGGGGAATACTTGTAGGATATAGTGAAACATCCAAGGCTTACAGAATATATATACATGGTCAGAGAAATATTGAACTTAGTAGGGATGTAATCTTTGAAGAAGATTTAGCCTTCAAAAGAGCCCTAAGTACAATAGAGTCTGAAATCTATATCCCCACTCCTAACATAGAAGAAGATCTTACTCCTGAGCTTCAGAGGGAGAATCTTGAGGAAACTATAGGTGAAACTCCAATCCTACCTAGAGAAAACCTCAAGAAAAGACCTCTATGGGCCACCAAGACTGTAGCAGAAGCTCAGAAGTTTGCTGCTCCTTCAGGAACCTTCAAGGAAAGCAAAAGACCTAATAAATTCACTAGCTATGTTGCTCTTATGAATGATCTCTCTAAAGCTGAACCAAACAATGTATCGGATGCACTTAAACATCAAGTATGGAAGGATGCCATGTCTGAAGAGTATCAGTCCATTATGAAGAATGATGTTTGGGAGATCGTTCCTAGGCCTACTAAGAAATCTGTTGTTTCATCTAAATGGCTTTTTAAAATCAAACATGCTGCAGATGGCAGTATTGAAAAGCACAAGGCCAAATTTGTAGCTAGAGGGTTCTCTCAAAGGGAAGGAATAGATTATGAAGAAACCTTTGTACCTGTAGCCAGATATACCTCAGTAAGAACAGTACTAGCCATTGCAGCAGCAAAAGGGTGGAAGGTGTACTAGATGGATGTTAAGACAACATTTCTTAATGGTGAGATCTCAAAAGAAGTCTACCTAGAGCAACCTAAAGGATTTGAAATTCAGGGTGCAGAGTCTCATGTGTGCAGACTCAAGAAAGCTCTCTATGGGCTTAAACAGGCCCCCGGGGCCTAGTATGAAAGAATTGACACCTATCTCTCTAAACTAGGCTTCTCTAAAAATGATGCAGATCCAAATCTCTACTACAAACAAAATAAAGGTGATATGTTAATATTGATTCTATATGTTGATGACTTACTAATCACAGGAGAAGATCACCTCATAGATCAATGTAAGAAAGATTTATCTAAAGAATTTGATATGAAGGACTTGGGACTCCTTCATTACTTCCTAGGTTTGGAAATATTGCAAAATTCTGAAAATATTATACTAAACCAAGGAAAGTATACCTTGGACATTTTGAAGAGATTCAGAATGCATAACTGCAGACCTATGACCTCTCCCATGGAAACAAATTTACATAAACTTAAGGAAGCATCAAAACAGTCACAATCCACTGACCCTACTCTCTACAGACAAATGATTGGGTCCCTGATGTATCTGGTGAATACAAGGCCAGATATCTGTTATGCGGTCAATATGTGTGAGTCTAAGGAAATCCACTTGATTGCAGTGAAATACATTATGAGATACTTACAAGGTACTCTAAACCTTGGTCTCAAATATGAGAAAGTCGATCTAGACCTACACAGATTTACAGACTCAAATTGGGCTGGGAGTGTGACTGACAGGAAAAGCACTTCAGGGTGTTGCTTCAGTTTAGGATCAGCCATGATTTCTTGGATCAGCAGAAAATAGTCTTTTGTAGCACAGAGTTCCACCGAGGCTGAGTACATTGCAGCTTCCATGGCTGCTCGAGAGGCAGTATGGCTTAGGAAGTTGCTTGTGGGACTATTTGGTGAACCCATGAAACCCACTGTCATCCACTGTGACAACCAGAACTGCATAAAGCTTTCTATAAATCCAGTATTTCATGACAGATCTAAGCATATTGAGATTCCGCACCATTATGTACGAGACATGGTAGACAAAAATGTGATCAAATTGGAATATGTTAGTTCAGGAGATCAGACTGCAGATATTCTGACCAAACCACTTTCCAGAGTGAAGGTTGATCACTTCAGAAAAGGTTTAGGTATGATAGAAAGGTAATCTGCTTTGTAAATAAGATGTTTAATGTGTAAACTTCTTTTGTCATGTTGAGACATTATAGGTTTCACCCCCTGTGTTCATATCTAATAGGTGACGATCTCTCAGATTATGAACACTTGTATGCAAACATCATAAGGTGACGATCTTATGATTCTCTAAACCAGTTATCATGTTGGATCTCTGGTATGTCATGGATGTGCCATGATGGTGTTGTGATAAAACATTTGTATAAAATGTTTGTGCACATATCACAACCTGGATAAGATGAGAATCTAACCATCCTCATATGTTTATCCTTAGTATTGCGTGTTTAGGCAATCTTGATATCACGTGTTCAGGTGATATCTTGTCATAATGAAATGATGAATCTTTTATATCACATGGTTAGGTGATACTCTATGTCACATACTTAGAGTGATGTTTTATATTTGTATCTTATGTCCTGATGGTACTTCATAACATATGTATAGATGATATATATTCTTGGAGACTGACATTATGGAAAAGAAATGTGATGCAGGTTACTTTATCTATCTTCCAAAGCTAAGAGGGAATGTTAATGCATTAGTAGCTTCTGCAAGATAAGACTTTCCTAACCCGTTAATCTCCTCTATTCTGTTTTGGTTTACTCATCTATGCTATTAGATTATCTGATTTATGCTTTCCGAACTGAATATGTTTATCAGACTGTAACATTGATCATGATTATGATATTGACATTGGATAAAGATGGATTAGATCGACAACTTGCTTAACATAGTTAAGCGTCGATCTAAATGCTATCGGGCTAGTAACCCGATAGCATATTAATGTCGATTCATTTACGAATCGGCATTAATATACTATCGGGGTATTAAACCGATAGCATATGTAATGCTATTAGTTATTGGGCTTGTTTGCTTTGATACCGATTCATTATCGGGTGTGTTCATATCGATCTGTTATCATTTACAATGGCACCGATTACTTATGATAGACACCAAGTGGATCGGTTGACATTTATAAGAGTCACGACCAAGTGACATCTTGGTCAGACATGTCTAAAAGACATGTCCGATCAAGGTGCCACTTGATTGTGACTACCTTACTATATATGCATCATTCAAAAGCAAGGGGATGACATTGAAATCAATACATGTTCATCCTCCATACCTGCAGCAAAAGAAAGACAACAATATTATTGACATAGTCATAATACCAAAATCTTAAATACACCATCTTGCATATAACTTGTTCATTAAATTGGAAATTGCAATAACATTTACAATGGTTTCCAGGTTCTTGATTGAAATGTCTAGTGGATATATTGTTATGCAATTCTATAATTAATGGATATACCTTCTTATCTGATATAACATTCAATATGTAATGGATCTAAGTTCATTGGAATTTCTGACTGTATTGGTGTTACAAATATGTAATTTCAGATCTCTATCTAGTAAGATCGTTGTCTCTGCTATGTCTTTATGATAGTGTGGATTGATTGGGTTGTGAATATGATCTGAATCGTAATCTTTTGTTGCTTCTCCTGATAGAGCCTTATATCAGTGCAACTTCGACGCTGTTCCTGCTATAATATATGAAAACAAAAACATTCCTTTTTTCGGGAGGAACTTATGATCATTTTTTAAATATGCCACGATGAGACATGATGTGAGAAGTTGTGTCTCAACAACCCTTCGCAAGAGGTGCCTAATCGTGCCTTGTAATTTAATTGTTATTAGTTAATTAACTAATTGCAGATCGGGATACTCCTTCCTTGGACATCGTGTAATGTTCCCTTATCTACGCAGCGGAGTTCTATATGCCATCCAACAGGAGGGATGGTTTTTCGAGGATACTCAACTAATCTTTACGTATTCATCTGTATTGGATTACCATTGACCAGGGCTAGATATTTTCCCGTAATCCCTTCTATCTCCTTGTCTTGCTGATGATTGATATTGAATCGCATATTAGTCACTTTACTCATCATTGTTCTGAGTATCACCCACTATATGTGGCGGCTTCGATTTATATTGCAGATGTTGTTTAAGTCGTAGCAGAAAGGATTGTTTGATGGTGGGGACCAATGTATTTTTATGCCTATGAGTTCCGGTTATATTCCTCCGTGAGGATTTCCTTCAATCGTGAGCTATGGATCTTCTTTTTCTTTTAATTGTCTCACCAATATTTATTTTATTATTGCTCATCTATTTATATTTGATAAATATGAAATCAACATTAATATTTAATAAATATAAATTATATATTAAATCTGGTTCATTATTATTATTAAGATCTTATTTAGTACATTTTATTTGGTTATATATATATATATATATATATATATATATATATATATATATATATATATATATATATTTTACTTTATGATTATTTATTATTGAATTTTATTAAGTTTTGATTGTTTAGATGGGAACATCACAGTCGTGGGAAACTTTTCATGCAATGCCTAATCTTCAATCCCTCGCCATCAACATTTCGTCCCTACTCTTTAGCAATTTTGAGTGTAAGCACAATTGAAGTGTTTTTTAGGCTATTTGCACAAGGAAGTGCAACAAGTTGACTCAAATGCACTTGAATGACTTTGCCTTTGCGTGTAAGGACCTTCACCTACGTCCAAGGTGGAGGGGCAAGAAACATGAAGCAATTGACCTCAATGACATTGATCCATATTCAAATTGGATTACATAGAACGCATGTTTTTTACAAATGAGATTGTTGATTTGGAAGGAGAGTCCGTAGAATGGGAAAAGATGAAGCTGCAAATGACGAAGCAAAAAGCAAGGCATCAATAAGGCCTTTGTTGGAGGCACATCATATGTATAAAGCCCAGGCTGAAAATGATAATGTTCCACAAGAAGAATCATTACCATCCAATTTGAGGCCACCCATATAGCCACCTAAGGGTTTTATTCCTAGAAGAAGATTGTATATTATAAATATGGATTTGTCATTTTCATTTAAATTGATGTATCATATATGACATGACATTCTGATGTGTAGTTTTTCTATGTAAATGAAGCAAAACTACAAACGAGTTCTTCAAATCCAATTTTATATATGTTTTTAACATTATTTTACAAATTTATGTGTTTTTTAATGTTTGAAAAATGTGCCTAAGTCCCAAGTCTGGAGTTAAATTTTAGGACTGCAGAGTTTTTGCCGAGGCCCAAATCTGGTAATAAATTTTCCCCTGCAGAGTTTCTGCCAAGTCTAAGTTTTTGAACTATGACGCGAAGTGTACAACACATCCCAGAAATCTCCAACTCAATAAAAACTTTGCATAAGGATCATGCATATGATCAGCTGCTAAAGGAAGTTATTCCTATAGATTAACTGCACCAAGAGAATATATTCATACTACCTTTATCAATAACTTGAGGGGTTTTGTCCTCAAGTTAATTGAACCATAGTTCCATGCTCCATAAGGAGTAAATTGTCTTCTCAATGATGCTCCTCCTCCTTACTTGGTCTCTCTTAAACACCTTTTTCCTCCAATAGACATAACCCTTCACATGCCCCTTGATATTATTAAAAAATAAACTTTAATTATAATTTGATTTTGTCTATTACTTAAACCTTTGTTTAGACATAGATTAAGTTTGAAGAGAGGACGTTACAGTTCACCTTTCCCAAGATTGTGACAAGCAATCACAAACTAGGATGATCCTGGAGTTACTAAGTTCCCAAATCATCCTTGGAGATTTATAATTTCAAATCCTCGATCCTCCTTGTGATGTAGTTAGCTTTTGCTATGCTACTCTGACATAATTAGGAATTGGAAACTCTGCACCAAGTGATGTTTCTCCAGCTATTGTAGTTATGCCTGACTCTATACTATAGTGATGTTCTTGAAAAGTTGTTGTTACTATGCTTGTCTCAACTTGTCTGCCAAGATAGTCCTTCAAAGCCCTAATAAGCTTGATCCCATTTGTGTGCAGTACCTACCATAATACCCAAATCCTATTATTTTGGTTCCTTGAGGCACTTGTCCTATCTTAGCCAAAATGTTCATGGATGCCCCACCATCTTGGAGAGTAGCAAGCATGTTTTTCCAATCCATGCAATTAATCACTATACATGTTGTTTGCCCAACCATGTGCTGAAAACCTATTGCAACTATACTGAAGTTTCCTCTATCAAAGAAAAGAGTTACAACCTTTGCAATTGATGCCCACTCACTAATGAATTGTTCAGCACCTATGTAGAAGATGAATGTTTCCCAATAATGTCATTTTTTTCAACATTCCTTAATATGTAATCAGTGAGATATCCCAACGAGGCCTTTACCTAAAAGTATCTTTGAAGTAGCACTCTCTCGGGTTACCTTACTCCGATTGTTGGTCATACACAACTCTATGAGGTCTTACTATGTTCCTACTGCTACAAGATAGAAAAATCCTCATAGCTTGCATCATATGCAAAATTTTAGGAGTGTAACTGTCTCCTGGCATTGATATATCAACAAACTCCCTATTCCTTCTATTGGCAAAAGCATGATAAGCAAATAGCCGCCTACAGAAAGAATTATGTTGCTGTTCACAATCAGCAATAGGAGCAAAATGAATTTGTGCCTTTGTTGTACTAACTACCAAGTATCTTGAAGTCCCCAACTTCTCTTGGTGTCTCTATGCATGTCATTTCGGTCTAAGGACATTGGCTGATTGTGAATATATTAGTATAATAAAGTATAGCTGCCATTTGATTTTTATTGGTCCAAATAGCCCTGTACATGAATTTCGGATCAGCTATTGGTTGGCTCCTTTGTGCAAGAACTAATATGATGCTTTCTGCCAATGCTTGCCTTCCTCCCCACTTATCCAAAATGTAAAACATAGGAGCATTATAGATTTGCACTATCGATGGTATTGGCTGCCCTAGAATAGTGGTGAAGATAAATTCCTCCACCCCATTTCCAGTGATAACAAAAATATCTTCACTTTGCAAGAGATTCCTTTCATAGATAGGTCGTAGGAGTGTTCTTATTATAATCTCATAAACTAAATGCCATTGTATGAACTTACGTGCAGCAGTGTGAGTTTTATGGGATGATGTTACCTTTAGAGCAAAGGTTTCATCCTATATATATCATAATAAGATGTGAAATTTATACTATTTCCATTTTTCATAGCAGCAAGGGAGCCTTCACAAGTTACTCTTTGCTAAATCCATTCTCATGCGCCATCCTCTATCAAATGGTCATCTTTGAGGTATGTTGTAAAACCATATGCTTTGTTCACCCCAAATATTATAAAATTTCTGCTTATTCACATATTTGGTAACTTGGTATTATGTCTATCTTTTGGCTGCCAACTGGAAATGTTTGTTTTGGTAAAAAGCATATTTATTCTCCTTGGAAGATTTTGGCCTCAGAAAAGAAAGATTGCCCTAATCAAATTGAATGATATCATATGCTGCCATAATCATCTGCTCTCATTACATATTCACCAAAGATCCTGGGCAACAAATGCAAACTATTGATTGTCCTTGCTGACACCAAAGATGAAGCAGAGTGTTGCAACCTCTGCCATGGTGAATTGCAGGAGTGCCCTAAATACCAAGATCCCGTTCCTTTGTCCAAAGCCAATTTGAGTAAAAGGATCTAGGTTTCCTTTACTACAAGTCATATCTTTCACCTTTTCCTCATGCTCAGAGTACTTTCCATAATGAGAAAAATATTGAAAGGACATAGTGTAAATTAAATCTATGCTATTATTCTCTCTTTCATATTTTGAATTGTACTCCTAGGAATGATTGGAATGCTCACCTTTTTCTTCCTTGATGATGTTAAGCAGACTAACCTTTTATGGTCCTTGGTGGATAAAAGGGTCGATCACTCAAACTTGCAAATCCAAGACCGATTGCTTTGCCATCACCTTCCAAGGTTCCCAAGCAAGATGTAGTACACCTAGTTGCTGCCTGGACTCGTTCTTTTTGTTATCAATACAAGCAAACTTTCCCTTAAATTCTTACAAATGTTGTTATGCCCTAACAACTATCAACTTAGCTTCTTTTTCCCTCCTTTGCCATTCTTCACATGATTTCAGGTTCCACGTTACATCTTCTGTGCTTTCATGAAATGAGGTTAGCTTTCCTCTTTTTTCTGATTTGGAAGGATTTGAGGTGATATGACAATCCTTGTGACCTGAATCTATAGCATGAAGATTAGTGGGGTCAAATTCCACATTCTCCATAGTTTTATGCTTTTACATACTACTCTACCTTGTAGATTAATTTCATCTCTCATTTGTTTGGTGGATTCCTTCTGTTCTTGCTCACTGATCTGTTCCTCAGTTTTTGGTAGCTATAATTTTAACCACCTTTGATTTATGCCCTACAAAATCTTCCTCTTGTAACTTTGGCTCTAGTGTATCACTCACTCATTCCAAGTTCTGTTTAGTCTCTTCGTCTAATTTTTTCAAATCCTTTTTAAAATGAATTTTGCACTACGGTATTAACAAATCTAGAAATGTATTCCTCTTGATGACCTTTGGGTCAACCTTTTCTCCTTCTGTATAAAATGAAAGTAGGTCTTACAGGTCCATCCTGAGACCCAACAGTTGTTCTCCATGTGTTATTGTTCTAATTTATATTGTTGGTTCCTAAAGTGCTCGCCCTACTATAATGATTTTTGGAAGCATTCATGTTATTCTACATAATGTGGAGCATTTGACCCAACATGTCTATCATTGTAACGATATTTTTTTTCTTTATAAACATCCATCTTTTGTTAATAAGAACAATTATTTGTGAAGCTGTCCATTTTAGAATCTTTCACAAATTAAGAAGTTTCAGTAATGTGGATTTTATGTGTAATCACAAAGGGTCAAACAAAATATCTATGCAATCATCAACTGTTGAATTCATGGCCTTGTGTTCTTTCAAGAGGTTATTCATTTTCTAAAGGAACAGACTAAGGTTTTGTTATTTGACTACACAAGGACAAATCTCATAGACTAGCAAGATCCAACTCTGATACCATTGTGTTGATCTAATATTGGCGGGAGATGTCTTTCCTCACCGATTCTCTAAAACAATAAATAATATTTATATTGCCGACTAGAGATGTGATATCTCATAAATAATAATTTGTTATTTATTGTTAAGCCGACTAAATAAAGGTCACCACCCTTGTGTAAAGTCATCTCACTTTGTATGAGACCGACTCTTCATGAAGAGTCACTTCATCATGTATAAATAACAAGTCATCTTATTTGACAAGGAATTTCGATTTCATCCAAGAAGAGAAGTTCGCGCATTAAGGAGGAGTACTTTCATCTACAGCAAATTCGATATTCATCAAGAAAAATTCGTGTGACATCAAAGCAAGATTGTGCGACCTCAAGACAAGGTTGCGTGACTTCAAAGGGATCGATCATCTTCAGCATAGTATCATTTTGCTTCAGATCAATTTATTTCAGGGAGATATTATATCATTTGTGTATTCGCACCTAGGAGAGGTGCCTTCACTCATTCAGTAAATTGGCCTTGTGATTGGCCAAGTTGTATAGCAGATTTTCTGCCTTGTTCAATATATATAAGTGATATAATTGTTGCTGGGTTTTTCTCCCTCAAGAAGGAGGGTTTTCCCAGGGTATTCACTGTGTCTTATTGTTCATTATTGCTTTATCTCTGCTTAACTAAATTCTGATCATAAAAAACAACATGGCATCAGAGCAGGTCTAAGAAAAGATCTGATCAGATTTGTTTAAGCAGTCAAGTAAACTTTTCATCTAGGGCAGATCTTGAAGGCAAAGTATTGTAGATCTAAGGTTGCAAAGTATTTCAGACTTAAGGGCGGATCTTTGAAGGATAATTTGTGTGGAAAAAGAAGATGGTGAACGGTGTCAAGATAGAAGATAGGCTTGATGGAGCCTCAAACTTCAACTCTTGGAAACCCAGGGTACTCATTGCATCAGAGGAGAATGATCTTCTTGATTTCGTGGAAAGTGATATGCTCGAGCCTTCTGATGATACTGAAAAAATCCAGTGGAAGAAAAATGGCACGAAGGCTAGAAAGATCATGATAGACTCTATGATGAATCACCTAGTACCGATCATCTCCAAGTTGAAGTCAGCTAAAGAAATGTTTGATACTCTAAAAGGATTGTATGAGATCAACAATACCAGCAGAGCCCTTGCTTTAAGACAACAACTTCACCATGTAAAAATGGATAAGGAAGATTCAGTCATCTCATTCTTTATGAAGATTGTTGATTTGAGAGATCAGTTGAGCGCTATTGGGGACATAATTGCAGACAGGGATCTTGTTATGCTGGCACTAAATGGTCTTCCCCAATCTTGGGAGCCCTTTATCCAAAGCATCAGTGGGAGATCTAAGTTGCCCAAGTTTGATCGTCTTCGAGTTGATTGTATTCAAGAAGAGTCCAGGTTGGCAACAAGAGGAATTGGGTGAAACTATCATGATGTAGAAAATCAAGTTCTTGCTGCACATACTTCTAGAGAAAGAGGCAAAGGAAGAAAGAGGAATAGAGATAGAGAATCAGATTCTGCCCCAGAACCGAAGAAGAAGGATCTCTCTCACATTCAGTGTTTCAGGTGTGACAAGTATGGTCACTTTGCTCGAGATTGCAAATCAAGGTCTACACAACTTGTTTCTACTAGAGAAATTGCCATGGGGACATCTCAGAAGGAGCCAAGCTCTAAAGTCGATTTAGAAGGTTTCTTATTCTAAAGTCGATCAGTTTCTTCGAAGAGGAGGAATTAACATTTAGAGGGAGTTTGACAAATCAACAGAGGCAACCTTGGATGAGGAGGTTAGGAGGTTGATGTTAGTACTTGGAGCTTCAAAGGGAGTCACATCATCATGAAGAGCCCTTGTAGTGTATATTTCTCTGAGACGGAGAAATATGAGGTGAAAGCCCTTGAGTATATTTCTCTAAGACGGAGAAATATAAGGTGAAACCCCTTGTAGTGTATATTTCTCTAAGATGGAAAAATATGAGGTGAAAAGCCCTTGTAGTGTATATTTCTAAGACGGAGAAATATGAGGTGAAAGCCCTTGTAGTGTATATTTCTCTGAGACGGAGAAATATGAGGTGTGAGCCCTTGTTCATCTCTGAGGGTGAGATGAGACGTCATGTTGAGTGACTCCATGACGTTATCACGTTGAGACACTCTGTGATAAACTCTTTTCCACAAATGGGTGTAGCCATTGTGGGTGTCATGTCGAGAGACTCCATGGCATGAATATCTAGAAAGATATCACCCTAGATAAGAGGGAGTGTTGATGTAATATCGATGGGAGATGTCTTTCCTCATTGATTCTCTAAAACAATAAATAATATTTATATTGCCGACTAGAGATGTGATATCTCATAAATAATAATTTGTTATTTATTGTTAAGCCGACTAAATAAAGGTCGCCACCCTTGTGTAAAGTCGTCTCACTTTGTATGAGACCGACTCTTCATGAAGAGTCACTTCATCATGTATAAATAACAAGTCATCTTATTTGACAAGGAATTTTGATTTCATCCCAGAACAAAAGTTCGCACATTAAGGAGTACTTTCATCCTATGTCACCGCATTCGGCAAATTTCATCCATGAGATTCGAAATTCAACGAATTTTTTAAAAACCCAAAAAAATCGGTTAAGTTCGCCTTAAATTCGTACGATAAATGGGTAAGGGTTTTTTTAATCAAAAACGTATTTAAAATACGCGAGCTTCCTTCACGGGTTTGCTGGAATCTATTCACAGACTTCCCATGAAGCTACAGGCTCGAACAGAGGCGATGTTGTGCATGTCCAACGCGACCAAAGAATGCCCTACAAATTCGAAGAGAGGCGATGCCTAGTGCCCGATGCCCTGCAAGTCCGACGCAAAAAACCTAACGCTCTGCAAGTTTCGCGTAACCCAGCGATGCAGCCAGTCTTGCGTGAACATCGTTTTAGTTTTCATTTAGGTTTTTATTTTCATTTAAAAATACTTTTTCCTTTATGTTCTTTTTGGCTGTCAAAACTTTAATTTTTAATTTAAATATTGACTTAGATGTCACTAAAAGTTTAAGTATTATATTATTTATGTTAATTTTTATAAAAAGTAATATTTAATTATAATAAATTTAAATTTAACATCTTTTCTCTTTAAAAAATAATAGTTATACTAATTTAATAGTTTATTGGATATATTACTTATATATAAAAAAATTATATAGGGCGAATTTAATGTCGAATTTTTTTTCTGAATTTTTCACCCTCGCCGAACTTCATCCGAATTTTATGGTTGCCGAACTCGAATTCGAATTCGAACGCGGTGACTTAGCTTTCATCTACAGCAAATTCGATATTCATCAAGAAAAATTCATGTGACATCAAAGCAAGATTGTGTGACCTCAAGACAAGGTTGTGAGACTTCAAAGGGATCGATCATCTTCAGCATAGTATCATTTTGCTTCAGATCAATTTATTTCAAGGAGATATTATATCATTTGTGTGTTCGCACCTAGGAGAGGTGCCTTCACTCATTCAGTAAATTGGCCTTGTGATTGGCCAAGTTGTATAGCAGATTTTCTGCCTTGTTCAATATATATAAGAGATATAATTGTTGCTGGGTTTTTCTCACTCAAGAAGGAGGGTTTTCCTAGGGTATTGACTGTGTCTTATTGTTCATTATTGCTTTATCTCTGCTTAACTAAATTCTGATCATAAAAAACAACACATTGCAATATCACATTTAAAAAATTTAATATCCTTGAGGGAATATTTCATAATATCTAATCAAAATTAATTTTTAATTTCTATAGAATAATATATATGCAAAAATCTATACTTTCTTCAATTGATAATTCTGATAATTAATAGAATTTGCACAATGGTGATCTCCATGTGAAAGCAATATTGGGAATCATGGATTTATGTTCTCCAATTCCACAGCTAGAAGGATTTCATCCTTAGGTTCATTGGATGGTAGTTACATGCTCCACAAGGAGTAATAATCAGATAATAAATTATATTCTCAATGGTGCTCTTTCTCCTTCCTTGGTCTATCTTAAATACCTTTTTTCCTCCAATAGACACGGTTTAAGTTTGAAGAGAGGGCATTACATTGGGCTGCCTCTATTCTGGCTCCAAAACAGACTTTTTGTACAGCGTGTTAGCAACAAATTAGTCAATTGCAGCCATTAGATTGTAAGCCTCTATCTATCCCAATGGAAACAAATCTTCATAAGCTCAGAAGTGAAGCACTAGACTCAGAACCTACAGATCCTACATACTATAGGCAAATTATTGGATCTCTTATGTACCTGGTAAATACTCGCCCAAAGTGAAGGAGAGGGAAAAGAAATAAAACAGAAAATGCGTTGCTACAGCAAATAGAAGAAACAAACTTTATTAATCATATATTAAACTATTACAATCATCATTTTATTTATAGACAATTCATTGATCCTTCTCGAATAGTTAACTATTACATAACAAATTGCATGAGTGGTGGAAGTAGCACATGTAGATCCATCGACTAGGATACAAAAAATAACAATTCTTACGGTGCAAGTTGTGCATGCATGGAGGATAGGTGGAAATAAAGAAGTATCGACTACATGGAGACTCAGAACAAATACATAACTAATAGTCTACGTGGGCAACACATCTTTGCATCCTTTCATTAGAAAATACCACCGAAAATATAATTTAACTGGCTGTTTGCATGAAAGGGAAAAATCGCACAAGGATTCTTCAAGCTGTAAACATGGGAGAAATTACGTTTTCCAACATTTCCCCTTAATTTTGACTTTGAACTTTGATTGCATTCTTAGTCTCTTTCACTCATGTTGATGCATTGAAAAAAATTCTAAATCTAGAGATCGAACCTAGGAAATCCCAAGCTGCTATTGGGATGCTCTTACCACGAGCTCTGGCCCTCTTGGTTACCAGTCCATCGTAGGTTCAGATGTGATTCACTTGTATCAACACCTCCTTTAAATTCACACTACAGGTGCTCGGGAATCTTACTATCAAAGGCCTTACTAACCTCAAACATTGCTTTCATACAGAAATAGAATGCTCTTTTTTAAGTCTTCAACTTCAGCTACAGCATGAGTAGTGCTTTCCCTACTTAATCTACAGCTTCACCATGACAAAATCTTAAACCAATCCCCTTTTCTTATAAATTTCTAAAACCTCAACTTTACTGCTTTTCGACTCCCCCTTAACACTTAATCATTAAAAAAAAACAGTGATCTTACTCATGCACAATACTTTGGTCTCTGGCTCCTTCAATTTTCTTCTTCACTAATAAGTGATCGTTAACTCTGATCAACGGCTACACAAGCTGACGATGATCTCCAAATTTCTTTGCAAGTAGTGGGCTCCTGCTGACTGCTACAGCAGTTCACACCAAACTCTTTCTCTCATGGTTATGGGCCCTCCCCTAAGGGAGATGGGCCCAAACCAGCTTTGATAACACCTAGCTCTCCATACATCTGAAGGGGAAACATCCTATTCTTGGTCATTTGGACCTTGGCAATCAACCTGTCACTAGGATTTCTATCCAAGATTGTGCAAACATCATTCTTAAAGAGAACTCTATATCCTTTTTCAATTAATTGACCAACACTCATTAGATTGTGTTTTAATCCAGGCACATAATAAACATCAGGAATAAACCTTTTTCTCCATTTTTAGTCAACACATTTATTACACCTTTCAGTAGGAAAACTTGGATATATTTTTTGAAGGAGAAGTCTGATGCTTTCTATAAATTTAAGGAGTTCAAATCAATGGTGGAAAAACAAAGTGGACTCTTCATCAAGGTACTCAGATCTGATAGAGGTGGTGAATATAGTTCTAATGAATTTTTGAATTTTTTGTTGAATTTCAAAGGCCTTACTAACCTCAAACATTGCTTTCATACAGAAAAAGAATGCTCTTTTTTAAGTCTTCAACTTCAGCTACAGCATGAGCAGTGCTTTCCCTACTTAATCTACAGCTTCACCATGACCAAATCTTAAACCAATCCCCTTTTCTTATAAATTTCTAAAACCTCAACTTTACTGCTTTTCGACTCCCCCTTAACACTTATCATTAAAAATAAAAACAGCGATCTTACTCATGCACGATACTTTGGTCTCTGGCTCTTACTCATGCACGATACTTAGGTCTCTGGCTCCTTCAATTTTCTTCTTCACTAATAAGTGATCGTTAACTCTGATCAACGGCTACACAAACTGACGATGATCTCCAAATTTCTTTGCTTGTAATAGAGCAAGAGTGCCTTTGGAGCTAGTGCACACTGATATATGTGGCCCAATGCAAAACCAATGCATCAACATGAGTGAAAGAGACTAAGAATGCAATCAAAGTTCAAAGTCGAAATTAAGGGGAAATGTTGGAAAACGTAATTTCTTCCATGTTTACAGCCTGAAGAATCCTTGTGCGAATTTTCCCTTTCCTGCAAACAGCCAGTTAAACTATATTTTCGGTGGTATTTTCTAATGAAAGGATGCAAAGATGTGTTGCCCACGTAGACTATTAGTTATGTATTTGTTTTGAGTCTCCATGTAGTCAATACTTCTTTATTTCCACCTATCCTCCATGCATGCACGAATTTTTTTCAATGCATCAACATGAGTGAAAGAGACTAAGAATGCAGTCAAGTTCAAAGTCGAAATTAAGGGGAAATGTTGGAAAACGTAATTTCTCCCATGTTTACAGCCTGAAGAATCCTTGTGCGAATTTTCCCTTTCATGCAAACAGCCAGTTAAACTATATTTTCGGTGGTATTTTCTAATGAAAGGATGCAAAGATGTGTTGCCCACGTAGACTATTAGTTATGTATTTGTTTTGAGTCTCCATGTAGTCGATACTTCTTTATTTCCACCTATCCTCCATGCATGATGCATCAACATGAGTGAAAGAGACTAAGAATGCAATCAAAGTTCAAAGTCGAAATTAAGGGGAAATGTTGGAAAACGTAATTTCTCCCATGTTTACAGCCTGAAGAATCCTTGTGCGAATTTTCCCTTTCATGCAAACAGCCAGTTAAACTATATTTTCGGTGGTATTTTCTAATGAAAGGATGCAAAGATGTGTTGCCCACGTAGACTATTAGTTATGTATTTGTTCTGAGTCTCCATGTAGTCGATACTTCTTTATTTCCACCTATCCCAATAAAAACAAATGCAACATAAAAAGCAAAACTAAATTTATTAACTCAAATTCTGTAATGGACTACATTTTTGCAGACTGTATATCAAATATTACAATAGGCAGTTTTTATAGAGGTTGCAGCCTCAGTTCATAGACAAATATTACAATAACACGTGTGTTAGTCAATCCATACTATCGTTTTGGAGCCAGAATAGACGCGTCCATTACATTGAGTGTAGCCTTATGGATCTGAAATATTCTGAGTATGGAGGTTTTTGTGTTCAAATTCCTGAGTGTGCAAATTTTTGGAGTTTCCTTTTTTTGAGTGTCATTTTCTTTCAACCCTTGAAACCCCAATCTTTTGTGTTTGGGTCTTTCCCTTTCCCAAGTAACATTTCCCTGTCACCCCTAATCCCCAAAACCCCAACTCCTTCAACTTTCCATTTGGCACCATGGTTTTGGGCTTACCCTTACCTAGGTACCCAGTATGCCTCATCTCCAACCCCCAATTATCTACCTACATTCCCTCCTACATTCAGTATTTTAAAATTCCCTATCTTGTCATACCTTTTCTATGTTTGTTGGAGCTTCACACCTTCCTCTTATCGTCATGCCTTTTGCCCAAACTCTGACTCCATGATACTCACACAGTTAACCCTTTAGACCAAAGGGTCAACCTTTCCCTTACCTGAGTACATTTTCCATGGCACCCCCAAACTCTGACATCTTATATTCTCTACTCTTAGCACTATTCATCCCATGTACCTCCCTACGTAGCCCAAGATGCCATTCATGGCTACTTTTGACATTGCAAGTACTTTAGAAGGTTTTAAGCAAACAGATTTGAGGATGAAAATGCTCAGGTTTGCTAGCAATCAGAGCACAAACCCTTTGATTTTTTGTGACAAAGGACAATTCCCCTTTGGGAGGAAGGAGAATCTCATCCAAAGTTCATATTTGAGCTTTCAACGAAATTGATTTCAGCTCCATTAAGTCTGTTTGATTTGCAAGTTGTCATGGATTTAAGAGTTGTATTTGTAGCTGTAAATTCTGTTGTGGCAGTAGATTGTAATGTATTGCAAACCCATTTAATATAATAGATGTTCTGCAGTTTATTATACATTTTGTGAACCCAGTTTGTAATATGAGTTGTCAACGCTAATGCCAAATAGTGAAGAAATCTGGGTTTCTTAGATTTCTGCTATTGTTGCAGCTGTTATATTGTCCATTTGTCATTGATGCTGTAGCAGCATATTGTAATGCATCTCAGACCCGTTTAATATAAGAGGAGCTCAGCGGTTAATTTTTCTCTATTTACTTCATTTGTAAACTGGGTCGTGAATGTTGTTGTGTATAAATTGGAGAAATCTAGATTTTAACAAGTTCTGGTTAAAAAAATTTAATCTGAAAATTATTTGTCAAGATTTTTGTTGGGGATTAAACCATCACAAGTGATTAGTAGAAAGTTGCAGAAGAGCAGGAAAAAGAATCGGGGAAGACCAAAAAATGAGAGAAATTCTCAAAGAAAATGATTACCAAGGCATATATTGCTCATAAAACAAATGAGTGACATCCAACAATGATTGTCTTGGATACAAATTCCTGCACGAATTTCAGAATAACACCGTGTGATATGTAAATAATTCAGGAAATGAGCTAGTCACAGTGGCACACACTTTGATTCATGACAAAGTACAGCAAAGCTTGTCTAGCACTTTTGTGGAAAGAAGCAGGTGTTTTTAGGCAGAAAACAGAGGAGTTTTTGGCAGTTGTGCAAAACCACAGATCCAACAGGGGCTGTTGACACAACTGCCAGCTCTGAAAAGCAGCAGTTTCACAACTGTTGAGGTGATTCAAAAACACCAATCTGCACCAAGCAGCAGTGTCATTACACATCCAAACAATGGCCTATGGTGTTTCAAATTCTGCCCTGTTTGAGCTGTTGCAAGTGATCTTAGCGACTGAACATTGTTGTTTCAAGCTGGCTGTGTGCCCAGGTGGCCTAAGATTGTAATTATCATTGCAGATAGTGAATGTAGGGCTCATTTGCCTCACATTTACTGCAATTTTCTCCTAGAATTCAGGTTCTCCAGGTTAAAAATATGAAACTCTGTAATGTCCCCACTTTGAAATATAATTTGATAATAAATAATAATAATAAAATTTAAATACAAAAGAATAAAAATAATGATTAAATTAAAATATAAAAGAATATAATTACAATTTGATTAAAGTTAATGAATGGACAAAAATCATGAAATGATAAGTTGTGACTTCCCCAAATATGAGGTATAAAAGGGAGAAGATAACTCATTTGAAGGGGGGATGACTTGGGAATCAGAAGTGCAGATCTGATTTTGAAAGGTTGTGATAGTTGCCCTCTTTCAAAGCGTTCTAATGATGAAAGGGTGTGTCTCTTGCCAAAGGGCATACATGATGAAGAGGTGTGACCTCTCCCTCACATTGAGAGATATAAAGGAAAGGAATCAAAGCATCCAGTGAATCACCATCGATCAGATCAGATCAGAACTGTTATTAAGTTACAGGCAGTAACATCCTTGTTCTTGGTGGTATGCATGGGGATGTGCTGAATATGTATACTTAATATATGAAGCCTGATAATGTTCTCATGCAGAATTTAGTAGTAATATTAATATAGACTGCAATATGTATGACAGTCATACATAATTTCATATACATTTATAGTACTTGAAAGACCATTACATATATAGCCCAGTCCTTAGTCTTCCGCTAATGCCTACGTAGGGATAGGGGGTTTCTGTAGGGAGAGGCGGAGTAATTCAGTCACAAGATGGGTTGATCCCAAGATGGGTAAGGTCATGTATTCCTGAAACCTTGAGGGGAAGTCCCCAAGATGGGGTATGGATACATGTGTCCTAAGAAACCTGAGGGAGCCTGCTTGTAGACTGTTTCGAGCACCCTAGCACAGTAATTCCACCATCTTTCATTAGGGTTAGGGAAATATTTCTAACCCCAATAACCTAATTTAAGATAGAATAATGCTTAATGATGTATGTTAATTTGTAATGTCCCCACTTTGAAATAGAATTTAATGGCAAATAATAAAAATAATAAAATTAAAATTCACAAGAATAAAAATAAATTTAAATTAAAATATAAACGAGTATAATTAAATATAATTAAAATTTAATTAAGTTAAAAAGTGGTCAAAAGACATGGAATGAAAAGTTGTGGCTCCCTCAAACATGAGATATAAAAGGGAGAAGAGTACCTCATTTGAGAGGGGATAATTTGCGGAATCAGAAGTGCAGATTGGATTGTGAAAGGTTGTGTCCCTTTCAAAGGGCAGAAATAATGAACAGGTGTGACCTCTCCCTCACATTAAGTGATTTAAAGGAAAGGAATCAAAAGCCTCCAATGATATCACCATCGATCAGATCAGATCAGAACTGTTATAAAGTTATAGGCAGTAACATCCTTGTTCTTGGTGGTATGCATAGGGATGTGCTTAATATATGAAGCCCGATCATGTTCTTATGCAGTATTTAATAGTAATAATAATATAGGCTGTCATGTCCCCGCCATGACACTAGACCAAAACAGTAAACAGATCCTAACCATAATATGAAATTGTCTTATGCAAGTAAGACTTCACAATTTCATTGATCGTAGAACATGTTACAATTGTCTATCCTCAACAGTCGGAAATATTGCAGGTCACATACGATAAGATTTGATATATAGTAAATAATATTCATATGAAAGAACCAATCCTCTTCCCTTCTAGTAGTGATCTTCTCTAGGATGGAATGAGGGATTAGTTAGAATAAACAACAATGCATTAAAAGAGTGATTAAGTCATGAAGAGACATATGGTTAGTAGCAAAGGAACACATCCCATTCCAACAGTCACTACTTTGAAGGAATGTTGTAACCCTCCAAGCCCTATGGAGGAGCTTAAGACAACACCCCTGCATTCAAGGCATCAGATGAGATGAGATTTGGCATTTATAAGAAAGGAAATATACAGCAGTTCGATTCTATACAGTGGTTGTGGTATGAGTTCCCCATACATAGCATAATGAATACTGTTTATATCTGCATACTACTGACTAATAATGTATTGCTGTTTATGATCAGTAATGTATTGGTAATTAATTACTGATCAATGCTTAAAAATTGCATTGGTGTTTGAGGATCGAACAATCTTGGAAAAGGGGAGCATAAAGAACAGATCAAACCTGCAACCATCAGGGAGATAAGGCAATACTCTGGGTTTTTCTATTAAAGAGACAAAGGTATTCCCTCTCTAACCCATCCTTAATAGTTAAGAATCATAATCCAGGGTAAACTAGGGCATTTTATAAAAGGGGACATTACATAATTAATGGAAAACAGGTAGTCTCCCGATAGGGGACATTACAAATTCACTGTGACTTCAGTTTTTCTGTTGTTTGCTCTCAACTTCTTTCATATTCAGTTTAATGTGTTGCCTATGAGTGCAGTTCATAATTCCTTCACTTTGATCTGTATCTTGGTGACTACTGTATGGTGTCACCATCATAATCTAGTATTTATGGATCACTTAGGTTAGTCATGTAAGCGGGAACAAACTCGTGAAAATAACAAAAACCATTATTATTTTAAGGATTTGATGAGAGTATAAGATAATTGTGTGAACCTTGCAGTAAAGGTCCAGGATAAAATAGAAAAAGTACCTGTCAAAAGAATCCTAAAGCATTTATTTGGACCTGATAACAAATAAGTACATGGCATAAAGCATAGTCACCAGGAAATTATAGTTTAGGGACAGTGAACACATGCAGGTACTCACATACATAGTCACTATATTTATAAATAGTAAAGCCAAAGCCATACCTTCATTCATCTACCCCCTCCTTGAAATGGCATACCTATCCTTGTACCACCATGTCTCCAAATTCTTATATCTAAGACCTATTTTTATCCAAGAAATTCAACTTATATTTTTCTCAAAAGTAGCTTTGCACCTTGCCCTCCAAAGCAAAAGATAGCCAACAACCACATTATATGTCATATATTCTTGCAGCTGTCCTTGATCATCCAAGAACCCCTTAGAAGAAGTCCTCGCCAAGAGAAAAAGACAATAAAAATGTTTTTCATTGAAGACTTGATTTTGAATCAAGTAACATGATTATTGCAGACTTCTTTCTACACCTTAGAGCCATACATAATGGCTTAATTTTGTTTCAATATATGGGCTCCAATAACTTTCAACAAATAGGTCTGAAAATGTAACGGAATTCAGCCAATTATCCAATATCAAGTAAATTATGCATGTCTGGGCAACAAACCTACCTAAATTATGTTTAGTTTATCAGTCTTATCATTGTAAACTGACCAAAGTTTATGGTCATCAAGAGTGAGAATCTGAGACATGGTTTGGAAATACATCATAAGCATTTCAGAAAGAGAGATTATTATAACATCATGAGAAACTTGGTATTAACAGCACTTTCTAGAATTGTCTTTGCTTCCTTGGCTCTCAGTTGACCAAAGAAAGTGCTTCCTTGACTCCCAATTGTAAGACTTGAATCTCTGTTGTCTTGTAGACTTTTGTCAAATTGCTTGAAATTAAGTCAATGTATGACTTTTTATGTAGTACTTTTAACTTCTCTTTGAATGGGTAGCAGATTAAACAAAATGTTACCGAGTACTACTACCTCTTATGGGCCACACGCATTATACTTCTAGTTTGTAAACCTGATGAGAATCATTTTTCTTTTGACTATGTACAACTTTCTATGTCACATAGCATCAGAAACTTATAGATGACTCTGATTAGGAATCCTAAACAAGTTCCAGTTAGAATCTGATCACTTAGGATTGCAGGTTATGCTCACTCAAGATAATTTCAAAAGGAAATATTATTATCTTTGAGCAAATTAATTGGATTGTGAATCCATAATACTTCATCCTGTATGAGGTTAAGAATTAACCAGATTTCTTCTTAGAATTTCTTTGTCAAAGATGAAACCTCCTAGGCAGAAAGCTACATGTTGTATCACTTTATAGATTTATTATTCTGGGTATTAGAATCTATATGCATAGGAAAGCATTTCAGAAGTTCACAAGCTGTCCAAAATGTTAGCATAGATTGCCGAAGGGTACAGATATTGCCTTTTGGCCAGATTCCTTAGTGTCATTAAGTGCACGGTATCCTTTAATCAGAAGGGAACATTTTCAGATCAAACAAGAGATCATTCCCACAAATCAAGCAACTGTGTCTATCCAGCAAGCTGGATGCACCTTTTACCAAAATAAATATTAACTTGTTAAATATAATACAGGATGATTTTATATTCTAGTTAATAATAGTTTTGAAAAGAATGTTTTGATTTTGGTGTTGTACTACTTACTCTTTTACTACACCACCACTAGTTTTACATATTAACTGTCAATATTTTACGATATAGACTGCACAATTCTTATTGTTTCTACTTATTTTTATATTTAGTAATTTACTGTAATGGATGCTACATTTTACAATAGTGCAAGTAGAATGCAGATTCCAAGAAACAATTCCTTCACGCTAAATGAACACAGAAATTAGCTCCATTCTAACTGTTACCCATGGTAATTGGAACTGCGACTTTTTGCTGCCTCTCGAACAACATGCCAAGGGCTATTTTACTAAAGGGACACTGACACCACTATTTCATTTATGGCCAGAAAAGCAATCTGCACTGCCATCTGTTTATTTTATTACTCCTGTGCTTGATGATACCAGCAATAGTGAGTACCATTTTCCACGTATCAAAATTAACAGAGTTTGTTTCTTTAGGAGGTGCTTACTTCCAGGAAGATACTGTGTTGTGAAATTTGTATTTACAATTTCTGCTCCAACATTTTTTAAAATGAGAAAAAAGCAACAGAAAAACATTGATAATTACCATCTTGAAGTTGTGCCTGTTGCTCCATCGCTTGCAGACGAAGCTTGAGCCCATTGTTCTCATTTGCCAACCCAGACAAATCTCTCTGTAAAAAGAAAAATGTGTTATGCAATGATCATAGCGTGAGAATTAATCTGATTGGGTACTTAAAAGCAGAGTTAACTAACCTCAAGAGATAACAAATAAGAAATAAGCTTAGCGCGATTGCTATCAAAATTCATTATGTCAAAATCAATTAACCCAGTCCAAATTACACACCTGCATCAGGGTTAGCTGGGCTGATAATGTGGTAGCCTCAGTTTGTAACGTTTGCACTTTGCCTTCCAGTTCTGAGATATATAGCATTTTCCTTTCCTTGGAACGTGCAGCTGATAGACGATTGGCCAATATCCTAGGATACACACAAAACAAGGATGCAGAATATGAATTTATCACTAAAATCAGAAGTCTTGGTGCTGCTTGAAGAAGTGACTAATGCTATCTCGTCCACCTTGCTTAACTCCACCCAAGTCTGACGGGACTTGGCAATGGCATTCTATACAAAAATGTATGCCAACTGCAATACCATACCTTTTAACACGCCTAGGATCAGTCCTTGCAATCTCTGTTAATTTCTCATTGGACAAAATCTTCTTCAGTTCAGCTTCTGTGAATTCTCCATTGCCCAATTCCATCTTGAATTTAATATTGACATCTGTTGAACTCCTGCGAAAGTCTCTACTGTTCTGGCTCTGGGAAGGAGACAGTTTTAAGTCCTTAGCACTATTGATACCGTTCATGTTACTGAGAATGCTATCCATGGACATGCTCCGATTGTGACGGGTGCTACCAAAAGACTGATGCCCATTACCTTCCTTGTCCCTTTCAAGTGGCAACGCATTTCTGTTCTGATTGCCTATCAGATTTGCCTCGCTATCAGCCTCATCTCCACTGCTGCTCCAATCGGCATCCTTATCATTTTTCTCTTTCATCATATCACTTCCCCCACTATCTGTCCTGATGTGGATCCCATCAGAACCATCAGCAGACCTCATCATGATATCGCGACATTCATTTTCAATAATACTGCTACCATATATGTTGTGGGATTTTTCCTTACTTTCTGCATCAGCCGCTTTAAGATTTTTCTCTGCTCTAGTCTCCAATCCTTTGCATGCCCGGTCATTGGCGTCCATGATCTGCTTTCTGCTCTCATCATTCACTGGTCCAATATCCACACCTTCTGAATTTTTCACATTATCTCTGTTCTGCATCTCAACAGGCACATTATACAAATTATTGCCCAATTCCCCTCTTTCTTTCAAGCATTCCATGTTCAGATCATCATCCATGTTAAAACCACCCTTACCATCCTGTGAAACTTGACCCTCAAACGGTTGATCCCTAATCCGTTCCCTTCCTGCACTATCCTTCAAAATGCCAGAGGCAAGAAAGTCATCCATCTGACCAAATGAAGACTGCAATTGCTGAGAAAACTTATAAGGAACTTCACTATGCGTTCGTCGGTGCCCTTGCCTTGCTGGAAGACCAGAGCCACTACTACCAAAAGACGATGGAGGCAGAGGGCAGTGAGCAGCAGCAGCAGTGGAAATAGCAATCCCTGACCTGTTAGATACTCCCAAAGGATTCTGATTTTCCATGGAGGCATCCAAAGAATTACCACCAGACATGTCCGATGAAGCAACACTAGCTCCAAAAGGCATGCCACTGCGCCGCTTTGATAAATTCATTGAAGCAGGGCTTATAGGAGGCAACCGATCAAAAAGCTGAGCCTCAGGAACAGAAGACATTGAAGAATTCTGATCCAGCGACAAAAATGCAGGCTGTGAGAGAGACCGGCTATGCGAAGGCCTCTGTGTTGACGAATTGCAATTTGAGAAGGGCGATTGCGAGTATGGCGACTGTAAAACCGAACCCAATGGCGGATGATGAGAATGAGGGATTCCATGCCGATTGCCCTGATGACTCGGCATAGATGTCGAACAAGACTGCCTATTATTATCACTAGCCTTTATTATTTTCTTCTGTTTAAAAATGGATGAGCACGAAGGTGATGATGATGATTCTTCAGCCCTCTGGATGAATTCACTGTAGCTATCCCCCATTCCCTCCATCTATTTATCTCCTAACCCTAAAAACTCCCCCGACAATCTAAAGATAACCCTTAAACCCCCCATTCTTAGCTACATCGGAAAGGAAAATTCATAAATCTACTCCTATGCTCATGATTTATCATTTACTTACCTCGTTTTGCTGCCAAATTGATGACATTTTGTGCAGAGAAATCACCGGCCAGCTGAAAAATTCCACGGTAATTTTCGTCAGCACAACAGATTCTTTTGTTTTCGGTTTTGTTTGTTTTGTATAGAGAAAATTTGTTTCGGAGCTCACGAAGCTATCAACACTCCACTCCAGACGATAGACGACTACAAATTCAATGCAGTGGGAGTGAATTTCACAATCTCCACTTTTATTTCGTCTGCATTTTCACTAAATTTCATTTGGATGTGATTCCCCACAATGCGACACGTGGCGCCCTCCCCCGTCTCTTTTACATCCGTAACGAAGAAGCCTTGATTAGACCTGACATTATTACTGGAAAATTTTGACAGCGTGGACCAGATCCGACACGTGGCAGTGCAACCAATGGTCTGTTTTATTTTTCTATGATTTTATTTGCCGGAATATCTTTTTCCGACACCGTTAAAGATCGCGCTTTTGACGTTACCCCGTGTCTTCTTTCATTTCATGGGTTTTTTCAATCACGAGAAAATACGTTTTTCTTTGACTATTTTGCACAAATTTAGGTGCGAAAAATACTTTTCAATTGCATAAAAAAATATTATAGAAAAGAAAATGATACAAATTTTTGATAACGAGTGATATTGTGATTCTCTGTCATTTCCCACCAACATTTTTTCATTTTTGGGATTTTAGCTTTTAATATCTTGTGTCGGTACCATCTATGGAAAAAGTTAAAAGGGGCAAGGAAAATAAATAGGAGAAATATTATTAGTCTATGTTATAGGGGTTTTTTTAAATTGATATTTTGAAAATAAGTGTCATGTAGTGGTTGGTATTTATTTTTTATTTTGAAGTGTACGCATATGTTAGAGAGTGAAAATATAAATGTATTTGAAATAATAGGGATGTAAAATTATAGAAGCATGGCTATAGAGAAAAAAAAAAGTAGGTGATTTTGATAGAAGGATTACTCTATTTTGAAAGAGTGAATAATTTTATTAGACAAACATTAATAGCTTTTTTCTATTTTGTGTAGAATAAGGACTTTTATATAATATTGATGTCTATTATATTGTGATAGTTGTAATGTAGAGGAAAATATGTTCTCGATAGATAGTAATGTGGTGCATGATTATAGTATTGTGTATATAAGAATAGAACTAGTAGAATTGTGCATATGGTAAAAATAAATAGAGTGTTGGTAATGGTCGATTGTAATGTTATATTGTGTTTTCAATTATATGAAAATAAGTAATAGTAAATGTATAGGTGATTGTAAAAGTAGATGAAGTTATTGTCCTCATAAGTGATTGTTTCATTTGTTTGTTTTGTTTATAGTGTCTTGAGGGAGAGATAAAGGAGTACATTTAAAGGTTGTGTGTGCCTTGGTTAGATGATAATTGAAGTTTGCATAATATAAATGGTTGTGTTTGTGGATTGATCCTCTTGTGAAGATATAATTCAAGTAACAGAGGATTTTGAAGCAAATGAAATTGTATGTGATGAAATGAGTGTTTGTAGAACTTGTTGGGTCCCAAAATTGTTGCTCCTCTTGATAGAACCAAATCTCACTCACAAGGCTAGGGTTGTCACGTGCAAGTGAAATTAGCTCATCAACAAACCTTGGAGGGTTGAAGACCAACTTAACGAGAGGATTTTATTTCCTCTACTTCATAGTGTATGTATATTGTAATGAGAGAATATATGGATGTTTGAATTAATAATTGAAATGTAAACTTATAGAATCACCATTATAAATAAAAAATATAAACGATTTTGGTAGAAGGATGATTACGTTTTGAGAGTGAAAAACTATTTTTGAAATTAGAAACTATTGTCAAATACATTTACATGCTTTTTTTTGAAATTAGAAACTTTTATCTCCTATGCTTCATAGTGGTTGGTATTTATTTTTTTTATTTTGAAGTGTATGTATATAATAATGAGTGAAGATATGGATGTTTGAATTAATAATTGAAATGTAAAATTATAGAAGCATGGTTATAAATAAAAAATATTGGCAATTTTGATAGATGGATGATTACATTTTGAGAGAATTTTTTTTTGAAATTAGAAACTATTGTCAAATCACACATATTCTTATTCGTGTAGAATAGATACTTCTATACAATTTTGATGTCTAATATGTTGTGATAATTATAGTGTAGGAGAAAACATAATCTGTGCAAATTGTAATGTGATTCATGATTATAATATTGTGTATATATGACAACTATTAAACTTGTGGATAGGGTAAAATAGATGAAATGGTAATGTTGAATGGTTGATTACAATGTTATATTTTATTTTCAATCATTTAAGGGAAGGGTAATAATAAATGTATTTTATGATTGTAAAAGTAACGAAGTGGTTGTACTCATAAATGATTGTTTGTTTTGTTACTAGTGTCTTGAGGGAGAGATAAAAGAGTAAATGTAAATATTGTGCATGCCTTGGTTAGATGCCAATCAATGTTTGCACAATAGAAATGGTTGTGTTTGTGGATTGATAAATTAGTAAGTAATATAGCAATATATTTTTAAATGGAGGATTAAAGAAAATAAAATTGTATGTGATGAAATGATTGTTTGTACAACTACTACATAAAATGTAGAATCTAACTATATGTTTTATTTCTTCTATTTTAACTATGACAAAGTTGTTATATACTTAATATATGTTACCTTTTTTATTTAGGAAAACATAAGGATATGATAATAAAATTGATTATAAATTGAGGCATTTACAAATGCAATGACCTCATGATAGTCAAAGGAGACAAGGAGTAGTAAGGTGCTCAATATAAATGAAAAGCACAAATCTATGTTACAATTTTGACCAACAAAATCTAGCAAGTCAATTTTCGGAAAAACATATCTAGCCAAATAAGTTTTGATCGAAATCAAGTGGCTCTTACATGGAATATACATGGCATAAGATATTTGGTAAAATAGGCTTCCGGGTATGTGAGATTTTGCCAAGATCAAGAGCTCAATGAAATGTACAAAATAGAGAGACAAAATATAGGACAAGAATAAACTGTATTCTCATCAATAGACAAAAAATGATTGTTACATATAATGTAGATGAGCATGCGTATATAGGCAAGGCTATATGGATATGTGAGCACACAAACATGACATGTGGCTTAATAAGAAACAAGGGTAGGTAGGAGAAACAATAAAATATTCCACATGAGGTGGATCACCCACCGAAGGTGGAATTATCACTCCACAATAAGTGGATATGATAGAGTAGTAACAAGATCAACACCATAAAAGGTGGAAATTCTCCTACACACACTATCCCAATGTGGCACAAACACCCAAGCGTCTCATGCCCAAACTACTATGAAATACATTTCCTAAGTAAACTTAAGTAAGGTGTAATAATATCCGTGATGAATAATTATTTACACCAAGGGTAAAACCTATTTGACTAAGTACATTTCAATTGAAACTAACAAAAAAAAAATGGAATTTGGAATTCACCCAAAACTTACTCAAGAAGAACCCTTTCACTCAAAACCCACCAATAGTCCATGACCTCCCAAAGCTTCCAACAAGGTAGGTTTATTCAAACCTTACTCTAGCACTTTTTGTGCAACTATGTATTCAACTAAAAGATAAAGAATGATTATTCAAAAATCTCTCGTAATATGAATTTATCTTCCAAATTATTGCTCTCAATTTGTGAATAGAATTGATAATATACATTAATTTTTCTTGTATGTCAATATTCTTAATCATGTATAAACATCACATTTATAATCTAAGCACTAGCATATATACATATACATATGCATATGCATATGTATTGGCATATATGCACGCGCACGCGCGTGTGTATATATATATATATATATATATACATGTGTATATATACACATGTGTGTATATATATACACACATGTATATATATATATACACACATGTGTATATATACACATGTATATATATATACACATGTGTGTGTATATATATACATATTTTCATGTATATATACATACATATATATATATATATATATACATACATACATATATATATATATACACATGTGTACATGTACATACATGTACATGTACATACATACATATATATATGTACATGTACATGTACATGTACATGTACGTATATATATGTATGTATGTACATGTACATGTATGTACATGTACACATGTGTATATATATATATGTATGTATGTATATATATATATATATATGTATGTATATATATATGCATATACATATATACATGTACATGTATACACATGTATATGTATACACATGTACATGTATACACTTGTATATACATGTATATATGTACATGTGTATACATGTATATATGTACATGTACATATATACATGTACATGTAAATATACATGTATACACATGTACATATGTACATGTACATGTATGTACATGTACATATATACATGTATATGTACATGTATATACATGTATACACATGTACATATGTACATGTACATGTATGTACATGTACATATATACATGTATATGTACATGTATATACATATACATGTACATGTACATACATGTACATGTACATGTATATACATGTATATACATGTACATATATACATGTACATGTACATGTATATACATGTATATATACACATGTATATATACACATGTACATATATACATGTACATGAATGTATATGTATATGTATATATACATGTATATGTACATGTACATATATATATACATGTACATACATACATATATATATATATATATGTACATATATATATACATATATATATATATATAGATGTATATATGTATACATACATGTATATATGTATGTATACATATATACATCTATGTATATATATATATATACACATATATGTATGTATGTATGTACATGTATATATACATATGTATACATATATCTATATATGTATATGTATATGTATATATATATGTACATATGTACATACATATATACATATATGTGTGTATATATATACATATATGTATATATATACACAGATATATGTATATATGTACACACACACACGCGCACACACACACACACACACACACACACACACACACACACACACACACACACACACACACACACACACACACACACACATATATATATATAAAATATGTGTATAGGTATACACATACATATAAATGTATATGTATATATGTATACATATGCATATATATACATGTATATGTATACATATTATGTATATGTATATGTATATGCCTCGTCATTGTGTGTGAATCCTCTCAAATAATATGTAACTCATCTCATGTCATTTTTTACTCCCATGAATAAGAGGCTTGTGTAACTCTGAAGTGCCCCATAAGAATACTAGTTTTCTTTTACAAGATCTTACACATGACAATTGTTTCCAACCAAACATGTATTTCAAGTTTACTTGCTAATTTCCATTACAATGTTCTTATATTCTCTTATGTTAACAAAATATATTTGATTGCAACTCGCATTTACTATTCCAATTATTCTATTTGTTATTAAATTTAAAATTGTGAAGATTTAATAAATTGATAAATAACATGTGCTTTATTTAAGTTTAATCCCACACATACGATTATGATGTATATATGTTCTGAAAAATTACACTATTGAACCTAGTTTATGCCCTCGAACTTTGCACTCTTGATCTTCATTTTTTTTCATCTTAGCTAAATAAAAAATCATGGTTCTTAGGATTTGTTGGTGCTCCAAGTTATAGGGCCTAATTTTCTAAGGCATGGTAATCTTCCAAGTGTTAGGGGTTGGGTTGATTATTGAAAGATCGAGTACCCCCCTACTACAATTTATACCCAATGCATAATGTATCTCAATATTGGTGTCATAATATACCTTTGTGCTAGCTTGGACACATAAGGATGTGTAGAGTGGTGGAATGAGGTTCACTAGTCTAACACATGCAAACTAGTAATAAAACCCATTCACATTAACTCACATTGGGAAACAACCAATAGGCCCAACAAAAACCCCTTGGGAGAGCTAGGCAAAATAATTTGGTTACTTCCTTTTGATGTTCTTTGATATGAATTAATAAGATAGAATGATGAAATACAAGAACTAGGGCTAATGAAGTAAAATTGAGAGAAATCACATAAACAATAAGACACGGACAAATATGCATACTTTGAGTAGAGATTTAGAAATAGGGACCAGAAAGGAACCTGTGTCTACAATTTCAGCTTGAAAGTGTTGGACTATGTGGCTTGATATCCTTGTCTCGAAGGTGTCTGATGCAGATATCGGGAATATATTCAGGATCAAGATGTCACTTAGAATATCTCCTTGAAATTTCATTAGAAAAGTGTCATGCTATATGGTTAAGCTATAGTTTCTAGGAGTTTCTACTTCAAAGTTTGGATCTCTTCATCTCAGTCTGCAATTTCTAAATCTATAATCATGTTCTTTGCTATACCTAAAACTACACACATAAGAGAGAAGGCATATTTATCAAAAATGGTGTTGGGTTTATAAGGGTTTGTTTAGGTCAAAACCCATGTTTGGAATTAACCCTATAATAAAAAAATGATACTAAAGAGAGCTTACCCTTCTAGGCCAGTGTTTAGATCTAGAATGAAATGCCAAATTGAAATCTTATACCTTTGCAAATGAATCTCCTTGCCTTAATGTCTTCATGAAAGGTTGATGTTGTTAAGTGGAAAACCATGCGTGCCTTCACATAAAATTGATCATGAATGCGATCTTGAATGCTTGAAAATTTGAATACTTGACCTCTCCTTCATTGCCTTGAACATGCTTGATTACTTGTTCAATTAAAATACTTGACATGAAGTGAAATCCTTGATGAGAAATGTTTCAAATTAGGGGACGAGACTTACTTTTATACTCAACCTCATGAAACTTGTTGAAAATTATGAATAAGGTGGATATCAAGTATCTTTTCTTGCTCAAGTTTTTTCGACCATTAGAGGGTTCAAAATTGGGCCCCTCAATGGTGTTTAGCGTCCTAGTCTAGTTGTTGTGGGATAGAACAAGGTTAGGAAATAAAAGCAGAGTAGAGACCTTAGATTTGACCTTGTTTTGAGAAAAATCAAGATCATAATCAAGACAAGGAAGGAAAATCACCAAGGTGAGACCCAAATGAACATGAAACTGTATGAGGATATAATTTACAACACTATAGGACGAGCACCTTAGTAAAAGACAATTTTCCATAGAAGTGTCTAAGATTGTGCTTTTTTATAACTCCTTTGATGTTAAATACAATAAGACACGACAACAAAATACACAAACTAAGAAAAATTGAAAGATGTTTAAATTGATTGAATTTGAGTGTGTTGAGGATTATGGGGTGAGGAAACAATAAATATATTGGTGCTTTCATCCATTTGGGCAACAAAGTCTTTGAATTTGATTAAATATACGATAACAACTAAGGTGATGTGTTAATAAATACATGACAAAAGATCAGGGTTTCTTACGCACAAGCAAGCTAGGCTCTACACATACATCTAAGAGAACCATAAATATTTAGAGACAATAAAATGAGTCTACTTAGTTATCCATAAAATATTCACACATTTCCTTTAAATGTTGAAGAGGCACCTTACAAAAGCTTTCTCAAGAATTTATAGTCTTCTAGCTAACCAACTAGGTAGCACACATCAAAAAATGTAGAATATATGAATGGAGTCATTAATCAAGTTCAAGTTTGTCATTAATCATCCTTTTTACAATAGCTACATGCATTATTACACAATTGAGATAAACTGAGATAATTACAATGCCAAAATACCAATACCCAAAGTTGGAATTATGAATCTTATAGTTCTACAATGTATGTTTTCTTTGTTATGCACCTCTTAAACCCAAAATATTATCCTCCTTTTTTCCTCTTTCAAAATTAAATTCATTCATTACCCGTCATATAGCTCTCAAGTCTAGACTCGATTGTAGTTTAATGGAGATGTGAGGAATCTATTCGACAATGTGAGCTAGGGTTTGTAGGCCTTGGCTATGCTGATATTATATTGTCATTCTAGTTGTTCTTGCTTGTGTGAGTGATTGAGGGTTATGGGTGGTGAGTTTGTTGTTCAACGTGGGGTTTTTTTTTGTTGTTGTTTCTATGGTAGATTTGGGGTTTTTTTGGTGGCTTTAGGTAAGGAGTTGCAAGGGTTTTTTTTGGGACTCGTGAATCCATTCTTCTTTTGTGTTGATATATGGACTCAACTAGAGGTTTGGGTATGTAGCATCGTAAATTGTGCACCTTTATTAGTGTGTCCAATTTAACACTCTCCTAGCACTCATTTTAGTACTTCTCATTCCTTTATGCTTTATAGGACCTTTATTATAATTGCGCGAGGTAAAAAATGATGATGAAAAACTATTGCAAAACCACAAAGATCCAACCACAAACAATTTAGTTCTACAATAAAAACATTCACCATACACCAATGAAGATACCTAAGAACATATAAATCAACAAATTGAAGTAATAATACCTATGACATGCCAAGTAGGTTTTGATCTCCATTGTCTCCTATCTCCATTGATCTTGCTTGATATATTTGCTCTCAGATTTTGTAGGTGCACAAGAGCTCAACAAAGAACGGATTGTGGTTGTGAAGTTGTTTGTTTGCAAGAAGGCTAATTGATCCCATAAACTATTAGGGTTGTGAAAGAATGAGAGTATCCTCTTATATAGAAGACACTCTAGAAAATGGAGGGATGATATTAAGAGCTAAAAGAAATAAATGGTCGGCAAGGATTAAAGGGTAGGTAAAAGAAATAATAAAATATGAAGGGGGTAGGTAGAGGAAAATTAAGAGATAAATGACATGTGTCATGAAGAGAAAAAGCTAATGAATTAATTAAATAAATAAAAATTCATTTAATTAATAGAGGAAGTGGGGCCAATTAAATAAATAAAAATATAGTGAAAAGATAATTTGAATAAATAATTTTTTTTATATAAACAAGGAAAGGCTTAGAAGAGGATAAATGAATGAATTAAATAAATAAATAATTATTTAATTAATAGAAGACGTAGGATAAAATTAAATAAAATATTTATTTAATTAAGTTATGACAATTTTAGATGTCTACAATAATTAATAAATATTTAATTCAATATTATGGGTGTTATTCCACTCTATTGCATCATCACACTATTATCCAGGCCCTTGATTCTAGGTGTGCCCTTTACCCTTTATTATCCTAGTTTATAATTAATCCCATCCCAATTTCAAGTTCCAAAACATATTTCACATATGTATTGTAGTGTCGTAAACTATACCCCGTATAATTCTACGCTACATGAGATCCTTCACTTTATGTTGATTTGAGATCTTCTCCATCGCCTTGTCCTTTTGTCCATCTCACTTGTCTCGTCAACCTTCACCTTGTCCTTTTTTGACCCACCTAACTATTTGACTCATAGACACTAGTGTATCATAGAGACATGTTTATGTGTCGCTCTCATGTCCCACATATCTAATAGTCTGAAGATGGTAATTTGAGCATTACACTTGCGCTTAGAAGATGCCTGTAACACCTCTATGTGACCACTGATGTTCATTTTTGTCTCAACATACGTATCTTCCCTTTTGGAGCTCATTTTGGCTCTCTAGTTGCTTCTCTAACTCTCTCCCTGGAATTCTATTAGATTTGCGCTTGTTTATTGTCTCATTTCAAAGCTCTCTCTGATTTTGTCCTTGGCTCTCACATAATGCTACCGTTGTCATGCTTTGAGGATGACCAACTTTTTCTTCTTCATCATCTGACAGGCTTCTCGTTTTGGGTGTGGAAAGGGAGTCTTCTTCTTCCTTATCTTTTGTTATCTCCATAGTATATTCGTTAAGATATTGTGGTTGTACATCTTTTATCTGGTATTTCATCTATCTATCTTGGATGTTTGTGGAGGTGGAAACACCAAAGCGAGGATCGGATTGTGGCAGGCCTCTAAAAACAGAGCCACAACCTTTCGTCTTTGTTCGTCTTATTGTAGGTTATCGAGTAGATTTGGGGAGCTAGCTGGAGAATTCAAGCATGGATCGACTATGTGAATACATCTCTTTCCTCTTTCCTTTTCATTACTTAATAGATAGTATGTATTTTTTTCACATCATTATTTTGCTTAGTTTTTGTTATTTGAGCACGTTTTCGTCACAAACCATTCTCTATAAGGACATTGTAACTCTGTCTGTGCGTGACACTAGTGCATCGTGTTGTTGTCTTAGACCCATGCGTGCATCCTCAAACCGAGTTTCACTGGGTCACATCAGAGGGCCTTTGTGACACGTTCAATGTCATCTAAGGGGTACCTAATAGTTATACACTTTGTACCTCATCCCAAGTGGAGAGGTTGATTAGTGAGTCCATGATATGTGTTCACCCACTTGTCGATGTGGTTCAATTTTTCCCCTCTACATTTTGGGAAACCCGATGTGTATAGACATTCCATATTTCTTCTTTCCAGACTTGTCGATGTGAGGCTTGTCTATGAGCTTCATGACCTGGACAACTACTAGAGTTGTTGTAAGGAGAATTGTTAGAAAGAGCATCCCTCAAGATTATTATAGTTCGAGTTGGCTAGGGTCGATGTTCACATATTCACCAAATTCATATGATATTTTTTCTTCACGATCCCTTAAAAAAATCATGACTGGGGTCTCTTCTACACATAATTCACAAACTAACACTCCTGCAAATAGTCCTTTGCAGTCTCCACCTGTTGTTGATTATGAATATGCTCTTGAGGTTCCATTCAGTCAAGTTCTTTATCTGGAGAGAAACTTAGAGGACTTCAAAGGTTTCTAGTGAGAAAACTTCCTTCCTTAGGGAAATTTTGTTATTCATAATATGAGAGATATGCTAATCTCAGATAAGAAGGGCTTGAAAGTGTTAAGGGCTATCTCTATGATCGTCAAAATCATGTAATGTTGATGTCGTTGTTTAGGACGGTCAATCCGACACCAATGGACCACAAATTGGTGTCGATACCCCTCAAGCAAGGATCCATATGGTGAATACTAGACCTACTATTGATCTGATTGCTGATGCATATATGATACCTAAATTTAACATTTGTCTCACATATGCTCTTTGGGTATATTGGGATAGCAATGTTCTCTACTACTTTTGGACCTACTACTAGTGCTGGTGGTGGCAATGGGTGTAGTTTTGGCAGTGGTGGTGGTGGTAGTACTGCTCCATCTTTGCCTCCTCCACTGCATAATCCTATGCTTAACACGATATTGCAAAATATGGGATAGTTACAACAATATCTTAATAACCTGACATTTGCTTCTAAACAGTCATCTCTTCCTGCTTATTATCATCACAACCCTTTTGACATGAGTATTCTAAATATGATCACTTCACAAGGAGTCGAATCTCTAAAATTTGATTGATATAACAAAGAAGGAGATCCAAATGCACACATAAATGTTTTTATGACCATTTGCAGCAATTGTCATAATCTAGATTTTGTGTTACTTAAGTTGTTCTCTCGGTCCCTCAAAGGAACCACATTAGAATGGTATAGTTTACTACCTGATTATTCCATTCGTTCATTTGATCAACTTATGGATGCTTTTTGTACAAGGTTTCAAGCAAGCATGGAAAGCCAGGTCGCCATAGGAGACCTGGTTCATTGTAAGAAAAATCCCAATAAAAAGATTACGGAGTTTATCTCTCGATATCAATCAATCCTCACCAAGATCCCTTTTGCCCTACCAGATAGTGATTTATAGAGTGTTTATTGAGAATCTACAACCGACACTAAGGGAGAAATTGGATTTAAATTGTTATTCAAATTTCACCAATTTATGCATTGCATTCACTGACTATTAGCACATGATGACTTAGTTTGAGGAATCATCCTCAAGATCTCATGGAGACTCTTTTGAAGGAGAATTTTAAAAGAACAAGGTGGTGGTGAAAGTATTTTTGGTCCCTCGGGTTATTGAGAGATCTACGCAAGAGCTGCCATGGAATAATGTTTTTATGAAGTTGTCTGACTCCTATTTAAGCATCATGCATAAACTATTGAAAGACAATCTCATAACTCTTCTTGAGATCTGACCACTATCTGATAGTAGACCATATCCTAGATGGTATGATGGATCAAAGTTTTGTTAGTACCATCGTGTGCCTAAACATAATATTGAGTGTTGTATTCACCTTAGGCATTTGGTCCAAGACCATATAAATGGCGGTGCCATTCGAGTCAATGAATGTAAGCAAAAAGCTAATAAGTCAGTGGATAAGATGAATAGTGAATTATATACTTATGTTGATCCTTTTCCACCTCATTCATCTCATCTAACTTCATTTTTTCATCATTAGACTTCGAGTTGGGTGGTGGCCCCTGTGTCAACATGGTCACTATCACTCCTATCTCGCCCCCTAGCTAGAGAGTGCAAAATAAAGATATATCCTTTACACCTTTTAACTCTCCTTATGGTGGGGAGCCTACCTCATTGTACATTTTGGCTAAGATCAACAACTATACTATCAAAAGTGTGATGGTAGATCCCACATGCTGAGTTGATGTTATCACCAAAGAGGCCTAATTCATTAATGATCGATATAGGGTGAGATACAATGAGTGTCGTGCCTTTGTCCATACACATGACGAGATTTTCATTCCACCTCTTAATAATAGCACTTTGATGATCCTTGTGGGATCTAAAGCGGTCTCAATCACTTTTGTTGTTATTCATAAATTGCACCTATTCTAGGTTAAGCTAGGTATTCCTTAGCTAATCACCATGGAAGTAGTCCCCTCGATTGTGCATAAATGTTTGGAGTTTCCTCACGAGGTCACTATGCACACTGTCCAAGACACTAGATTTCGGCTACTAATTGTTAGTGGGGGATTTTTCGTTAAATTATTTTTGGCCTAATTTGGTTGGCCCCATGACTCCTCGTGGAGATCTGCTCTATAAAGTGTATTACAAGTATAAGACATGAGAGTTAGCTTCTTCATTGGCTCAGCTTACAGTCTCCTCCCCTCCTCCTGCACCTGTCTCCACTCACTCTATTCCTATGCTGCAACGGGTAGTACCTTCTGCCCCTTCCTCATTAGGGCCTAAGGCTAAACTTGTTCCTCAGAGTAGACCTCCTGTCCCATCCAAGACCATGCAACCTCCAGTGGTGCCTTATGTTCCTATGTTTGTACTTCATACAGACAAAGGAAAGGGATATGTGTTGCCATGGTTTGCATCTTGCCCTCCCTTTAAGCTTCCCATCCTTGCTGATATCCCTCGTCCTGCCTGATACGATAAAAATAGGTGTTCATCTCATATTCGCTCATCTCCATTGACTCCCACATCACAGCCTTCGAAGGTACCCTCATTCCTTCAACTACTCCTCAAGAAAAACAAGGGTGCTCGTAGCTATGGATGTGAGAACTGTATCAGGTGCACCTCTTAATTCATCTGTTGGGCCTTCTCCCTTGACAATTCCAACTTGAGAGGCCTCTCCCATGGACCATGATGTTGTTGAGCCTCCCTAGTCTTATGTTCCTGCACCCCATTTACAGTGTAATCAGGGAGTGCATGAATGCAAGTGTCATCGATACAAGATGGCCCATGAGTGTGAGGCTGCTTCAAGGGCTGCAAGTGAACCAATGGTGTCCATCCTTGCTGATTTTGAGTTTGTTGATTTTGCTCCTACTTCATCCTCTATCTTGTTTCCTCCCACTCCAAGGACTATTGATGAGCCTCGCCCTAAATAGGTACAAGTTTTCATCACCCCTTCCTTGGAGCCTCCCTTGATCACCTCCTTGCCAGATGTTTCTCTATTTTCCCAACCTATAGATATGCTTCATATACACAGGCAGTGCCTAGTGCAACCCTATCTGGCCTGCTTGCCTTGCAACTGCCTCTACATCATATTTTTACTAGGGTACTCAAACCCGCTACAGTTGATCACAGGCCTTCACCTCTATAGAAACCAAAGCAAAAGTTTGAGAAGAGCCTCATGCCTGAGTTTCATCATTGGAAGTCAACTATGGATCCTTCAATTTCTATTTATTTGTCTGTTTCTCCTTTGGTTTCTTTGTTTTCTTTTGTGTGTTTTGTTGAAGAGGTTTCACCTTCTTCGGAGTTTGTTTTTGCCACTCTTCTAGAGGTCGACAGTGCATCTCCTATTCTGCCACCTCAAGCCAAGTCACCTACCTCTTTTGATGAGGGGTGTTTGTTTGACTCTTTAGAGGACATCTTGACATTGCTGAAGATCTTTACATGATCGTTGACTCTCTCTTATCAAGGGCTCTTGGACGAAAATGTGGAAGCTATCTCATCCCTATCTCTTGTTGTTGGAGCTAAGCTCAGCACTGCCCTCGTAGTTGTCCCCCTTTGGTCTCGATCTCCCTCCCCGTATGATCAATATTGGGAGGACGGTGACCTGTTGGTGGATGACTTATAGGACATATGCCTCTTTTTCTTTATCTTGTAGATTAAAGCATGTCTGTCTATGTTCCCCCATGCTTTCTTTATATGTTGCTTCCCTCACAAAGGACCCGAGTCACTCCGTTGGTACTTGGAAATAGGAGGTTATCTATCTTTATGTGTTGCATGCTCTCATAAAGGACCTAAGGCACTTCGCAGGTGATTGGAAACATGGGATTTTTTGTCGTGATATTTTTCTATTTGTTAATCACCCTTCTTCCATTTGACGTATATTGATTTTTGATATTAGGGACGATGCAAAGCATTGGGGGCATTTAGGCTCTCTTCCATTTTGACTTAACTTTTATTTTCTCTTTGCTTTTTATGTGCCTTCTTCATACAATTTGTAAAGTTCAGTACCATGATGAAACAACCATATGCAACTATGCACCCTCTTATTTCATTGATATGGGTTTTAACACCGAATTAGCGGATCTACTTGTGCCTTCACATTTTTGTCGATCTTGTGGGTGCTATGTGTCATTCGTTGTAAGGTGGCATTGCATAGAAACATATCATTATATGTTGTCATGACACAAGATCCTTCTCCTTAGACTGATATTTGTTTCACATGTACCATTCTAATGGTGGGCCTCCCATGCTTTCATATCTCTCCATTTCTACATTTTGCAATATCCTGTTTGCCTTTAGTGGGGGACAAACCACTTGATTTGTGATCTTGTTTGCCTTTTGTGGTTGCCAATCCACTTTATCTATGGTTTCCCTGTCGTATGGCTATCTAGCATAACTTGCTACCCATGTGGGTGAAATTTATTGTCTTATTTGCCTTTAGTGGGGGCCAAACCACTCGATCTAAGATCACCCCATCGTATGGCTATCTAGCATAGCTCACTACCCATACTAGCAAAATCTATAAACCATTATCTTGTTTGCCTTGGTGGGGACCAAATCAATAGATCTTATCACCTTTTGTGGGGCCCAATCTACTCTATCTAAGGTTGCGCTATTGTATTTCTATCTAGCATAACTTGCTACCCATGTCCCGACAAAATCTATTTTTATTTTTATCATTATTTGTTATCTCAGTGTCTACCGTATCATGTTATTTTCTTTTTCATCTAACATGTTTGTCTGCAACTAAAATGTTTTTGATGGAACGACCTAGCAACATCTTTCAAAATTTCAAGTTTCTTCCCTGGGGGCATCTCCGCATGGGTAGAGGATTTTGTTTCCCCTTCATATCCTGGTAATCTCTACTTTAGCTCGCATCTTGATAATAATATGCTCACTAAAGTGGGGGCAAAATATAGTGTCATAAATTATACCTTGTATAATTCTACATTGCATAAGAGTGTTTTCTTTATGTTGATTAGAGACCTTCTTCATCGCCTTGTCCTTTTGTCCATCTCACTTGCCCCATCAGCTTCTGTGTTGTCCTTTTCTGACCTAGCGGACTATTTGACTCGTAGGCACTAGCACGACATGAAGACGTTTGTGCACCATGCTCACATCCCACAAATCTAACAGTCTAAAGGTGGTCATTTGAGCATTACACATGCACCTGGAAGATGCCTATAAAGCCTCTCCATGACCATCGATGTTTGTTTTAATCCTAACATGTTTGTCTTCCCTTTTGGAGCTCATTTTGGCTCACTAGTTTCTTCTCTAACTCTCTCCTTGGAATTATATTAGATTTACACTTGTTCACTGTCACATTTGGAATCTCTCTCTATCTGTGTCCTTAGCTCTCACATATTGCTGCCATTGTTATGCATTGAGAAAGATCGACTTGCTCTTTTTCCTTATCCAGTAGGCTTCTCGCTTTGGGTGTGGAAGGGGAGTCTTCTTTCACTCTATCTTTTGTTATCTCCATAGCATATTCCTTAAGATATTGTTGTTGTATCTTTTATCTATTATTTCATCTATCTATCTTGGTTGTCTATGGATGTGGAAACACCAAAGCAGGGGTTGACTATGGTAGGCCTCTAAAAACACAATCATAACCTTTTTGTCATTGTTAACCTTATGCGTAGGTTGTCGAATAGATTTGGGGAGCTAGTTGGAGACTTCAAGCATGGAACGATTATGAGATTACATCTCTTCTTTGTTTCCTCTTCATTACTTAATAGATAGCTGTATTGTCTTTTCAAATCATTATTTTGCTTATTTTTTGTTATTTGGGCATGTTTTCATCATAAACGGTTCTTTCTAAGAACTCTATGACTATGTTCATACATGACGCCTGTGCATCATGCCAATCATCTTAGACCCGTGCATGCATCCTTAGATAGAGTGTCATTTGGTCACGTCTGAAGGTCTTTGTGACACGTTCAATTTCATCTAAGGGGTATCTAACAATTCTACACTTTGTACTGCATCCCAAGTGGAGAGGTTGATTAGTGAGCCCCTGATAGATGTTCACCTACCTGTTAAAATGGTTCACTTTTTCTCCTCTACATCTATACATCATGTTTTGAGTCACCATGCTAGAACTTTCATTAGAACCCTATTATATTGCATTCCTAAAAAATTGGGAAAAAGTTGTCTAGGCCTGTTCGATCAACCCTCCTTAGTCCCACACCTTTTTTATCTCAAATTTTGAGAGGATAATAAGGCAATACTACCCTATTCAAATCAATCTTTGTGTGAGAATACACCAAATCTAAGTCAGTCTAAAGGTGATTTTAATTATGAAATCCCTATATAAGGCACCCCTCTCAATCCATTTTCATCATCACATCTTATGCTAACATTATTATCCAATTCAAAAATAATTCTTCTTCCTCAAGAGCATATATGATTCAGGGAACAAAAAACTAAATCAAGGCATCTTCATGTTATGTTTTATCTATGATTTCATGGTGAATTCCATGTGATGTATCATTTTATTGCATCAACACATGGAGGAATTATCCTAAGAGCATTGCATCACTTATTGAACCTATATAATCATCTACATTAAAGTATTTTAATTTTTGAATTTGTCTTTGATCTCAAAAGGCAACCTTTCCAATTCAATTCAATTTCTATTTCTATTTCAATTAGGGTTAATTCTAAACTCAGGGTATGACCTAGGAAAACCCCTATCCACAACATCTTTTCTCTTTTTTTGTGTGCAGGTATAAGTTGTGATGGAGACATAGAGTTCCGAAGACAATCAACAAACTAATTTACAAATCTATCTTGAAAATTTAGACTTGGTTTTTTGGGACTAGGGTGCTGGGGGCACCCCTGTCCTAAGGGTTTCCCTTCAGATTGTGCAAGGAGCTCAATCTCAATCTTAGAAAGCAAATTTCTAGAAACTAACTACAAGGAAAAAGGCTAGGGGGTTTTGGAGGTCCCGATCCCAAAGATTCAGCTTTGGATCATTGTTATAGGCGCATAGTCAAATTTCCTTCCCATTTCTGTACTTGTTGTAGAATCTCTATTGGTTTATTAGTCAATTGTTGCATTCTATGTTCATACATGCACCTTCTTATTCTAGATTTGACATTCAATTTATATTGTGTCCATTGCATCTTCAACTCAAACTAAAGGGAATTGAATTTAATTAGCATTAAACCCTCTTCCTAAGGGAATTGGGGTTGGATCTCTTGGGTTCATTCTCCCTTTTAGTGTTTTATTTGTAAAATAGGTCATTTCCTAGTTTACATAGCTTAACTTCTGAAACCCTATTTTCATCAATTACAGGGTGGTAATAAAAAAAATCCTTTTGAGGGGCTTCAATCAAGGTTTATTCATCCCCATTTAAGCATGTAAGTGCAATTGTGCTTTTACACAATGTTATGAATGGTGAGACCTTGACTCGGTTTGGTGAGGCTTGAGTTATCATGGTGAATGCATGTGCTCGGAGCAAAGCCAATCTCAACTAATTTTAGCGATTCGATAAGACTTGATTGTAGAGGATGTCACCTATATGTCTAGTCATGTGTTAATTTATAAATTTATTCAGATTTGGGTTTTGCTCCCTTTTTGGGAATTCGAGGGTTGGCAAAATTGGAATCAAGAAGGTGATATGTAGATCACGATAGAAGCTAATAATTTTTTCGTGGTGGTGTTTGCTTGCATGGTTGATCATAATAAGGCTTTTGAGAGAGGTTTATATTTCTATAATAAAATTGTAGTATTCATTAATCCATGGTATGTAGGTTTTAATATGAAGGTGTTACCATCAAGGGTTCACATTTGGGTGCGGCTCCCTTGGCTCCCATTGGAGTTCTTAAGGAATGATATTTTGCACATGACTACTATGCTGCATAGCAAGTCAATAGATGAGGCCTTTAGAATAGATGATGGATAAGAAGGTAATTACTTATATTTTTTTGTTGAAATTTATTTGATTAATCTCTTACCAAATTATATGTAAATTTGTCTTGGATATGCCCCTTGGAGTCAAAAACTTGATTATGAATCTCTTCCATTTTGGTGTCGATTTTGTCATAAAAATAGGCATTTGTAGAAGATACACCAAAATTTATTTATGTAGTGTATTCAACAACTATACCTCCCAGCCAAGCTTCAAAGATAGATAAAGGCAAGACTCCCATGTCAAAGGAATAAACTAATACGGATGATTTTATTCCTATGAAGCCATGTAAAATAGGTAAACTGCAGAAGATAACTCTTAAAGATAGATAGTTTAAGGGGATCTTTAATCATTTTGAGGCCTTGAAACACTTTGATCAACATGAGATAGTACATGAAGGATTTCTATTAGGAGGTATCCCTTTAGAGATGGATAGAGAGACTTCAAGGGAGGTTTCCATTAGGAAAGCTTATTAGAAGTGATTCCTGCTACATAGAGGAATGCAGATCAAGCTCATCAGACTCATGGGAATCTACCACCAACTAGTATAAATTAGTTGACATAGGCTTTAGTCCTAGTTGTTCTTTCTCATTTGTCATGATCGAAGGGCCAAGATTTCAGGAAAGTTTTGCCCATTCTTGGGATGCAACAAAAGAACCTCAAAAAGGGGAAATAAAGGAACCTCCTAAGTTGGAGAGGAAGAAAGATTAGGATAAAATAAAATTGATGGGGGAGAATTTGGTGGAGTTAGGTACAATGAAGATTATTGACTTCCACTTCTCTAATCTTCAAAAATGAGAGTTCTCTCATGAAATACAAGGGGGTTGAACATGATCCCTATAAAAAAAAGTTGTTTGTGAGTTGATTAGAGCGCGTTCTCTAGATGTTATGTTTATTTAGGAGTCAAAGTTGTGTATGAAGGTTATGTTTAATATTGCATCCAATTTATAGTGGAGGGTTAATATCAGTGCGTTGGGGCACATGGTAATGTTCGAGGCGTCTATTTATGGGACCCATGTAACATATGTCCTATGTGGTGGATTTCTAGTAGATATTCCTTGTTAGTTGTTGCTTCGAGTTTTGATTCTAGAAACATTTTGTTAAATCACCCAATGTTTATGCCTTTGATAATCTTCATGCCAAATCCCAACTCTGGCATCATACCTAGTATGTATGTTCCTAAGCTCCCTACCACCCTTGGATATGAGTAAGGGATTTTAATTACATTATTAGTGTTGTCACGAAGAATTGTGCCCGGTTGCTTAAGCTCAAAATCTCAACAATCGTGTGCAACATGGGATCATTTCCAAGCCTGTTGATTGCTTATAATGGAAATGAACCTGCAGATTACGGGTCTGGTTCCCCTTTGAAAACCTCCTAAAACTGAACTAAACTTGATGGGAAAAGGGACAGAGATATTGATTGAACTAAAAACTACAACTAGGAGGCAATACACCAAAATTTGAACCTGAAAAATGACAACTTGAATCACAATCTAATTTATCAAAAGCTCCAATCTTCACAATTGAACCTATAGTATTTAGCACAGAAGCACTTTATATGGAGGCATTGTTTTCAATGATTTGTGTGAAGGAAACTATGTTTCACAACCCTAAAATACTGATATAACAGTTATGCACAATATATAACCTGTACTAAGTGATGCCTTGCTAAATGGACAAGGTTAGTCTAAGATAAACAACACAAAACACACAAGAAAATTGTTAGTGTTAGTCAATCAAAAACTAATCTAAACAGGCATATCAAAAGAGATACTAAAAACATGAAAGCATATTTAACTAAAGAAGCAAATATAATGAGGCATCTCCAAATACCTCCTAACATGCTCTTAGCTCCTTCTCCCTTGTTCCTCTCCTCTCCAAGTTCCAAAATAGTGTAGCTCTCAGCAGCTTTTTGCACTATGGATGCTTATGGAGGATTGAAATTTGGGTATTTTGCTCAAAATGTAAAATGAAAAGCTAAAATACTAGATGCTATTTAAAAATGATTGATTTTAACCAAAATAACAAGATTTTAGTTTGCTATGTTAAATGCTCTCTAAAATGCCTATAGGTTAAATGCATACAAGTTTTCAGGATTTGGATTATGAAGAAATGGGCTCTATTTATAGGAAAAATGGAGCAATGGATGGTTGAGATTGAGCAATCTCAACAAGGGTCAGGATTGAATGATTTCAAATCCATGTGAGGGCTTTCAATCCAATCCCAAGATGACAAGTGTCAATGTGAGATAGGTTGAGAGGGGAGGGAATAAGCATTAAATGCCTGATATGATTTTGAGATTTAGAGTCAAGGTTGGTTGAATGAATAAACTCTTTATTCAAAGAATAAAACTTTTATCCAATGGATAAACTCTTGTGCAAATGTGAAATGGATAAATATGGTCAAAACAATAAATGTTTGGGGGGACAAGTTTGAAATAATCATAAATGGTTATGTAAGAGCCATAAATGGTTATGTAAGAGCCATTAGTGGTCTTGGAAGACTTTGGGGGTTAATTTGTTGAACACACAAAGCATTAAATGCTTTTCAAAGACTTTGGAGTCTTTGAGAAGTGACTCCATTTTGCTTAGGAATGTGACAATAATTAGGGGATGGATTAGGCTAATTAGGAAGGGGTTAGAAGAATCTAGAAGGGGATTAGATTTTGCAAGTGGCTTTGGTGGGTGAGGGAAAATAGGATTTTATTTAAAATAAAAATTTATTTATTTCAATAAATGTGTGCAAGTTGCATTTGTAGGAAAATGCAAGTGGGGTGGGGATAATGATTTAAATAAATGTTTAATTTATTTAAAAGAGGAAAAGGGGATTTTAATTAAATAAATAGATTTTATTTATTTAATTGATTTGTATTTGGTTTAATGAATTAATTAAAATAAATTGAATAATTTATTTAATTAATAAAAGAATGTTTGGAGATGAATTAATTAAATATTTATTTAATTAATTGATGGCTAGTGGATTTTTAATCAGATAAATATCGAATATTTATTTAATTAAGCTGGACAGATTTGTGTGACTACACTAAGTATACATTTTCTTACTCTACATTGCTTGAAATGAACAAAGAAGCAAAAAAAAAGAGTTGCAATGCTTCTTTTCTACTATATTTTGCAAGCAAGAAGAAATAACTAACTTAGAAAAGAGGAAAAGAAGAAGCTTCTTTCCTAACTAAGAGATAAATCTGAGATGAAAACTTGCTCTAATTAGCATGTTATCTTCAAAGTCAAGTTTAACTGATGATGCTAACTTGGTCTTCCTTCTTGGAATCTCCATCAACTTGCATTAATAATTCATCTTGGGTCAAATTTGATGAATAAGTATACAAAAAAGAGCTTAGAATTGTTGCTATATTGCCTTGAACTGATCTAAAAGTAGTCTGAAGTGGTGTAGTACACATGTGAAGCCTCAAACTGATCTAGAACTGTTGTATTCACCTCCCAAACTCCTCTTTCTCAGGTCTCAACTATTCTATGATGAATTGATCAATTTGCTTGCATTGATCATAAGTATTTGCATTCATTTCTTCAAGGCATGGGGTTTTCTTACTCCCAATTAACTCAAGCTTGCTAAAGACTGCTTCTTTGTTGTTTCTCTCTTTACCCAAAAAATATTAAAGTGTTGACACTAAAAATTGTCTTTCATCCTAATTGTCATAGATTTGTATGTACCTGCCATTATTGTTTCAATCATGCATAAGTCTGATAATGCATTTTCCTTCTTTGACTTGTCAAGGTGCATCTTGATTGTCTAATGGCTTTGTTATGATAGTCTTTCTCAAAGGGTTTGCTTCGTGTGACAATGATAAAGGAGCTTCCTTACTTAGTTCATGATTATCAAATCCTTTTCATATGGTCATTTCCTCTATTCCTACCAAATCCTTGGATGTCCTTTATGACTGTCAACTGTGAATATGATAAATTTCTAGACTTTGCTATAACACTTTGATCTTCATGACTACAAATTATAACATTTTTCCTCTTGTAGTTGTGAATGTGGTTGTAGTCACACAAATATGTCCAGCTTAATTAAATAAATATTCGCTATTTATTTGATTAAAAATCCACTAGCCACCAGTTAATTAAATCACCTTAAAGCCTATCAGCAGCGCATGAGCAGAAGCTACAATCACTGAGTTAGACCTCGTACATTTGAGGTAGGTAATCTTGTTCTTCGAGAGAATCCTCGCAACCAACCAAACAGAGAACATCAGGGCAAGTTTGAATCAAACTGGCTGGGCCCATATGTTGTCACTGCTGTATTCGGGTCCGGGGCATATCAGTTGGCTACTTCAGAAGGAGAACCGCTTACAGATCCAGTCAACAGCATGCACCTCAAACGGTTTTATACCTAAGGTGTACAGAGCATCAGGCTCCCCTACATACCAGAAAATACCAAAAACATTTAGAAAAATGTCCTAAAGAACTACAAAAACATTCAAAAAAGTAAAGAAAAATCATGCATCCAAACGGTGAACAACCACTCCGATGGCACCTTGGGTAAGTACGATGGTGAAAACTTGGCAAACAGGCGCCACTCGTAAAGGCTATGGCTCCATTGTCTTTCAGACTTGTTGCGATCACATCTACTTCATACATACATCCATCCGTCCAAAAACCATGGCTTGTTATTTGTCTACAATTATGATAATACTTCATGCGTCTAGCATCCCACTTTTTCATACTCATGTCTAAAAATGGGGGCAATGCCCTTAACCTATTGATGGAAGTGGATTCTACATTGTATTATGATTCATTAAAGTTCTTCATTCAAGCAATCATCAAAATACCAAAAACATTCAAAATGTCTCAACTCAAAATACCAAAAACATTCAAAACAATTCAAAATCCAAAAACATTGACAAAACATCAAAAATCACACCAAAACATGACAACACCTTGTACGTACTCATCCATGCAAATACCAAGACAAGCATCGACAAACTACTCACACGATGACCATTTACCAATCGACCACACAATCAACATCAACACTCAAAACTGTCTTCACCAAGGATGCATCCTTCCTTACCAAAACAAAGACAAAAGTGATGTTTTCTTTGACAAGAAAATTATGTTAAGCTATCAAATACTTGGTTAATTTGTGAGTACAATCATTCGTTTATCTGTATTGGGATCTTTTAGCATTGTTTGGTATTGTTTGCGCATTATTTCCGATGAAGTTCTGGAGAATGTACTAATGGTGTCTATGTGGGAAGTTCACTAAGCTATGTGATCATAGACAAAAATACAGTCATAGATCACTATGGCTTGCTGACTACAGCGTATACCTCGACCATATGGGCATGAACCATTACCAAGGATCCATATTCTTTATTCTTTATGTATATACTATTTGTTTGCAGGTACAATGCTCATTCTTTGGTTCCTCCTCATCCAAATTGGATAAAGGTTTTTATCTCTTAGTACGGTATGCACTTGTCTCAGGATATGATCAGCCTAAGATCAAGGAGGACGATCCAAGTCATGCATGAACGGAGATAATCCTTGTCTGTTCCGCAAGCAATACTCTGGTCGACTTGACCCTTATATCAAGTCATTTGTATTAACTTGCTATATTAAAATCCATGTAAGAAATACTCAAGTCATCTTGAATCATTATGTCAAGATGCTTGTATTTTCTTCCAACATTTTAAAGCTCAATGATGAAAATAGAGCACTATGGATCATCACTTCATCTCATCTGTTTATATATTGCATTCCATTGCATATCACCCATCCATTCACACATTAATATATAGGCTTTATATGCGAAATGTGAAAATTAAGCTGGTCTTGGATACAATCACGACCGAGTACTCTGATACATCATCAATGCATCATGTAAAGTCTTACAAACCTTGCATTCCTCATGATCATATCATCCTCGCATTTAGTTGCATCTTGCATTAAGAAACATTCATGTCATTTTTAACTTTGCATGTAGTTTATTTTCTTGACATTTAGTTTTCATTAATCATTTGCATCATTGCATCAATCATAAATAAGTAGATTTATTCGTGGGATTAAATTGTCTTTGATTATATTAAGTCCTTTACTAGGCATTCATATAGTGTCGATTATCCATCATCATTTTATCATCCTTTATCATTTAAATATTGCATACATTTATTTATAGTGAAAAAGTGCATTCATTTACTAAAATTTTAGGATTCATTTCACATTGCATTTCATTCATCCATTAACTAAGTATCCTATTATGCTTATTTTAGGATTCATTTCACATTGCATTAATTCATCCATTAACTAAGTATCCTATTATGCTTATTTTAGGATTCATTTCACATTGCATTCATTCATCCATTGACTAAGTATCCTATTATGCTTATTTTAGGATTCATTTCACATTGCATTCATTCATCCAGTAACTAAGTATCTTATTATGTTCATTTTAGGGTTCATTCACATTGCATTCATTTATCCTCTTTTTAATTGCATTAAGGTGCAGTTATTCAAAACATTAGTTATAGTATCATCACATTATCATTTATACTTAAAACATATTTAAGCATTTAGAATCATAAATCCCTTTGTTTACAAAACATTGGTTTTTAACATTTCATATCCATTTTACATACGCATTCATTTAGGCATTATCATATAAACATTTGTACTTTACATTTTGGTTATCCATATTGCATTCATTTAACAAACATCTAGATGCATATTCATCCATAAACATCATTCATTCGACCATTGCATTAAACATCATCACATAAATCATCTCATCATTATATTTGAAATAGGAAACACCAAAAATCTTGTTCATAAATCAACACAAGCATACATCATCATCATGGCATTACATACATAAAGCATTGCATCAACAAATCAAAACAAATCATATATAAACCTGCATTCATATGTTAGTATCCAACATCATAAATCATCATAAAAACATGCATATAGGAAACATCTCATCAAAATGCATACATATACACATATCCATCTAAACAATAAACTCATCATCCTGCATCCACATCCATATAAATCAAATGCATATCATCAAAATATGGGATCTCCTCATATATCTCATCTCATATATCAGAGTACAATGCAGTCTACAAAATCGGCTACCAAGAGCCATCCAAGATACAGTCCACAAAATAAACAATGATACAAATACATATATGCATGAATGCTCTCTCAAATGCCGCTCTGATCCGATGCTGTCCCAACACCTCCACCTGCTCCACCACTAGTGCCTGCACCCCCTGCTCCATCTCTCCGTGGAGGCCTTATCGAACCACCACTCCCTCCTGCATCCCCTAATCTCTCCCGCCTCAAAGGACCCATCACTCCCCCACTGCTCTGCATCCTCTGCGATCGCTCTGATCTAGTCTGCCGCATCTGAGTATAACCGAGAGCTCGCTGACTCACTGGCACCACCTGCTCATATAAACCCCGCCAGTACTCTATCTCAGTCTGTGCTCGTCCAAACTGCCTCATAACCTCCCCTGTAGGCCCCTATGCTCCTATTCCAACCCGGACTCTCTCCTGCAGCTCCACCAATCTCTCCACTATAGTATCTCTCTCCCGCAGCACCACCGTCAGCTCTGACTCCCGTGCAAATAACACATCCCTAGCTACCACCTCCGCCTCCAAATCCTCTATCCGTGTCTGCAAGCGTACTATGATGTGATCTCGCAGATCTCTAGTAGCTCCCCCCTCGGTATCCATAGCTGCCTCCTCTGCACCACCCTCTCCAGTAGTCCCCTCTCCTCTGTCCATCGGGATCTCTCTCTCCATCCCCCTCCCACTCACCTGAACTCCTCCTGGTATCAATGGCCCCTGTGATATCTGTAGAGGCAGTCCACCTCTCCCTCTCCGCTGACTCCGCATCCCCAATCCTCCTCCACCTCCACCTCCACCTCCTCCACCTCTTCCTCCACCTCCTTCATCTCCTCCACCACCTCCTCCTCCTCCTCCTCCTCCTACTCCTCCATCTCCTTGACCTCCTGCCCTCCTCCGGCCCCGTCCCCTCTCATCCTCAAACGCTGGGATCGGCTCTGCTGGATCCGATATCCGTGGGATCGGGTGTGCTACCCGGTACTGCGTATACTCATCTGTCACCCCTGCATCAACGACCCTCGGTCGTAAGTCCCATGGCCTCATCTGTAGTGTCCGGAACTCTGCCAGTGCCTGATCATACGGTAGCACTGGACCCCATGCATACCGCTCTCGAATAACTCGAGCATACTCTCCAGATCCACTGGGCAGTCCCTGCTGCCGTCCGAATTGCCTCATCACTCGCCTAGGCACCTGTCTCTCCACATGATATGCAGTCCTCCCAATAAGGAATCGAGTCATAAACACATAGGGCAGTGCCTCTGCATCATCATCCCATGGCTCACACTCCAAGTATGGCCGCCATATCACTACATCCAGGTCATCCAATGCCCGCCGCCACCACTCTAACTTCCCCAAGTGGGGCTGACTCATCATACCGCTGTACATAAACATGTACAGTTGATCCATTGCACGGAATCTCAGACGCACTGGTCGAGTCACTGGTAGGTGCTCCCAAGCCCAAATATGTAGCAGCGTCATGCTCACTGCTAAGGAACCCCTCCCTCGGTACACTACCTCATGAAGCTCCTGATACATGTGCGCCAGCACGCACGACCCCCATGCAAATCGGGTCCCCTCGGTCATCATCATCTCGATAACCTATCCCCATCTGACGGCCAATCCATGTGATCGCCTATCTGGACACAACAGCCCTCCTACAATACCTGACAAAACTGCTGGAAGAGGCTCATACAGTGCCGCTATATCCTCCCACACAATCGAGCCATCATCAATGAACACATCCTCATCAAAAATCCTCTGCACCGCCACAGTCCCCCAGGATCTATCGTATGTGACCAGCTCTCCTCGAATCAGAATCCGAAGGATGTGCCACACATCCTCCAAGGTCACGGTCATCTCCCTTTGTGCCAAATGAAAGGTGCACATCTCACTGTGCCACTGCTCTGCAAGTGCTGTGATCAATCCATAATTCATACGAATCACAGGCATGTGCATCACCTCGCATAGACCAGTCGCGGCAATGCAATCAATCTCCGCCTATGTCAATTGATCCCGCAACCCCTGTGTCGCAGGATGGCACTCGCGTAACTGCAACACGCGCAGCTCCTCCTGCACATAGACATTCATCAATCACCATCAGTTGTTTTGTTTTCAAACTTTTTTAAGTTTAAACCTAGACTATCAACAGATACTTTGATCTAGTATCTTCGGGTCTCAACAGGTAAGCAATCATGGCCACCTAGACTTCAACAGGCATTTATCCTAACAAATGACCTAAGTCTCATCAGGCTGCTATGGTTCAAAACAACTCCCACTTCACCTCGCCCTCCGTCATTCATTGGCATCAGGAGATTGGTCTTCATCCAAACTGGGGCATCTCTTTATCCTAAGGCAAAAGCGCTATTATACCAACAAAAGCGCTAGTTTCCAAACAATAGCGCTACAACCCTAACAAAAGCGCTCAATCAGCTATACAACAGCGCTACAACTGCAAACGCACTAAAACAACTATACAATAGCGCTCAATTAAGCCCACAATAGCGCTACTCAATCAATAGAGCTAAAACTTGCATACAATAGCGCTACAACAAGCCAAAAGCGCTCAAACAATGGGGCAATAGCGCCATTGCGGTGCAATAGCGCTAATTCATGGAGCAAAAGCGCCAAAACCAAAGTTCCAGCGCTCTTGCTCCGACTTGACTTGGACTCAGCTAAAAACCTATCAAAAATGCCTAAAAATTAAGTTTTCGAATTTGCGTACAGCTGGTCCATAGTCATCTGGGCGCTGGAACCGACGGACTCGCTCGAATCTATGCTCGGTGATCGGAATCGGCATCCTGGCTGCTACTCGCTCCTCCAAATGTCCCTATCGGAGCTCTGGTTTTCAAATGGTCGTGGTCACAAATGATCCTGTTTTCGCCCATTTCACCCCTTTTATACCCTTCGCCGTCACCGTAACTTCTCCCCGCTCATCGCCGTGGTCCCCGTGAACTTCCCGAGCCCCCCATTTCTCCATTCTTCCCCCATTTTCTTCTATTTTTCACCCAGTATAACTAACTCCTTCTCTTCTACCACCTTGCCAATTTTCATTATTTTTCGAGAGATCGCCCGATTTTTCAAAATTTTTCGGCCCATCTCTCGAGGGGGCATACCACCCATTAAATTTACATTTTATGGGGCATTTCTTCACACCAGTTTTTCTTTCTTTGAAACGACACGATAAACCGCACCGTCTCAAAGAGGGGCAAATGTAGTCACACAAATCTGTCTAGCTTAATTAAATAAATATTCGCTATTTATTTGATTAAAAATCCACTAGCCACCAGTTAATTAAATTAATATTTAATTAATTCCTCCCCAAACATTCTTCTATTAATTAAATAAATTATTCAATTTATTTTAATTAATTCATTAAATCAAATTCCAATCAATTAAATAAATAAAATCTATTTATTTAATTAAATTCCCCTTTTTTTTCTCTTTTAAATAAATTAAATAAAACATTTATTTAAATCATTATCCCCCCTTGCATTTTCCTACAAATGCAACTTGCACACATTTATTGAAATAAATGAATTTTTATTTTAATAAAATCCTATTTTCCCTCACCCACCAAATCCACTTGCAAAATCTAATCCCCTTCTAGATTCTTCTAACCCCTTCCTGATTAGCCTAATCCATCCCCTAATTATTGTCACATTCCTAAGCAAAATCGAGTCACTTCTCAAAGACTCCAAAGTCTTTGAAAAGCATTTAATGCTTTGTGTGTTCAACAAATTAACCCCCAAAGTCTTCCAAGACCACTAATGGCTCTTACATGACCATTTATGGCTCTTGCATAACCATTTATGGTTATTTCAAACTTGTCCCCACAAACATTTATTGTTTTGACCATATTCATCCATTTCACATTTGCACAAGAGTTTATCCATTGGATAAAAGCTTTATTCTTTGAATAAAAAGTTTATTCATTCAACCAACCTTGACTCTAAAACTCTAAGGTCATATCAGGCATTTAATGCTTATTCCCTCCCCTCTCAACCTATCTCACATTGACACTTGTCATCCTGGGATTGGGTTGAAAGCCCTCACATGGATTTGAAATCATTTAATCCTGACCCTTGTTGAGATTGCTCAATCTCAACCATCCATTGCTCCATTTTTCCTATTAATAGAGCCCATTTCTTCATACACCAGATCCTGAAAACTTGTATGCATTTAAGCTATAGGCATTTTAAGAGAGCATTTTAGCATAATTAACTAATATCTTGTCATTTTGGTTAAAATAAATCATTTTAGTATCAATAGCTTAGTATTAGCTTTTCATTTCAGATTTGGAGCACAATACTACAATCTCAATCCTCCATAAGCATCCATAGTGCAAAAAGCTGCTGAGAGCTACACTATTTTGGAACTTGGAGAGGAGAGGAACAAGGAAAAAAGGAGCCAAGACCATGCTAAGAGGCATTTGGAGATGTCTCATTATCTTTGTTTCTTTAGTTAGATATATTAGCATGTTTTTAGTGTCTCTCTTGGTATGTCTTTTTAGATTAGTTTTTGATTGACTAACACTAATGATCTTTTGGTTTTCGTGTGTTGTTTGTCATTTACTAACCTTGTCCATTTAGGAAGGCATCAGTGGTGATTGTCAATTGTGATTGATCATGAGATCCTCGTGAAGTCCTTCAAAACTAACTAGACTTTCAAAGGTTTCGTCATTGTTTCCTTATCTCTTCACCTTGAATGTAACCTACTTATTATCTTTTCTTATCTGAAGCATGACACATGGTGAAGTAGTTTTTGAGGTTACCCTTTGTATCTTTACCATATTATGTCATTGCATGGATACTTTTCTTAGCATCCTATTCTATCTCTAACATGGATATGTGTTTTTGACTTTTGATCTACCTTATTATAATGTATGAAAAATTGTGAATTAGGGTTTCACCAAGTAAATCCACTAAATAACCCACTTAACACCACCATATTGAAAGAGGGTTGAACCCAATAGGTCTAGGATCAATCCCAATAGGCAAAGGTCTGAGATTCTAATTAGATTCAACTAGTTTGTAATGAAATCCTCTTTCTTGGTTGAATTTGTAATGTAATTATGAAATTAGGGTAAAAGCATGAGTAATTGAAGTAAACTGTTAGAAATAGTAAGCTATAGAGCCACCAATTGAGATTTGGGAAAAATAAGATGTTTAGAACCTGTTCTTAGAAGCTCAACTTGATTTTTTGGGACCAAGTAGCACAAATTCACCCTCATCCTCCAATTTTTCTATCGTCGAAAGTCGAACTTGTTCGTCACTGTTGACACCATCAGATTTCTTGAGAGCAACTCTTGCACCTATTTCTAGCACATAGAAAGAGAGGGAAATATGTTGGGAATAGGGAATTTCCTTAGGTAAAACCCCAATTTTATAATTAACCATGAAATTGAATTGATAAATGTAATGAAAGATTGTAATGAAATACTTTCCTTTTGAGGAAAAGGCTAAAAATACTTGAAACAACAATGTATACCTTGAAGTTTTGTTTGACCTTCACACAAAGGTTTCTAGGTTTCATGTAGGATGCCTTCATAAAACATTGATCATGGATGCCATCTTCAATACTCAACTTGACTTCATTGTTGCTCAAATGCTTGATGAATGATTGATTGCTTGCTCACTTGAATGCAATTTTTCCAAAGTATAATTGAGATCATAGAAGATTGATTCAATTTCAAATGAGAGGGGTAGACCTCCTTTTATATTTGTCTACTCAAAAAATAAATTGAATTTTTGAAACAGGCCAATACGGGATCAAATTTTGCACTCATTTGAGATGACCATTGTGAGGCCCCAATTTAGGGCTTGATTAGGAGGACCAAAGTGTGGTACACCTTAATCTTTATTTAGGACCAGGGTGTGGGTCGTCCTGGTTTTGGAAATCAAGACTCCAGAATGGGGAGGGAATTGGACAAATGATGAAAATGTAGGGTTCAAATGGGGTATGAAAAAAATTAGCACTGCAATCAGACATTGAGAGTCGGGATGCCAAAGTGAGGCCTAGGTGAGGACACAATTGTAAGTGAGTACAATTTAGGATGCTACACTTATTATCTATCATGCTTTTGGGGACTGATCTCTATTATTTGGTAGTGCCCTCATCTTCTTGTGAACCTCTTGACCGCTAGATCCATGTATTTGATTGATGTTTGTATTGTTCTTTAAGGGGTTGTTGTTATAAGGTTCTAAGACAAAATCACTAGTCATGTAGCTCTGTCATGAAATTATTTTTATGTCTACAATTTTGTACTATACCTTTCATGGAGCTTATGGTCATTGTATTTATTGTATTCCATGTGGTATCTTGCCCTTGTCACAATGTTACATTCCTGACTTGAATCCTTGTTTTTCTCACAAGGCCTATGTAATATTTTCTCTTTTCATGTGCCTATGACAACAACGATCATTTTCTTTTCATTTGGACCATTCAAGTCTATCACAATATTTATGGACTACAAAGACTTTTGGGAAAGCATCCTCAATCAATTGGCCTGGCAAAAACTCATCAATATGATTGGTCTTTAAATCTTGTTGGCTATCATTGAAGACTTTTCATGTTGTCCCTTCACTGTTATGGTAGAGTTATGATGAATATATCTCTTTGATCTTTGTTTTTGACAATTTTATATGACTATTTTTGTTCAACATGCTTTGTGACTATTATTGATCTCTCTCCCTTACTGGTATTGATTGTCATATGGAGGATTAAAGCCTTAATGGATTGTATTCACTCTCAGATGTGCTTGCTTTCATACATTTGTATTGACCGTGTTTAATATGTCACTGCTACTTAGGGTTGTAACAACACTTTTCTTATTGCACTTTCACTAGTGTGCTCTTGAATACTTGACCTATTGTATTTACCACATCCACTCTATTTTTTATTAAGAGACTATGTCTCTTGTCCTTAGGTATTGGTGATGCTTTTGACTCTTGTGTTTTATAACATGAATGTCTTGATGACATGTTGATCTCAGATCATGTCAATCTATATCTCTGCTATCCACCATACTCCTCAAAGAAAAAATATGAGAGCATCCTCAATTGTCTAAGGACACTCACAACATCCTTGAAGAATGATAAAATTATTGAACAATAGTCGTTAAACCCATGAAGGCTCATATACAACTCTGAAAAACATTCCCCTTGAAAACAATTTACTTCTTTCAAGGAAACAATCATAGATTTAGAAGAAAAGATAATAAAACTAGAAAGACAAAGAGAAACCTTGAAAAGCCATCTTAACCCTTTAAAATCATTAAGCTCTTATTCCATAAAAATGCAAGGGTTTCTCAAAACAAAAATAGTGAATGCTCAAGTTTGAATATGGTGACAACCCTTTCAAAACAGTGAATATTAAACTCCTCCTCTAAGAAAAGAAAGGAAAATAAAGGAATGGAAGTGTTAGGGTTTGGAACTCTAACAAAACCATACCTCATTGTGAACTTTGACTACAATCTTCTCTTTCTTGGCCTTTAATTGCTCTTTGAATTTGTTATGTTTTTATTCTACGTATACAACTTTGCATGACCAGGTCACAATGTTTTACTAAGCTCTTGATGATGAAACTTGGGCACTAAAAGGTTTGGATGCAACCTTTTTCATAGAAACTCCATCTTCATAGTGGAAAATCCAAATAAAAGAAAAAGAAACTAAATGTGAAACTCAAGGGAAACCCTAAGTGTAACGTAAGACTATTGCTTAAACTTTTAATTCCCTCCTTTGTTAATCATAGGACTTAACTTTGACTCCTTTTAGTGGGGGACACTTTTTTAAGAGCATGGTTTTTGAGAATTTGGCTCTTTTCATATTAAGCACATGACTCTACTTCAAACTTAATGAGGCTATTCTCTAAACAAAGGGTCGTATTTTTAATGAAAACCACCTAGACATGAAATTAAACGCTTCTAAGGCTGTATGAACCTCTTAACAAGACCCATCTCCCTATATATGTGGCTAATTTTTAACCCTAAAGGTAAAAAATAATTAACATTTGGTCTTGAGGAAAAGATGAGAGGTGTGAATAGGCTGGAGATCTCTTCTAATGTCTTTGGAGATAATATTATTTTCTTAAACCTAGTAGACATTAAGCTAGTAATTGAATGTATACCTATAGCAATAAGAGATGTGGTAAGGACTCTATTTCAGAGAGATTAGTTAGGTTTTTGGTCTCAAGTTTTTGTATTGCTAGCAAATAGTCTACTAGTTCTAAGATTTTGGAGTGGAGCGGGTCAGACCACTAGGCTATCAAAGTGGCAACTATTTTGATCAGTGCCACTAAGAATCCTTCCTTAAAGTTTTAGCTTTTTTTGGTTGTGTGACCCTATATTGTAGGACCTTATGATTGATTGGTGGAGAAAAGGTAAGCCTACATTTGGAATTGCAATGCTTTCTTTTGTGAAGAGATTACAATGTGTGAAACTTCAACTTAAAAGGTGAACTAGGTAGTGTTTCAAGGGAATATTTTTGTGGCTAAGTTGGGAACTCAAAATTGTCTAGATGCTATCATTGGGTGGAATAAGAATTTTGGTCCTATAGAGGGCTCTCTTCGAGAGGAATATAATGCTTGGAAGGAGGTTTTTGTATGGGAGTTTGTGAAGAGATTAAATTATAGAAACATAAGTCCTAGATTGAAATACTTCAAGAGGGGAACAAAAATACTGGCTTCTTTTTCAACTCTGTCAAGGCCAGGAGACATGAGACTTTGATCTCTTCTATTGTTTCTTCCAAAGGAGACCAATAATCTTCTTTTCATGATATATCAAAGGAGGCTATTAAGTTTTATTTTTCTTTATTCAAGGAAGGTTCTCCCCTTGTGATGGATGAAGAAAATATCATTCTGAAATGTATTCCAACTTTATTTTCTAATGATAAGAATGAGATGCTTAGTAGACACATATCTTTAGAATAATTGGAGGGGATTTGGTAAGCCTACATTTGGTTGTTGTAATGTTTACTTTTGTGAAGAGATTACGATCTATGAAACTTCAGCTTAAGAAGTGGAATAGGCACTGTTTTGGGAATATTTTGTGGTTAAGTTGGGAACTCAAAATTGTCTAGATGTTATCACTAGGTGGAACAATTTTTTTGGTCCTATAGAGGGGTCCCATAGAGAGGAATCTAATGCTTTAAAGGATATTTTTGTATGGGAGTTTTGTGAAGAGATTAAATTATGGAAACATAAGTCCTAGATTGAAATACTTCAAGTGGGGGACAAAAATATTGCCTTCTTTTTCAACTCTGTCAAGGCTAGGAGACATGGGAATTTGATCTCTTCTATTGTTTCTTCCCAGGGAGCCAATAATATTATTATCATGATATATAAAAGGAGGCTATTATGTTTTATTCTTTTGTATTCAAGGAGGATTCTCCCCTTGCAATGGATGAAGAAAATCTCATTCTGAAATGTATTCCAACTTTAGTTTCTAATGATAGGAATGAGATGCTTAACAAACACATCTCTTTAGAAGAATCGAAGGGTATTTTTTTAGATGAAGAAAGGGAAATCCCTAGGCTTGATGGGTTTATGATCTAATTCTTTTTAAAATTTCAGGAGATTATCAAATACAACTTATTGGAGGTTGTGTGAGAACCACAACATAGCAAACAAATGTTGAGAGTAAAGAATTTGACTTTTCTTGTTCTTATCCCCAAAATAGAGTGAGCTAACTCGTTGGATCTCTTTAGGCCAATAACTCTTTGTAATGTGATCTATAAGGTTATCTCTAAGCTTATTGCAGAGAGACTTAAGCCATGATTGAAATGAGTAAATTTTTGAAGAGCAAGGAGGCTTATGCCTAGTAGGCAAATCTTGGATGGAGTGGTCATTGTAATTGAAACCATTCATTCCATGGAGAAGTCTTTGGAGAAGCTTATGTTCATTAAACTGGATATGGCCAAAGCCTACTATCAATTTAAATGGTTTTCTTCAAATGGTGCTTCTCCTCTTTGTCTTTGGGTCTAAATGGGTTAATTGAGTGATGAGATGTGTTATGTATGCCTCTTATTCTTTTGTTATTAATAGTGAGCCTTCAGACTTCTTTGGTGCTTCAAGGAGCCTTCCTTTGGGGGATCCTCTGAGGGTTTGGGCATATTGTGGGTATCAATATTGTAGCCTCTAGCCAGAGAATCAATGAGGGAAAGTCTTCTATATTTTTCTTCAACACCATACCTCTTATTGAAAATAGAATTGCTAAATTCTCCAATTTTAGATTGGTACACTTACTTGAACTTGTATTTGGGCATTCGTCTCTCAACCAACCCCTTTCCTAAAGGGACATGGCCAAATATTTTCGATTGTTTTAAAGGGAATTAAAACCATTTGGCTCTCTTTTGATGGTAGAGTGTTGTTACTTGGTGAGCTCTTCTCATTTATAGGTTCTCGGTGCATGTTGCCCCCTTATTCTATGATTTGGGACACTTTTTTGGTATAATCCTTAGGATGGATTTACCCCTATCTTGCCCATGTATTCACATTTACATCTAATCTTTGTCATAGCTTCTTGGAGATTAGATGGTCTAGGGATGAGGAATTTAGAGTTTCACAAAGTTTGGGGCATTTGGAGGTTTATAGGTGGAAGAAGTCACATGTTTGGTTGCAAGGGGGTTTAGTTGAGGATTGAGAAGAGTTAACTAGGATTTTAGTTGGTAGAGTTTGTGATTATTTAAGAGGAAGTGATATATTAGGTTGGAGTACTAAATGTAGGGGAGTGTATTTCGTAGCCTTGGGATATCAAGAATTGGATCGACAAAAGTATGGGGAAGAGGAGGTTCCTTGGGAGAGGAAAGTATGGAATGATTTTTCTTGGCCTAAATGTAACTTCTTCCTTTGGTTAGTAGCTCACAATAGATGTCTCACTTGGGATAATCTATAGAAGCATGGTTCTTGGGGGATGTCTGTATGTGTTCTTGTTAGCCTTGTTTTGACACCACAAAATTTAATCTTTTTGTGTCAAAGCAATGAGCATTGCCAAACATTATAAGATTTAGCAAGTCAATTTTGATTTGAATTAATAATGCCTCATGTGTTAAATTATTTTTGTTTCTTTTATTCATCCTTGCAATGCCACGTGTGATTGGATTTATATTCAAAGGTGTGACCATTTGAAGAAGAGCCATCCTCCATTTTAATTGCGATCCTAAGAGCAACCAAGACAATGCAACAAATTGCAAAAATAATTAAATTTTAAAAAATGTCATGCAAGAGCATTGATGATAGCACTTTGGTCAATGTGGCAATTTATTAGATCAAGCCACCTCTCGATCTCTGAGATAGTAAAGCTTTAATTTTTATTGACTAAATTGTGGAAATGATTAAATTAAAGATTTTATATAGTCTAGATGGAATTATATTTATGGGTTTTGTTCACCGAGGTATCACAAACATCATGGTGAAATTTGGTTGAAAAATATGAAGCCAATTGCAAAATATGCGATTGTATGTGGGAAAAGCGGGTCAATAGAACTTAAAATGTGAAAAATGAAGTTCAAAGAGGCTTGCTCACACACCCACAAGACTTCTTGGTGCAAGCTATGGAGCTATGAAGGATAGCTCAACTTCCCAAGGTTGGTTCCATGGTTCTCTATCTCACAAGGTCCCTCAAACCAATGTCTTTGCTCTCAAATCACTGAGTAAAGTGGTTTAGGGATGACAAATACAAGAACGAGGGATGTTTTGATTGATTTTATTATGAAATGTATCCTAAGCTATGCATGATCCTACAAATGCAATAAACTATTTTATAAGATGACAAGATTAGTAGCAAGACTATCCTAGCATGATATACTAGTCTATGATTAAGCTAAGTGATAAGGAAAATACTCTAAACATGCATATTTAGATTAATTCCTATTTAAAAGAGAGGCTAAATGATGAACACAATGATATATTAAAGCTTGGATGGATTTGAGTATAAGTATGATGCTAAAGACTTGGATCTCTAAAATGGAGGATGGAGAGCTCTATTTATAGCAAAAATAGGGCAATGGATGGCCAGGATTGAAAGATTTAATCAAGGGTTGAGTTTGAAAGTTGGGAATCCATGTTTGCAATTCTCACCAATGAAATGGTGACAATTGTCAACATAGGGTTGGGTTGAGAAGAGAGGTAGGAAGCATTAAATGCTTGAGAAGACCTCATGGTTACCTCAAGAGGTAAGGGTTAAGGTTAGGTTAGGGTTATCCAATGGATAAAGGTTTTACCCAAAGGATAAACTCTTGTGCAAAGGATTGAGGATTAACCATGGTCAAAGCAATGAATGCTTGATGAGACCCTTGGGTTACATGGAGGTTGAGTTTAGAAAAATTCTCTAATCATGCTGGAGGGTTGAGTTAACCATTAATGGTTTGGAAGAGAAAGTTGTTGGAGACTTGAAGCCTTTAATGGTTATCAAAGAGTTTAAGGGTTTGAGAAGTGACTTCCCCTTGCTTAGGGATGTGACAATATTTAGGAAATGGGTTAGGCTAATTTAGAAGTGATTAGAAGAATCTAGAAGGGGGTTAGGAATAGGGTTTAGGAGGCAAGTGGGAGATGTAGGATTTTGCAAGTGGATGGAGAAATAATAGGATTTAATTGAAATAAAGTTAATTTAATTCAATTTGGTTGCAAGTGGAGGTTATTTAAATAAATTAGATTTATTTAATTGGGAATCCCTATTCAATTAAATGTAAATTTAATTAAAAGGTTTAGAAGAATAGATTTAATTAAATAAAATGATTTATTCAATTAAATGACCTAAAAGGGATTAATTGAATTTAATTAAATAAATTGAGTAATTTACTTAATTAAATAGAGGAATGTGGATAATTAAATTAAATTAGATTTAATTAAATAGAGAAATGAACATAAAATATTCATTTAGGAATATAGTCATTTTTATACGTCTACATTTTGCCCATCTTTGAAGTGACGTGTTTGCACATGTTAATTCAAAGAAAATGATGTCGCTAAAATTTGATTATGATCAGTGTTGTTTTTGGATTTTCATATCGTGCCCCAGATTTGATGTGTGATGCCCCAAATTTGATAAACTATGTTTGATAATGCCCCCTTGGGAGATGAATCAAAATTTGGAAATTTTGATTTGATTTGATAATTGTGTTTGCATTGTAAAAGTTTGGCTATGTCAAATGCTAAAATTGATTCATCTCCCGATATTGATGTGTGCGAGGGTACGAGGAAGACCACGAGCGAATTACATGCTCAATCCCCTAACCCTAATTTTATTTTACCCTATAAAAGGGGAAAAGTGCATTGTTTTTGTCTCATTTGTGCTTGTTGACCTTGGAGAGAGAGACTTTGGAGAGAAGACAAAATGCCTATTCTGTATTCTACACATCGATTCGAGCGCGTTCGGAGGTATCAGAGGCCTGTCGCGTATGGACCACCGTTAAGTCAACCTGTTTGACCCCTTTTTGATTTTTGATTTTGTCATTTTTGGTCATGTTTTGAATTTTAGCATGCGGTTCTTTCATTTTAGCACATATAGCTCGTCGGTTAGCGCATACGAAAACTTTCGTAGCGCATAAGGTTTTAGATTTTGGGTAGCGTCCAAAAACTTAGGGCAGCGCATAGATTTGCTAGGTTAGCGCATGAGATATGTTTTAGCGCTTAGGGTGGATTAAATAGCGCATGGAAAGAAACAGGTAGCGCATAGAGTCAATCTAGCGCGTGGGGTAGATAGGATAGCACGTGGAGAAAATAGGTTAGCACATGAGTAGGATTTCAGCACGTAGCCAAATATAGTTAGCGCATGTGGTAGGTTTTGTGAGATAGGATGATTTGTGAATGAGGAAAATTTATAGGATAAGTTCAGTTTTGCCGGGATAGATGCAATTCGTTTGTTTCTTGCCTGTTGTCATGGTTTGTGATAGTTTGTCCAATATGAGTGCTGATATAACTTGGTTTGATTTGCAATTTTTCAAGTTATTTATAGATATGTAATGTGGAATTGATATGAACTTGATTTGATTTGCATTGTTTCAAGTTGATATATGTGGAGCTTGAAGTGTGTTACAAGCTGATATGATTGTGGAACTTGAGTTGTGTTACAAGTTGATATGGGTTGGAAACTTGAGTTGTGTTACAAGTTGATGTGATTTGGAAACTTGAGTTGTGTTACAAGTTTGATATGATTTTTGAAAACTTGAGTTGTGTTACAAGTTGATATGGATGGATATGATGTAGAACTTGATTAGATTTTCAAAGTTTTCTAGTTTTTATGTGATTTTGATTTTTCATATCTATGTTTTGATGAGGAAACTGATATTGGACTTGTTTTGATTTTTGACAGGAGCGATTGGGAGTGGTTCAGTCACGTGAGTGGTTCCCTAGACCATGGGTATTGATACCATGGTTGTCATAGGCTGATCTAGAGATTATTGATAGATGCGGCCTGTCTTCCCTACTAGATATGCCTCGGTTTATTGTGAATCGGGGTTTACTTACAATGCTTGCAGAGAGATGGCATAGTGACATGAACACCTTCCACTTTGCCACAGGGGAGATGACGGTGACCCCAGAGGATTGCTACCAGATCCTGCGTATACCTATAGTAGGTGCACTACTACCTTATGAGCAGTCAGAGGAGGGCGGGATAGAGGCACTTCGCTGGATATTTCACGATGATACTGTTTACGGATATGAGATCCTGTGGCAGGAGTTTTTGGATTTGGACTATGCACCTCTTCCATCGGTACTGGCAGGCTTTATAGGTGGTTTCCTATGTCCTGACCACAGGTCGAAGGGATTTTCCGTAGGATGGGGATTGGTGCTGGAGGAGATGGTGACACAGGGTCGCAGGTTCGCATGGGGATCAATTATGCTAGCCCACTTGTATAGGGATTTGCATGAGGTAGTATACCTGCGTTGCGACAGTTTGTCAGCTGGCGTGATATTTCTACAGGTATGGTGTTGGGAGCACATTCCCGCAACTAGGCCACTGGTGGAAAGAGATAGGCCTGTTGGGTGTGCATATGCATATGGATACTGGGGGTTAGTTGTCCAGTGGAAGCTAGGCAAGCTTGAGCATTGGAGGAGGATATTAGATGACATTGATATGGTTGTCTGGCGACCTTATACAGGTTGCGAGGTTTGGGCTGATGATGGGCTGGAGATGCCATATGTCTTCATGACCCGATTTTTGATAGGGCGGACCCCAGTTGTGATCGAGAGATTTTTGGGTACTAGAGTTTTGCGGTAGTATGGTCGTCAGCAGGGGATACCACAAGGGACCTGTTTGTATGTGCGTTGGAGGCAGGATATACCGGATTGGGTCTGACTATTGACAGTGCAGCGGCTGTAAAGGAGTTTGTGCAGTTAGTGGGCTAGATATGGGACTACGCCCCTAAGATACTAGATGCTGGTATGACAGATGAGTTTGCCAGATTGTTTGCATCTCGTGTCGTGGTGAGGATATCGAATCCAACGGAGATGCGACCCACTTTCAATGATGATGAGGATGAGGGAGGTGGGGATGGGGATGAGGGAGGTGATGGAGGAGGACGACGAAGGAGAGGAGATTGAGGGAGGAGAGGAGACAGAGGTAGAGATGGTGGTGATAGAGGGGTGCGGGTGGAGAGAGAAGTTTGATGAGCTTTGATGGATAGAGGGAGAGGAGGTTTGGTGATTGTAGCAGGGGGTGAGGGGAGAGTAGCAGAGGTGATAGTAGCGGTGGGAGGGACTGATGAGTTGAAATGAACAGATTAGAGGAGGAGGACTAATGTGCTACCTTCACCAGCACCGAGGATAGGGGAAGGATGTGGAGTGCGTCTTCCCAGGTACCCGTTTAGATCTGCGTTCCGACGCATCGAGAGGATGCTCAGATTAGGACCCTACAGGTGATAGTGTAGCAGATGCAGGCACAATTACTAGTGCAGTAATGTCAGATTACACAGCTCACCACAGAGCAGGATACTGAGATAGAGCGGTGGGGTTGAGCAGAGGAGCTCGTAGCGAGCTTGCAGAGAGCGGCATCAGGTGGTCTGATGAGAGACACCTTGAGAGAGCTGGCTTTGAAAGCCAAGGAGGCGGAGTACTACCAACACCATTATGAGGATGCGGTGCCTAGGGAGCGTCGAGTATAGAGTTTCACGCAGTCGAGATCGAGTCGATCTCAAGAGACTGGTTTGCGGTCAGAGAGCAGAGGCGTGACGAGGCCTCATAGATAGGATCCACCTGGAGATCCAGGGGCTGGGACATCTGCGTTGAGACCGTCTCCTTTAGGAGATAGTCACTCTTGAGAGACGTTGTCTCCATTGTATTTTTTATCATTGTTTTTGTTGTACTAGGCATAGACATGACAGATATTGTACATTGATCATTTGTTGAGATATATATGACACCCTTTTCTTTGATCATGTGGTGTGTTATGGATTTATGCTTTTTATATGCTTGTGCTTTTTCTATGATAATGCAATGCTTAGATAGATGATATGTGATGTGAATGCATGATGTTATGAGATGTATCGTGAAAATGAGATGTTTGATATGATATGTTGTGAGATGTATCTTGAAATGAGATGTATGATATGATAATGATATGCAACTAATTGTAAAATGATATGCAACTAATTGTTTTTGAGCATCCTCATTTTGCATTTGTCATCCGATATAGCCACATGTTATTTGCTTTCGATATATATATCATCATCGAGCCTTGATTGATCTTGGGATATGTTGAAAATTTATACAAGTATAATGGTATAATTGAACCATGATGACCTGAGAAAAATTTACATGATGTTTGATTTTGCAAGATAGCACAAGCGTCAAGGTATAATTGAACCAGGATGACTGGAGTGCAAATTGTGTATAAACAGACAAGATTAAACCATTTGTATGCGTAAAGTGGAATCATGTCTTTAGTGATGTTGTGAATCACGTCTCAAGACAAGTATTTATGCAGTACAAATGATCGCCTCATAGATAGAAAACTAACAAAATATTGGAGTTTCCCGATGTTTCTCTAGCTTTGAAGCATTGTGGAGAAAATATAGAGAATCCAACAATTCAAAAAGTTTTAAATGCAAGAATAGTCAAAACTTTATGCAAAATGCAACATGTGATACTTTAGAAAATCATCCATCGTATTTCTTTTGTGATTCCTGGTTTGATCGATCAATGTTTTGCTTTGTGATTTGCATGAGCCCTTGGTTGTTGGATATGATATTCTGAGTTTTGCAAATAATTTTGACGGTCTGAACATGCTGCAAGTTTTAGACGGTTATTGCCCCTAGCTAAGTGTACCTCTTGATGCGGGTATGTACAGTGATTACCAAGCCATGGTGAGATGTGGTGAAAGGCTAGATGGATAAATCAGGATAGTGACTATGCTAAGTATGTCCTGAATGGATATTTGTGATAAGATGTCGGGCGATGGCCGATAGTGCTTTACTGCGGAGATAAGGATATGGATATAGATAGAGGAGTTGTTCTTTCACAATAGCACCTGTTACCAGGTTTTCACCAGTTGCTTTTATTGTACCTTTTTATTTGCTTTTTCTTGATTTATTTTATTTTATTTTATTTTTATTTTTTTCGTGCATTAGACTACTCAAGTGTAGTATTTCTTCAGATGGATGTTGTTAGTTGGTTCGTCGAGCACATCTCCTTCTGAAGTTGTTAGTTGATAAGCACCTGATTCGTAGACTGATATGATGACATAGGGCCCTAACCAGTTAGGTTCAAATTTCCTTTTCTTTTCCCGATCTTGCTGATTTCTAGGATTTTCCTTGAGTACTAGGTCACCAACTTAAAGAATCTGGGGAATGACTTTATGGTTGTAGCTTCTGCACATGCGTTGCTGACATGCTTTGAGATGAGTATAAGCACGCTGGCGTCTTTCATCTAATAGTTCAAGTTCTTGCAGTCGGTTAACTCGATACTCTTCATCTGGGATTAAGCCTTTTAGAGAGACTCTGAGAGATGGAATTTCTACCTCGAGGGGTAAAATTGCTTCTGATCCATATACCAATGAGTATGGCGTAGCTCCAGTAGGTGTGAGAATGCTAGTTCTGTATGCCCAAAGTGCTGGATTGAGTTGTACATGCCAATCTTTGCCTGCATCATTCACTGTTTTCTTTAGGATTTTCAATATTGTCTTGTTGAATGCTTATGCCTGACCATTCCTCTGTGGGTAGTATGGTGTAGAGAAATGATGTTGGATTTTGAATTTTTCACATAGTTCTCGAACATCTTGGTTTTTGAAAGGTCGTCCATTATCAGTGATGATGGAACTCAGGATGCCATATCTGCAGATCAGATAGTTAAGGATAAAAGAGGCAATTTCTTTCCCAGTTACTATGGTCATGGGGATTGCTTCAATCCACTTGGTAAAGTACTCTATTGCAGTTATAATGAACTTGTGTTCATTTGAGGAGGAAGGATCAATTTTGCCGACTGAGTCCAAACCCCACTGACAAAAGGGCCAAGATGTTTTGAATGGCTGCAGTTCCTGTGCTGGTGCATGTATCCGATTGTCATGGATCTGGCATTTAGGACACTTCTTGGCGAAGTGGTAAGAATCTTTTTCCATGGTAGGCCAGTAGTATCCCATCCTTAGAATCTTTTTAGCAAGAGTAGTACCACTAGAATGTGTGCCACAGATACCTTCGTGAAGCTCGTGTAAAGCGAAGTCAGATTCATTACGATCAAGGCAATGAAGAAGAGTACCATCTAGACCTCGATGGTACAAAGTATCAGTAGTAAGGGTATAACGAGCAGCTTGTCGGATGAAGTTACGTTTTTGGTTTCGGGACAAGTCAATGGGTAGGATATTGTTCTTAAGATACTTATATATTGGTCCATACAATGGAGAGTTTGAACCAGTTTAGGCATAGATAACCTGGGATTCCGAGTGGTCATAGGCTGGGGAGAACAGTTGCACTACGAGAAACTCGTAACGACTCTGTTGTCTTGGAATTTGTAGTAATGAAGCAATAGTAGCCATTGCATCAGCTGCTTTGTTGTTCAATATTGGTATTTGCTCAAAGGTGATGTGTGCAAAATATTGCTTGAAGTCATCCACCATTCGCTTATAGGGTAGTAGCTTGTCATCCTTTGTCTAATAGTCATTGTTGATTTGATTGACAACTAATTGTGAATCTTCGTAGACCTTTAACTCTGTGATTTTCCATTCTACGACCATTTTGATGCCTATAACCAATGCCTCATATTCAGCTACATTATTTGTGCATGGGAACACAAGCCTATATGATCTTGGTATAGTGTGTCCTTCAGGAGTGATAAATAGAATGCCAGCACCTGAACCATGTTGTGTGTAGGATCCATCAAAGTATAGGGTCCATTGTTTGGTGGAGATAGCAAGAACGTCCCTGTCTGGAAATTCAATCTCCATAGTTTGTTTTCCTGGTAGTGGTGCTTCTGCTAGTTGATCTGCAATTGCTTGTCCCTTGATAGCTCTTCGCTTCGTATAGTGGATATCAAATTCACTGAGAATCATGACCCATTTAGCCAATCGACCTGTAAGAGATGCTTTACTGAGTAAATATTTGAGAGGATCAATTTTTGCGACTAGCTTGATTGTGTGAGCTAGCATGTAATGTTGAAACTTTTGAGAGGCAAAAACCACGACTAAACAGGCTTTCTCAATAAAGGTGTAATTTAGCTCATAGCCATTCAATGTCCTGCTAATGTAGTATATTGCTTGTTCTTTTCCTTGTTGATCTTCTTGTGCTAATAGTGCCCCCAGAGATTTATCTATTGTTGAAATGTAGAGAATAAGTGGCTTTCCTGCTATCAGTGGTACCAGAACTGGTGGGTTCATCAGATATTGCTTGATTTAATAAAAGGATGCAACACATTTGGCTTCCCATATGAACGGTACATTTTTATGTAGTAAATGATTAAATGGTAGACTCTTATCTGCTAGTTGAGCGATGAATTGCCTGATTGATTGGAGTTGTCCTTGTAGCGACCTGAGCTGGCTGATGTCCTTTGGTGGTGGCATCTCCATAATGGCTTGTACCTTTGTTGGATCCACTTCAATTCCCTTTTCTGAGACTATGTAGCCTAGTAACTTGCCTGATGTTACTCGGAAGACACACTTCTTAGGGTTGAGCCTGACTTGGAATTTCTCCAATCGATCAAAAATCTTTGTTAAGATGCTTAGATGTTCTGCCCTGGTGAAGGATTTAGCTAGTAAATCATCCACGTAGTCTTCCATGAAGGTATGCATCATGTCATGGAATATTGTTGTCATTGCTTGTTGATAAGTTGCCCCTGCATTCTTTAAGCCAAAAGGCATGACATTCCAACAATACGTTCCCCAAGGACAGGTGAACGTTGTTTTATCTTGATCCTCTTGAGCAATCTTGATTTGGTTATAGCCCGAGAAACCGTCCATTAGTGATAGCATTGCATGGCCTGTTGTGAGGTCTACAATTATATCAATACTTGGCAAAGGAAAGTCATCCTTTGGACAGGCATTGTTGACATCTCTAAAATCTGTGCATATTCTGATACTGCCATTTGGTTTTGAAACTGGTACGATGTTGGAAATCCATTCTGCATAGTCGATGGGTCGGATGAATCTAACATCTAGTAGTTTCTTTAGTTCAGCTTTGACCATGAGTGCCAAATGGGGATTCATTTTTCTCAGTTTTTGCTTAACTGGCTTAGCTCCTAGAGCCATAGATAAGTGATGCATGTGTTAACTCAATGATGAACGGATAGTACAAACTCGGTACTGAGAGGGGGGGGTGAATCAGTATAGACAAAAATACAGTCCTAAACTGGTTTGATAGTAGATACTTCAAATGACTAGCAAGCAGTGACACCGGTTTGAAACAGAGTGCACCTGGTAAAGCTAGGGATGTCTGTGACAAGCATTAACCGGTTACTCACTTAGCCTTTCACTCAACTCAAGACTACACTACCATTTCACCCTTATGCATAAATAGGTAATCTATCATCAGATCATAATAACAACTAGTTCAACATGTTTTATTGACAGGCATAAAACACAGAACCATCATAAGCTTGACAGATAATAGGAAAGCATCACAAGATAAAATCATCACACATGACACACATATTTTTCACATGGAAACCCAATTGGGAAAAACCACGGTGGGGATGAATACCCACAAGCTGTTTTCAACTCTTTAGAAGTCTGCTTTGTTAGGAGCCTTGTCCAGTTAGAGACATTACAATAGGTTCTGCTAGGAACCGATCCTGTTAAAGATCACCTGGTTAAGGGATGGCTACAAGACTCGGTTAAGGGTTAAACCCTGTTAAAGGTTACCTTGTTAGAGGATTTCAAGAACTCAATAGCTAAAGGATTTCGAACTCAATAGCTTTGAATTACCCTGTTAAAGGATTTACAGCAAGCCGGTTAAGGCTACCCTGTTAAGGGATTTTCCAGCTGTTGAGGTGGTTAGAGATCAACAGGTATTGCAATGATCTGGTAACAACACTCAATGCCAATGTAGATCCGCTTAAGCTCCTCTTTATCTTCTGCACTTACACTTTGCAGGTATCACTTCTCTCCTTTTGGTCTGGCAAGAATTACGTATCTCTTCTCTCGGATACACACACACAACTTTTGCCAACAACCTTAGAAAGAGACACAACATCTACCTTATAGGAAAACAGCTAGGTCGGTAGCATAAACCCTAAACCCTAAACTTGTTAGGTTAAGGAATTCAAATGGTTCAATCATGACCGTTGAGAATACTCCATTAATTGCAACAGTCTTGATCCAATCTCAAGACATTCTCCATCGACCATTTTCACCGATTTCATGGCAGCTGATAACCCATCACATGTTATTACCGTTTTACAGACTTCACACATTCCCGAGGTAGATAGGAACAATCTCCTTCGTGCAAGATCCTTCACGTGCACAAGGCTAATGTGGTAGCATGATCTATTCTTCATTACAATGCTAACTCATCACACAATGTCACCAGTTGAGCCACACAGGCTCGAAGCACTTCAACCGGAAACCCTGAAGTTGAGACTACCAACCGGTAGTCATACAAAACTTCCATGTGTTGGTTCCCATAACCATATGCCGGTTCACCTTGAACAAGCACACTGCTTCACTTTGGCACGAATGTCGGTTCACAGTGTTATGCCGGTTCTCACCTCTTCAGCATATTGACATCAATGACAACATACAATGTCATTATGTCCTCATACCGGTTCACATAATGCCAACAACATGATCAATTGTAGATCGATCCTGGGCATATCTGCGTATGCCCAAGCAAAGTTGATTTGCTTCTCTTTAAAAAAATTGGCAAATTCTGATCTTTCTGCTTCTGTCAAAGATTCTACAAGATGTATATTTTTGGCTGCTTCTGTAGTACCAATGTTGATTGATTGAGTGGGCTCAATCAATATGGGTGATCGCTCATGAAAATGTTCAAGAAGAGTGTCAAGTCTCCCATATTTAGGTGCCTTAAAAAGGTTTTCACCCTCAGATGCATCCTTTATTTTTACTTTTTTGTGATCTAGAGCTATCATGGACTAGTTTTCAGCATCAAATCCTTTATTTGGTTTATTTTTGCGACTGAGAGACTTGGCACTCCCTTGGTTGTAGACATCGTTACTTTGTTCACTGGTAGAGCCTATTTTTGGGTTAAAGGTACATAGGTAGTGAATGATAGATTCATTGTTTGGGAAAATCAGTATATCATGTATTTCGGGTTCATCCCAGTCGATGAGGTCAGGAAAGACAAGTGGTAAGGGATCGTTTGGTGGATCAAGTTCTTCTACGGTAAGTGTCAGGATAGAGGTTTCATTGTGATTGGTTCGGGTGTTAAAGAAGTCCAGGATTCCATCGAGATGTTCGATGGTATCATCCTCCATATGGACTTGTTCATAATGTTTCTGCTCGCTTTCCTTAGCATCATAGATATTCAGTGGTCCAAATTCAAGTAGTCTAATTCCTGTGTTATGCTCTTCTTGAGAAAGAGATATAGAACTAGTATTTTCAGCGGTATCTTTAGTAGCATTTGAGCAGCTACCCCATTCATATTCATTGGAATCAGTCTCAGAGTTATCATCCCAGATCTTTTCAGTGCTGTAAATAGGTATGTTGAATGGTGAAAATAGATCTTTGATAATTGATACTATTCTGCTGGCTTTTTCTAATTTCGCGTTAGATCCTGCTTCTATTCTTTGCATTTGTTCGTAGACTGTTTCTTCCCGGGGAGGAATGGTGTTGTCCTAAGGTGATTCTGCTTTGTTGGATATTTGTTCATGAATATGAACTACTGCCGTAGATGTTGCCTTCTTGTGAATGATGGGCTTCTCCTGATGTTGCTTCTTTTCTTGATGTTCATGTTCCTTACGGATTGTCTTTGCTGACTCAAATAATGCTTCTTGCCAGGATTCTTCTTTGTATTTCTTCTTTGCTTTCCACTGAGGTTTTTGATATTTGCGTGGTATTTTCTTTGGTAGTAGAGTGAATTTAAAGCCCAATCCTTTTTTGTCTTTACTAAATTATGAAGGAGGATCCAATGGTTCTGTGACACCTTCCTGACGCTTACCAATAGGTCCTTTGCCATTGTATCCAATTTGTTGCATGATTAAGTAGCCTTTTCCATATAGGTGTGTGGGTATAGCTACTTCCACAGTAGCTGCTCTATCTTCTTCCTCATCTTTGTATAACCAACTAAGGATATCCTTTTCCTCGGATTCATGTGCTAAAGTGCCAAGTTGAATGAATGTGCCATTAAACTTGGTGATGGGCTGAGTTGCTTGATGTGTTGATATTGTAGGTAATCCATGAGATCTAGGTGATGTGGGTAAGCTGGTCAAACAAATGGGTTCCAAAGAGTATTCCCCCATGCCTTGTTCTTTGATTTTCATTTTTTGCTTGAAATCTCTCGGTAATGATTTAGACTTCTCTTGTTGAAGATTTGGTGATGAGGGATTCTGTTTCTCTCTATTATGTGGAACCAAACTGTCCTGGGCTACCCCCATTGCATTACAATGTTGAAATGGAATGTGATCAGCAGATATAGAAACCTCCTGCCCATTATAGGGGAATTTGACACACTGGTGATATGTAGAAGGTACTGCTTGCATTTCATGTATCTAGGGTCGACCTAATAAGATATTGTAGGTGAGGTCTATGTCTAAGACCTGACACATAGTATCTTTTTGTATTAGTTTGACTTGAATCAGCAACACCACTGTTCCTCTAGAGGATCTTTCTTCATCATCATATGCCTTTATGGTAATCTTTTTTCGGGGATCAATAGACTCCTCTGAGAAGCCTAATGCACGGATAAGTTTTAAGGTACATATATTAAGCCCAACTCCTCCATCTATCAATACTCATTTTACTCGGTGTTTATTGACGATGACTTCAATATGGAGAGGACTGTTATGTGGATGACTTAGTGAGATATTATCATGCTCCAAAAAAGTGAGATTATGAGGCCCTGTCATATGAGTGACCATGGCTTGGAATTTGTCAGCATGCAGATCTTGAGGTACATTTGTTTCTAATAATGCTCGCTCTAATATGTCTTTGTGTTTCGGCGAAAATTTTAGTAACTCCAGTATAGATATTTGAGCAGGAGTTTTGCACAGTTGGCTGACTAGATCATATTGAATTTTGGGTATAGCGCTTGTTGTTGACGTATGCCCCTTCAAGACATATTTTTGAGCTCTTGTTGTTACGTTGACAGATTCATGATTACGTTGATCTCGGATTGTGATGACATTGACCTGATTATCTTCAGCTGATATATGATTGATGGTGTTATTGTAGATGTGATTGATACGAGCTCCACGTGTATCATTCGAGGTTGAAGCTCCATCTTTGTTGTAGTTTGGAAGAGGATTCTTAAAGGCTCCATGGTCATCGTTTGTATTGAGACCATCTACCGTTAAATCATCTCTATCAATCATGTCTTGAACAATGTTTTTCAACCTCATGCAATCATTTGTTTGATGACCTTTGTTGCGATGAAAATCACAAAAGTGCGAGTCATTCCACCAAGGTGGTTTGATTTGTGGTTCATAGTTGCTGATTACTAGTAAAGAGATAATTTTGTTTGCCAGGAGTTCTCTGAATGCTGACTCCAGTGATTGTCCTAGTGGTGTGTAGATACGTTTTTGGAAATTGTTGGTGCCACCTCGTGAATTGTTATTAGGTCCTCGATTTGTGTTATTGTTTTGAGTATTGTTGGTGTTGTTTGTGTTGGGTTGACCTTGATTGATATTTGGTGTGTATGTGTTAGTGTCTGGGTTAGCACCCTTTGGATTCTTTGCAGCTTGAGGATTTCTTGATAATGCGAGCATTGGCTGTTTAGATTTTGGATCATGCGGTTCATTGCCTCCGTCGTTTCCATTGTTTTTGTTTCGAGTCCAGAATATAGATTTGTCTAAGTTGTTGTTGTTTTGATTATTGTAGTTTGATGAACCTGTTCCTTCTTTGAAGAATTTGAGTGTTCCTTTCTTGACACATGCTTCTTCTACTTGAATGTCGTTTTCAATCAATTTAGCGAAAGACGGTATGCATTCGAGTTTGAGCCTGTAACTCATCTCACCATTCAAGTTGTCGATGAAAATTTCCATTTTCTCCTTTTCAAGAACATCTCGAGGATATCTTGAAACCATATGCCACCAACGTTGAAGGAATACCATGAATGTTTCATTGTTTGTCTGTTTGGTGTTATGGACGTCTAGCATGGTGATAGCATGTTGAATGTTATAGGAATATTGAGTGATGAATTTGTTGACTAGTTCATCAAATGATTTGACAAGAGGTGTGATTTTGGATAAACATTCCATTGTTGGCCCTCCCAAACTTCTTGGGAATAACCTCATCAGATAGGTGTCATCATGAGAAAATTCAAGACTCATGGTGCAAAATTCTCGAACATGATCACGAGGATCGCTTTTCCCATTGTATTTGTCAAATTTTGGAATGTTTGAGTTTCGAGGAAAAGGGACCATGTGCAATCTTCTATCAAAAGGATCGGGACAAATTTCATTTAATGAGTACTGTACTGTTGTCCCTTATTGCATGTCTTGCATTTGTCTTTGTAACATTTGCATTTGTTGAGTAAGGGCAACCAAAGGTGCATTGTTTTGCCGAGGGAAGAGTTCTTCCCTTGCATTAATCCTGGGTTGGAATGGTGTATGAAACGGTATGTTTTGCTCGGGGATGTTTTGCTCAGGGATGTTTCGCCCTGGTGTATTTTGTTCTGGTATGTTTTGTTCAGGAATATCTTGCTCAGGGTCACGTGCTTCCCCTTCTCGTTGTCATTCTTGATACTCGTAATGTTGAGATCTTGTTCTAAATATGTCTGTGTCAAAGTCTTCAAGAAGTTTAACCCCTTTGCTTGTAAGCATGAGTAGGTATTTTTCCTTGTCATTTTTCATGAGTCTTTCCACAAGCTTTTGAAATGAAACACTCTCTTAGCATTCTTGAAGAAGCTCTTCAGAAATTTCAGTATCCTCTAGGTGTGGACCTTCAAAAGGATTTGATAACCTCTGATTCATACTGGATTCTTCTTGTGCTTCTCTTTGTTTGTTTTGTTGAGAGTGAGTAACATGCATTTTTAGTAGAAGCTTTTTGTGATAAAGGGGACAAAATCTTCTTCGATATGGTGCTCGGGGGTTGGTGGTTCAAATCAGGGTATGTTGTAAGTGATGCACTCATCGGGAAAGAATGCAGGATTGATCTTTCCTCCTCGGTTTATGATTTGACTGAATGCGGATTTTTGACAATATGCCCTAGTCTTTAAAGGCTCTTTGTCAAATTCGTTGGATTTGTTCTGGATGTAAATTTTGACATGATGAAGAAATGTGCAATGAGATTTGAAGAGTTGACGATTGATGTATAAAAATTTATTTCTTTTGACAAATTTGGAAAAACTTGGTTGTTGTTTCTTCAACGTGGTGTTATGATAAATATTCTTTCTTCTCAGAATATGAGGATTAGTCATGCATAAGTGATTAATGGTTTCCTTTGAGTTGTTTTGGATTCAGTTTATCTTATTTTGAAGACTTAAGTTTTGCTTTATTAAAGTGAAGGTTTAGATGCCCCCTCACGACAAAGCGTGTCAAATGATATGGATAAAGTTTCCCGATATGGAAACTTGATTTGACAACCTGAATTTTTGAACAAGTGTGTTTGGGATAAAATCTGCGAGATGATAAAGGACCTATTCATCACTTGTGATGATGTTTCCTGATTTTGATAGGATATATATGTTTGTCATGCAACCAGTTTCAGATTCTGGACAACTAGAAATTTGCCTTAGAAATAGTTTTTAAAGCCCTGTTTCTGATACTCTGTTTTGACAAAAATGAAGCTGATGAAAGGAGGCTTCCAAAAATGTTTTCAAAATTTTCAAAATTTATCACTGTTTTGCCCCCTGTTTTTCTGGTTTTTGATCACGCGCTACAACATAGATGGGATGCGCTACAGAAAGTTTTCTATGCGCTAAAGAAAAGACCACACGCGCTAGGCTGCCCCTGGCTACGCGCTAACTAGTAAAGACTGTTTATCTTTGCTTTCTGTTTTACTCAAAAAGTCATGCGCTAGTATGGGCCTGCTAAGCGCTAACCGGTAAACTGTATGCACTAGTTTTTGACTCCTACGCGCTAACTGTTTCTGACTGTTTCTAAATTATGATGAAGCGCTACTGTGATTACTTGATGCGCTAAAGTTCAATTTTAATGTGCTAAAATATAGTTCACATGTGCTAAGAGGTTGTTCTTACACGCTAGACTGCCCTGTTGTATTGATTTGGTTGTTTTCTGCAATTTTTGGATCTTTGTTTTGAATTTTTTAGTGTTGACAGATGATTTTATGAAGTAACAAATGAAAGCACAACACCAAAGAGATAACCATTTTGCTTAATCTAACAATAACTGTACGTTTCTGCAAGGATGTGTTCAATCTCCAATGTTTTAACAGGTTTGGATACAAATAATACACTTCAAGAAGACTCTTTATTCAAAGTTCATAAGTAATATCATAGCCCACTAGTCTCGATATTCCGTCAGCTCAAACAGTCGTGTCACCCCCTAGAGGGCGCCCATTTTTTTGCCTTTTGCCAGAAATTAACTCAAAGTGAATTGCTTCACAATTGAGTAGTTATCTTGGGAGATATATGATGAGTAATCTTGGGGGTGGATTATTCCCCACCCTTGCACTATGATATTACAAATGTCTGGTTACTGACTCGGCTCAAGGTTTCTATTTCTAAGGTTCGTAATCAGGCTTCCTGTTTGACCGTCAGTGATAAACTCCCTCAGGAGGCTTCCCAACCTTTAGAACAAAGGCTTTACGTATCTCAAGGATACTAGGAGAAGGCTAATCGCTGCGCGCAACCGTTGAAAAGGACTTTCATCACTTTCCACTTTTGATTATAGTGGGTTGGAACACTTGGTGTCAAAGTTGTTTCCCATTTAGGTCGTTCTTTTTACACCGGTCAAAGAATGGTTTTAAGAGTTTTTCAATCCCTCGGGAAGGCAGGCCTGCTAAAGGATGTAAAATGCTTGTAATGACTGAAAGCGTAAGGGTAGTCTGGCTTTTTGATCACCCAATTAAGGGGAGAGCATATACCTTCTACTTTCGAGATAAGGCAATCAAGTTGTTCTTTTTTTCCTCTCAATTCAGTGATTTTTTAAAATCTATATGGAGATGTTGCTCCACAAAACATGGTGTTCTTTTTATTTCTTCAAAGCAGTGATTATCTAATCTAGAAAAGAACCTGGTCAACAAAGCAAAACTTTGATTGGGTCAACAAAAGAAAATCGAAAAAAGAGGAAGAACTTCCCTCTTTGATTGTAAACAAAACTTTCTAAATGTGATTCTTTTTCCTTGCAAAAATTTAAAATGGATCCTTTTATGCACCAAAGGATGGTGAGGTTATTTTTAAAGCTATTTTAGCAAAAAAGAAAGGACGCCAAAAAGGAAAGTTTTTCTCCTAGATAAGCAAGAAAAGATTTTGGATTTGTGGTTCTTTTTAGGTACCCAAATGAAATATAAGTTCAATTTTAAGGAAATTAAAAGAAGTTAAAATTTTAAACTAACTTAACTAAGTTAGTAAAAACTTTAACTATCTTAATGGTCCAAAAATTGAGCTCTTATCTGCAATAAAATCGTTAGAACCCTGCAAAATAGCAAGCAAAAAGTTAAATAACTCGTGGACTTCAACAACTCTAATTTTATCCTCGGTTACAGATTTTAGTTTTATTTTTGTTTCTGTCTGTGATGCGCTACAGAACAAACTGTACGCGCTACAATATAACAGCGATGCGCTAAAAGATGACAGCGATGCGCTATGCTGTTTTCAGGTTGCGCTAGGATGATTTTCGGATGCGCTACTCTGTTTTTCTCCCGCGCTGAGACCTACAGGAAAATGTTAGTGGGATAATGCGCTATAGTAAAGACTGGACGCACTACGAGATGGACCCAACGCGCTGAACAGTAAGTGGGATGCGCTAGACTGTTAACCAGATGCGCTAGAGAATGTTTCCCACATGCTGTTTCCTATTTCCCGCAGACCTCCAAAAGTGATTAAATTCAAAAACCGATTTGATATATGGGTTCGAGCCCCACGACGGGCGCTATAAATGTATGCAGGAAAAGCGGGTCAATAGAACTTAAAATGTGAAAAATAAAGTTCAAAGAGGCTTGCTCACACACCCACATGACTTCTTGGTGCAAGCTATGGAGTTATGAAGGATAGCTCAACTTCCCAAGGTTGGTTCCATGGTTCTCTATCTCACAAGGTCCCTCAAACCAATGTCTTTGATCTCAGATCACTGAGCAAAGTGGTTTAAGGATGACAAATGCAAGAACGAGGGATGTTTTGATTGATTTTATTATGAAATGCATCCTAAGCTACGCATGATCCTACAAATGCAATAAACTATTTTATAAGATGACAAGATTAGTAGCAAGACTATCCTAGCATGATATACTAGTCTATGATTAAGCTAAGTGATAAGGAAAATACTCTAAACATGCATATTTAGATTAATTCCTATTTAAAAGAGAGGCTAAATGATGAACACAATGATATATTAAAGCTTGGATGGATTTGAGTCTAAGTATGATGCTAAAGACTTGGATCTCTAAAATGGAGGATGGAAAGCTCTATTTATAGCAAAAATAGGGCAATGGATGGCCAGGATTGAAAGATTTAATCAAGGGTTGAGTTTGAAAGTTGGGAATCCATGTTTGCAATTCTCACCAATGAAATGGTGACAATTGTCAACATAGGGTTGGGCTGAGAAGAGAGGTAGGAAGCATTAAATGCTTGAGAAGACCTCATAGTTACCTTAAGAGGTAAGGGTTAAGGTTAGGTTAGGGTTATCCAATGGATAAGGTTTTACCCAAAGGATAAACTCTTATGCAAAGGATTAAGGATTAACCATGGTCAAAGTAATGAATGCTTGATGAGACCCTTGGGTTACATGGAGGTTGAGTTTAGAAAAAGTCTCTAATCATGCTGGAGGGTTGAGTTAACCATTAATGGTTTGGAAGAGAAAGTTGTTGGAGACTTGAAGCCTTTAATGGTTATCAAAGAGTTTAAGGGTTTGAGAAGTGACTTCCTCTTGCTTAGGGATGTGACAATATTTAGGAAATGGGTTAGGCTAATTTAGAAGTGATTAGAAGAATCTAGAAGGGGGTTAGGAATAGGGTTTAGGAGGCAAGTGGGAGATGTAGGATTTTGCAAGTGGATGGAGAAATAATAGGATTTAATTGAAATAAAGTTAATTTAATTCAATTTGGTTGCAAGTGGAGGTTATTTAAATAAATTAGATTTATTTAATTGGGATTCCCTATTTAATTAAATGTAAATTTAATTAAAAGGTTTAGAAGAATATATTTAATTAAATAAAATGATTTATTCAATTAAATGACCTAAAAGGGATTAATTGAATTTAATTAAATAAATTGAGTAATTTACTTAATTAAATAGAGGAATGTGGATAATTTAATTAAATTAGATTTAATTAAATAGAAAAATGAACATAAAATATTCATTTGGGAATATAGTCATTTTTATACGTCTACAACAATTTCTCTTTGTTAGTGGACGTGAAATTTAGGAATAAGTTTTAATAGTTAGTTGATAAATTTTTGCAAATTTAATAAATTGCAAAACATTTATTAAATTCCTTTCTCCTTGCAAGTACACATCATACATAAAGAAGGTTTCAAGATCATTTGTGGTTGAATGTGAATGATGCATGTGTTGGGAAAAAAAAAACAAGAAAGCATGAAAAATAAGGAAAATGGAGAAATAAATAAAAAGAAAGTAGTTGTGAAAAGTGAATACAAAGCTTCCAAGAGGTTGTGACTTGTGAAAAATAAATGTCAAAGTGTGAGTTAAGTTGTTACTTTAAAAAAATTAAAAACAGACATCCATTGCATTAAATTGTCATTTTTGAAAAGTCAATCTAAAGAGCAATAGATTGTGACTTGTGAAAAATAAATGTAAGAGGTTGCCAACAGTTAAAAGTTGATCAAATAAGATTGTGAATGATAAAAATGTGAAGAAAGGAGGTTGTGAGTTTTGAAAACCATTCAAAAGAGCCATAGTTAAGGTAACTACCCAAGAACTCACATCAGGGAAGAAATTATCGAAGCATAATCGTTGTTTTACAGATTACCTTAAAGGGACGTGACGTCATGGAGTCCAATGATTACTGGATTTACACAAGAATGGATTCATTGAAAAGGCTTTAGAAACTTCGAAGCAAATGCAATGTGCAGGTGTAAAGCCAATTCTATAATCTTTGTCATCAATCTCCCTACTTGCACCAATTTGCAAGATTTGATAAAGTACACGAATTGTTTGTACATAATGCCTCAAAGATATGTCATCTTATGAAATGCATGGTTGCAGGATATGCACAAAGTGAATTTGTCAAAAAAATCTTTATTCTCAACAATCAACTTCACAACGTGATATTTTATTATAAGAGAAGATTTGCCAAACAAGAAAATTGTAAACTAGTTGAAATTTGTTGTCAAAACTTTAGAATACTACAAGGGCACCCAAATTATGAAAAATGTTGGATTAAATGTGTGGGTTCCAAATTTTTTGTTTAAAGATGATGTAGCTTAATTGGTAGAAGTTAATGTGAAATATGATGGCGGTGTTTTGGAATCATGAGATGATTTGACTATAGATTTACATACCGACATCAACCTATATTTAAGCATGTAAATGGAGGTGAAATATGATGGTGGTGTTTTGGAATCATGAGATGATTTGACTATAGATATACACACCGACATCAACCTATATTTAAGCACATAAATGGATGTGAAATATGATGGCAGTGTTTTGGAATCATGAGATGATTTGACTATAGATATACACAGCGACATCAACCTATATTTAAGCACGTAAATGGATGTGAAATATGATGGCGGTATTTTGGAATCATGAGATGATTTGACTATAGATATACACACCGACATCAACCTATATTTAAGCACGTAAATGGAATGAAGATTTTAAGATTTGGAGAAAATTGATACGAGGATTATGTGAAGAGACAATGGTAACTTACTACCTTCTAGAAAAATGAAAATATTGAGGCCTTGCTGGAATATTGCTACTTCTAGAATTACAATGGAATCTAGATAGTTACAATAAAATCTAGATAGTTTTGATCCACATGGAAAAATAAATAATTTATATTGTGTTTGAATGAATTGATGGCATTTGAAGGAGGTAGAAAATTAGCGTTATGTATGGATGGAGATTTGTTCAATGAAAAAAAAAGACTTTATTACATATTTAATTTATGCTTCGCACATACTCTAAAGTTCTCTCTCAAAAATGTTGAATTATGGAGATTTGAATGTTTATCAAGATATTGGTCATGAGAAAAATAGACATCCTTGACTTGATGAATCCATCTGCATGGGAGAAATTATCAATTACTTTGTACAAAATACCAACAAGTATTATCGAGAATTTGGGGAACTCATGCAATTTGCAAGATGTTTTGCAATGACAAGTATTTTTCCAGAGATGGTTGTCAAGATACACAAGGTAGCAATGAAGATGAATGCAAGATAATTGATCATGCAATATACAAGCCTCCTTGTCATTCAAGAGCACATCATATTCTTAGGAGAAGATGATATTACTAGATGTATTCAAAATGCATTTCCTTGAAGACAGGTTATTGGGAAACAAATATTTATTTATGCCAACAATCAAGAAAAACATAAGTTTTATGTTCTCAATTGGGTTTATGATGAGATGGTTGCAAGGTCATGGATGGGAAAATGCAGTGAAAGTGCATGATTTGTGAATTGGAAGAAGACATAATGACCATCCTAACAAAACCAACAACTCGTTCTTTCTTCAAAGTTATGGGTTACTAATTACCATTTTGTAAAAGTGACTTTTGTCACTTAATGTAACTAAAACTTATAAAATAAGCCTTATTTCATGAAAAGTGATAAAAATCATAACCAAATAAGGTTTTGTTTTTAAAACCATTGTATTTTTAAAAGGTGGTTACAAACTAGTTACGGGCTAGTTATTCTAGGATAACCTATAAATACAAGGATTTTGTATCATGAAAGGGAGGGGACTTTTACATAGGGGAAACTCTAGAGAAATTTCTATAGAGATTTCTTCAAAAATTTAATGTTCACACTTTGTACTAAAGGGTTTTTAAACTTGAATATTTTTAAAAAGATAATGAAGAATGCAATTGGTTCGTATGTTTTGAATATACTTCGATGACTATATAGAAGTATATATGGATGATTTTACTACATATGGTGACACTTATGAGGAAGCATTAATAAAATATTGAAAAAATTAATTGTAGTAGTGTCAGGATCATAATTTCTCTTAGCAATGAAAATTGCTACATGATGATGAAAGGAGTAGTTTTGGGACATTATAAATTGCAACATGGTATTCAGGTTGATCGAATTAAAACTAAAGTTTCTTCGACCATGCAGGATATTAAACAAATAGTTTATCAAGGACTTTAATAAAATTATTACACCTTAATTGTATTCCCAACCAACGATTTTGAATTTGAACAAACAACAACTTCTCGAGAATATTTCCAAAATCTTAAGCACTCCTTGAAAAAGACACCATAAATGTGAGGACCTAACTAGAATATACCATTTCATATACATACAAACACCTTTGATTTTGTTGTAGGGGTAGTCCTGAGGAGCAACATAATATGCAATTTACTATGTTAGCAAGAACCTTCAAGTAGTTGAATTGGTCTACACTATTACTAAAAAGGATATTTTTGTTGTAATCTATGCTATCAACAAATTTTGGCATTACATTACAAGATAGCCATTTTTGGTGCATATTGATCATGCTTCCATTAGATATTTGCTGAATAAACCAATTATCAGTGACAAGCTAGTCAAATGGTTATTGTTGCTCCAAGAGTTTGATATAATAGTGGATAAACTAAGGAAGGTAAATGTGGTTATGGATTTCCTCTCCAAATTGACTACACCATGTTTACCTAATTCCATTATATATGATTGTTTTCTTGTGTATATTGACATTGCCAATTATCTTGTTTCAAGAAGAACCCCTCTACATTTTTCACCAAGAGAGAAGTGCCACTTGATTGAAAGAAGCTTTTTCTTTTCATGGATAGATGGCTATCTTTTCTATGTTGGACCTAATAATTCCATGCACAAATGTGCAAGAGAAGATGAAGTATATGACATTCAACATGCCTACCATGATGTACTATGTGGAGGAAATTTTGTTGTAAATTGGACTAACTTGAAGATATTGAATAAATGTTATTATTGGCCTACCCAACATTAGGATACAATCAATTACGCTAGGAAATGTGACAGATGCTAGAGGATGGGTCATCCATCCTATAATGATGAGATGCCATTAAACCATGATGGGTCATATCACCTTCTGATAAGTTGGAGATTGACTTTATTGGGGACATTGATCCTCCTTCCAACTGGAAGGAATAAATATGAGTTTGCACTAATTTTCTCACCAAGTGGGTGGAAGTTTGTTCTATAAAAAATATCAAGGACAATAAGGTTGTTGAATTTTTGTATGAATGAAATTTTCAGTAGGTATAGTGTGCCTAGAGAAATTGTTAGTGATCAAAGACACCAATTTACATCAACCTTAATCAAGGCATTGGTGAATGAATTCAACATCCATCATCCATAATCTAATGACTAGGTTGAGGTTACAAATAAGGATAGTGAAGCAATCTTAAATAAGAAAGTTTCCTTACACTACAATGACTCGGTAGCCCATCTTTTTGAAGAAATTTGGGCCTACAAAATATTTATATTATGTGTATGTATATGTATGTATGTATGTATGTATGTATGTATGTATGTATGTATGTATGTATGTGTGTGTGTGTGTGTGTATTTGTATGTGTATGTATGTGTGTATGTGTATGTGTATGTGTATGTGTATGTGTATGTGTATGTGTATGTGTATGCGTATGTGTATGTGTATGTGTATGTGTATGTGTATGTGTATGTATGTATATGTGTATGTATGTATATGTGTATGTGTACATATATGTATTTATGTGTGTATGTATGTATGTATGTATGTATGTATGTATGTATGTATGTATGCATGTACGTATGTGTTAGCACATATTTTTACAAAATATTTTTGTGCTATATATGGAGGCTTTTGCATATAGTTTCATCATAAGAGAACTTATTGCTGGATTGTATGTGCAGGTGATGTGTTGCAGTGTCTTCATAAAAAGGCATCACTTGGGCATATTCAAGGGAAGTGTTGAGTATGATGGCATTCCGGCAATCCTCATCTTCACAATTAGTCTCATTGCAAGAGTACTTTTTGGAAGGTCAACATAGAGCAGGGTTGTGAGCATGTGCAGAGAGGTAAAAGGTGTGGAAGAAACCCCTCAGTATGATTATTAAAAGTTGCATCCATAAAGAGGGCTTTCTTTTGCAAAAAACTACAAAATTTTGCTTATCGACATAAGTCATCCCGATGAGATCGCCTAAGGAGGAATGAGTATGTTGATCAGAGTAACTCATGCCGACAGTGTTTCCTAAAGCGTGAGCGGCAGGAAAAGGTGCGACTAAGTGAAAATCCATCGGGGTGAGCTACGACGATGATATAATAGGAAGATGGAGTCACCGGGATAACATACACTATCGACAAGAAGGAGAAAATGTTATCCCAATACTCAATGGGGTTGTCGACAGAACTCTTGTTGATAACCGATGAGGTGATCTATTCATGGCGATGACATCAGGTTATCGGGAGGTCCTAATTTATGCTACCCTGATACCCGATGGACAGAATGGAGAAGGCGACCTTATCAGAGAGACTTTCTCCGATAAGGCGGTACTAAGAAAGAAAGAAAACAAGACTCATCGGGATAACATACATTGTCGGGGAGATGCGTTTTGGGTCATCCTGTTACCCAATGAGGAAGATGAGCTTAGCGCAAACAAAGTGACTTCATCGGGAAAGCCTACGACTATAGACCGAAGGAACCCAATAAGGAGGGCAGGGTGCAAGAAGACTCATCGGGATAGCTTACGCTATCAGAGAAACATCTTTACAGTTGTGCCGATGCCCGATGGGCACAATGCCATAGAGGGTGGATCTATCGAGGAGACTATTACTATCGGGAGCAAAAGAAATATGCTACTCAGATGCCCGATAAAGAAATTGGTGAAATTTATGCCGATCAAAAGGAAAGGTAGATGTCATAGGACCATCAGATGAAGTATTAAGTGACTTCATCCCAAAGGCCAATGGAGTGACTGGAGAAATAAATAGAGGAAAGTTTCATCAGAGAGACATACCCCGATGAGATATAAAGGAAAGCTGACTAATAGAAAGGAAGGGTGGACCCATCGGGGTAAGTCAAGTCTTAAGGAAAAAGGTGAAGTGGTCGGGGTGAAGTCAGATGGATTGATCAGAATGACCTATGCTGATTAGAAAGACAAAAAGGTAATTGAAGAAATGCATGGTGCCAAATGATTGAATTATTAGATGGGGTTACGTCGATTAGCCATTAGAATGTCTGATACGACAACCATTATTTAATGCTCGTGATTAGGAGGATTTGATCCGCACGAAGCAAAATTGATGAGTTTGTTTATCATTATAGACCCTAGCCGTTGCATATCCAACATAAAGAAAGAGTTCTTGCACCAAGAATTTTTCACAGTCACTTCAACCATTAACATTGAAGTTGAAGACAAGAAGTGCGAGTAATTAAGAATTCAAGCACTTAATCATGGAGGCTTCTGGTTCACAAGGAAAGAGACAGGTCATAGAGATTTCAGATACATAGTCAACTAAATCAAAAAAGGCGAAGTCTATGGAGGGTATGCAGAAGTGAAAGCTGAACCAAGATATGATTGACTAGATGGAGTCATTTGGTACTAAGTCGAGGAGGTCTAAAACAAATTTGCCACCCAAGGATTAATTGGAAGATAAGTACAAATGGGTTGGGGATATATGGACAACCATAAGGGGCCACAAATTGTTTTTATATCACTACCTCAGGAGAAACAAGGAGATGTCATTGTCAAACCCTTGGACGATAAATTTGAGTAGATTGGTGGTACCAAATATTTTTCTGAATCTTAGATTTTTGGAATTTCTCACAAGGAAATACAATAAGGAAAAAAGATACATCCAATTTCCCAATGGGGATCCATTCATCCGGATATCCGTCGGGTCTATTCAGGAGTTTTTCAGCATTACATATGAACATTACATGCCCCTGTCTTTCACAAACTTAGAAGGAGAATATACCCAAATGGACACCGCCCACACAGTGTGGAAGTTGGCAATTCACAAAAAGGAGAAGGGACGACTCACGGAGTAGGATGGTCCTCCTTTTGAAATTACTCTATTCAGACAATACCTGCAGTACACATATTGGGCGTGCGGCCAGGTCTACGGGGAAGAAGTTCATGATGTCACAAGAATAGGCCCATTGGTGTTGGCTGTAGACATTCAAATGCACGAGCCAAGACCATTTGATTATGCAACCTACTTGGCATAGAAGCTCCATGAAGGCTTTTTGAGTTTGCAAACAAAGCCTAACCCTACTTTCAAGTTTTACTCATTGCTAATGCATATGGTTTTGTTTTATGGTCAGATGCAAGGTTTGTGGCTAGGAGAATTAAAAGTGACTTCCAGGAACAAAGAGGGACATGACCAACCAATCCAATTCTGGGTATCCCTCTGGGACTCAAGGTTCGACAAATCACACTATGTGTTGTTTGAAGAATACTTCGTCAAGCCCTTGTACAGATTGTTTGGGATAGAATGTGATGGGTCTATTTCACAAGAGATTAACAGATTCTTGAGACCCCATGCTTTTGGAGACACTAGGGTCAAAAACAACTGGGGTGACTGGTTTGTGTGCCAGAATTTCACTTTTTCCAAGGTTTATGCTTTTGAAGGTATTCCATTTATGTTGCCTACATTAGTGCCCAACATAATTGCATATCTAGAGATTGTTAGGCAGCTTAGAATGTCAAATGCAAAGCATTTGGGTGGTGCACATAAACAGACATTCATGCCAGGCACTTTACATTTCAAAGATTTCACCATTGTGTCTACCAAGGCATATGAAATGCTTGAAAAGAAGCTGGTAGAGGAGTACAATCTGTATGGACACTAGGCTCAGAAGAATTATGATCCAGAAGGATATATTCACCATTGTAGGAAGAGCCAGAACCTGGGAGAATATTTGCACATGCCCATGGAGGATGAGGATTTATTTAGGAACAAGGAGTGGGATGAGGCTGATGCAGTCTTAGAGGAGTTGAACCAAAAGTTAGAAGAACGAAAACAAAAGCTCTAGGAACTGAGAGAAGAGGGAGACTCTGAGAGCGAGTATGATGAAAACACAGTTGTATCAACGCTCCGAGCACCTGAATTAGAAGACGTGGCAGAGAATCAGGAGCAAGCTATGGTGAGACTCAACACCAACACGGATGTGAGGATGGAAGAGCATGCAACTTTTGTTGCAGATGATGTGTTTTTACAGTCCAAAGAGTTTAAGTCCTTCTTGTACCACTACAAAGGGAAAAGATTGAGGGAGAGCATCCCAAATGTCACCCCTGAGAATGAAGCAGAGATGCTAAAAATATTGAAGGAAGACATCAATGCAGAGGTGGCTACAATGACACCATAGAGAGGGAGGAAACTTCTCAGTGAGGCAGGAATAATTTTGTTCCTAGGATGGGATTTAAGTGCCTCTTTCATTTTTGAGTTTGTTGCATTCGGATAGAAAAGATGTAAAATTAGACATACAGGGAGTTGATGACATTTTCATTGGATCAAGATATGATCTAAATGAAGAGGAAATGTTGCTTTAGGCCCTATACCCCCCAAATAAAAGACCCCAGATTATAGATGTAGATAAGGCATTTGGGCATATGATGAGGCTGAAAGTGGGAGAGGTTAATCCAATTGTCACTGTAGATTTGGGGATTGACATTGCAAAATTGAATAAGGCCCAAATGCAATGGGTGTTAAAGGAGGGTCAAAAATACAAAAAATTATATGAAGACTTGTTAAGAAGTCGTGGTCATGAAGTACCACAGATAACTGATACTGATATGCAATGGAAAAAGAAATATGAGGACCAAATGAAAGAAAATATAAAGCTGAGAAGACAAATTAGGACTGCCAGGGTGGATTCTGCTTGTGTTTTGTTGACCAACAGGTTTGAGCATTTGTTAGAAGTTCTCAAAGAATTCTGGACTAACTGTCAAAAGACTCACGATAATATATTTTCTCAAGAAAGAATTTTGAAGAAGCTGAAGGCATTGTTGAAAGAGAAGAGTGTCGAGGAGAAAATTATTGAGAAGATCCAGAGAAGGTTGAACAAGCATAAGGAATTCGGTGTGGACATCAAGTAGGAATTTACCGATTGTAAGGATAATTTCAGATATGATATACCATATATTGTGGATGAGGCGGAGCAGTTAAAGGACAAAGGGATTTGTATTGTAGAATGCCAGAATGCACTCAACACATCCCTTAATGTTGCTCGGGCAGATGTTTTGGATATGAAGGAGATAGGTGAGCAGATGGAGAGAATGGTTACCATGAAGATTGCTATCAGGAATATTGTATTCAACACTAGCACTCACCAGGACAACAAGTATTTGGATCATATTCAGAAATGTAACACATTATGGGACGACCAAAATTGACTTCTTAGTTTGTAATTTTGTTTTATGTCTGGTAGTTAGGCAGTTAGGTATTAGGTTTTAGTTAAGTTTAGTTTAACAAGATGAAAGGGTGTGTCCTTTCATTTGAATCCTTTGTCTCACATACATGTAGTGAGTCATTTTTGTATGATAGGGGAGATAGAAAAATATTCTGCCACTGGCTGGGCTATAAGTGTTATGTTTTTAGAAAAGTCTAATAGGAATGAGGAGTTTATTTTGTGCAAACTTAATATGTTAGAGTATTTGTAAGTGTATTTTTTGTGTATATTCTTATTTCATAAGTTAATATACAAGATTTCATGCTTTTATCTTTAGAATGTTATGTGTAAATTTTGTGTTTGATGGAATCATATGTCCTATTGATAAATCTTTTAGATTTGTTGTGATGTGCCATCACATGATGTTGTATCAAATGTAAGATTGGGTTTTTATTGCTCATGCAACACATAATGAAACTTTCACAGTGATGATCTTATCGTTGTCTCTTGAGTTGATAGTAATTCTTGTCCACAAAGTTATTCACTAATGGTTAGATAAGGCACTGGTCTGTTATTAATCTGTGATGAATAAGTTTGTATGCATTAAGTCCTTATCAAAGAAACAAGTCTTCTAATTTCTATCAGTACTGCTCTTTTTCATAATGACTTAAATTCCTAACAATAATCTTTTATATATCACAACTATATTCATACTTATTTTATCAATTTTAAAGGCATTCACTGAAAAGCACTTTTGTTAGCATAGTTGCACGAAAACATTTTGCCATCCCTGCAACTGCTAATTCCCATAGTTTAAATTCACTTAAAATAAACCTCTTTTGTGCTTGAGAGTGTAAGGTACACCCACCTAGGTTTAGTGGAGCCTAAAGTGTAGAGGGATTTGGTCTTCGACCATCCTTGTTCGTTGGCCGAGGTTGATTGGATCAACGGAGGATTAGGCAAGTCTTTGGTTTTCCAATATGTGGTTTTGGGCACCAACAGTATGTATGTATGTATGTATGTATGTATGCAGATGTATGTGTATGTATGTATGTGGGTGTATGTGGGTGTATGTATGTATGTGTGTATGTGGGTGTATGTGTGTATGTGGGTGTATGTGTGTATGTATGTATGTATGTATGTATGTATGTATGTATGTATGTATGTATGTATGTATGTATGTATGTATGTGTGTGTGTGTGTATGTATGTGTATATATGTGTGTATGTGTGTGTATGTGTGTATGTATGTGTATGTATATGTATGTTTATGTATGTATATGTGTATGTGTATGTATGTGTATGTATGTGTGTATGTTCATGTGTGTATGCGTATGTATGTATGTATGTATGTATTTGTGACTAAAATTGGATTTACACCATATGAAATAGTGTATGGGATGAGAGTTGTCCTTCCAATTGATTGAACATAAAACATTAAGGACAATACTCCAACTAGGTATGGACTTGTCAACAACACAAAAAGAGAGTATAATGTAGATAATGTAGCTTAATGCTCTTGATGAGATGTGAAGAGAAGCCATGGACATCATATACTGAAATAGTGAAAAAATAACAAATTAAGTGGCATGGTGACTTCATCAAGGTGGAATTGTTTCAAAAAAGTGACTAGGCTCTCCTTTATAATTCAGGTATAAGGATCATAAGAGTGAGTTGTAAACAAGGTGGTTGAAGCCTTATGAAATTAATGAAGTCTATTTAAATGGAGCAATTTGCTTATCCACCATTGACCTAATTAGGTTTTTCCTATTTGTAAATGGTCATCAACTCAAACTATACAAAAATCATTGGACAAAGCAACCTTTCTAGAATAATTCAATAAAAAATCTACAATTATAGATCACACAAAATTTGGGATAAATCCCGGCTCCCGCCCATGACGATTTTGAAAATGCTTCTTCTGCAAACAACAACGACTCTCTTGTGTGTGGTTCGACTGCCCTCCCTCCTAGTGTTGCCATCCTCCCTGGTGCACTTGGTGGTGTAAGTGATGGCTTGCATGAGGGTTGTGTTGGCGCATCTGCTAGTAGCTTCCTTGCATCTAACTTTCTACCCCTTCCCCTTCCTGTTGGGGCTATTAGCTCTCCTGCCTCTGTCAATGGAGCTACTTCCTTTGTTGGGTTGGTCACCTCTCCCATCCAATCTTCATTGACTATTTCTCCCTTTGTGGATAATGTCCACCCTACGGTGCTCGATGCCCGTTGCGTCTCAGCTACTGTGGCTGGGACCTCTTTGGTGGTTGGTTCGGGTCCCCTTGTTAGTGGTTCTGTCCTGACGGAGAGTATCCTTCCAGATGGCGTTGCTCTTGCTTTTGGTGATGTTATTAGTGATGACAACTGTGTTGTAGGTGTTATGCTTCAATCCAAACCTCTTGTTGGCATGCACAATTTTTCTCATGTGGCTAGATCTGTTGGCCATCCCCCCAAGGGGTTCGTCCTCTTCCCTATGACAAATCCTCCCATGTCATGGTTTGTGGGGAGGATGTGGTTGACAACATTGAGTTCTTCCAATGTTGTGCTTTGGTGTGCAGATTTTTTTGATTTTAGCCTTCGTTACCAGACCTCCATCATTGGGTGAGCGACTCCTCAAAGCCTTTGGTTGCTCATAATATTGAGCTCTTTCCTTGTGCGAAAGTATTTTTCATTGCCTCCTTTGCATCTTCGTCTAACCATGATCTGGTTTTAGGTAGGCTATGGGCTTGGGGAATTCATGCTCTCTATGTTAAGCCCTGGACAACTTCCTTTAACCCTCTTACTAAATAAATTAGTGTGCATCTGATCTGGGTTTGTCTCTCGAATCTTCCCCTTCACTTTTGGGAACTTTCTTACTATGAGGCCATTGGTAACTCCATTGGTCACTTCTTGAAGGTTGATGATGCTATGACTTCAATGGGAAACTCCACCTTTGCCTGTATTTTGGTTGACATTGACATCTCCTCACCTCTTCTGGGGGATGTGGTTCTTATGGTTGGGGATAGGCCTTGGACTTAATCATTAGATTTTGAGGGCTTCCCCTTCTGCTGCTGAAAGTACTTTTCTATGGGTCATTTTTATTCAGATTGTTCTATTCTGTGTCATAAAGGTGCTACTACTTGGTGGAAGGATACTATAGATGAGCACTTAACTATCGTTGCTTCTAATTCTGACTCGGTTGGCTCCTCTCAGGAGAATGTTGATGTGTCTTCGTTTGCAGTTGATGCTGTTGTTGATGTCACTGTTGTGATGGATTTTGCCTCTGTGGGTTCAATTCTTGTTGCTCTAGCTTTGCTACCCCCTTCTCCTACTGATGTTGTTGTTGTTTCTACTCTTATTATTGCTCTGTTGTAGCAAGGGTATGTGCAGAATCATGAGGGGCCAATAAGTGGCAATGGGGAAAAAATTATGTTTTAACATTGCCAAACACGTCAAATTCCGATTTGACTTTTTATATGGGTCAGCCAAAATTTGAATTTGGTTTGGTAATACCAAACCAAAATGGATATCCATTAATAATATCTATCCAATATTAATGGATATCCATTTTGTGACATCATTATTGTGATATCATGTTTTTCCAAATCGGATATCTATTTTGCTCAACATAAAAAACATACTTTAGTAAAATGGGCATAACTTTTGCGATAAGGTAATTTTATTAATTATAAAACAAAAATTAATTGTAATCATTTGAATTTAATCCTTCATTTTTAAAACTTTAAATACTCACAAATTTTGCATACAAAGTCTCTTTTTTTCCTATCACCTCTTTTAACTATCAATTATCTATCTATACTTCTGTAAATATCTATTATCTATCTCTTCCTTCTCTACTTATATCACTCCTTTTCTCATCCCATCTAGATATTTCCCAAGTTACATCCATGTCTACATATATATTCCTCTTTCTATTCCTATCTCTTCCTCTCCCACTCTATCCTTGTCACTCCTTATTTCTATATCTCTCTAATAATCTCTCTTCTCTTTATTTATCTCCCTCCTCTACCTTATACTGCCTATACCTATTTATTACTTATCTTGTCCCCTCTATCTCTATATCCCTATAGATATATATTCATGTATATTTATATCTCATTATCTTTAAATCTCACTTATTCACTCCATCTCTCCCTCCATTTGTTCTACTCTCTCTATCACTTTCTATCCACATCTATCTCTATCTCCATCTTCACATCTCTATCTCTTTCTCTATCAATCTCTCTTTCTATGTGTCCCTCCATCTTTATATATCTTCCTCTATACATGATTAATCTACCTCTCCATCTCTTCCTCTATCGCCCTCTCTATGTGTCTCTCCCTTTCTCTACCATGATCTCTTTATATACTCCCTCGATATATATCTCCAGCTCTCTCCCTCCATCCTTCTCTATAGACCCTCCTATATATATATATCCCCCTTTCTCTCTCCCTCTCTATTTATCCCTATCTATAATATATATTTATCTCTTTATAACTCTCTTACACTATCTACATCTCTCTATCTATTGATATTCCTCTTCCTTTATATCTCTCTATCTCTTCCTTTTTATATCTCACTCTCTTACCCTTCTCTATCCAATTTTCTCTATCTCTATATATTTATCTTTGTCTTTACCTCTCTCTTTCTCCATATCTATTCATCTCCCTCTCCCTTTATCTTCATTTTTATCTCTATCTTCCTCTCTCCTTTTCAATCTCTAGATATGTCTCCCTCTTTCTATCCATCATTGTCCATCAATATTTCTCCCCCTCTCTTCATAGTCCTTAATATCTATATCTCTATTTATTGAAGAACACAAATGGACATTGAGGGGGGGAGAGGGGGCGGGGGGGGGGGGGGGTGAATCGTTGTATTTTAATACTTTTAACTATGTGTGCAAGTACTGAAACTACCCATTAATTAGAAACATACATACACACACAAATCAAACCACAACATAGAATATATGAGGAAAACCAAACCTCGATGAGAATAGCTGCTAGAGTCTACTACTCTAATCCATCCTCACAGTGAATAACAATTAACAAATTTTAGGGCACCAACCCAAGGAGCACCAACCCTTGATTTTATGAGTACCTACTAAAAGGAGCACCTACCCCTGCTCTGAGCACCCTGTTGGAACTATTAATTCCAGTGAATTAATTGCCTCCATAGGTGTTTCATATAGTCATTTTCATGACCTTTACCATCAATCAAATCCTTACACTCTATGAACATAAAAAATATCTTTATATCACTAATAATCGTCATTGAATTACGGGTACTGGTTTGAGAAGAATGGTTTATTTACTTATTAAATGAGGTTATTATTGTTACAAGTTCATTAATGAAAAAATATAGATAACAAATGTGTTATATGTGGGTTAAATGGGCTCCCACAAAGGTAGATCCCAACATATAACCATGATAGGACCATCAGACAAGTCTAGAGTCTCCATGACCACACACTTTGGTATTCATAAACCTAAGAGGTATTGTGTGAAATCATCTACAATTGTTAAAATAATAAAAACTTTACATAATGAATAGGCTCAACTTTTTGTTTAGCCAAAAAACCTCAAAATAAGTGAATCGACAAGACCCTGTTGCAGTCATACCAATCAGACTATGGTCTCTCAAGCTCACAATACTACAACCGTGGAAAGCAAATCAACACTTTTTCGACATAAAGCATACCGACAAAGGGACAACATGAATTATTGGTAGGAATACTTCCTTCAGAGTAAGCACAAAGCAGTCACACTGATACTTCATGTCACACCAATGCACGACCATGAGAGATTTTTGGGAAGATCAGCCCGATGGATACAACATCAGAGAGATTGGTAAGGTCAGAGTGAATATACAAAGGTCATATCAACCACCAAAGCTATACCGATCAATGATATGGGTGAACATGTCATCATGACTCAGCCCGATAAGAATGATGAGGGGAGTCATAAATCACCGGACAAACTAATGCTATCGGAATGAAACCATAGCGGCCACACTGACTTCATAAGTCACCCCGATAGGAGATATAAGGGAAGGATGTCAAAAGGAGTCTAATCGATGAGTTCGATATCAACATGAGGCATGAAGTTAGAGTGACATACCAAATTAAGGACAACCCAATGATGAAAATGTACAAATGTTTGTCGGCTTAAGTCATTCTGATGCAAGTCACAACGAAAAGACCAATGATCGACAGGGTTATATGATATCAGAATGAGGTAATTAAGGACAACTTGAAATAGGCAAGTCATCTCGATAACAAAAACATAAAAGGTATTGGCTTGAAGGTAATTTGTTTCCCTGAACATGGTAACAATGAAGATTTGAGTCATTGGCCAGACTTGTTTCGAGCGGGATGAGATACGAAAAGGTGGCCTAACTTCGAGAGTCAAACCGATAGAGAGATAATGATAAATAACTATAGGCCCAGACAATATGCATTGGTAGGAGAATGACCATTGGACAAAAAACTCTTTTGTGACTATGACATCAGTGATCCCACTGATGGCGTTTGATCATTGTGACTCCCAACGATGGTCATAAGGATAGATGATCCGGAAAGTAGGAGACCTCGGGTAGACTCTACCCAATGAGAAAAGCACGATAAAAGGAAGGGTTACAAAATTGGATCGATAAGACTAACAATTTTCAAACTGAGCCAAGCGAGGTGACCTATTAACATCCCCATAGGCGACACATCACTAGGGTCCTGACAATGTGTTGACATATAAAGTTACTCTCATAAAATGAAATTGTCACATCAACCAAGTTATTCGAAATTCAAAATTTATTGAGCAGTAGTCGCTGAAGGTGACATTAATGCTACATAGTTGGATTCCTTTGAGAGAGACAATTGCAGACATAGAGCAAATTGACAAAGCATTGCAAACAAGTGAAGACAGGGGATCAAATTATAGCACCTCGATAATAACAAGTAAGCAGTCAAGGCCTGTCCTTAACTTTGTAAATTTTATTTTAATTTGTGCTCTGTCATTCTTAAAATGGGTAACCCTACGACATCAAAAGGAAAGAGAACAAAGGGGGAAACCAGTTGAACAAAAGGGAAAAAACAAAAAACATAGGAATAAAAATCTCAAAAACAACTAGAGGTAGTTGAGTCAAAAGCAAAAGTAGAGAAGAGGAAATTGAGTCAAGACTTGATTGATCAATTGGCTGGTTCAGGGGATAGGGATAGGAGAGAAGTCCAATTGAACCCCAATATGAACAAATTTGAAGATAAATACCAGGGTGTGAGGGATATATGGATGAATATTATGGGATTTGAATTGTTCCTCTTCCATTATCGCAAAAGAACCAATCATGAACCCATCTGTAACCCATGGAGAATGAATTTAGGGAAGATAGTCGTCCCTAATGTGTTCATGGATTTAGACCTGGTCAAGATTTTGGCCAAACATCAAAGCTATCTGTGACCCACAAGGTAAACCATTTGTGCAGTTATCCAAAAGTGCAATTGAAGAGGTTTTCAGTTTTGAAGATATATGTGACCATGCAATTCTCTATGAGGAATTGAGAAGTGAATATTGGAGATTGGACACCATCTACAAGGGGTGGAGATTACCATTATACCAACCGAGGGTTTATAAGAATTTAGTACCATTGAAGGATGATGAGGGGCAACACTTTAATATGGATTTGTTTGAGCATTACCTCAAATACACATATTTTATTGTTGGACATGTGTTATGATTTGAGGTTCCTAGACTTATGACACTTGAACCTATGGTGATAGCTGCAGATGTTTAGAGCCACCATCCCAAATTTTTTAATTATGCAACATTGGTTCACAGGTTAATTGACATATCTCTTACAAAAGTTGAGAAGGATCTCTCTGACACGTCTCTTAGACATTACTCAGTTCAGATACATATGGTCTTGTACTTTGGATGTGAAAAGGGTATGTGGCCGAAAGAGTTGAAGATACAGTAGTTCGATCACGTGGGTCAGCCATTACCAATTCAGTTATGGATGTCCATTTGGGACAGTAGGTTCGTGAGGGCTAATTATGCCTCTTTCCAAGATTACTTTGTGAAGGTTATTTTCAGGATGCTCAACCATTCATGTGACAGTTCCTTGTCAAATGAGATCAAGAAATTTTTTTGAGGCCAAAGGATAATGGTGGCCCGGATACAGTGAAGCATAATTGGGTAGACTGGTACTGTTATTCAGATGCTATAATAATAAGGGTCTATGGATTTGAGGACACTCCATTCATCCTACCTAGAACTGTGCTTGATAGACTAGCTTACTTGGAAATAGTGAGACAACTAGATTATTCTGATGTTATGAATTTGAGGTCCTATGAGAAGCAGTCCTTCATGCCCGCAACATTGTGTTTCAGTGACTTCACCGTGCTTGCCAAGGAGGGATACGAGAAGATACTAGGCAAGCTACTGCATTTCAACATGAGAAGAGCCGCACCAAGAAAGGATTTTGATCCATAGGGATTCATTGACAATGCTAAACAATCACAGAAGTTGAGTGGGTACACCCACAAACCCTACCCTGAAGAGGATGTGATGAGGAAATTGGATGAGAATAAGGCCATTAGAGCTATTCAAGAATATAATACGAACATAGAGGCCATGAATAAAGAAATGCAAGATATAGAATTCCTTTCTTCTGCTAGCGAGGGTTCATCTAATGATGAGGATCAACCTTAAGAACTTAACAGGATTCTGGTCTCTAGGGTTGATTCATATCAGCCAATAAATAGAGAATTAGAAGTTAGGGATTCTGAGGTAGATTCTAGATAGCTGGCTTATAGAAATTTTATTTCTGATGATCAATTTATTAAAACACATGAGTTTGAATCTTTTTTATATCAATTAAAAGGAAAAGTGGTGAGAGAAAATATTGACAACATTACTAATAGTAATGAAGGACTTCTTTTGGAGACCTTAAGAATGGATATAGAGAAAGAAATGAGCACAATAGCCCCTAAAAAGGGGAGGAAACTCTTGGGAGAAGCGGGTGTATTGATTTTTATTGGATGGGATTTGAAGTCTGCTTTGGTATTTGCCAGTTTTCTACACAATAGTGGTGCAAAACACAAGTTGAGTCCAGAAGGGGTAACTCAAGTATTCATTGGATCAAGATACAACCCAAATGAGCATGCGTTGTGGGTTTGGGCTTTGTATCCACCACACAAGAAGCCTCTAATCATGGATACTGAGAAAGCTTTCAGACATGTTATGACCTTCAAGGTGGGAGAGGTAGATCCTATAGCTACTGTTGAATTAGGAATTAACACAACCAAATTGAACAAGGCTCAAACTCAGCTTATTATGAAGGAGAATGATGTTCTCAGGGCCATGAGTGAGAGGTTTGTTAGGGAAATTGAGCTCTTTAAGGATTAGTTGAATGGAACAAGGAAAACACCTTTGTTACCACTAGGAGAAAACTCACGACCCAAGGATAAAACTAGTCAACTGAAAGAAGAAAACCAACAGTTAAGGAGTCAATTGACTAATGCTAAAATTTATGTTATGCTAGTGTTCATTCAAAAAAGGTTCAAAGCTATGATGACATGGATAGACAAGTGTTGGAATACATGCTCAAAAAATAATCTTACTAACATAGAGCATGAGAGGTTGGATTCTCGGTTGGAATAGGTACTTGATGCGGTTCAAGAAAGAAGTGACCTGGATCTAGCTACTATCAGAGAAATTGGGGAATTAATAGAAGCTCACAACAAATTTGTCAAGCAACTCATGAAGGAATCAAAGTTTTTAATTTTATTACAAGGCATGAGATACCATCTCTTATAATCGAGGATGGGAGATTGAAGGAGCAAATAGTAAGGTTTCAAGAATTCCATAAATATCTACATGATGCAATGAAGTCAACTCAAAAGGGGGACCTAGACACAACTAACAATTGCGTAGAAGAGATGTTCGTTGTAGAGAGCTACATCAAAGGCATCACTAAAGATTGTGATACATATTTGAGCCAAGGATATGTTGATCACTTAACCAAAGTTCATTTATGTTTAATTAGACATCAAAGCATTTAGTCACCATATGTTTAGTTGAAATCTTAAAAAACTCTTTGAAGGGGCTTGACCCCTCACTTTTCTATAAGTATGTAACATGTTCATTTTCAAAAAGTGATAGAAGACAATCTTTTTACTTTGCAAATTTTATTTCCAGTGAATGATTTAAGTGTTTTCAATTCAATTGTGCTAAAGGAAATCTTTTATTCTAGATATCAGTTCTCTTGTGATTATTACTTCAAGCAAGTAGTTGTTGTCTTAAATTTCCTTACAAAAAATTATTCATTGTTGTAGCAGTAAAAAAAACAAGATTCATTTGAGACCTTCTTATCCTTATGATTCTTGTCTTGCTGGTCTTTTCAAGTAAAAGTTAAATTTAGTTAGACTAACTGTTGTAACAAGAAAATAGTGGAGTAGTATTAGAGGTTGGAATAGTTGACAGATCCATTCCAACAATGGATTTTAAAATTGTCTCACAGGGGTTGTACATGAAATTATAGGAATTAGTGACTTTGTAGCCCAAGAGGAGGGAAGGCACTGATCAGTCATCAAATTAAAATTAATCCTATTTAAAACATTTACATTCTCATTTTCAGTTTGAAGATATAAGTAGGAAACAAAAATAGGAAGTAGGAATAAATAGAAGAAGCTAGAGAATAAACAATTTTATCTTAGAAGCAATTGCCACTTGGAGATAAACATTAGAATCATAATAGTGTAATCTGCTATAAAAAGCATCAGTTTGAAGAAGTTAGTTGGTGAATAGGTATACCCGCCTAGGTCCTGCAGAACATAAAGTGTAGGGAGTGAGTAATCCAAAGGGTTCACTTTGTCAGTTGGCCAAGTCAGTTGGAAGGTTTATACATAAAGCTTGCCATCCTTTTAGAACTTTCCAATCTGTTGATTTGGGAACCAACACACCCACTCAGAGATTTACAATGATTATAAAAAAATTACAATGTAGTCATGAAACCTTGTTACAAATGAGTTTTGTAACACTTACAAATTTCTCATAACATGAGAATGAATTTCTCTACCTGTTGGATCCCTTCCTTTGTTTCTTACTCTTCCTTTGTTTTGTAGTCTTCTCTTATTTGCTGCAGCTTCACTTTTCAGTGTACTCTATTTTTGCTCTATTCTTATTTTCTCCACCTCTGTAGATTTCTCTATTTTCTTTCGACAACAACACCACACTATATTCAACACAACCTATCTACACTGTCAACTTTACCCATCTAGTCGACTCATTGAGATATCTTTATTTCCACCTCTATCTTTATCTTAACAACCACACCTACCAATGTCTAATCTCATCACATCTACTGCTTAAATTGATAGACTCTATACACATTAGATTTTAGCTCTATTGCAAACTTGAATATTTTATTCAAGTTAGTTGTCTTGGAGATCCACACCATTGGAGATTTTATTCTCTTTCCTGAACATGATCTTAGATTTTCTGCCTACAGTAAATGCATCCTATCTTTCTTCAGTTCATTCTCTGTACTTAGATTACTAACTTTAGCTCTGCCCAAAATGATCTAAAATCCTTCCTCGAGCCACACAACCAACCTGCAACATGATCGCCATTAATGCATTCTCCATCCTCTATCGACCTACCTTGAAAAGATCGACAACTACCTCCATTGTCACCGACTTCTGCGTATTTTATTCGTTCCTTGTTCATCAGGGAGCCACATGTCTTCATATTCTTCGTCTAGATCACACATTCAAAATTGGCCAGCCTCCACGTAAAACCCTTGTGCCTATCGACATGTACAAATGTCGTCATAGTCTTCTTAATTGACATATAAGTTAGCAGGTCAACCTCGGTCAACCGCCACATGTACTATCGGATCCAATTAGGCTACCTCTTCTTTCTTTTCGTTATCCCGCATCATCATTTACAAGCCTTCATTACCCATGCGGGCTGGCGAGATGCAATATATTTCAATTTAATCTTGCCCCACAAGAGTTCTATCCAATGGTTTTTGATATCACGGGATAGTGGACGACATGTCTCCCTTTACCCATGTTAGTTTGCATGACTCTCGGCATGACCTCTTAACCCATGTAGGATAAGAAACTTCATTGATCTCTTCATTCTCATTTACCCCGCAGGGTCCTTTGTCCATCCCTTTGCATGTTGTGGGATAGCGAGATCATTCTCTTACATTACTATCTTATCACGCACATTCGTCACACACCCATCTTGAATGGTGTGGGATAGCGGGAACCATTCATCGCTATCTTCATGTTACACAACACGATCATCATCTCATCCTACTTAACACTGCGGGCTAGTGGGATACACATCTCGTTTCTCCTTGCTTTACCCCGCACAACCATCACATCTCACACTTTGATGACGCGGGGTAGCGGGAAACTCGATTCCTGCCTTTACCCTTTTAACCCCTCATGGTAACTTTTCATACATCCATCATGTCATGGGATGGCGGGAAGCATCTCTTGTTTCTCCTTGTTTCACCCCACATGACCATTGCTTCTCATGTTTTGATGCCACGGGATAGCAGGGAGCGATCCCTTACCTTTATATCTATTAGCCCACATGGTTATGTCACCCTAGCCTTCTACGGTGCGAGATAGTGAGATACACCATTTTCCTTCGACTTCGTTATCCCGCAAGGTCATTTGGCTACCTTCCATCTTGTCATGGGGTAGTGGGATGCCAACACATACATAATAGATCCCACACGAACAAAGCACAACCTGAGTGAACCACTGAGCCACCAACACATGTACATATGCGAACATCTGGACAGATGGGGACCACTCGAATCCAACTCGGTCTTTCCAATTAAGCATGATACTCTGATAAGCGATAAAGACTGTCGAGTCGAACCACCATTTTAGTCAAATTGCCATGATTCAGTGAATTTGAATCTGTAGTCCTTTTGAATCAAATCTGATGGGTCCAATGCACTACAAGGCATGTGTAGATCAGCTCCAACACTCATCTGCACTCTGTAGTCCATATTCATCTGCATCTTGCAACGTTACTGCATAACCTGCATTTTATGCGCTTCTTCTGTCTTCATGTTATGCACACCTACTACCATCTTCTCTGCAACTCATGATATTCCTTGACATCAATGAAAATAATGCCAACATTTATGTCTCTATCTCTTTTCTAAGTATTTCTATCTCTCTCTATTTCTTCTTGTATCTCTCCCTCTCTTTAGCTCTTCATCTCTCTTCACCCTTATATCTCCCCTTATTTGAATCTTTATCTTTATAAATCTCTCTCTCCCTCACTATATATTTCTCTTCTACCTTTCTTTATCCCTCTCCCCTGTCTTTATTTGTATCTCACTCTCTATCTCTATTTTAATCTATGTAGATATCTCTCTCCCTATTGGTAATGGATCATGATTATCTTTCTAATATATATGTTTTTGTGTTAGCTATATTTGGATCTTAGTTCTTGATGAGGTGTGTGGAATATCTTTCCCCTATTAATTTTATTGATAAGGAAGAAGGGGGAGAGGGAGGGAAATATGGGAGAGAGAGATAGAGACTGTGAGAGGGAGCGATGGAGATAGAAGTGGAGAGAGAGATAGGGATAGACAAAGAGAAATAGAGGGTAGGGGAAAGACGGAAGTATCAACAAAGGGAGAGGGAAAGAGAGGGTTATTTGGAGAGAGAGAGAGAGAGAGAGAGAGAGAGAGAGAGAGAGAGAGAGAGAGAGAGAGAGAGAGAGAGAGAGAGAGAGGGAAGGGGGAGAGAGGGAGAGAGGGAGAGAGATAGAGAAAGAGAGAGAGAGAGAGAGAAAGAGATATGGTTCCTTAAGGGGTCATATGGTGTCATGAGAGGTCATATGGTGTCCTAGGGGGTCATGTGGTGTTGTTAGGGGTCATATGGGGTCCTAAGGGGCCACACATGTGTTAGAAGACCATATTACCCCTTAGGACACCATATGACCCATTAGGATTCATATTGTCCTAAGGGGTCATATGGTGTCATAAAGGGTCATGTTGTGTACTAGGATGTTAAAAGGGGTCATATGGTGTCTTGAGGGGTCATATGGTTTCCTAAGGGGCCATATGGTGTCGTTAGGGGTCATATGGGGTCCTAAAGGGCCATACATGTGTTATAACACCATATGACTCCTTAGGACACCATTTGACCCATTAGGACATCATATTGTCCTAAGGAGTCACATGGTGTCGTTAGGGGTCATATGGGGTCCTAAAGGGCCACACATGTGTTAGAACACCATGTGATCCCTTAGGACACCATTTGACCCATTAGGACATCATATGTCCTAATGGGTCAAATGGTGTCCTAAGGGGTCATATGGGGTCCTAAGGGGCCACACATGTGTTAAAACACCATATGACCCCTTACGACACCATATGGACATCATATGGTTCTAAGGGGCCATATGGTGTCGTGAGGGGTCATATGGTGCTCTGAGGGGTCATGTGGTGCTCTGAGCGGTCATATAGTGTTGTTAGGGGTCATATGGGATCCTAAGGGGCTACACATGTGTTAGAAGACCATATTAACCCTCAAGACACCATATGACCCATTAGGACATCATATTGTCTTAAGGGGTCATATGGTGTCATAAGGGGTCATGTCGTGTACTAGGATGTTAAAAGAGGTCATATGGTGTTAAAAGGGGTCATATGGTGTCCTAAGGAGTCATATGGTGTCGTTAGGAATCATATGGGGTCCTAAGGAGCCACACGTGTGTTAGAAAACCATATGACCCCTTAGAACACCATATGTCTCATTAGGACATCATATTGTCCTAAGGGGTCGTATGGTTTCGTTAGGGGTCATATGGGGTCCTAAGGGGTGACACATGTGTTAGAACACCATATGACCCCTTAGAACACCATATGGCTCATTAGGACATCATATTGTCCTAAGGGGTCATATGGTGTCCTAAAGGGTCATATGGTGTCGTTAGGGGTCATATGGGGTCCTAAGGGGCCACACATGTTTTAAAAAACCATATGACCCCTTACGACACCATATGGACATCATATGGTCCTAAGGGGTCATATGGTGTCGTGAGGGGTCATATGGTGCCCTAAGGGGTCATATAGTGTCGTTAGGTGTCATATGGGGTCCTTAGGGGCCACACATGTGTTAGAAAACCATATGACCCCTTAGGACATCATATTGTCCTAAGGGGTCATATGGTGTCATAAGGGGTCATGTCATGTACTAGGATGTTAAAAGGGGTCATATGGTGTCCTGAGGGGTCATATGATGTCCTAAGGGGTCATATAGTGTCCCAAGGGTCCACACATGTGTTAGAACACCATATGACCCCTTAGGACATCATATGACCCATTAGGACATCATATTGTCCTAAGGAGTCATAAGGTGTTGTTAGGGGTAATATGTGGTCCTAAGGGGCCACACATGTGTTAGAACACCATATGACCCCTTAGGACACCATATGACCTTTTAACATCCTAGTACATGACATGACACCTTATGACACCATATGACCCTTAAGACAATATGATGTCCTAATGGGTCATATGGTGTCATAAGGGGTCATATGGTTTCCTAAGGGGTCATATGGTTTTCTAACATATGTGTGGCCCCTTCGTATGAACCCTAACGACACCATATGACCCCTTAAGACACCATATGACTGCTTTAGGATATCATATGACACCTTAAGACCACATGATGTCCATATGGTGTCCTCGGGGGTCATATGGTGTTCTAACACGTGTGATCCCTTAGGACCCAATATGACCCCTAAAGACACCATATGACCCCTTAGAACACCATATGACTGCTCAGGACAATATGATGTCCAAATGGGTCATATGGTATCCTAAGGGGTCATATGGTGTTCTAACACATGTGTGTGCCCCTTAGGACACCATATGACCCCTTTTAACATCCTAGTACAAAACATGACCCCTTATGACACCATATGACCCCTTAGGACAATATGATGTCCTAAGGGGTCATATGGTGTCCAAAGGGGTCATATGATCTTCTAACACATGTGTGGCCCTTCGGGACCCCATATGACCCGTAAGGACACGATATGAGCCCCTAGGACACGATATGACCCCTCACAAAATCATATGACCCCTTAGAACCATATTATGTCCATATGGTGTCCTAAGGGGTCATATGGTGTTCTAACACATGCGTAGCCCTTTAGAACCCCATATGACCCCTAACGATACCATATGACCCCTTATGGCACCATATGACCCCTTAGGACAATATGATGTCCTAATGGGTCATATGGTGTTATAACACATGTGTGGCCCCTTAGGACCTCATATGACCCCTAACGACACAATATGACCCCTTAGGACACTATGATGTACTAAGGGGTCATATGGTGTCCTTAGGGGTTGTATGGTGTCCTAAGGGGTCATATGGTGTCCTAACACATGTGTGGCCCCTAAGGACCCCATGTAACCCCTAACAACACCATATGACCCCTTAGGACACAATATGACCCCTTAGGACACCATATGACCCCTTAGGACAATATTATGTCCTAATGGGTCATATGGTGTCCTAAGGGATCATATGGTAGAAGAGAGGTTAGAGAAAGAGAGGGTTATTGGAGAGAGAGAGAGAGAGAGAGAGAGAGAGAGAGAGAGAGAGAGAGAGAGAGAGAGAGAGAGAGAGAGAGAGAGAGAGAGAGAGAGCTGAGGATAATTAGGGGGTAGAAGGAGAGGAGAGAGGGGAAAGTATCAACAAAGGGAGATGAGAGATGGGGAGAGAGTTCAAAAGAGACAAAGAGTAATTAGGGGGAGGGAGAGAGGGGAAATAGGTGTAAGAGAGAGATGATAATTAGGGGAAAGAGAGTGAGAGAGAGAGAGGGAGTTAGAGAGAGTAATTAGGAGGAGTGGTAGAGAGGGGTGAGGAAAGTATCAACAAAGGGAGTGGGGGAGAGATGTTAAATAGATAAATGGTAATTGGGGGAGGATAGAATGGTAAGTGCACCAAGATGGTGTGCAAAAAGGGGGGTATAAGTGGACACCTCTTTTTTGAAATCAGCTAAACCTGAACTTGTAGGAGAAATTTAAGACTCGTCCACTCAAAATTTGAAGATACTCAAAAAACAAAGATTGTAGTACTCTGAATCTAGTTTCCAAACTACTAATTTGTTTCAAAATTGGATAAGATTAAAGGGGTCAAATCCTTCATGCATGAAAAACAGTTCCTCATTTTTTTTCTTCTGAAAAACATAACATAGTGTCTGGCGTGCACATCAAAATAGTCATAGTTAGATTTATTATTTTGACAAATCCTTTGGTAGAAAGATTGTTAAGAGTGAGCAATAGAAGTTGTGTATTTTTTTGTAATTTTTTGTTGAGTATTTTTTTTTTATGATTTTTTGAAACGGGCACATCCTGAAAATCAGGTACCTTTTCATCCGCGAAGCATAACTTGCACCAAAATAATCAAAAATGCAATTTTTTTTTTAAAGTGTAAAAAATCAAGTACACTACAATAATATATAATTTTTAAAAAATTTGTATGAGTAGATCAAAAGTTATTAAAAAATGGCACACATATGTCTCTTAGAACTATGAAGACATTGGTAAAAGAAATTCAAGATTAATATGTTAATGTTGTTCAAATTTTTAAAAAATTATATGGTTAGAAAGCTCAGAAGATGGGTGAAATTATGGTGGCAATTTTAGAAATACCCACTTCACAATGTATAAACCTGATGACGATGAAGTTGAGAAACCAAATTGGAAAAAGGAAACACGTAAAAAGAAGGGAAAAAAGGCTCCCAAGCCTCAACCTTTCTATTAAAGCCTAAGTACAAGGAAAAACATGTACGGGTTCTTTAGATTAAAAACGTGTATGGGTTTTTTAAAACAAAAAGGCGGTCATGTTTTTAAAAATAAAAAAGCGAATGAGTTATGTTTAGCAAGATAAACACGTACGCGTTATGCTTACATTAAGTTAGTTAAGGAACATGAACATAGATGACACTTCCTTTAACATTCCCTTAATTTTTTCAGCAAGATATATACATAAAATATAACATTTAAGTATAAGTTATTATACTTTAAGTTATATTTTATGTATATATTGTTAGGATGTTTGAGAGTGGTTTAAGATTTCTAGGAGTCATAATGCAGATTCTAGATTTTAGGAGATCTTATAATTTTTCAAATAGTCAAATTTCAGTAATTAGTGGGCTTATATCATCATTCACTTGCTATCTCTCTGTCTCACGCTCTTTGTCTCCCCTAAGCTCTAGACCTATCTATTTGCTATCTCTCTGTCTCACGCTCTTTGTCTCCCCTAAGCTCTAGCTCTAGACAATGGAACCAGATGGAGTCGATGTCTGATACCTGGAATTTTGCACCAAAACATGCTATATATAAACATACATACATTCATCTCTCTCTCTCTCTCTCTCTCTCTCTCTCTCTCTCTCTCTCTCTCTCTCTCTCTTCCTCCATCTTTAGACCTATCTATATTTCTATCACTCCCCCCCTCTCCTTCTCTCCCCCATCTCTCCATCTCACTCTCTCCTCTCCTCCAATATTTAAACCTACCTTTCTCACCCTTCTTTATATCTCCCCCGTGTTCTCTAAATGCGTGACACAAATTGTCTTCTCTCTATCTCACCTCTCTATCCCCCTCCCCAAATATCTCTCTCCCCCTCTCTCTCTTTATATATATATATATATATATATATATATATATATATATATATATATATCTGTACTCTGTCTCCCTGCATAAATCCCCTCTCACTCTCTACCTCTACTTCTCTCTCTCTCTCTCTCTCTCTCATTATCCACTTTTAACCTTTTTAATACTCTCTCTCTCTCTCTTATGGTCCTAAGGGGTCATATGGTGTTCTAACACATGTGTCGCTCCTTAGAAACCCATATGACCCCTTAGGACACCATGTGACTCCTTTTAACATCCTAGTACACGACATGACCCCTTAGGACACCAAACATCCTAGTACACGACATGACCCCTTAGGACAATATGATTTCCTAATGGGTCAACGGTGTTCTAAAACATGTGTTGCCTCTTAGGACCCCCCATGACCCCTAACGACACCATATGACCCCTCAGGACACCATATGACCCCTTTTAAAATCCTAGTACACATGACCCCTTAGGACACCATATGACCCCTTAGGACAATATGATGGATCCTAAGGGGTCATATGGTGATCTAACACATGAGTGGCCCCTTAGGACCCCATATGACCCCTAATGACACCATATGACCCCTTAGGACACCATATGACCTTTTAGAATGCCATATGACCCCTTTTAACATCCTAGTACATGACATGACCCCTTAGGACACCATATGAACCCCTTAGAACAATATGATGTTCTAAAAGGTCATATAAATTGTTCTAACACATGTGTGGCCCCTTAAGACCCCATATGGCCCCTAACAACACCATATGATCCCTTAGAACACTATATGACCCCTCAGAACACCATATGACCCCTCAGAACACCATATGACCCCTTAGGACACTATATGACCCCTCAAGACACCATATGACCCCTTAGGACACCATATGATCCCTTTTAACATCCTATCACACGACATGACGGTCAAGACACCATATGACCCCTTAGGACACCATATGATCCCTTTGAACATCCTATCACACGACATGACCCCTTTGGATACCATATGACCCCTTTTAATATCTTAGTGAATGAAATGACACCTTAGGACACCATATGACCCCTTTTAACATCTTAGTGAATGAAATGACCCCTAAGGACACCATATGACCACTAATGACACCATGTGACCCCTTAGTACCCCATATGACCCCTAACAACACCATATAACCCCTTAGGACACCATGTGATCCCTAACGACACCATATGACCCCTCAAGACACCATATGATCCCTTTTAACATCTTAGTACACGACATGACCCCTTAGGATGCCAGATGAGCCCTAAGGACACTGTATGACATCCTTGTTGGACATTACTGCTGCTAGGATATGTTGTTGTCATTGATGTCAACATATTCCTGTGATTTATTGCTCCAGTGATTGCAGATTGGTTTATTGGGATCATGATTTGATGTATGGATTATTTCTAGTATAATTATATCTTTCTGTATTGGTTTTGGTGATTTGGACAACTTAATTGATCACATCATATAATTCGGTTTGCAATTTGTTTTTCTGATCAGTGCTTTGCAGAGTTCAGTATTTCCTTTAGTATATTCCGATGTGATCAGATCTTGAGATGAGTCTTTGAGAGATTTTTTGGGATGGTCTTATGTATCTTTATTTTAGATAGTTCATGATTTGATTCTCTGCAATTTATCTTTCTTTATGACAGTTATTGTTGTTTGTGTATTCTTGAGGTTTAGATGTTGATCGATGAAGATTTGATAAGTGGTGTTTGTGTAGTTGTTACTGATGATTCTAACGTGCTTGCTGGTGTTTCCTAATTGTGTCCTATTTGTTTTGATGATCCACATTGATCGTTGTGCGATTTCTTGGTAATTTTGCTAAACTGATGATGTTCTTCATGTTATGCAATATTCTTGGTGGTCTAGCGTGTTGCGGTTGATCTTGGCATGATTTCTGGTGGTGTTGCGTATTTGGAGATTTGATTTAGGCCCATGTTATGTCATGTATATCATTATATTGGTCCGGTGGTCGATCTTTGTATCGTGTAATGTAATTTTGTAATTGTGAGTTGAGGGTTTAGATGACCTTGTTGTCAAGGTTGATGAATTGTATAAATAAGTGATATAGTCATGTAATTTAGGTATCGAGATTGTGTCTGCATTATCAAAGAGTAGTGTATGTGCGAACAAGGGATTCATATTTTGACATTGTGATTGAGCAGAGATTGAGTGTTGCAAAGCAGACAAATGTGTTTAACCTAAACTATCATCAGGCATTAGCAGATGCTATTATTGTTAGACAATTCAAATAATCGGAAGACAACTGAGAAGGGGGGGTGAATCAGTTGTCATAGATTACCAAAATATTTAGCAATTAAAAATTTAATACCGAAACCCAAAAAATTATTACCGGAATGCTTAAACAAAATACCGGAATAACAGTTAAACCAATTAAGCATAAACAATAATCACAGAATAAATACCATCCACATGACACCAAGATTTATACGTGGAAAACCTGGTAAAGGGAAAAACCACGGTGGGAAGCCTACCCACAGTCAGATAATACTTTTGCAGTAAGTATGTGAATTACAATTGAGGGGCTTGTACTTGCAGGAAGGCCAACAACCTAGAGTGCACTGCTCATCACAAAAGGAGTCTCACTGACTACATAGAAATCCATAATACAATCTGGAAGAAGTGTTTGAACTACAAAGATAACATCTCCTATGCCTGAGTACAGTTCCAATTAAGCTCAATACCGAATGACTAAATCATCTTACATAAACCTAATTCGATCTCCAATGATCGACCAAATCCTCTACCTAAATGATATTACATTATTCGCACATTACATATCCATGTCCATTCTCTGACCTTATACCTATGATGATCTACAATGAGATCTTATATCTATATATAGAAACCCTCGACCATAAACAATTAGGTTGGCCACTAGACAATAAACCAAATACATAATTACAAAACATGCTGACCTTAGACCAAACAAATAATATCCAACACATAAGACATCCTGGAAACATATCGAGAGGTCCAATCCACACGTTACATTAAGCCGATCCATAACCTAGATCAATCGAGACCCAATATAGGTCCACACGCTAAAGCAATGATCTCCATCCACCAAGTCTTGAACATGATCACCATTAGCATCCTGAAACTCCACTAGCAACTGCACCAACACCACTTATGCATATCATCAAAGATCTTCATCAAAAGTTCTGCCGGTGAAACCCTCACTGGAACCACAAGCCAAGCTTCCAAGCAAGAAGGATAGCATCGGATCACTAGACCGAAACCAACTTACTGAATATGAGCATGAGTATCATGAATAAGCCAATTCCATAACCAAACCATACCGGAGCCTACCAGATTATGCCAGATCCAAACCAACTAGAAACCACTCAACCTACCGGGACCAAAAGGGTGTCGGTAAAGCATCCAAATAGCTAGTGTTGACATCAATGACAAAACATCAATGCAACACATAATCAATTCATCCAAATGGACAACAATCTCCCACTTTGGCATTGATGACAACACTAGATGTGAAAAACATCTAAGTACCAAGAAATGCCAAACAAGTCTCCCCCAATGGAAGACAACCAACAATCTCCCACATACAGATGTAGTAATGAAGTTCTGAAACAAAGACCAAACTCCCCCTATGAATGATATCTCTGTAAAGCTCTGAATTTTACATATATCTCTCACCCTAATATATACAACTCCTTAAGTTTTTCTTTTTCACATCAATATCTCTCCCCCTTTGACATCAATGCCATAAATTTAACATAAATATCAAAGCAAAAACATAAACCATTAAAACACAAAGCTAACTACTCCCCCTAAGCAGTAGCATCCCCAAATCAATGCCAAAATCAAAAATATCTCTAATAATGCATACCAGATTGATGCCAAACTGCATCAATCAAGTCTCTACCAGAGGGGTAGAAACTCCCAATATGTCTCTGAAGTAATCAAATGATTCCTTAGACAAAGGTTTAGTGAAGATATCTACAATCTTCTCTTTAGTGTTCACATAAACCAGTCTAACTTCATTTACTTCCACCTTTTCCTTCAAAAAGTTGTACTTGATAGATATGTACTTTGTCTTAGAATGAAATACTGGATTCTTTGATATATCAATAGCAACAAAGTTATCACAGTGAATAACTATCGGTCCAGTGCAATGCACTTTGATATCCTTCAATATTTGCTTCATCCATAGAACTTGTGTACAGTTAGTAGCAACAACAACATACTCGGCTTCAACAGTAGATAAAGAAGTACATGATTGTTTCTTGCTGATCCATGAAACCAACTTCTTTCCAAGAAAGAAAGCTCCATTGGAAGTACTTTTCTGGACATCAACATCTCCAGGCCAATCGACATCTCTATATGCATATAAAGTAAAGTCATCATCCTTAGGGTCCCACAAACCATATTCTGATGTACCTTGTAAGTACCTAAAAATCCTTTTCACCACACTCTCATGATTTTCTCTAGGATCACTCTGAAATCTTGATACAATACAAATAACATTCATTATGTCAGGCCTAGTCTGAGTCAAATAAAGCAGACCTCCAATCATAGATTTGTATCTTGTAGGATTTACCAATGCAGAAACATCTTTTCTTGTCAATTTTTCACTTGTAACCATAGAAGTACTTACCGGTTTAGAATCTCCCATACCAAATTTCTTCAACAATTCCCTAGCATACTTAGTTTGACAAATGAAAATACCTTAATCAGTTTGAGTAATCTACAAACCTAAGAAAAATTTCATTTCCCCAATCATAGACATTTCAAATTCTTTCTCCACATTCTTATAAAATTCCATGCATAACTTATCTTCACCTCCAAAAATAATGTCATCAACAAATACTTCAATAATCAGTATATCATCATCAACGATCTTATAATATAAATTACTGTCAACATTACCCTTGGTAAAACCAAGCTTCAAAAGATATTTATCCAACCTTGCATACCAAGCTCTGGGTACTTGTTTCAATCCATATAAAGCTTTCCTCAGCTTGCAAACCATGTTTGTATCATCTGATAGTCAAAAACCACCAGGTTGCTCAATATAAAATTCCTCATCAAGATCCCCATTCAAAAATGCACACTTAACATCCATCTAATAAACTTTGTAGTGTTTGTGGGCAGCATAGACAAGAAATAATCTTACAGCTTCAATCCTAGCTACAGGTGCAAAAGTCTCTCCATAACCAATTCCTTCCTTCTGAGAATATCCTTTACAAACCAATCTAGTCTTATTTCTTACAACTTATCCATCCTCATTCAATTTATTCCTAAAAACCCATTGAGTTCCAAAAACATTCTTATTTTTAGGCCAGGGAACCAAAGTCCATGTATTATTTTTCTCAATCTGATCTAATTCTTCTTCCAATACTTTCCACCAATATTTATCTTTACATGCCTCAATTACTAATACCGGTTAAACTTCAGAAATTAAACATACCTCATTAGTTGTCAGTCTTATTCTTGTTATTACTCCATTGTTCTTACCCCCAATGATCTGATCTTATGATTGATTCAATCTCACATACCTAGGAGTCTTTTGACTCTTTGTTCCTCTTCCCGGTTCTTTAGTTACTGTAGAATTTTCTGATACTGCCGGAGTAACTGGTTCAACACTTTGTTCTGGTAAAGGTGCTATCGGTTCAAATACAATCATTTCCACCACTGGTTCCTTCTCATAAACTCTGATTTGACCTCTATTCAGCTCATCCACTTTGACATTAGCACTTTCCACAATTCTCTGCAATCTCTTGTTATAACATCTATATGCCTTGCTTTCATTAGAATAACCAAGAAATATGCCTTCATCACATCTAGGATCAAATTTTCCAATGATATCATCTCTCCTGATATAACATTTACTACCAAAGATTCTGAAATACTTAACTGTAGGTGTATTGCCAAACCGTAATTCATAAGGTGTCTTACCGGTTTCTCCTTTGATATATACTCTATTGAATGTATAAACCATTGTGCTCACTGCTTCTCTCTAGTAGATATGAAGTAGACTAGCTTCCATCATCGTTATTCTAGCAGCATCCAAGATATTTATGTTCTTCCTTTCCACAACTTCATTCTGTTGAGGTGTCCGGGGAGCAGAAAATTGTCTTCTTATACCATGCTTCTCACAAAAGTTATTAAACTCAACGGATGTGAATTCTCCACCATGACTTGACCTCAAACATTTTATATTCAATCCTATCTCAGTTTCCACTTTAGCCTTAAAGATTTTAAACTTTTCAAATGCTTCAGATATTTCCCTTAGAAAAGTAACCCACATCATTCTAGAATAATCATCAATGATTAGCATGAAATATCTATCACCTTGAAAACTTTTAACTCTAGCAAGGCCACACAAATCAGTATGAATAAGATTAAGAAAATCATTAGATTTATCTTGTATACTCCTAAAAGAGGTTCTGACCTATTTACCCATTTGACTTTTCTTACATACCAGATTATAGGGCTTCACAATCTTAGGTATATCTCTAACTGCCTTAGTTGAACTGATCTTCACAATGCAATCAAAATTCACATGACATAGCCTTTTATGCCATAGCCAACTCTCATCAATTTGTGCAATCAAACATGTCTTCTCACCGGAATTCAAATGAAATATATTACCTTTTGTCTGTGTACCGGTTGCAATCTCCAAACTAGATCTGTTAACGATTTTGCATTTTCCATCCTTGAAATGTAATTGAAATCCCTTATCCACCAATTGTCCTACACTCAAAAGATTATGACTTAAACCTTCAACATGATAAACATTCTCAGTATTGTTCTTAGCATCCAATGATATAGTTCCTTTTCTTTTGATCATACATGCTTGTCATCTCCAAATCTAACCAGACCGCCATCAAATTCTTGCAAAGATAGAAACTTCCCTTTATCTCCAATCATATGATGTGAACAACCACTATCAATTACCCATTCATCCTTGTCTTCAATTTTAGCAGCAAGTGCCTTCTCTTTAGGTACATTCTCTTGCAATGCCGAAACATCTTCCTTGATGTAGCGTCGTAAAATTGCGACACTTGCAATTTCAACTGCATTTGGGTCTTCACGATGGTGGTGCAACGTTGAACCTGAATGGAGACCCCGAAACCTGCTTGCGACATCAAAAACTGCATCTTTCTGCACCTTGGCCTGATCCTCCTTGCACCCTGCTGTCCCGGGAGGTGGGACCATTGCGCCCAGTGCCCTGGTCCTTCAGGACCATGGCGCCTAGCGCCCTGGTCCCTCAGGACCATGGTGCCCAACGCCCTGGTCCCTGGCCCTATTTTGGGCCCGGTCTCTTGTTGGGCATTAGGTCTTCAAGTTTGCAATTTGGAAAATAATGCTCCTAGGTCGGCCTAAGGTCGGAAAAATCAGTCTCCTAACCCTAATTGACAAGTATATAAACTACATTTCCCCTCCCAGAAAAGGAGGGCGAAAAATGTATATGTGCAAGAGGCGGAAGCGATATTCAAACATTCAAACATTCAAGCATTCAAGCATTCCTTCAAGCAATTGAGCATTATAAGTCTCCATTCAAGGCTAGGTGTTGCATTCAAGACAAGGATTCAACCATTGAAGAGGAGATCACTTACAACATACAACATACAACATACAACATACAACATACAACATCATTACACCTTCGCATGTAAGAATACAAACATTATTACAACAAGGTATCAGTACTTGATTACATTAGAAACATTTACATTTACAACATTCTCATTTCTTGGTTAATTCCAAAACCGGGGTTTGACCTGAAGGCAAACCCCTAATCCCTAACCCCCCAATCGTCCTCTCTTTTCTGTGTGTAGGTTGTAGGTATGCGGCTGTAATTGAAGATCTGGAATCCTTGTGCAGAGACGAACAGATCCCCCTTCGTTTTGCGGATTTTTCGGAGGACCGTGTGCACTCCGGGCGCCATCGTCCCGTCAACTTTCGCTCAAACTTGCAAGACAGCATCGTCTCGACATTTTACTACTAATTTCAGGTTCGTAGCTTCATCCCGTGTCTCTATCTCCGTCTACAAGTGAATCTTTCTTACTTTCACATACACTCCTAGTTCAATCCTTCTATCTACATTCTTTACAAAAGAGGGTATCCTTGTTGTCTCAACCCTTGAAACTCATTTAGAATTCAGTCTTGCATTGTGTGGGATTGGATCTTGTGAGTTTCAACCCCTTTTTTGAATGTAAAGTCTCTCCTGAGTGAAAACCGTCAATCCTAGTGACCTCCTTTCTCTCTCCTTGGAGTGGGGGAACACCTAGGGTTCGATTTTCTGCTTTACATTTTGGTGAACCCGACGTGAACATCCTAATTCTGATTATTCATGGTTAGATCTGAAAATTGGCTTCCTTAATTACATTTCCATGTTTTGATCTTTTGCAAATTTTAGAGGTTAATGGCATAAAACCCCTAAATTTTCTTTTTAATAATTGAGCTTGTGAAATGTTTAATTGTTAATGCTTGTTTCAGATCTACCCTTCTATTCCAAATTGTCAAATCATATTTGTGCTTTAATTTTGAAAATTAAGTGGTTAAGTGTCAAAACCCTAATTTTGTAAAACCCTCTTGATTCAACCTTTGACCGATGATTTCACTGATCAGAACACCTCCAAATCGGCTGTAACTTTGGATTCCGCAACAAAATCACAATATCTCTCATCCCTGAAAATTTTGAAAAAAGTTGCGAGGACCGTGTGCACCCCGAGCGCCATTGTCCCCGACATTTTTTCTGAAATTTCGGGAGCTAGGTCTTACTGTATTTTTCTGCTAGAATCCAGAATCTTGGCTGATTTCATCAATTCTAACACTTTCAAAATTAAAGTCAAAGTTGGTCTAGTGATTGCTTGGATTAAGGCTTCTAATCATTCAAAAATTGTTGAAATTGAAATTTTGTGTTAAAACTGTGTTTCTTATTGTCCTAAATCTGAAAAGTGTGTTGGCATTCATTCGAAGTTTCAGTGCTTTATTCAAAATTCTTGCAATTTGTGACTTTTGAAATTAAGTGTTTAATTACAACAACTTTGATTTCCGCTTTCAAAATTGAATTTTGCGTGAAATTGAGTCAACTTTTTTTTCAAAGCTTGCAGTGCTTTTAGTATTCCCTCTAAAATCATAAAATTCAAAATTTCAGTTTCCCTCTCTTTTTCAAAATTCAAATTTTGCATTTTTCAACAATCTTGGTAGGGTTCAATTTTGAGATTGCAACTTTAATTTGGCCTATCTACAGATTGTAAAATCACTCAATTTTTTCAGATTAGCTTTAAAATCATCATAACTTTCATCCCTGAAAATTTTGAAAAAAGTTGCGAGGACCGTGTGCACTCCGTTCGCCACGGTCCTAAACATTTTTTTCGAAATTTCGGGAGATTGTCATGATTGCATTTAACAGCTTTAATCTAGGAGATTGGCTGATTTTATTGAAATTTGCTACCTCAAAATTCGAAAATAAATTCAAAATTCAAGATCTCAATTTTCAAGATAACAATTAAAATTAAGTGCTACCCCCTTGGCCCTAATTTTCAATTGTGCCTACCTTTCTTGGAAGTTGTGCATGAGTTTTACAACAATAAGCCCTACTTACACTATTCCCGTTAGACGAAGCCTTAGAATTAAGTCTTTCCAAGGTTTAATTACTGAGGAGATGGAACCTAATTTGAATGGCCTTTTTAACGAGGACATGGGTAATTCCTCTAATCCTCTTAATGATGAAGAAGCTCTCCATGAGGTTTCTGTAGAACAACTTTCGAAATTGGATAACCAATTTGATGATTTTCAGCAATGGATGTCTCAAGAATACCCCGATAGTCAAGCTCTTTCATTAATTGAGGGTCTAAAACGTATGGTTCAAAGTGATAAGCATGGAATTGATATTTTGCATAGTATTTCACACATCGTGGATTCAAATGTGATGCCTATGAAGAGTTGTGTTGAAACTTTAGGTTATACACAACCTCCTACTCACGTCAATCATTCTATTCCTTTAACAACTTCTATTGCTAGTATACCTACTTTTACATCAAACATAATGACTACTTCAATACAAAACATTCCACCTATGATCACTAGTCATGGGGGCAATCCTTCTTCTTCAATCAACCCTCTCCCTTCATTCAATCCGACTTCCTCATTCATTCCTTCAATGAGTGTCCCTATTACATCTCCACAAATGAACATGACGCAAGGGGGCAATTCATTTAACCATTCCATTCCTCCTTGTAGTGTTCCTTCTTTCCAATCATCTCCTATGACTAACTATCATAATGTCCCGCCACCTTACTCTCAATCAATACCTTCTTTCAATAACATAATACCTCCATCACAATCTAACATGTCTAATATGAACTCTTCGACTGAAGCGACCATTAACAATCTTGCACAAACTGTCTCTTCTTTACAGCAACAAATTGCCTCTATGAATCAATCTAAGTTTAGTGTGCCCACATTTGATGTTGCGAGCCCACTTTCTCTTGACGTTGTTCAAGCTATCCCCCCTAAGCATGTTGAAATCCTGCAATTGGAGCTTTATAATGGTAAAGGTGATCCTCTAACACATGTTAAGACCTTTCAAACAATATGTACCGATTTTGCTCATGACTAAAGGTTGCTTGCAAAGCTGTTTACTAGAACATTAAGAGATAAAGCTCTACAATGGTATTGCTCGTTGCCTTCCTATTCTATTACTTCTTTCGAACAACTTGCAAATGCTTTTATTCAACAATTTCAAAACAATATAAGTCCTAAAGTTACTTTGATTGATTTAATGCATTGAAAACAAGGTGTTATAGAGAAAGTGAATGATTTCATTGGTAGACATAAGCATTTGTGTGCTCAAATTTCTTTTCTAGTACCAGACAATGATATTCAAAGGATCTTTATTTCTAATTTACAAAAAGATATTAGGGAAAAACTTCTGTTCTCTGAGTTTACTTCTTTCCAACAGTTGTGCGCAACTCTTCACAATTATCAACTGACTGTGAGTCAAATGGAACAAGCAAATCCTATGGCTCCGAGTGATAAGGGTGATAGTAGTCAACAACCATTTGGGAAGTTTAAACCGAACAAAGAGTTCATTAAGTTCAATGAAAACATCACCAACAACAATGTGAATGCAGCATCAGGTGTGCCTCCTATTTCTAATTTTTTCAAGAAAGAAAGAAAGCTTACTCCTTTGAATGAATCATTGCATAGTATTATGAATAAGTTATTGGAACAAAATGTGTTTACTCTCCCTCCTATAAGGCAAATAGATCCTGCAAAGATTAATTCACCCTATTTTGATAACAAATCTTTTTGTCAATTTCATCGTCAACCTGGGCATGATACTGAAAAATGTTTTGCTTTAAAGGGTAAAATTCAAGATTTGATTGATAATAATACTATCTCTGTTTCAGGTGTGAATGATAAAGGCAACACATCTGTAGCTCCTCCTAACCAAAATCTTAATATTTTTACTGATCCATTACCTTCTCATACCTCTAATGTGATTGAGACTAATGATTCCTCTTTCTCACCTGATGGTCTTGTGTCTATGACTCCGAATGTGATTAACTTTGTAGAGCAGCAGAAAATCCCTAAAGAGCCTTCCATCACATTTGATTCCAGTGAAACTATCAGGGCACCTGATGGTCCTTTATATATAGTTGCAAAAGTCAAGAATACACCTTTCCATGGAGTGCTTATTGATCCTTCTTGTATGGTTAATGTCATTACTGAAGAATTTCTTTTTACTTTGCAATTGAATCAAGTGATCTATGACAAAACAAATGTGGTTGTGAAATTATTTGATGCATTTTCTTCTCCTGCAATTGGTTCTATTACATTACCTATTGAGGTCCATAACAAAACCAGTTCTATTACATTACCTATTGGGCATCGGGTCTTCAAGTTTGCAATTTGGAAAATAATGCTCCTAGGTCGGCCTAAGGTCGGAAAAATCAGTAATGTAATAGACTGGTTTTGTTATGGACCTCAATAGGTAATGTAATAGAACCAATTGCAGGAGAAGAAAATGCATCAAATAATTTCACAACCACATTTGTTTTGTCATAGATCACTTGATTCAATTGCAAAGTAAAAAGAAATTCTTCAGTAATGACATTAACCATACAAGAAGGATCGATAAGCACTCCACGACAAGGTGTATTCTTGACTTTTGCAACTATATATAAAGGACCATCAGGTGCCTTGATAGTTTCACTAGAATTAAATGTGATGGAAGGCTCTTTAGGGATTTTTTGCTGCTCTACAAAGTTAATCACATTCGGAGTCATAAACACAAGGCCATCAGGTGAGAAAGAGGAATCATTAGTCTCAATCACATTAGAGGTATGAGAAGGTAATGGATTAGTAAAAATCTTAAGATTTTGGTTAGGAGGAGCTACAGATGTGTTGCCTTTATCATTCACACCTGAAACAGAGATAGTATTATTATCAATCAAATCTTGAATTTTACCCTTTAAAGCAAAACATTTTTCAGTATCATGCCCAGGTTGACGATGAAATTGACAAAAAGATTTGTTATCAAAATAGGGTGAATTAATCTTTGCAGGATCTATTTGCCTTATAGGAGGGAGAGTAAACACATTTTGTTCCAATAACTTATTCATAATACTATGCAATGATTCATTCAAAGGAGTAAGCTTTCTTTCTTTCTTGAAAAAATTAGAAATAGGAGGCACACCTGATGCTGCATTCACATTGTTGTTGGTGATGTTTTCATTGAACTTAATGAACTCTTTGTTCGGTTTAAACTTCCCAAATGGTTGTTGACTACTATCACCCTTATCACTTGGAGCCATAGGATTTGCTTGTTCCATTTGACTCACAGTCAGTTGATAATTGTGAAGAGTTGCGCACAACTGTTGGAAAGAAGTAAACTCAGAAAACAGAAGTTTTTCTCTAATATCTTTTTGTAAATTAGAAATAAAAATTCTTTGAATATCATTGTCAAGTACTGGAAAAGAAATTTGAGCACACAAATGCTTATATCCTCCAATGAAATCAGTCACTTTTTCTTTAACATCTTGTTTACAATGCATTAAATCAATCAAAGTAACTTTAGGACTTAAATTGTTTTGAAATTGTTGAATAAAAGCATTTGCACGTTGTTCGAAAGAAGTAATAGAATAGGAAGGCAACGAGCAATACCATTGTAGAGCTTTATCTCTTAATGTTCTAGTAAACAGTTTTGCAAGCAACCTTTGGTCATGAGCAAAATCGGTACATATTGTTTGAAAGGTCTTAACATGTGTTAGAGGGTCACCTTTACCATTATAAAGCTCCAAGTGCGGGATTTCAACATGCTTAGGGGGGATAGCTTGAACAACGTCAAGAGAAAGTGGGCTCGCAACATCAAATGTGGGCACACTAAATTTAGATTGATTCATAGACGCAATTTGTTGCTGTAAAGAAGAGACAGTTTGTGCAAGATTGTTAATGGTCGCTTCAGTCGAAGAGTTCATATTAGACATGTTAGATTGTGATGGAGGTATTATGTTATTGAAAGAAGGTATTGTTTGAGAGTAAGGTGGCGGGACACTATGATAGTTAGTCATAGGAGATGATTGGAAAGAAGGAACACTACAAGGAGGAATGGAATGGTTAAATGAATTGCCTCCTTGCGTCATGTTCATTTGTGGAGATGTAATAGGGACACTCATTGAAGGAATGAATGAGGAAGTCGGATTGAATGAAGGGAGAGGGTTGATTGAAGAAGAAGGATTGCCCCCATGACTAGTGATCATAGGTGGAATGTTTTGTATTGAAGTAGTCATTATGTTTGATGTAAAAGTAGGTATACTAGCAATAGAAGTTGTTAAAGGAATAGAATGATTGACGTGAGTAGGAGGTTGTGTATAACCTAAAGTTTCAGCACAACTCTTCATAGCATCACATTTGAATCCACGATGTGTGCAATACTACACAAAATATCAATTCCATTCTTATCACTTTGAACCATACGTTTTAGACCCTCAATTAATGAAAGAGCTTGACTATCGAGGTATCTTTTAGACATCCATTGCTGAAAATCATCAAATTGGTTATCCAATTTCGAAAGTTGTTCTATAGGAACCTCATGGAGAGCTTCTTCATCATTAAGAGGATTAGAGGAATTACCCATGTCCTTGTTAAAAAGGCCATTCAAATTAGGTTCCATCTCCTCGGTAATTAAACCTTGGAAAGACTTAATTCTAAGGCTTTGTCTAACGGGAATAGTGTAAGTAGGGCTTATTGTTGTAAAACTCATGCACAACTTCCAAGAAAGGTAGGCACAATTGAAAATTAGGGCCAAGGGGGTAGCACTTAATTTTAATTGTTATCTTGAAAATTGAGATCTTGAATTTTGAATTTATTTTCGAATTTAGAGGTAGTAAATTTCAATAAAATCAGCCAATCTCCTAGATTTAAGCTGTTAAATGCAATCATGACAATCTCCTGAAATTTTGGAAAAAATGTCAGGGACCGTGACGAACGGAGTGCACGCGGTCCTCCCAACTTTTTTCAAAATTTTTCAGGGATGAGAGATATTGTGATTTTGTTGCGGAATCCAAAGTTATAGCTGATTTGGAGGTGTTTTGATCAGTGAAATCATCGGTCAAAGGTTGAATCAAGAGGGTTTTGACACTTAACCACTTAATTTTCAGAATTAAAGCACAAATATGATTTGACAATTTGGAATAGAAGGGTAGAGCTGAAACAAGCATTAACAATTAAACATTTCACAAGCTCAATTATTAAAAAGAAAATTTAGGGTTTTTATGCAATTAACCTCTAAAATTTGCAAAAGATCAAACATGGAAATGTAATTAAGGAAGCAAATTTTTTTTTCCAAATCTAACCCTAGGTGTTCCCCCACTCCATGGAGAGAGAAAGGAGGTCACTAGGGTTGACAGTTTTCACTTAGGATAGACTTTACATTCAAAAGAGGGGTTGAAACTCACAAGATCCAATCCCACACAATGCAAGACTAAATTCTAAATGAGTTTCAAGGGTTGAGACAGCAAGGATACCCTCTTTTGTAAAGAATGTAGATAGAAGGATTGAACTAGGAGTGTATGTGAAAGTAAGAAAGATTCGCTTGTAGACGGAGATAGAGACACGGGATGAAGCTACGAACCTAAAATTATTAGTAAAATGTCGAGACGATGCTGTCCTGCAAGTTTGAGTGAAAGTTGACGGGACGATGGTGCCCGGAGTGCACACGGTCCTCCGAAAAATCCGCGAAACGAAGGGGGATCTGTTCGTCTCTGCACAAGGATTCCAGATCTTCAATTACAGCTGCGTACCTGCAACCTACACACAGAAAAGAGAGGACGATTGGGGGGTTAGGGATTAGGGGTTTGCCTTCAGGTCAAACCCCGGTTTTGGAATTAACCAAGAAATGAGAATGTTGTAAATGTAAATGTTTGTAATGTAATCATGTACTGATACCTTGTTGTAAGAATGTTTGTATTCTTACATGCGAAGGTGTAATGATGTTGTATGTTGTAAGTGATCTCCTCTTCAATGGTTGAATCCTTGTCTTGAATGCAACACCTAGCCTTGAATGGAGACTTAGAATGCTCAATTTCTTGAAGGAATGCTTGAATGCTTAAATGTTTGAATGTTTGAATATCACTTCCGCCTCTTGCACATATACATTTTTCGCCCTCCTTTTCTGGGAGGGGAAATGTAGTTTATATACTTGTCAATTAGGGTTAGGAGATTGATTTTTCCGACCTTAGGCCAACCTAGGAGCATTATTTTCCAAATTGCAAACTTGAAGACCCAATGCCCAACAAGAGACCGGGCCCAAAATAGGGCCAGGGACCAGGGCACTGGGCGCCATGGTCCCACCTCCCGGGACAACAGGGTGCAAGGAGGATCAGGCCAAGGTGCAGTTTTTGATGTCGCAAATAGGTTTTGGGGTCTCCATTCAGGTTCAACATTGCGTCGCCATCGTGAAGACCTAAATGCAGTTGAAATTGCAAGTGTCGTAATTTTATGACGCTAAATTTAGCCCCCACTTTAGCGGGAGTATAAGCGTACGCCCATACTTCTGGTAAAGTACAAGGAAACAACATTGAAAGACTTTCACCACGTCAAGGAGGCAAGATACACCAAGCCCCCAGTGGACTAAGGATCTTACGACTTCGATTGACAAAGTAAAAGGGAAGATCACGAGGGAGAACCATGACTGTCAGTAGTAAGGTTCCCTCACTATGAGTCATGCAAGAAAAATACCAATAATTTTCAAGGCAAAGCTAAATTCGCCAAGAAATTTTCAAGTATCTTGAAGAGATATGAACGGGGTGTATGCCCCCCTACATTAAAGCGATCGTACACGCCTCATCGGGGGTGATTGCTTTAAGGTAGTGATACACATAAGAAATGAGAAGGGAAAGGAGCATGTTATCACAAAGATTTAGCCCCCAAGTGTGAGATAAACCCAAGGATAATAGACACAAAACACAAAGCACGAGGTGACTTCGCTTTCCTTGGGGTCAGTATGCTGTATGATAATTCATGTATATCATATGTATGTATTTATAATTGTTCTTCATTCCCCAATCAAGGAAGGTCACCTAGAAGAAGGGAACACGTGTCGTTTGAGTCAACATGAGAGAGACCAAAAGAGATCTCAATGCTTTGCATCGTCCTCAAGTAGACAACACTAAGGACAACAAATAGAAGAATGAGAATAACACATAGAAGAAATAACAAAAGAGATCAAGTGAGGAGGAGAGAGTTTGCTATGCTAATGAACTAGTCTAGCACATCATCCACCCCCCAATCTTGCTGATCAATATTTTGGGAAGGCAGGAAACACGCTAGAGGAGAAACATCCAACACAACAGATGGAGCTATCACAAGATCCAAACAAGGGCTATGTTCATGTTCCAAGCCACGTTGTTCTTGTCTAGGAGCTAGGATAAGTGCTTTAGAAAATGCGTTAGATAAATGGTTATCAACATCAACATATTCATATTCACTATCAGAAGAAGGAGGAGTAACATTTTCATCATGAATAACATTTTCATCTATATCATCATCAAGATTTATAAAAATAGGATCTTTAACTCGCATAGGATCAAAACCATCATGCATCTTATGTTTAGGAGATTTTGGCTCAATTTTCAGCTGAGGAGAAAATGGAATAATACTAGCTGAAGGTGTTTTTGGGGATTGCAAAGTTTGAGAAGCAGCTGCATGAGCTCTAAGACAACGCTTTCATCGGCGTTCACGCACAGAACGATTCCTCCTTTATATGGAGTAGTTCCTCCTCCTTCCTCTTATAGAGAGAAGAGACCTTCCTCTTCTCCTATTGTCCAACCTAAGAGACCACAACCTAAACACCCAAGTGATAAGGATGAGAACATTCCTCCTCCTCAATCTTCTCAACTTCCTACTAAGACTAGATGAAATCGTTCTGCGCGTGAACGCTGACGAAAGCGTCATCTTAGAGCTCGTGCAGCTTCTTCTCAAACTTTGCAATCCCCAAAAACACCTTCAGCTAGTATTATTCCATTTTCTCCTTAGCCGAAAATTGAGCCAAGATCTCCTAAACATAAGATGCATGATGGTTTTGATCCTGTATGAGTTAAAGATCCTATTTTTATAAATCTTGATGATGATATAAATGAAAATGTTATTCATTATGAAAATGTTACTCCTCTTTCTTCTGATAGTGAATATGAATATGTTGATGTTGATAACCATCTATCTAACGAATTTTCTAAAGAACTTATCCTAGCTCCTAGACAAGAACAACGTGGCTTGGAACATGAACATAGCCCTTGTTTGGATCTTGTGATAGCTCCATCTGCTGTGTTGGATGTTCCTCCTCTAGCGTGTTTCCTGCCTTCTCGAAATATTGATCAGCAAGATCGGGGGGTGGATGATGTGCTAGACTAGTTCATTAGCATAGTAGACTCTCTCCTCATTTCTTGATCTCTTTTGTTACTTCTTCTATGTGTTATTCTCATTCTTCTATTTGTTGTCCTTAGTGTTGTCTACTTGAGGATGATGCAAAGCATTGAGATCTCTTTTGGTCTCTCTCATGTTGACTCAAAAGACACATGTGTTCCCTTCTTCTAGGTGACCTTCCTTGATTGGGGAATGAAGAACAATTATGCATACATACATATGATATACATGAATACAGCATACTGACCCTGAGGAAAGCGAAGTCACCTTGTGCTTTGTATTTTGTGTCTATTATCCTTGGGTTTATCTCACACTTGGGGGCTAAATCTTTGTGATAACATGCTCCTTTCCCTTCTCATTTCTTATGTGTATCACTACCTAAAGCAATCACCCCCGATGAGGCGTGTGCGATCGCTTTAACGTAGGGGGGCATACGCTCCGTCCATATCTCTTCAAGATACTTGAAAATTTCTTGGCGAACTTAGCTTTGCCTTGAAAATTATTTTTTGGTATTTTTCTTGCATGACTCATAGTGAGGGAACCTTACTACTGATAGTCATGGTTCTCCCTCGTGATCTTCCCTTTTACTTTGTCAATCGAAGTCGTAAGATCCTTAGTCCACTGGGGGCTTGGTGTATCTTGCCTCCTTGACGTGGTGAAAGTCTTTCAATGTTGTTTCCTTGTACTTTACCGGAAGTATGGGCGTACGCTTATACTCCCGCTAAAGTGGGGGCTAAATGTAGCGTCCTAAAATTGTGACACTTGCAATTTCGACTGCATTTGGGTCTTCACGATGGCGGTGCAAAGTTGAACCTGAATGGAGACCCCGAAACCTGTTTACGACATCAAAAACTGCATCTTTTTGCACCTTGGCCTGATCCTCCTTGCACCCTGCTGTCCCGGGAGGTAGGACCATGGCGCCCAGTGCCCTGGTCCTTCAAGACCATGGCGCCTAGCGCCCTGGTCCCTCAGGACCATGGCACCCAGCGCCCTGGTCCCTGGCCCTATTTTGGGCCCGGTCTCTTGTTGGGCATCGGGTCTTTTTAGTTTGCAATTTGGAAAATAATGTTCCTAGGTCGGCCTAAGGTCGAAAAAATCAGTCTCCTAACCCTGATTGACAAGTATATAAACTACATTTCCCCTTCCAAAAAGGAGGAGAAAAAAGGGATATATGTGTGCAAGAGGCGGAAGCGATAGGCAAACATTCAAGCATTCAAGCATTCCTTCAAGCAATTGAGCATTCTAAGTCTCCATTCAAGGCTAGGTGTTGCATTCAAGACAAGGATTCAACCATTGAAGAGGAGATCACCTACAACATACAACATACAACATCATTACACCTTCGCATGTAAGAATACAAACATTCTACAACAAGGTATCAGTACTTGATTACATTACAAACATTTACATTTACAACATTCTCATTTCTTGGTTAATTCCAAAACCGAGGTTTGACCTGAAGGCAAACCCCTAATCCCTAACCCCCCAATCGTCCTCTCTTTTCTGTGTGTAGGTTGCAGGTACGCGGCTGTAATTGAAGATCTGGAATCCTTGTGCAGAGACAAACAGATCCCCCTTCGTTTCGCGGATTTTTCGAAGGATCGTGTGCACTCTGGGCGCCATCATCCTAGGGTTCGGTTTTTCGCTTTACATTTTGGTTAAAGCAGAAAATCGAACCCTAGGTGTTCCCCCACTCCAAGGAGAGAGAAAGGAGGTCACTAGGATTGACGGTTTTCACTTAGGAGAGACTTTACATTCAAAAGAGGGGTTGAAACTCACAAGATCCAATCCCACACAATGCAAGACTAAATTCTAAATGAGTTTCAAGTATTGAGATAGCAAGGATGCCCTCTTTTGTAAAGAATGTAGATAGAAGGATTGAACTAGGAGTGTATGTGAAAGTAAGAAAGATTCGCTTGTAGACGGAGATAGAGACACGGGATGAAGCTACGAACCTAAAATTAGTAGTAAAATGTCGAGACGATGCTGTCCTGCAAGTTTGAGCGAATGTTTGTAATGTAATCAAGTACGGATACCTTGTTGTAAGAATGTTTGTATTCTTACATGCGAAGGTGTAATGATGTTGTATGTTGTATGTTGTATGTTGTATGTTGTATGTTGTTTGTTGTAAGTGATCTCCTCTTCAATGGTTGAATCCTTGTCTTGAATGCAACACCTAGCCTTGAATGGAGACTTAGAATGCTGAATTGCTTGAAGGAATGCTTGAATGCTTGAATGTTTGAATGTTTGAATATCGCTTCCACCTCTTGCACATATACATTTTTCGCCCTCCTTTTCTGGGAGGGGAAATGTAGTTTATATACTTGTCAATTAGGGTTAGGAGACTGATTTTTCCGACCTTAGGCCGACCTAGGAGCATTATTTTCCAAATTGCAAACTTGAAGACCCGATGCCCAACAAGAGACCGGGCCCAAAATAGGGCCAGGGACCAAGGCGCTGGGCACCATGGTCCCACCTCTCGGGACAGCAGGGTGCAAGGAGGATCAGGCCAAGGTGCAAAAAGATGCAGTTTTTGATGTCGCAAGCAGGTTTCAGGGTCTCCATTCAGGTTCAACGTTGCGCTGCCATCGTTAAGACCGAAATGCAGTCGAAATTGCAAGTGTCGCAATTTTATGACGCTACACTTGATATCCAGGAACACCCATTCCTTCCCATTGCTGGAACCACTAGCATAGTCTTCTGCTGGTTCATCATCAAAATCAGTAATGCCTTCCTCATCCGCTATGTAGCATGATTTGTCTCTATTTTTCCTGTACTTATACTTGTTTTGATATCCAAGGTTAGGCTTTAAATATCTTCTAATACTTTCTTCAAATCTTGAATTCCTTTCAGGACATCTAGATGCAAAATGACCAATCTTATTACATGCAAAACATTTAAAAGGTGTTTTTCCTTCATACTTACTTCCTACCGGTCCTTTAGGTACTCTTCTAGCAAATAGGGCTTCAAGCTATTGGAATTCTTCATCTTCTCTCTTCATATCATCCAATTCCTTTTCATATGAAGCTTTCCAATCTTGCTTACCAGTTGCTAATGCAGATGCATAAAAAGCAGGTTCAGACTTCACAGATCCAGAAGGTCCAAATTCTTCAAGCTTAAAAGCAGATAATTTCCCAACCAAGGTATCTTTGTTGATAGATGTATTAGCCATTGTTCTCAACTCATTAATAGAAACAACCTTCATCTTGTAAGCCGATGGTAGGGCTCTCAAAACTTTAGAAACAATTTCATCTTCACTCAAAGTTCCACCACAACATTCAATTCCCATAACAATCGCATTTACCCTTTCCATGAATTCAGTAATCCTTTCGTCTTCTTCCATCTTCAGGTTTTCATATCTCACTTGGTAACCATCAAGTTTAGCAATCTTCATTGTAGGGTCACCTTCATTAAGAATCTCCAACTTATCCCATATAGCCTTTCCAGATGATTTGTCAATCAATCCCATTATTTGTTGATCAAAAAGTGCACACAAGAGGGCTTCTCTTGCTCTACAATCATTCTCAAGCTCCTTATCCAGGTTTGCCAGAGGAGGATTGCCAGATGCCAGATTATGAGGTGTAACACCATTCTGTGTGACCTCCGAAATCTCCTTGCCAAGACATCTCAGATGAGTCTCCATCTAAATCTTCCATACTGTGTAATTTGTTCCATCAAGCCTAGGGATATCTCTCTAAAAGATAGCTCCAGTTAAACTGGATGAACTTGAACTGTTAGTCTCCATAGGATCTTCCTCAAGCAGTTAATCTTTCTGCAGAGAGGACCAAAGCTTTGATACCAATTGTTAGGTAGTTCAAATAACCAGAAGACAACTGAGAGTGGGGGGGGGGGGGGGGTGAATTAGTTGTCATAGATTACTAGAACATTTAGCAATTAAAACTTTAATACCGGAACCCAAAACATTAATACCGGAATGCTTAAACCAAATACCGGAATAATAGTTAAAACAATTAAGCATAAACAATAATCACAGAATAAATACCATCCACATGACACCAAGATTTATACATGGAAAACATGGTAAAGGGAAAAACCACGGTGGGAAGCCTACCCATAGTCGGATAATACTTATGCAGTAAGTATGTGAATTACAATTGAGGGACCTGCACTTGCAGGAAGGCCAACAACCTAGAGTGCACTTCTCATCACAAAAGGAGTCTCACTGACTACATAGAAATCTAGAATACAATCCGGAAGAAGTGTTTGAACTGCAAAGATATCATCTCCTATGCCTAAGTACAATTCTGATTAAGCTCAATACCAGAGGACTAAATCCTCTTACATAACTAAAGCCTCTTACATAAACCTAATTTGATCTGCAATGATTGACCAAATCCTCTTCCTAAATGATATTACATTATTCGCACATTACATATTCATATCCATTAGCTGACTTTATATCTATGACAATCTACAATGAGATCTTACATCTATATATACAAACCCTTGACCATAAACAATTAGGTCGGCCACCATACAATAAACCAAATACATAATTACAAAACATGTTGGCCTTAGACCAAACAAATAATATCCAACACATAAGACATCCTGAAAACACATCAAGAGGTCCAATCCACAAGTTACATTAAGCTGGTCCATAACCTAGATCAACTAGGACCCAATATAAGTCCACATGCTAAAGCAATGATCTCCATCTGCCAAGTCTTGAACATGGTCACCATCAACATCCTAAAACTCCACCAGAAACTACACCAACACCACTTATGCATATCATCAAAGATCTTCATCAAAATCTCTATCGGTGAAACCCTCGTCGGAACCACAAACCAAGCTTCCAAACAAGTAGGATAGCATCCGATCACCAGACCAAAACCAACTTACTAAATATGAACATGAGTATCATGAATAAGCGAATTCCATAACCAAACCATACCAGAGTCTACTGGATTATGCTGGATCCAAACCAACCAAAAACCACTCAACCTACCAGGACCAGAAGGGTGTTGATAAAGCATCCAAACAACTAGTGTTGACATCAATGACAAAACATCAATGCAACACATAGTCGATTCATCCAAATGGCCAACAATTATTGTAGTTCATTCCGTCCGGATTGTATTTCAAATCTTGTTGTAAGTTAGTGAGACTTTCCTGAGGGTTGTAAGCTCTAAGCAGTGTGCTTGAATGCTGGTATATTCCCCATTGTAATTATTTTTATATACTACTGCAGAGTATCATCTTATTGTGGGTAGGTTCCCACCATAGTTTTTCCCTTAACCGAGTTTTCCACTTCTAAATCTTGGTGTTGTGTGTTGTGCTATCAATTTGCTTATCTTTGTTGTTGCTATAGTTTATCTGAATTGTATTTGTAGTTGAGTTTGTTGATCTGATGAAAACTGATTCACCCCCCCTCTCAGTTTTCCCTCCTTGTTGTTGCTAACAATCCTAAGGGGTCATATGGTATCTTAAGTGATCATATGGTGTTCTAACACATTTGTGGCCCCTTAGGACCCCATATGACCCCTAACGACACCATATGTCCCCTTACGACACCATATGATGTCCTAATGGGTCATATGGTGTCCTAAGAGGTCATATGGTGTTATAACACATGTGTGGCCCCTTATGACCCCATATGATTCCTAACGACACCATATGACCGCTTAGGACACTATATGACCCCTTAGGACAATATGATGTCCTAATGGGTCATATGGTGTCCTAACGAGTCATATGGTATTCTAACACATTTGTGGTCCCTCCCATATGACCCCTAATGATATGATAGGACTCCTTAGGACACCATATGACCCCTTAGGACACCACATGACCCCTTAGGACAATGTGATGTCCTAAGGGGTCATATGGTGTTCTAACACATGTGTGGCCCCTTAGGACCCCATATGACCCCTAACGACACCATATAATCCCTCAAGACACCATATGACTTGTAGCAATACCATATTACCCCTTAAAACACTATACGACCCCTTAGGACATGATATCACCCATTAGGACATCATATGGTGTCCTAATGGGTCATGTGGCGTCGTTAGGGGTCATATGGTGTCGTTAGGGGTCATATGGGGTCCTAAGGGGCCACACATGTGTTAGAACACCATACGACCGCTTAGGACACCGTATGACTCCTTATGATGTCATATGGTATCCTTAGGGCTCATATGGTATCCTAAGGGGTCATGTCATGTACTAGGATGCTAAAAGGGGTCATATTATGTCCTGAGGGGTCATATGGTGTTATTAGGGGAAGGGGTCATATGGTGTTGTTAGGGGTCATATGGGGTGCTAAGGGGTCATATGGTGTCGTTAGGGATCATATGAGGTCCTAAGGGACCAGACATGTGTTAGAACACCATATGACCCCTTTGGACACCATATGACCCCTTAGGACATCATGATGTCCTAAGGGGTCATATGGTGTCCAAAGGGGTCATATGGGGTCCTAAGGGGCCACACATGTGTTAGAACACCATATGACTCCTTAGAACACCATATGATCCCTTAGGATACCATATGACCCATTAGGACATCATATGGTCCTAAGGGGTCATATGGTGTCGTTAGGGGTCATATGAGGTCCTAAGAGGACACACGTTTGTTAGAACACCATATGACCCCTTAGGAGACCATATGACCCTTAGGACATCATATGGTGTCCTAAGGGGTCACATGCTATCCTAAGGGGTCATGTCATGTAGTAGAATGTTAAAAGGGGTAATATTGTGTCGTTAGGGGTTATATGGTGTCCTAATGGGTCATATAGTGTCCTGAGGGATCATATAATGTCCTAAGGGGCCATTTGGTGTCGTTAGGGATCATATGATGTCCTGAGGGGTCATATGGTCTTCTTAGGCTTCATATGGGGTCCTAAGTGGCCACACACGTGTTAGAATACCATATGACCCCTTTGGACACCTTATGATCCTTTAGGAAATTGTATTGTCCTAAGGGGTCATATGGTGTCCTAAGGGTCATGTTGTGTCATTAGGGGTCTATGGGATCTTAAAGGGCTACACATGTGTTAGAACACCATATGACCCCTTAGGACACGATATGACCCATTAGGACATTGTATGGTCCAAAGGGGTCATATGGTGTCCTAAGGGGTCATATTGTGTCGTTAGGGGTCATATGGGGTCCTAAGGGGCCACATGTGTGTTAGAACACCATATGACCCCTTAAGATGTCATATGGTGTCCTAAGGGGTCATATGTTATCCTAAGGGGTCATGTCGTGTACTAGAAATTTAAAAGGGGTGATATGGTGTCATTAGGGGTTAAATGGTGTCTTTAGGGGTCATGTGGTTTCCTAATGGGTGATATGGTGTCCTGAGGGGTCATATAGTGTCCTGAGGGGTCATATGCTATCCTAAGGGGTCATGTCATGTACTAGAAATTTAAAAGGGGTGATATGGTGTCGTTAGGGGTCATCTGGTGTTGTTAGGGATCATATGGTGTCTTGAGGGGCCATATGGTGTCATTAGGGGTCATATGGGGTCCTTAGGGGTCACACATGTGTGCTAACACCATATGACCTCTTAGGACATCATATTGTCATAATGGGTCATATGGTGTCCTAAGGGGTAATATGGTGTCTTGAGGGGTCATATAGTGTCCTAAGGTGTCACATGGTGTCTTAAGGGGCCACACATGTGTTAGAACACTGTATGACCCCTTAGGACATCATATTGTCCCTAGGGTTGATATGGTGTTTTAAGGGGTCATATGGTGTCCTAAGTGGTCATGTAGTGTAGTAGGATGTTAAAAGGGGTCATATGGTGTTTTGAGGGGTTATATGGTGTCATAAGGGGTCGTTAGGGGTCATATGGGGTCTTAAGGGGTCATATGTGGTCCCAAGGGGCCACATAGGTGTTAGAACACCATATGACCCCTTTAGATACCATATGACCCCTTAGGACATCATATTGTCCTAAAGGGTCATATGGTGTCCTAAGCGGTCATATGGTGCATTAAGTGGTCATGTCTTGTACTATGATATTAAAATGGGTCATATGGTGTGTCGAGGTGTCATATAGTGTCCTAAAGGATCATATGGTGTCCTAAGGGGTCTTATAGTGTCCTCAGGGGTCAATGGTGTCGCTTGGGGTCATATGGTGTCCTAAGGGGTCACAGGGTATCATTAGGTATCATATGGGGTCCTAAGAGGGGACCATGTGTTAGAACACCATATGACCCATTAGGACATTATATATGTCCTAATGGGTCATACGGTGTCCTAAGGGGTCATATGGTGTCGTTAGGGGTCATATGTGGTCCTAAGGGTCCACACATGTTAGAACACCATATAATCGCTTAGGATACCATATCACCCCTTAGGATGTCATATGGTGTCCTTAGGGCTTGTATGGTGTCTTAAGGGGCCATGTCATACATATCAGGATCTTGAAAAGGGTCATATGGTGTCGTGAGGGGTCATATGGGGTCCTAAGGGGCCACACATGTGTTAGAACACCATGTGACCCCTTATGACACCATATGACCGCTTAGGACATCATATTGTCCTAAGGGGTCATATGGTGTCCTAAGGGGCCATGTTGTACATACCGGGATGTTAAAAAGGGTCATATGGTGTGTTAGCACATATTTTTACAAAATATTTTTGTGCTATATATGGAGGATTTTGCATATAGTTTCATCATAGGAGCACTTATTGTTGGATTGTATGTGCAGGTGATGTGTTGTAGTGTCTTCATAAAAAGGCACCACTTGAGCATATTCAAGGGAAGTGTTGAGTATGATGGCATTCTGGCAATCCTTATCTTCACAGTTAGTCTCATTGCAAGAGTAATTTTTGGAAGGTCAACATAAAGCAGGGTTGTGAGCATGTGTAGGGAGGTAAATAGTGTGGGAGAAACCCTTCGGCATGATTATTAAAAATTGCATCCATAAAGAGGGCTTTCTTTTGCAAAAACTGCAAAATTTTGCTTATTGGCATAAGTCATCCCGATGAGATCGCCTAAGGAGGAACGAGTATGTTGATCGGAGTAACTCATGCCGACAGTGTTTCCTAAAGCATGAGTGGCGGGAAAAGGTGTGACTAAGTGGAAATCCATTGAGGCAAGTTACGACGATGATATGATAGGAGGTTGGAGTCATCGGGAAAACATACACTATCGACAATGAGGAAAAAATGTCATCCCGATACCTGATGGGGTTATCGGTGGAACTCTTGCCGACAATCGATGGAGTGATGTCTTCATAGTGGTGACATTGGGTTATCGGGAGGTCCCAATTTATGTTACCCCGATACCGGATGCACTAAATGGAGAAGGTGACTCTATTGGAGAAACTCTCTCCGATAAAGTGATACCGAGCAAAAAAGGTAGTCAGACTCATCAGGATAACATACATTGTCGGGGAGATGCGTTTTGGGTTATCCCGATGACTGATGAGGAAGATGAGCTCAACACAAATGAAGTGATTACATCGGGAAAGCCTACGCTGATAGACCGAAGCAACCCAATAAGGAGAGTAAGGTGCAAGAAGACTCATCGGGATAGCTTATGCTACCAGAGAAACATTTTTAAAGTTGTGCTGATGCCTGATGGGCAGAATGCCATAGAGGGCGGATCTATCGGGGAGACTATAACTATCGCAAGTAAGGGAAATATGCTACTCCGACGCTTGATGAAGCAATCAGTGAAATTTACGCCAAACAAAGAGAAAGTTAGATGTCATGGGACCATCGGATGAAGTATTAAGTGACTTCATCTTGAAGGCCGATGGAGTGACTGGATGAATAAACAGAGGAAGGTTTCATCGAAGAGACATACCCCGATGTGACATAAAGAAAAGCTGACTAATAGAAAGGAAAGGTGGATCCATCGGAATAAGTCAAGCCTTGAGGGAAAAAGTGAAACGGCCGGAGTGGGGTCAGATGGATTGATCAAAATGACCTATACTGATCAGAAAGACAAAAAGGTAATTGATGGAACGCAAAATACAGATGGCACCAAGTAATTGAATTATCGGGTGGGGTTACGCTGATTAGCCGTTAGAATGTCTGTACGACAACCATTATTTAATGCTCATGCTCAGGTGGGTTGGATCCGCACGAAGCAAATCTGATAAGTTTTTGATCATTATAGACTCTAGTCATTGCATATCCAACATAAAGAAAGAGTTTTCGTGCCAGAATTATTCACAGTTTCTTTAGCCGCCAACATTGAAGTTGTAGACAAGAAACGTGGGTAATTTAAGAATCCAAGCATTTAATCATGGAGGCTTCTAGTTCACAAGGAAAGAGAAAGGTCATAGAGATTTCAGATACATAGTCAACTAAATAAAAAAAGACGAAGTCTATGGAGGGTATGTAGAAGCGAAAATTGAACCAAGACATGATTGACCAGATGGAGTCATCTGGTGCTAAGTCGAGGAGGTCTAAAACCAATTTTCCACCCAAGGATCAATTGGAAGATAAGTACAAAGGGGTTGGAGATATCTGGACAACCATAAGGGGCCACAAATTGTTTTTATATCACTACCTCAGTCCGAACAAGGAGATGCCATTATCAAACCCTTGGACGAGAAATTTGGGCAGACCGGTGGTCCGAAATATTTTTCTGAATCTTAGGTTATTGGAATTTCTCACCAGGAAATACAACAAAGAAAAAAAATACATCCAATTACCCAATGGGGTTCCATTCATCTGGATATCTGTCGGGTCTATTCAGGAGGTCTTCGGCATGACATATGAGCCTTATATGCCCCTATGTTTTATAGACTTAGAAGGAGAATATACCCAAATGGACACCGCCCACACAATGTGGAAGTTGGCAATTCACAAAAAGGAGAAGGGACAACTCACGGAGCAGGATGGTCCTCCTTTCGAAATTACTCTGTTCAGACAATACTTGCAGTACACATATTGGGCACGCGGCCAGGTCTGCGGGGAGGAAGTTCCCGATGTTACAAGAATAGGCCCATTGGTGTTGGCTGCGAACATTCAAATGCATGAGCTGAGGCCTTTTGATTATGCAACTTACTTGGCAGTGAAGCTGCATGAAGGATTTTTGAGTTTGCAAACATAGCCTAACCCTACTTTCAAGTTTTACTCATTGCTAATGCATATTTTTTTGTTTTATGGTCAGATGCAAGGTTTGTGGCCAGGAGAATTACAGGTGACTTCCAGGAACAAAGAGGGACATAACCAACCAATTCAATTATGGGTATCCCTATGGGACTCAAGGTTCGACAAATCACACTATGTGTTGTTTGAAGAATATTTTGTCAAGCCCTTGTACAAATTGTTTGGGGTAGAATGTGAGGGGTCTATCTCACAGGAGATTAAGAGATTCTTGAGACCCCATGCTTTTAGAGACACTAGGGTCAACCACAATTGGGGTGACTGGTTTGTATGCCAGAATTTCACCTTTTTCAGGGTTTATGGTTTTGAGGGTGTTCCATATATGTTGCCTACATTAGTTCCTGACATGATTTCTTATCTAGATATTGTTAGGCAGTTTAGTATGTCAAATGAAAAGCATTTGGGTGGTGCACACAAGCGGGTATTTATGCTTGGCACTTTGCATTTTGGAGACTTCACCATTGTATCTACCCAGGCTTATGAGATGATAGAGAAGAAGCTGGTAGAGGAGTACAATTTGTATGGACACCAAGCTCAGAAAAATTATGATCTAGAGGGATACATGAACCACTACAGGAAGAGACAAAACTTGGGAGAATACTTGCATATACCCATGGATGCTGAAGATTTATTTAGAAACAAGGAACGGGATGAGGCTGATGCAGTCTTAGAGGAGTTGAACCCAAAATTGGAAGAGCAGAAGCAAAGGCTTCAAGAACTAAAATAAGAAGGAGACTCTGAGAGTGAGTTTGATGAGAATGTAGCTATGTCTACCCTCCGTGCACCTGAACTAGAAGAAGTGGTAGAGAGCCAGGAGCAACACCAACACAAATGTGAGAATGGAACAACATGCAACTTTTGTAGCGGATGAAGTTTTTGTACAATCCAAAGAGTTTAAATCATTTTTGTACCACTACAAAGGGAAAACATTGAGGGAAAGCATCCCAAATGTCACCCCAGAGAATGGAGCAGAGATGCTCAAAAAATTGAAAGGAGACATTGATGCAGAAGTGGCCACAATGACACCACAGAGAGGGAGGGAGCTTCTCAGTGAGGCAGGTATTATTTTATTTTCAAGATGGGACTTAAGTGCTTCTTTCATTTTTGACAACTTGTTACATTCTGATAGAAAGGATGTAAAGCTAGACATACAGGGAGTTGATGACATTTTCATTGGATCAAGATATGATCCAAATGAAGAGGAAATGTTGCTTTGGACCATATACCCCCCAAATAAAAGACCCAAGATTATAGATGTAGATAAGGCATTTAGGCATATGATGAGGCTGAAAGTGGGAGAGGTTAATCCAATTGTCACTATAGATTTGGGGATTGACATTGCAAAACTGAATAAGGCTCAAATGCAGTGGGTGTTAAAGGAGGGCAAAAAATACAAAAAAATATATGAAGACCTGTTAAGAAGTCGTGGTCATGAAGTACTACAGATAAATGATATTGGTGTGCAGTCAAAAAAGAAATATGAGGACCAAATGAAGGAAAATATGAAGCTAGGAAGGTAAATCAGGATTGCCAGGGTGGATGTTGCTTGTGTTTTGTTGACCAATAGGTTCGAGCATTTGTTGGAAGTTCTTAGAGAATTCTGGACCAACTGTCAGAAGACTTAGGATAATATGGCTTCTCCTGAAAGAATTTTGAAGATGCTTAAAGCATCGTTGAAAGAGAAGATTGCCGATGAGAAATTTGTTGAGAAGATCCAGAGAAGGTTGAACAAGCATAAGGCATTTGGTGTGGACATCAAGAAGGAATTTACCGATTGTAAGGATATTGTCAGATATGGTGTACCAGATATTGTGGATGAGGCAGAGCAGTTAAAGGACAAAGGGATTTGGATTGCAGAATGCCAGAATGTACTCAACACATCCCTTAATGTTGCCCGGGCAGATGTTTTGGATATGAAGGAGATAGGTGAGCAAATGGAGAGAATGGTTACCATGGAGATCGTTGTCAGGGATACTTTATTCAACACCAACACTCACTAGGACAACAAGTATTTGGAGCACATACAAAAATGTGATACAATACTGGACGACCAGAACTAATTTCTATATTTTGTATCTAGTAGTTAAGAAGTTAGGTGTTAGGTTCTAGTCAAGTTTAGTTTAACAAGATGAAAGGGTATGTCCTTTCATTTGAATCCTTTGGCTCACATATATGTAGTGAGTCATTTTTGTATCAAAAGAGATAGACAATATTCTGCCGCTGGCTGGGCTATAAGTGTTATATTTTTAGAAAAGTCTAATAGAAATGAGGAGTTTATTTTGTGCAAACTGAATGTATTGGAGTATTTGTAAGTGTATTTTTTGTGTACATTCTTATTGCGGAAGTTAATATACAAGATTTCATGCTATTGTCTTTAGACTATTATGTGTAATTTTGTGATTGATGGAATCATATTTCCTCTTGATAAATCTTTTAGATTTGCTGTGATATGCCATCACATGATGAACTGTATTGAATGTAAAATTGGGTTTTCAGTGTTCATGCAACACATAATGAAACTTTCACAGTGATGGTCTTATAATTGTCTCTTTAGTTGATAGTGATTCTTGTCCACAAAGTTATTCATTAATGGTCAGATAAGGCATTGGTCTGTTATTAATCTTTGCTGAATAGGTTTGTATGCATTAGGTCCTTATCAAAGAAACAAATCTTCTAATTTCTATCAGTACTACTCTTTTTCATAATGACTTAAATTGCTAACAAATATCTTTTACATATCACAACTATATTCACACTTATGTTATCAGTTCTAAAGGTATTAAATAAAAAGCACTTTTGTTAGCATAATTGCAGGAAAACCTTTTGCCATCCCTGCAATTGCTAACTCCCACAGTTTAAATTCACTTAAAATAAACCTCTTTTGTGCTTGAGAGTGTAAGGTACACCCACCTGGGTTTAGTCAAGCCTAAAGTGTAGAGGAATTTGGTCTTCGACCATTCCTGTTCGTTGGCCAGGGCTGATTGGATCTATTGAGGATTAGGCATATTTTTGGTTTTCCAATCTATGGTTTTGGGCACCAACATGGTGTCCTGAGGGGTCATATGAGGTCCTAAGGGGCCACACATTTATTAGAACACCATATGACTGCTTGACCCCTTAGGAAATCATATTGTCCTAAGGGGTCATGTTGTGTACTAGGATGTTAAAATGGGTCATATGGTGTCTTGAGGGGTAAGTAGAGAGGTGGAGGGAAGGGGGGAGGGATGTATGAATAGAGAGAGAGAGGATGAGAGAGAGGAAGAGGGGAGATAGTGATAAGTTGAGAGGGGGAAATAGATAAAGAGAGGTGGAGAGGGAAGGAGAAAAAGACAAGTGAGATATACAAAAGTGGAGGGGAGAGGTATTCAAAGAGAGGGAGGGAAGGAGGGGTATTCTTTACTCCACCTCTCTATCAAGTACCAATCTATCTATACTCCCTATCTCCCCTCTCCCTTTATGTATTTATCTCTTCTCTCTCTATGGGTATCTATCTTCCCTCCTACTCTCTTTATCTCCCCTTTCCCTCTCCCTATCTACCTCTCTTTCCATCCCTATCTACTTTTATCTCCCCTAATTATCTACCTACTTCCCTCCATTATACTATTTATTTCACCTCACTCTCTCTCGAGATCTGCCTTTATCTCTCTCCATCCCTCCTTCCATTTCCATACTCTCTCTCTCTAGTTACTTATCTCTATCTACCCGGCCTATCTTTAAATACCTCTCCTCTCCCTCACTCCAAGTCTCCCCTCCACTTTTGTATATTTCACCTATCTCTATCTCTCTCCTTCCATCTCTATTTCTCTCTATCTAGTTTCCCCATCTCAACTTATCACTATCTCCCCTCTTCCTCTCTCTCTTTCTCTATATATATCTCCCTCCCTACAAGACCTCTATTTGTATCTCCCAAATGTTCCCTTACCACTTCTATCAATCTCACTCTCTCCCCACTCTCTCTCTATTACCTTTTTCTCAACCTACATCTCTCTCCCCCCTTACCTATATCTCTACCTCTATCTCTTTTCATTTCTCTCTACTTATCTATATCTACCTACCTTTTTGCACTCCCCCTCATAAACTATTTATCTAAATACCTAGATAGATAGAGAGAGAGAGGTGCAAAGAGAAGGAGAGAGATATAGAGGTTAGATAGATAGAAGTGGAGGTGATATTTAGAGAGAGAGAGAGAGAGAGAGAGAGAGAGAGAGAGAGAGAGAGAGAGAGAGAGAGAGAGAGAGAGAGTGTAGTATGAAGGGAAGGAAGTAGAGAGTTAGGGGAGTTAAAAGTTGTGATGGATGAAAAGAGAGGTAGGTAGAGAGAAGGAGAGGGGAGATAAATAGTGTGAGATAAATAAAAATAGATAGGGAAGGAGGGAGGGAGGAAGTGAGAAAGACAAAAGAAAACAAGATTTATGAAGACGAATAGAGCTAGGGAGGAAGGGAAGAAGAGGTATGTGGAGAGAGGGAGAGGGAAGATAGGGAAGTAAAGAAAAGAGAGAGAGAGAGAGAGAGAGAGAGAGAGAGAGAGAGAGAGAGAGAGAGAGAGAGAGAGAGAGAGAGAGAGAGAGAGAGAGAGAGAGAGGGAGAGGGCATGTATGTAGGGAGAGAGAGAAGATATATATATATATATATATATATGTATACAGAGAGAGAGAGAGAGAGAGAGAGAGAGAGAGAGAGAGAGAGAGAGAGAGAGAGAGAGATCTTAGTGATTACTGAAATTTGATTATGTCTGAGAAATTATAAGATCTAGAGGTTGGGGAGAGAGGAGAGAGTGAGATAGAGAGAGGTGAAGAGAGGAGAGAGATAAGAAAATAGATAGGTCTAGAGCTCAGGAGAGACAAAGAGCATGAGATAGAGAGATAGCAAGTGAATGATGATATAAGCCCACTGATTACTGAAATTTGACTATATGAAAAATTATAAGATCTCCTAAAATCTAGAATTTACATTATGACTCTTAGAGATTTAAAACCACTCTCAAACATCCCGACTATATATACATAAAATATAACATAAAGTATAAGAAAGATAAAAGACAGAGAATATGTAACTTATACTGCTGAAGAAATGTTATATTTTATGTATATATCCTATTGAAAAAACTAAGGGAATGCTAAAAGAATTGCATATAAGTCCATGTTACTAATCTAACTTTATGTAAGCAAAACATGTATGTGTTTTTCTTACTAAACATAACACATACACATTTTTTATTTTTAAAAATGCGAACGCATTTTGGCTTGGATTTAGGCTCGGTAATACGAGCCTTAACACGAACAGGTTATTTAAATTTAAAAATAACCTGTTCGCGATAGTAGTTTTTAGACATTTTTTTGAGAGGGTGTCCACTTTTTTGCACACCATCTTGGTACAGTTACGAAGAACGAGAGAGAGATTTGGGGAAATAAGGGGGTAGGACGAGAGGGGAAGAGGGGCAAGTATCAACAGAGGGAGAGAAGGAGAGATGGGGATATAAGTGAAGAGAGAGATAGAGAGGGTAATTATGGGGAGGGGGAGCGGGGGAGAGGGAAATATTGTGAGAGAGAGAGAGAGAGAGAGAGAGAGAGAGAGAGAGAGAGAGAGAGAGAGAGATGGGGGCATAATTAAGTGGGAGGGGGAGAATGGGAGAGGGAAGTATCAACAAAGGGGTCAAGGGGAAGAGAGTTGTGAGAGAGAGGGTAATTTGGGGGTAATTAAGGGGGAGGGGGAGAATGGGAGAGGGAAGTATCAACAAAGGGATCAAGGGGAAGAGAATTGTGAGAGAGAGGGTAATTGGGGGGAAGAGAGAATAAGAGAGAGTTCAAGCAAATTTATAGGGGGAGATAGGTGTGAGAGAGAGATGGTAATTGGGGAAGATAGAATTAGAGAGAGTTGGGGGTAGTTAGGGGGTAGGAGGAGAGGGGGGGATGGGAAAGTATCAACAAAGGGAGAGAGGTCCAGAGAGAAGGTAATTAGCGGGAGGGGAGAGGGGGGAGAGGGAAGTATCAGCAAAGGGGGAGAGAGAGAGGGGGGGAAGTATCAACAAAGGAAGAGAGGGGGGGAGAGGGGGAGAGAGCCCCCTAATTACCCTCTCTCTCTATCTCTTTGCTAATACTTCCCTCTCCTTTTGTTGATACTTACCCCTCTCCCTCTCTTCTTATCCACTAATTACACCCAACTCTCTCTCTCATTATTTCTTCCCCTCAATTACCCTCTATCTCTCTCACCTCTCTCCTTCTATTCCTTTATAGATACTTCCCTCTCCCCCTCTCCCCATCCCCTAGTTACTCTCTCTATCTCTCTCTTCACCTCTCTCCCCATCAGTCTTCTCTCTTTGTTGATAATTTCCCCTCTCCTCCTCTCCTCCTACCCCCTAATAATCCCAAACTATCCCTCTCATTCTCTCTTCACCCCAATCACCCCCCCCCCCAACCCCACCTCTCTCTCTCTCTCTCTCTCTCTCTCTCTCTCTCTCTCTCTCTCTCTCTCTCCTTTTGTTGATACTTCCCTCTACACCTCTCCTCGTCCCCTCTAAATTTTGTTGCTAGAGATGGGAAGGAAATATAGAGAGACTAGTCTAGATCTTAGGGAAGAGAGAGTGAGATAGAGGAGGAAGTGATGAAGAGGTAGAAATATAAGTGTAGATCTTGAGAGAAGGAATGATGGATTCAATGAGAGTTATAGAGATATATCTAGAGAGGTGTATAAATATGGACAAAAGATAGGGAGGAAGAAACAAACAGGTGGACTTATAGGTTTACATCTTAGGAGAGAGAGGTGGAGAAAGGAACAAAGAGAGATAACATGGTGTATCAAAATTTATTAAACTCAATAATATTCCTAAATTTTTTACTATTAATTTATTATTTAGTGTTTCAAGTGTTTACATCTTAGGGAAGAGAGAGTGAGATAGAGGAGGAAGTGATGAAGAGGTAGAAATATAAGTGTAGATCTTGAGAGAAGGAATGAGGGATTCAATGAGAGTTATAGAGACATATCTAGAGAGATGTATAAATATGGACAAAAGACAGGGAGGAAGAAAAAAATAGGTGGACTGATAGGTCTACATCTTAGGAGAGAGAGGTAGAGAAAGGAACAAAGAGAGATAACATGGTGTATCAAAATTTATTAAACTCAATAATATTCCTAAAATTTTTATTATTAATTAATTATTTAGTGTTTCAAGTATTTTGAGATGATTGTTACAAAATAATCATGAAAGAGGGAATTCATATGAAAAAGGCGTGAGCTTTTGATGTTTTAAAATGAAGGATGAATTTAAATTAATTATAATTATTTTTTAAAATAAAATATAGAAACACTACCTATTTCATATTGCAGAGCTCTGAATTGCCTTTCCAACTCCTGCAAAAAATCAAAATTTTGATATGAAACGCAAAAGTTATGCCCAATTTACTAAAATATGTTTTTTAATTTTTTTTCATAACGAATATCCGATTTTAAAAAAAAATAATTTTTCCCTCTATTTTTCCCTCGGGATTGCTTTGGGATTTGGCTAGGACATGCCAATCCTAGAAAGTCAACACAAAAAACGTGTTTTTGAGTTTTCCTTGTTTTTCCAGACTTCACCTTGGTGACTGATGACTTTTTTTAAAGCCGAAATTGATAAAACAAAAAGGGTTTTTTAAGGGCATTATCAGCTTTCCAACAATATAAATTTTTCCATATTTTGACTTTAATAAATAATGATTATTCATTTTCTAGTTGAATCTTGACTAAAGTCCTTATTGATAGGCTGATTGAAAAACATCTATAACTTTCAAACGGTATTACATTTTTTGAATCCGAAAGATGCATCACATTCTATGTTTCACATACTATAGGATTAAAAAAAATGAATTTCATAAAGTTTGACCAAGTTGAGGTGGTCAGAAACACGAGTTTTTATATTTATGAAAAGTTGTAGTAAAAAAATCATAATTAATTATTTACTTAAAAAAAATTACAAAAAAATATGTGTCACATTCGGACATGAGTCTACTACTTATATTTAAAATCTTATAAAAAAATATTATGATTTGATTGTGGTTAGGGTGGCCAAACATACACCCACTTCTTATCTTTTTCCTAAAATTATAGTACTATTGCATTGAAATTTCAAATTTTCATGAAATAGATTTTTTTCTTCTTTAGAAAACAACTAGTAGCTTAGAAACTACATTCAATTTGCTACATATTATGTTCTTACATATTTTTGAAATAATGTTCATAAGATATTCAAATTTTCACGTCAAGTTGCATACTCCGTTTTTTTTCTTCTGAAATCTCATTGCCACTTAAGGGCTTGTTTTGGCCCACCATGATCCTGCACATACCCGCAATCTATTGTGGTTCTGCAGTAGCCTGTTGTTTCTCTGCAACAACAATATGTTGGTGCTACTGTTTGTAACTCTATGGGGTCCTTCTCGCTATACCACTCTCTTGTTGGTCCTAATGATAGCATCACTTGGATTGTGGTTTGTCACAGGCAGAAGAGGAAGTCCTCCCCCCTCCCCCAAACCCTCCTTGTCAAGGTCTAGATGCTCCCCCCTTCATTGAGTGGGTTTGGGTTGTTTTGTATTAAGGGTTTGCACCTTGTTTTTTTGTTGTTGTTATAGTGTGTTGATAGTCTCTGACTATGTAAAAGGGTCCGTGACCTAGTTATCACTGCTTTTTAATCAAAAACATTTGGAATAAAACTTTATTGCTCAGATCTTGATTGCTCATAGATATGATCTCTGAACTGATATATCCTATCACAATAATGTTCCACAAAATCTTGGGATAATCTATCACCATAATAATTTTAGAAGTAACAAAATCCATGAATGTTATACTCAAAACCATTATCCATGGTACTTGTGGGACCTATACACGCATCCAGTAGGCAAGGGACTTGTGAAGTCATGCATGCAAACATACATTTTGAAACTTTCACTTGTATTGCTACTACCATGTTGTCATTTATATTCATCAAGTCATTTGACCTTATGGATTCAATACATGCCACCATTCAACTACTTAAAGTCACATTCCCATGTGGCCATAAGTGCCTTTTGCCATGTATCACAAGATGCCTTGTCATTTTTTGTATGTGACTGCAATTAACTTATCACTTTGTTGGTAAACAAATTTGTCACTATAGATTTTAAAGTGACTCACGTAACGTGGGTAGTGATAAATATCCCAATTGTTGGAGAGATTGTTATGGTAAATTAAAATGATCTTCCTCTAGGTTTGAGAGGGGCAACTCCCTTGTATGGTGGGGAATTTTGGGGGTTTTCTGTTGGCAGTGGGCTAGCGTCCCTCGTGGGGATTCACAACATGGTTTAACAACCTCTTGTGGATTCAATAAGTCTAGTGGTTGTATCAAGCATTGACAGGTCGATATTTTGGTGCAACGACAACCCTAGCTTGTAACAAGTGGTATCAGAGCTTGGTCACAGGTTCAAATCACGCAGGCCACGACGAGTGGCGTTGGGAGGGAGATTGTTGGCAATGGGCTAGCGTCCCTCGCGAGGATTCACGACATGGTTTAACAGCCTCCTGTGGATTCTATAAGTCTAGTGGTTGTATTGAGCATTGACAGATCGATCTTTTGGTGCAACGACAACCCTAGCTTGTAACATTTTCATGTACATTTTAAATTGAAAGTACAACAAAGAGAAAGAACAAAACTAAACAAAGGTAAATATGAGAAACTCCAATGGGAGGCTTACGAAAACCAAAGTTAAGATTCCATAATTGATAATGATTACAAAGGTGATTTTAGCATATAAAATGTTTTAGATATGCAATGATGATGAAATAAGGATAACAAACCACAACAAATGAAAATATAGGTTATACTAGCACATCTGAATCAAAATATTAAGAAATGAGTGTTGTTTATCGCATCAATTACATAGTTTATTGAATTGAATAGCAATGGATTCTACCAATACATAAAGGGAGTACTAATTTACCAAATGATAAATTAGTAAAAATAACTTAGAAATGCATTCAAGACATATAAACCAAATGTATACTTCATTATCTCTTTACAAATATACAAGTTCAAAAACCCTTAGGTACAAAGTGTGAACATAAAAGTTCTCCAAAAGTCTCTCCAGAGAAAATTTCTCTAAAGTCTGCCCTCTATAAGAGTCACCCTTTACATTATGAATAGCCTTATATTTATAGGCTTTACACTATAACTACCTAGTAACTAACTTGATAACTATCTCCTAACTACCTTTTTGAAAATACATTGGTTTTGAAGACAATAAACTTTATTTGGTTAGGATTTTCATCACTTTTGTGTAAATAAGGCTCATTTCATAACTTTAGCCATAATAAGTGATTAGTAAGTCACTTTTTCAAAAAGATAACTAGGAACTTGTAACCTTGGAAGAAAGACAAGTTATCAACTTTATAGTACAAAATATGTGTTCTTTTGATCCATGAGTTGTTCATTCATCGATAAATTAACTCTCAAAATAACACGTCCCAACTATAAATATTGGATATCCTTTTCTTTCATGAATACAACATTTTCCTAAATAATGAAGAGGTGTGTAAAAGGATAATTACTTCTGATGTATTCATCTTCATTGCCACCTTCATAGAAATAGAAATGTGCATGGAATAGAACATTGTGGATCAGTTTTAGGGTTCATCCCACTACTATCTCACTGCACCCTTCTATGAAGTACCTTGAGAGTACTTTTAATAATACCTATATCCTTCTTTGTGCCATAATCATTTTGTCTCTAATTGTATGATTGGAGGATCAGCATGATCATCAAAATCAAAATCAACATTGCGAGTGCCTTGTTCACCAATATCATTCTTGAAAGATGGTGCATTGTAGTTTTTGTACCAGCACCACTTATAGAACCTTCCCATAGAAATTGTTTTATTGTTATTATCAAATTCTTTTCAGCCATGCCGATTGGATCTACTACAAATCTATCTACAGATAGTGTTTTCAAGTTTGAAGAGGATCTTGATTCATTATTATTACCACCAGTAGAACAAGACTTCCTTATCAATAATTCTATCTAATGGTTTGCCACATTCAATCCAGCATGACAAATCAGTACGATGCATTTCCTTGTACCATTTTAACATTGTTCTCACACCAATATTTTGGTGGTGGAACCATACATTTGATGTTGGCCTTTTAATTGGAGTGAGGAAGCGTTGGTATGGTTCACTCTCCAGAAGCTTTGGTGGAAGACTCATGAAATATTTGTTCACCAGACCTTTTTTGTCTACAACATTTTATTTCTCGAAATGTAGTTTTATTCTTGTATTTTATTGCTCACGTCTCTCATCATATTTTATTTCGATTAGCACCATTGGCTAAGCTGAACTTCATTGCCTCTATCCATGCTAAATGAACGTTCTCAAAAAGAGCACCTTTGCTTGCATCCACAATTGGGCCATTCTAGTTCCCAAGAACAGCTGCTAATCTTTTATGATGGAACTACAGAACATGTAAAGGCCTACACATTGCTTTTAATGTTTAATACAAATAATGCTCGAGAATGATTTTCACCATAAGGATGCATTCCAGCAATGATCCCAATGTCATTTGAAATTCCAAATGAAACAACTCAATTTCCTGCATGGTTATCTGCAGTGTTTGAATCGTGTATGCTCCCATATGCTGCATGTATATTGACCGAATCCTTTTATTCTTTATGCTCTAATTAATGTCCATACACTGGTTTAAAGGGCACGGCTTAAAGAGCACACACTAAGCTGATTCTTTGACTTTTCTACCTTCGTTCCGTCCGTTTCTTTTTCTGTTATTAATATATAACCCGCATGTTTGAGGTTAACCGTGTTTGCTCTCCGCCTGTTCCCGCGTGCACTTACATTCAAATTGCGGATACTTTTAATTTGGGTCTAATATATAAATAATTATATATGATAAGTTTGGGTCTAATATATAAATAATTATTATTATGAATGTTTGTTTTTTCTTTTTGTGAATATAATGTGTTATCTTGAATAGTGATGTATTATAGTTCTATTTTGAATTTTGTACAATTCTCTAAGGAAGATAATGAGCACTTCTCATGCTTTGGGTGAGACTTAGATAGGGAAGCGAGTGTGTAGAAGCTACAATGAGGAGTTAATCATAAAATACATGAAAGAATTAAATGTTAAGTAGAATCATTGACATTTTGGTTTTATTGTCAAGACATCGGTTTGAGATTTTATTGTTCATTGTAATGTCTTTCCAGATAACGCATAATGAAATATATAATGGTTTTTGCAAAAAAATAGAAAAGTTTATTGAAGACACTTAGATATTAATGAGTGCCAAGAATTGAATTTGGTAGCTACTAATGTGAAGAATTTTTTTTGTTAAATAACCAAAACACTTGTTGGAATGGTTATCAAGATGAACTTACCAATGACAAAGTACTAACATGTGATTTATTACATGAACACTTAATCTAATTACTTAATTGAAGTGTTTGGATTCAAAATGGATATGTGAGGTTGAGGTATTTGTGAGATGTGATAGGTAATAACAATGTACAAGGCATAATGTGTCAATAAAATCATGTGGACACCAGAGAAGTTCAAGAAGACATAACAAGCACAAATGAGGTGGTGCAAATGTGAGAGCTCACTCATAAAAAGATCACATGGATGTTTCATTTAGATGTGGAAGGTTTGAGCAATTGTATAAGAAAATCAATACAATGAATGGAACATTGTATGTACCAAATGTTACCACTGTTGAGAGTGAATATATATGCTCAAATGCTGATGATCCAAGCTATCACTAGGAGTTTTTTATTTGTAGATTCAAACTTTAGACGTATAAATCTAACCACCTTCCTAAATAAATATTTAATATTTATTTTAGCCATGTCCCCTTATTATTTAAATTCTATTTAATTGACTTCTTCGCATTCATCTATTTGATTAAATAAATTACTCAATTTATTTAATTAAATTCACATAAACCTTTTCTAGCCTTTAATTAAATAAATCACTTTATTTAATTAAAGCCCCTTTCTCCCTTTTTAATTAAATTTACATTTAATTAAATTGATCCTTGCAAATAAATAAATTTAATTTATTTATAAAATCCCTCCGCTTGCATTTTCCTACATCTCCCACTTGCCTCCTAAACCCCTTCTAGATTCTGCTAATCACTTCCAATTTAGCCTAATTCATCTCCTAATTATTGTCACATTCCTAAGTAAAAGGAAGTCACTTCTCAAAACCTCAAAAGTCTTCAATAACCATTAAAGGCTTTGTGTCTTCAAATGGTTAACCTCTAAAGTCTTCCAAACCATTAAAGGCTCTTACATAACCATTTATGGTTAACTATTTACCCTTTGGGTAAAAGCTTTATCCAATGGATAACCCTAACCTAACCTTAACCCTTACCTCCTAAGGTAACCTTCATGTCTTCTCAGGCATTTAATGCCTCTTGCATCTCCTCTCAAGCAACCTCTTGTTGACAATTGTCACCATTTCATTGGTGAAATTTGTAAACACGGATTGATTAACTCTCAATCCTAGCCCTTGTTAAGATTATGCAATCTTAACCATCCATTGACCTATTTTCCCTATAAATAGAGCTCTCATTCTTCATTATCCAAGATCCAAGTTTTTATGCATCTACATTATAGCCTAATTTACTAAGCATTTTAGCCTCTCTTTGTTAAAATATCATCATAACATTTAGAAGCATTTTTCATATCATAGAATATTCATGCTAGGCTAGTATATCATGTTAGGATAATTTGTTAATCTTTTATCATATCACTATCTTCATCTTAACTTAATCATCATAGTTTTAACACATCATATAGATCTTAGAATGCATTCATGCATGCAGATCACAATATCACTCGTTCTTGGAGTTGTCATTCCTAAGTCATTTGCTCAATGATCTAAGAGCAAAACATTGGCTTTAGGGATCCTGTGAGATAGAGAACAATGGGACACCCCTTGGGAAGTTAAACTAGTTCAATTAGTTTATATATTTGCACCAAGAGTCTCATTGGTATGTGGGTCTTCTGATCTCGATTTATTCATTTTGATCACCGCATTTTCCCATGTACACAAACAATAGGAGAACATCGTTTACAATAATAATGAAAATGTATGAAATTTATAGTGCATACTCGACAGTAATAATCTAAAGAAGCAACAAAACTTTTAGGTGACAAAGGTGGTGATATTGTCCTTGAAAATATCATATCTAATATATATATATATTTTTCTCGAATGAATTTGCAAGTGTAGAACAAAGCTACTTGAGTATTAAAGATCATTGGTTCTAATATGTTATAAGATGCTATTATCATATACAAGTGAGGAATATATTTGGTGAAGCCTTGTACAAGGAATGCAAATGCATCCAGACATTAGAAAGCTTGAGTGGTTGCTTAGCGTTGGTTAATAGATTTGTCATTTTAGAAAAAATAGATGGACTAACTCACGTTTGCCCAAAAATGGAGACAAACATGTTAAAAATAGTTGGGTAAACTATGAATTAGTTCCCCTTTGATTTTTTTTTGCTTTTTTTTGCAAAGGTAAAATTCCCTTCATAAGATTGAATGTTTCCATTTTATTATGAATATTAAAAACGGGTATTGCTTTTAATTAGAATGTGGGAAAGGTAATTGACACTTGCACATCACCATGCAACAAATGCGAACAAAGAAACCAAAATGAAATAGTACATCTAAACTATCAACTTTACGGTTCACAAACCACTTAAATTTCCAAGAAATAAACTACCATTGATACTAACATAAAGATTGAGACAATATAGAAATATAAATTTTTTTATGTCAAAACTTCATTAGATTTCTAAGATAGTAAAAGCTATTATGTGAATACCAATATTCTCAAAGGAAAAAATATTCAAATTCTTAAGTTCATAGACTCAAAGAAGACTATGAACACATTTTTAATTTCAATGCACACAAACAAGAAAAGTCTTAGGAGCACAACAAAATTTTCTTTGATCTTCCAATTTGACCGATTCTCCCTCTTACATCACAATGTAATGGGGATAAAAAATTTGGACCTTTGATAGTTCATTAATCATATATATTTATATTGCCCAAATATGTAACTACCCAACATTCTTGAAATTGCTTCTTTTTAAAGCATCATTTAAATAAAGTCTTTTAAATACATTGAGAAAATAAAATATTTGAACTTTGCAAAAAGAAAAGAAAACACTATGAACGAGGTGGCGCTTTTGATTGGTTCATGTTGGCATCGTCTTGCAGAGATACCACACAAGCCTTGTAATTTTTGAGCACCTCTAATACATTCTGAAATCCCTTTTTCATTGGGAATGAGGACATTCTATTTTCTAAATCTCCATAGGCCCTATTAGATCAAATAACTTCATTCCTAGAAGCATAAGTCGTTGCATGATTCACGTACCAACACAATGCAGAATCGATCCTTGCTAATATGCTAAAATTTACTTGAAGGTTGTGAAAACCTCATCAAATTCTGACGATGCTTTCAAAACTAAAAGAAAAGATCGATGAGGATTTAAAAATTTCAAGGGTGAAGATTTAGGCGAAGGAAAAGCTTCTTTGAGCTATGAATGGGTTCTGAAAACGCCATCAAAGTATGTCAATGGTTTTGAAATCGTATGCAAGGTTTTGACTAAGCATGTGAATGAATAAGTTCTTACATGGAATTTTAGCAACAAAATCACATTACTTGCAATGTCAAGGCTTCTAAATATTTATTGGATCAATTTAAATGTAGAAAGTGAGAATTTTAAAATTGAGGTGGAAAACTTAGGCCACACTTAGAGGGTGAAGGATGTTAATAATAATGTTGAAAAGATTCGATTATTTGCAATCATTGTTATAGGAAGAGTTCAAGGTGAGTATTCTAACTTGAATAAAGATGGAACTAAGACAAACCTAGCAAATATTAAGAAAAATATCATAGAATTTGAGTATTTAGAAATGACTCATAATTTTTTTTTAAAGATGATGAAGAACTCTTAAGTGAGATTTTGTAGAAGTACAATCAATGATATAAATATTTGTGTTCAAAATTATCCTAAAAATTCATGATTTCATATAGATAGAATAGTTCATTAAATGTTTAACTATATAGATTCAAGGAGAACTCATCCAACACACTCTTCCTACACAAAAAGAAGCACTAGATGCTACATTATTCTTGGAAATTCTTGGCCAACCATCATGAATGAATACTTGTTGGATGGAATAAGTGGATAACAAATAATAACTACAATTGTAGTACACAAGTGAGGGTCATATTGCAATCAATTATTTGGTGGTGAGAGCTCAAGCAATAGGTGTTACAAAATTTCCTTAACTTTCACATATTCTTGAATATGGTATTTGTCATGACAAGCATTCTACACAATCTTGTCATAGAAAATTCATAGCTTGTAAAATGTTGACTTTTGTTTGCGAGGTTTATTGTTCTGCTACTCATGACACCAATTCATGTAGGGTGGCACATTCTTTCGGGGACTAGTGCAAAATTGATAATGACAACATCCACACAACTTGTACAATATCAAAGAAAAGAATATGAATCACAAATTTGAAATCAAGGATATAACCAAGGTTATACCATGAAAAATGAGGGATCTCAAAGTTAGGATAGGGTTAAAAAGGAATATTTCCACACTTACATGAAGGATATCAAAGATAGGATATAGGTTAAAAAGGAATATTTCTACACTTAAAAGAAAAACTATCAAAGCCAACATAACTTAAGAAGAACCTAAAATATAAGTTCACTATGGGGGTAGGATAGTACCATAAAGGGCTTGATAATGGGTCATTTTGGAAGCAATATAATAAGTAGTAGTATACCACCAATTAGCTAGGGGTAGCCTCTTAGCCCAATACATATTTTTCCTAGACATAAATCAACATAAATAAGTCTCAAGGCACTTGTTGACAATTTCTATTTGACCATCCATTTGAATATGATAAGTTGAACGAGTCAAGGTCAAGGAAATTTCTTATAACTCAAGCAACTCTTTTCAAAATCTACTAACAAAGGATTCATCATGATCGATACTAATAGAATTAGAAATCCTCATGGATTTTGAAGACTAAATTCAAGAAACGTTAAGACAACCATAGCAACATTGTAAGGTTGTACTAGTGTGTGGCATAAAAATACACATATTTGGTCCAGTAATACATTACCACCAAGATGACCTTTTTAGCACTTAAGGGTGCAAACCTTCAGTAAAATCAATAAAAAGTACCAATCCAAGCCTAATTGAGGATAGGAAGTAGCTACATCAATATTATAGATATGAGAGTTTCCCCTTTACTACTTAGACATGCACCATTTATTCAATTCTACAAATGCATTAACATCTTGCTTATGATTATCCAAAAATAAGTCCTACTTCGTTCATGAAATATATCTTCAAGAAACCTAAGTGTCCTATAGTAGAGTAGGAGGAAAATTCAATTAGTAATTAAGGCTTGAGAACCCAATTGGGGAGTAAGTAAATCTTATCATGATAGGTGAGTATTTGGCCTATCTAGCAAAATCATGACATTGATTGTCCATCTTGATTCAACTTTTGAATGATATCTTGAGCTATAGTATTAGCATCTTATTCATTTCAAGGATCTAATTTATTTAACTGGGAACTAATATGAATAGAGAAAAGATGGATCCTTCTCTTCATATTAGAATAAGAGGGAACTTACTTCCGTATTTTTCATAGTCTTCTTGTAGACAATCTCGTAGTCACATTCATGCATCTTTTTCCACCCATTTTTTATTATTTCAAAGAGGAGAATCTTTGCTACAAACTATATATATGAAGCTATTATGATATTTTTATGAAGAATGCATGTACCAATAGAGAAGGATGTCATTATTAGATAGCAATGAAGATAGCTAACATTCCTTTTTACATGTTGATTTAGCCAAGTTAAACTGAGTATGTTATTGACTACTGAATGTTAAGGGTTATCCGTCTTGCATCGACATTGCACCCAATTCGATGCCAAACATATCATACTCCGAAGTTAAGAGTTTCTAAAAATATAATGGGACCAAAAGTAAAGTGGAACTCATAAATTTTTTTAGTGCGGTAAGGGAGACCTCTACTGATTTAGACCAATTAAAGGAGTTCTTTTAAAGAATTTAGTTTCTCAAACTCGCTTTAATATTTCTAGACTACAAAAGTTGTTATCCCAAGCCAACAATATAGTTTTCCAATTTCTCAAACTCACTTTGATATTTCTAGACAAAATGTGTTCGACATAGTTTAGTAAGGGGACCAACAAAGTCATCACTTGAATTAGGGCCAAAGTGAAATAAGGCTTCCTTGTCAAATTCAAACTAAGTGAGATATTGTAAAGTCTTGTTCGACCATGGAAACCATTAAAAGGTTTGTTTCTTCAAGGAAAAAAATACAACATAGACACTTTGATCCTAAGGAATTGATAACTATAAAATATCGACTAACCTTGCTCAACAAACTAGCGAGATGCATACCAAATTTAAAAGAAACCCTAATTTAAGGGTAGAAGGAGGGTCACCATAAACAAGGTACTTAAAACTTGTTATAGTAGTGGAAGTTTGGTTTTTTTACACTTGAGAGTAGTTAGTTCATTTGGTAGTAGAGTTCTAGTAGTGAGCCTTTAGTAAAGTCTATATGAGCCTAAATATTAGAACTAAAATAATCCTCACTTTATTATACGTTAATGGGAAATCTATCTTAGCCAAGAAGCAAAACTCTTATAAGGATATTTGAAAACCCTCATCATTGGGTTTCTAACCCAAAAATAACAAATATTGTACATGCAAGGGGCTTTTTTTTAGTAAAAACACGTGCAATAGATTAGTTCAACTATAGCTACAATTGGTTTCTAACCATAAAGATCTCTCTAATGATAGGTGAAAGCATATTATGGATATCTTAGATGCCTCTAAATTAATAAAACTACACATAGGCATTGCCCTAAAAAGATCTTGTATGTCATTTGTAATGATCCTACAAGATAAAATATATTCAACATAAAAATATTACAAAAACAAGAGAAATAAAATGCTTTTATTATTTTCATAGCACCACTTTGAGGAGGTAACGTCTAGATAGAGCATTCACTTTATTAATTCACGATAGTTTCATCAATAGAATTTCTATTTTGTATTCTCCTATGTATTTTTTCCTAAAAACAAATTATACAAAAAAAGGGTCTTAGGTCCATCATATAGGGGAAGAGCACCAGTAGCCATCATAGCTAACTTCACACACCCACAAATCCTAAACGATACATCAGATTTTGATTTTTTTTTAGTTGTCTTCGTATGCGACTTGATTGCTTATAGCTATTGATCTGGCTTTTGGGTAGTAGCGATGCACGCTGTGGAATCAGTTATGTGCACAAAGGTCAAAAAGTACACATTTCAAAGTGTCCCCTGATACCTAACTAAAGATGTTCCAGTAACCGTCAACTCAAAATCGCTAGTACTTGTTGACAAATTTCCCAATAGTGGTGCATAGATGTTCCAATAGTGGTGCACAAATGGGCCAATTATGAACAAAAATTACAAAAAAATGATCGGCTATTAGTACCAAACAAATTTATTAATGATGTTTTCACTATGATGGCTATTGGGGGCCAACATGACAATAAGGTGACGGTTATTGGAACTATGTTATCTATTGGTGCTCTTCGCCTAGAAACAAAAAAATATCTATAATGAAGAATAAAAAAGAAAAAGAGAAGTCTTGAATTAGAATTCAAGGTCAAACTCATCCTTTTCTTAATAGTTGATCCACAACTTTTTTCTTATGCTATGACATGGGCATCTTCCAAATGTCACACCTGAAACAAGTGGCAAGGAAAATATTTATTAAACTTCCACAATAAAAAGAATGTGACAGAAAATGTGACTCAATCAGATAAAAAATTAATAAAAATCTAAAAAATAATTAATTAATTAAATTTTTTAATTTTTAAAATATTAAAAAAGTGAATTAAATTCCTAACAAAACACCTAAATATTTGGATAATTTGCCCTGTGCGAGCCTGTAGCAAACACGTGCCAGTTGCATTTAGGTGAATGTTTCAACAAATGCATTCTGTCCATATCCTCCATTCATTGCAATCCATACAACTTGCCCTTGCACAAAAAGCAGCCTGGGACGTTGGCATCAACTGAGCGGGAAGGAAGACATATAAAAATTAAAAGCATCCGCAATTTGAATGTAACTGCGGGGCGGGAACAGGTGGAGAGCAGACACGGTTAACCTCAAACATGCAGTTTATATATTAATAACAGAAAAAGAAACGGATGGAACAGAGTTAGAAAAGTCAAGGAGTCAAAGAGCTTAGTGTGTGCTCTTTAAGGCTGGCCGTTGTGATGCCATGGTCTTTGCAGTTTGCACCATTTTCATTGAGAATTTAGGTCAAACAATTCATGTCCATTGTCTATGCTCTCGTATAGGCTGCGCAAAAGGGAACCTTACCAAACAGTTCACTTGCTTTGTATTTGCTTTCATTTATTTGAAGAATCCTATCAAACAATTTAGATAAATAGTCTATGATTCCACATTTTGCTTGCGCGCTTTTGTGGAAGAGGTGAATTTTGGCTTTACACCAGCAGCCAAGGGCATTAGCGTGAAACCTTCTAAAGCCTTTTCAACGAATCTGCATGCTATGCTTTGACGTTTAGTTTGGTATAGGCTAGGCGCATAGGAGTTTTGGCTTTACTTCGACCATTATTGCATTCTGTGAGATGATGTCTTTTTGAGTCATTCTGTCAAACAACTCAGCTGCTTCCTCTATAATTTCACAATACAGGTCGTGATTTTGACGCTTTGAGGGTTTTTGCCAAACATTTCATGTGCCTCTATAACTGTTCCCTCTACAGGTCGCGCTCGAAACAGTAGCTGGTGTATTTGCTCGAAGGTTTTTAGAGCTTCTGCAACAAACTTATTTTGTGAATATCCTACTACCACTGCTTCCCATGAGATGGCATCCTATTGAAGAATTTTGTCAAACAAACCAGCTACTTAGTCCGCACTTCCACACTTTGCATGCATGTCTACTAAGGCATTTGCAACTACGGCATTTAATAGAAATCATATCTTAACATCTTCAGGCATAAATCATTGTAGTTGAAGCCTATTCTTCAGATTGTTTCATTTAGTATCACCAGTAATGTCCAAAAGAATGTTGCCCTGTTTTACCTAACCAAATGCAATTACTAACTTTCCAAGATTGTGGCAGAAAAATAATTCTTTTTCCTTGCTTCCACAGCACTACTTAACTGTCTTGAATCTGAAAATACATTGCTGTGATTGCATTGGCTTGAAAGTCTCTTAAGAATTCTAACAAACCTTTCCTGTATCTATCGCCTTAGACAGGCCGTGGCAATGTCTATTGTTGCACATTTTGCATAAGGTGGTCAAACAGAGTGATTGCAATTACAATCTCTGACAAAAATCATAATCCCTTTATGCTTTGGTGGAAGCCCATGCACTGTTGCATTGCTCTTATTTCTGCGCAAACAGAGAAGACATTGATTGGCGTGGGCAGCTTGTGGATTGGGCTCTGCACTTGTCAAGTGTATTTGCTGGAAATTCTAAGCATTCTCAACAAATCCATTTTGGGCATTTTGCGCAAAAATTTCACGCCATGAGATGGCATCTTCTGTCAGACACTTGCCAAGCAGTTCGTACACCTTGTTTTTATTTCCACATTGTGCAACTAAACTTTAAACAGGTATAATTCTTCTCACACTATGGGGATTATAGTTTTATTTTAAATGCTAAAGATTGTGGAGTTGTGTGGTTGTGCAAAGTGAGCACATCAGCATTAGTAGAATGAGGAGAGTTGTGGTTGTGCATAAGTGAGCACATCAGCATTACTAAAGATAAGGAGTGTTGTGTATTTGTTCACAAGTGAGCACATGAGTATTAGTAAAGGCATTGGAGAGTTGTGTATTTGTTCACAAGTGAGCACATGAGTATTAGTAAAGGCATTGGAGAGTTGTGTGGTTGTGTACAAGTGAGCAATTTAGCATTAGTTAAGGTAAGGAGAGTTTTGCATTTGTGCACAAGTGGGTACGTAAGTATTAGTAAAGGCATTGGAGAGTTGTGTGGTTGTGCACAAGTGAGTACATGAGCTTTACCAAAGGTAAGGAGAGTTGTGTGGTTGTGTACAAGTGAACACACAAGCATTAGCATAGGCAAGGAGGGTTGTGGAGTTGTGCACAAGTGAGTACGAGCATAAAACCCATTTCCTAACCCAATGTAGTTATGAAACCTTTCAAATGCTTGAAGAATTTTCACTTAAATAAAAACTAATAGCTTTTGAAAAATTTATATTTTCACATGCCCACTTCACAAGATCCTTGATTAACCCTCAATGCTGTAAAAGAGGAAATGTACACAACTTTTGACTAGTAAAACATCTTGCCACAAAAATTTTCTAGGATGATAAAGGTACTACTATGAGCAAAACAGACACAAAAAATCACATCTTGATATAAATTTAAATTTTTAATTTAATATTTTCTCGAAATTGACCAATGAAAATTGAAACTTTAAAATCTCTCGATCCTTGAAATGGGTCAACACAAAAACTGGCTACATTGTTTAGGATAGCATCAAGGGCATACCCCTAAACCATTTCCATAGACCTTCATAATTTTCAAAGTTTAATAGTTTTACACATTTGCGCCAATGCACATGATCAGTCTTGAATACAATCAAAATGATACACATGATGGTTTTCAATCTGGCACTTGGCATTGGTCTTGAAAATGGATTGTAATGTCTGACAATGCTTATCATTTTGATACAAAAAGATTAAATTTTGTGGCGTCAAAACAAGCCTAACACACTTCAATTTCATCATAGAGTGATAATCCCTTTGGTACACAATAAATTTTTACCATTCCATGATTTTTATTGCTATCTTTTCACCCACCACAAGTTCAACATATCTTTCTCACCTTCTTCGAGTGGTATGCCTATTTTTTCTATCAATTTTTTTAATAATATTTCACACATTTTAAATTGATCTCCATTATATTTTATTTCATTTCTTGTCACTATAGCAATCATGAATAGTGCTTCCTTTAATTGCCACTCCTCAATTCTCACTCTATACCTAACATATGAGAACACATGATATCCTTTGTGTTTTGGGGAGTCTTTGGTTCCTCCAAGTCTCCAATCTCCCCTTCCTCCTAGCAGGAGATTTGATTAGCTAATTTCCTTCAATACTGATGTCTAGGTTTAGCTCTGCTTTGTCCATTGCACTAAAAACAAGAGATCTATTTTTATTTGTGATCACAAATATTGCAACTGGTTAAAGGTCTTTAGAAGAATCAACAGCTTACTCTGCAAAATCTACAAAATATACATCCATGCCATGATGCTCGACAACCTCTCTCTAATTGAATTGAACCCCGTATCTAAGTTACTTTTCACAGACCACCTCAAAAGTGCTTCAACATTTTCATCTACTTTCCAATTATAGATCTTCTTTGGGTCTACATTGAGTGAGATTAACTCTATATCTATTTGATCCTTGCTTTCTCCTTGGAGCCTAGTTCATGAAGAGTCCATAGTGCTTGTAGCATTGGAGACTCTTGATCAATTTCTCCCTACTATGCTTCTTTGCCTATATTGTTAGGTAGGGTATTTTTTTAGAAATCCACTAAATGGCTTATCTCCAAATATCTCTTGCGAAAATTTGGGCACATTCAATTCTACCTTATGCCTCCAAATGCCTTATTTTGTTATAACTTCAAGTTCTTTCAAAGAGGGCGTATATTTGAATCATTATCACACATATTCTAGCATACATAACAAAGTCTCCATTGAAGAACTACTCATCAAATTTAATGAAAGACCCTAGAATTTTTCCTTTTGTTTTAAGAGTTTCTTGATTCCAATACTCCAATAGGAGATTGTAGTCTCACTCACATTAGGGTTCTACTAATTTCATGCTTGATTGGGTTGAAATTCAATCCTGACCATATTCATTGTGTAAAATATGAATCTATCCATCACTATGGATTTTTTTAATAAGAATTTATGTTTTAACTCTCTCATGGAACATTCCACAAGGAAAAAATTTCATAGTAATGATTTAATCTTTACCCCTATCCGCCAATTGTTTGACTACCACTTTTTGAGTTTTTCCCTACTAGGTCACTCCCCATGCCACTTGATAAAGAAGGCACATTCCCTAAATCATGCAATAAAAGAAAAAAGATCATTTGAATTCAGCATAAGAGCTTTGCAACTCAACAATTTTATTTTCTATAATGGGATATGATTTGGTCTAATGACGGAACCGCATTTTTTGGGATCCAAATGTTCTTGCTCGCTTGTTGGCTGGGGTTTTTTCCTCCCCATGTCTTGAATTGCTTCCTCTTCCAAAATGTTGTGATCTATTTCTTTCTAGTCCATTTTAGATCTTCCCCTCTTGCTACATAGCAATGAAATATCCATCACCCAAACTATAAATTATTTTATTTTCTTTATGGTAGCGTGATTGAAGTTGGTCCCAACCCATTTTGAGGAGGTAGGGCTTTTTTGCCAGTTGTTATCTACATTATTTTGATGGTGAGCCAACTTCGGTAAAAACTATTGTGTACTATGCTAATTATTTGCTTATTATTAAAATAGATTAATTATTCTTATAGTAATTAATTAATCTTTTCTCACACATTTGGATTTTTTCATAATATCTCAATAGAAGGACTATATTTCCTTTCCCAGTGCTTATTTTGTTGCACTTCATAATATTTCCATATACTTTAACTTAACATTGTTATTAAAAAAATATGTTCATACAATCAACTTTAATCAATCAACCATGGTGCAATATAATCCTATATTATATAGAAATATGTTAAATCAATATTTTGCATCTTACATAAGTCAATAGAGCACATACAATTTTTTATTATAGAATTAAAATGTCATATAATCCTAAAGAGATCAGGAGTGAGGGATGTTACAATAAAGTGCTCAATTGTAGGTACAAATTTATGTAAATTTAATGAATAATTATTAAACTAGGCTTCACAACTTTCATCAACATCTCATAGTGTAGAGTAGGAAAATTGAACCACTACAAAGGGTGGTCAAACCCCTTGAGAACTCAATTACCTCCTCTCCCCTCAGAGTAAATCTTCAAGGTTCTTGAACCTCTAAGTTTGTTTGATGTACTAAGGATGGAAATGTGCACAAAAATATCTAATGCTAATAGATAAGTGTTTTAACTATGGAAATTGAAAGTGTAGGTCACTGAGACCATTTGACAAACTCTGTGTGTTCTTTGTCAAGGATGCACATGCGTTTCGAGGACAACAACATGACACACAAGTGTCTTGTATGGACAAAACACAGAAGATCGTACCAAAAAGTGCAAGAATGACCAAACATAGATTTAAAGCACTAAATGCAATAAAACAAAGACTAAAATGTAAAACTAATTGAAATGAATTAATACAAAGATAGATGGGAGAAAGAGTTTAACAAAAGATCCAATGAATGAAGCCTCCAACCAACGCTATTCCACTCTTCTCCAAACCTACACACAAAATAAGTGAGAATGAAAATGTTGGGGTTGTGATTTAGAGGTCTGCCATAGTTAGACCCCATTTTGGTGTTTCCACCTCCACAAACAACCAAGATTGATGGATTGATAAATGATAATGAAAGAGTAATAAAAGAGAGAATATAAAATGATATGCTATAATGGAGATGAGTAATGAATAATGCAATGTGTGAGAGAAAGAACTCCCCTTCACCACCAAGAAGTTGAGGTTTGCTAGAGCAAAGACAAGCACAAATCCCTCAAATGCGTGGAGCTTTAGTGATGGCGATAATGTAGCGAATGGGTGCAACAATGGTGGACGAGATGCATAAAAACTAGTTATAAAAGATTTAGAATAAAACTGGTGATCTTACGATTGTGAGATGCCAAAGAGACAACAAAATGAATGAAAATGGCAAGATAAAGGGACTAGAGAAGCATCCCGACTTCAATAGGTGCAAAGGGAGGCGTTACACTGCCAGAATTAGGTGTAACATTTCAACGACCACCTTCGTTTTGAATATTTGCAAGAGGAACACCTAGGGCGTCGACATCTTTGCGACACACACGTGTCCCAAAATAAAACAATTCACATAGTCGAAAAACCAAACAAAAAGTATGATGAAGCAAGGTTATCAAGTGGATGAGGTGGAAGCTCAATCATCATTTCCAATTCTACTTAAAACGAAAGCACCATGTGATGTGGATTTACAAGGGGTGCAATTTACGATGTTACACATAACCTCTACAATATGACACAAAAACAATTTTGATTGCACTCCTCACCAACCATGAACTTTAAAAAAAAAGAAATTACTCAACACTTGGAAAAACCCTCTAATTTCACTACAATTGTTGACATTGAAAAGAAAAAATAACACAACCATAAACAAATGTTTATACAAAATTGAAGAGCACAAATGAAAAATAAGATTAAAAATAAAACTTTCTATTATAATCTTAGAGCTTGAATAAAATCCATCTTTTGTTCACAAACCTAGCTTCAAGTGTGTCATATTAGCCTCATATGTGTCTACACAATTTGTATTACCAATGTGGTGCAAACCACAACACATACAATATGGAAAAAAAATTAAGCACAAACATTAATTTCATCCCTCGCCATACAACATTAATTAGTTAGTCTAGCCCATGTGCAACTCTCTATACATATATTAGAAAAGCAAATGAATATTTTATTTGTGAGAATCTAACATACCAACAAACATTTAATGAATCATAATTTACAATAATATTTAATAAATATATAAATAATGATTAATACTATTTATCTCACCAAGGTTCAAATCCTCATTGAAATGTTATTTTATTTTCATTTTATATTATATACTTACATAGAAAATAATTGATTTATGGATTATAAAATATTATTTTATTTTCATTTTATGTTATATACTTATTTAGAAATAATTGATTGATTGATAATATACATGTACACAAACATTTGAAAATAGATATAAAATTCAACCTTGACACATTGTGCAAGTTGATTTTGTTGGAGAATAACCCCATGTTCCCATGTTGCCAATTAAGAGTAATTTAAGTAGTTGGAGTGTTCCCATGCAAATTTTTAATTAAGGGAAAATGATAAATTGAAATATTTCCCTTATTTAGTGGAGCATGTTGCTTAAGAATTGAAAATAAGATTTGAAAAAAAGGCTGAAATAAGCATCAAGGAGAAAATGAGATGTGTCTCCCAATTTTTTTCCCTTCTTTTTATTTGCCTTCAAGTTTTACATCAAATTTTATCTACAAAGATTATTATTAATAATGTCATTTAAAAGCACAATTTAAGATGGAAGTGGCAAAATTGAAAATTCATAGGCCATGAGCTCCACAATTTGCTACTTAAAATATTAAGTAGTGGCTACTAGCCAAAAATAAGCTAAGCAACAAAATGAGGACTTGTTTTAATGGTGTGTCTCATGGATGATGGCTTCTTAAAAATAGTAGATATTGTTGAATTTTTTTAAAATTTTCTAAATGTGTAGTCCCCTGAATTTTATAATGTAATTTAAACTTAATTTTAAGTAAATATAAAAAAATTAATTGATGGAAAATTTAAAATTCTAAATGATTGACAAATGACAAATAAAAAAAACCTATTATTAATTAAAAAAAGATTCTAATCAATTATATAACATTTTTTTTTCCTACCTTCACAAGAGCCCTGGTCCTTCTGAAGTCCCTCGTGACACCCCAGCCTAATCAAATACCTTCACAAGAGCCCTGGTCCTTCTAAAGTCCCTCGTGACACCCCAGCCTAATCAAATATCTTTTCACTTTGAAGATGCATTGGTTGCAGATTTAATAGTATGGTTTGCTCCTTTCCTCAGTTGTCTCTGCTCTCTCTGTAATATTTGTTATATAGAGAGCCTGTGAATTTGAGGGAGTATTGTAACGAAATATTCAGAATTAGAAATGTCAAGAAGCAAAATAGGAAGAACATATTTTCTCAATGTAAAACTGTGTAAAGCTCTTCAAGTTTCCTCAGACTGGACTTGTAGAGAGCAGAGTAAAATGAGATTGAAGACAAAACTCATACTTTTATTAAACAAAGCTACACAACCTTTTTTACGCCGAAGGCGTCTCCTACTATGAAATGGACTTCCTATTTTTTCCCATCAACGATTGAAAATCGCAGTGAAGCACTGCAAGATGATTGCCTGAATTTTCACCGTTCGATTTGGACAGTACCTCCCACATCCATAAGACAACGTACACTGTTCCAACCTTTCCCAGCCTTCGAGGATTTGAAAAGTTGTGCGGATACATTTAAATTAATAATAAAGTGAGAAACATTGCTATGGTTGCAGAGCCCAATCTCAAAACAGCTAGCCATAATCAAAGTATTTTAAGATAATTAGGCCATAATCAAAGTATTTTAAGATAATTAAATAACGCATGTATTATACCAGTGATGCATTGGCTAATTAATTACTCGAATTATGACGATCGTCAAATTCTTCTAGAAAATATTAACTGTGAACCAGAATCATGAAGCTATGTTTAACATAGGAGGAGGATCGGAAAAAATAAGAATACAGGATCAGATTTGGGTTTTAGAAACAATCTTTCTATTCAATTGGGTTTATTATGTTTTCCATTAACTAACACAGGATAAAAGAGAATGGTTCAATATCTCTTCTACACCAGCTTATAAACAAAATCCATATACAGAAACAACCATATAGATAAAACCACACAAAGAATCCCTTCATTCAGCAGTAAATAACATAACTAATTTAGAATGAAATCAAACACAACCAAAAAATGATCTCTCAGCACAGATTCCACATAAAATTCGCTTAGACCATGCCAAGCAATTTATCGGATCCTGCACAGTTGTGTCATGCTAATGGAGAATTTAAAAGGAGGACAGCATAACCCTATCGAAAAAGAATTCTTTTTAAAATGAGATGAACCAAAACCAAACTACATTCTGCTACTGCAATCTGAAAAAACAAAGCACAACAGATAAATAAATAGAGCACACCATAAAACAAAGCAGACCTTACCAAACTAAGCGCTTGAAAATGCTATGTCCAGGAAATCTATACATAAGCAAATGGATTTACTGTAACCATGACGGTGATGAGACGGTTGCTAATCAACAAAATATTGCTACATGTGAAATTTATGTAATCAAGAAACTTGTCTTGGCAGCCACTGGTTTGTGCCTAATTTAGGCTAACACAATCTATTCACAATAAAACAAAAAATACATCTAAAAAACATTGACATTATAGAGCTATTAGAGTTTTGAGCCTCCATGAAAAAATATTGGATATCAGTTGAGAATTTCTCAGTACACTCTGTCTGGTTACTTGTACACTCTGCCAATGAAAAAATTTGAGGGTAGTCAAGGCTTCAATTCCTTGGCTCTAAACTCTCCAAAAACTTACCTGCAGTAATTCTATGAGAAAACTTGGGCGATAACTGCTATTAAGAAACTTACCTGCAGTAGTTACTATTAGAAAACCTAGCTAACTTGCAATTCCAAACGTGGAATGCATGCATGCCTTTTGATAGATTCTAAACTAGTTCTTAATTCTTTTTGAGTCTCCATATTATTTGGTAACTTTAAGTCAAATGGAATTACATCTGGTAATAAAAAAATGTGCTAGGTTTAGGTGAACAAAATATTGGAGACCTTTTAAAATTTCTTCTAAATTTTTATTTAAATATTAAACTTTTTGAAAAGACTCTCCCAACAGATTTGTTTAAATAATGAGTTTAATAATATTTGTTCTAGATGATGTGTTGACGTTTATTAGGTGTGATATGTTTTGATTTTGTTAGAGATATATAAAAAAATTAAATTGTCTACTATTTCTATTTTTGTTAGGAAAAGGTTTTATGTGGTTGTTTAGTTTTTAAAAAAAAAATCAATTATCAGTCAAATGAAATAAGAATTTCTTATTTGGCTTTAATAAAATCTATACAACACTTTAAATTCACATTTAAATAGTTAAATTCATTAATCTTGTCTTTAAACATTCAAAATAACATTATTAAGAAAACCAGATTTAATAAACACTTATTCTTTTATAAATGCATAACCCCCTAATATAATAATCCTTTTGAACTCTCCTATTTCTTTTTTCATTTTTTACATTCACTTTCTCCATTTTATTTCCCTTCCTATGTGGAATCAACCAATATTTAGAAAAAAAATTGTTTAAATATGGACGATTTAGGCATGATTGAAAGAGATGTAATTGAAATATATTATTTATTTACAATGGTTTTATATGTCATGTTAGATAGTAGGAATAACAATCTCTCAACAAAAGGCAAAAAATCAAACATTTTTTTATTAATTATAAATATTAGTCATTTGCCAAGTCAACGCAATAGTCCAAACTTGGAAATAATTTCCCAATTTGGCCAAACAAAAAATATTTTCATTTAATATAATACAAATTTTTATCAACATTATCAAATGCAAATTTTTCAAATAATAAAAGAATTATTTTGTTCCCTAATTTATTTATTCAATATTTCTACTTTGTCTTTATGTTCATTTTTATTATTGCTTACTTCCACATTTCTATAATTTGCAAATTTCACATATGCAAAAAAAATAAAAATAAAAAATAAATTAATTTTATTATCTTTATGCAATTCATTTCACACTCACTATCTTCCATATAAGTCCAAATCTAAAAAATGGACATATATAAAATTAATTATCATTATATCCCCTATTTTTCCTTTTCACTTGAATCATGCAAATTTTAAATACTTTGTATCTTTTATATATAAATTTCAAGTATACAAATCATTCAAGAGAAAATAGTATGTGAGTAATATTCTATGCTCTATTTTTTGTTTTATTTTAAATAATACAAATTTAAATAACTTATATCTTTTATATATAAATTTTAAGTATACATTTCTTATTCAAGATGTTAAAAACAATACATATTTTAAGTTAATTATTATTCTCTTTATGTAGTTCATTTAAAAGTCACCATGTTTTAAAACTTGCAAACCATGTATTATCAAATATTAACAAATATTTTATCTTTTCATATTTTGTGGTAGTGTATGTTTCAATAAATGACTTTTTATAGAATTGTCTCCAATTTAGTGATCTATTGGATATTGATCTTTTTCTTTTTATGTGGATGATTTCAAATTGATAAATTATTATCTCTATATGGATAGTTATTTTATTTGTGAAACTTATTAACAATTACTAACATTGTTGTCATTTGCCTCCTTAATTTACATGTTTTTGTGCTCTCCATACTATTTACTTATAATATTAGGAGATTTTTTAAATGTTCTCTCTACCTTCCTCTCTATCTGTATCTCATAATCTTTCTCTCTCCCTATTACAAACATAATATGAGCATTTTGGTAATGGAGCTTGATTATCTTCTCCATTTACAGGTTTCATTATAGTTGTGTTTAGATCCCACCAAGTGGGTGCATAGTAGATTTGCTAAATGCCCTGTCAATTGACTTCACATATTGCACGCATACATGCAAAAAATAGAACAAAATTTTTCATAATTGACCTTCCATATCTCCTCTGCATACCCATTGCACACCAAGGTGCAATTGCTAGTTAATAAGTAGAGAAACTTTTAAAAAGTGTCTGATAACATCGAATGTAGTTGAGTGTATTTTTAATGGCGAACACGAGACAAAACAATTATTTCATTATGTTGGGAAACATGTGAAATGCACAGGGAAGCGCTTTACAAATGTACGTTACGGTAAACTGCAGTTTGAAAATTTTCAATGAAAAAAAATACTGCAGTTTGAAATACACACGGAAACAGTTTACCGATAGACGATACGGTCAACAGCAATGGCTGAATATTTTAAAATTTTGTAGTGGGCAAAGGCCAATGTCTATCCATTATGGTGGATCCCTGAGTCAAATTCCACGCATTACAAGGTTTCCAAGATCAGTTTTGTTGAAAACTGAACCTAACAATGATAGACTCCACACTCTTGACGGATATGGTTGGTGGATGTGCCAAGAAACATAAATAAAAATGTTAACGGGCAGTTTTCAAACTATACTCAGATTCGATCGGGTGCTTTTAATAACATGGGCACCAACTATATCGAATCTTCCATTAAAACAACAGCAATTGCATTCTTCTGGCTTTTGAGGTAAGCAGGCCTTTCTCTATTCTTCAAATTTCTCTCACAGAGGCTTGTTTATTTTGATCTAGATGATGGTTAGTCAGGGTTTTACTGTTTTAGTTGACATAGTTTGAGAGTAAATCTTTTTGGGAAAATTGTGTAATTTATTTGTATGAACATTTCGAATCAAACCCTGATAATGAAATAATGGAGTTTAATGATGCAAATAAAGTACAAATCGTGTACACTACAGATTAAGGTTGCCAGTTTTGGGTTTTCTTTTCACTGATTTTGTTTGAAGTTGCTTTTGCTCTTCCAATGCTTATCACTTATGTAAGTTTTGCAGACCATTGGATATATTTGGTTTGTGTAGATGTTAAATTAAATTAATCTGTGTGAGGGCCTTAAGTAGAAAACAAAAATAGGAATTACAGACTGAAAAGATGTTGGTTGAATGGATTGAGCTTGAAATGAGTAAATCAATTTGTATTTCTTATAAAATCCAAGTTTAAGTTTGGTACAGATGATGTGTTGAAGTGTAAAAATTGAGTAAAATAATCATATCCAATGTTAGATGAATTTTACAGATTAGTTACCCCTTGGTAATGGCATCTAGGCATAGTTTTCCTTTTAAAAACAGACTGGAAAACATTTTTCGCTTTGAGAGATTGCCTTCATGAAGAGATTGCCTTCATGAAGAGATTGCAGCAAAATGGTTAAATGCAATGAATTTAAGGAATTTTTGTAAAATTTGTTTTTAAACAGCACTCCTTTGATAATGTGTAGGAGATAGAATGTGATTTAGCATTTCTGTCCATGCAAAGAAAATCTCAGAGATCATCAAGTCTGCAAAAGAAGCTGAGAATTAGTCCTGGGTTCCCTTTAATGAAAACTTGACAGAATGATCACTGAACGGAACAATGAAGAGATGCATTTTAATTTTTTTAGAAGGAACAATCCTTTCCTTCTTGCCACTTTTAAAATGTGACAGTTATATACTGTTACAAAGTTAAAGCATTCTGTCAAATTTTGCCATCACAGATGGATAGGTGAAGGTATATGAAGAACTGTCTTGCAATAGAGAGGTTTGTTGTTATGAGCAACAAACCTTGTTGGTAAACCTTGGATCAAATTGTGAGCATCCTTTAGCGCAGTGTGTGTTTGTTATACTGGGGTTTGTTGTAGCCATACCAAAAAATTCGTATCATGTCATATTTCAAGCTAAACCTCGTCTTTTTGTCATCTCAAGAGTTATATTTCATAGCTTTATCATAGCCATCTATGCTGTTCTTGTTGTCTCCCATTCATGTTTTTGCAAGATCAGTGAATATACCTTTTAAAAACATTCACAATAGCGAAGAATGGATTTCAAATGATGAAAAGGAAACAAATTTCGAGTCAAAGAAATCGGTGGAGGAATGGAGCGGAGTGCGCACATGTATGGGTAGTTATAAATTTTACAAAGTCTGTGATGAGTACCGATCAGCAGGTCTTCTCAAACGAAAGGCAACGATTTCATTAAGTGCAAATTCTAATGCCATCTTTGACGGTGCGCCATTGTGCAGGAGGAGCAAAATTTACAAGTCAAAAACATGCAAACAGTTAATTAGGCGTGCACCTTAGTGTGTAGAAGCTAATTTTCGAAGTGAGAAATCTGTGTAGACATAGTATAACACCCTATTGACAGGAGAATTAGAAAATATGAAGTTAAAACTTGCCGGTGTATGTTATGGTGCACACCCTATTGAACACAAACAGATTTCCAACAAACAAAAAGCTGCAATCATATTCACAAGCGTTCCCATTCAATAGATTTGTGAGTTTTGAGTTGTCAAGGTTGTAAGGTGATGCATGGTGCATTCCAAAAAGAGGAAAGATAAATTCTTGAACAACAAATTGGCAATGCCATAATAAAGCATGCATCATTCATAAGGAAACACATTTTTTTCAAAAATGAAGTGAGTGCTGCACAAGTCTACCAATAGCATGCACCTTTAAACATGAAAACAATTTTTTGAAAAATGGAATTGGTACCCATGAATAGGGGGCACCTATCTGTTGAGTGACATTTCTTTTGAAAACCAAAGGGAAATCTCCTGCTAATAGTCAGGCACTTTTGTATGCATTGACTGGATTATAATTTCAGTTTGTGCACATGCAATATATAGAGTTCACCCTTATTGAAGGAGAAAAACAGCAGAAATTTTCATCACATCAGCAGTGATCTTTGTCTTTTGGAAGAGGGGTTTTACATCAGTCTTCGCCATTTCTTCAGTGATCTTTATCTTGGCCATTACAGTCATCTTTTCAGACAGCAGGTTTAGCTCAAAATATCTGGAGATTCCAGCAGATGCGCCTGATTTTGGAAGGTTTTGTCATCAGTTTCAATTGATTTCCAGTGCATTCAGCAAGGTTTTGTATTCCACAAATTTCGGATTCTTTTTTTTTATGTTAAAATTCAGCTCTTGTATTCAGCCAAACCCTTGGTTTTGCATGCTGCCTCAGATTGCTTAGAGTTTTGACACACTTTCAATAGGCTATTGATTGACCAAAAACAAGGTATCAACATTGTATTGGCATGTTTGAAGATGAAAATTTTCATATGCTCTAGGGATTTGGGGTACTCGAGTTTGAGATTTCCAGCTAAGGTTTGGTGTAAAGTGTTGGCTCTCAAAATTGTTATCCACTATTCTAGACATTGCATAAAACTTAAAGCTTGGGATGCATTGTTATTGGTGTGAACAGGGGTATTATCTAACTGTTTTACCTTAAGTCCTATTCACACTAGTGTAGTTAAGTTTATTTAGGGTACGTACACATAGGATACTTCTCACTTTATGTAAAATATCATAAAATCGAGACACTTGTCATAATCTTATGTTATCCTATATCTTACCTTGACCTATATAACCAAGGGTATCCCATACATTACCCATATTGTATATGCTTATTCTATTTGCATTCTTGAGAAGGGAATATAGTTTATTCTTGTCATATTAATCTTCTCACAATATGCTTATTCTATTTGCATTCTTGAGAAGGGAATATAGTTTATTCTTGTCATATTAATCTTCTCATTTCATTGTGCAAGCCTCTAGACCTTGGGTGGCTATCTCCATAGCGTAATCTTACCTTAATGATACATTATGATTAGACACTTCTATCGTACATTTTTGTTTGTTGTACCTTTTGTGGCCCCATCTACCACTTTAGCCATTAGTGGATGTTATTATTTGATTTATATTTGAGCTAACAACTCTTATTCAAACTTGAACTTCAATTCATATTTTTGGATAAGTATGGCTAGATTAACATTGGTAGATTTTCTATATTCACCAAATTAATAAGAAGTAACTTGTTTACTGCAACTTCGTTTCTAGAATCTAAAATGGACACTGCTAGTGCTACCACAGATATTGTTGAATACCAGAAATAAAGCAGCAAGATAAAATATACCTCTTCAAAGTCTTGAATAAAGAAAGAGAATCATGGATAGTGGAAACTAATTTTCTAGCCACACTATTGAAAAAGCAACTTACTTATAAGTAGGTGAGAGGTGCTTTGGTAGCCTTGTCTGCCTGGTTTTTATTCAGTCCTCTACTCCAAATCGTTCTCTTGACCAATCTTGTTTATGGATTTTGGTTTACTGTAGAGCTATTGGACTGAATTGCAACAAACTACATGAAGCAAAATGCTGTACTGGCGGCTTTTGTAGGATACCAAATTTATGTTAAGGATTTATTGTTTTATACAGGACAGTTTTTCAATGTCCTGTATAAAACAATAATGTAAATTGACAAAGTAGAAATGTAAGCTACTGCTTCAAATAGTAAACTTTTTTAATTTCATTTGTTTGATGAAAATTGTACAGTGAAGCAAACTTCTGTTGCCAATAGAATCTTGTGACAAGTAATACGCATTTATTTTAATTTAACTATAATTTTGCAGTCTCAACAACCTTTACAAGGGATAGCAATGGTTAATTCTTGTGTTTGAGTTGTTAAAAATCATATGAATAGAGGAATAATATTTAGCATCAATTTGTGAATGCTTCTATTTTGTGTATATTACTTTAATTTGGTAGTCAATTGACACAGCAGATTGTGTTCAATATGTATGATTATTCTTGGTGTTTGTCATTCAGGAATCAGAATAGTCTAATTTTACAGATGATACAGCATATACAATTCTCACATAAAGTCTTACAGATTCTGTTCTCTGTCATTAGTTTCCCATAATTGTTATCTATGGATGTACATGAAACCAGGAACTTCTTTTCAACCATTGAATCATGATAGCCTATTCATTGGCTGATTTGTAATCTTCAGTTTTATTTCTTGTTTTTTTGGTCCATGCAGAATGTGAATTTTTTCATTTGGGAATAGCATTGAGAGGAATTGATATAAGATTGTCTGAGTTGAGCTAGCATTTTCATTTACTTTCAAGTGATAGGAAACAGGTTCCAACTGCAAAGAGCATGCAGCAGGCTGGTAATTTGACCTTGGGAACAGATGCCAACTGCATAAGGCATACAGAACTCTGGTAATTTCTTCTCGTATACAAGAAGGCAATATGAAATACACTGGCTGCTTAAGGGCAATTGCAAAATCATTTGTCAAGAAAACTTCTAAGAACCATTATGTTTACATAACCTCTTGTGTACTGGTTCTCATCCTCCTGCAGCTTTGGGCATATGAAAAGAAACCTGAATGGATATTATTCAAGTGGAAGGAAACAATCGATAAAAATTATCCATTATCCCAACATTTTGAAAATGCCAATGAAAACAATTGGTTAGTGAGCAGCGATGAGCATGATATTTCAGCGAAATGTGTGCCAAATAATGAATTAGAATTAACTGCTGCAGAAGCTCAGTGCTTGAGAAAAGCTTTGCTCAATAAATTTGAGCAAAGGCAGTCTAGTCTCAACATACAAGAACAAAATGCAGCAAATAACAATCGACTTTTAAATTTTCTTGTTGCAATCCTGCGTCAAAATTGTAGCAATCCAGAAAAAAAAACTGAAAAGGAAGCCTTAGAGCATGATGCTGAAGTGCTGAAATTCAAATTGAAGGATTTGGAAGGTAAGCTACAAAAATCTGTGACATTTTTACCTTTAAAAGATACAAGGTTCGCAGGATTAACGGATTCTGAGCAGACCTGGTTCATGAGCACTTTAAGAGTAATAAATGATGGCGGCAAACTGGAGTTCTTTTCCTTTCCATCAGATATCTCCAATGATAGGATTCTTTGTCTTCAGGGAAGGAATGCCCATGATGGTTCCCAAAATTCCTATGGATTTGCCTGGAAAATGCAATTGCCAATCAATTCAACTTTACTTCCTGGTCTAACATTTGTATCTGACAACTATTACGATTATTCAAATCCCTGGCACAGCTTGACAGCATTAGCAGGTTTTGTAAATTGGTACAAAGAAAATGAATGTGCTTCACCAGAAAGATTTGTTCTTTATCACTGGGGAGAGCTTGTCAAGACCATGGGCTCCTGGGTTTCAAATATCATGCATGCTTCCTTGGGTCGCCATGTAGAAGTAGATTCCTTAGAATATGGTGATGGACCTGTTTGCTTTGAAAAGGCAGTAGTAATGCGTCGAGGAATCGGGCGTTTATCCTTGGATAAAAGAATTTTGTTGTTTGATCTGATTCGCTGCAAGGTACGGAAATTCTGTAATGCTTCTGGAGGACAGCGCTTTATCAACGGGATTCAAGTTGTTAATTTAACGCTTCTCGCACGAACTGGGAGCAGATCTTTTGAAAATGTATCAGTTGTTGCCAATGTCTTAGAGAAAGAATGCAAGAAGGTTTCTGGTTGCAATTTCCGTCTTGTGCATATAGCTAATTTAACTTTTTGTGATCAGGTATTGCCCACTTCTTTCTTCATATATCTGCTTTCTCAAGTTAATATTTTCATTTATTCCTTTACATCTTTTGGCTGTGAATTGCAATTGTACATTAGCCTACGCCTCTGGTACCTTTACAAGGATGGCTGTTTTAAATGGAAGGCCCAAATATATGATTAGGACAATCCAGTGTCTAAAATATTGAAGTGGATTCCAAGTTCTTACATGCTGCTCAATTTAAAGATAAGAAGCTTGGAAGTTGTTCCGATGCATTTTCCAAAAAAACATAATGGTTTACAATCTGATAACTGTGGGTGAATGTGTATAATTCAGCAATTAGTGAGTATGTCATGGGAACATGAATTATAGGGCTGTTTGAACTTTTGACGAGTAGCTCATTCTTGAAACTTCCAAATAAACAACATACTCTAGGCCTCACTTCTTGAAAATGTTCTTTAAAGAAATAAAAATATCCAGAATCCAGATAACTTGAAATCATAATAAATTCTATTTGTCAGTCAAATTAGATATTTTTTCGGTACTCCATTTCAGCTTTAGCCCAACCTCTTATTTGGGATTACAAATCTCATCTTGCAAAGCATATCTTAGCTTTAATCTTTTAAGTTGTTGGCAGACATGATCATACAATTAAAAATATAATAGGTTTCATCAAAAGCACTAATTAACCCACATGTAAGTACATTGGGAGAACTATTTGCCAGCAGTGATAATGATATGAGGGACATCCATTTTTTTTTCGTAAATGGGGATAAAATCCTTGGTTTATGTATGCTGGTAGTGGAAATTCTAGTAGAAAACCAATGTGATCTCAATTCGCAAACATATCTTAGCTTTAGTCTATTAAGTTGTTAGCAGACATGATCATACAATTAAAAATATACTAGGTTTCACCAAAAGCACTATTTGCCAGTAGTGATAATGATACGAGGGGACATCTTTTTTTTTAAATGGGGATAAAATCCTTGGGTTATGTATGCTGGTAGTGAAAATTCTAGCAGAAAAACAATATGATCTCAATTCTTAGTTAGAATCAATGGTTTGTTGGATTCCATCCATACTGTAGACAAGTATTAATGCTATATGGTATAGCTGCAATATTCCATTGCTTGGGACTTCCATTGTCCTATCCACACTTTATTAATCATTCATTTTAGAGTGCAATAATACATTTCATCTTCTTTATTGTTAAACAATGATTGTTAGAAAAACATGCATTTCAAGGGCATATAATCTTAATATGAAGGTTTACTCATCTTGACTAGGTTTTTCTTGATCCTTTGGTACAAAGGTTTTGTGTGAGATTTTGCCAAGATCAAGGGCACAATGAAAAGTACAAAAGAGAGACAATAGTATGACAAGAACAAATTGTATTCTCACCAATATACAAATGATCAACTGGATTAACCAATACAATGAATATAGGCTTGCATATAGAGGCAAGGCCAAATGGATATGTGAGCACACAATCATGACATGTGGCTCAATGAGAAACAAGGGTAGGTAAGAAAAAGTAGGGGTAGGTAGGAGAAATAATATAATATTCCACAAGAGGTGGATGACCCACCAAATGTGGAATGTAACAACAAGATAAGACCACAAAAGGTGGAATTTCTCCTATAAGCTACATCCCTATGTGCACACTTCCCTAAGTGTCTCATATCCAAACTACGATGAGATACATTATCCTAAGTTAACTTAAGTAAAGTGTAATTATATCCTGTAAGAATAAATAATTACACCAACACCCCCCCTTAAGTCCAACTGAGGGGAATGAAGACTCAAGTCAACAATGCAAGATGGCTCCCGGCTACTAGGCCATGATAGGCATCCATGTACAATATGCAAATGCAAGCAAACCTATGCAATGCAATCTCTCACAAACGGAGAAAGGGAGAAAACCTAGTGGGAAAAAACTCCCCCCCAAAAGAGAGATAAATGTACAAAGAGACTCTCAAAGAAGAAGGACAAAACCTCAAAGAGGAAAAAGTACCCCCCATAAGAGAGGGAGGAGAAGTCAGCTGATCCCCCCTAATGAGACATCCCGCACCCCAAAGAGAGCTCGCAACTGCTGGAACTTACTCTCAGTGAAGGGTTTGGTGAATATGTCTGCAACCTGCTCCGTTGTAGGACAATACTACAAATCAATGACTTGATCCAGAACTAGCTCTCGGATGTAGTGCATATGAATCTCGATGTGTTTGGTCCGCTGATGCTGAACCGAGTTCTTCAAGATTGCAATAGCACTTTAATTGTCACAATGTAGAACTGTCGGTCGTGGAGTGGAGAACCCAAACTCTGTGAGAATATGCAGAAGCCAAATAGTCTCAGTCCCTGCGTTAATAGCCCTGCAATACTCAGCCTCAGTCGAAGAGAGAGCAATAGCATGCTGCTTCTTGCTCTGCCAACAAATGGGGCCCGAACCAAGGTGGAAGCTTTAACCAGAAGTAGACTTGCGATCATCAAGATCGCCAGCCCAATCAGAGTCTGTGTATCCAACCAAGCGAAGTCCTGTGCCTGCTGCATAGTGAATCCCATAATGATGTGTACCCTGGATGTAGTGTAGGATGCGTTTGGTGGCTTTCCAATGAAGCTCATGTGGTTCCTGCATGAAGCGAGAAACCATGCCAACCACAAATGAAATGTCAGGGCGTGTGTGAGTCAAGTAGATGAGACTACCCACAAGCTGATGATACAATGTGGCATCAACTGGTGGAGAAGAGCACTTAGCCTCAAGCTTGATTCCTGAAAGAAAGGGAGTCGATGCAGGCTTACAATCAGCCATATGAAAGCATGCAAGTAGATCAAGAGCATACTTGGGCTGCGATAGTGTAATCCCGGAAGGTGACTGTGAAATCTCTATCCCGAGAAAGTAGTGCAAAAGACCCAAGTCAGTCATAGCAAATCTGTCATGCAAAGCAGATTTGACACTGCTAATGATGGATGTAGTGCTCCTTGTAATGTTCAAATCATCAACATAGAGCACAAGTATCAAGTGTGAATCATCCTGTCGCAAAATGTAGACATTCAGATCAGAATGACACCTGGTGAACCTTGCTAAGAGAAAGGAATCCATCTTGGCGTACCAAGCCCTGGGGGCCTGCTTAAGGCCATAGAGAAATTTCCTCAGTCTGCAAACCAATGAAGAATCCTGGATGAAACCCTGTGGCTACTCCATATATATCTCCTCATCAAGATCCCCATGAAGAAAAGAACTCTTCACATCCATCTGATGTACAACCCAACCATGAGTTGCAGCAATAGCAAGTGTCAAGCTAATGGAGTTCATCTTGGCTATGGGCACAAAGGTCTCAATACAGTCAACACCTGGAACTTGTGAGAAACCTTTCGCAACAAGTCAATCCTTATACTTATCCACACTACCATCCGCTGCAAACTTGGTCCGATAGATCCACTTACATCGAACCATCTTTCTCCCCTTAGGGAGAGGGACTAACTCCCATGTGTTGTTCCTTATCAAGGAACTATACTCTTCCTCCATAGCTTGGTCCCACTCAGGAACCCCTGATGCTTCTTGAAATGTCTGTGGATCGGAAGCGGTAGCAAGGTATGCATGTGGAAGGTCCTGATGTTGTGATCGAGTCCTCCGTGTATTCGAAGGATCCCCAACAAGAGAACCCGCTGAATCAAGTGTCTGTCGAGCCCAATGAGGTCTAGGTGGAGGTGGAGATCGAGGCTCCTCAACTGCAAGTGGACCCTGCGGAGGTGTAACCCTGCAAGTCGGAGTTGAAGGAGTCTCACCATCTGAATCACTATCCACAATGGAGGAAGGTAGAGGAGGAAGAGAGGCTAAGCTAGGAGAGTTTTCCTCAAAATAAACACTCCTCTCAATAAACACCTCATGTGTCTAAGGATCCATCAATCGATATGCCTTAACACCCTCGGGATATCCAACAAAAATACAAGGCCGACTTTGAGGTTCCAATGCCTTGCGTTTCTGCGGAGGAATGCGAGCCCATGCTGGACACCCAAAGACTCTGAAATGTCTCACAATCGGTTTCCTACCAGCCCAAGCCTCAAAAGGAGTAATGCCTGTCAAAGCTTTGTGAGGAACCCGATCTTGGACGTGTGTGGCACAACTGATAGCCTCTGCCCAAAAGGCGAGATCAAGAGAACGTGCATGTGTCATACAACCAGCCATTTCTTTGAGAGTTATATTCTTGCGTTCTGCAACTCCATTCTGTTGTGGAGTGTAGGCAACCGAATGCTGAAGATCAATCCCCTCAAAGGTACAAAAATCCTCAAGTCTTTTGTTCACATATTCCCTTCCATTCTCTGTGCGAAGAATCTTGACCACTTTCCTTGATTGCTTCTCCACACGAGCCTTGAAGTCTAGAAATCTGTCAAACACTTCACTCTTATGAACAAGAAAATAGACCCAAGTGAAGCGGTAGTAGTCATCAATGAAGGTGAGGACATAGCGGGCCCTACTAAATGAAGGTGATGGAAATGGACCTGCTATCATTGTGAACAAGTTGAAGAACTTCCAAAGCTCTCCAAGCTTTCCCCTTATCAAACTTCTCCTCGGGATGCTTGCCCATGGAACACCCTGAATATACACCCTCTGAAAAACTGATTCAAGGTAGACCTGTGACCATGTCTTTAGTGCTAAGCTGTTGAAGATAGCGGTAGTTGAGGTGACCAAACCGCTCATGCCATAGCTTACTTTTTGAATTTGAATGAGTAAGCAAGGCCCTAGAAGGAGAACTTGGCACAAAGTGGGAGAATGAATAAAGTCTTGAGTTGTCATTGACTTGTCCCACTGCTACCAAGGCATCGTTATCAAGTTCCTTTACCACTATTGAATCAAGTGTAAACTCAACCTTTTTCTCATTCCCATAGTGAGTGATTTGGTAGATAGAGAGAATATTGGTAGACAAGTTAGGAACATAAAGGACATTCTCAAATGTTCCATCATCCATGTCAACCGAACCTTTCCCTTCAAGCTCAACTTGAGTATCATCACCTATGTAAATGTGAGTACCTTTGATGGCTCCAATGAAGAAAACTGCTCCTTTGTAGAACCCATGTGATAAGAGGCACCCGTGTCAAGTATCCACTGCTGTGAAGAACCTGTTTTAGCCACAAATGCTTGCCCTTTTCCCTTAGACTGTGAGGAAGTGGAAGGAGATGAATCCTTCTTGTTGTAGGCGGATGGCAAATTGATGTTCTTCTTAAGAAGATTTGTCAACTCATCAACTTGCTTGGTGTGGCATCTATGCTCATCATGACCATACTTTTTGCAATAAGCACAAGTTGGTTTATCCTTCTTAGGTGGTGTCCCCTTCTTGGAAGAGGATGAAAAATCGCCTTGTGATGGAGAGGATGGTTGTCCTTTTTCCTGCTGTGGCTTTGACTTAGATTGCTTCTTCTTCTTGTTGGAATCTTTGCCTTGACTCCCTTGATTAGCCACCAAAGCCTTGGACTTTGAAGACTTGAGAATCCCCATGTTCAACAACTTAGATTGTTCCAACATCAACATTTTTGTGAAAGCATCAAATGTAGGCATAGTGTAGGAACTCCCCACTGTCAAACGATGAGTTTGGAAGCTAGAAACAAATGCTGCATATTCAAGTGAAAGCTTGTCCAACAAGTTGAATATCAACTGAGCATCCTTTTTGTCAATTCCGCAATCCTTAAGCTTTGCTCTTAGCTCATTTGCTTTGGTGACATAATCTTGAATTGTATCAAAACTCTTGGGATCCAAGTTGGTGAGCTCATTGTCAATCTTGTAACCTTTGATTTCATCAACTTGACCATACATTTTCTAAAATATTTCCCAAGCCTCTTTGATTGTAGAACACTTCTCAATGTGAAAAATGAGGTCATCTGATACATAGTTATGCAAAGTTCCAAGAGCCATGCAATTTTTAGTGAGCCATTCTAACTGAGCATTAGGATCAACCTTAAGATCTGGCGGTGTTGCTATTGTTCCATCTATGTAATGTGCGAGTCCTTTTTCCATTAGTTTGCTCCATAATTTAATTTTCCAAGATGTATAATTATGAAGAGTTAAAGGTGGAAATTTATGAGGACTCATGGCAACAAAAATGAAAGAGCACAAGGAAAGAGAGGCACAATCACACAAGACACCCCCCCCAAATTCACTCAATCAAAGAACCCCCCCCCAAAAAAAATGATGATTTGGCACTTTATACTTAGTGCATGTACAATGGGCCACTCGCAAAAAATGGCAAAGTGGACTTCTGATTTCAACTTTACAATTGCCTCAAAGAGACCAAAGGAGACTCAAATTGAAAATGCAAGAGATCTAAACTAAGATCCAAGCAAATTACAAGTACCAAGTAGGCCAAAAAGGACCAATATCTGAAAGTATAATATCTACTCAAAATCTCTGAAAAACTGATCACAGATTATGAAAGTAGACGAAAAAATATGCACTTAAAAAAAAAACGGCACCAGAAAAGGAGGTCGTATGAACCCAAACAAAGCCTTTGAAGTTGCAAAATTGAGGATTGGATAGGTACAGCTGAGAGAATCTGAAAATTCTGAAAACCTATTCACCAAAATCAAAAAATAACCACACCACTGCGAAGAGCACGAAAAATTAGCCCAAATAAAAAAAACTTGCACCCAAAAAGGAGCAAATTAAGCAAGTTATGAGCCTCCAAAGTTGACCCAAAAAACAAACTGCTCAATGGAAAGGGGTCTAAAATTTTCAAAAAAGTGTTGACGTAGGCTGACATCAGCAAATCACTGTGTTAAATTTGACGGCCGTATGACCGTCAAAATGGCCTTTGCACCCCCTAGCTGACCGTACGAAAATGTTGACATGGCATTGACTGTATGGATGACGTGGCAACCAACTGGGCAGGTGACGTGTCATTGAGTTTGTCCATGGGCCAGTGGCCCCCTGCCACGTGGCAGACGTGGATTCGTCGGGGGCGCTGACGTGTTGCAGCGATGGGAGGTCGTCGGTGGTTGCTGGTGGTCGGACTGGTGACAGGCTGGTGGCCGGAGCTGGTGACGGGCCAGAGCCGATGGCCGGAGCGGCGGAGAGGGCCAGCTAGTAGGTGGTTGTGGGGTGTTGCGGTGAGCGGTCAATGGTGACGCTGCGGTGGTCGGCGGTGCCGGCAAGGAGCTGCGGTGGAGCCGACGGTAGTGTCGGTGGGAAGGCAGGGAGGAGATCGTCAGCAGGTCGGCAACGCAGCGGGGGCCTGTAGGAAGCACGACAGGGTACGGTTGACAGTAGCCGGAAAGTACAGTACGCTCTGCAAGTCGTACTACCCGAATTGGGTAAAAAATTCCTCCAACACCCAAAATTCGACTTTCACCAAAATAGGTCAAGTTTATACTCGATTTTTATGGAAATGGCCTTCCGGACGCAATGGTGAGGTCGAAAACGCTCTAGGATGTCTCCAAAACACGCAACACCTCAGATCTGAAAATAGAAGCCTTTCAAGATGTCTCCCAAAACCAATCAGTGAAGCCCCAATGGCTCTGATACCATGTGAGATTTTGCCAAGATCAAGGGCACAATGAAAGGCACAAAATAGAGACAATAGTACGACAAGAACAAACTATATTTTCATCAATATACAAACGATCAACTGGATTAACCAATACAATGAATATAGGCCTGCATATATAGGCAAGACCAAATGGATATGTGAGCACACAATCATGACATGTGGCTCAATGAGAAACAAGGGTAGGTAAGAAAAAGTAGGGGTAGGTAGGAGAAATAATATAATATTCCACAAGAGGTGGATGACCTACCGAATGTGCAATGTAACAGCAAGATAAGACCACAAAAGGTGGAATTTTTCCTACAAGCTACATCCCTACGTGCACACTTCCCTAAGTGTCTCATATCCAAACTACGATGAGATGCATTATCCTAAGTTAACTTAAGTAAAGTGTAATTATATCCTATAATAATAAATAATTACACCAACACTTTGCCTAAACAATCTCCAAACCCATCTTGAAACAAAAATTTTAGAGTGACTTGTGCATCACCAAACATTTCAAACTAGAACAAAATATACAGTAGAATCGTTCTTCAACGATAAGAGGAAGCTCCCTAAGATCTAACTAAAAATAAAAATAACAAAATTTACAAGCATGCATACTATACAATTTATCAATTGATGTGCAAGCATGCATAGTATACAATTTATCATTTGATGTGTTTTGCATGAAACATAAATATCTATGTTTTTACCTTGTATGTAAGTGCCAGACTGATAATAATTAGGACTTGTAGCGACATTTTCAAATTAAGTAGGGTAAATGAAATCCAAGCACAAATGGAGATTTCTTACATTTAAAGCATAAGCCAATATTTTATAGTAAATGAAGATTTAAAAGAGTAACACTGCATGATTCCAACTATTGCTGAAATAAAAGATCAGTAAATTACCATCACCCCAAGATGGTTAAATGGACAAACATCATATGATTCTAGAAAATAAATTGCTAGACGAATACACAAAATTATTAATTTATTGAGTAATAAGCATTTATGCATATCTTCACAGAGTTACTTAATTCACAGAAAATTACAAACATAGATTTTACAATTATTGAATAACAATTCAACAATTTCTACAGCATAAGCTTTACGTCCACTATCCTCTGCTACACAAAAACACAATGGTCTGACCTCAAAGTTCAAATGAAAATCTTTGGCAAATGCTTCCACTGGGAAGCTTCCATGCAGCATCATCGAATAAAAATAGAAAGCTCATGAAGTTTTGCAACCTAGAACTCTTATTTTTACTGGTTAGTAGAACAAGATGCACCCTTTGGCCATTTCTCAAAGCCACAAAGAAATCACACTATCAAACTTAGGGGTGGCCATTTTGGCTTGGAAGCCATGTTCAAGGATTATGTTTTCTGTCGAAATTCACTAGAGATTGGCATCGAACCTTAGCCACTGGTCCACATAAGAACAACCGGTTTACTTGACGGATCACCGATCAAGCTTAGTGTTATTTTCACAGGCTGGAACCATGGCAATTGCTTTGTCTTGCTACTGGACCACTATTTATTGAGATTTTGTGACTTAGAGCAATTATGTGCTATAATCTTATAGATTTTGGTTTGATTTTTGTATTTTAATTTCCTCTTTCTTGTACACATGAATGTTGGATTTGTTGTCCCAATACATAATTTATGCTGTGGACCAGCAGATTGCTGTCCCAACAATGAATTATGTATCTGATGCTCTGCAAAAAGGATTAGAAAATCTGTTTGATGGCAACACACACAAGAGCACAAGAAACAAACATTAGTGTTAGCAACAAAAGATTATCCTAAACAGGCATATCAAGAGAGATATTAAGCATGAAATAGAAAGCATATAAACATAGAATGAAATAGCTAATCAAGATGCTCATAGTTGCTCCTCCCTTGTTCCTCTCCTCTCCAAGTCCCAAATGAGTGTAGCTCTCAACTTTTAGCACTAGCCATGGATGCCATATGGAGATTCAAGATGGTTGAATATGATAAGCAAATACTATGCAAGAGTAGATAGTGATGCTATGAAAAAGCTCTATGCTAATGCCAGTATAACAACAATACTCTAAATGCTTCCCCTTTTGCTTGAGGAGAAGGGTTCTATTTATAGAAGAAATGGGGAAATGAAGGGTTAAGATTGAATGGTTTAATCAAGGGCCAAGTTTGAAAGTTGGGGATCCATGTGCACAATTGGCACCAATAAAATGGTGACAAGTGTCAACATAGGATTGGGTTGAGAGAAGAGGTTGGAGGCATTAAAGGCCTGAGAAGACCTCATGGTTATCTAGAAGGTAAGGGTCAAGTCTAAATTAAGATTACCCACTGGATTAAGAGTTAATCCAAGGATAAACCTTTGTGCAAATGTTTAAGAGATAATCATGGTCAAAGCATTAATGGCCTGATGAGACCTTTGGGTTGGGTAGAGGTTGAAGGTTGAAAGCCTTCAATGGTTATCAAAGACTTTGAGCCATTTAGTGGTTGAAGGTTGGAAGCTTTCAAAGGTTATCCAAGACTTTGAGGGTTAATTTGTTGAACACACAAAGCATTAATTGCTTTTCAAAGACTTTGGAGTCTTTGAGAAGTGACTCCAATTTGCTTAGGAATGTGACAATATTTAAGGGATGGATTTAGGCTAATTAGGAAGGGTTTAGAAGAATCTAGAAGGGGTTTAGGCATACAAGTGGATTTTGTAGGAAAATGCAAGTGGGAGAAATTTTGGTATTTTCAATTAAAATAAAATCATTTATTTCAATTAAATGGTGTAAGTTGAATTTGGATAAATATTTAAATAAATATTAATTTATTTAAATGAGAAAAAGAAGATAAAGCATTTAAAATGCTTGAAGACTTTGAGGGAAACCATTAAAGGCTTGAAGACTTTAAGGAAAACCATTAAAGTCTTAAGAAGATTATAGAAGGAAGCCATCAAGTTTGAAGACTTTAAAGCCATCAAGTTTGAATACTTTAAGGGAAACCATTAAAGGTTTCAAGTGGGTGAGGATAAAGGTGATTTAAATAAATTATTTATTTAAAATAATTGTGCAACTTGCTTTTGTAGGAAAATGCAAGTGGGTGGAGGATAAAGGTGATTTAAATAAATGATTTATTTATTTAAATGTGAGAGGTGGGATTTTGGGGGATTTAAATAAATATTAATTTATTTAAATGTGAGAGAACATTTAATTAAATAAATATGATTTATTTATTTAATTAATGGTCTGAATTTGGTTTAAGTGAATTAAATCAAATAAATTGAATAATTTATTTAATTAATAGGAGAATAGGGTTAAGATGAATTAATTAAATATTAATTTAATTAATTATTAATTGATGGTTAAATAATCAAATAAATACTAAGTATTCATTTAATTAAGTGGACAGATTTATGTGACTACATTTGCCCCTCTTTGAGACGGTGCGGTTTATCGCGTCGTTTCAAAGAAAAAAATAGGTGTGAAGAAATGCCCCATAAAATGTAAATTTAATGGGTGGTATGCCCCCTCGAGGGATGGGCCGAATTTTTTTGAAAAATCGGGCGATCTCTCGAAAAAGAATGAAAAGCGGAGGGGAGGTAGAATAGAAGAAATTAGAACTAATGATAAAAGAATGGGAGAAAATGGAGTGAATATGAAGAAACAACAAGCCAGTGGGTACCCTGAGGTCATGCAAGAGATACATAGCAGATGTAGTGTGGGGTTTGGATTGATGCTATACAATTGATCAAAATTGGTTGGACAATCTGGTGCAATCGGTTTAATTGCCTCGGTCAAGTCAAAGCGTGACAATTGATGTCAGTTGGTCGCTTGGACATGATAAAGTCTGAGTAAGTGAATCAAAGTGACCTGATGGTGACTTAGACAATTGATGTAATTGCCCGATGAAGTCAAGGTATATGAAGCAAAATACTCGTTGAGACGTAGACAATTGATGTAATTGTCCGTTGGATTGTGTTTGATTGGTTGATCAATTGATAGTGTGTGCATGTGATGGATGGCTGTGGGGAATCATGGCAACCCCGTTGAGACTAGGTCATTGTGATAAATGCCTGATGTAGTCTAGGATTACCATAATCGATTACCTGTTGAGACCCGAAGATACTTGATCAGAGTATCTGTTGATAGTCTAGGTGTGTGGGAGTCGATGTATCTGTGTAGACAGAGTAACTGGCTTAATTTTGTGGATGAGTGAGGATGGGAAGTGATGAAGGGATTAGGATGATGTTGATGATCAAGATAGGGAGGGTGAGGGGGGATTCGATGTTAGATAGAAGATATGGAGGACTAGGATCGAGTCCTATGGAAGAAGATGAGTAAAATAGAGTATGCATTATTATGACTACGTATGCATGATATGCAGCTATTATGAATGTATGGATGGATGGAATGCAACGAAATGCAATATATACAGATGAGATGGAATGACGATCCATGGTGCTTTATTTTTCATCATTGAGCTTTAAAATGTTGTAAGAAAATACAAGCAACTTGACATAAAGATTCAAGATGACCAGAGTATTTCTTACATGGATTTTGATATAGCAAGTTAATACAAGCAACTTGATATAATGGATCAAGTTGACCTGAGTATTGCTTGCGGAACAGACAAGGATTATCTCCTTTCGTGCATGACTTGGATCGTCCTCCTTGATCTTAGGTTGATCAGATCCTGAGACAAGTGCATACCGTAATAAGAGATAAAACCTTTATCCAGTTTGGATGAGGTAGGAGGAACCAAAGAAAAAGCATTGTACCTGCAAACAAACAGTATATACATAAAGAATAAAGAATAAGGATCCTTGGTAATGGTTCATGCCCATATGGTCGAGGTATACGCTGTAGTCAGCAAGCCGTAATGATCTATGACTGCATTTTGCATAAGATCATGTAGCTTGGTGAACTTCCCACGTAGACACCATTAGTACATGCCCCAGAACTTCATCGGAAATAATGCGCAAATGATACAAAACAATGCTGCAAGATCCCGATACAGATAAACAAACGATTGTACTCACAAATCAACCAAGTATTTGATAGCTTAACATAATTTTCTTGTCAAAGAAAATGTCACTTTTGTCTTTGTTTTGGTAAGGAAGGATGCATCCTTGTTTAAAGACAGGTTTGGATTTGTTAATGTCGATTGTGTGGTTTGATTGGTAAATGGTCATTGTGTGAGTATTTTGTCAATGTTTATTTTGTATCTGATCGGATAAATATGTACAAGGTGTTGCCATGTTTTTGTGTGATTTTTGATGGGTTTTCTGATGTTTTTTGGATTTTGTGAAACAATTTTGAATGTTTTTGGTATTTTGAGAGTCATTTTTGAATGTTTTTGGATTTTTGATGATTGTTTGAATGAAGAACTTAATGAATCATAAGACAATGTAGAATCCACTTCCATCAATAGGTTAAAGGCATTGCCCCCAGTTTTAGACATGACTATGAAAAAGCGGGATGCAAGATGTATGGAGTACTATCATAATTGCAGAGGAATAACAAGCCATGGTTGATGGATGGATGGATGTATGTATGAAGTAGATGTGATCGCCACAAGTCTGAAAGATAATGGAGCCATAGCCTTTACGAGTGGCGCCTGTTTGCCAGGTTTTCACCATCGTTCTTACCCAAGGTGCCACCGGAGTGGTTGTTCACCGTTTGGATGCATGATTTTTCTTTACTTTTTTGAATGTTTTTATATTTTCTTCAGGACATTTTTCTGAATGTTTTTTGGTATTTTCTGATAGGCAGGGGAGCCTGATGCTCTGTACAGCTTATGTGTAAAACCGTTTGAGGTGCATGCTGTTGATTGGATCTGCGAGCGGTTCTCCGTCTGATGTAGCCAACTGATATGCCCCGGACCCAAATACAGCAGTGACAACATATGGGCCTAGCCATTTTGATTCAAACTTGCCTTGATGTTCTCTGTTTGGTTGGTTGCGAGGATTTTCTCGAAGAACAAGATCACCTACCTCAAATGTACGAGATCTAACTCTGTGATTGTAGCTTCTACTCATGCGCTGCTGATAGGCTTTGAGGTGATTGTATGCAGCTTGTCGCTTCTCATCTAGTAACTCTAAGTCCTGAAGACGAGATACTCTGTATGCATCATCATCAATGAGATTGTGCAAGGAAACCCTTAATGATGGTATCTCGACCTCAATAGGCAAGATAGCTTCTGCACCATAGACCAATGAATAAGGAGTTGCACCTGTAGGGGTTCGAATGCTAGTTCGATATGCCCATAGCGCTGGATTCAATTGAACATGCCAATCACGGCCGGCATCATTGACTGTCTTCTTTAGGATCCTCAATATGTTTTTATTGGATGCTTCGGCCTGACCATTGCCTTGTGGGTAATAGGGAGTGGAAAAGCGGTGTTGGATATGAAATTTCTCACAAAGCTCACGGACATCCTGATTTTTGAAAGGAAGACCGTTATCTGTGACAATGGACATGGGCACACCATACCGGCAGATGATGTAATTGAGGATGAATGAGGCGATCTGCTTGCCGGTGACTTGGGTAAGTGGAACAGCTTCGATCCACTTGGTGAAATATTTGGTGGCGGTAATAATGAATTTATGGCCATTGGATGAAGATGGATGGATTTTACCCACAAGATCAAGACCCCATTGACAAAAAGGCCATGGTGTTGTGATTGGTTGCAGTTCTTGAGCTGGTGCATGTATTAGGTCGCCATGAACTTGACATTTTTTGCACTTCCTAACAAAGTAGTAGGAATCCTTTTCCATAGATGGCCAATAGTATCCAGCTCGCATGAGTTTCTTGGCTAGTGACGGACCACTTGAGTGAGTCCCGCAAATTCCTTCATGTACCTCTTCCAAAGCCTTTGTTATCTCATCTTGTTCCAGACATCGAAGGAGAGTACCATCAAGACTACGTCGGTATAGGGTTTCAGCAATAATGGTATATCGAGCAGTTTGGCGAATGAAGGTTTTACGTTGATTATTTGATTGGTTGGGAGGAAGGGTGTGATCACGGAGATAAGTGTAGAACTCACCATACCATGGGGATTCAGAACCGACAAGGCGACATATCATTTCGGATTCGGGGATATCATAAGCGGGAATCCAAAGCTGTTCTACCAAGAACTCGTAGCGTGTTGAATTCTGTGGAAGATCTAGTAGAGATGCGATGGTAGCCATAGCGTCAGCAGCTTGATTCTGATCTCTTGGTATCTGCTCAAAAGTGATAGTAGTAAATGATGCCTTTAGATTGTCCACCATTTGCTTATATGGCATGAGTTTATCATCTTTGGTCTGATATTCATCTGTTGCTTGTCGAATGACTAGTTGGGAATCGCCATATACTTGTAGTTCTTGTAATTTCCATTGTATGGCTAACCTGAGTCCTGTGATCAAGGCCTCATACTCTGCTATGTTGTTTGTGCATGGAAATGTGAGCCTGTAAGACTTCGGGATGCTATCACCTTGAGGTGTGATAAACAGAATGCCTGCCCCCGAGCCGTGCCTAGTGTATGAACCATCAAAGTATAATTTCCATGACTGTGCTTCTGTAATCATGAATATCTCTTCATCTGGAAAATTGGAAATGAGAGGATGATCGCCTATGAGTGGTGCATCGGCCAACTGATCTGCAATGACCTGACCTTTGATAGCTTTACGGTCCACATACTCGATGTCGAATTCACTTAGAATCATTACCCATTTAGCTAAGCGACCTGTCAATGCTGCTTTGCTAAGTAAATACTTGAGTGGATCAATCTTTGCAATGAGTTGCACCTTGTGTGTTAACAGATAGTGCCTCAGTTTAGTGGCTGCCAAGATTACTGCTAGGCAAGCTCGCTCAATAGGTGTGTAATTGAGTTCATAGCCCACCAGTGTGCGAGAGATGTAGTAAATAGCACACTCTTTTCCTTCTGCATTATGTTGTGCCAGTAGTACACCCAATGCTGTACTTGTTGCTGAGATATAGAGCAATAATGGTCTACTTGGATCTGGTGGCATCAACAATGGTGGATTCATGAGATAGTCTTTAAGCGCCTGAAATGCTTGCTGGCATCTGTCATCCCACTGAAAGCGGATGTTCTTGTGTAGCAAATGTGTAAATGGGTGACACTTATCAGCCAATTGTGCAATGAATCTTCGGATGGATTGAAGCCGTCCTTGTAGTGTCCTTAGCTGACTGATATTCCTTGGTGGTGGCATGTCCATGATAGCTTTTACCTTTGCTGGGTCAACCTCAATGCCTTTGCTTGAGACAATGTATCCTAGAAGCTTCCCGGAGGTCACTCCAAAGACACATTTCTTTGGGTTGAGTCGAACATGGTATTGTTCCAGTCTATCAAAGATTTCATCTAAGATGTGGAGATGCCCATCTCTAGTGAGTGATTTTGCTAGTAAGTCATCCACATAATCTTCCATCATAGTATGCATCATGTCATGGAAGATGGTAGTCATTGCTCTTTGATAGGTCGCTCCTGCATTCTTTAGACCAAAAGGCATTACATTCCAGCAGTATGTGCCCCATGGACATGTGAAGGTTGTCTTATGTTGGTCCTCTAGTGCGATCTTTATTTGATTGTATCCCGAAAAGCCATCCATGAGTGAAAGCATGGCATGTCCTGCTGTCAAATCTACTATGATGTCGATATTTGGTAGAGGGAAGTCATCCTTAGGACATGCCTTATTCAGATCTCTGAAGTCTGTACAAATGCGGATGCCCCCTTTTGGTTTGCCAACTGGTACAATGTTGGAGATCCATTCTGCATAATCAATTGGTCTAATGAAACCAACATCCAGGAGTTTCTTGAGTTCTGTTTTGACTAGCACGGCAATCTGAGGATGCATCTTACGAAGCTTCTGCTTGACAGGTTTGGCTCCTTTTGCTACTGTGAGATGATGCATGACTAAATCAGGATCAAGCCCAGGCATGTCTGCATATGACCATGCAAAGTTGATCTGACGCTTCTGGAAGAACTCTATGAATTGAGGTTGTTCCTCTGGAGTGAGAAGAGATGCCAGATGTATGATATGAGGGTTTTCAGGAGTCCCCACATTATATTCTTTGGTTTCCTCGATAAGAATCGTTGATCGTTCCTGTTGTGTACTAGCAGGGAGGATGTCAAACCCTTCATCCTCAGGCGCCTCAGAGAGGTTTTCACCATTGGATACGCTCTTTCTTTTTACTTTTGTCGGATCAAATAGTGCCACAGTGTGGTTTTTATTGGAAGATCCATGTTTTAATGTTATATTTTTGCAGCTGAAGGGTTTGGCATCCGCCCCGAAGTATGCTGCGCTATTAAGTTCAATGGCGAATCCAGCTTTGTGATCCCCGCTTGGTAGATTATCCCTTAATTCCAAAAAGTCAATGATAGCCTCATCGTTCTGGAAGAGGTCAAGACATGGGGGATTTGGTTGGTTCCATTCAATGAGTTCAGGGTGGATAATGGGCATTACTTCATCGATTAAGTTAAGTGCGGGAGATGTATCAGTGAGGGTTAAGACAGTGTGGTGAAGGTCATTGATGGTACTCTCCCTGTCAAAATCAGGCGTAGGATGAGACGTAGGGTCTGTGGAAGATGTTTCCAGCTCAGGTACCCAAGTGGTCTTTACCTGTGCTTCTCCGTAAACAGGGATGTCTTTGCGTGGTGGAGGTGGTGACGTGTCTTCCTCATCTGAAGTGTTAAGTTGCACAGAATCAAATTCCCACTCATGTGAGTCGGTCTCTGAATCACTTTCCAGCATTCGATTGCTATACCATACTGGGATATCTTTTGAGTTAAATACGGCAGGTGTGATTGGTTTATGTATCTTTGTGGTGATCGGTGCTGCAGGAACCGTGATGGGGTTTAAAGGATTTGTTACTGGAAGTATTGGTAATGGTGACTCAGTGGTTTCTGCTGGAACTACTGGTGCCATAGATGTTGCTGCGGGTTCTGATACAGTTGCTGCTGCTATTGGTGTTATTGATGGGATTACTGGTTCGTTTGGTGGGATGATTGGTATTGTAGATGGTTGTGGTGGGTTTGTGAGCCTTGATGGGGCAGTGGGGATAGTGTTTGATGGTGCTTTGATTATGAAAGGTGTCCTCTTTGCAGTAGGTGGGCAAAATGGTGTGCTGGGTTTTCCTTTGAATCTGAGTTTAGGAAGGACTTCTTTTTCAAAGCCTAGGCCTGTATTACCTTTGGGCTTGAATTCTGGTAGCAGAGGTTCATGTCATCCTTGTTTGCAGTATCCCAAAGCACTCTGACCATCATATCCCATTCTTTGCATAATGAGGAGGCCTTTGCCATATTGTTCCGTAGGAAGTGTAACTTGCGGTTTGTCAGTGGTGATGGGATCTTTATAGATCCAGTCCGCTAGGTCCTCATCTTGTGTCTCTTCCTCTTGACTCTTTCCAAGAATGAAAGGCGTTAAGGCACATGGAGGCGTGATTAGTGGTTGCTGGAGCAACTGCTGTGGTTTACCATGTGTTCTAGGAGAAGTGGGCATTTGTCCCACACAAAAGAGTTGACTCAAGTTGTATTCTCCAGGACCTTCCTCTGCGATTTTCATCTTAAGCTTTTCTTGCTTGGGTATAGGGGTGTTTGAACTAGCAAGAGAGGCGGGATTTACATATGATGTGGAGGAAATGGCTTCCCTATTATTAGGAACAGTAATTTCTGGTTGATGGCTGATATTATGGCAAAATGCAAAGGGATTTGCATCGCCCAGGATTGTGATCTCTGCACCATTATGTGGGAACTTGATACATTGATGGTAGGTAGATGGAACAACTTGCATGGCATGTATCCAAGGTCTCCCTAATAATAGATTATATGGCAGAGGAAGGTCCAGAACCTGACAAATTATGTGTTTTACCATAGGGCCCACTCGGATTGGTAGCACCACCGCTCCTTTGGATGAACGCTCTGCATCATCATAGGCCTTGATGGTGATCTTCTTGCGAGGATCCACCGATTCTATTGCATATCCCAATGCTGTGACCAACTGTAGTGTACAAATGTTTAGGCCTGCTCCATTATCTATCAAGACTCGCTTGATCCTGTGTTGGTTGACAAAGCCTTCAATGTGGAGTGAGGTGTTATGAGGTTGCTGGAACGAAGAGTTGTCACTTTCGGAAAAAGTGAGACAAGGTGATGACTTTAGATTTCCAACCATGGCTTGAAATTGGTCTGTGTTCAGGTTTGCAGGGACTGACGCCTCTTGGAGTGCTTGATCCAAGATAGTTTTATGAGAGGGTGACAGGCGTAATAGCTCTAAAATGGATATAAGCGCAGGCGTTTTGTCTAATTGTTCCACAAGATTGTACTGCTTTGGGATGGAGGTGGTGCCTTGTGGAGCTGCCTTGATGGTGACTTTGCCGCGATGCGTAACAACATTGCAATTTGAGGTGGGATTTTTGAAGGTGATAGTTGCAATTTGTTCACTGGCATCATACAGGTGATTGACAGTGTAATTATACGCAGCCTGCGTATAATCAGTGGTATCAGGACCTCGTCTGGAAGTGGAAGGACCCCTTTGATCTTGCGATGGAAGTGGATTCTTGAACATCTGATGATCATTATTGGTTGTTTTTGGGTCATGTCCTTCAATTTCAATTTCTCCTCGGTCAATAAGATCCTGAATGAGATCTTTCAATCGATGACAATTACTTGTCTTGTGTCCTCTTCCTTGATGGAATTCACAATGTTCAGTATCTCTCCACCATGCCGGTTTGACCTGAGGCTCATAATTTGATAACTTAGGTAGAGTGATCAAATTCTGAGAAATGAGTTGTCGCATCACTGTTTCAATGGGTTCCCCTAAGGGAGTGTATGTGCGTTTTTGTTTTTGTGGACGGGGTCTTGGTTCATCATGAGATGTGATGCGACCTTGATTAAGAGGAACATTTGTGTTATTTTGAGGTGGAGGATTTTGTCCTGCAAATCGAACCACAGGTTGTGCATTTTGGATAGTCTGAGCATCCACAACTCCATCGCTGACGATATTCTTATTCTTGTTCCAGAAGTTCGGTTTATCGCTATTGAAGCGCGGGCGAGGAGCATCTTTTGGTTCATTAAAGATTTTGATGAGTCCTTTTTTGATGAGTGCCCTTTCACATTTTATACCCTTGGTGATCATATCGTTAAAAGAGTCTGTGTCTTTGACATCCAGGTGAAATTCCATTTCTTCGTTTAAGTTGGAAATGAAAATTTCCACTAGTTCTTGTTCAGGTAACTGAAGAGAACGTCTGCTAGACATTTGGCGCCATCGTTGCAGGAATACTGAGAATAATTCACCTGGTTTTTGTTTGGTGTTGCATAGATCAGCCATGGTGATGTCGCGTTCAATATTATAAGAGTAATGAGATAGGAACTTCTGGATGAGTTCCTCAAATGTTCTAATGCCACCTGGAAGTCGGGAAAACCATGATGTGGTTGTTCCTCCCAAGCTTTGGGGAAAAAGGCGCATTAGGTATGTGTCCTCATAAGCTACTTCAAGACAAGCAGAATGAAATTCTCGGACATGATCACGGGGATCCCCCTTTCCTCTATATTTTTCAAATTTGGGTGTTTCAAACCCACGTGGAAAGGGTGGCATATAAAGATTCCTATCAAACGGATAGGGACAGATGTCGTTAAGTGAAAATTGATTGGTCTTAACACCACTATGAAGTTGTTGGGCGAGATTCGCGACTTGTTGCCGCAACATCTCCATTTCATTTGGAGGAGGAGGTGGTGGGTTACCTCGAGGGATGTTATATCTGATGGGATCTCTACGCCTTTCCTCCTCATGGTGACTTTGTCTTTCTGATGCTTGTCTTAATTGGGCAAGATCAAAGTCTGAGGGGAGTTTGGCTCCTTCTTGAGCAAGTCTTAAGAAGTGAGCATCCGCATTGCTCCTGAGAATTTCATCAAATAATCTGTTAAAGTGAGGGTTATGCTGAACCCTTTCGATTGTTGAAGGAGTGGGACTACTTGGGTTTTCATCATTTACATTTCCTCCAAGTGCTTCTTGAAATTCATTGAGGTTGTCCTCTTCTTCCTCAATTTCTATTTCTCGTTGCCTTGATCGCGATCGGGTTTGAGCCATTTTGTTTGCAAGTTTGTTTTGAAGTTGATTGAAGATGATGATGAGTTGGTGATGAAATGAAAGATTGATGGTTGGTGGATTGTAGATCTCTAGCACTCTAAAGGTAAATGTAACCAGAATTCTTTCTTTGAATTGCTTGTTTGTTTTGATGAGTTTGGATGTGATAAGGTGTAGAGAAATCTGAGATGTGTTACAGATTTTGACTACCTAGCAATGAGAGGATTCACTCATGAACTAGTTTTAACCTGCGTAGATGTGTCTCTTAGGATGAGCTTATCCTAGATGTAGAAACAATCTAAAAGTGATGTGATGTGTTTGATTTCAAGCAATATCTAAAAAAGGAATCTTGGGACAAGAACCTCTTAATGTTTTGAGAGTTTTGGGATGAATTGATGATGGAATAATGATGTATGAATGAGATGATGGATGTTTTGTTTTCAACTTTAATAAAAACTTTGTGTTACAAATGGAACAAACTCTACTTCTTCCCTTTCAGGCGTTGGTGGCATTTCTCGAGCTGTGTTGTAGGTGATACAGATGTTTGGGAAGAAGTTGGGATTAATCTTTCCTCCTTGATTTTTGTGATAACTCAGAGCTCTATATTGCATAAAAGCTCTGCGGTTCAATGATTCGGAATCAAACTCGTTTGTTTTACCTTGAAGATAGAGACGCATGCGATGTAGAAAGACTCTATGTGAGACAAAGATTTGTCTATTGAGATAGAAGAATTTCCTCCTTTTGATCAAAGCCTTTGAGCTTAATGGTCTTCTTTTCAAGGTAATACTCTGATGACACTTCTTCTTTCGCAAGATGTGAAGAATGGTCATAAATTTTTGACTCTTTGTTTGTTTGCACTTTGTTTTTGGTATTTTTGGTTGTGTTGACAGATGTTGGATGAATACTTTGTTTTTGGGATTGATTTTCTGATTTTTCTTTGACAAGAAAACAAAGCAAGCACACAAACACAAGATTGTAGCCTCAAAGGCACAAATGAGTATGGGTCTAGATCAACCCAATCCTTGGACTTGTTTTTGACCCTTCCTTTAGATTTATTTTAAGGTGTATTTCCAAAGCCTGAAGTCGGCTCAATTCGCACTAGGTCTGTAAAACGAACACACTTCAAACACTTTTTATCCCTAAGGTCAAATGGCCAGTTGTGATAAATTTAGCCCACATCTTGATATTTCTTCGACTTTGGTACTACATACCTTATGAATCCCGCCATGGCAGGTAAGGATGTGATATACTAAGTCTTGCACGAGCATAACAAATAGATGATCCCTATGATGGGGGAGTCACCACTTTTATCAAGCCACAAGTGACTTTTCAAAAAGCTATGTTTCTACTCAAGGAAATATGTATGGTGAGTATCTTGGGAGCAAAACCATCTATGCTCTTGCACTAAATTATACCTCAAATATCCTCAATCAATAGAACAGGTGGGCTACTACTTAAAGGTGTTTAGTCATGTTCGATGGCTTTGGACATAAGTTCATTCTGCAGTGACTCACTTAAGAGCCTTGTAACTGGTGGTGGGGCCCATTTGTCCTTTCGGCCAGTTACACTGTAGGAACAGCTATACCCAAGGCTACAGCTTTCGCTCTCACCTGATTTCTATAGCGGCTCGAAGGATTTACCGCTCGAGGTCGTTCCCAAGAGTATCGATCCCTTGGCAGGCCTCTCTTAAAAAGATAAAATGTGAGTGTTACTAACACTTTTCTCTTGCACCTAGGACCACGAAAGCCAAGGGAGAGGATAGTGTGTGTTAGAAGTAGGACCACTCGACCAACTCTTTGCACAAGTGTGCCAAGCACGAAAAACACCTGTTCTTTTTAATCTATCATTGCAATGTGATCTAACTATTTGGAGATGTTGCTCCAACAATCATGGTGTTCTTTTTAATTTTCAAAGGCAATTGTTTGAGTAAACTAGAATTTGAAAATCCTGGTCAACTTAATGAAAAACACGTTTGCATGAAGTAAGATTGCTTTAAAAATGAGACAAGTTGATTGTGAATTTTATTTGCACCAAAAATGGAAGTGTGGATTGTGAGTTTTATCTTGATGCAAGAAATAAAATTTGCCTTGTTGATTTTAAGCACCAAAACGAAGTTTGTTTCCTAACTTGCAAAAAAAAAATAAAGTTGTTTTTGTATAAGTTTGTGGTTCTTTTTACCTTTGAACAATGAAATTCTTTTTAAGAGCCCCAAACAAATGTGTGATTCTTTTTCAAAAGCCCAAATTTGAAATGTGAAGTTAATTTTAAACCAAAATAAAAAGTGAATTCATTTTTAAAACCAACTTCAAAAACAAGTTAGTAAAAAATATAAATCTACTCTTTAATCTAATTTAAATCTGCACCAAAGAGAAAAATAGTTAGTAAAATCTGCCTATTTGGTGGGCTTCTACAAGCCTAAATTTTTTATTTTTATTTTTGGTTACAAGGTGATTTGTACAACGTTTTGTTACAATAGCGCTAGTCTGCGTTTGAACAGAGGCACTATTTAACACAAACGTATTAAAAGAAAGGGAAAGACAGAGAAGGGAAAAGCACTGAAACAGGGGGAATAGCGCCAAAATAATGCCAAACGCACCAAAACAGTGTCAAAATCGCAACCTGTGTGACATTTTCAACATTCAAACATGTTATTGGTTAAAAAAAAAATGATCTTTTTGGTGTTTGGATTCACGTCGGGTTCACCAAATGATGCTCTGCAAAAAGGATTAGAAAATCTGTTTGATGGCAACACACACAAGAGCACAAGAAACAAACGTTAGTGTTAGCAACAAAAGATTATCCTAAACAGGCATATCAAGAGAGATATTAAGCATGAAATAGAAAGCATATAAACATAGAATGAAATAGCTAATCAAGATGCTCATAGTTGCTCCTCCCTTGTTCCTCTCCTCTCCAAGTCCCAAATGAGTGTAGCTCTCAACTTTTAGCACTAGCCATGGATGCCATATGGAGATTCAAGATGGTTGAATATGATAAGCAAATACTATGCAAGAGTAGATAGTGATGCTATGAAAAAGCTCTATGCTAATGCCAGTATAACAACAATACTCTAAATGCTTCCCCTTTTGCTTGAGGAGAAGGGTTCTATTTATAGAAGAAATGGGGAAATGAAGGGTTAAGATTGAATGGTTTAATCAAGGGCCAAGTTTGAAAGTTGGGGATCCATGTGCACAATTGGCACCAATAAAATGGTGACAAGTGTCAACATAGGATTGGGTTGAGAGAAGAGGTTGGAGGCATTAAAGGCCTGAGAAGACCTCATGGTTATCTAGAAGGTAAGGGTCAAGTCTAAATTAAGATTACCCACTGGATTAAGAGTTAATCCAAGGATAAACCTTTGTGCAAATGTTTAAGAGATAATCATGGTCAAAGCATTAATGGCCTGATGAGACCTTTGGGTTGGGTAGAGGTTGAAGGTTGAAAGCCTTCAATGGTTATCAAAGACTTTGAGCCATTTAGTGGTTGAAGGTTGGAAGCTTTCAAAGGTTATCCAAGACTTTGAGGGTTAATTTGTTGAACACACAAAGCATTAATTGCTTTTCAAAGACTTTGGAGTCTTTGAGAAGTGACTCCAATTTGCTTAGGAATGTGACAATATTTAAGGGATGGATTTAGGCTAATTAGGAAGGGTTTAGAAGAATCTAGAAGGGGTTTAGGCATACAAGTGGATTTTGTAGGAAAATGCAAGTGGGAGAAATTTTGGTATTTTCAATTAAAATAAAATCATTTATTTCAATTAAATGGTGTAAGTTGAATTTGGATAAATATTTAAATAAATATTAATTTATTTAAATGAGAAAAAGAAGATAAAGCATTTAAAATGCTTGAAGACTTTGAGGGAAACCATTAAAGGCTTGAAGACTTTAAGGAAAACCATTAAAGTCTTAAGAAGATTATAGAAGGAAGCCATCAAGTTTGAAGACTTTAAAGCCATCAAGTTTGAATACTTTAAGGGAAACCATTAAAGGTTTCAAGTGGGTGAGGATAAAGGTGATTTAAATAAATTATTTATTTAAAATAATTGTGCAACTTGCTTTTGTAGGAAAATGCAAGTGGGTGGAGGATAAAGGTGATTTAAATAAATGATTTATTTATTTAAATGTGAGAGGTGGGATTTTGGGGGATTTAAATAAATATTAATTTATTTAAATGTGAGAGAACATTTAATTAAATAAATATGATTTATTTATTTAATTAATGGTCTGAATTTGGTTTAAGTGAATTAAATCAAATAAATTGAATAATTTATTTAATTAATAGGAGAATAGGGTTAAGATGAATTAATTAAATATTAATTTAATTAATTATTAATTGATGGTTAAATAATCAAATAAATACTAAGTATTCATTTAATTAAGTGGACAGATTTATGTGACTACAGTATCCAATCTTGGAAGTAATATTTACTTTTAATTAACAAGCTTCCTTATTTTTAGAAGCAACTGCTTTGAATTTGTCAAAAACTAGAAAGTTGTTCTTGGAGTAGTCCAAAATATATCCATCATTTCATTTGGCAACCGTACCACAACAATTTTATGCTGTAACCTTGAAGAATCTTCCATAGGACATCAGTTGCTCACAACAATTGCTATCTGAAAACTTTATGTGCTCGATACAAGTGACGCCAGAGAAAAATAATGAATGGTGTAAACCAAAGAAACAGGACTCGGGACTCGGACCCAACTCGGCATGGCTTACTCGTATCGGGACTCGGAGTCGAAACTCAGCTAGACTCTACAAAGTGAAAAACTCAAGAAATTGAGAGATTTTTAAGGATTTAAAACTTGTTTCATGCACCCTTTATTAAATACACCTTAAAGACACAATAACATCATCAAATAGAAGCTAATTTGATTACATACACAAGTATATATCAATCACATAAGCATAAATGCAAATTGTAGCTGAATGAAATAACAAACATAGATATATAAATATTGTCAAATGTATACAATATTACAAAACTCGTGGAATAAAAAATCCATGTCATCATATGATCAAATGAGATGCAAGCTCTTCCTTTCCAACTCTTGATGCACCAAATGAAAATATATGTTATTATATGGAGCCTAATCAGACTCCGAGGTAAAAATTTTCCTACTTTTATCGATGCTGTTTCCCTCCTAATTTTATGACGGGGGTTTGGGGGCAGTGCCCCCAAGTTGGGGTCAAGGGGCAGCGCCCCTGGTGCGCTCCCTGCCGCGATACAAGGCGGGGTCGAGGGGCAGCAGCCTGCGAGGCCAAAAGACTTATTATTATTTGATAAAGGCGTCGGGTGTTATTTTTCTATTGTTTCTCCTCACAACTCACTTTTCTCCTCCTATTTTGCCAAATGAATGAAATGAAGTTCACTTTTAGGGGCAAAGCAAAATATAAACAAAAAAAAAGAAGTTAAAAACATTTTAAAACATGTTTTTTTTTTTGTGTCTTTAAGTTGCCTTACGCCGGCCGAGTTTGGCGAGTCCTGGCTTTCAAACTCGGTGATTTTAGGCGAGTTTGGAAGATGGCAATTTTGGGTGATTTTTGGGGCCAAACTCGTCCGAGCCCAGTAGACTCAGCGACCCTCACTCGACTTGGGAATCGCCCAAACTCGGCCCATTTCTCTGGTGTAAACCTCCGCACTGTTTGTCAAAATAGCTTGATAATACATAAGTCTTTTGTTTAGAGTACAATTTGACAATTTTGATAGTGACTTCTTACAAGTGGGTTCATAATGGACTTCATCTTATAGATGAATAGAGTAAACGGTTTGCATTTTAGGTGGGTACTTATATATAGTATCTCCAATCTTTCTTTTGAATCCTGTTCATAGTTCAATCAAGCGATCCAATAAAAATCTGCAGTAAATGCCAAAAGTATTTTGAAAGAAAACTCAAGAAATGAGTATTTTACACGAAAAATGAAGAAACTGAATAAAAAAACGAGAGTTTGTTTACAATTAAACTGGTATTAGAAGAAAAAGCTGGTAGCCTCAGAAATTGTTCTGAGGCAAATAGAGGAAAAAAAAATGGCAATCCAATTCAGATCTGGATTGGAGACTGGGATATATTGAAATGTTTTGCTACTATGGACTCTAAACTTTTCTCTGCTTCTTCGTGACATGAATCTCCACAGTAATAAAGTCTTCCATGTATTAACATTGCCCAATGAAATAGCTCTAGAAAACAAAACTCTAGTATAAGATCAAGATCATCTAGAAAGGTTCACCTAGATAGATTTTGTTATGGAATTTTGTACGCTAAACTAATTAAGCATTTATTCTTATGACTGTTTAGAATAGATGGATAGCGTTTGTCTTTGAGAAGCATTATTAATATTTTATTGTCTGATTGGTATTCACTTTTGTATTAATGGGTAAACATAACAAAGAAAATAACATGTATAATATATTTTCAAACAAGAGGAACCCATTCTTGCACCTATATGTATACAGTGTAAACCTGACCAAAGTGGTTGGAAAACTGTTTACTTGCAGATCAGTGTAATGAGTATGACAGATATTCTGGTAACTGTTCATGGAGCTCAGTTGACTGACATGATCTTCATGGACAAAAACAGCAGTGTGATGGAAATGTTCCCGAAAGGATGGTTGGAACTTGCAGGAAATGGACAATATGTGTTTCAATGGCTCGCAAGTTGGTCAGGAATGAAGCATGAGGGAATATGGCGAGACAATGAGGGACCGGCATGCCCAAACCCCGAGAAAGGAAGTTCTCATTGCTTCGCTTTTTATAAAGATTTGCGCGTTGGCCACAATGAAACTTTTTTAGCAAGCTGGACAGCAGATGTCCTGCATAAGTTTAAGAACAGGACTAATCATTTGACAGACAATGGTTTGAGCAAGGAATTTATTCCTGTTACATGTCCTTGTGATCATGCAAATACTGATGACCATCTCATTTGAGTTTGATTCGGATGTAGACTTATATTTGAGATTTAATGACCTCATGGCCTCTTCGAAAAAATGCGGCAAACCAGTTCAAGGATCTTGGTTTTATGGAGCTGCCGATAATACCTAAATACCTCAGTGGTAGGTTAAGCCACCTTTCACACGGATTCAGTGATTTGTAGAGCACTGTTGCATTTTTCAGATCATTAAACTATTATTCGCCCCAAATAATTGTATTAATCAGAATGGGCTCAATGCTGGTTCTAATAATTAACAGGAAGCTCTCTTCCTGGTATAATTTGGTTTTTGCAATTTTGATGAGCTCTAAGTGTTTATTGAGATTGTGTAAACTCTATCAATAGTATCATACGAACATTCAAGATTTGAGTTGGCCATAATTTGATTCAGAAGAAGCTATTACTGGCCAGTATTAATTTAGTAAAATGTCAAACGTTGGTGATGGTTGCGAGAATATATGCCTTTAGTATCAGGATGTTTTAAGTTCAATACAACTAAGAGCTCTTCATCTTACATGTATGTGCAAAATTACTTCTACTGCAATAATGAACATCTGTATTTGATAACAAACACTTGGTGAGACTACGAATAAGAAACTGATATCCAACTGCCAAGACTGCAAATTATGCTAGCTTCAATCAACATATTTAGAATGGGAGTGTGACGACAAACTTTTAAAAAAAAAATTCTCTGTCTATTCATATATTTTGTAGCAATAGAATATTCATACATTTCATGGTATTTTGTAGCAAGGATTTTATTTTCTTTCTGAGTTTGTCTACTGACCTTTAAGATAAGATTCCCTTCCAAAAGGTTCAAAACTAGGATGGTGTGCCAACACGTCAATTGATCTTTACCAGCATAAGTATTTTTCTACAATAATAAGGAAGACTGTAAAGTTTGTAATGGGAAGGAGGCTCACCTGGAGAAAATTGTCTTTAAAATAGTTCGAGAATATTTTATGGGCTTGACATGCTACTTATATATCTCCTTGAAATTTTACATTATTTCAGTTGATCCTTAATGGAATGAACAGAGATGAATGCATATAAATGGGGCCAAATCCAACAAAGTCTAAGCAGCTAAAGCAAAGCCAAAAGGTGGAGGATACTTATCATCAGGATTTCCCAAAACATCGCTGGAGATAGAATCATCCATCAACTCCTAATTGATGAGAGCATCTTCTTCTTTAGGATGGTTAGATATTATCATCAGGATTTCACAAAACATCTCTGGAGATAGAATCATCCATCAACTCCTAATTGATGAGAACATCTTCTTCTTTAGGATGGTTACCCAAGGGTTGCTGAGCATGGATTGAAGAAATTGCCAACTTTAGGTGGGGAAATTTTCTTGAGTCAAGCTAGCCAAGAGCACTACCACACCCATGAGAAGAGGCAGAAGGTGGCTTGGAAGGCTAGGACCATCCCCCATGGACAACATTGTCTTTGAAAACTGGAGATTAAGAGCCATGGGAACCACAAGAACTGGATCAGCTATCACGTAGGTTGGCTACACCCACATTGACACCCTCAAGGAGGAGAGGAGGGATCTAGTATAACTTTGACAACAATGCAAGATCATTCTCCCAGTGGTCTAGTAGCTCTTGAAGATGAGCAACTTTACTAGCTTGCACCAAAATTTGCATAAGCATACTAGAGAAAATCATTGCTTTAGTATACAAAGAAAAGTGAGCATTAATAGAACAACCAAAAAGAAGAGTATTAGTTTCCTTTTGTAACATCTACCCGATTAATCACTAATAAGTATGCAAATTAGTGAAAAAACATGACGATAATGTAGATCTAGTCTAGGAAGAGTCAAGCATTTTACTTAAATTTTTACTTCTCAAACATATATAAATGATTCTAACTATCATTGCAGTTTGTACATGTCCATACAACACACTTTAAAAAAAATGTAAATATTTGTTACATGTAATAACATACATACATCAAGAATAAAAAAAAAGTCTGCAAGAGAAAACTAAGCAGTCTACGAGAGTATTCCACTCTATCAATTTGTAGCTCACATGGTAGGAAAATACATTAATACTTCTTCCTTCATAACTTGAAGGAAAAGAGAGAGAAAGAGATAGAGAGCATCATCGAGCCCTGTGCTACTCCAAACCTGACCCATCACCAAAGATCTAGTGGTATGGGGCCAACTTGCATTATGGGATCCAAGGTATTAAGTGTACTAAGTGAATCACTGTTGAACTAGGCCCCATACTTGCACGATAGAATCTAAGGTACTAAATGGATCATGTTGAGCTAGCACACCTATAAGGCTATATGTCCATGCAGCATATATCTAATGCACTCATCCATTAATACATTTATGTGAAGCAGAATATAAACCAATCCAAGCAATGCACTCATGGGTGTGAATCAATGATGAAAACATATAATGTCCCAATCATATCACAATGATATTTGGACAATTTATAGGATAGATAAAACAATGTCCAAAAGATAAATTCCATTCTGACATTAGTTCAATAATCTAATTTCTAAGGTAATAACATATACTGAATGGTACGCCAAAGGCTATTCCATATCCCATATGTTCCCTATATGCATTCGCTACTAGGTGTTATAGAAACCAAGGGTTTTATTTCCTCATTATTAATTCCATGGGCTCTAATGAAAGGTTGACAAATAAATTCATTAACCTTATTCATCATTATAAACTCATAAATGATGATAATCATCATTAAATTTACATAATCCATACAAATCAATTCACAGCATTTATTCTGCAGTTTGCAGCAGATGGGATAGCGTTAAAATGATCATCTCTTTCACATACCTTATCCAAACTTAAAATTTCAGGGCGTTAATTTGGTCATATCTTCACATACGTTGGTCAAACTTAAAATTTAAAAATATTCTGGAAGAGTGAGATGGCAAAGAACAAAACCCAGAAATCGTTTTACAAGAATCTCAAACACGCATGAACAGTTGTTTCTGAACAAAGTTTCAAGACTATTTAAGGTTTTTACAGTTGGCAACAATTCCTTTCTTTGAAGAGAAAGGGTTGCTATTTGAACAAAGTTTCAAGACTATTTAAGGTTTTTACAGTTTTAAGATTCCTTTACACTCCATGTTTCCCTCATTTTTTTGCGAGGAGACTTGAAACTTTTTTAGATATACATATAATACAATTTATTTAAATAATTCTACTGATGCATTCTAATCTTATGAATAGGCATAGCAGCAAGATTGACTGGATCAAGCAATAATATGATTTAGCTGAACCCATAATGTACATGATACAACTCTACATTCATTACTTGGCAAAGAATTTACAACACTTGCCTGTTACCCTTGCTGTTACAGTTAACAGCATCTATAGTATTTTGGAAACATCACATCGACCTCTCATATAATGCAAAATGGTAAATCGAATCCAATTTAGGATGTTTTATTGTTAAACTTCCTTTAGAGTTAATGTCTTAAAACAATCACAATATGGTTTATTTAGGTCACCACCAGGTGAGACCTCATTATAGAAGTCCACAATCGAATTGTTTTCCCAATTATCTCATATATTGGTCAATTTTTTTCTTACCCACGTTTCAAACATTTGACCAATATTAGTCTTCTCAATCTTTAACGACAGAAGATGAACTACCACCATGTTCCATACAATATCCTCTCTTTTGATATCGATTGTCAATTAATGACAGAATTTGGAAATGTTGTAGGTAATCTTGTACTTACGCCGATTTCAATTAATATCAATTATTTACTACTATCCAAGATTTCTATGTCTTAATGGCTAGACATTGCATCACTCCAATAAATCATTTAAGTTCGACCTAGACTAAATCATTCCTTGAGAAACTAACTAGCAAACTATTGCACAAACAATTTCGGAGTTCAAATCAAACTGCATGAATCGATGATTCATAAAATAGATTATGGAGAGAGTCTTGTTCTGGTAGCAGAAATCAACCAATCCTTTGTTGAGCAGTGATGCCTCTTCCTTCATGTTCAACACACGTCATAGCGTAATCCCAAGGCAGAGAAATAACCAAGAAGCAGCCCTGGTTCAAACCCCAAGCCCCACATTGGTCAGGCTCTCCATGCTTCTACAAGAAAATTCATGCATAGATTTTTGGTGCTTTTCCCATGCCTGTTTGATGTCAGCAAGACGTTTCTATTCCTTTACGTTTCAGTTATCTCATAGCAGTGTTAAATCTGATAGGTATTTTTGTAAGGACCTTAACAGCAAGGGATGGCTGAGCAGCTTAACGTGCGGTGCTCTAGAAAAGGTGAAGAAAGTAATTTGGCTCTAAGAACAAATAAGCAGGGCATTGAGTTCAGAACAAACATTGTATAAAACTGAAAATGACCTGCCTGTTCTTTAATGTCTGTAGTTGGACATAATTTTAAAGCTATAATTGGCTTCCATAACTGATTTTGCAACTAGTGAGATAGCCAGAAACTTCCAAGTTTCCAAACTCCACCATGCTGAAAGGGTCAAATTATCGTAGCGGGAAAGATCCATTCCAATGCTAGATATGGATTCCATAACAAAGATTTTGTAACCTGTGTATTAGTCAGATATTTCCACTTTTTGGAGAAGCCCAAAAGAGCTAGTTCAAATAAACTGATTTTCTCAAAGTCTTCAATTACGATTAGATAATGTACCCTCTCTTTTGAAAAAGAACAACTTAAAGAACCCATTATAGGATCAGATATAATGGAAAAGTACTTACATACTGTTACCAATCGTATAGTCTTCTCTCTAGATGGTGAATGAAAAAGCATTCATAATTTTCATGTCCCTTTCATTAGTAACTTTTTGCATGCCATCAGGCACAACAGAGCACGATCTGGAGCATTCATGGCAATTGTATCAAAACCCTCGACTAAATTAGGAGCTTTTGGGCTTTCTAACTGAGCTTTTCTCAACATAGTTTGAAAATTGAATTGAATCTTCTCATACCTCCTCCACGTTATGTCACATGCATGCAACATTGTGTAAGAATTCAAAGGCACGTGGTGGGGCTAATTTGAATTTAGTTTTTTAAAATTATTATATTTCAATTTTTCTAAAATAATTTATCTTTTCTTTTTCCAAAAGGGATACCAACATTGAAATAAAATATTATTTTTACTTTATTTTTTAAATAATATCTAATCCTTTTAAGACTCTACTGGTTGACTTTCCTTTTGATGGCCTTGCCTTGACCATCGTTTGTCGTAGAAGGAAGGGGAAATCTTCCTCACCCCTCAAACCCCTCCTCTTGACTTGGGTTTCTCCTCGTATTCTTGAGTTGAGGTGTGGGTTGTTGCTAATTTGACAAGGTCTATGTTTGTCTGTCAAGCCTTGTTTTGTTTTGGGTTTATTCCCCTATGTCATTTGCCACCGTTAGATTGTTGTATTAAGGGTCAACACCCTTGTTCTTGTTGCTTTCTTAATAAAAACAATAATCTTATTTATTTTTAGTAGAAGTAGTAATATATTAAAGTATAATATTTATTATTCATATTTATATTCACATTTATATGTGCATATGCAAACACTTATACCTATGTGTAAATTCAAATGCAAGAACCCATTTTTAAAAAATCTTATTCACACACAATTGACCTATCTACACGAGTTTAAGTGAGTGTGATGGTCAATCCCATCATGATAGGTTACCTCCTCTAGTTAGAGCCTTTATGAGATAGTCTCTCTCTCCAACCTAAGAGAATATAAATAGTCTTTTACGCACTTATGAAAACAAAATATTTAATCAGTCATCACCATTATACTTCAAAAGACACTTAATATTATCAATTGTCTTTTATAATTGCTTGTGATTAATACAATAATCCATTGATTAAACTAGCCTAATTGAATGGGATGTGACACCTTTCCAAATATTGAAGAGAATTTACACCCTAAAAGCATGCCAAATATAGGTATACTTGTTCTAAAGATAAGACCAATCTCCAAGTAAAAGCATATGCCAAGAAAAAAGAGCCAATAAAAAAGATCGAAGAATTCATAATCTAATTCCAAGCCTCTTGAGCTCTAAGACAAAAGCATAAGAGGTGCTTGAAGGATTTAATTTGCCCAGAAAATGGATAATGGGGATTGGGAACACTCACATGAGCCAAATGGCTACCTAAAGGAAAACCTTCATAAAGAATGCACCAAGCAAAGTTAGCCAATTTAGGCTCCAAAATTGTGAATCAAATGCATTGGAACTAGTGATGTTGAGTTCCAATAGAGGTTTGAAGCTACAATTGATGATATAGTTGATCCACCATAGGAAGATGGCAGAATAGTCACAAATAATCTTTGCGAGTCTTGTAATTTCGAAAGGTTGTAGCTGAGTACCACTTCCAATTCTTCCACCAAGGTTTAAGAGACCTAACCTAGATTTTATGAAGCATGTGAGGAGGCATATCATTAATCACAAATTGAAACATTTGTGTCTTGATTAGCAAACTTTATTTAGGCTAAGAAAGAATTATTAGTATCTCTATTGATAAAATGTGGCAACATGTGAATGCTTCTCTTGAAGGATTTCGAGGTACAGATCTATGATGCTTTGGCTAGAGGTTGGTTTTGACAATAGAGAATGAGAGATCACCAAATAGATTGTAAATTGGTAGAAAGGCCACTACAAAAGTCATTTCTCACATGATGAAAGGCTTGATAGTTCCCTAGGATTTTCGTATACTTTAGGTGACAAGTGTCCTAAATTTTGGTAATTTCACATATAATAAGAAGGGTACCAAAGTCTAGGCCTTTCCAACTTGAATGACTTGAAGGCATTCTAGAAACAATACAGTGCCTAACTAGAAGTTCCCAGGCTTTGTTGCCCTCCAACACTTCAACCACCTATTTAGCACATAGAGTAATGCATTGTCTATGGATCGAGAGCAAGTCAAGTTCTCAGAAGTGTGCTCAGTAAGCAACAAAAATCCTGGGCCACATGATGGAAACCATAATGTTCTTCACTAGTTGCCAAGAGGAAATCTCTTAGGAATTTTACAATTCATAAGTAAAAAGCCTCAAGGAAAGGATGATGTAGAGGAAGGACTTAAAACTAACATTCAATCCAAGTGTTCTTCAAGGTTAAACCAAGACTAAGACCTAGGCCCTCATTCCTAGACTTTTCTCACTAGGTCTACTTGGGCATTTTCGTTGGCAACTTGCACATGACATCTCAAACATTGGTCGACTTGCAACAAGGCTCTAAGACATTGACCAAGGTTCTTTCCTACTTTCAAACAATCCTAACAATGCATCACTCAAGTTCCCTTCACTAGTTTTTGTGTAAAAGACTACCCTTTAGGGCTAATAACAACACCGACCCCAATGTTGGTCCAAATTCCTCAGACAAGATTTTTAGACCTTCTCACAACACATTGAGAACCCTCCAATACCATACTACTATTATGCACAGCAAAATAAGGCACTTTTTTTTGTAAACCCTACTCCTCTTCTAGCAGTTTGACTATTTCATAGGGTCTAGTAATGGACTCGTGAAACAAACTCCCACGAGACAAAGAGTTGAAGTTTTCCCTTTTGAGGCATTATAAATGGCATTGGTATAGACCTCCCCACTAGTTTCCATGAGTTTCCAATGGTGGGAGGTCGAGTTATGCCTTATTCTCTATCGTTGGAAACCCTAGCCAGGGTTTTAACTTTTCAACACTAAATTGCAATATCTCACACAAATCACAATGAAATTCCCTCATACCAAAAGCATTAGAAAGATAGAAGCATTCTTCAACTTCTCTAATTGATTTACAGTCTGTACAAGGTCGTACTAATTGAGTTTCAGACTGTTACACACAGTAATTGCAAGATAGTACGTGCCAAAATGAGTTTTTTTTCATTCCAAAACTTCTCCAACTCTTTCCCGCTTGTTTAGAACTCCTTTACATTCATTTTTCATCATCCACAATCGCCCAACCGCCTTCTAACCTCCTGGTTAACAATCATGACAACTTTTACACCTTTGGTTGACAATAACATTTGCCAACATTGTGCAACTTTTGGCAACATTCACTCGTAAGCACTAAAACATTAAAAGATGGTCTACAATGACCCCAAATGGTCTCAAATGACCTTATTTTCTCAAAACAAACCAAAACAACTCAAAAAACAAAAAATTGCACCATGACACAAAATGCATCCAAAGATGCCCCCCTACATCAAAGGACCCAACAAGAAGAGCAATACACTTGTGTGGCTACCGAAACTTTTGAGCATATTTGATTAGAAATTGTTAGTGTGAAAAGAGGTATTATCAAACTATTTAGCTTTTAGCCTACTTATTAGAGTCTTATTCACACTACACTTAAAGTTCACATGGAGCTTATCTTAACTTTTGTCTCACCTCATGTAGACTCACCAATTGTCTCAACACTTTTCCATAGAGTCTTGCACTTGTTTCATATTTGGAGGGTTAGTCAAATTTCGACTCCTACCTTCTCACCTCTTCTTGCTCGTTTTTATAAAGAAGGCTCATTTGTACAATTTATATTATATGCTTATAATATTTCTCATTTTGCACATTTCTTATTTATGGAGAGTTTTGAGTTTGCAAGTAGATCTTGGATACTCTAACATGGCATCTGAGCAAGATCGTAACTCCTCTCCTTTTCTCTCTTGAATTTGTGAGGTTAATGGACATCAAGTTTCAAATAGTGTCTAATTGAGAAAAATTGATGTCAAGGTTGAATTCAAAGCAGGTTAGGAAATGAATTTTGATATATAGTACTTGACATTATAGAGACAAATGATTTTTTTAGGGCTATCAAACGATGGGTTGTACTTTAATTCATATAGTTTGTACGTTCTTATGACCTCCATACCATCTGTAGCGTCATAAAATTGCGACACTTGCAATTTCGATTGCATTTGGGTCTTCACGATGGCGGCGCAACATTGAACCTGAATGGAGACCTCGAAACCTGTTTACGACATCAAAAACTGCATCTTTTTGCACCTTGGCCTGATCCTCCTTGCACCCTGCTGTCCCAGGAGGTGGGACCATGGCGCCCAGCGCCTTGGTCCCTCAGGACCATGGCGCCTAGCGCCCTGGTCCCTGGCCCTATTTTGGGCCCGGTCTCTTGTTGGGCATCAGGTCTTCAAGTTTGCAATTTGGAAAATAATGCTCCTAGGTCGGCCTAAGGTTGGAAAAATTAGTCTCCTTACCCTAATTGACATGTATATAAACTACATTTCCCCTCCCAGAAAAAAAGGAGGAAAAGGAAAAGAGAGCGAAAAACATATGTGTGCAAGAGGCGGAAGCGATATTCAAACATTCAAACATTCAAGCATTCAAGCATTCCTTCAAGCAATTGAGCATTCTAAGTCTCCATTCAAGGCTAGGTGTTGCATTCAAGACAAGGATTCAACCATTGAAGAGGAGATCACCTACAACATACAACATACAACATCATTACACCTTCGCATGTAAGAATACAAACATTCTTACAACAAGGTATCAATACTTGATTACATTACAAACATTTACATTTACAACATTCTCATTTCTTGGTTAATTCCAAAACCGGGGTTTGACCTGAAGGCAAACCCCTAATCCCTAACCCCCCAATCGTCCTCTCTTTTCTGTGTGTAGGTTGCAGGTACGTGGCTGTAATTGAAGATCTGGAATCCTTGTGCAGAGACGAACAGATCCCCCTTCGTTTTGCGGATTTTTCGGAGGACCGTGTGCACTCCGGGCGCCATCGTCCCGTCAACTTTCGCTCAAACTTGCAGGACAACATTGTCTCGACATTTTACTGCTAATTTCAGGTCCGTAGCTTCATCCCGTGTCCCTATCTCCGTCTACAAGTGAATCTTTCTTACTTTTACATACACTCCTAGTTCAATCCTTCTATCTACATTCTTTACAAAAGAGGGTATCCTTGATGTCTCAACCCTTGAAACTCATTTAGAATTCAATCTTGCATTGTGTGGGATTGGATCTTGTGAGTTTCAACCCCTCTTTTGAATGTAAAGTCTCTCCTAAGTGAAAACCGTCAATCCTAGTGACCTCCTTTCTCTCTCCTTGGAGTGGGGGAACACCTAGGGTTCAATTTCCGCTTTACATTTTGGTGAACCCGACGTGAACATCCTAATTCTGATTATTCTTGGTTAGATCTAAAAAAAATAAATTGCTTCCTTAATTACATTTCCATGTTTGATCTTTTGCAAATTTTAGAGGTTAGTTGCATAAAAACCCTAAATTTTCTTTTTAGTAATTGAGCTTGTGAAATGTTTAATTGTTAATACTTGTTTCAGATCTACCCTTCTATTGCAAATTGTCAAATCATATTTGTGCTTTAATTCTGAAAGTTAAGTGGTTAAGTGTCAAAACCCTAATTTTTAAAACCCTCTTGATTCAACCTTTGACCGATGATTTCACCGATCAAAACACCTCCAAATCGGCTGTAACTTTGGATTCCGCAACAAAATCACAATATCTCTCATCCCTGAAAATTTTGAAAAAAGTTGCGAGGACTGTGTGCACCTCGAGCGCCATCGTCCCCGACATTTTTTCTGAGATTTCGGGAGCTAGATCTTACTGTATTTTTCTGCTAGAATCCAGAATCTTGGCTGATTTCATCAATTCTAACACTTTCAAAATTAAAGTCAAAGTTGGTCTAGTGATTGCTTGGATTAAGGCTTATAATCATTCAAAAATTGTTGAAATTGAAATTTTGTGTTAAAATTGTGTTTCTTACAGTCCTAAATCTGAAAAGTGTGTTGGCATTCATTCGAAGTTTCAGTGCTTTATTCAAATTTTTTGCAATTTGTGACTTTTGAAATTAAGTGTTTAATTGCAACAACTTTGATTTCTGCTTTCAAAATTGAATTTTGCATGAAATTGAGTCAACTTTTAAATTTCAAAGCTTGCATTGCTTTTAGTATTCCCTCTAAAATCATAAAATTCAAAATTTCAGTTTCCCTCTCTTTTTCAAAATTCAAATTTTGCACTCTTCAACAATCTTGGTAGGGTTCAATTTTGAGATTGCAACTTTAATTTGGCCTATCTATAGATCGTAAAATCACTCAATTTTTTCAGATTAGCTTTAAAATCATCATAACTTTCATCCCTGAAAATTTCAAAAAAAGTTGCGAGGACCATGTGCACTCCGTTCGCCACGGTCCCCAACATTTTTTCTGAAACTTCAGGAGATTGTTATGATTGCATTTAACAGCTTAAATCTAGGAGATTGGCTGATTTTATTGAAATTTGCTACCTCTAAATTCGAAAATAGATTCAAAATTCAAGATCTCAATTTTCAAGATAATAATTAAAATTAAGTGCTACCCCCCTTGGCCCTAATTTTCAATTGTGCCTACCTTTCTTGGAAGTTGTGTTTCCCTCTTCTTTCACAAAGTTCAAATTGGATAATCATTATCTCATTGTTCAATTTCGCCAACTTTATTCTCAAAATTCAAGATCTTCTCTCTCTCTTTCTAGTGCATGAGTTTTACAACAATAGGCCCTACTCACACTATTCCCGTTAGACGAAGCCTTAGAATTAAGTCTTTCCAAGGTTTAATTACCGAGGAGATGGAACCTAATTTGAATGGCCTTTTTAACGAGGACATGGGTAATTCCTCTAATCCTCTTAATGATGAAGAAGCTCTCCATGAGGTTTCTGTAGAACAACTTTCGAAATTGGATAACCAATTTGATGATTTTCAGCAATGGATGTCTCAAGAATACCCCGATAGTCAAGCTCTTTCATTAATTGAGGGTCTAAAACGTATGGTTCAAAGTGATAAGAATGGAATTGATATTTTACGAAGTATTGCACACATCGTGGATTCGAAATGTGATGCCTATGAAGAGTTGTGCCGAAACTTTAGGTCATACACAACCTCCTACTCAAGTCAATCATTCTACCCCTTTGACAACTTCTATTGCTACTATACCTACTTTTACATCAAACATAATGACTACTTCAATACAAAACATTCCACCTATGATCACCAGTCATGGGGGCAATCCTTCTTCTTCAATCAACCCTCTCCCTTCATTCAATCCGACTTCCTCATTCATTCCTTCAATGAGTGTCCCTATTACATCTCCACAAATGAACATGACGCAAGGGGGCAATTCATTTAACCATTCCATTCCTCCTTGTAGTGTTCCTTCTTTCCAATCATCTCCTATGACTAACTATCATAGTGTCCCACCACCTTACTCTCAATCAATACCTTCTTTCAATAACATAATACCTCCATCACAATCTAACATGTCTAATATGAACTCTTCGACTGAAGCGACCATTAACAATCTTGCACAAACTGTCTCTTCTTTACAACAACAAATTGCCTCTATGAATCAATCTAAGTTTAGTGTGCCCACATTTGATGTTGCGAGCCCACTTTCTCTTGACATTGTTCGAGCTATCCCTCCTAAGCATGTTGAAATCCCGCAGTTGGAGCTTTATAATGGTAAAGGTGATCCTCTAACACATGTTAAGACCTTTCAAACAATATGTACCGATTTTGCTCATGACCAAAGATTGCTTGCAAAAATGTTTACTAGAACATTAAGAGATAAGGCTCTACAATGGTATTGCTCGTTGCCTTCCTATTCTATTACTTCTTTCCAACAACTTGCAAATGCTTTTATTCAACAATTTCAAAACAATATAAGTCCTAAAGTTACTTTGATTGATTTAATGCATTGTAAACAAGGCGTTAAAGAAAAAGTGACTGATTTCATTGGTAGATATAAGCATTTGTGTGCTCAAATTTCTTTTCCAGTACCTGACAATGATATTCAAAGAATCTTTATTTCTAATTTACAAAAAGATATTAGAGAAAAACTTCTGTTTTCTGAGTTTACTTCTTTCCAACAGTTGTGTGCAACTCTTCACAATTATCAACTGACTGTGAGTCAAATGGAACAAGCAAATCCTATGGCTCTGAGTGATAAGGGTGATAGTAGTCAACAACCATTTGGGAAGTTTAAACCGAACAGAGAGTTCATTAAGTTCAATGAAAACATCACCAACAACAATGTGAATGCAGCATCAGGTGTGCCTCCTATTTCTAAGTTCTTCAAGAAAGAAAGAAAGAAAGTTTACTCCTTTGAATGAATCATTGCATAGTATTATGAATAAGTTATTGGAACAAAATGTGCTTACTCTCCCTCCTATAAAGCAAATAGATCCTGCAAAGATTAATTCACCCTATTTTGATAACAAATCTATTTGTCAATTTCATCGTCAACCTGGGCATGATACTGAAAAATGTTTTGCTTTAAAGGGTAAAATTCAAGATTTGATTGATAATAATACTATCTCTGTTTCAGGTGTGAATGATAAAGGCAACACATCTGTAGCTCTTCCTAACCAAAATCTTAAGATTTTTACTGATCCATTACCTTCTCACACCTCTAATGTGATTGAGACTAATGATTCCTCTTTCTCACCTGATGGTCTTGTGTCCATGACTCCGAATGTGATTAACTTTGTAGAGCAGTAGAAAATCCCTAAAGAACCTTCCATCACATTTGATTCCAGTGAAACTATCAGGGCACCTGATGGTCCTTTATATATAGTTGCAAAAGTCAAGAATACGCCTTGCCGTGGAGTGCTTATTGATCCTTCTTGTATGGTTTATGTCATTACTGAAGAATTTCTTTTTACTTTGCAATTGAATCAAGTGATCTATGACAAAACAAATGTGGTTGTGAAATTATTTGATGCATTTTCTTCTCCTGCAATTGGTTCTATTACATTACCTATTGAGGTCCATAACAAATCCCTTGATGTGAGCTTTGCTATTATCCCATCGTCCGAACAATTTCGTGTGAAGCTAGGCTATCCTTGGCTATCTTCCATGAAAGCTATTGCTTCTCCTATTCACAAGTGTTTGAAATTTCCCCATAATGGTGAAGTTGTTACTGTCAATCATAGTCTCTTTAAACCAGCCGAAAGAACTTCTAGCGTTCCTGTTGATTATTTTTGGCCTAAACAATTTCAATCTCTTCCACCGCGAAGTGATCATCTTTTCAAGTCTTATCAAAAGTGGAAAAAAGATATGATCCTATCTCTAAGTGAACCTAGAACACCAAAACTTGATATTCCTATCATTCTTGAGAAGGAAGTTCTTCCTTTGAAAGATAAAACTAATGTCTTTCCTCAAGAAGATTCCCAACCCATCCCTATGGATGTGACTATGCCTATGTCTAATAAACTTTCTAAAGGTAGACCTATACCTCCTCGTCATGTTGGACTTGGTCTCCTTCCTAAACTAGATATTCCTCCTTTATATGGAGCAGTTCCTCCTCCTTCCTCTTATAGAGAGAAGAGACCTTCCTCTTCTCCTATTATTCAACCTAAGAGACCACAACCTAAACACCCAAGTGATAAGGATGAGAACATTTCTCCTCCTCAATCTTCTCAACTTCCTATTAAGACTAGACGAAATCGTTCTGCGCACGAACGCCGACGAAAGCGTCGTCTTAGAGCTCGTGCAACTGTTTCCCAAACTTTGCAATCCCCAAAAACACCTTCAGCTAGTATTATTCCATTTTCTCCTCAGCCGAAAATTGAGCCAAAATCTCCTAAACATAAGATGCATGATGGTTTTGATCCTGTGTGAGTTAAAGATCCTATTTTTATAAATCTTGATGATGATATAGATGAAAATGTTATTCATGATGAAAATGTTACTCCTCTTTCTTCTGATAGTGAATATGAATATGTTGATATTGATAACCATTTATCTAACGAATTTTCTAAAGCACTTATCCTAGCTCCTAGACAAGAACAATGTGGCTTGGAACATGAACATAGCCCTTGTTTGGATCTTGTGATAGCTCCATCTGCTGTGTTGGATGTTCCTCCTCTAGCGTGTTTCCTGCCTTCCCGAAATATTGATTAGCAAGATCGGGGGGTGGATGACGTGCTAGACTAGTTCATTAGCATAGCAGACTCTCTCCTCCTCTCTTGATCTCTTTTGTTACTTCTTCTATGTGTTATTTTCATTCTTCTATTTGTTGTCCTTAGTGTTGTTTACTTGAGGATGATGCAAAGCATTGAGATCTCTTTTGGTCTCTCTCATGTTGACTTCTATGTGTTATTTTCATTCTTCTATTTGTTGTCCTTAGTGTTGTTTACTTGAGGACGATGCAAAGCATTGAGATCTCTTTTGGTCTCTCTCATGTTGACTCAACAGACACATGTGTTCCCTTCTTCTAGGTGACCTTCCTTGATTAGGGAATGAAGAACAATTATGCATACATACATATGATATACATGAATTATCATACAGCATACTGACCCCAAGGAAAGCGAAGTCACCTCATGCTTTGTGTTTTGTGTCTATTATCCTTGGGTTTATCTCATACCTGGGGGCTAAATCTTTGTGATAACATGCTCCTTTCCCTTCTCATTTCTTATGTGTATCACTACCTTAAAGCAATCACCCCCGATGAGGCGTGTGCGATCGCTTTAACGTAGGGGGCATACACTCCGTTCATATCTCTTCAAGATACTTGAAAATTTCTTGGCGAACTTAGCTTTGCCTTGAAAATTTTTGGTATTTTTCTTGCATGACTCATAGTGAGGGAACCTTACTATTGACAGTCATGGTTCTCCCTCGTGATCTTCCCTTTTACTTTGTCAATCGAAGTCGTAAGATCCTTAGTCCACTGGGGGCTTGGTGTATCTTGCCTCCTTGACATGGTGAAAGTCTTTCAATGTTGTTTCCTTGTACTTTACCGGAAGTATGGGCGTACGCTTATACTCCCGCTAAAGTGGGGGCTAAATGTAGCGTCGTAAAATTGCGAGACTTGCAATTTCGACTGCATTTGGGTCTTCACGATGGCGGCGCAACGTTGAACCTGAATGGAGACCCCGAAACCTGTTTACGACATCAAAAACTGCATCTTTTTGCACCTTGGCCTAATCCTCCTTGCACCCTGCTATCCCGGGAGGTGGGACCATGGCGCCTAGCGCCCTGGTCCCTGGCCTTATTTTGGGCCCGGTCTCTTGTTGGGCATCGGGTCTTCAAGTTTGCAATTTGGAAAATAATGTTCCTAGGTCGGCCTAAGGTCGGAAAAATCAGTCTCCTAACCCTAATTTACAAGTATATAAACTACATTTCCCCTCCCAGAAAAAAAGGAGGAAAAGGAAAAGAGAGTGAAAAACATATGTGTGCAAGAGGCGGAAGCGATATTCAAACATTCAAACATTCAAGCATTCAAGCATTCCTTCAAGCAATTGAGCATTCTAAGTCTCCATTCAAGGCTAGGTGTTGCATTCAAGACAAGGATTCAACCATTGAAGAGGAGATCACCTACAACATACAACATACAACATCATTACACCTTCGCATGTAAGAATACAAACATTCTTACAACAAGGTGTCAATACTTGATTACATTACAAACATTTACATTTACAACATTCTCATTTCTTGGTTAATTCCAAAACCGGGGTTTGACCTGAAGGCAAACCCCTAATCCCTAACCCCCTAATCGTCCTCTCTTTTCTGTGTGTAGGTTGCAGGTACGCGGTTGTAATTGAAGATCTGGAATCCTTGTGCAGAGATGAACAGATCCCCCTTCGTTTCGCGGATTTTTCGGAGGACCGTGTGCACTCCGGGCGCCATCGTTCCGTCAACTTTCGCTCAAACTTGCAGGACAACATCGTCTCGACATTTTACTTCTAATTTCAGGTCCGTAGCTTCATCCCGTGTCCCTATCTCCGTCTACAAGCGAATCTTTCTTACTTTTACATACACTCCTAGTTCAATCCTTCTATCTACATTCTTTACAAAAGAGGGTATCCTTGATGTCTCAACCCTTGAAACTCATTTAGAATTCAATCTTGCATTGTGTGGGATTGGATCTTGTGAGTTTCAACCCCTCTTTTGAATGTAAAGTCTCTTTTGAATGTAAAGTCTCTCCTAAGTGAAAACCGTCAATCCTAGTGACCTCCTTTCTCTCTCCTTGGAGTGGGGGAACACCTAGGGTTCAATTTTCTGCTTTACACCATCTACATCAACATACCTTCATTTTGCATCAATTATCTCGATTTTTGTGTCATTGCTTGGCCTCTTACATAAGCAAGTATACACTTATTCTTTTTATATATTGTCTTTTTTAGGGTACAACTTGCATAAGTGTGATGTTATCTTGCACAAGTCTAACACCTACAACCTTATCATTCATTAGGTCAAATGAAACATTTTGTTCACCTGTGTGCTTTTCCATCTTCCATCATCGACCACTGCATAGGGAGAATATTCAACAAAATATTCTATTGACAACCGAATGGAATAATCCAACACATGCATATGCTAACATTAACACCTTTTCCCCCAAGTTTGGCCCCTTTGTTATTGGCTTGTTTCATTTTTTGCCTCAACTTTGGGAGGCTTTTTCATGGGCATGCAAGCATCTTCTCTGTGTATTTTTTTCATTTTGTGTATTTTTACATCCTCTATTAGTGGTTTGGCCCAAAAATGTAATTTTTTTTTCAAATTTATACTTCTTAGAGGACACCCTACATAGTTTCTATTTTTTGAACTTTAGAAGGCTCATTTGGGCTCATACAAACTCCTTTTTGGGTCCCTTTGTTTTGAATCTGCATAATTTTTTAACTCTATGTAGTGGTGGTGTTATAACTTCATGACTGCATTCCAGAATTTCATATTTTGAATTTGCCTCTTTTGAGGAATTGTACATCAATTCCAATTTGTAATGCACTAAAATAAAGTGCCATATGATGTTTTCAATAATGGAGGTTTCACTTTTTCTTTTTGTCCTTTTGTTGAGGTTTGAAATGCATACTTGATATATATCTTTTTTGTCCACCTCATGACATAAAACTTGTAAGAACTCTACAAACAACAAAGTAATAATGTAAATGACTAATATAAAGTGCCACAAAGCTAAACGTGTGTTCCTTAGGGAGGGAATGTTGTCCTTAACATTTAATTATAAAGTGTAATGCGAGGGAGGGGGTGGGTGTGTGTAGCATCTTGGATTTGTCATCATAGCAATGGATTCTTGTGATTCTAGCCTCATGCATGTGTGCCATGATGCACACCCTTTTTTCAATTTCTTGTACATTTATTGACCTAATGTTGAGTCTATATTTATGTGATGTCTTTGTGCCCAATTTTAGTTGGTTTGTCAATACCACTTACTCATCAACATTAAGGGGGGAATTACGACGTGGTTATGCTAATGCTTCCTTGTTTTAGTGGAGTGGTGGAGGAACCAAATGGACATCACAAACTTGTAAAGGGGGTTAGACCTACTCTTTTTTATCTCTCATATTGGAGATTATTTTAGTGAATCACATTTGTGAGATTTTAGTTCTTATGTATAGCACCGAGTACTTTTTAATAGTGTACTATAGGTCACTTGTGTTTTTTTTATCGTGTTCCTTGATCATAGTTTTCTAAATAGTATTGACTTTGGGCATACATCTCTTCCATGAGTTTGTCCAAATTGTATGGAATTTTCATATTCTGAATCTTCATTTGTACATGAGTAGGTCTTATTTGGCCATGTAGTCGAGACTCATTTTTCAATGATTAGTTTATTCCCTAAGTATCACTTGGGGGTGGGGGTTGTTAGTGTGAAAAGAGGTATTATCAAACTACTTAGATTTTAGCCTACTTATTAGAGTCCTATTCACACTACACTTAGGCTCACTTAGAGGTTATCTAGGCTTTTGTCTCACCTCATGTAGACACCAAGTATCCCAACACCTGTCTATAGAATCCTACACTTGTTTCATACTTGAGGGATAATTAAAGTTTGACTCCTACCTTCTCACCTCTTCTTTCTTGTCTTTACAAACAAGGCTCATTTGTACATTTAACATTGCATGCTTATGATATTTCTCATTTTTCACATTGATTATATCTTTAGTGTTTTAAGTTTGCAAGCAAATCTTGATTTCTCCAACAAAAAGAAGTTGGAGCATCCAAATCAAATAATTAACAATTTTGTCCCCATCCAAGTGTAATGACCTTTCAATTTTATATATTCCACTCAACTTCTAATGAGGACATGGATGTGGTGATGTTTCAACTTTATTTGGAAATGCATAAATGGGCTTAACTCAAAGCCAATAAAGAGAGTGGTAGAAATACATCTTTTTCAACGATTTTGTGAAGCTTTGGCATACATCTCGTTTGATGAATTTGCTAAAAAAAATCAACTATCATAAATAAAATCTCATGGGAAAACATGTCTCCACAAGTTTTCTAAATAGTATTGACTTTGGGCATACATCTCTTCCATGAGTTTGGTCCAAATTGTATGGAATTTTCACATTTTGAATCTTCATTTGTATATGAGTACCTTAGTCGATCATGTTGTCGGGACTCATTTTTCAACGATTAACTTATTCCCTAAGTATCACTTAAGAGGGGGGGTGTTTGTGTGTGAAAAGAGGTATTATCAAACTAGATAGATTTTAGCCTACTTAGCAAAGTCCTATTCACACTACACTTAAGCTTACTTATAGGTTATCTAGACTTTTGTCTCACTTCATGTAGACTCACCAAGTATCCCAACACCTATCCATAGAGTCCTACACTTGTTTCATACTTGAGGGATAGTTGAAGTTTGACTCCTACCTTCTCGCCTCTTCTTTCTTGTCTTTACAAACAAGGCTCATTTGTGCATTCTTATGATATTTCTCATTTTGTACATTGCTTATTTGTGGAGTGTTTTGAGTTTGCAAACAAATCTTGGTTGCTCCAACAAAAAGAATTTGGAGAATCCAGTCAAATAATTAACAATTTTGTCCCCATCCAAGTGTAATGACATTTCAATTTTATATATTCCACTAAAATTCTAATGAGGACATGGTTGTCGTGATCTTTTAACTTTCTTTGGAAATGTATAAATGGGCTTAACTCAAAGCCAATAAAAAGAGTGGTAGAAATGCATATTTTTGGAAATTTTTGTGAAGCTTTGGCATACATCTCATTTGATGAATTTGTTCGATAGTATCAACAATCATAAATAAATTATCATAGGAAAACATCTCTCCATGAGTTTTCTGAATAGTATTGACTTTGGGCATACATCTCTTCCACGAGTTTGACCAAATTGTATGGATGTTTCATATTCTAAATCCTCATTTGTACATGAGTACCTTATCAATCCATGTTGTTGGGACTCAATTTTAAATGATTAGCTTATTTGCTAAGTATTGCTTGGGGGTTGGGGTTGGGGTTGGGGTTGGGGGGGTGGGGAGGGCGTTGGTGTGAAAAGAGGTATTGTCAAACTAGTTAGCTTTTAACCTACTTAGTAGAGTCCTATTCACACTAAACTTAAGCTCACTTAGAAGTTATCTAGACTTTTGTCTCACCTCATGGACATTCACCAAGTATTCCAACACTTGTCTACACTTGTTTCGTACTTGAGGGATAGTTAAAGTTTGACTCCTACCTTCTCAACTCTTCTTGCTAGTCTTTACAAACAAGGCTCATTTACATTTTGCATTGCATGCTTATGATATTTCTCATTTTGTACATTGCTTATTTGTGGAGTGTTTTGAGTTTGTAAGCAAATCTTGGTTGCTCCAAAAAAAAAGAAGTTGGAGCATCCAAATCAAATAATTAGCAATTTAGTCCCTATCCAAGTGTAATGACCTTTCAATTTTATATATTCCACTCGGCTTCTAATGAGGAAATGGATGTGGTGATCTTTAAACTTTCTTTCGAAATGTATTTAAATGGGTTTAACTCAAAGCCAATAAAAAGAGTGGTAGAAATGCATCTTTTTGGAGGATTTTGTCAAGCTTTGACATACATCTTGTTTGATGAATTTACTAAATAGTATCAACTATCATAAATAAAATCTCATGTGAAAACATCTCTCCACTAGTTTTCTAAATAGTATTGACTTTGGGCATACATCTCTTCCATGATTTTGTCTGAATTCTATGGAATTTTCATATTTTGAATAAAAATAAAGTTTTTCACATTGCTGTGTTTACAATACCACCAACACCTCACTAGATATTGTCCTCTGAATTCGTAACATATTTTAAATAAATATATGGAATTTTCTTGCGAGAAAAAGAGGCTTGGTAATCCAATAATTGAGTTTATTTTTAACTTCTATCAATCACTACTTGTCAAAGCATAAAAGGATAAAGCCTGAAATGCAAAGAGAATGTATAGGAAAAGAAACACTTCCCCATGATCAATCTATTTTTAGCTAAAAATTTGTGTAACACTCTCCTCATCATGAGAGTTTCACCTTCTTTAGGGTCTTTACCTTTCGGGGATGAATCACTTTCTTCATCCTCTTGTGCTAAGTAGTTTCTTGTTGTGCACTCTTCTTGCTACCTTCTTTTATTTTAAGACACTCATGAGCACAATGACCAACTTTTCCACACAGGTAGCATATTCCTCGAAACCCTTTGTTGTTTTTAGCACATCCTCTTGATAGAAATCCTTTTCCTTTGTGCTTTGGCCCACTTCCTTGCTCCATCTAAGCTTGGATTTCTCTTCAATTTGCTTTCATTTTTTGTTGCTTACTCATCCCTTTTCTACTACAAATATTTCACAACTTTTAGAGTTGTTTATTTATATTCTCATGTTAAATTTTCCTCAACCTTCAATGCATATTGGCATGCTTCTTCCATGGTTTTAATTTGAAACATGCTCATTTTGTCTTGAATATTGAACTGCAAGCCATTCACATGCCTGGCTACCTTTTCCCTATCAATCTCATGCCTACTTGATCAAATGACCAACTTATAGAACTCCTCTATGCATTCATTTACACATATATTTCTATTTTAGATTTTTCACCTTCTTGAATAAATCCATTTTGTAGTCTCTGGGAATGAGTTTTCTCTTCAATTTGGTCACCATTTGATTCCATATTGTTATCTTGGAGTCTCCATTCATTACCTGTTGTCTCTAACTATTTTTACCACAATATAGCATGCCCTTTCAACTTCATTTGGGCTAACTTCACCCTTTGTGGATCTCTGATTTCCTCCACTTCAAAATATTCCTCTAGCTCCCCTATCCAATCAATCAACTCATATGGATTTAATATTCTATAAAATCTTGACACATCCATTTTGTTTCTCTTCGTAATTCTCAAAAGAGCCCTAAAAAATCTATCTTCTCCAACATCCTTTGGTTGTCCTTCTTCTCTTTCATGTTCTTCCACCTCACTTTCTTTTTCACTCATTGAATTTCTTGCATTTTCAGTAGCCAATCTCACCTCATTTTATATATCATCTCTGGTATCATTTCATATCATCTTTCAAAATCGTTCCAACACCTCCTCTATTCTGGGGATTCCTCTTTGAGGTGACTTCTCTTTCAATCAACTGTTTCAAGCTCTTGTTGCTCGGGACTTCCCTCTCTCACTTGCAACAACCCACACGAGCTTTTTCTCATCCACATCACTCTTCCCACAAGTCCAAGTGTTTCTTCTACACTCTCAAGACCAATGGCTCTCATACCAATTGATGCAAGATGGTTTCGTGATAAACCCCAAATTCATAGCTATGAGCTGAAATATTTATTCCGAGAACAAATCATAGAAACATAAGCACAAAATTCTTTCAAAACTAATGAATATTACATATTACAGATAGTAAAATCAAATCTGCATATAAAAT